>NW_027206102.1:2512500-3712500 GCF_024711535.1 Dipodomys merriami
TAGGGTTAGGTTTAGGATTAGGTTTAGGGTGACAGTTAGGGTTAGGTTTTGGGGTAGGGTGAGGGTGAGGCTGAGGATTAGGGTTAGGTTTAGTGTTAGGGTTAGGGTTAGGGTTAGAGTTACAGTGAGGGCTATGGTTAGGGTTAGGGTTAGGGTTAGGGTTAGGTTTAGGTTTAGTGTTAGGTTTAGGGTTAGAGTTACAATGAGGGTTATGATTATGGTTATGGTTAGGTTTAGGTTTAGGGTTAGGGTGGGTGTTAGGGTTAGGGTTTGGTTTAAGTTGAGGCTGAGGCTGAGGATTAGGGTTAGGTTTAGGGTTAGGGTTTGTGTTAGGTTTAGGGTTAGGGATAGGGTGAGGCTTAGGTTTAGCATTAGGGGTAGGTAGAGGGTGAGTGTGAGGGTTAGGTTTAGGGGTAGGTTTAGGATTAGGCTTAGGGTGACGGTTAGGGTTAGGTTTTGGGGTAGGGTGAGGGTGAGGCTGAGGATTAGGGTTAGGTTTAGTGTTAGTGTTAGGTTAGGGTTAGAGTTACAGTGAGGGTTATGGTTTAGGGTTTAGGTTTAGGGTTAGGCTGAGGGTGAGCTTGGGTGTGTGTATTAGGGTTAGGGTTAGGGTTAGGGTTATTGTTTGTGGTATGGTGAGCGTTAACTTAGTGGTGAGGGTGAGGCTGAGGGTGAGGGTTATGGTTATGGTTAGGGTTAGGACTAGTGTTATTGTTAGGGTTAGGGTTAGAGTTACGGTGAGGTTGAGGATGGGGGTGAGGGTTATGGTTAGGGTGAGGTTTAGGGAGAGGTTTAGCGTTAGGGTTAGGGTTAGGATGAGGGTCAGTGTGACGTTTATGGTTAGAGTTAGCGTTAAGGGGAGAGTTAGGGTGAGGTTTAGGGTTAGGGTTAGTGTTAGGGTTAGGGTGAGAGTGAAGTTTAGGTTGAGGTTTCTGGATAGGGCTAGGTTTAGGATTAGGGTTAGGGTGAGGGTGAATATAGGGCTGAGCATTAGGGTTAGGGTGATGGTTGGGGTTCGGGTTAGTGTTATTGTTAGGGTTAGGGTTAGAGTTACAGTGAGGGTGAGGGTGCGGGTGAGGTTTAAATTTAGGGTTAGGATGGGGTTTAGTGTTAGGGTTAGGGTTAGGATGAGGGTGAGGTTTAGGGTTAGATATATGGTTAGGGGGAGGGTAGGGGGAGGGTGAATGTGAGGGTTAGTTAGGGTTAGGCTTAGGCTTAGGGTTAGGCTGAGGGTTAGGGTAAGTGTGAGGGTTAGGGTTAGGGTTAGGGTGAGAGTTAGGATTCGGATTAAGTTTATGGTTAGGGTGAGGGATAGGGTTAGGGTTAGGGGGAGGGTGAGAGTTAGGCTTAGGGTTAGGGTTAGGGTTAGGGTTATTGTTAGTTTTATGGTTATGGTTAAGTTTGTGGTGAGGTTGAGGATGATGGTGAGGTTTATGGTTTTAGAGTTAGAGTTACTTTGAGGTTTAGGGTGAGGGTGAGATTTAGGGTTAGAGTTAGGTTTAGGGGGACTGTTAGGGTGAGGTAAAGGGTTAGGGTTAGTGTTAGGTTTAGGGTGAGGGAGTGGTTTAGGTTGAGATTTAGGGATAGGGTTAGGTTTAGGATTAGGTTTACTGTTAGGGTGAATGTGAGGGTTAGGGCGAAGGTTAGTGTTAGGCTGAGGGTGAGACTGATGGTGAGGGTTAGGTTTAGGGTGAGGGCTAGTGTTAGGGTTATGGGGAGGGTTTGCATGAGCTTTAAGGTTAGGATTAGGGTTAGGGTGAGGGCTAGGGTGAGGGTGAGGTTTAGGGTTAGGTTTAGGGTGAGGGTTAGGATGAGGGTTAGGGTTAGGATTAGGGTTAGGATTAGGGCTAGTGTGAGGGTTAGGGTGAGGGTTAGGGTTAGGGTTAGGGTGAGGGTGAGTGTGAGGCTTAGGGTGAGGATTAGGCTTAGGGTTAGAGTGAGGGTTAAGTTTAGGGATTGGGCTAGGGTGAGTGTGAGGATGAGGATTAGGGTTAGGTTTAGGTTTAGGGTTATGTTTAGGTTTAAGTTTAGGTTTAGGGTTAGGGTTAGGGTGAGAGTGAGTGTAAGGGTTAGGTTGAGGTTTAAGCTTAGGCTTATAGTTAGGCTGAGGGTGAGGGTGGGGGTGAGGATTAGGGGTAGGCTGATTGTTCTGGTTAAGGTTAGTGTTATTGTTATAGTTAGGTTTAGAATTACAGTGAGGGTGCAGGTGCGGGTGAGGGTTAGTGTTAGGGTGAGGTTTAGGTTTTGGTTAGGGTTAGAGTTAGGTTTAGGGTGAGGGTGAGGTTTAGGGTTAGAATTACGGTTCGGGTGAGGGTTAGGTTGAGGTTTAGGGTTAGTGTTAGTGTTAAGGTTAGGTTTACGGTGAGAGGGTTAGGATTAGAGTTAGGGTGAGGGTGAGTGTGTGTGTTAGGGTTAGGTTTAGGGTTAGGCTTAGGGTTAGGCTGAGGGTGAGGTTGAGGTGAGGGTTAGGATTTGGTTTGAGGGTTAGGTTTAGGTTTAGGGTGAGGGTAAGGATGAGTGTTAGGCTTATGGTGAGGGTTAGGATGAGGGTTAGTTTTAGGATTAGGGTTAGGATGAGGGCTATAGTGAGGGGGAGGTTTAGGGTTAGGGTTAGGGTTAGGGTTAGGGTTAGGATGAGTGTGAGGTTTAGGGTTAGAGTTAGGGTTAGGGTGAGGCTGAGGATGAGGGTTAGGTTTAGGGTTAGTGTTAGATTAAGTGTTAGGGTGAGGGTGAGGGTTAGGCTAAGGGTTAGGATTAGGATTAGGGTAAGTGTTAGGGTGAGTCTGAGGGTTAGGGTTAGGCTTAGGTTTAGGCTTAGGTTTAGGCCGAGGGTGAGGGTGAGGGTGAAAGTTAGGGTTAGGTTGAGGTTTAGGGTTAGGGTTAGGGTGAGATTAAGGGTTCAGCTTAAGTTTAGGGTTAGGGTGAGGGTTCCGGTTAGTCTTACAGTGAGCATGAGAGTTAGGGTAAGTTTGAGGGTTAGGGTTAGGGTTAGGTTTATTGTGACGGTTAGGGTTAGAGTTAGGGTGAGGGTTAGGATGAGGATTAGGGTTAGGATTAGGGTTAGGGTGCGGGATAGTGTGAGGTTGAGTGTTAGGATTAGTGTTAGAGTGAGGATTAGGTTTAGGGTTAGGGTTAGGGTGAGGGTTAGGATGAGGGTTAGGGTTATGGTGACATGAGGGTTAGGGTTAGGGTTTAGGTTAGTGTTAGAACTAGTGTTCGGGTGAGGGTGAGTGTTAGGCTTAAGGTTAGGGTTAGGGTTAGGTTTAGGTTTAGGGTTAGGATTAGTGTTAATTTTAGTGTTAGAGTTACAGTTAGGGTGAGGCTGAGGGTGAGGTTGAGGGTTAGGTTTGGGGTGACGTATATGGTTATGGTTAGGATTATGGTTATGTTGAGGGTGAGGTTTAGGGTTAGATTTAGGGTTAGGGTGTGGGTTATGTGGAGGGTGAGGATTAGGGTTAGTGTGAGGGTTAAGGTTAGGGTGAGGGTTAGGTTGAGTTTTAGGGTTAGGGTTAGGTTTAGGGTTTGGATTTGGGTTAGGGTGAGGGTGAGTGTGAGGGTTACGGTTAGGTTTAGGCTTAGGCTGAGGGTGAGGGTGGGGTGAAGGACTAGGTTTAGGGTGCTGGTTAGGATTAGGGTTAGTGTTGGATAGGGTGAGGGTGAGGATTAGGGTAAGGCTTAGGATTAGGCTTAGGGTTAGACTGAGTGTGAGGTTCAGTGTGAGGGTTAGGGTTAGGGTGATGTTTAGGTTTATGGTGAGGGTGAGGGTGCGGGTGAGTGTGAGGGTTAAGGTTAGGTTTCAGGTAAGGCTTGTGGTTAGGCTTAGGGTTAGGCTGAGTGTGAGGGTGGGTTTGAGGGTTAGGGTTAGGGTGAGGGTTTCGGATAGGGTTATAGGGAGTGTTAGGATGAGGGTTAGGGTTAGGATTAGGGTTAGGGTGAGGGCTAGGGTGAAGGTGAGGTTTAGGGTTATGGTTAGGTTGAGGTTTAGGTTTAGGGTTAGGGTTAGGGTTAGGGTGAGCTTGGGGTTTAGGGTTAGAGTTAGGGTTAAGGTGAGGCGGAGGTTGAGGGTTAGGGTAAGGGTTAGGATTAGGATTAGGGTAAGGGTAGGGTGAGTGTGAGGGTTAGGGTTAGGGTGAGGGTTAGGTTTAGGGTTAAGTTGAAAGTTAAGGTTCAGGTAAAGTTAAGGTTAGGGTGAGGGTTAGGGTTAGCTTTAAGTTGAGCGTGAGGATTACGGTTAGGTTGAGGGTTAGGTTTAGGGTTAGGGTTAGGGTGAGGTTTAGGGTTAGGGTGAGGGTTAGGATGAGAAGTACGGTTAGAATTAGGGTTAGGATGAGGGCTAGGTTGAGGGTGAGGGTTAGGTTTAGTGTTAGGGTGACTTTTAGTGTTAGGGTTAGGGTTAGGGTGAGGGTTAGGATGAGGGTTAGGGTTAGAGTAATTGTGAGGGTTAGGGTTAGGTTGAGGGTTAGGTTTAGGATTAGGGTTAGTGTGAGGTTGAGGATTAGGATTAGGGTTAGGGTTAGGGTTATTGTTAGGGATAGGGTTAGGGTTACGATTATGGTGAGGTTGAGGTTTAGAATTAGGGTTAGGGTGAGGTTTTTAGTGTTACGGTTAGGGTTAGAGTTAGGGTTAGCGTGAGGTTCGGGTTATTGTGAGGGTTAGTGTTAGGGTTAAGTTTTGGGTTGCGGTGAGGTTTATGGTTAGGGTTAGGGTAAGGATTAGGGTTTGGGTTATTGTTATGGGTAGGTTTAGGGTTACTGTTAGGGTGAGGGTGTGAGGTTTAGGCTTAGTGTTAGGGTTAGGCCTAAGGTTAGGGGAAGGGTTAGGATTACGGTTGGGGTTAGGGTGAGGTTTAGGTTTTGGTTTACTTTATAGTTAGGTTTAGGGTGAGGGTGGGATTTAGGGTTAGAGTTAGGGTTAGGGTGAGGGTTAGAGTGGGGGTAAGGGTTAGGGTTCGGATTAGGCTGAGGGTTAAGGGGCGGTCACAGTAAGGTTATACGTGAGGGTTAGGCCTAGGGTGAGGGATACGGTAAGGGTCAGGGTTAGGGTTAGGGTGAGGGTTAGGCTGAAGTTTAGGCTGAGGCTGAGGGTTAGACTGAGGATTAGTGTTAGGGTTAGTGTGAGATTTATGGTGAGGGTGAGGGTTAGGGTTAGGGTGTGGGCTAGGGTGAGGGTGAGGATTAGGGTTAGAGTTAGGATTAGGCTGAGGGTGTGGTTGAGGGTAAGGGTTAGGTTTAGGGTGAGTGTTAGGGTTAGGGTTAGGGGGAGGGTTCGGATGAGGATTAGGGTTAGGATTAAGGTTAGGGTAAGGGCTAGAGTAAGGGTAGGTTTAGAGTTAGGGTTAGGTTCAGGTTTAGGGTTAGGGTTAGGCTAAGGTTTATGGTGAGGGTGAGGTTTAGGGTTTGAGTTAGGGTTAGGGTGAGGCTGAGGGTGAGGTTTAGGGTTAGGCTTAGTTTTAGGGTTATGGTTAGGGTTAGGGTGAGGGTTAAGTTGAGATTGAGGGTTAAGGTTAGTGTTAGGGTTAGGCTTAGGATTAGGCTGAGTGTGAGGTTGAAGCTGAGTGTTAGGGTTAGGGTGAGGGTTAGGGTTAGGGTTATGGGGAGGGTTAGGATCAGGGTTAGGGTTAGGATTAGGTTTAGGGTGAGAGCTAGGTTGAGGGTGTGGTTTAGGGTTAGGTTTAGGTAGAGGTTTAGTGTTAGGGATAGAGGGAGGGTTAGGATGAGTGTTAGGTTTAGGTTTAGGGTTAGTCTGAGGGCTAGGGTGAGGTTCATGGTTAGGGTAAGCTTTAGTCTTAGGCTTAGGTTTAGGCTGAGCATGTGGTTGAGGGTGAGGATTAGCTATAGGGTTGGGTTGAGGTTTAGTGTTAGGGTTAGGGATAGAGTTTGGGTTAGGGTGAGGGTGAGGTTTAGGGGTAGAGTTAGGGTTAGGATGAGGGTTAGGTTTAGGGTGAGGGTTAGTGTGGGGGTCACGGTAAGGGTAAATGTGAAGTTTAGGCTGAGGATGAGGGTTACGGTAAGGGTGAGGGTTAGGTTTAGGGTGAGGGTTAGTGTTAGGTTTAGGGTGAGGTTTAGGGTTAAGGTGATGGTTAGTGTTAGTGTTAGTGTGAGGTTTAGGGTTAGGGTTAGGGTTAGGATTAATGTTAGGGTTAGGCTTAAGTTGAGGCTTAGGGTGAGGGTGAGAGTCAGGGTTAGGTTTTGATTGGGATTTGGGTTAGGATGAATGTGAGGGTTAGGGTTAGGGATAGGGATAGGCTTAGGTTTAGGCTGAGGGTGAGGGTAAGTGTTAGGATTAGAGTTAGGGTGAGGGAAAGGGTTAGGGTGAGAGTTAGGGTTTGGGTTAAGTTTAGGGTTAGGGTGAGTGTTAGGGTAGGGGTTACAGTGAGGGTTAGGGATAGGTATAGGCTTAGGTTTAGGCTGAGGGTGAGGGTGAGTGTGAGGATTAGTGTTAGGTTGAGGGATAGGGTTAGGGTTAGAGTTAGGGTTTGGGTTAAGTTTAGGGTTAGGGTGAGTGTTAGGGTAGGGGTTACAGTGAGGGTTAGGGTTAGGTTTAGGTTGAGGTTTAGGGTTAGGGTTAGGGTTAGGGTGAGGTTGAGGGTTAGGATTAGGGTTATTTTTAGGATGAGGTGTAGGATGAGTGTTAGGGTTAAGATTAGGGTTAGGGTGAGAGCTAGCTTGAGGGTGAGTTTTAGCGTTAAGGTTAGGGTGAGGTTTAGGGTTAGGATTAGGGTTAGGGTTAGGGTGAGGGTGAGGTTTAGGGTTAGAGGTAGGGTTAGGGTGAGGCTGAGGGTGAGGGTTGGGTTAGGGTGAGGGTTAGGTTGACGGTGAGTGTTAGGATTAGGGTTAGGATTAGGGTTAGGTTTAGGGTTAGGATTGCTGTTATTGTTAGGGTTAGAGTTAAGGTGAGGTTGAGGGTGAGGGTGAGGGGTAGGTTTATTGTTAGGGTGAGTTTTAGGGTTTGGGTTAGTGTTAGGGTGAGGGTTAGGATGAGGGTTAGGGTTACGGTACGTGTGAGGGTTAGGGTTAGAGTGAGGGTTAGGGTAAGGATTAGGGTTAATGTAAGGTTGAGGGTTAGGATTAGGGTTACGGTTTCAATGAGGTTGAGGGTTAGAGTTAGAGTTTGGGTGAGGTTTTTAGTGTTAGGGTTAGGGTTAGAGACAGTGTTAGGGTGATTGTAAGGTTTAGGGGTAGAGTTAGGGTTAGGGTGAAGGTTAAGGTGAGGGTTAGTGTTAGGGTGAGGGTTAAGGTGGGCGTGACGGTAAAGGTAAAGTTGAGGGTTAGGCCTAGGGTGAGGGTTACAGTAGGGTGTGGGTTAGGTTTACGGTGAGGGTTAGGGTTAGGGTGAGGGTGAGGGTGACAGTTAGATTGAGGATTTGTGTTAGGGTTTGTGTGAGTTTGAGGGTGAGGATGAGGGTTAGGCTTAGGGTGAGGGCTAGGGTGAGGGTGAGGATTAGGTTTAGTGTTAGGGTGAGTTTAGGGTTAGGGTGAGGGTTATGGTTAGCGTTAGGGCTAGGTTTAGGTGTAGGTTTAGTGTTAGGGTTAGGGTTTGAGTTAGGGTAGGGTTAGGGTAAGGGTTTTTGTTAGGGTTATTATTAGGGTTAGGGTTAGGATGAGGTTTAAGTTTAGGTTTCGGTTTAGAGTTAGGGTTAGTGTGAGGGTGAGGTTTAGGGTTAGAGTTAGGGTGAGTGTTAGGGTTAGAGTTAGGGTGAGCGTTAGGGTTAGGGTTACTCTTAGGCTTTAGCTTAGACTTAGGCCCAGCATGTGGGTGAGTGTTAGGGTTAGGGTTAGGGTGAGGGTTAAGGTTAGGGTTAGGGTGAGGATTAGGATGAGGTTTAGGGTTAGGATTAGGGTTAGGCTGAGGGCTAGGGTGAGGTTTATGGTGAGGGTTAGGCTTAGGGATAGGTTTCAGTTTAGGATTAGGTTTAGGGTGAGGGTGAATGTGAGGGTTAGAATTAGGGTTAGGTTTAGGCTTACGGTTAGGGTGAAGGTTAGGGTTAGGGTTTTGTTAGGGTGAGGGTGAGGCTGAGGATTAAGATTAGGTTGAGGGTTAGGTTTAGGTTTAGGGTTAGTGTTAGTGTTAGGGTTAGGGTTACAGTGATGGTTAGGGTTAGGGTTAGGGTTATTGTTAAGGTTAGGGTTAGGGTTACAGTTACAATGAGGGTGAGGGTGAGGATTAGCGTTAGCATTATTGTTAGATTTAGTGTTAGGGTTAGGGTTAGACTTAGGGTTAGGGTGAGGGTGAGGTTTAGGGGTAGAGTCAGGGTTAGGGTGAGTGTTAGGTTGAGGGTTAGGGTTAGGGTGAGGGTTAGGGAAGGAGTGACGGTACGGGTAAACGTGAGGGTTAGGCTGAGGGTGTGGTTTATTTTAAGAGTGTGGGTTAGTGTTAGCGTGAGAGTTAGGGTTAGGGGTAGTGTGAGGATGAGGGTTAGATTGAGGATTATTTTTAGGGTTAGTGTGAGGTTTTGGGTGAGGATGGGTGTTAGGGTTAGGGTGAGGGCTAGGGTGAGGGTGAGGGCTAGGGTTAGGTTGAGGGTGAAGTTTAGAGTTAGGGTGATGGTTAGATTTAGTGTGAGGGTTAGTGTTAGGGTTAGGGTGAGTGTTCGGTTGAGGGTAAATGTTAAGGTGAGGCTTAAGTTAAGGGTGAGGGTTAGGGTTAGGGTTATTGTTAGGGTTAGGTTTAGGGTTATGGTTAAGTTGAGCGTGAGGGTGAAGTGTAGGTTTAGGGTTGAGGATGAGGTTTAGGTTTAGGGTTAGGTTTAGAGTTAGGGTTAGGGTGAGAGTGAGGTTTACTGTTAGAGTTAGTGTTAGGGTTAGGGTTAGGGTCAGGGTGAGTGTTAGGGTTAGGGCTAGGCTTAGGCTTAGGCTTAGGCTTAGACCGAGCATGAGGGTGAGGTTTAGGGTTAGGGTTAGAGTGAGGGTTAGGGTGAGGGTTAGAATGAGGTTTAGGGTTAGGATTAGGGTTAGGGTGAGGGCTAGGGTGAGGGTTAGGGTAAGGTATAGGGTTACATTTAGGAATAGGGTTAGGTTGAGGGTGAGGATGAATGTGATGGTTAGGGTTAGGGTTAGTGTTATTGTTAGGGTTAGGGTTAGTGCTATGGAGAGGGTGAGGGTGCCGGTGAGGGGTAGGTTTAGTTTTAGGGTGGGGTTTACGGTTAGGGTTAGGGTTAGGGTTAGTGTGAGGGTGAGGTTTACGGTTAGATATAGGGTTAGGGGGAGCGTTAGGGTGAGGGTTAGGTTGAGGCTTAGTGTTAGGGTTATGGTGAGGGTGAGGGTTAGGTTAAGGTTTAGGGTTAGGGTTAGGGTTAGGGTTAGTGTGAGGCTTAGTGTTAAGGTTAGGGTTAGTGTTTGAGTGAGGTTAACTTTTAGGGTGAGGGTTTGGGTTACGGTGAGGGTTATGCTTTTGGTGAGGGTTAGTGTTAGTTTTAGGGTTAGGGTTCAGGTGAGGCTGAGGCTTAGGGTTAAAGTTAGGGTTAGAGTGAGGCTGAGGGTGAGGGTGAGGGTTAGGGTTAGGGTTATTGTTAGGGTTAAGGTTAATGTGATGGTTAGGTTGACGGTTAGGTTTAGTGTTAGAGTTAGGATTATTATTAGGCTTAGGGTTAGAATGAGTGTGAGGTTTAGGGTTAGGTTTAGAGTTAGGCTTAGGGTTAGGCTGAGGGTGAGGGTGAGGGTTAGGTTTAGGGTGAGGTTTAGGGTTAGGGTTAGGGTGAGAGTTAGGGTTCAGGTTAAGTTTAGGTTTAGGGTGAGGGTTAGGGTACGGGTTAAGGTGAGGGTGAGCGTTACGTTTAGGTTGAGCTTTAGGGTTAGGTTAGGATTAGGGTGAGGGTGAGGGTGAGGGTTAGGGTTAGTGTTAGGGTGAGGGTTAGGATGAGGGTTAGGGTTAAGATTAGGGTGATGGTGAGGTTTAGGTTTAGGTTGAGTTTTAGGTTTAATGTTAGGGTTAGGGTGAGGGTGAGGTTTAGGATTAGAGTTAGGGTTAGGGTGAGGCTGAGGGTGAGGGTGAGGGTTTTGGTTAGTGTTAGAGTTAGGGTTAGGGTGAGGGTTAGGGTGAGATTGAAGTTTAGGCTTAGAGTTAGGATTAGGATTAGGGTAAGTGTTAGGGTGAGTGTGAGGGTTAGGGTTAGGGTTAGGCTTCAGCTTAGGGTTAGTCTGAGGGTGAGGGTTAGGTTTAGCGTGAGTGTTAGGGTTAGGGTTAGTCTGAGGGTTAGTCTGAGGGTGAGGGTTAGGCGTAGGGTTAGGATTAGGTTAAGCGTTAGGGTAAGTGTGACGGTTAGGTTTAGGGTTAGGCTTTGGCTTAGGGTTAGCCTGAGGGTGAGGGTGAGGGTGAGGGTTAGGCTTAGGGTGATGATTAGTGTTAGGTTTAGGGTGAGAGTTTGGGTTCCGCTAAAGTTTAGGGTTAGGGTGAGGGTTAGGGTTAGGTTTAAGGTTAGGTTTAGGGATAGTGTGATGGTTAGGGTTAGGGTTAGGTTTAGGGTTAGGATGAGGATTATGGTTAAGCTTAAGTTTAGGGTGAGGACTAGGGTGAGGTTGAGGGTTAGTGTTAGTGTTAGGGTTTGGGTTAGGATTAGGGTTAGGGTTAGGGTGAGGGTTTGGATGAGGGTTAGGTTTACAGTGAGGTGGAGGATTAGGGTTAGGTGTAGGGTTAGGGTTAGGATTAGGGTTAGGGTGAGGGTGAGTGTTAGGATTAGGGTTAGGCTTAGGTTTAGGGTTAGGTTTAGGGTTAGGATTAGTGTTATTGTTAGGGTTAGTGTTAGATTTATGGTAACTGTGAGGGTGAGGGTGAGGGTGAAGTTTAGGGTTAGGGTTAGGGTGAGGTTTATGATTTGTGTTAGGATTATGGTTAGGGTGAGGGTGAGGTTTAGGGTTAGATTTAGGGTTAGGGTGAGGATTAGGGTTAGGATTAGGGTGAGATTTTGGGTTCCACTTAAGTTTAGGGTTAGGGTGAGGGTTAGGGTTAGGTTGAGGGTTAGGTTTAGGGATAGTGTGATGTTTAGAGTTAGGGTTAGGGTTAGGTTTAGGATGAGGATTAGGGTTAGGATTAAGGTTAGGGTGAGGACTAGGGTGAAGTTGAGGGTTAGGGTTAGGGTTAGGGTGATGGTTTGGATGAGGGTTAGGGTTACAGTGAGGGTGAGGATTAGGATTAGGTTGAGTATTACTGTTAGGATTAGGGTTAGGTTGAGGGTGAGTGTTAGGATCAGGTTTAGGCTTAGGTTTAATGTTAGGATTAGTGTTATTGTTAGGGTTAGGGTTAGATTTATGGTAAGGTGAGGTGAGGGTGAGGGTGAAGGTTAGGGTTAGGGTTAGGGTGAGGTTTTTGGTTAGGGTTAGGATTAGGGTTAATGTGAGGGTGAGGTTTAGGGTTAGATTTTGGGGTAGGGGGAGTGTTAGTTCCAGGGTTAGGGTTAGGGTTAGGGTTACGGTTAAGGGTAGGTTGGTGGTTATGTTGAGGTTTTTTGTTAGGATTAGGGTTAGGGTTAGGATTAGGGTTAAGGTGAGGGTGAATGTGAGGGTTAGGGTTAGGGTTAGGCTTAGGCTTAGTGTTAGGCTGAGGGTGAGGTTGGGGGTGAGGTTTAGGGTTATGGTGAAGGTTAGGGTTGGGGTTAGGTTGAGGGTTAGAATGAAGTTTAGTGTTAGGATTAAGATTAGGGTGAGGGCTCGGGTGAGGGTGAGGATTAGGCTTAGGGTTAGGCTGAGCTTGAGGTTGAGGGTGAGGGTTTCGGTTATGGTGATGGTTAGGTTTATGGTTAGGGTGAGGGTTAGTATGAGGTTTAGGGTTAGGGTGTGGGTTAGGGTGATTATGATGGTAAGGGTAAAGGAGAGGTTTTGGCTGAGGGTGAGTGTTAAGATAAGGGTGAGGGTTAGGGTTATTTTTAGGGAAGGGTAAGGTTTAGTGTTAGGGTTAGGGTGAGAGTAAGATTGAGGATTCGGATTAGGGTTAGTGTGCGGTTTAGGGTGAGGATGAGGGTTAGGGTTAGGGTGAGGGTGAGGGATAGAATTAGGGTTAGTGTGAGGGCTAGGGTTTGGATGAGGTTTAGGTTTCGGGTTAGGGTGAAGGCTAGGGTGAGCTTTAGGTTGAGGTTTAGTGTTAGGGATAGGGTTAGGTTTAGGATTAGGGTTAGGGTGAAGGTGAGTGTGAGGGTTTGGGTTAGGGTTAAGATTAGGCTTAGGGTTAGGGTGAGGATTAGTGTTAGGGTTTGGGTTAAGGGGAGGGTGAGGCTGAGGATTACGTTTAGGTTTAGGGTTAGGGTTATGTTTAGGGTTAGGGTTATGTTTAGGGTTAGGATTAGGTTTAGGGTTAGGATTATGGTGAGGGTTATATTTAGGATAGGGTTAGGCTTAGTGTTAGGCTGAGGGTGAGGGTGGGGGTAAGGATTAGGGTTAGGGTTAGGGTTTGGTTAGGTTATTGTTAGGGTTAGGGTTAAGTTTGCGGTGAGGGTGAGGCTGCGGGTGAGGGTTATGGGTAGTTTTAGGGTTAATGTTATTGTTAGGGTTAGGGTTAAATTTACGGTGAGGTTGAGGGGAAGGGTGAGAGTTTGGGTTAAGGTGAGGTTTACGGTGAGGTTTAGGGTTAGGTTTAGGGTTAGGGTTAGGGTGAGGGTGAGTTTTAGGGTTAGATATAGAGTTAGGGGTAAGTTTAGGGTGAGGGTTATGGTTAGGGTTAGTGTTAGGCTTAGGGTAAGGGTGAGGTTTAGGTTGAGTTTAAGGGTAAGGGTTAGGGTTAGTGTTAGTGTGAGGGTTAGTGTTAGGGTTAGAGTTAGTGTTATGGTTAGCGTAATTGTTAGTTTGAGGGTTTGGGTTAGGGTGGGGGTTATGGTTAGGGTGAGGGTTGGTGTTAGGGTTAGGGTTATTGTTAGGGTTAGGGTTAGGGTTACTGTTACAGTGAGGGAGAGAGTGAGGGTTAGGGTAAGGGTTAGGATGAGGTTTAGGGTTATGTTAGGGTTAGATTTAGGGTTAGGGTGAGAGTGCGGTTTAGGTTTAGAGTTAGGCTTAGTGTTAGTTTTATGGTTAGGGTGAGGGTTAGGGTTAGGCTTAGGCTTAGGCTTAGGCTTAGGTTTAGGCCGAGCATGAGGTTGCAGGTGAGGGTTAGGATGAGGTTTAGGGTTAGGATTAGGTTTAGGGTTAGGGCTAGGGTGAGGGTTCGGTTGAGGGTTAGGTTTAGGGTTAGAGTTAGGTTTAGGATTAAGGGTAGGATGAGGTTGAGTGTGAGGGTTAGGGTTAGGGTTAGGTTTAGGCTTAGGGTTAGGGTGAGGGTTAAGATTAGGGTTTGGGTTATGTTGAGGGTGAGGCTGAGGATTAGGGTTTGGTTTAGGGTTAGATTTAGGGTTAGGTTTAGGGTTATTGTTAGGGTTAGGGTTAGAGTTACTGTGAGGTTGAGGATGAGGATGAGGGTTTAGGCTTTGGGTGAGGTTTAGGGTGAGGTTAAGTGTTAGGTTTAGGGTTAGGTTTAGGGTGAGGGTGAGGTTTAGGGTTAGAGTTAGGGTAAGGGGGAGGATTAGGGTTTGGTTTAGGGTTAAGGTGAGGGTTAGAATGAGGGTTAGGTTTAGGATTGGGGTTAGGGTGAGGGCTAGGGTGAGGTTGAGGTTTAGTGTTAGGGTGTGGTTTAGGGTTAGGTTTAGGGTTAGGGTCAGGGTGAGTTTGAGGTTTAGGGTTAGAGATAGGTTTATGAGGAGGGTTAGGGTGAGGGTTAGGTTTAGGGTTAGTGTTAGGGTTGGGTTAGGGTGAGCGTTAGGGTGAGGGTTAGTGTTAGGGATAGTGTTAGGTTTAGGATTAGGGTTAGGGTGAGGGTGAGTGTGAGGGTTAGGGTTAGGGTTAGGTTTAGGATTAGGGTTAGGCTGAGGTAGAGTGTAAGTGTGAGAGTTAGGGTAAGGGTTAGAGTTAGGGTTAGGTTTAGAATTAGCCTTAAGGTGAGGTTTAGTGTTAGGGTTAGGGTTAGGGTGAGGGTTAGGTTTAGGGTTACGGTGAGGCTTAGAGTTAGGATTAGGCTTATGGTTAGGTTGAGGGTGGGGGTGGGGGTGAGGATTAGGGTAAAGGTTAGGGTTAGGGTTAGCTTATTGGTATTTTTATGGTTAGGGTAAAGTTTGCAGTGAGGTTGAGGTTGAAGGTGAGTGTTAGGTTTAGGGTGAGGTTTAGGGTTAGGTTTAAGGTTAGGTTGAGGGTGAGTTTGAGAGTTAGGGTTAGGCTTAGTTTTAGGGTGACGATTAATGTTAGTGTTTGGGTTAGGATAAGGCTGAGGATTAGGGTGAGGTTTAGGGTTAGGTTTAGGTTTAGGGTTAGGGTTAGGGTTAGGCTGAGGTGAGGGTGGGGGTGAGGATTAGGGTTAGGGTTTCGGATAAAATTAGGGTTATTGTTAGTGTTATGGTTTGGGTTTAGTATGTGGTGAGGGCGAGCCTGAGGTTGAGGGTTATGGTTAGGGTTAGGCTTAGTCTTAGGGTTAGGCTGAGGGTGAGTATGGGGGTGAGGAATAGGTTTTGGGTGATGGTTAGGGTTAGGGTTAGGTTGAGGGTGAGGATGAGGCTTTGATTTAGGATTAGGTTTAGGGTGAGGGCTAGGGTGAGGGTGAGGGTTAGGGTTAGGCTTAGGATTAGGCTTAGGCTTAGCGTTAGGCTTAGGGTGAGGGTGAGTTTGAGGGTTTGGGTTAGGGTGATGGATAGGGTTAGGGTTAGGTTGAGTGTTAGGATGAGGGTTAGGATTAGGGTGAGTGTTAGCCTGAATGTGACGGTAAGAATAAAGGTGAGGTTTAGGCTGAGGGTGAGTGTTCCCCTAAGGGTGAGGGTTAGGATTAGGTTGAGGTTTAGGGTAAGGATTAGGATGAGGGTTAGGGTGAGGGTGAGTGTTAGATTGAGGATCAGGGTTGGGGTTTGTGTGAGGTTTAGGTTGAGGATAAGGGTTAGGGTTAGGGTGAGGGTTAGGGTTAGGGTTATGCTTAGGGTTAGGATGAGGGTTAGGTTGAGGGTTAGGGTTATGATTAGGGTGAGGGTTAGGGTGAGGGTGAGGGTTAAGGTTGTTATAAGGGTTAAGTTCAGAATTAGGGTGACGGTGAGGTTTTGGGTGAGGGTTAGGTGGAGGGTTAGAGTTAGGGTTAAGGTGAGGGTTAGGGTAAGGAGTAGGGTTACGGTTAGGGTGACAGTTAGGTTTATTGTGAGAGTTAGGGTTAGGGTTAGGGTTAGGATTAGTTTGAGAGTAAGAATTAGCTGACTGTTCCGGTGAGGGTGAGGTTTAGGCTTAGGAATAGTGACAGGATTAGTGTAAATCTGAGGGTGAGGGTGAGGTTTAGGGTTAGGGTTAGGGTGAGGGCTTGGGTGAGGGTTAGGGCAAGGTTGCAGGTTAGGGTGAGAGTGATGGTAAGGGTAAAGGTGAGGGTTAGGCTGAGGGTGAGGGTTAAGATAAGGGTGAGGTTTAGGGTTAGGGTGAGGGTTAGGTTAAGGGTTCGGGTTATGATTAGGGTGAGTGTTAGTTTGAGGATTAGGGTTAGGGTTAGTGTGAGGTTTAGGGTGAGGTTGAGGGGTAGGGTTAGGGTTAGGGTTAGAATTAGGGTTAGGGTGAGGAGTAGGATGAGGGTGAGGTTTAGGTTAGGGTTAGGGTTAAGGTTAGGGTGAAGTTTATGGTTAATGTGAGGGTTAGGGTTAGTGTGATGGTTAGGGTTAGAGTTAAGGTTAGTGTTAGGGTGAGGGTAAGTGTTAAGGTGAGGGTTTGGGTTAGGGTGAGGGTTATGTTTCCATTGAGAGTTAGGTTTAGGGTTAGGGTTATTGTTAGGGCTACGATTAGGATTAGGTTTAGGGTGTGGGTGAGTGTGTGGGTTAGGGTTAGGTTTAGGTTTAGGCTTAAAGTTAGGCTGAGGGTGAGGTTGAGGCTGAGGATTAGGGTAAGGTTGATGGTTAGGGTTTGGTTTAGGGTGAGGGTTAGGATGAGGTTTAGAGTTAGGATTAGGGTTTGGGTGAGGGCTAGGGTGAAGGTGAGGTTTAGGGTTATGTTTAGCTTGAGGTTTAGGGTTAGGGTTAGGGTTAGGGTTAAGGTGAGGCTGAGGTTTAGGTTTAGAGTTAGGGTTAGGGTGAGGGTTAGGTTTAGGGTTAATGTTCGGTTTAGGTTTAGGGTGAGGGTTAGGGTTAGGTTGAGGGTTAGGGCTAGGGTTATTTTCAGGGTTAGTGTTAAGGTGATGGTTAGGGTGAGGGTTAGGTTTAGGATTAGGATTATGCTTAGGGTTAGGTTGAGTATGAGGTTTAGTGTTAGGGTTAGATTTAGGCATAGGCTTAGGCTGAGGGTGAGGGTGAGGGTTAGGTTTAGGGTTAGGTTTAGTATTAGGGTTAGGGTGAGATTTAGAGTACCGGTTAAGTTTAGGGTTAGGGTGAGGGTTAGGGTACGGCTTAAGGTGAGGTTGAGGGTTAGGGATAGGTTGAGCATTAGGGTTAGGTTAGGGTTAGGGTGAGGGTGAGGGTGAGGGTTAGTGTTAGTGTTAGGGTGAGATTGAGGGTGAGGGTTAGGGTTATTGTTAGGGTTAGGTTTAGGGAAGTGGCGCCGTAGCTCAAGTGGTAGAGCGCTCGCCTTGAGCTGAAGAGCGGAGGGACAAGCGCCCAGGCCCAGAGTTCAAGCCCCACAACCACCAAAAAAAAAAAAAGGGTTAGGTTTAGGATGAGTGTTAGGGTTAGGATTAGGGTTAGGGTGATGGCTAGCATGAGGGTGAGGTTTAGGGTTAAGGTTATGGTGAGGTTTAGGGTTAGGGTTAGGGTTAGGGTTAGGGTGAGGGGGAGCTTTACGGTTAGAGTTAGGGTTAGGGTGAGGCTGAGGGTGAGGGTTGGGTTAGGGTTAGGGTTAGGTGGAGGGTGAGTGTTAGGATTAGGGTTAATTTTAGTGTTAGGTTTAGGGTTAGGGTTAGGTTTAGGCTTAGGGTTAGGCTTAGGCACAGCATGAGGTGGAGGGTTAGTATTAGGGTAATAGTGAGGGTTAGGATGAGGTTTAGGGTTAGGATTAGGTTTAGGGTGAGGGCTAGTGTGAGGGTTAGGCTAAGGGTTAGGGTTAGGCTTAGGGTTAGGGTGAGGGTTAGGGTTAAGATTTGTGTTAGGGTGAGGGTGAGGCTGAGAATTAGGGTTAGATTTAGGGTTAGGTTTAAGGTTTGTTTTAGGGTTAGGGTTAGGGTTAGGGTTACAGTTAGGGTTACAGGGAGGGTTAGGGTTAGGGTTAGGCTGAGGGTGAGGTTGGGGGTGAGGATTAGGGTTAGGGTGTTTAGGGTTAGTCTTATTGTTAGTGTTATGGTTAGGGTTAAGTTTTCAGTGAGGGTGAGGCTGAGGGTGAGGGTTATGTTTAGGTTTTGGATTAGGGTTAGTGTTATTGTTATGGACAGGGTTAGAGTTAGGGTGAGTTAGAGGGTGAGGGTTAGGGTTAGGGTTAGGGTGAGTTTTAGGGTTAGGGTGAGGGTGAGGTTTAGTGTTAGAGTTAGGGTTTGGGGGTGGGTTTGGGGGAAGTTTAGGGTTAGGGTTAGTGTTAGTGTTAGGGTGAGGGTGAGGGTCAGGTTGAGGTTTAGGGATAGGTTTAGGTTTAAGATTAGGGTTAGGGTGAGCATGAGTGTGAGGGTTAGGGTGAGGGTTAGGCTTAGGCTTTGGGTTAGGCTGATGGTGAGGGTGGGGGTGAGGATTAGGGTTAGGGTGATGGTTAGTGTTAGTCTTAGTGTTATTTTTAGAGTTAGCGTTAGAGTTATGGTGATGGTGAGGGTGCGGGTGAGGGTTAGTGTTAGGATTAGGGTGCGGTTTAGGTTTAGGGTTAGGGTTAGGGTTAGGTGGAGGGGGAAGTTTAAGGTTAGATACAGGGTTAGGGGGAGGGTTAGGGGGAGGGTTAGGGTTAGGGTTTGTGTTAGGGTTAGGGTGAGGGTGAGGGTTAGGTTTAGGGTTAGGGTTATGGTGAGGTTTAGGGTTAGGGTTAGGGTTTGGTTTAGAGTTATGGTGAGGGTTTGGATGCGGGTGAGTGTGAGGGTTAAGTTTAGGTTTCAGGTAAGTCTTGTGGTTAGGCTTAGGGTTAGGCTGAGTGTGAGGGTGGGTTTGAGTGTTAGGGTTAGGGTGAGGGTTTCGGATAGGTTTATAGGGAGGGTTAGGATGAGGGTTAGGGTTAGGATTAGGGTTAGGGTGAGGCCTAGGGTGAAGGTGAGGTTTAGGGTTATGGTTAGGGTGAGGTTTAGGTTTAGGTTTAGGGTTAGGGTTAGGGTGAGAGTGGGGTTTAGGGTTAGAGTTAGGGTTAAGGTGAGGCGGAGGTTGAGGGTTAGGGTAAGGGTTAGGATTAGGATTAGGGTAAGGGTAGGGCGAGTGAGAGGGTTAGGGTTAGGGTGAGGGTTAGGGTTAGGGTTAAGTTGAAAGTTAGGGTTCAGGTAAAGTTTAGTGTTAGGGTGAGGGTTAAGGTTAGCTTTAAGTTGAGCGTGAGGATAAGGATTAGTTTGAGGGTTAGGTTTAGGTTTAGGGTTAGGGTGAGGTTTAGGGTTAGGGTTAGGGTGAGTGTTAGGAAGAGAAGTAGGGTTAGGATTAGGGTTAGGATGAGGGCTAGGTTGAGGGTGAGTGTTAGGTTTAGTGTTAGGGTGACTTTTAGTGTTAGGGTTAGGGTTAGGTTGAGGGTTAGGATGAGGGTTAGGGTTAGAGTAAGTGTGAGGGTTAGGGTTAGGTTGAGGGTTAGGTTTGGGATTAGGGTTAGTGTGCGGTTGAATATTAGAATTAGGGTTAGGGTTAGGGTTATTGTTAGGGATAGGGTTAGGGTTACGATTATGGTGAGGTTGAGGTTTAGATTTAGGGTTAGGGTGAGGTTTTTAGTGTTATGGTTAGGGTTAGAGTTAGGGTTAGCGTGAGATTCGGGTTACTGTGAGGGTTAGTGTTAGGGGTAAGTTTTGGGTTGCGGTGAGGTTTATGGTTAGGGTTAGGTTTAGGATTAGGGTTAGGGTTATTGTTATGGTTAGGTTTAGGGTTACGGTTAGGGTGAGGGTAAGTGTGAGGTTTAGGCTTAGTGTTAGGTTTAGGCCTAGTTTTAGGGTTAGGGTTAGGATTACGGTTGGGGTTAGGGTGAGGTTTAGGTTTTGGTTTACTTTATAGTTAGGTTTAGGGTGAGGGTGGGATTTAGGGTTAGAGTTAGGATTAGGGTGAGGGTTAGAGTGGGGGTTAGGGTTAGGGTTCGGATTAGGCTGAGGGTTAAGGTGGGGGTCACGGTAAGGTTAAAGGTGAGGGTTAGTTCTTGGGTGAGGGTTACGGTAAGGGTCAGGGTTAGGGTTAGGGTGAGGGTTAGGCTGAGGCTGAGGGTTATACTGAGGATTAGTGTTAGGGTTACTGTGAGATTTATGGTGAGGGTGAGTGTTAGGGTTATGGTGTGGGCTAGGGTGAGGGTGAGGATTAGGGTTAGTGTTAGGATTAGGCTGAGGGTGAGGTTGAGGGTAAGGGTTAGGGATAGGGTGAGTGTTAGGATTAGGGTTAGGGGGAGGGTTAGGATGAGGATTAGGGTTAGGATTAGGGTTAGGGTAAGGGCTAGGGTAAGGGTAGGTTTACAGTTACGGTTAGGGTCAGGTTTAGGGTTAGGGTTAGGCTAAGTGTTATGGTTAGGGTGAGGTTTAGGGTTTGAGTTAGGGTTAGGGTGAGGTTGAGGGTGAGGGTTAGGGTTAGGCTTAGTGTTAGGGTTAGGGTTAGGGTTAGGGTGAGGGTTAAGGTGAGATTGAGGGTTAAGGTTAGTTTTAGGGTTAGGCTTAGGATTAGGCTGAGTGTGAGGTTGAAGCTGAGTGTTAGAGTTAGGGTGAGGGTTAGGGTTAGGGATATGAGGAGGGTTAGGATCAGGGTTAGGGTTAGGATTAGGGCTAAGATGAGGGCTAGGGTGAGGGTGAGGTTTAGGGTTAGGTTTAGGTTGAGGTTTAGTTTTAGGAATAGAGGGAGGGTTAGGATGAGGGTTAGATTTAGGATTAGGGTTTGCCTGAGGGCTAGGGTGAGGTTGAAGGTTAGGGTAATTGTTAGGCTTAGGCTTAGGTTTAGGCTGAGCATGTGGTTGAGGGTGAGGATTAGATTTAGGGTTGGGTTGAGGTTTAGTGTTAGGCTTAAGGATAGAGTTCGTTTTAGGGTGAGGGTGAGGTTTAGGGGTAGAGTTAGGGTTAGGATGTGGGTTAGGTTTAGGGTGAGGGTTAGTGTGGGGGTCACGGTAAGGGTAAATGTGAAGTTTAGGCTGAGGGTGAGGGTTACGGTAAGGGTGAGGGTTAGGTTTAGGGTGAGGGTTAGGGTTAGGGTTAGGATGAGGCTGAGGCTAATATTGAGGATTATTTTTAGGGGTAGTGTGGGGTTTATGGTGAGGGTGAGGGTTAGGGTTAGGGTGAGGGTAGGGTTAGGTTTAGGGTGAGGTTTAGGGTTAAGGTGATGGTTAGGGATAGTGATAGTTTGAGGTTTAGGGTTAGGGTTAGGGTTAGGATTAATATTATGGTTAGGCTTAAGGTGAGGCTTAGGGTGAGGGTGAGAGTAAGGGTTAGGGTTTGATTGGGATTTACGTTAGGTTGAGTGTGAGGGTTAAGGTTAGGATAGGCTTAGGTTTAGGCTGAGGGTGAGGGTGAGTGTGAGGGTTAGAGTTAGGGTGAGGGATAGGGTTAGGGTGAGCGTTAGGGTTTGGGTTAAGTTTAGGGAAAAGGTGAGTGTTAGGGTAGGGGTTACAGTGAGGGTGAGGGTTAGGTATAGGTTGAGGGTTAGGGTTAGGGTTAGGGTTAGGGTTAGGGTGAGTGTTAGGGTTAGGGTAATTTTTAGGATGAGGTTTAAGATGAGTGTTAGGGTTAGGGTGAGGGCTAGCGTGAGGGTGAGTTTTAGGGTTAAGGTTAGGGTGAGGTTTAGGGTTAGGATTAGGGTTAGGGTTAGGGTGAGGGTGAGGTTTAGGGTTAGAGGTAGGGTTAGGTTGAGGCTGAGAGTGAGGGTTGGGTTAGGGTTAGGGTTAGGTTGACGGTGAGTGTTAGGATTAGGGTTAGGTTTAGGGTTAGGATTAATTTTATTGTTAGGGTTAGGGTTAGAGTTAAGGTGAGGTTGAGGGTGAGGGTGAGGGGTAGGTTTATTGTTAGGGTGAGTTTTAGGGTTAGGGTTAGTGTTAGGGTGAGGGTTAGGATGAGGGTTAGGGTTACGATAAGTGTGAGGGTTAGGGTAAGTTTTAGGGTAAAGATTAGGGTTAATGTGAGTTTGAGGGTTAGGATTAAGGTTAGGGTTAGGGTTATTGTTCGGTTTAATGTTACGGTTACAATGAAGTTGAGGGTTATAGTTAGAGTTAGGGTGAGGTCTTTAGTGTTAGTGTTAGGGTTAGAGACAGGGTTAGGGTGAGTGTGAGGTTTAGGGGTAGAGTTAGTGTTAGAGTAATGGTTAGGGTGAGGGTTAGGGTTAGGGTGAGGGTTAGGGTTAGGGTAAGGGTGAGGGTGACGGTTAGAATGAGGATTAGTGTTAGGGTTTGTGTGAGTTTGAGAGTGAGGATGATGGTTAGGCTTAGGGTGAGGGCTAGGGTGAGGGTGAGGATTAGGTTTAGTGTTAGGGTGAGTTTAGGGTTAGGGTGAGGGTTATGGTTAGCGATAGGGCTAGGTTTAGGTGTAGGTTTAGTGTTAGGGTTAAGGTTTGAGTTAGGGTAGGGTTAGGGTAAGTGGTTTTGTTAGGGTTATTATTAGGGTTAGGGTTAGGATGAGGTTTAAGTTTAGTTTTCGGTTTAGAGTTAGGGTTAGTGTGAGGGTGAGGTTTAGGGTTAGAGTTAGGGTGAGTGTTAGGTTTAGAGTTAGGGTGAGCGTTAGGGTTAGGGTTAGGCTTAGGCTTTGGCTTAGACTTAGTCCCAGCATGTGGGTGAGTGTTAGTGTTAGGGTTAGGGTGAGGGTTAAGATTAGGGTTAGGGTGAGGATTAGGATGAGGTTTAGGGTTAGGATTAGGGTTAGGCTGAGGGCTAGGGTGAGGGTTAGGATGAGGGTTAGGCTTAGGGATAGGTTTCAGTTTAGGATTAGGTTTAGGGTGAGGGTGAACGTGAGGGTTAGAATTAGGGTTAGGTTTAGGCTTAGGGTTAGGGTGAAGGTTAGGTTTAGGGTTTGGTTAGGGTGAGAGTGAGGCTGAGGATTAGGGTTAGGTTTAGGTTTAGTTTTAATGTTAGTGTTAGGGTTAGGGTTACAGTAACGGTTAGGGTTAGGGTTAGGGTTATTGTTAAGGTTAGGGTTAGGGTTACAGTTACAATGAGGGTGAGGGTGAGGATTAGCGTTAGCATTATGGTTAGATTTAGTGTTAGGGTTAGGGTTAGACTTAGGGTTAGGGTGAGGGTGAGGTTTAGGGGTAGAGTCAGGGTTAGGGTGAGTGTTAGGCTGAGGGTTAGTGTTAGCGTGAGTGTTAGGGTTAGGGGTAGTGTGATGGTGAGGGTTAGATTGAGGATTATTGTTAGGGTTAGTGTGAGGTTTAGGGTGAGGATGCGTGTTAGGGTTAGGGTGAGGGCTAGGGTGAGCGTGAGGGCTAGGGTTAGGTTTAGGGTGAGGTTTAGAGTTAGGGTGATGGTTAGATTTAGTGTGAGGGTTAGTGGTAGGGTTAGGGTGAGTGTTCGGTTGAGGGTAAATGTTAGGGTGAGGCTTAAGGTAAGGGTGAGAGTTAGGGTTAGGGTTATTGTTAGGGTTAGGTTTAGGGTTATGGTTAAGTTGAGGGTGAGGGTGAGGTTTAGGTTTAGGGTTGAGGATGAGTTTTAGGTTTTGGGTTAGGGTAAAGGTGAGAGTGAGATTTAGGGTTAGAATTAGTGTTAGTGTTAGGGTTAGGGTTAGGGTGAGGGTTAGGGTTAGGGCTAGGCTTAGGCTTAGGCTTAGGCTTAGGCCGAGCATGAGGGTGAGGTTTAGGGTTAGGGTTAGAGTGAGGGTTAGGGTTAGGGTTAGGGTGAGGGTTAGGATGAGGTTTAGGGTTAGGATTAGGTTTAGGGTGAGGGCTAGGGGGAGGGTTAGGGTAAGGTATAGGGTTACATTTAGGATTAGGGTTAGGTTGAGCGTGAGGGTGAGTGTGAGGGTTAGGGTTAGGGTTAGTTTTATTGTTAGGGTTAGGGTTAGCGCTACGGAGTGGGTGAGGGTGCGGGTGAGGGGTAGGTTTAGTTTTAGGGTGGGGTTTAGGGTTTGGGTTATGGTTAGGTTTAGTGTGAGGGTGAGGTTTAGGGTTAGATATAGGGTTAGGGGGAGGGTTAGGGTGAGGGTTAGGGTGAGGCTTAGTGTTAGGGTTAGGGTGAGGGTGAGGGTTAGGTTAAGGTTTAGGGTTAGGGTTAGGGTTAGGGTTAGTGTGAGGCTTAGTGTTAAGGTTAGGGTTAGTGTTTGGGTGACGTTAAATATTAGGGTGAGCGTTTGGGTTAGGTGAGCGTTATGCTTTTGGTGAGGTTTAGTGTTAGTTTTAGGGTCAGGATTAGGGTGAGGCTGAGGCTTAGGTTTAAAGTTAGGATTAGAGTGAGGCTGAGGGTGAGGGTGAGGGTTAGGGTTAGGGTTATTGTTACGGTTAAGGTTAATGTGATGGTTAGGTTTACGGTTAGGTTTAGTGTTAGGGTTAGGATTAGGATTAGGCTTAGGGTTAGAATGAGTGTGAGGTTTAGGGTTAGGGTTAGAGTTAGCTTAGGGTTAGGCTGAGGGTGAGGGTGAGGGTTAGGGTTAGGGTGAGGTTTAGGTTTAGGGTTATGGTGAGAGTTAGGTTTCGGGTTAAGTTTAGGTTTAGGGTGAGTGTTAGGGTACAGGTTAAGGTGAGGGTGATCATTAGGTTTAGTTTGAGCTTTAGGGTTAGGTTAGGATTAGGGTGAGGGTGAGGGTGAGGGTGAGGGTTAGTGATAGGGCGAGGGTCAGGATGAGGGTTAGGGTTAGGATTAGGGTTAGGGTGAGGGCTAGGGTGAAGGTTAGGGTAAGATATAGGGTTACATTTAGGATTAGGTTTAGGTTGAGGGTGAGGGTGAGTGTGAGGGTTAGGGTTAGGGTTAGTGTTATTGTTAGGGTTAGGGTTAGCGCTACGGAGAGGGTGAGGATGCGGGTGAGGGTTAGGTTTAGGGTTAGGGTGGGGTTTAGGTTTAGGGTTAGGGTTAGGGTTAGGGTTATTGTGAGGGTGAGGTTTACGGTTAGATATAGGGTTAGAGTGAGGCTTAGGGTAAGGGTTAGGTGAGGCTTAGTGTTAGGGTTAGGGTGAGGGTGAGGGTTAGGTTAAGGTTTAGGGTTAGGGTTAGGGTTAGAATTAGTGTGAGCATTAGTGTTAATGTTAGGGATAGTGTTTGGGTGAGGTTAAATATTAGGGTGAGGGTTTGGGTTAGTGTGAGGGTTATGCTTTGGGTGAGGTTTAGTGTTAGTTTTAGGGTTAGGGTTAGGGTGAGGCTGAGGCTTAGGGTTAAAGTTAGGGTTAGAGTGAGGCTGAGGGTGAGGGTGAGGGTTAGGGTTAGGGTTATTGTTAGGGTTAAGGTTAATGTGATGGTTAGGTTTACTGTGAGAGTTGGGGTTAGTGTGAGGGTTAGTGTTAGGGTGAAGGGAAGTGTTAGGGTGGGGTTTTGGGTTAGGGTGATGGTTATGTTTAGTTTAAAGGTTAGGTTTAGGGTTTGGGTGAGGGATAGGGGGAAGGTGAGGTTTAGGGTTATGCTTAGGGTGAGGTATAGGGTTAGGGTTAAGTTTAGTGTTAGGGTTAACGTTAGGGTGAGGGTTAGGGTTAGGGATAATGTTAGGTTTAGGATTATGGTTAGGTTGAGGGTGAGTGTGAGGATTAGAATTAGGGTTTGGTTTAGGCGTAGGGTTAGGCTAAAGTAGAGTGTAAGTGTGAGAGTTAGGGTGCGGTTTAGGGTTAGGGTTAGGTTTAGAGTTAGCCTTAAGGTGAGGTTTAGTGTTAGGGTTAGGGTTAGGGTGAGGGTTAGGTTTAGGGTTATGGTGAGGCTTAGGGTTAGGTTTAGGATTAGGCTTATGGTTAGGCTGAGGGTGGGGGTGGAGGTGAGGATTAGGGTTAAGGTTAGGGTTAGGGTTAGGGTTATTGATATTTTTATGGTTAGGGTAAAGTTTGCAGTGAGGTTGAGGTTGAGGGTGAGTGTTAGGTTTAGGGTTAGGTTTAAGGTTAGGTTGAGGGTGAGTTTGAGAGTTAGGGTTAGGCTTAGGGTTAGGGTGATGATTAATGTTAGTGTTTGGGTTAGGGTGAGGCTGAGGATTAGGGTGAGGATTAGGGTGAGGTTTAGGTTTAGGTTTAGGTTTAGGTTTAGGGTTAGGGTTAGGCTAAGAGTGAGGGTGGGGGTGAGGATTAAGGTTAGGGTTTCGGTTAAAATTAGGGTTATTGTTAGTGTTATGGTTTGTGTTTAGTTTGCGGTGAGGGTGAGCCTGAGGTTGACGTTATGGTTAGGGTTAGGCTTAGTCTTAGGGTTAGGCAGAGGGTGAGTAGGGGGGTGAGGAATAGGTTTTGGGTGATGGTTAGGGTTAGGGTTAGGTTGAGGGTGAGGATGAGGCTTAGCATTAGGATTAGGTTTAGGGTGAGGGCTAGGGTGAGGGTGAGGGTTAGGGTTAGGGATAGCCTTAGGCTTAGGCTTAAGGTTAGGCTTAGGGAGAGTGTGAGTTTGAGGGTTTGGGTTAGGATGATGGATAGGGTTAGGGTTAGGGTGAGTGTTAGGATGCGGGTTAGGGTTAGGGTGAGGGTTAGCCTGAATGTGACGGTAAGAATAAAGGTGAGGGTTAGGCTGAGGGTGAGTGTTCCCCTAAGGGTGAGGGTTAGGATTAGGTTGAGGTTTAGGGTAAGGATTAGGATGAGGGGTAAGGTGAGGGTGAGGGTTAGATTGAGGATCAGGATAGGGTTTGTGTGAGGTTTAGGTTGAGGATGAGGTTTAGGGTTAGGGTGAGGGTTAGGGTTAGAATTAGGGTTAGGGTGAGGGCTAGGGTGAGGCTGAGGGTTAGGGTTATGGTTTAGGTGAGGTTTAGGGTTCGGGTGAGAGTTAGGGTTACTGTGAGGGTTAGTGTTAGAGTTAGGGTTAGTGTTAGGGTGAGGGTAAGTGTTAGTGTGAGGGTTAGGGTTTGGGTTAGGGTGAGGGTTATGGTTAGGGTGAGGGTTAGTGTTAGGTTTAGGGTGATTTTTAAGTTTAGAGTTAGGGTTACGTTTAGGGTGAGGGTGAGTGTTAGGGTTAGGGTGAGGTTTAGGTTTAAGGTTAGGGTTAGAGTTACGGTGAGGGTGAGGGTGAGGTTTAGGGTTACAGTTAGGCTTCAAGTGAGGGTTAGGAGGAGGGTTAGGGTTAGGGTTAGTTTTAGGTTTAGGGTTAGGGTGAGGTTTAGGTTTAGGGTTATGGTTAGGAATAGGGTTAGGGTGATTGTTAGGGTTAGGGTTAGGGTTAGGATGAGGGTTAAGATGAGGGTTAGTTTTAGGATTATGGTTATGGTGAGGGCTATGGTGAGGGTGAGGTATAGTGTTAGGTTTAGGGTTAGGTTTCGGGTTAGGGTTAAATTTAGGGTCAGTGTGAGTTTGACGTTTAGTGTTAGAGATAGATTTAGCGTGACGGTTAGGGTGAGGGTTAGGGTTAGGGTTAGTGTTACGGGTAGGGTGAGGGTTAGGGTGAGGGGTAGGGTGATGGTGTGTGTTAGGGTTAGGGTTAGGATTCAGATTAGGGTTAGGGAGAGGGTGAGTGTGAGGGTTAGAGTTAGGGTTAGGGTTAGGCTTAGGGTTAGGCTGAGGGTGAGGGTGAGGGTGAGTGTTAGGGTTAGGGTGAGGCTTAGGGTTAGGGTGAGGCTTAGGGTTAGAGTTAGGGTGAGAATTAAGGTTCGGCTTTAGGGTTATGGTGAGGGTTAGGTTGAGGGTGTCTGTAAGGTTAAAGGTGAGGGTTAGGCTGAGGGTGAGGTTTTCGTTAAGGGGGAGGGTTAGGGTTAGGGTGAGGTATAGAGTAAGGGTAAGGGTTAGCGTTAGGGTGAGGGTGAGGGTAAGGGTAAAGGTTAGGGTTAGGGTGAGGGTGAGGATTAGATTGAGGATTAGGGTTAGGGTTAGTGTGAGGTTTAGGGTTTCGTTGAGGGGTAGGCTTAGTGTGAGGGTTAGTGTTAGGGTGAGTGTAAGTGTTAGGTTGAGGTTGATGGTTAGGGTGAGGGTTATGTTTATGGTGAGGCTTAGGATTAAGGTTAGTGTTATTGTTAGGGTTAGGGTTAGGGTGACTGTTAGGGTGAGGTTTAATGCTAGGGTTAGGGTGAGATTTAGGGTTAGGGTTAGGGTTAGAGTTAGGGTTATGGTGAAGGTCAGCTTTAGGGTTAGTGTTAGGGGTAGGGTGAGGTTTAGTTTGAGGGTTAAGATTAGGGTTAGTGTTAGGGTTAGGGTTAGGGTGAGGGTTAGGTTGAGGGTAAGTGTTAGGGTTTGGGATAGGTTTAGGTTTATGGTTAGGGTGAAGGTGAGTATGAGGGTTAGGCTTACTGTTAGGCTTAGGGTTAGGCTGAGGGTGAGGGTTTACGTGAGGATTAGGGTTAGGGTGCCGTTTAGGGTTAGGGTTAGGGTTAGAATTAGCCTTAAGTTGAGGTTTAGGGTTAGGGTTAGGTTTAGGGTTCTGGTGAGGGTGAGGGTTAGAGTTAGCTTGAGGGTCAGGATGAGGGGTAGGGTTTGGGTTAGGGTTAATGTGAGATTTAGGGTTAGGGTTAGGGTTAGGGTTAGGTTGACTTTTAGGTTGAGGGTTAGGGTTTTTGTTAGGGTTAGGGGGAGGGGGAGGTTTAGGGGTAGGTTTAGGTCAGGCATAGTGTTAGGATTAGGGTGAGGTAAAGGGTTAGGGTGAGTGTTAAGGTTAGGTTAGGTTGAGGGTTAAGATGAGGATTAGGGTTTCAGTGAGAGTGAGGGTTAAGGTTAGGGCGAGGGTTAGGGTTAGGATTATGGTTATGGTGAGGGTGATGGTTAGGATTAGGGTTAGGGTTATTGTAAATGTTATGGTTAGGGTTACATTTCCCGTGAGGGTGAGGCTGAGAGTGAAGCTTTGGGTTAGGGTAAGGGTTAGTTTTAGGGTTAGGATTAGGGATACGGTGACGGTGAGGTTTAGGGTTAGACTTAGGTAGAGGGGGAGGTTTAGGGTGAGGGTTAGGGTTAGGGTTAGTGTTAGGGATAGCTTTAGGTTTAGAGTGAGGGTAAGGTTGAGGTTTAGGGTTTGGGCTAGGTTTAGGTTTAGGATTAGGGTTAGGGTGAGGCAGAGTGTGAGGGTTAGGGTTAGGATTAGGCTTAGGCTTAGGGTTTGGCTGAGGGTGAGGGTGGGTGTGAGGATTAGACTTAGGGTGATGGATAACCTTAGGGTTAGGTGAGTGTTAGGATGAGGGTTAGGGTTAGGATTAGGGTTAGGGTGAGGGCTATGGTGAGGGGAGGGTTAAGGTTAGGGTTAGGCTAAGGCATAGGTTTAAGCTGAGGGTGATGGTGAGGGTGAGGGTTAGGGTTATGGTGATGGATAGGGTTAGGGTTAGGGTGAGGGTTAGGATGAGGGTTTGGGTTAGGGTGAGGGTTACGATGAGCGTGATGGTAAGAGTAAAGTTGAGTGTAAGGCTAAGGGTGAGAGTTACGGTAAGGGTGAGGGTTAGCGTTAGGGTGAGGGTTAGGGTTAGGATTAGGGTTAGGGTTAGATTGGGAATTAGGTTTAGGGTTAGTGTGAGGTTTAGGGTGAGGATGAGGGTTAGGGTGAGGGTTAGGGTTAGAATTAGGGTTATGGTGAGGGCTAGCGTGAGGGTGAGGGTTAGGGTTAGCGTGAAGTTTATGGTGAGGTTTAGGTTGAGGTGTAGGTTTAGGTTTAGGGTGAGGTTTAGTTTTAGTGTGAGGGTTACGGTTAGGGTGAGAGTGAGGGTGAGGATAAGGGTTATGGTGAGGGTTAGGATGAGGGTGAGGGTTAGGGTTAGGATTAGGGTTATGATTAGGGATAGGCTGAGGTTGAGGGTGAGGGTGAGGGTGAGGTTTAGGTTTATGGTTATGGTTAGGGTGAGGTCTAGGGTGAGGGTGAGTGTTAGGGTGAAGGTGAGGGTGAGGGTGAGAGTCTTGGTTAGGTAATGGTTAGGGTTAGGGTGAGGATTAGTTGAGGGTTAGGGTAAGGGTGAGCTTGAGGTTTAGGGTGTGGGTGAGCGTTAGGATTAGGGTGAGGGTTCGGGTGATGGTGAGGGTTAGGGTGAGGTAGAGGGTTAGGTTTAGGGTTAGGTGAGGGTTAGTATTAGGGTTTGGATTAGGGTGAGGGTTAGGATTAGGTTTAGGTTTTGGCTGAGGTTTAGGGTGAGGGTGAGGGTTAAGGTTAGGGTTAGGTTTGTGGTGTGCATAAGTGATAGCATGAGGGTTAGGGTGAGTGTTAGACTTAGCATTAGGGTTAGGGTGAGGGTTAGGGTGAGGATTAGGGTGAGTTTTAGGTTTAGGGTGAGGGTTAGGGTTAGGCTTTGCGTGAGGGTGACGGTGAGGTTGATGGTGAGGTTTAGAGTTACGGTGAGGATTCGGTTAAGTGTGAGGTTTAGGGTGAGGATGAGGTTAAGTGTTAGGATGAGGGTTAGGGTGAGGGTGAGGGTTAGGGTTAAGGTTCAGGTTAGGGTGAGGTTTAGGGTGAGGGTTAGGGTTATGATTAGGGTGAGGGTTAGGGTGAGGGTGAGGGTTAGGGTTGTTATACGGGTTAGGGTCAGAATTAGAGTGACTGTGAGGTTTTGGGTGAGTGTTAGGTTGAGGGTTAGAGTTAGGGTTAAGGTGAGGGTTAGGGTAAGGGGTAGGGTTACGGTTAGGGTGAGGGTTAGGTTTATTGTGAGAGTTAGGGTTAGGGTTAGGGTTAGGATTAGTTTGAGAGTAAGAATTAGCTGACTGTTAGGGTGAGGGTGAGGTTTAGGGTTAGGAATAGTGATAGAATTAGTGTAAATCTGAGGGTGAGGGTGAGGTTTAGGGTTAGGGTTAGGGTGAGGGCTTGGGTGAGGGTTAGGGCAAGGTTGACGGTTAGGGTGAGAGTGATAGTAAGGGTAAAGTTGAGGGTTAGGCTGAGGGTGAGGGTTAAGATAAGGGTGAGGGTTAGGGTTAGGGTGAGGGTTAGGTTAAGGGTTTGGGTTACGGTTAGGGTGAGTGTTAGATTGAGGATTAGGGTTAGGGTTAGTGTGAGGTTTAGGGTGAGGTTGAGGGTTAGGGTTAGGGTTAGGGTTAGGGTTAGAATTAGGGTTAGGGTGAGGATTAGGATGAGGGTGAGGCTTAGGTTAGGGTTAGGGTGAAGGTTAGGGTGAAGTTTATGGTTACTGTGAGGGTTAGGATTAGTGTGAGGGTTAGGGTTAGAGTTAAGGTTAGTGTTATGGTGAGGGTAGGGTTTGGGTTAGGGTGAGGGTTATGTTTCGGTTGAGGGTTAGGTTTAGGGTTAGGGTTAAAGTTAGGCTGAGGGTGAGGTTAAGGCTGAGGATTAGGGTTAGGGTGATGGTTAGGGTTTGGGTTAGGGTGAGGGTTAGGATGAGCGTTAGAGTTAGGATTAGGGTTTGGGTGAGGGCTAGGGTGAAGGTGAGGTTTAGGGTTATATTTAGCGTGAGGTTTAGGGTTAGGGTTAGGGTTAGGGTTAAGGTGAGGCTGAGGTTTAGGTTTAGAATTAGGGTTAGGTTGAGGGTTCGTTTTAGGGTTAATGTTCCGTTTAGGTTTAGGGTGAGGGTTAGGGTTAGGGTGAGGGATAGGGTTAGGGCTGGGAGTAGGATTAGTGTTAGGGTGAGGGTGAGGGTGAGTGTACGGGTTAGGGTTAGGGTTAGGGTGAGCCTTAGGTTTAGGCTGAGGTTGAGGGTGAGGCTTAAGGTGAGGGTGAGGGTGAGGTTTAGGGTTAGAGTTAGGGTTAGTGTGAGGTTTAGTGTAAGGATTGCTGTTAGGATTAGGGTTAGGATGAGGGTTAGGGTGAGGGTTATGTTTTAGGATCGGGTTAGATTTAGGATTACGTTTAGCGTGAGTGTGAGTGTGAGGATTAGGGTTAGGGTTGGGCTGATGATGAGGGTGAGGGTTAGGGTTAGGGTGAGGGTTAGGGTTAGGTTTAGGGTGAGGTTAGGATGAGGTTTAGCGTTAGGATTATGGTTACGGTGAGGGCTAGGGTGAGGGTGAAGGTTAGGTTTAGGTTTAGGTTTAAGATTAGGGTTCGGGTTAGGTTAGGGTTAGGGTTAGGGTGCGGGCTAGGGTGAGGGTGAGGGTTAGGGTTAGGGTTAGTCTTAGACTTAGGGTTAGGCTGAGGGTGGGGTGAGGAATAGGGTTTGGGTGATGGTTAGGGTTAGGGTTATGGTGAGGTTTAGGATGAAGGTTCGGGTTAGGATTAGGTTTAGGGTGAGGCGTAGGGTGAATATAAGGGTTATGGTTAGGCTTAGGCTTAGGGTGAGGCTGAGGATAAGGGTGGGGTTGAGGAATAGGTTTTGGGTGATGGTTAAGGTTAGGGTTAGGGTGAGGGTTAGGATGAGGGTTTGGGTTAGGATAAGTTTTAGGGTGAGGGCTTGGGTGAGGGTGAGGTTTAGGGTTAGGGTTCGGCTTTGGCATAGGTTTAGGCTGAGGGTGAGGGTGAGTGTGATTGATAGGGTTAGGGTGATGGATAGGGTTAGGGTTAGGGTGAGTGTTAGGATGAGTGTAAGTTTTAGGGTGAGGGTTAGGGTGAGCATGACGGTAACAGTAAAGGTGAGGTTTAGGCTGAGGGTGAGTGTTCCATTAAGGGTGAGGGTAAGGATTAATGTGAGGGTTAGCATAAGGGATAGGGTGAGGGTTAGGGTGAGGGTGAGGGTTAGGGTGAGGGTGAGGGTTAGATTGAGGATTAGGGTTAGGGTTAGTGTGAGGTTTACGGTGAGGATGATGGTTAGGCTTAGGATGAGGGTTATGGTTAGAATTAGGGTGAGAGTGAGGGCTAGGGTTTGGGTGAGGGTTAGGGTTAGGGTTAGGGTTAGGGTGAGGTTTAGGATTAGGGTGAGAGTTAGGGTTACTGTGAGGGTTAGTGTTAGAGTTAGGGTTAGGGTAAGGGTTAGGGTAAGTGTTTTGGTGAGGGTTAGTGTTAGGGTGAGTGTTATGTTTAGGGTGAGGTTTAGGGTTAGGTTTAGGGTTATTATTAAGTTTAGGGTTAGGGTTACAGTGTGGATGAGGGTGAGAGTTAGGGTTAGGGTGAGGTTTAGTGTTAGGTTAGGGTTTTAGTTAGGGTTAGGGTTAGGGTGAGTTTTAGGGTTAGAGTTAGGGTTAGGTTGAGGGTTAGGAATAGGATTAGGGTTATGATTAGGGTTAGGGTGAGGGCTAGGGTGACGGTGAGGGTTAGGGTTAGTGTTAAGGTGAGTTTTAGTGTTAGGGTTAGGGTTAGGGTGAGCTTTTGAATGAGGTTTAGGGTTACAGTGAGGGTGAGGGTTAGGTTTAGATTTAGGGTTAGGGTGAGCGTTAGCATTAGGGTTAGTTTTAGGTTTAGGGTTATTGTGAGGTTAGGGTTAGGGTGACGGTTAGGGTTAGGGCTGGGATTAGGATTAGTGTTAGGGTGAGGGTGAGTGTGAGTGTGAGGATTCAGGTTAGGGTCGGGCTTAGGTTTAGGCTGAGGTTGAGGGTCAGGATTAAGGTGAGGGTGAGGGTGAGGTTTAGGGTTAGAGTTAGGGTTAGTGTGAAGGTTAGTGTTAGGATTGGTGTTATGGTTAGGGTTAGGGTGAGGGTTAGGTTGAGGGTTATGGTTAGGGATCGGGTTAGATATAGGATTAGGGTTAGCTTGAGTGTGAGTATGAGGGTTAGTGTTAGGGTTAGGTTTAGGGTTAGGCTGAGTGTGAGGGTGAGGGTTAGGGTTAGGTTGAGGTTTAGGGTTAGGGTTAGGGTGAGGTTTAGGATGAGGTATAGGGTTAGGATTAGGGTTAGGGTTAGGGTTAAGGTGAGGGTTAATGTTAGGGTAAGGGTGATGGTTAGGGTTATTGTTAGTGTTATGGTTAGGGTTAAGTTTGTGGTGAGGTTGAGGCTGAGGGTGGGTATTAGGGTTAGGGTTAGGATTAGGATTAGGGTTAGTGTTAGGGTTAGGATTAGTGTTATTGTTAAGGTTAGAGTTAGAGTTATGGTGAGGGTGAGAGTGAGGGGGAGAGTGAGGGTGAGGGTTAGGGTTAGGGTTAGGGTGAGGTTTCGGGTTAGGGTTAGGGTAGGGTGACGGTTAGGGTTAGTGTGAGGTTTAGTGTTTGGGTTAGGGTTAGTGTTAGGGTAAGGTAAGTGTTAGGGTGAGGGTAAGGGTTATGGTGAGGGTTAGGGTTAGAATGAGGGTTACAGTTAGGGTTAGGGTCATTGTTAGCGTAAGGTGTTTGGGTGAGGATCAGGGTTAGGGTGAGGTTTAGGGTTAGAATGTGGTTTAGGGTTAGGGTTAGTGTTATTTTTAGGGTTAGGGTTAGGATTATGGTTAGGGTGAGGACTAGGGTGAGGGTGAGGTTTAGGGTTAGGGTTAGGCTTATGCTTAGGTTTAGACTGAGGCTGAGTGTGAGGTTGAGGGTTACGGTTAGCATGATGGTTAGGGTTATGTTTAGGGTGAGGGTTAGAATGAGGGTTAGGGTTAGGGTGAGGGTTAGGGTGAGTGTGACAGTAAGGGTAAAGGTGAGGGTTAAGGTTAGGGTGAGAGTTAGGGTGAGGATTAGGGTTAGGGTTAGGGTGAGGGTGAGGTTAAATTGAGTATCAGTGTTAGGGTTAGTGTGAGGTTTAGGGTGAGGATGAGGGTTAGGGTTAGTGTGAGGGCTATGTTGAGGGTGAGGGTTAGGTTTAGGGTTATGTTGAAGTTTACGGTTAAGGTGATGGTTAGGGTTAGTGTGACAGTGTTAGTATTAGGGTTAGTTTTAGGGTGAGGGTTAGCATTAGGGTGAGGTTTATGTTTAGGGTTAGTGTTAGCGTTAGGGTTAGTGTTAGGGTGAGGCTGAGGGTTAGGATTAGTGTTATGGTTAGGGTTATTGTTAGTGTTATCATGAAGGTTAAGTTTACAGTGAGGTTGAGGCTGAGGGTGAGGTTTAGGGTTAGGTTAGGGTAAGGTTTAGGGTTAGGATTAGTGTTAGTGTTAGGGTGAGGGCTTGGTTTAGGTTGAGGTTTACTGTCAAGGTGAGGGTTAGGGTTAGGGTTAAGGTTCGGGTTAGTGTTATTGTTAGGGGTAAGGTTAGAGTTACTGTGAGGATGAGGGTGAGGGTGAGTGTGAAAGTTAGGGTTAGGGTTAGCCTTAGTCTTAGGTTTAGTCCTAGCGTGAGGGTGAGGTTAAGGGTTAGGATTAGGGTGATTGTTAGGGTTTTAGGGTTAGGGTGAAGGTTAGGGTGAGGTTTAGGTTTAGGATTAGGGCTAAGGTGAGGGCTAGTGTGTGGGTGAGGGTTAGGGTTAGCATTAGGGTGACGTTTAGGGTTAGGATTAAGTTTAGGGTTAGGGTGAGTGTTAGTGTGAGGGTTACGGTGAGGGTGAGGGTTAGGGTTAGGGTGAGGGTTAGGGTTAGGGTTAGGGTGAGGGTTAGGGTTAGATTAGGGTTAGGGTTAGGGTTATTGTTAGTGTTATGGTTAGGTTTAAATTTATGGTGAGGTTGAGGCTCAGGGTGAGGGTTAGGGTTAGGGTGAGGTTTAGGTTAGGGTTAAGGTTAGGGTTAGTGTGAGGGTTTGGGTTAGGGTTAGGGTTACGGTGAGGGTGAGGGTGAGGGTTAGGGTTAGGGTTAGTGTCATTGTTAGGGTTATTGTTTGAGTTACAGTGAGGGTGAGGATAAGGGTTAGGGTTAGGGTGAGGTTTAGGGTTAGGATTAGGGTTAGGGTGAAGTTGAGGGTGAGGTTTAGGGTTAGAATTAGGGTTAGGTTGAGTGTTAGGGTTAGTGTTAGAGTGAGGGTTAGGATGAGTGTTAGGGTTAGGGTTAGGATTAGGATTAGGGTTAAAGTTAGGGTGAGTGATTGTGTTAGGCTTAGGGATAGGGCTAGGCTTAGCCTTAACCTGAGGGTGAGGGTTAGGGTGAGGGTTAGAGTTAGGCTTATGTTGAGTGTGAAGGTTAGGGTTAGGGTGAGGATCAGTGTTAGGATTAGGGTTAGGGTTATTGTTAGTGTTGTGGTTAAGGTTAAGTTTACGGTTAGGGTGAGGCTGACGTTGAGGTTTTGGGTTATGCTTAGGGTGAGGTTTAGGGTTAGGGTTAGGGTTAGGGTTAGTGTTATTGTTAGAGTTAGGGTTAGAGTTACAGTGAGGGTGAGGGTGAGGGTTAGATTTAGGTTTAGGGTGAGGGTTAGGGTGAGGGTGAAGTTTAGGGTTAGAGTTAGAGTTAGGGGGATTGTTAGGGGGAGGGAAAGGTTGAGGTTTAGGGTTAGTGTTAGGGTTGGGTTTAGGATTAGGGTTATGGTGAGGCTGAGTGTGAGGGTTAGGGTTAGGATTAGGCTTACGCTTAGGGTTAGGCTGAGGGTGAGGGTGGGGTTGAGGATTATTTTAAGGGTGATGTTTAGGGTTAGGGATAGGTTTAGGGTTAGGATTAGGGATAGGATGATGTCTAGGGTGAGGGTGAGGGTTAGGGTTAGGGTTAGGCTTAGGGTTATGGTCAGGGTGAGTGTTAGGATGAGAGTTAGGCTTAGGGTGAGGGTTAGGGTGAGGGTGCAGGTAAGGGTAAAGGTGAGAGTTAGGCTGAGAGTGAGGATTAAGTTAAGGGTGAGGGTTAGGTTTAGGGTGAGGGTTAGGGTTAGGGTTAAGGTGAAGGTGAGGTTTATATTGAGGATTCGTTTTAGGTTTAGTGTGAGGTTTAGGATGAGGATGAGGGTTAGGGTTAGGGTGAGGGCTAGGGTGAGGGTGAGGGTGAGGGTTACTGTGAGTGCTACTGTTAGGGTTAAGTGTAGTGTTAGGGTGAATTTAAGTGTTAGTGTGAGGGTTAGGTTTAGAGTGAGTGTTATGTTTAGAATGAGGGTTAGGGTTAGGGTTAGGGTTACTATTAGGGTTAGGATTAGGTTTACTGTTAAGTTGAGTGTGAGGTTTAGGATTAGGTTGAGGGTTAGGTTTATGTTTAGGGTTAGGTTTAGATTTAGGGTTACGGTGAGGGTGAGGTTTAGGGTTAGAGTTAGCTTTTGTGTTAGGGTTAGGGTTAGGTTGAGGGTTAGTGTTAAGGTTAGGTTTAGGCTTAAGCTTATGCTTAGGGTTAGGCTTAGGCCGAGCATGAGGGTGAGGGTTAGGGTTAAGGTTAGGGTGAGGGTGAGGGTTAGGGTTATGGTGAGGGTTAAGATGAGATTTAGGGTTAGGATTAGAGTTAGAGTGAGCGCTAGTTTGAGGGTTACTGTGAGGGTTAGGGTTAGGTTTAGGATTAGGTGTAGGTTGAGGGTGAGTGTGAGGGTTAGGGTTAGGGTTAGTGTTAGGGTGAGTGTTAGGGTTAGGGTTTGGTTTAGGGTGAGGGGGAGGGTTAGGTTTAGGGTTAGGGTGAGGGTGAGGGAGAGGATTAGATTTAGGGTTAGTGTGAGTGTTAGGGTTATGTTGAAGTTATGGTTAGGGTGAGTGTTAGGGTTAGGGTTAGGTTTAGGGTGAGCACTAGGGTGAGGGTGAGGTTTACGGTTAGGGTGAGGGTGAGGTTTAGGGTGAGGGTGAGGTTTAGGGTTAGTGTGAGGGTTATGGGTAGGGGTAGGGTGCGGGTTAGCGTTAGGGTGAGGGTTAGGTTTAGGGTTAGGTTTAGAGTGACGGTTAGGGTGAGCGTTAGGGTTAGGATTAGTGTTAGGGTATGTGCCAGGGTGAGTGTTAGGGTTAGGGTTAGGGTGATTGTGAGGGTTAGTATTAGGGTTAGGGTGAGGTTTAGGATTAGGGTTAGGGGTAGCGTTAGGATGAGGGTGAGGGTTAGGGTTCAGGTTTGGGTGAGGGTCAGGGTTAGGTTTGGGGTGAGTGTTAAGTTGAGGACGAAGGTGAGGGTGAGGGTTAGGGTTAAGGTTAGGCTTAGGGTGAGGGTTAGGTTGAGGTTTAGGTTAAGGGTTAGGGTTAGGGTTAGGATTAGGGTTAGAGTGAGGGTGAGTGTGAGGGTTATGGTTAGGGTTAGTCTTTGGCTGAGGGTTAGGCTGAGGGTGAATGTGGGGTTGAGGTTTAGAGTGATTGTTCAGGTTATCGTTAGGTTGAGGGTTAGGATGTGGGTTAGGGTTAGGATTTGGGTTAGGGTGAGGGCTAGGGTGAGGGTGAGGTTTAGGGTTAGGGATAGGGTGAGGTTTAGGGTTAGGGTTAGGGTGAGGTTGAGGTTTTTGGTTAAGGTGAGGCTGAGGCTGAGGGTTAGAGTTAAGGTTAGGATTAGGATTAGGGTAAGGGTTAGGGTGAGTGTGAGGGTTAGCGTTAGGTTTAGGGTTCGGCTTAGGGTTACACTGAGGGTGAGGGTGAGGGTGAGGTTTTGGGTTTGAGTGAGGGTTAGGGTTATGTTTAGGGTGACAGTTAGGGTTCAGGTTAAGTTTAGGGTTAGGGTGAGGGTTAGGATTACGGTTACCTTGAGCTTTAGGTTTAGGGTTAGGTTGAGCGTTAGGGTTAGGTTTACGTTTAGGGTGAGGGCTAGGGTGAGGGTGAGGGTTAGGGTTAGTGTTAGGGTGAGGTTTCGGGTTACGGTTAGGTTTAGGATGAGGGTTAGGATGAGGGTTAGGGTTACGGTAAGGGTGATGGTTAGGGTTAAGGGGAGGTTTATTGTTAGTGTTATTGTTAGGGTGAGGGTAAGTGTTAGGGTAAGGTTTAGGTTTAGGGTGACGTTTAGCATCAGGCTTAGGGTTAGGGTTAGGGGGAGGGGGAGGTTTAGGGTTAGAGTTAAGGTTAGGGTGAATGTTAAGTTTAGGGTTAGGGTTAGGGATAGGGTGAGGTTTAGGGTTTGGTTAAGGTTAGAGTTAGGGTTAGGGTGAGGGTGAGATTTAGGTTTAGAGTTAGGGTTAGGGTGAGGGTTAGGTTGAGGGTTAGGGTTAGGCTTAGTGTTAGGGTTAGTGTGAGGGTGAGAGTTAGGGGGAGGGTTAGGATTAGGGTTACGGTTAGGGTGAGGATTAGTGTTAGGTTAAGGGTGAGTGTGTGTGTTAGGTTAGGTTTAGGGTTAGGCTTAAGTTTAGGCTGAGGGTGAGGTTGAAGGTGAGGATTAGGGTTAGGGTTAGTGTTAGGGTTAGGGTTAGGGTGAGGGTGAGGTATAGTGTTAGGGTTAGGTTTCGAGTTAGGGTTAGTGATTAGTGTTATGGTTAGGTTGAGTGTTAGGGGGAGGGTTAGGGTTAGGGTTAGGTTTAGCGTTAGGGTTAGGGTGAGGGTGAGGTTTAGAGTTATAATTAGGGTTAGGGTGAGGCTGAGGGTGAGGCTTAGGGGTTAGGGTTAGTGTTAGGGTTAGGGTTAGGGTGAGGGTTAGGATGAGTGTGAGGGTTAATGTTAGGGTTAGGGTTAGCCTTAGGTTCAGACTGAGGGTGAGGGTGAGGGTGAGGTTTAGGTTTAGAGTTAGGGTTAGTGTTAGGGTTAGGGTTAGCATGAGGGTGAGATTAATGGTTAGGGTGAGGTTTAGGGTGGGGTTGACGGTAAGGGTAAACGTGAGGTTTAGGCTGAGGGTGGGGGTTACTGAAAGTGTGAGGGTTAGGGTTAGGGTGAGGTTTATGGTGAGGGGTAGAGTGAGGCTGAGGGTTAGATTGAGGATTAGTGTTAGGGTTAGGGTGAGGTTTAGGGGGAGGATGAGTGTTAGGGTTAGGGTGAGAACTAGGCTGAGGGTGAGGGTTAGGGTTAAGCTTAGTTTTAGGGTTAGGGTGATGGTTAGGGTTAGTGTGAGGATCAGTCTTAGTGTTAGGGTTTGTTTTAGGGTGAGGGTAAGTGTTAGGGTGAGGGTTAGGGTTAGGTTGAGGGTTATGGTGAGGGTGAGGGTGATGGTTAGGGTTAGGGTTAGGATGAGGTTTAGGTTTAGGTTTAGAGTTAGAGTTAGGGTTATGGTGAGAGTTAGGTTTAGGTTTAGTGTTAGGGTTAGTGTTAGGGTGAGGATCAGGTGTACCGTTAGGCTTAGGCTTAGGCTTAGGCTTAGTCCGAGCATGAGGGTGAGGGTTAGCTCGAGGGTGAAGCTGAGGATTAGGTTTAGGTTTAGTGTTAGGGTTAAGTTTAGGTTTAGGTTTAGGTACAGGTTTAGGGTTAGGGTTCGGGTTACGGTTAGGGTTAGGGTTAGGGTTAGGCTTAGGCTTAGGGTTAGGCTGAAGATGAGGGTGGGGGTGAGAATTAGGGTTAGGGTTAGGGTTATTGTTAGTGTTATGGTTAGGGTTAAGATTGCGGTTAGGGGGGCTGGGAAGGTGGCTCAGTGGTTGAGCGCTTGCCTTGCATGCTCGAGTCCCTGGGTTCGATTCCTCAGTCCCACATAAGCAAAACGAAAAAAGCCGGAAGTGGCGCTGTGGCTCAAGTGGTAGAGTGCTAGCCTTGAGCTGAAGAGCTGAAGGACAGCGCCCAGGCCCAGAGTTCAGGCTCCACGACCGGACCCAAAAAAAAAAAAAAAAAAAAAAAAGATTGCGGTTAGGTTGAGGCTGAAGATGAGGGTTATGGTTAGGGTTAGGGTTAGTGTTAGGGTTATGGTTAGTGTTAGGGTTAGTTTTATTGTTAGGGTTAGGGTTAGAGTTACGGTGAGGAGGAGGGTGAGGGTGAGGGTGAGGTTTAGGGTGAGGTTTAGGGTTAGGGTTAGGTTTAGGGTGAGGGTGAGGTTTAGGGTTAGAGTTATGGTTAGGGGGAGAGTTAGGGTAAGGTTTAGGGTTAGGGTTAGTGTTCGGGTTAGGGTGAGGGTGAGGGTTAGGTTGAGGTTTAGGGATAGGGTTAGGGTTAGGTTTATGCTTAGGGTGAGGTTGAGTGTGAAGCTTAGTGTGAGGGTTAGGCTTAGGCTTAGGGTTAGGCTGACTGTGAGGGTGGAGGTGAAGATTAGGTTTAGGGTGATGGTTAGGGTTAGGGTTAGGGTTATTTTTAGGGTTAGGGTTATAGTTATGGTGAAGTTGAGGGTGCGGGTGAGGATTAGGGTTAGGGTTACGCTGGTGTTTAGGGTTAAGGTTAGGGTTAGTGTGAGGGTGAAGTTTACGTTTAGATATAGGGTTACGGGAAGAGGGATGGTGAGGTTTAGGGTTACGGTTAGTGATAGGGTTAGGGTGATGGTGAGGGTTAGGTTGAGGTTTAGGGTTAGGGTTAGGGTTAGGGTTAGTGTGAGGGTTAGCTTTAGGGTTAGGGTTAGTGTTAGGTTGAGGGTAAGATTTAGGGTGAGGGTTTGGGATAGGGTGAGGTTGATGGTTAGGTTGAGGGTTAGGATTAGTGTTAGGGTTATTGTTAGGGGTAGGTTTAGGGTTACAGTTACGGTGAGGGTGAGGGTGAGTGTTAGAGTTAGGGTTAGGGTGAGGTTGAGGGTTAGGGTTTGGGTTAGGGTTAGAGTTAGGTTTAGGGTGAGGGTGAGATTTAGGGTTAGATTTAAGGTTAGGGTGATGGTTGGGGTGAGGGTTAGGGTTAGGGTTAGTGTTAGGCTTAGGGTGAGGGCTAGGATGAGGGTTAGTGTTAGGGTGAGGGTTACGGTTATGTTTAGGGTGAGAGATAGTGTTCAGGTTAAGTTTAGGTTTAGGTTGAGGATTAGGGTAAGGATCATGGTGAGTGTGAAGGTTAGGGCTAGGTTGAGGGATAGGGGTTAGCTTTGGGGTTAGGGTGAGTGTGAGTGTGAGGGTTAGGCTTAGTGTTAGGGTGAGGGTTAGTGTGAGGGTTAGGGTTAGTGTTAGGGTTATTGTTAGGTTTAGGGTTAGGGTGAGTGTGAGGTTAATTTTAGAGTTAGGGTTAGGGTGGGGCTGAGGTGAGGGTTAGGTTTAGGGTTAGTGTTGGAGTTAGGGTTAGGGTGAGTGTTAGGGTGAGGGAGAGGGTTAGGTTTAGGGTTAGGATTAGGATAAGGGTAAAGGTTAGGGTGAGTGTGAGGGTTAGGGTTAGCTTTGGGGTGAGGGTAAGTGTTAGGGTGAGGGTTAGGATTAGGGTGAAGGATATGGTTAGGATGAGGGTTAGGGTTAGGTTTTGGTTTATTGTTAGGGTTAGGGTTAGGATTATTGTTAGGGTAAGGTTTACATTTACGGTTACTGTGAGGGTGAGGGTTAGGGGTAGGGTTAGGCTGAGGTTTAGGGTTTGGATTAGGGTTAGAGTTAGGGTTAGGGTGATTGTAAGGTTTAGGCTTAGAGTCAGTGTTAGAGTGAGGGTTAGGTTGAGGGTTAGGGTTAGGGTTAGTGTTAGGGTTAGGGTTACGGTGAGTGTTAGGGGAAGGGAGAGGGTTAGGGTTAGGTTTAGGATTAGGGTTAGGGTGAGGGTGAGTGTGTGGGTTATGGTTAGGTTGAGGGTTAGACTTAGGGTTAGGCTTAGGGTGAGTTTGTGTGTTAACGTTAGGTTTAGGGTTAGGCTTCGGGTTAGGCTGAGGGTGAAGTTGAGGGTGAGAACGTTAGGGTTAAGGTGAGGGTTATGCTTAGGTTTATGGGGAGGGTTAGGATGAGGATTAGGGTTAGGATTAGGGTTAGGGTGAGGGTTAGGGTGGGGGTGAGGTTTAGGTTTAGGGTTAGGGTGAGGTTTATTATTAGGTTTAGGGTTAGGGTCATGGTGACGTTTAGGGTTAGAGTAAGGGTTAGGGTGAGGCTGTGGGTGTGGGTTAGGTTTAGGGTTAATATTAGGGTTAGGGTTATGGTGAGGGTTAGGGTGAGCGTGAGGGTTAGGGTTAGTGTTAGCATTAGGATTAGTTTTAAGGTTAGTGTGAGTGTGAGGGTTAGGGTTAAGGTTTGGCTAGGCTTAAGCTGAGGGTGAGGGTGAGGGTGAGCGTTCGGGTTAGGGTGAGGGTTAAGATTAGGGTTAGGGGGAGTGTTAGGATGAGGGTTCGGCTTAGTATTAGGGTTAGGGGGAGGGCTAGGCTGAGGGTGAGGTTTATGTTTAGGGTTAGGGTGAGGTATAGGGTTAGGTGTAGGTTGAGGGTGAGATTATGGTTAGTGTTAGGGTTAGGTTGAGGCTGAGGGTGAGGTTTAGGGTTAGGGTTAGTGTTAGGGTTAGGGTTAAGGTGAGGGATAGGGTGAGGGTGAGGGTTAGGGTAATGGTTAGGATTAGGATTAGGGTAAGGGTTAGGGTGAGTGTGAGGGTTATTGTTACGGTTAGGCTTAGGCTTAGGCTAACCTGAGGGTGAGGGTGAGGTTTAGGCATAGGGTGAGGGTTAGGGTTAGGGTTAGGTTTAGGGTGAGTGTTAGAATGAGGGTTAGGCTTAGGATTAGGGTGAGGGTGAGGGCTAGGGTGAGGATGAAGTTTAGGGTTAAGGTTAGGGTTAGGGTGAGGTTTAGGTTTAGAGTTAGGGTGAGAAGGAGGTTTAGGTTTAGAGTTAGGGTTAGGGTGAGGCTGGGGGTTTGGGTTAGGGTTAGTGTTAGATTTAGGGTTAGGGTAAGGGTTAGGGTGATGGTGAGGGTTATGCTTAGTGTTGGGATTAGGGTTAGGGTAAGGTTTAGGGTGAGTGTGAGAATTAGGATTAGGTTTAGGGTTAGGCTGAGGATGATGGTGAGGGTGAGGTTTAGGGTTATGCTGAGGGTTAGGTTTAGGGATAAGGTGAGAGTTATGGTTCCAGTTAAGTTTAGGGTTAGGGTGAGGGTTAGGGTTAGGTTTACGGTGAGAGTGAGGGTTAGGATTAGGTTGAGGGTTAGGGTTAGGGTTAAGGTTAGGGTTAGGGTGAGGGTTAGGGTTAGGGTTAGGGTGAGGGTTAGGATGAGATTTAATGTTAAGATTAGGGTTAGGGTGAGGACAAGGGTGAGGGTGAGGGTTAGGGTTAGGATGAGGTTTAGAGTTAGGCTTAGGGTTAGGGTTAGGTTGAGGGTGAGGTTTAGGGTTAGAGTTAGGGTTAGTGTTCGGGATAGGGTTAGGTGAGGGTTCGGGTTAGACTTAGGCTTAGGCTTAGGCTTAGGCAGAGCATGAGGTTGAGGCTTATAGTTAGGGTCAGGGTGAGGGTTAGGGTTAGGGTGAGTTTGTGGGTGACGGTGAGGGTTAATGTTAGGCTTAGTGTGAGTGTTAGGATTAGGGTGAGGGTTATGGTTAGGGTGAGGGTTAGTGTTAGGGTTGGGCTTAAGCTTAGTCTTAGTGTAAGGCTGAGTGTTATGGTGAGGGTGAGTGTGAGGGTTAGGGTTAGTGTTAGGGTTAGTCTTAATGGTAGTCTGAGGGAGAGGGTGAGGGTGAGGTTTAGGGTTAGGGTGAGGGTGAGGTTTAGGTTTAGAGTTTGTGTTAAGGTGAGGGTTAGTGTGAGGCTTAGTGTTAGGGTTAGTTTTTGGGTTAGGTTTTAGCCTGATTTTTACGGTGAGGTTTAGGGTTAGGGATAGGGTTAGTTGTAGGATTAGGGTTTGGGTGAGGGTGAGTGTGAGGGTTAGAGTTCGGTTAATGTTAGGGTTAGGCTTAGGTTTAGGCTGAGGGTGAGGGTGAGGGTTAGGGTTAGGGTTAGGGTGAGGGTTAGGATGAGGGTTAGGTTTAGGATTAGGGTTAATGTGAGGGCTATTGTGAGGGTGAGGATTAGGGTTAGGGTTAAGTTTAGGGATAGGGTGAGGGATAGGATTAGGGTTTGGTTTAAGGTGAGGGTTCGGGTTAGGGTTAGGGTGAGGGTTAGCATGAGGGTTCCGGTTAGGATTAGGTTTAGGATGAGGGCTATGGTGAGCGAGTGGATTAGGGTTAGGTTTAGGTTGAGGTTTATTGATCGGGTTAGGTTTAGAGTTAGGGTGAGGATTAGGGTTAGGGTTATGGTGAGGCTCAGGGTTAGGTCTAGTTTGAGGGTTAGAATCAGGTTTATGGTTAGGGTGAGGGTTAGGGTTAGGGTTAGGGTGAGGGTTAGGATGAGGTTTAGGGTTACAATTAGTGTTAGGGTGAGGGCTAGGGAGATTGTGAGTGTTAGTGTTAGGGTTAGGGTGAGGTTTAGGGTTAATATTAAGGGTAGGGTTAGGGTGAGGGTTAAGGTTCAGGTTTGGGTGAGGGTGAGGCTTAGGTTTGGGGTGAGGGTTAGGGTGAGGACTATGGTAAGGGTGAGGTTTAGGGTTAGGGTTAGTTTTAGGGTGAGGGTTAGGTTGAGGTTTAGGTTTAGGGTTAGGTTTAGGGTTAGGATTAGGGTTAGGGTGAGGGTGAGTGTGAGGGTTAGGGTTAGGCTTAGTCTTAGGCTTAGGCTTAGTGTTAGGCTGAGGGTGAGGGTGGGGATGAGGATTAGGTTTAGAGTGCTGGTTTAGTTTATGGTTAGATTTAGTTTTAGGATGAGGGATAGGGTTAGGATTAGAGTTAGGGTGAGGGCTAGGGTGCGTGTGAGGTTTAGGGATAGGTTTAGGCTTAGGCTTAGGGTTAGCCGGAGGTTGAAGGATAGCGTGAGGGTTAGGGTTACGGTTAGGGTGAGGGTTAGGATGAGAGTTAGTGTTAGGGTGAGGGTTAGGATGAGGGTGACAATTAGAATAACGGTGAGGGTTAAGCTGAGGGTGAAGTTTAAGGTAAGGGTGAGGTTTCTGGTTATGGTTAATGTGAAGTACAGGGTTAGATTGAGGATTAGTGTTAGGGTTAGTGTGAGGTTTATTGTGAGGAAGAGGGTTAGTGTTAGGGTGAGGGCTAAGTTGAAGTTGAGGGTTAGAGTTAGGGTTAGGGTGAGGTTTAGGTTTAGGGTGATGGTTAGCATTAGTGTGAGGGTTAGTGTTAGGGTTAGTGTCAGTGTTAGGGTGAGGGTAAGTGTTAGGTTAAGGTTTAGGTTTAGGGTGAGGTTTAGGATTATGGTTAGTGTTAGGGTTAGCGTGAGGGTGAGGTTAAAGTTTAGAGTTAGGGTTAGGGTGACGGTTAGGATTAGGGTTAGGGTTAGTGTTAGGGTAAGGGTTAGGGTGAGGTTTAGTGTGGGGGTGAGGGTTAGTGATAGGGTTAGGATTAGGATTAGCGTTAAAGTGAGTGTGCGTGTGAAGTTAAGGGTTAGGGTTAGGGTTAGGATTAGAGTTAGGGTGAGGGTGAGGATGAGGGTTAGTGTTAGGGTGAGGGTTAGGGTTAGAGTTAGGGTTAGGTTGAGGGTGAGGTTGAGGGTGAGGGTTAGGGTTAGGGTTAATCTTAGGGTTAGGCTGAGGGTGAGGTTGAGGGTGAGAAAGTTAGGGTTAGTGTGAGGGTTAGGCTTAGGATTATGGGGAGGTTTAGGATGAGGTTTAGGGTTAGGATTAGGGTTAAGGTGAGGGCGAGGCTCAGGGTGAGTTTGAGTTTTAGGGTTAGGGTGAGGTTTAGGTTTAGGGTTAGGGTTAGGGTGAGGGTCAGGGTGACGTTTATTGTTAGAGTTAGGATTAGGGTGAATCTGAGGGTGTGGGTTAGGTTTATGGTTAATGTTAGGGTTAGGGTTAAGGTGAGGGTTCGGGTGAGGGTTCGGGTTAGGGTTAGTATTAGGGTTAGCGTTAGGGTGAGTGTGAGGGTTAGGGTTAGGGTTAGGCTTAGGCTTAGGCTGAGGGTGAGGTTGAGGGTGAGGGTTAGGGTTAGGTTGAAGGTTAGAGCTATGTTTAGGGTGAGAGTTAGGGTTCGGGTTAAGTTTAGGGTTAGGGTGTAAGTTAGGGTAAGGCCAACGGTGAGGGTGAGGGTTGGGGTTATGTTGAGGGTTAGGGTTAGGGTTAGGGTTAGAGTGAGGGTGAGGGTGAGGGTTAGGGTGAGGGTGAGTTTTTGGATTAGGGTTAGGTTTAAGGTTAGGGTTAGGTTTAGGGTTAGGATTAGTGTTATTTTTAGGGTTAGGGTTAGAGTTACGTGAGGGTGAGGGTGAGGGTGAGGGTTAGGGATAGGGTTAGGGTGAGGTTTAGGTTAAGGGTGAGGGTGAGGTTTATAGTTAGATTTAGGGTTAGGGGGAGGGTTAGGTCGAAGGTTAGGGTTAGGGTTAGTGTTAGGGTTAATGTTAGGGTGAGGGTCATTTTGAGGTTTAGGGTTAGGCTTAGGGTTAGGTTTAGGATTAGTGTTAGGTTTAGAGTTACGTTGAGGTTGAAGTTGAGGGTGAGTGTGAAGGTTAGGTTGAGGTTTAGGGTTAGGGTTAGGATTAGGGTTAGGGTGAGGGTGAGGTTGATGTTTAGGGTTAGGGTTAGGGTTAGGATTAGGTTTAAGGTGAGGGTGAGTGTGAGGGTTAGTGATATGTTAGGCTTAGGCTTAGGCTTAGGCTGAGGGTGAGGTTGGGGGTGAGGATTAGGGCTAGGGTGATGGTTACGGTTAGTGTTAAGGTGAGGGTTAGTTTGTGGGTTAGGGTTAGGGATAGGGTTACTGTGAGGGCTAGGGTGAGGATTAGGGTAAGTCTTAGGATTTGGCTTAGGCTTATTCTGAGTGTGTTTTTGAGGTTGAGGGTTAGTTTTAGTGTGATGCTTAGGTTGACGGTTAGAATGAGTTTTAGGTTTAGGGTGAGGGTTAGGGTGAGGTTTATGTTAAGGGCAATGGTTAGGTTAAGGCTTAGTGTGAGGGTTAAGATAAAGGTGAGGGTTAGGGTTAGGGTGAGGGTCTGGGTTAGAATTAGGGTGAGGTCTAGGGTGAGGGTGAGGTTTAGGGTTAGGGGTAGGGTTAGGGTGAGGTTTAGGGTTAGGGTGAGGCTTATGGTTAGTGTGAGGGTTAGGGTTTGTGTTAGGTTTATTGTTAGGTTTAGGGTTACGGTTACGGTTACAGTGAAGGTGAGGGTGAGGTTTAGGGTTAGGGTTAGATTTAGGGCTAGTGTGAGGGTTAGGTTGAGGGTTAGGGATAGGGTTAGTTTTGGGGTTAGTGTTAGTGTGAGAGTTAGGGGGACGTTCAGGGTTAGGGTTTGGATTAGAGTTAGGGTGAGGGTGAGTGTGTGTGTTAGGGTTTGGTTTTGGGTTAAGTTTAGGGTTAGGGAGAGGTTTTGGATGAAGGTTAGGGTTACAATGAGGGTGAGGGTGAGGTTTAGTGTGAGGGTTAGGGTTAGGATTAGGGTTAGGCTTAGGGTTAAGGTTAGGTTTAGGGTTAGGATTAGTGTTATTGTTAGGGTTAGGGTTAGAGTTACAGAGAGCATGAGAATGAGGATTACGTTTAGGGTTAGGGTGAGGTTTAGGGTTGGAGTTATGGTGAATGTGAGGTTTAGGCTAAGATTGAGGGCTATTGTTAAGGTTAGGGTGAGGGTTAGGGTTAGGTTTAGGGTGATGGTTAGGATGAGGATTAGGGTTAGGATTAAGATTAGGGTGAAGGCTTCGGTGAGGGTGAGGGTTAGAGTTAGTGTTAGGGTGAGGTTTAGGGTTAGGGTTATGGTTAGGGTGAGGTTTAGGATGAGGTTTATGGTTACGGTAAGGGTGAGGGTTAGGGTTAGGGTAGGTTTGGGGTTAGGGTTAGGTTTAGGTTTAGGATTAGTGTTATTGTTAGGCTTAGGGTTAGATTTAAGGTGAGGGTGACAGTGAGGTTCAGGCTTAGGCTTACGCTTAGGGATAGGCTGAGTGTGAGGTTGAGGGTGAGGGTTAGGGTTAGGGTGATGGTTAGGTTTACGTTTAGGGTTAGCATTAGGATGAGGTTTATGGTAAGGTTAAATGTGAGGTTTAGTCTGTGGGTGAGGATTAAGATTAGGATGAGGGTAAGGGTTAGGTTTAGGTTTAGGGTAAGGATGAGGGTTAGGGTTAGGGTGAGTGTTAGATTGAGGATTAGGGTTAGGGTTAATGTGAGGTTTAGGGTGAGTGTGAGGGTTAGGGTTAGAGTGAGGGTGAGGGTTAGATTTAGTGTTAGGGAGAGGGCTAGGGTAAGGGTGAGGGTTAGGGTTAGTGTTAGGGTGAGGTTTAGGATTAGGGTGAGGGTTAGGGTTAGTGTGAGTGTTAGAGTTAGGTTTAGGGTTAGTGTTAGGGTGAGGGTAATTGTTAGGTTGAGGGTAATTGTTATGGTGAAGGTGAGAGTTTGTGTTAGGCTTATTGTTAGGGATAGGGTTAGGGTTAGGGTTACAGTGAAGGTGAGGGTGAGGGTTAGGGTTAGGGTGAGAGTTAGGGTTAGGGTGAAGATTAGGATGAGGTTAAGGGTTAGGATTACTCTTAGGGTTAGTGCTAGTGTGAGAGTTAGGGTGACGTTCAGGGGTAGGGTTAGGGTCAGGATTAGAGTTAGGGTGAGGGTGAGTGTGTGTGTTAGGGTTCGGTTTTGGGTTAGGGTTAGGTTTAGGATTAGGGTTACGATTAGGGTTATGGTGAGGGTGAGGTTCATGGTTAGACTTAGGGTTAGGGGGAGGGTTAGGTCGAGGGTTAGGGTTAGGGTTATTGTTAGGGTTATGGTTAGTTTGAGGGTTAGGTTGAGGTTTACCGTTAGGGTTAGGGTTAGGGTGAGGGTGGGTTTTAGGGTTAGAGTTAGGGTTAGGGTGAGGCTGAGGATGAAGGTTAGGGTTAGGGTTAGTGTTAGAGTTAGGGATAGAGTGAGGGTTAGGGTGAGGGTGATGGTTAAGCTTAGGGTTAGGATTAGGATTAGGATAAGGGTGAGTGTGAGGGTTAGGTTTAGGGATAGGGTTAGGCTTAGGGTTTTGCTGAGGGCGAGGGTGAGGGTGAGGATTTGGTTTAGGTTGAGTGATAGGATTAGGGATAGGGTGAGAGTTAGGGTTCGGGTTAAGTTTAGGGTTAGGCTGAGGGTTAGGGTTGGGGTTATGGTGAACGTATTGGTTAGGGTAAGGTTGAGGGCTATTGTTAAGGTTAGGGTGAGGGTTAGGGTTAGGTTTAGGGTGATGGTTAGGATGAGGATTAGGGTTAGGATTAAGATTAGGGTGAAGGCTACGGTGAGGGTGAGGGTTAGGGTTAGTGGTAGGGTGAGTTTTAAGGTTAGGGTTAGGTTTAGGGTGAGGGTTAGGATGAGGGTTAGGGTTACAGTAAGGGTGAGGGTTAGGGTTAGGGTGAGGGTTAGGGTTAGGTTTAGGATTAGGTTTAGGGTGAGGGTGAGGTTTAGGATTAAGGTAGGTTTGGGGTTAGGTTTAGGTTTAGGTTTAGGATTAGTGTTATTGTTAGGGTTAGGGTTAGATTTAAAGTGAGGGTGACGGTGAGGTTCAGGCTTAGGCTTATGCTTAGGGATAGGCTGAGTGTGAGGTTTAGGGTGAGGGTTAGGGTTAGGGCGATGGTTAGGTTTATGTTTAGGGTTAGCATTAGGATGAGGTTTATGGTAAGGGTAAATGTGAGGTTTAGGCTGTGGGTGAGGATTACGATTAGGATGAGGGTAAGGGTTAGGTTTAGGTTTAGGGTAAGGATGAGATTTAGGGTTAGGGTGAGGGTTAGATTGAGGATTAGGGTTAGGGTGAGTGTGAGGTTTAGGGCGAGTATGAGGGTTAGGGTTAGGGTGAGGGTGAGGGTTAGAATTAGTGTTAGGGTGAGGGCTAGGGTCAGGGTGAGGGTTAGGGTTAGGGTTAGGGTGAGGTTTAGGATTAGGGTGAGGGTTAGGGTTAGTGTGAGGGTTAGGGTGGGGCTGACAATTAGGGTAAACGCAAGGGTTAGACTGAGGGTGAGGGTTACGGTTAGGGTGAGGGTTAGGGATAGGGTTAGGATGAGGTTTAGGTTTAGGTTTAGGGTTAGAGTTAGGGTTAGGTTTAGAGTGAGGTTTAGGGTTAGTGTTAGAGTTAGTGTTAGGGTTAGTTTTAGGGTGAGGGATAGGTTTAGGCTTAGGCTTAGGCTGAGCATGAGGGTGAGGGTTAGGGTTAGGATTAGGGTGAGGGTTAGGTTTGGAATTAGGGTGAGGTTTAGGATGAGGTTTCGGGTCAGGTTTAGGGTTAAGTTGACGGCTAGGGTGAGGGTTAAGGTAAGGGTTAGGGTTAGTGATAGGGTTAGGTTTAGGATTAGGTTTAGGGTGAGGGTGAGTGTGAGGGTTAGGGTTAGTGTTAGGCCTAGGCTTAGGGTTAGGGTGAGGGTTAAGTTTAGGGTTTGGGTTAGGGTGAATGTGAGGCTGAGGATTAGCATTAGGTTTAGGGTTAGTGTTAGGTTTAGGGTTAGGGTTAGGCTTAGGGTTAGTCTGAGGGTGACAGTGGGGTTGAGGATTAGGGTTAGGGTTAGGGTTCGGGATTGGGTTATTGTTAGTGTTATGGTTAGGGTTCAGTTTGCGGTGACGGTGAGGTTAAGGGTGAGGGTTATGGTTATGGTTAGGGTTAGGCTTAGGCTTAGGTTTAGGCTAAGGGTGACAGTGGGGGTGAGGATTTGGTTTAGGGTTAGGGTTAGGTTTATTGTTAGTGTTATGGTTAGGGTTATGTTTGTGGTGAGGGTTATGGTTATGGTTAGGGTTAGGGTTAGGTTTAGGGTTATTGTTAGGGTTAGGTTTAGAGTTACGATGAGGTTGAGGGTGAGGGTGAGGGTAAGTGTTAGGGTGAGGTTTAGGGTGAGGTTTAGGGATAGGGTTAGGTTTAGGTTGAGGGGAGGTTTATGGTTAGACTTAGGGTTAGGGTGAGGTTTAGCGTGAGGGTTAGGGTTAGGGTTATGGTGAGGGTTAGGTTGAGGGTTAAGGTAAGGCTTAGGCTTAGGCTTAGGCTGAGAGTGAGGTTGAGGGTGAGGGTTAGGTTTAGGGTGATGTTTAGGTTTACAGTTAGGGTGAGGTTTAGGATGAGGTTTAGGGTTAGTGTGATGGTTAGGGTGTGGATGATGTTAAGGGTAAAGGTGAGGTTTAGGCTGAGGATGAGGGTTAAGATAAGGGTGAGTGTTAGGTTTAGGTTTAGGGGTAGTGTAAGGGTTAGGGTTATGTTAGGGTTAGGGTTAATGTTTAGTGAGGGTTAGATTGAGGATTAGGTTTAGGCTTAATGTGATGCTTAGGGTAAGGATGAGGGTTAGGGTTAGGGTGAGGGTGAGGGTTAGAATTAGGGTTAGGGTGAGGGCTAGAGTGAGTGTGAGAGTTAGGGTTAGTGTTAGGATTTAGGTGAGGTTTAGGATTAGGGTGAGGGTTAGGGTTAGTGTGAGGGTGAGTGTTAGGGTTAGGGTTAGTGTTAGGGTGAGTGTGTTATGGTGAGGGTTAGGGTTAGGGTGAGGGTTATGGTTAGGGTGAGGGTTAGGGTTAGTGTGGGTGTGAGGGTGAGGTTTATGGTTAGATATAGGGTTAGGAGGAGGGTTAGGGTGAGGGTTAGGTTTATGGTCAATGTTATGTTTAGGGAGAGGGTGAGGTTTAGGTTTAGGTTTAGTGTTAGGATTAGGGTTAGCGTTAGTGTGAGTGTTAGTGTTAGGTTTAGGTTTAGTGTTAGAGTGAGGGTAAGTGTGAGAGTGAGGGTTTGGGTTAGGGTGAGGGTTATGTTTAGGGTGAGGGTTGGGATTAGGTTTAAGTATATTGTTAGGGTGAGGTTTAGGTTTACGGTGAGGGTGAGGGTGAGGGTGAGGGTTAGGGATAGGGTGAGGTTTAGGATTTGGGTTAGGGTTAGAGTTAGGTTTAGGGTGAGGGTGAACTTTAGGGTTGGATTTAGTGTTAGGGTGAGGGTGAGGTTGAGGTTTAGGGTAAGGGTTAGTGTTAGGGTTAGTGTTAGGGTGAGAGTTAGGAGGAGTGTTAGGGTTGGAGATAGGGTTAGGATTAGGGTTAGGGTAAGGGTGAGTGTGTGTGTTAGCGTTAGCTTTACGGTTAGGCTTAGGGTTAGGCTGCGGGTGAGGTTGAGGGTGAGGCTCAGGATTAGGGTGAGGGTTAAGGTTAGGGTTAGTGTGAGAGTTAGGGTTAAGATAAAGGTTAGGGGGAGGGGCTAGGGTGATGGTTAGGTTTAGGGTTAGGGTTAGGGTTAGGGTTAGGTTTCGGTTTAGGGTTAGGGTTAGAGTAAGGGTGAGGGTGAGATTTAGGGTTAGAGTTCTGCTTAGGGTTAGGCTGAGTGTGTGTGTTAGGGTTAGGGTTAGTGATGGGGTTAGGGTGAAGGTGAGGGTGAGGCTGAGGGTGAATATTAGGGTTAGGTTTAGGATTAGGATTAGGGTTAGTGTTATGGTGAGTGTGAGGGTTAGGATTAGGGTTAGGCTTAGGCTTAGGCTGAGGCTGAGGGTGAGGGTGGAGGTGAGGGTTAGGGTGAGTGTTAGGTTTAGTGTTAGGGTGAGAGTTGGGGTTCAGGTTAAGATTAGGTTTAGGGTGAGCATTAGGGTAGGGTGTACAGTGAGGATGAGGTTTAGGTTTAGGGTTAGATTTAGGGTTAGGGGAGGGTTAGTTCGTGAGTTAATGTTAGGGTTAGGGTTAGGGTTAAGTTTAGGTTGAGGGTTAGGTTGAGGTTAAGGGTTAGGGTCAGAGTTAGGGTTAGGATTAGGCTTAGGGTGAGGGTGATTGTGAGGGTAAGGGTTAGGGTTACGCTTAGGCTTAGGGTTAGGCTGAGTGTGAGGGTGGGTGTGAGGATTAGGGTTAGGGTTATGGTTAGGGTTTGGTTTAGGGTTTGGGTTAAGGTTAGAGTTAGGTTTAGGGTTAGGGTGAGGTTTAGGGTTAGAGTTAGGGTTAGGGTGAGGGCTAGGTTGAGGGTTAGGGTTAGGGTTAGGGTGCGACTTTGGGGGAGGTTTAGGGTTAGGGATAGGTTTAGGTTTCAGGTTAGGGTGAGTGTGAGTGTGTGGGTTAGGGTTAGGTTTAGGGTTAGGCTTAGGGTTAGGCTGAGGGTGAGTGTTAGGGTTAGGGTTAGGGTGAGGTTTAGGGTTAAGGTTAGGGTTAGTGTGAGGGTTAGGGTGCGGATGAGGGTTAGGGTTAGCATGAGTATCAGGGTTAGAATTAAGGTTAGGGTGTGGGTTCTGTTAAGTTTAGGGTTAGGGTGAAGTTTAGGGTTATGGTGAGGTTTGGGTTTAGTGTGAGGTTTAGTGTTAAGGTGAGGGTAATTGTTAGGGTGAGGTTTAGGGTTAGGGTGAGGGTTATCATTAGGGTGAGGTTTAGGGTTAGGGTTAGGTTTATTGTTAGGGTTTGGGTTACGGTTACGGTTACGGTGAGGGTTAGGGTGATGATAAGGTTTAGGGTTAGGGTTAGTGTGAGATTTAAGGTTACGGTTAGGGTTAGATTTAGGGTTAGGTTGAAGTTGTGGTTTAGGGTTACAGTTAGGGTTAGGATGAGGGTTATGGTTAAGGTTAGGGTTAGTGTTAGGGTTAGGGTTAGGGTGAGGGTTAGGGTTAGTGATAGGGTTAGGATTAGGTTTAGGGTTTAGATGAGGGTGAGTGTGAGGGCTAGGGTTAGTGTTAGGTTTAAGCTTAGATTTAGGCTGAGGGTGAGCCTGAAGTTGAGGAATAGGTTTAGCGTGCCGGTTACGGTTAGGGTTAGGGTTAGAGTTAAGCTTAAGGTGAGGTTTAGGGTTAGGGTTAGGGTTAAGTTTCTGGTAAAGTTGAGGGTTAGAGTTAGCATTAGGGTAAGGGTGAGGGGTAGGGTTAGGTTTAGGGTGAGTGTTAGCGTTAATGTGAGGTTTAGGGTTAGGGTTAGGGTTAGTTTGAGGGTTAGGTTGAGGGTTAGGGTTTGGGTTAGGGTTAGGGTGAGTATGAAGTTTAGGGTGAAGTTTAGGTTAGGCTTAGTGTTAGGATTAGGGTGAGGTTAAGGGTTAGGGTGAGGGTTAGTCTTAGGGTTAGGTTGAGAGTTAAGATTAGCTTTAGGGTTTCAGTGACGGTGAGGGTTAATGTTAGGGTGAGGGTTAGGTTTAGGTTTATGGTTAGGTGATGGTGATGTTTAAGATTAGGGTTAGGGTTATTGTAAGTGTTATTTTTAGGGTTACATTTGCAGTGCGGGTGAAGGTTAGGGTTAGGTTTAGGGTTAGTTTTAGGGTTAGGTTTAGTGTTAATGTTAGGGTTAGGTTTAGACTTATTGTTTGGGTGAAGGTGGGGGTGAGGATGAGGGTTAGCGTTAGGGATAGGGTGAGGTTTAGGGTTAGGGTTAGGATTAAGGATAGGGTCAGGGTGAGGTTTAGGGTTAGTCTTAGGTTGAGGGGGAGGTTTAGCGTGAGGGTTAGGGTTAGGGTTAGGGATAGGATTAGGTTTAGGGTGAGGGTGAGTGTGAGGGTTAGGGTTAGGATTAGTCTTAGGCTTACGGTTAGGCTGAGGGTGAGGGTGGGTTTGAGTATTAGGCTTAGGGTGATGGTGAGCCTTAGGGTTAGGGTGAGGGTTAGGATGAGGTTTATGGTTAGGATTAGTGTTAGGGTAAGGGCTAGCATGAGGGTGAGGTTTAGGGTTACGGTTAGGTTTAGGCTGAGGGTGATGGTGAGGGTGAACTTTAGGGTTATGGTGATGGATAGGTTTAGTGTAAGGGTGAGGGTTAGGATGTGGGTTCGGGTTACGGTGAGGGTTAGTAGGAGTGTGACGGTAAGAGTAAAAGTGAGGGTTACAGTAAGGGTGAGGGTTAGGGTAAGGGTTAGGGTTAGGGTTAGATTGAGGATTAGGGTTAGGGGTAATGTGAGGTTTTGGGTGAGGATGAGGGTTGGGGTGAGGTTTAGGTTTAGAATTAGGGTTAAGGTGAGTTCTAGCGTTAGGGTGAGGGTTAGGGTTAAGGTTAAGTTTAGGTTGAGGTTTAGGGTGAGGGGTAGGGTTAGGTTTAGGGTGAGGGTTAGGTTTAGTTTGAGGGTTATGGTTCGGGTGAGTGTGAGGGTGAGGTTAAGGTTTATGGAGAGGGTTAGGGTGAGGGTGAGGGTTAGGGTTAGTGTTAGGGTGAGGGTGAGGGTTAGGATTAGGTTTAGGTTTAGGGTGAGGTTTAGGGTGAGGGTGAGGGTTAAAGTTAGGGTTATGTTTGTGGTGTGGGTAAGTGATAGCATGAGGGTTAGGGTTAGTGTTAGAGTTAACATTAGGTTTAGGGTGAGGGTGCGGGTGAGAGTGAGGGTTAAGGTGAAGATTAGGATGAGTTTTAGGGTTAGGGTGAGAGTTAAGGTTACGTTAGCTTGAGCGTGAGGTTGAGGGTTAGGGTTAGGGTGAGGGTTAAGTTTAGGATCAGAATTAGTTTTATGGTTAGGGTGTAGGTTAGGGTTAGGGTAAGGGGTAGGGTTAGGGGTGGGATTAGGATTAGGGTTAGGTTGAGGGTGAGTGTGAGGGTTAGTTTTAGGGTTAGGGTTTGGCTTAGGTTTAGGCTTAGGGTGAGGTTGAGGGTTAGGGTTAGGGTGAGGTTAAGGTTTATGGTTTGGATTAGGGTTAGGGTGCAGGCTAGGGTGAGGGTGAGACTTAGGGTTAGGCTTAGGCTTAGGCTTAGCGTTAGGCTGAGGGTGAGGGTGGGTGATGGTTAGCGTTAGGGTTAGGGTGAGGGATAGGATGAGGGTTAGGGTTAGGATTTGGTTTAGGTTTAGGGCTAGGGTGAGGGTGAGGGTTAGGGTTAAACATAGGGTTAGATTTAGGATTAAGGGTAGGATGAGGGTGAGTGTGAGGGTTAGGGTTAGAGTTAGGCCTAGGCTTAGCTTTAGGCTGAGGGTGAGGGTGAGGGTTAGGGTTAAGGTGAGGGTTAGGGTTAGGGTGAGGGTGAGGGTTAGGGTTGGGGTTAGGGTTAGAGTGAAGGTTAGGGTGAGGGGTAGTGTTAGGTTTAGGGTGAGGATTAGGGATAGTGTGAGGGTTAGGGTTTGAGTGAGGGTAAGGGTCAGGTGAGGTTTAGGGTTAGGGTGAGGTTTAGCATTAGGGTTAGGGTCAGGTTTAATGTTAGGTTGGAAGTCAGGGTTAGGGTGAGTGTTAGGGTGAGAGTTAGGGTTAAGGTAAGTGATTGGGTTAGGGTTAGGGTGAGGGTTATGTTTAGGGTGATGTGTAGAATGAGGTTGAGGGTTAGGGTGAGGGTGACAATGAAGGTTAAGGTATGGATGCGGGTTAGTGTTAGGGTAAGTGTTAATATTACGGTTAGGGTTAGGGTGACGGTGAGGGTAAGGGTTAGGTTTATGGTGAGGGTTAGGGTTAGAGTTAGGGTGAGGGATAGGGTGAGGGGTAGGGTTAGAGTTAAGGTTACGGTTAGTGTGAGGGTTAGGGTTAGGGTTATGTTTATTTTGAGGGTGAGTGTTTGAGTTAGGATGAGTGTTCTTGAGAGTGTGAGAGTTAGGGTTTGGGTGAGGGTTAGGGTTAGGGTGAGTGTTAGGGTGATGGTGAGGGTGAGGGTTAGGGTTGGGGTTAGGGTTAGAGTGAGAAGTAGGGTGAGGTATAGGGTTAGGGTTAGGGTGAGAGTTAGGTTTACTGTGAGGGTTAGGGTTAGGGTGAGGTTTAGGGTTACTGTGAGTGTTCAAGTTAGGATTAGGCTTAGTGTTAGGGTGAGGGTAAGGGTTAGGTTGAGGGTTAGGGTTAGAGTGAGGGTTAGGGTTAATGTGAGGGTTAGGGTTAGGGTTAGGCTTTGGCTTAGGCATAGGTTTAGGCTGAGGGTGATGGTGAGGGTGAGGGTTAGTGTTATGGTGATAGATATGGTTACAGTAAGGGTGAGGGTTAGGTTTAGGTTGAGGGTTAGTGTGAGGGTTAGGGTTAGGGTTAGATTGAGGATTAGGTTTAGGGGTAGTGTGAGGTTTAGGGTGACGATGAGGGTTAGGGTGAGGTTTAGGGTTAGAATTAGGGTTAGGGTGAGGGCTAGCATGAGGCTGAGGTTTAGGGTTAGGGTTAAGTTTAGTTTGAGGGTTAGGGTGAGGGGTAGGTTTAGGTTTAGGGTGAGGGTTACGGTTAGGGTGAGGGTGAGGGTGAGGGTAAGGGTTTTTGTGAGGGTTAGGGTGAGGGTGAGGTTTAGGGTGAGGTTGAGCGTTAGGATTAGGTTTAGGGTTAGGGTGACGTTTAGGGTGAGGTTTAGGGTTAAGGTTAGGGTTAGGTTTATGGTGTCGTTAAGTGATAGCCTGAGGGTTAGGGTGAGTGTTACAGTTAGCATTAGGGTTAGGCTGAGGGTTAGGTTTAGGTTTATGGTGAGGTTGCAGGTGAGAGTGAGGTTTAAGGTCAGGATTAGGGTGTGGTTTAGGGTTAGGGTGAGGGTTAGGGTTAGGGTTAGTGTGAGGGTGGCGGTGAGGGTGACGATTAGGGTTAGAGTTATGGTGAGGGTTCTGTTAAGTTTGAGGTTTAGGGTGAGGATGAGGTTAAGGGTTAGGGTGAGGTGTTATTGTTAGGGTTAGGGTTAGGGTTAGGGTTACGGTTACTATGAGGGTGAGTGTGGGGGTTAGGGCTAGGGTGACGTTTAGTGTTAGGGTTATGGTTAGAGTTAGGGTTAGTGTGAGGATGAGGTTTAGGGGTAGAGTTATGTTTAGGGTGGGGGTTAGTGTGAGGGTTAGGTTTATCGTAAGGTTTATGGTGGGGGTGACGGTAAGGATAAAGGTGAGAGTTAGGCCGAAGGTGAGGGTTACGGTAAGGGTGAGGATTCGGGTTATGGTGAGGGTTAGGGAAAGTGTAATGGTGAGGGTGAGGGTTAGATTGATTATTAGTGTTAGGATTAGTGTGAGGTTTAGGGTGAGGATGAGGGTTAGGGTTAGGGTGAGGGCGAGGTTGAGGGTGAGGTTTAGGGTTAGTGTTAGGGTGTGGTTTAGGGTTAGGGTGATGGTTAGGGTTAGTGTGAGGTTTAGTGTTAGGGTTAGGGTTAGTGTTAGGTTGGAAGTTAGGGTTAGGGTGAGTGTTAGGGTGAGTGTTAGGGTTAAGATAAGTGATAGGTTTAGGGTTAGGGTGAGGGTTATGTTTAGGGTCATGTGTAGAATGAGGGTGAGGCTTAGAGTTAGGGTGACAGTGAAGGTTAAGGTATTGATGAGGGTTAGTGTTAGGGTGAGGGTTAATGCTACGGTGAGTGTTAGGGTGAGGGTGAGGGTAAGGGTTAGGTTTATGGTGAGGGTGAGGTTTAGAGGTATGGTGAGGGGTAGGGAAAGAGTTAAGGTTAGGGTTAGTGTTAGGGTTAGGGTTAGGGTGAGGAGAAGGTAAGCGTGAGGGTTGGAGTGAGGGTGAGGTTTAGGGTTACTGTTAGTGTGAGGGTTAGGGATACGGTTAGGGTGAGGGTTAGGCTTAGGGTTATGTTTATTTTGAGGGTGAGTGTTTGAGTTACGATGAGTGTTCTTGAGAGTGTGAGAGTTAGGTTTTGGGTGAGGGTTAGGGTTAGGGTGAGTGTTAGAGTGACAGTGAGGGTGAGGGTTAGGGTTGGGGTTAGGGTCAGAGTGAGGGGTAGGGTGAGGTGTAGGGTTAGGGTTAGGGTGAGTGTTACGTTTACTGTGAGGGTTAGGGTTAGGGTGAGGTTTAGGGTTACTGTGAGGGTTCCAGTTAGGATTAGGCTTAGTGTTAGGGTGAGGGTAAGGGTTAGGTTGAGGGTTAGGGTTAGAGTGAGGGTTAGGGTTAATGTGAGGGTTAGGGTTAGGGTGAGGGTTAGGGTTAGGGTGATGTTTAGGGTGAGGTTGAGGCTTAGTGTGAGTGTGAGTGTGAAGGTTCGGATGAGTGTTTGGGTTAGGTTTAGGTTGAGGTTGAGGGTGAGGGTGAGGCTTAGGGTTAGTTTTAGGGTAAGGCTGAGTGTGAGGCTTAGGGATAGGCTTAGACTTAGGCTGAGGATGAGGGTGAGGGTTAGGGTTAGTGTTAGGTTTAGGGTTAGTGTTAGGGTTATGTTGAGGCTTAGGGTTACTTTAGAGGTTACGGTTAGGGTGAGGGTTATGGTTAAGGATAGGTTTAGGTTGAGGATGAGGGTGAGGGTTAGGGTTAGGATTAGGGTTAGGGTGAGCCTGAGGGTGAGGGTGCGGGTGAGGTTTAGGGTTAGGTTGAGGGTTAGGCTAAGGGTTAAGGTGAGCGTTAGGTTTAGGGTGATGTTTAGTTTGAGGGTGAGGGTTAGGGTGAGATTGAGGGTGAGGTTTTGGTTGAGGGTTTTGGTTAGGGTTAAGGTGAGGGTGAAGGTGAGGGTGAGGGTTAGGTTTAGGGTTAGGGTTAGGCTTAGGGTGAGGGTGATTGTGAGGTTTATGGTTAGGGTTATGGTTAGGCTTACGTTTAAGCTGAGGTTGAGGTGAGTTTGAGGGTTAGGGTTAGGGTGACTGTGAGCATTAGGGTTAAGGTTAGGGATAGGATGAGGGTTAGATGAGGGTGAGGTTTAGGGTGAGGATAAGGGTTAGGGTTAGAATTAGGGTTAGGGTGAGGGCTAGCATGAGGGTGAGGGTTAGGGTTAGGGCTAAGTTTAGGGTGATGGTTAGGGTGAGGTGTAGGGTTAGGTTTAGGGTGAGGGTTAGGTTTAGTGTGAGGGTTATGGTTAGGGTGAGGGTGAGGGTGAGGGTAAGGGTTATGGTGAGGGTTAGGTTGAGGGTGGGGGTTAGGGTTATGATTAGGTTTAGGGTTAGGGTGAGGTTTAGGGTGAGGGTGAGGGTTCAGGTTAGGGTTAGGTTTGTGGTGTGGGTGATAGCATGAGGGTTAGGGTGAGTGTTAGAGTTAGCATTAGGGTTAGGGTGAGGGTTAAGTTTAGGGTTTGGGTGAGGGTGAGGGTGAGAGTTTGGTTTAAGTTGAGGATTAGGGTGAGTTTTAGGGTTAGGGTGAGGGTTAGGGTTAGGGTTAGCGTGAGGGTGACGGTGAGGGTGACGGGTAGGGTTAGAGTTATGGTGAGGGTTCGATTAAGTGTGAGGTTTAGGGTGAGGATGAGGTTAAGGGTTAGTGTGAGGGTTAGGCTGCGTGTGAGGGTGAGGGTTAGGGTTTGGTTTAGGGTGAGGGTTAGTGTGAGGGTTAGGGTTAGGGTTATGGTTAGGGTTAGTTTGAGGGTTATGCTGAGGGTTAGGATTAGGATTACGGTGAGTTTGAGGGTTAGTATTAGGGTGAGGGTTACGGTTATTATTAGGGTTAGGGTTAGGTTTAGGGTGACAGTGAGGTTTAGGGTGAGGGTTAGAGTTAGGGTTAATGTGAGGGTAAGGATAAGGGGTAGGGTTATGGATAGGTTTAGGGTTAGGATTAATGTGAGGTTAAGAATTAGGGTGAGGGTGAGGTTTAGGGTTAGGAATAGTGTTAGGGTTAATGTTACGCTGAGGATGAGGGTGAGGGTGAGAGTTGGGTTTAGGGTTGGGTAAGGGCTATGGAGAGGGTTAGGGTATGGGTGAGGGTTAGTGTGAGGGTGATTGTAAGGATAAAATTGAGGGTTAGGCTGAGGGTGAGAGTTAAGATAAGGGTGAGGGATAGGGTTAGGGTGAGGGTTAGGTTAAGGGTTAGGGATAGGGTGAGGGTTAGATTGAGGAGTAGGTTAGGGTTAGTGTGAGGTTTGGGGTGAGGATGAGGGTTATGATTAAGTTGAGGGTTAGGTTTAGAATTAAGGTTACAGTGAGGGCTAGGGTGAGGGTGAAGTTTAGCTTTAGGGTTAGGGTAAGGTTTAGGGTTAAGGTGAGAGTTAGTGTTAGTGTGAGGGTTTGTGTTAGAGTTAGGGTTAGTGTTACGGTGAGGGGAAGTGTTAGAGTGAGGTTTAGTGTTAGGGATAGGTTATGCTTAGGGTTAAGGTTAGGGTGAGGGTGATTGTGTGGGTTAGGGTTAGGTTTAGGTTTAGGGTTAGGGTTATGCTGAGGGTGAGGTTGAGCTTGAGGATTAGGGTTAGGGTGATGGTTAGGATTAGGGTGAGGGTGAGGGTTAGGATGAGGGTTAGGATGAAGGTGAGGTTTAGGGTTAGGTTTAGGGTGAGGTTTAGGGTTAGGTTTAGGGTTAGGTTGAGGTTGAGGTTTAGGTTTAGAGTTAGGGTTAGAGTGATGGTTAGTGTTAGGGTTAGTGTTAGGTTTAGGGTTAGGGTGAGTGCTAGGGTTAGGGTTAGGGTTAGGGTTATGGTGAGGGTGAGGTTTAGGGTTATGGTGAGGCTTAGGGTTATTATGAGGGTTAGTGTTAGGGTGAGGGTAAGTGTTAGGGTGAGGGTTAGGATTAGGTTTAGGGTTAGGGTGAGGTTTAGGGTGAGGGTGAGTTTTAAGGTTAGGGATAGGTTTGTGGTATGGGTAAGTGATAGTATGAGGGTTAGGGTGAGGGTTAGAGTTAGCATTAGGGCTAGGGTGAGGGTGAGGGTGAGGGTGAGGATGCAGGTGAGAGTGAGGGTTAGGGTGAGGATTAGGGTGAGGTTTAGGGTTAGGGTGAGGGTTCGGGTTAGGGTGTGTGTTAAGATTAGGGTTATCCTTAGGGTTAGGGTGAGGGTTAGGCTGAGGTTTAGGCTGAGGTTTAGGCTTAGGATTAGGGTGAGGGTTAGGGTGAGGGTGAAGGTTAGATTTCTGGTGAGGTTTAGGATTATTATTAGGGTTAGAGTCAGCTTTAGGGTGACGGGGAGGTTTAGGCTGAGGGTTGGGGTGAGGTTTAGTGTTAGGGTTAAGGTGAGTGTTAGGATAAGTCGTAGGGTTAAGGTTATGGTGAGGGTTAGGTTTAGTGTGAGAGTTAGATTTAGGGTTAGGGTTAGGATTAGTGTGAGGGTAAGAATTAGGGTGATGGTTAGGGTTAGGGTGAGGGTTAGACTGATTATTAGGGTTAGGGTTAATGTGAGGATGAGTGTTAGGGTTAGGGTGAGGGTGAGGGTTACTATTAGGGTTAGGGTGAGGGCAAGGGTGAGGGTGAGGGTTAGAGATAGGGTAAGGGTTAGGGCTAGGTTTAGGATTAGGGTGAGGGTTAGGGTTAGAATTAGGGTTAGGGTGAGGGATAGGGTGAGGTTTAGGGTTAGGTTTAGGGTTAGGGTGAGGTTTAGGTTTAGGGTGAGGGTGAGGTTAAGGTTTAGGGTGAGGTTTAGGGTGAGGGTTAGGCTTAGGGTTAGGGTTAGGGTGAGGATAAGGTTGAGGATTAGGCTGAGTGTTAGGGTGACGGTGAGGTTGAGGGTGAGGGTTGGGGTTAGGGTTAGAGTGAGTGTTAGGGTGAGGGGTAGAGTTAGGGTTAGGGTGTAGATTAGGGTTACTGTGAGGGATAGGTTTAGAGTGAGGATAAAAGTTAGGGTGAGGGTTTGGGATAGGGTGAGGGTTAGCGTTAGGGTTAGGGTGAGGGTTAATGTTAGGTTGGAGGTTAGTGTTAGGTTGAGGGTTAGGGTGAGTGTCAGGTTTCGTGTGAGTGATAGGGTTAGGGTTAGAGTGAGGGTTATGGTTAGGGTGATGTGTAGAACGAGGTTTAGGGTTAGGGTGAGATTTAAGGTAAGGGTAAGGTTTAGGGTGAGTTGAGGGTAAGGGTTAGGATTAGGGTGAGGGTTAGTGTTAGGGTTACGGTTAGAGTTAGGGAGAGGGGTAGGGTGAGGATTAGGGTTAAAGTTAACTTTAAGGTTAGTGTGAGGGTTAGGGTTAGGGTGAGGATTAGGTAAGGGTGAGGGTTGGGGTGAGGGTGAGTGTTAGAGTGAGGATGAGGGTTCTGGAGAGTGTGAGGGTTAGGGTTTGGGTGATGGTTAGGGTTAGTGTGAGTGTTAGGGTGACGGTGTGGGTGAGTGTTATGGTTGGGATTAGAGTTACAATGAGGGGTAGGGTGAGGGGTAGGGTTAGTTTTAGGGTTACTGTGAGGGTTCAAGTTAGGGTTAGGCTTAGTGTTAGGGTGAGGGTAAGGGTTAGGTTGAGGGTTAGGGTTAGGGTGAAGGTTAGGGTTAATGTGAGGGTTAGGTTTAGGGTGAGGGTTAGGGTGAGGGTTAGGGTTAGGGTGATGTTTAGCGTGAGGGTGAGGGTTAGGGTGAGGGTGAAGGTGAAGGTTGGGTTGAGTGTTTGGGTTAGGGTTAAGATGGGGTTGAGGGTGAGGGTGAGGCTTAGGGTTAGTTTTAGGGTAAGGTTGAGTGTGAGGGTTAGTGATAAGGTTAGTCTTAGGCTGAGGGTGAGGGTGAGGCTGAGGTTTAGGGTTAGGGTTAGGGTTAGCGTTAGGGTTATGGTGAAGGTTAGGGTTAGGTTGGAGGTTATGGTTAGGGTGAGGGTTAGGGTTAGGGATAGGTTTAGTTTGAGGGTGAGGATGAGGGTTAGGGTTAGGATTAGGGTTAAGGTGAGCCTGAGGTTGAGGGTTAAGTTGAGGGTTAGTGTTACGGTAGGGTTAGGCTAAGGGTTAGAGTGAGGTTTAGGTTTAGGGTGATGTTTAGGTTGAGGGTGAGGGTTAGGGTGAGGTTGAGGGTGAGGTTTCGGTGGAGGGTTTGGGTTAGGGTGGTGAGGGTGAAGGTGAGCGTGAGGGTTAGGTTTAGAGTTAGGGTTAGGCTTAGGGTGAGGGTGATTGTGAGGGTTAGGGTTAGGGTTATTTTTAGGCTTAGGTTAAAGCTGAGGGAGAGTGTGAGGGTTAGGGTTAGGCTGAGTGTGAGCGTTAGGGTTAGGGTTAGGGATAGGCTGAGGGTTAGATGAGGGTGAGGCTTAGGGTTAGGGCGAGTGTTAGCATTAGGGTTAGTGTTAGGGTTAGGGATAGTTTGATGGTTAGGGTGAGGTTTAGAGTAAGGGTGAGGGTGAGGGTGAGCGTGACTGTTAGGGTGCAGGTTAGGTTTAGGGTTAGGTTTAGGGTTAGGGTGAGGGTTTAGTGTTAGGGTTAGGATGATGGTTAGGATGAGGTTTAGGGTTAGGGTTAGGGTGAGGTTCAGGGTTAGATTAAGGGTTACCGTTAGGGTTAGGGTTAGGGGGAGGTTTAAGGTGAGGGTTAGGGTTAGGATTAGGGTTAAGGTGAAGGTTAGGGTGAGGGTAAGTTTTAGGGTGAGGGTTAGGGTGAGTGTGAGGTTAGGGTTAGGTTATGGAGTGGTTTAGGGTTAGATTTAGGATGAAGTTGAGGGTGAGAGTGTGGGTTAGGGATTAGTTTTAGCGTTAGGGTTAGTGTTATTGTTAGGGTTAGGGTTACGATTACAGTGAGGTTGCTGGTGAGGTGAGTTTTAGCGTTAGGGTTAGCGTTAGGGTGAGGGTAAGTGTTGGGGTGTGAGTTAGGGTTAGGGTGAGGTTAAAGGTTAGGGTTAGGGTTAGGTTGAGGGTTAGGGTTAGCATTAGGTTTACCTTGAGGTCTAGGGTGAGGGGTAGGGTTAGGTTAGGGTGAGGGTTAGGGTTAGGGTGAGCATTAGGGTGAGGGTAAGAATAAGGGTAAGGTTGAGGGTTAGGGTGAGTTTGAGGATTACGGTAAGAGTGAAGGTTATGATGAGGGGTGAGGTTTAGGGTGAGGTTTAGGATTAGGGTGAGGGTGAGATAGAGGGTTAGGGTGAGGGTAAGGGTTAGGGTTAGGGTGAGGGTAAGATAAGGTTGAGGGTTAAGGTTAGGTTTAGGGTGAGGGTTAGAGTGAGTGTGAGGTTTAGGGTTACTGTTAGTGTTAGGGTGAGGGTAAGTGTTAGGGTTTGTATAGGTTTACGGTGAGGGTGAAGGATAGGTTTCGGGTGAGGTTTAGGGTTAGGGTTAGAGTGAGGGTGAGGGTTAGTATAAAGTTTAGGGTTAGGGTTATTTTTAGGTTTATGTTTAGGTTTATGATTACGTTGACGGTGAGGGTTATGGTTAGGGTGAGGTTTAGGATTAGGGTTAGTTTTAGGGTTAGGGTTAGCATGAGGTTTAGGGTAAGTGGTAGGGTTAAGGTTAGGGTGAGGGTTAGGGTTAGTTTGAGGGTTACGGTTAGAGATAGGGTGATGGTTAGGATGAGGGTTAGGGTGAGGGTAAGGTTTAGGGTGAGGGTTAGAGTTAGTGCGAGGTTTAGGGTTACGGTTAGTGTTAGGGTGATGGTAAGTGTTAAGGTTAGGTTTAGGTTTACGGTGAGGGTGAGGGTTAGGTTTAGGGTGAGGGTTAGGGTTAGGTTAGGGTTAAGGTGAGGGTGAGGGTTAGGATAAAGTTTAGGGTTAGGGTTATTTTTAGAGTTATGTTTATTTTTATGGTTATGTTGAGGGTGAGGGTTAAGGTTATGGTGAGGTTTAGGATTAGGGTTAGGTTTAGGGTTAGGGTTAGGATGAGGTTTAGGATGAGTGGTAGGGTTAAGGTTAGGGTTAGGGTTAGGGTGAGGGTTAGGATTAGTGTTAGAGTTAGGGTTAGGGTAAGGATGAGGGTTTCGGGTTAGGGTTAGGGTTAGGGTTAGTTTGAGGATTTCGGTGAGGGTTATGATTAGGGTTAGGGTAAGGGTTAGCGTTAGGGTGAGGGTTATGGTTAGGATTAGTGTTAGAGTTAGTGTTAAGGTTAGGGTGAGTGTTATGGTGAGGGTGAGGTTTAGGGTTAGGTTTAGGTTTATCATGTGGGTGAGTGACAGTGTGAGGTTTAGGGTGAGTGTTAGAGTTAGCATTAGGGTTAGGGTGAAGGTTATGGTGAGGGTTAGGTTTAGTGTGAGTGTTAGGTTTACGGTTAGGTTTAGGATTAGTGTGAAGGTAAGAATTAGGGTGATGGTTAGGGTGAGGGTGAGGTTTAGTGTTAGGATTTGGGTTATCTTTAGGGTTACGCTGAGGGTGATGGTGAGGGTGAGGGTGAGGGTGAGTTTTAGGGTTAGGGTTAGGGTGAGGGCTAGGATGAGGGTTAGGGTTAGGGTGAGGTATAGGGTTAGGGTGAGGGTTAGGGTTAGAGTTAAGGTTAGGGTTAGTGTTAGTTTGAGGGTGGTATGAGGGTGAGGTTTAGGGTGAGGGTTAGGGTTAGGGTTAAAATTAGGGTGAGGTTTAGGGTTACTGGTAGTGTTACGGTTATGGTTAGTATTAGGGTTAATGTGTGGGTTAGGGTTAGGGTGAGGATCAAGTAAGGGTTAGGGTGAGGGTGAGGTTTATGGTTACTGTTTGAGTGAGGGTTAGGTTTTGGTTTAGTGTTAAGGTAAGGTTGAGGGTGAGGGTTAGGGTTAGGCTTATGGTTAAGGAGAGGGTGAGTTTTAAGGTTAGGTTTAGGGTTAGGGTGAATGTTAGGGTTAGAGTGGAGGTTAGGATTAGGGTTAGGGTGAGGGTTAGGTTTTGGGTTAGGCTGAGGGTTAAGGTGAAGATTAGGGTGAGGTTTAGGGTGAGGGTTAGGGGGAGGGGGAGAGTTAGGTTTAGAGTGAGACTTAGGGTTAGGATTAGGGTTAGGGTCAGGGTTAGGGTGACTGTGAGGTTTAGGGTGAAGTTTAGAGTGAGGGTTATGTTTAGGGTTAAGGTGAGGGTTAGGGTAAGGGGTAGGGTTTCGGTTAGGGTGAGATTTAGGTTTAGTGTGACAGTAAAGGTTAGGGTTAGGGTTAGGATTAGTGTGAGGGAAAGAATTAGGGTGATGGTTAGGGTGAGGGTGAGGTTTAGGTTTAGGAATAGGGATAGGGTTAGTGTTACACTGAGGGTGAGGATGAGGGTGAGGGTGAGCGTTAGGTTTAGGGTTAGGGTGAGGGCTAGGGTGAGGGTTATTAACGGTTAGGGTGAGGGCTAGGGTTAGGGTGAGGGTAAGGGTTAGGTTTAGTTTGAGGGTGGTGTGAGGGTGAGGTTTAGGGTGAGGCTTTGGGTTAGGGTGAGGGCTAGGTTGAGGGTGAACTTTAGGGTTATGATGAGGGTTAGCGTTAGGTTTAGGGTGAGGGTTAGGTTTAGTGTGAGGTTTACGGTTAAGGTTAGGTTGAGGTTGCGGTAAGGGTTATGGTGAGGGTTCGGGTGAGGGTGAAGGTTAGGGTTATGATGAGAGATAGGGTTAGGTTTAGGCTGAGGGTGAGAGTGAGGGTGCGGGTGAGGTTTAGGGTTAGGGTTAGGGTTATGGTGAGGGTGAGGGCTAGGGTGAGGGTCAGGGTTAGGGTGAAGTTGAGGTTGAGGGTGAGGCTGAGCGTTAGGGTGAGGGTGAGGGTTTGGTTTAGGGTTAGGGTTAGGGTGAGGTTGAGGTTTAAGATTAGGTTTAGGGTTATTGTTAGGGTTAGAGTGAGGGTTACAGTTCAGTATAGGGTGAGGGTGAAATTTAGGGTTATGGTTAGGGTTAGGGTGAGGTTTAGGGTTAGGGTTAGGGTTAGTGTTAAGATGAAGTTTATGGTGAGTGGTAGGGTTAGGGTTAAGGTGAGGGTTAGGGTTAGTGTGACGGTTAGAATGAGGCTTAGGGTTAGGGTTAAGGTGAGGTTTAGGTTGAGCGTTAGGGTTTTGGTTAGGGTTAAGGTGAGGGTGAGGGTTAGGATGAGGTTTAGGGTAAGGGTGAGGGTTAGGGTTGGGGTGGAGTTTAGGATTAAGGTTAGGGTTATGGTTAGGTTGAGAGTTAGGTTTAGGGTTAGGGTTAGGTTTACGTTGAGGGTGAGGGTTAGGGTTATGGTGAGGGTTTGGTTTAGGGTAAGGGTTAAGGTGAGGGTGAGTTTTAGGATTAGGATTAGGGTAAGGGTTAGGGTGAGGGTGAGGGTTACGGTTAGGGTTAGGTTTACAGTGAGGGTGAGGTTTAGGTTTAGGGTGAGGTTTAGGGTTAGGGTTAGGGTTAAGGTGTGGGTTTGTGTTAGGATTAGAGTTAGGGTCAGGGTTATTGTTAGGGTTAGGGTTAGTGTTAGGGTTAGGTTTAGGGTGAGGGTGAGGGTTACCGTTAGGTTTAGGTATAGTGTTAGGGTTAGGATTAGAGTGAGGGTGAGGGTGTGGGTTAGGGTTAGGGTTAATGTGAGGGTGAGGGTTAGTGTGAGGGTTACGGTTAGGGTGAGGGTGAGGGTGAGGTTGAGGGTGACTGTTAGGGTTAGTATGAGGTTTAGGGTTAGGGTTAAGGTTAGGCTTAGGTTGAGGGTTTGGCTTAGGTTTAGGGTTAGGATGAGGGTTAGGCTGAGGGGCATGGTTACGTTTAGGGTGAGGATTAGGTTTAGTGTGAAGGTTAGGCTTAGGGTTAGGGTGAGGTTAAGGATTAGGGTGAGTTTTAGGGTGAGGGTTAATGTTAGGTTTAGGTTTAGGGTTAGGCTTAGGGTTAGGGTTAGGGTTACTGTGATGGTGAGGATTAGGTTTAGGGTGAGGGTTAGGGTTGGGTTTAGGCTTAGGCATATGTTTAGGATTAGGGTGATGCTGAGGGTGGGGCTTAAGGTTATGGTGATGGATAGGGTTAGGGTTAGGTTGAGGGTTAGGATGAGGGTTCGGTTTAGGGTGAGGGTTAGGATGAGAGTGACAGTAAGAGCAAAGGTGAGGGTGAGACTGAGGGTGAGGGTTATGGTAAGGGTTAGGCTTAGTGCTAGGGTGAGTGTTAGGGTAAGGGTTAGGGTTAGCATTAGATTGAGGATTAGGTTTAGGGATAGTGTGAGGTTTAGATTGAGAATGAGGGTTAGGGTTAGAATTAGGGTTAGGGTGAGGGCTAGCGTGAGGGTGAGGGTTAGGGTTAGGGTTAAGTTTAAGATGAGTGTTAGGGTGAAGAGTAGGGTTAGGATTAGGGTTAGGGTTAGTGTTATTGTTTAAGTTAGGGTTACGGTTATGGTGAGGGTGAGGGTTAGGGTTAGGGTTAGGGTTAATGTTATTGTTAAGGTTAGGGTTACCGTTACGGTGAGGGTGAGGATGAGGGTTAGGGTTAGGGTTAGGGTGAGCTTTTTAATGTTAGGGTTAGGGTTAGAATTAGGGTTAGGCTGATGGTTAGGGTTAGGGTTAGGGGGAGGGATAGGATGAGGATTAGGAATAGTGTTAGGGTAAGGGCTAGGGTGAGGGTGAGGTTTAGGGTTAGGGTTAGGGTGAGGTTTAGGGTTACGTTTAGGGTTTGGGTTAGGGTGAGGGTAAGGTTTAGTGTTAGAGTTAGTTTTAGCGTGAGGCTGAGGGTGAGGGTTAGGGTTAGGGTGAGGGTGAGATTTAGGGTGAGGTTGAGTTTTAGGCTTAGGTTTAGGATTAGGATTACGGTAAAGGTTACGGTGAGTGTGAGGGTTAGGGTTAGGGTTAGGCTTAGGCTTAGGATTAGACTGAGGGTAAAGGTGAGTTTGTAGTTTGGGGTTAGGGTGAGTGTTAGGGTTAGGCTTAGGGTTAGTATTAGGATTAGGGTAAGGGTTATGGTGAGCGTGAGGTTTAGTTTTAGAATTAAGTTAAGTGGGAGGCTGAGGTTGAAGGTGAGGGTTAGGGTTAGTGTTAGGGTAAGGTTTAGGGTTAGGGTTAGGGTGAGGGTTAAGATGAGGGTTAGGATTACGGTCAGGGTGAGAGTAAGGGGTAGAGTGAAGGATAGGGTTAGGATTAGGGTTAGGGTGAGGGTTAGGGTTAGTGTTAGGGTGAGGTTTAGGATGAGGGTTAGGATTAGGGTTACGGTGAGGCCTAGGGTGAGGGTGAGGTTTAGGGTTAGGGTTATTGTCAGGTTTAGGGTTAGAGTTAGGGTAAGGGTGAGGCTGAGGTTGAGAGTTAGGGTTAAGGTTAGTGTTATTGCTAGCGTTAGGGTGAGATTTAGAGTGATGGTGAGGTTTAGGCTTAGGGTTAGCTTAGGATTAGGGTAAGGGTTAGGGTGAATGTGAGGGTTAGGGTTAGAGTTAGGGTTCAGCTTATGGTTAGGCTGAGGGTGAGGGTTAGGGTTAGGATGAGGGTAAGTGATAGGGTTAGTGTGAGAGTAAGGGTTCTGTTAAGTTTAGGGTTAGGGTGAAAGTTACGGTTAGGGTTACGGTGAGTGTGAGGGTTAGGGTTAGGTTGAGGTTTAGCGTTAGGGTTAGGGTGAGGGTTAGGATGAGGATTAGGTTTAAGCTTAGGGTTAGGGTGAGTGCTAGGGTGAGGATTAGATTTAGTGTTAGGGTAAGGTTTAGGGTTAGGTTTAGGGTTAGGGTGAGGGTTAGGATGAGGGTTAGGGTTATAGTGAGGTTGAGGGTTACATTAAGGTGAGGGTTAGGGTTAGGATTAGGTTTAGGGTGAGGGTGAGTGTTAGCATTAGGGTTAGGGTTAGGTTTAGGGTTAGGATTAGTGTTATTTTTAGGGTTAGCGTTTGAGTTATGGTGAGGGTGACGGTGAGGGTGAGGGTTAGGGTTAGGGTTAGGGTGAGGTTTAGGGTTAGGGTTAGGGTTAGGGTTAGGGTGAGGGTGAGGTTAAGGGTTATATTTAGGGTTTGTTGGAGGGTTAGGTCGAGGGTTGGGGTTAGGATTAATGTTAGTGTTAGGCTTAAGGTGAGGGTTAGGTTGAGGGTGAGGGTTAGGGTTAGGGTTAGGATTAGGATTAGGGTAAGTGTTAGGGTGAGTAAGAGGGTTAAGGTTAGGATTAGGATTAGGCTAAGGCTTCGGCTGAGGATGAGGGTGAGGGTGAGGGTTAGGGTTAGAGTATGGTTTAGGTTTAGGGTTAGGTTGATTGTGAGGGTTAGGGTTAGAGATAGGATTAGGGTTAGGCTGAGGTTGATGGTGTGGGTGAGGGTTCGGTTTAGGGTGAGGGTTATGGTGAGGGTTATGGGGAGAGTTAGGATGATGGTTAGGGTTAGGATTAGGGTTAGGGTGAGGGCTAGGGTGAGGGTGAGGTTTCGGGTTAGGGATAGAGTGAGGTTTAGGGTTAGGGTTAGGGTGAGGTTGAGGTTTAGGTTTAGAATTAGGGTTAAGGTGAGGCTGAGGGTGAGGCTTAGAGTTAGGGTTAGAATTAGGATTAGGGTAAGGTTTAGGGTGAGTGTGAGGGTTAGAGTTAGGTTTAGCGTTCGGCTTAGGGTTACACTGAGGGTGAGGATGAGAGTGAGGGTTAGTGTTTGAGTGAGGGTTAGGGTTACGTTTAGGGTGAGAGTTAGGGTTCAGGTCAAGTTTAGGGTTAGGGTGAGGGTTAGGGTTAGGATTACATTTTGCTTGAGGGTTAGGGTTAGGTTGAGGGTGAGGGTTAGGTTTAGGGTTAGGGTGAGGTTTAGGGTTAGGGTTAGTGTGAGGGTTAGGATGAGGGTTAGGGTTACAGTAAGGGTAATGGTTAGGGTTAAAGTGAGGGTTAGGGTTAGGATTAGAGTTAGGGTGAAGGTGAGGTTTAGGATGTGGTTTAGGGTTAATGTTATTGTTAGGGTTAGGGTAACGGTTAAGGTGAGGGTGAGTGTGAGTGTTAGGATTAGGGTTAGGGTTAATGTTATTGTTAGGGTTAGGGTTACAGTTATGGTGAGGGTGAGGATGAGGGTTAAGGTTAGGGTTAGAGTGAGGTTTTTAGTGTTAGGGTTAGGGTTAGAATTAGGGTTAGAGGGAGGGTTAGCGTTAGGGTTAGGGGGAGGGTAAGGATGAGGATTAGGGATAGGATTAGTGTTAAGGTAAGGGCTAGGTTGAGGGTGAGGCTTAGGGTTAGGGTTAGGGTGAGGTTTAGGGTTATGTTTAGGGTTTGGGTTAGGGTGAGGTTAAGGTTTAGTGTTAGAGTTAGGTTTAGGGTGAGGCTGAGGGTGAGGATTAGGGTTAGTGTTAGTGTTAGGGTTAGGGTGAGAGTGAGGGTGACGGAGAGGGTTAGGGTGAGGGTGAGGGTTAGGCTTAGGATTAGGATTAGGATTAGGGTAAAGGTTAGGGTGAGTGTGAGGGTTAGTGTTAGGATTAGGGTTAGGGTGAGGGCTAGGGTGAGAGTGAGGTTTAGGCTTAGGGTTAGGGTGAGGTTTAGAGTTAGGGTTAGGGTGAGGTTGAGGTATAGGTTTAGAGTTAGGGTTAAGGTGAGGCTGAGGGTGAGGGTTAGAGTTAGGGTTAGAATTAGGATTAGGGTAAGTGTTAGGGTGAGTGTGAGGGTTAGGGTTAAGATTAGGGCTTGGCTTAGGGTTACAATGAAGGTGAGGGTGAGGGTGTGAGTTAGGGTTTGGGTGAGGGTTAGGGTTAGTTTTAGGGTGAGAGTTAGGGTTCAGTTTAAGTTTAGTGTTAGGGTGAGGTATAGGGTTAGGTTTAGGGTGAGGTTTAGGGTTAGGGTTAGGTTGAGGGTTAGGGTTAGGTTTAGGGTTAGGGTGAGGTTTAGGATTAGGGTTAGGGTGAGGGTTAGGGTTAGGGTGAGGGTTAGGATTGGAGTTAGGGTGAGGGCTAGGGTGAGGGTGAGGGTTAGGGTTAGTGATAGGGTGAGGTTTCAGGTTAGGGTTAGGTTTAGCATGAGGGTTCGGATGAGGGTTAGGTTTACGGTAAGGGTTATGGTTAGGGTTAAGTTGAGGGTTAGGGTTAGGATTAGGTTTAGGGTGAGAGTGAGGTTTAGGATTAGGATTAGGGTTAATGTTATTGTTAGGGTTAGGGTTATGGTTACCGTGAGGGTGAAGGAGAGGGATAGGATTAGGGTTAGTGTTAATGTTATTGTTAGGATTAGGGTTAGGGTTACAGTGAGGGTGAGGATGATGGTTAGGGTGAGGTTTTTAGTGTTATGGTTAGGGTTAGAATTAGGGTTAGGGTGAGTGTTAGGGTTAGGGTTAGGGGGAGGGTTAGGATGAGTATTAGGAATAGGATTAGGGTTAGTGTAAGGGCTAGGGTGAGGGTGAGGTTTAGGGTTAGTGTTAGGGTGAGGTTTAGGTTTATGTTTAAGGTTTGGGTTAGGGTGAGGTTAAGGTTTAGTGTTAGAGTTAGTTTTAGGGTGAGGCTGAGGGTGAGGATTAGGGTTAATGTTAGTGTTAGGGTTAGGGTTAGGGGGAGGGTGAGGGTGAGGGTTAGGGTGTGGGTGAGGGTTAGGCTTAGGTTTAGGATTAGGATTACTGTAATGGTTAGGGTGAGTGTGAGGGTTAGTGTTAGGGTTAGGTTTAGGATTAGGATTACACTGAGCATGAAGGTGAGGGTGAAGTTTAGGGTTAGGGTGAATGTTAGGGTTAGCTTAGGGTTAGGATTAGGATTAGGGTAAGGTTTATTGTGAGGGTGAGGTTTAGTTTTAGAGTTAGGGTAAGGGTGAGGCTGAGGTTGAAGTTGAGGGTTAGGGTTAGTGTTAGGGTAAGGTTTAGGGTTAGGGTTAGGGTGAGGGTTAGGATGAGGGTTAGGGTAATGATCACGGTGAGGGTTAGTGGTAGAGTGAGGGTGAGGGTTAGGATTAGTGTTAGGGTGAGGGTGAGTGCTAGCATTAGTTTTAGGGTTAGGGTTAGGGTTAAGTTTAGGGTTAGGATTAGCGTTATTTTTAGGGTTAGGATTAGAGTTATGGTGAGGGTGAGTGTGAGGGTTAGGATTATGGTTATGGTGAAATTTAGGGTTCAGGTGAGGATTATGGTTAGGGTGAGGGTGAGGTTTAGGGTTCGATTTAGGGTTATTTGGAGGGTTAGGTAGAGGGTTAGGTTTAGAGTTAGTGTTAGGGTTAAGGTTAGGATGAGGTTTAGGTTGAGGTTTAAGGTTAGGGTTAGGCTTAAGATTAGGATTAGTGTTAGGGGAGAGTGAGTGTGAGGGTTAGGGTTAGGGTGATGGTTAGAGTTAGGGTTACAGAGAGGTTTAGGATGAGGGTTAGGGTTAGGATTAGAGTTAGGGTGAGGGCTAGTGTGAGGGTGAGGGGTGGGGTAAGTGTTAGGCTTAGGCTTAGGCTTAGGCTGAGCATGAGGTTCAGGGTTAGGGTTAGGGTTAGGTTTAGGGTGAGGTTCAGTGTTAGGGTTAGGGTTAGAGTTAGGGGTAGAGTGAGGGTGAGTTTTAGGAGTAGAGTTAAGGTTAGGGTGAGCGTTAGGGTTAGGGTGAGGCTTATGGTTAGTGTTAGTGTTAGGTTGAGAGTGAGGTTTAGGTTGAGGTTTAGGGTTAGGGTTAGGGTTAGTGTGAGGATTAGGGTTAGGGTTAGTGTTAGTGTGAGGGTAAGTGTTAGGGTGAGGGAATGGTTTAGGTTGAGGGTTATGGTTAGGGTGAGGGTTTGGATTAGGGTAAGGCTTATTTTTACGGTTAGGTTCAGGGTTAAGGTTACTGTGAGTGTGAGGGTGAGAGTTAGGGTTAGGGTTAGGGTGAAGTTTAGGGATTGTGTTAGGGTTAGAGTTAGGGTTAAGGTGAGGGTGAGTGTGAGGGTTAGGGTTAGGGTTAGGCTTAGGCTTAGGTTTAGGCTGAGGGTGATGGTGGGGTGAGGATTAGGTTTAGGGTGATGGTTAGGGTTAGGGGTAGGGTGGGGTTTAGGGTTACGTTTAGGGTTTGGTTTAGGTTGAGGGTGAGGTTTAGGGTTAGATATAGGGTTAGGGGGAGCTTTAGGGTGAGGGTTAGGGTTAGGGTTAAGTTTAGATTTAGGGTGAGTGTGCGGGTGAGTGTGAGGGTTAGGTTTAGGTTTAGGGTTAGGCTTAGGGTTAGGCTGAGGGTGAGGGTTAGGGTTAGGGTGAGGGTTAGTGTTAGGGTTATGGTGAGGGTTAGATTGAGTTTAGGGTTAGGATTAGGGTTAGGGTGAGGGCTAGGTTGAGGGTTATGTTTAGGGTGAGGTTTAGGGTGTGGTTTATGGTTAGGGTTAGGTTTAGTGTTAGGGTGTGGGTGAGGTTTAGTGTAAGAGTTTGGGTTAATTTGAGGCTGAGGGTGAGGGTTAGGGTTAGCTTTAGGAATAGTATTAGTGTAAGGTTTAGGGTGAGTGTGATGGTTAGCGAAAGGTTTAGGATTAGGCTTAGTGTTACACTGAGGGTGAGTTTTAGTGTTAGGGTGAGGGTTAGGGTTAGGATGAGGGTGAGAGTTAGTGTTCAGGTTAAATTTAGGGTTAGGTTGAGGTTTAGGGTTAGGGTTAAGTTGAGCTGAGGGTTAGGGTTAGGTTGAGGGTTAGGGTTAGGCTTAGGATTAGGGTGAGGTTTAGGGTTAGGGTTAGGGTGAGGTTTAGGATGAGGATTAGGGTTAGGATTAGGGTTAGGGTGAGGGCTAGGGTTAGGTTAAGGGTCAAGGTTAGTGTTAGGGTGAGGTTTAGGTTTAGGGTGAGGGTTAGGATAAGGTTAGTGTTATGGTAAGGTGAGGATTAGGGTTAGGGTGAGGGTTAGTGTTAGGATTAGGTTTAGGGTGAGGGTGAGAGTTAGGAATAGGGTTAGGGTTAAGGTTATTGTTAGGGTTAGGGTTAGGGTTACGGTTACTGAGAGGGTGAGGGTGAGGGTTAGTGTTAGATTAAGGGTGAGGTTTTTAGTTTTAGGGTTATGGTGAGACTTAGGGTTAGGGTTAGTGTAAGAGTTAGTGTTAGGGTTAGTTTTAGGGTGAGGCTGAGGATGAGGGTTAAGGTTAGGGTTAGTGTTAGAGTTAGGGTTAGTGTTAGGATTAGGGTTAGGTTTAGGGTTAGGGTTAGGGTTAGGGTTAGGGTCTGGGTGAGAATTAGGGTTCGGGTTGGGTTTAAGGTTAAGGTGAGTTTTAGGGTTAGGGTTATGGTGAGCATGAGTGTTAGGTTTTGGTTGAGGGTTACGGTTAGGCCTAGGATTAGGGTGAGGGTTAGGTTTAGGATTAGGGTCAGGGTTAGGATGAGGATTAGGGTTAGGGTTAATGTTATTGTGAGAGGTAGGGTGAGGGTGAGGGTTATTGTTAGTGTTTGGGTGAGGTTTAGGGTTAGGGTTAGAGTTTGGGTGAGGGTTAGAATGAGTGTTATATTTACAGTGAGGGTGAGGGTTAGGGTTAGGTTGAGGGTTAGGGTTAGGATTTGGGTTAGGGTGACGGTTAGTTTTAGCGTTAGATTTAGGGTTTGGGGGAGATTTATGTCCAGGGTTAGGGTTAGGGTTAGTGTTAGGGTTAAGATTAGGGTGCAGGTTAGTTTGAGGTTTATGATTAAGGTTAGGGTAAGGGTTAGGATTAGGTTTAGGGTAAGGGTGAGTGTGAGGGTTAGGGTTAGGGTTAAGCTTAGGCTTAGGTTTAGGTTGAGCGTGAGGGTGGGGGTGAGGATTAGGGTTAGGGTTATGGTTAGGGTTAGGGTTAGGGTGAGGGTTAGGATGAGGGTTAGGGTTAGGATTAGGGTTAGGGTGAGGGCTAGGGTGAGGGTGAGATTTAGCGTGAGTTTTAAGCTTAGGCTTAGGGTTTTGGCTGACTGTGAGGTTGAGGGTGAGGGTTAGGGTTAGTGTGATCGTTAGGTTTTTGGTTAGGGTGAGTGTTAGGATGAGGTTTATGTTTAGGGTGAGGGTTTGGGTGAGGATGATGGTAAGTGTAAAGGTGAGGTTTAGGCTGAGGGTGAGGGTTAAGATAAGGGTGAGGGTTATGTTTAGGGTTAGGGTTAGGGTAAGTGTTAGTGTTAGATTTAGGTTTAGGGTTAGATTGAGGATTAGGGTTAGGGTTAGGGTTAGTGTGAGGTTTACGGTGAGGAAGAGGTTTATGGTTATGTTGAGGGTGAGGGTTAGAATTAGGGTTAGGGTGAGGGCTAGTGTGAGGTTGAGGGTTAGAGTTAGGGTTAGGGTGAGGTTTAGGATTAGGGTGAGGGTTTGGATTAGTGTGAGGGATAGGGTTAGGGTGAGGGTAACTGTTAGGGTGAGGGTTAGGTTTAGGGTGAGGGTTATGGTTAGGGGGAAGGTGAGGGTTAGGATTAGCGTTAGGGTTAGTGTTGGAATTAGGATTAAGGTGAGGGTGAGGTTTAGGGGTTGAGTTAGGGTTAGGATGATGGTTAAGTTTAGGGTGAGGTTTAGGGTGAGGGTTATGGTGGGTGTGATGCTAAGGGTAAAGGTGAGGTTAGGCTGAGGGTGAGGGTTACGGTAAGGGTCAGGGTTAGGATTAGGGTTAGGATGAGGGTGAGAGTTAGATTGAGTATTAGAGTTAGGGTTAGTGTGAGGTTTAGGGTGAGAATTAGGGTTAGGGTCCGGGTGAGGGCTAGGGTGAGGTTGAGGGTTAGGGTTAGTGTTAGGGTGAGGTTTAGGGTTAGGGTGATGTTTGGGTTAGTGTGAGCGTTAGTGTTAGCGTTTCCGTTAGTGTTAGGGTGAGGTTAAGTGTTAGGGTGAGAGTTAGGGTTAGGGTGAGGTTTATGGTTAGTGTGAGGTTGAGTGCTAGGGTTAGGGTTAGGATGAGGTTCAGTTTAGGGTTAGGGTTTGAGTTAGGGTTATGGTGAGGGTGAGATTAGGGGTAGTGTTAGGGTTTGGGTTAGGGTGAGGGTTAGGTTTAGAGGTAGGATTAGGCTTAGGCTTGGGCTTAGTCCGAGCATGAGGGTCAGTGTTAGGGTTCAGGTTAGGGTTCCGATTAGGGTTAGGGTTAGTGTGAGTGTTAGGATGAGGTTTAGGGTTAGGATTAGGTTTAGGGTGAGGGCTAGGCTGAGGGTTAGGTTGAGGTTTAGTGTTAGGAATAGGGTTAGGTTTAGGATTTGGGTTACGGTGAGGGTGAGTTGAGGGTTAGGGTTAGGGTTAGGGTTAGGGTCAGGGTGATTGTTAGTGTTATGGTTACAGTTAAGTTATGGTTAGGGTTAGGATTAGGGTTAGTGTTAGGGTTAGTGTTAGGGTTAGGGTTAGGGTTGGGGGGATGATTAGTGTGAGGTTTAGGGTTAGGGTTAGTATTAGCATTAGGGTGAGGGTGAGGTTTAGGTTGAGGTTTAGGGTTAGGTTTAGGGAGAGGGTTAGGTTTAGAGTTATGGTGAGGTTGAGGGTGCGGGTGATTATGAGGGTTAGGGTTAGGGTTAGCATTAGGCTGAGGGTAAGGCAGAGGGTGATGGTGAGGCTGAGGGTTAGGGTTAGGGTTAGGATGAGGTTTAGATTTCGGGTTAGTTTTAGAGTTAGAGTTAGGGTTAGTGTTAGGGTTAGGGTGAGGTTTAGGGTAAGGGTTCGGGTTATGGTTAGGGTGAGGGTTAGATTGAGGATTAGTGTTAGGGTTAGTGTGAGGTTTAGGGTGAGGATGAGGATTAGGGTTAGGCTGAGGGTGAGGGTTAAGATAAGTGTCAGGGTTAGGGTTAGGGTGAGGGTTAGGGTAATGGTTCGGGATATGGTTAGGGTGAGAGTTAAATTGAGGATTAGGGTTAGGGTTAATGTGAGTTTTATGGTGAGAATGAGGATTAAGATTAGGGTGAGGGTGAGGGTTAGAATTAGGGTTAGGGTGAGGGTTAGGGTGAGGGAGAGTGTTAGGGTTAGGGTTAGGGTTAGGATGAGGTTTAGGATTAGGGTGAGGTTTAGGGTGAGTCTGAGGATTAGTTTTAGGGTTAGGGTTAGTGTTAGGGTGAGGGTAAGTGTTAGGTTGAGGGTTAGGGTTAGGGTTATTGTCAGGGTTAGGGTTACGGTTACTGTGAGGGTGAGTGTGAGGGTTAGGGTTAGGTTGAGGTTTAGTGTTAGGGTTGTGGTTAGAGTTAGGGTTAGTGTGAGGGTGAGGTTTAGCGGTAGAGTTATGTTTAGGGTGTGGGTTAGGGTGAGGGTTAGTGTTAGGGTGAGGTTTAGGTTTAGGGTGATGGTTAGGGTTAGTGTGAGGGTTAGTGTTAGGGTTAGGATTAGGGTGAGGGTTTGGGTTAGGGTGAGGGTTATGTTTAGGGTGAGTGTTAGGGTTAGGGATAGGGTGAGTGTTAGGTTTAGGGTTAGGGTTATTGTTAGGGTTAGGTTTAGGTTTACGGTTGCGGTGAGGGTAAGGGTGAGGGTTAGGTTTGGGGTTAGGATGAGGTTTAGGTTTAGGGTTAGGGTTAGATTTAGGGTTAGGGTTAGGGTGAGGGTGAGGTTTAGGGGTAGATTTAGGGTTAGTGTTATGGTTAGAGTTAGGGTGAGGGTTAGGTTTAGGCTTAGGCTTAGGCTTAGGCCTAGCAAGAGAGTGAGTGTTAGGAGTATGGTTATGGTAAGGGTAAAAGGGTTAGGGTTAGGTTGAGGGTCAGAATGAGGTTTAGGGTTAGGATAAGGGCTAGGGTGAGGGCTAGGGTGAGTGTTAGGGTGAGGGTTAGGGTTAGGGATAGGGTTATGTTTGGGATTAGGGTTAGGGTGAGGGTGAGTGTGAGCGTTAGGGTTAGGGTTAGCGTTAGGCTTAGGGTTAGGATGAGGGTTAGCATTAGGGTTTGGGTTAGAGTGAGTGTCTGGCTGAGGATTAGGTTTAGGTTTAGGATTAGAGATAGGGTTAGGGTTAGGCCTAGGTTAGGCTTAGCGTTAGGCTGAGGGTGAGGGTGCGGGTTAGGATTATGGTTAGGGTTAGGGTTAAAATTCGGGTTATTGTTAGTGTTTTGGTTTGGGTTAAGTTTGAGGTGAGGGTGAGGCTGAGGGTGAGAGTTATGGTTAGGGTTAAGATTTAGGCTGAGGGTGAGGTTGGGGGTGAGGAATAGGTTTTGGGTGATGGTTAGGTTTAGGGTTAGGGTGAGGGTTAGGATGAGGGTTAGGGTTCGTATTAGGTTTAGGGTGAGGGCTAGGGTGAGGGTTAGGGTTAGGCTTAGGGTTAGGCTGGGATTAAGTTTAGGGTTAGGGTGAGGGTGAGTGTGAGGATTAGTGTTAGGGTTAGAGTTATGCTTAGGTTTAAGCTGAGGGTGAGGGTGAGGTTTAGGGTTAGGGTGAGGGTGAGGTTTAGGGTTAGAGTTAGGGTTAGGGTGAGGGTTTCTGTGAGGGTTAGTGTTAGGATTAGTGTTAAGGTTAGGGTTTGGGTTAGGGTTAGTGTGAGGGTTAGGGTTAGGGATAGGGTTACATTTAGGATTATGGTTAGGGTGAGGGTGAGGGTGAGGGTTAGGGTTAGGGTTAGGTTTATGCTTAGGGTTAGGTTGAGGGTGAGGGTGAGGGTTAGGGTTAGGATGAGTTTTAGGGTTAGGTTTAGGGTGTGGTTTAGGATGAGGTATAGGGTTAGGATTCGGGTTAGTTTGAGGGCTAGGTTGAGGGTTAAGTTTAGGGTTAGGTTTAGTGTGAGGTTTAGGGTGAGGGTTAGGGTTAGGGTTAGGGTGAGGTTTAGGGTTAGAGTTACTGTATGGATGAGTGTTATGGTTAGGTTGAGGGGTAGGGTTAGGTTTAGTGTGAGGTTTAGTGTTAGGTTTGGGTGATGGTTAGGTTGAGGGTTATCATTTGGTTTAGGGTTAGGGTGCGGGCTAGGTTGAGGGTGAGGTTTAGGGTTAGGGTTAGGCTTAGGCTTAGCGTTAGGCTGAGGGGTAGGGTGGGGTGAGGAATAGGTTTTGGGTGATGGTTAGGGTTAGGGTTAGGGTGAAGATTAGGATGAGGGTTAGGGTTAGGATTAGGTTTAGGGTTAGGGCTAAGGTGAGGGTCAGGGTTAGGGTTAGGTTTAGGGTTAGGCTGAGGGGGAGGGTTTAGGTAAGGTTTAAGGTTAGGGAAAGTGTTAGACTTAGGGTTAGGGTACGGGTTAGGCTTAGGGTTAGGTTTGGAGTTAGTCTTAAGGTGAGGTTTATGGTTAGGGATAGGGTTAGGGTCCTGGTAAGGGTGAGGTTTAGAGTTAGCATGAGGGTTAGGGTGAGGGGTAGGGTTAGGGTTAGGGTGAGAGTTAGGGTTAATGTGAGGTTTAGGGTTAGGTTTAGGGTTATGGTTAGGGTGAGGGTTAGGTTGATCGTTAGGTTTTGGGTTACAGTTAGGTTGAGGGTGAGGGTTAGGGTGAGTTTTTGTTTAGGCTTAGTGTTAGGATTAGGGTGAGGTTAAGGGTTAGGGTGATGGTTAGGGTTAGGGTGAGGGTGAGGCTTAAGATGATGGTGAGGGTTACAGTGAGGGTCAGGGTTAGGGTTAGGGTCTGGGTTAGGATGAGGATTAGGGTTAGGGTGAGGGTGATGGTTAGGATTAGGGTTAGGATCATTGTAAGTGTTATGGTTAGGTTTACATTTGCAATTAGGGTGAGGCTGAGGGTGAAGTTTAGCGTTAGGGTTAGGGTTAGTTTTAGGGTTAGGATTAGTGCTAATGTTAGGGTTAGGGTTAGAGTTACGGTTTGGGTGAGGGTGAGGGTGAGATTTAGGGTTAGGGTTATTGTGTGGTTTAAGGATAAGGTTAGGATTAGGGATAGGGTGAGGGTGAGGTTTAGAGTTAGAGTTAGGTTGAGGCTGAGGGATATGGTGACTGTTAGGGTTAGTGCTAGTGTTAGTGTTAGTGCTAGGTTTAGGGTGAGGGTTAGATTGAGGTTTAGGGTTAGGGTTAGGTTTAGGATTAGGTTTAGGGTGAGGGTGAGTGTGAGGGTTAGGATTAGTATTAGGCTTAGGCTTAGGGTAAGGTTGAGGGTGATGGTTGGGGAGAGGATTAGGCTTAGGGTGATGTTTAGCCTTAGGGTTAGGGTGAGAGTTAGGGTTAGGCTTAGGGTTAGGATTAGGGTTAGGGTGAGGGCTAGGGTGAGGGTGAGGGAAAGGTTTAGGGTTAGGCTTAGGCATAGGGTTACGATGAGGATGATGGTGAGGGTGGGGTTAGGGTTATAGTGATGGATTAGGTTAGGTTTAGGGTGAGGGTTAGGATGATCGTGACGGTAAGAGTAACGGTGAGGGTTAGCCTGAAGTAGAGGGTTAGGGTAAGGGTTAGGGTTAGGGTTAGACTGAGGATTTGGGTTAGGGCTAGTGTGAGGTTTAGGGTGAGGATAAGGGTTAGGGTTAGAATTAGGGTTAGGGTGAGGGCTAGCGTGAGGGTGAGCTTTAGGTTTAGGGTTATGTTTAGGGTGAGGGGTAGGGTTAAGTTTAGGATGAGGGTTAGGTTTAGTGTGAGGGTTACGTTTAGGGTGAGGGTGAGGGTGGGGGTAAAGGTTATGGTGAGGCTTAGATTGAGGGTGAGGGTTAGGGTTAGGATTAGGGATAGGGTTAGGTTTAGGCTGAGGGTGAGCCTGAGGGTGAAGGTAAGGTTTAGGGTTAGGGTTATGTTTATGGTTAGGGTGAGGTCTAGGGTGAGGGTGAGGGTTAGGGTGAAGTTGAGGGTTAGGCTGAGGGTCTTGGTTAGGTACTGGTTAGGGTTAGGGTGACGATTAGTTGAGGTTTAGGGTGAGGGTGAGCTTGAGCGTTAGGGTGTGGGTGAGGGTTAGGGTTAGGGTGAGGGTTCGGGTAATGGTGAGCTTTAGGGTGATGTTGAAGGTTAGGGTTAGGGTTATGTGAGGGTTAGGGTTAGGGTTAGGGATAGGGTGAGGGTGACGGTTAGGATTAGGTTTAGGGTTAGGGTGAGGTTTAGTGTGAGGGTGAGGTTTAAGGTTAGGCTTAGGTTTGGGGTGTGGGTAAGTGATAGCATGAGGGTTAGGGTGAGTGTTAGAGTTAGCATTATGGTTAGGGTGAGGATTAGGGTGAGGGTGAGTGTGAGAGTGAGGGTTAGGGTGAGGATTAGGGTGAGTTTTAGGGTTAGGGAGAGGGTTAGGTTTAGGGTGAGTGTTAGGGTGAGGGTTAGGTTTATGGTTATGCTTAGGGTTAGGGTGAGGTTTAGGGTTAGGATTAGGGTGAGGGTTAGTGTGACGATTAGTTGAGGTTTAGGGTGAGGGTGAGCTTGAGCGTTATGTTGTGGGTGAGGGTTAGGGTTAGGGTTCGGGTTCGGTTAATGGTGAGGGTTAGGGTGACGTTGAAGGTTAGGGTTAGGGTTATGTGAGGATTAGGGTTAGGGTTAGGGATAGGGTGAGGGTGAGGGTTAGAAATAGGTTTAGGTTGAGGGTGAGGGTGAGGGTTAGGGTTAGGGTGAGGATTAGGGTTAGGGTGAGCCTGAGGGTGAGGGTGAGTGTGAGGGTTAAGGTTAGATTGAGGGTTAAGCTAAAGGTTAGTTTGAGGGTTAGGTTTAGGGTGATGTTTAGGTTGAGGGTGAGGGTTCGGTTGAGGGTTTGGGTTAGGGTTAGGGTGAGGGTGAGTTTGAGTGTTAGGTTTAGGGTTAGGCTTAGGCTTAGGATGAGGGTGATTGTGAGGGTTATGGTTAGGGTTATTGTTAGGCTTAGGTTTAAGCTGAGGGTGAGGGTGAGTTTGAGGGTTAGGGTTAGGGTGAGTGTGAGCGTTAGGGTTAGGGTTAGGGATAGGCTGAGGGTTAGATGCGGGTGAGGGTTAGGGTTAGGATGAGTGTTAGGCTTAGGGTAAGGGTGAGGGTTAGGTATAGGTTGATGTTTAGGGTGAGATTGAGGGTTAGGGTGAGGGTGACGGTGAGCGTGACTCTTAGGGTGTAGGTGAGGTTTAGGATTAGGTTTAGGGTCAGGGTGAGGGTTTAGATTTAGGGTTAGGATGATGGTTAGGATGAGGGGCAGGGTTAGGGTTAGGGTGAAGTTCAGGGTTAGTTTAAGGGTTAAGATTAGTGGTTGGGTTAGGGTGAGGTTTAGGGTTAGGTTTAGAGTTAGGGTGAGGGTTAGGGTGAAGATAGATTTTAGGGTGAGGGTTAGGGTGAGTGTGAGGTTAGGGTTAGGGTGAGGGTTAGTGTTATTGTTAGGGTTAGGTTTAGGGTTACGGTTACGGTGTGGTTGCGGGTGAGGTGAGGTTTAGCGTCAGGGTTACTGTTAGGGTGAGGGTAAGTGTTTGGGTGAGGGTTAGGCTTAGGGTGAGGTTTAGGGTGAGAGTGAGGGTTAGTTTTAGGGTGAGGTTAAGGGTTAGGGTTAGGGTGAGTGTTAGGATTAGCATTAGCTTTAGGTTGAGGGCTAGGTTGAGTGTTCAGGTTAGGTTAGGGCGAGGGTTAGGGTTAGGGTGAGGGTTAGGGTGAGAAGAAGAATAAGGGTAAGGGCGAGTGTTAGGGTGAGATTGAGGGTTACGGTAAGAGTGAAGGTTATGGTGATGGTGAGGGTTAGAGTGAGGGTTAGGCTTAGAGTGTGGGTGAGGTTGAGTTTTTGAGTGAGTGTTAGGTTTAGGTTTAGTTTGAGGGTTAGGATTAGGGTAAGGGTGAGGTTTAGGGTGAGGGTTAGGTTTAGGGTTAGTGTTTGGGTGTGGGATAGGCTGAGGAATAGTGTTAAGATTAGGATGAGGTTTAGGGTGAGGGTTAGGGTCAGAGTGAGGGTTAGGGTTAGGGTAAGGGTTAGCGTTAGGATTAGGGTTAGGGTCAGGTTTAGGGTGACTGTGAGGTTTAGGGTGAGGATTAGCTTTAGGGTTAAGGTGAGGGTTAGGGTAAGGGGTATGGTTACAGTTAGGGTGAGGGTTAGGTTTAGTGTGAGAGTTATGGTTAGTGTTAGCGTTAGGATTAGTGTGAGGGTAAGAATTAGGGTGATGTTTAGGGTGAGGGTGAGGTTTAGGTTTAGGAATATGGATAGGATTAGAGTTACGCTGAGGGTGCGGATGAGGGTGAGGGTGAGAGTTAGGTTTAGGGTTAGGGTTAGGGTGAGGGTTAGGGTTAGGTTTAGTTTGGGACTGGTGTGAGGGTGAGGTTTAGGGTGAGGCTTGTGGTTAGGGTGAGGGCTAGGTTGAGGGTGAACTTTAGGGTTATGATGAGGGTTAGGGTTATGTTTAGGGTGAGGGTTAGGGTGAGGGTTAGCTTTAGTGTAAGGTTTACTGTTAAGGTTAGGGTGAGTGTTAGGGTAAGTGTTATGGTGTGGGTTAGGGTGAGGGTGAGGTTTAGGGTTATGATTAGAGATAGGGTTAGGTTTAGGCTGAGGGTGAGGGTGAGGGTGCAGGTGAGGTTTAGTGTTAGGGTTAGGGTTAGGATGAGCGCTAGTGTGAGGGTGAGGTTTAGGTTGAAGGTGAGGCTGAGGGTTAGAGTGAGGGTGAGGGTTTGGGTTAGGGTTAGTGTTAGGGTGAGGGTGAGGGTTAAGATTAGGGTTAGGGTTAGAGTTATTGTTAGGGTTAGAGTGAGGGTTACAGTTCAGTTTAGGGTGAGGGTGAATGTGAGGGATATGGTTACGGTTAGGGTGAGGTTTAGGGCTAGGGTTAGGTTAGTGTTAGGAGGAAGTTTAGGGTGAGGGGTAGGGTTAGGGATAGGGTGAGGGTTATGGTTTTGGTTAGGGTTAAGGTGAGGGTTTGGCTTAGGGTGAGGTTTAGGGTTAAGGTTAGTGTTAGGGTGAGGGTTAGGTTTAGCAATAGGATTAGTGTGAGGGCTAAGGTGAGGGTGAGGGTTAGGGTTAGGGTTAGGTTTAGGGTGAGGTTTAGGCTTAGGCTGAGGGTTAGGGTTAGTGTGAGGGTTGTTGTTAGGGTTAGGCTTAGTGTTAGGTTGAGGATAAGGGTTAGAGTGAGGGTTAGGTTTCAGGTGAGGGTTAGGGTTATGGTGAGGGTCAGGGTTAGTGTTATGGTTAGGCTGAGGGTTAGGTGAGAGTTAGGGTTAGGGTTACGGTAAGGGTTAGCGTTAGGGTGAGGGTTAGGTTTAGGATTAGTGTAAGAGTTATGGTTAGGGTTATGGTGAGGCTTTCGGGTTAGGGTTATGGTTAGGGTTAGGTTGAAGTTTAAGGTGAGGGTGACGGTTAGGGTTAGTTTTAGGTTTATCGTGTGGGTAAGTGATAGTGTGAGGGTTAGGTTGAGTGTTAGAGTTAGCATTAGAGTTAGAGTGAAGTTTAGGGTGAGGGATATGGTTAGGGTTAAGGTGAGCTTGAGGGTGAGGTTTAGGGTTAGGTTTAGGGTTGGTTTTAGGGTTATGGTGAGGTTTAGGGTTAGTGTTAGCGTGAGGGTAAGGGTAAGGGTGAGGGTGACGGTTAGGGTTAGAGTTAGGCTGAGGGTTAGGTTAGTATGAGGTTTAGGGTGAGGATGAGGTTAAGGCTTATTTTGAGGTTTAGGGTAAGGGTGAGGGTTAGGGTTAGTGTTAGGGTGAGGGTTAGGGTTAGGGATAGGGATAGGGTTACGGTTAGGGTGAGGGTTAGGGTAATGGGTATGGTTATGGTTAGGGTGAGGGTTAGGTTTAGTGTGAGTATTAGGGTTATGGTTAGGGTTAGGATTAGTGTGAAGGTAAGAATTAGGGTGACGTTTAGGGTGAGGGTGAGGTTTAGGGTTAGGGTTAGGGTTATGGTTAGTGTTACACTGAGGGTGATGGTGAGGGTGAGGGTGAGTGTGAGTTTTAGGGTTAGGGTTAGGTTGAGGGTTAGGGTGAGGATTAGGGTTAGGGTGAGATTTAGGGTTACGGTGAGGTTTAGGGTCAGGGTTAATTTGAGGGTGGTATGAGGGTGAGGTTTAGGGTGAGGGAAAGGGTTAGATTGAGGGCCTGGGTGAGTGTGAGGGTTAGGGTTAGGGTGAGGGTTTGAGTTAGGTTTAGTGTAAGTGTTATGATGAGGGGTAGGGTTAGGTTTAGGGTGAGGTTAGGTTTAGTGTGAGGGTTACTGTTAGGGTTAGTGTGAGGGTGAGGTTAGGGGTTATGGTGAGGGTTAGGGTGAGGGCGAGGTTTAGGGATAGGAATAGGGATAGTGTTAGGGTTAGGCTGATGGTGAGGATGAGGGTGCGGGGGAATTTTTGGTTTAGGGTTACGGTTAGGGTGAGGGATAGGTTGAGGGTGAGGGTTAGGGTGAAGGTGAGTGTGAGGGTGAGGGTCTTGTTTAGGTAATGTTAGGGTTAAGGTGAGGATTAGGTGAGGGTTAGGGTGAGGGTGCAGGTTCAGGTGATGGTGAGGGTTTGGATGAGGTTGAGGGTTATTAACCATAACCGGGTTAGGTGAGGGTTACGGTTAGGGTTAGGGTTAGGGTTAGGAGAGTGTTAAGGTTAGGCTAAAAGTTTGTGTGAGGGTTAGGGTGAGGGGTAGGGTTATGGTTAGGGTGAGTATTAGGGTTAATGTGAGGGTTAGGGTTAGGGTGAGGATAAAGTAAGGTTGAGAGTTAGGGTGATGGTGAGGTTTAGGGTTACTATTAGAGTGAGGGTTAGGGTTAGGTTTAGTGTTAAGGGGAGGGTTAGGGTGATGGTTAGGGTTAGGCTTAGGGTTAAGGAGAGGGTGAGTGTGAGCGTGAGGCTTAGGGTTAGGGTTAGGGTTAGGGTGAACTTTAGGGTTAGGGTGGAGGTTAGTATTAGGGTTAGGGTTAGGCTTAGGGTTACGAAGAGGGAGAGGGTGAGCGTGAGGGTTAGGGTTAGGGTTAGGGTTAGGGTGAACGTTAGGGTTAGGGTGGAGGTTAGTATTAGGGTTAGTGTGAGGTTTTTGGTGAGGGTTAGGGTTATTGTTAGGGTGTGGGTTAGGCTGAGGGTTAGGTTTACGATTAGAGTGAGGTGTAGGGTGAGGGTTAGGGTGAGGGTGAGGGTTATGGTTAGGGTTAGCATTAGGGTTAGGGTCAGGTTTAGGGTGACTGTGAGGTTTAGGGTGAGGTTTAGGGTTAGGGTTAAGGTGACAGTTAGGGTAACGGGTAGGGTTACTGTTAGGGTGAGGTTTAGGTTTAGTGTGAGAGTTAGGGTTATTGTTAGGGTTAGGATTAGTGTGTGGGTAAGAATTATCTTGGTGGTTAGGGTGAGGGTGAGGTTTAGATTTAGGAATATGGATAGGATTAGTGTTATGCTGAGGGTGAGGATGAGGGTGAGGGTGAGGGTTATTTAGAGTTAGGGTGAAGGCTAGGCTGAGGGTTAGGGTTAGGTTGAGGGTTAGGGTTAGGGTGAGGGTTAGGGTTAGTTTTATTTTGAGGCTGGTGTGAGGGTGAGTTTTAGGGTGAGGTTTGGGGTTAGGGTGAGGGCTAGGTTGAGGGTGAACTTTAGGGTTATGATGAGGGTTAGGGTTATGATTAGGGTGGGGGTTAGGGTGAGGGTTAGCTTTAATTTGAGGTTTACGGTTAAGGTTAGGGTGAGGGTGAGGGTAAGGGTTAGGGTGAGGGTTAGGGTGAGGGTGAGGGTGAGGGTTATGATTAGAGATAGGGTTAGGTTTAGACTGAGGGTTAGGGTGATGATGCGGGTGAGGTTTAGGGTTAGGGTTAGGGTTAGGGTGAGGGCTAGGGTGAGGGTGAGGGTTAAGGTGAAGGTGAGGTTGAGGGTGAGCGTGAGGGTTTGGGTTAGGGTTAGTTTTAGGGTGAGGGTGAGGGTTAAGATTAGGGTTAGGGTTAGGGTTATCGTTAGGGTTACAGTTCAGTTTAGGGTGAGGGTGAAGTTGAGAGATATGGTTACGGTTAGGGTGAGGTTTAGGGTTAGGGTTAGGGTTAGTGTTAGGAGGAAGTTTAGGGTGAGGGGTAGGGTTAGGGTTAGGGTGAGGGATAGGGTTAGTGTGAGGGTTAGGGTGAGGGTTAGGGTTAGGGTTAAGTTGAGGGTTAGGGTTTTGGTTAGGGTTAAGGTGAGTGTGAGGGTTAGGGTGAGGTTTAGGGTTAGGGTTAGGGTTAGGGTGAGGGTTAGGTTTAGGGTGGAGTTTAGGATTAGTTTTAGGGTTATGGTTAGGGTGAGACTCAGTGTTAGGGTTAGGGTTAGTGTTAGGAGGAAGTTTAGGGTGAGGGTTAGTGTTAGGGTGAGGTTTAGTGTTAGCAATAGGGTTAGTGTGAGGGCTAAGGTGAGGGTGAGGTTTAGGGGTAGGGCTAGGTTTAGGGTGAGGCTTAGGCTTAGGCTGAGGGTAGGGTTATTGGGAGGGTTGGTGTTAGGGTTAGGCTTAGTGTTAGGGTGAGGGTAAGGCTTAGGGTGAGGGTTAGGGTTAGGGTGAAGGTTAGGGTTAGGGTGAGGGTCAGGGTTAGTTTTAGGGGTAGGCTGAGAGTTAGGTTAGGGTTAGGGTAAGGGTTTGCATTAGGGTTAGGGTTAGGGTTAGGATTAGTGTTAGAGTTAGGGTGAGGGTTATGGTGAGGGTTTCGGGTTAGGGTTAGGGTTAGGTTGAGGGTTACGGTGAGGGTGAGGGTTAGGATTAGGTTTAGGTTTATCGTGTTGGTAAGTGATAGTGTGAGTGTTAGGGTGAGTGTTAGGTTTAGCATTAGGGTTAGAGTGAAGTTTAGGGTGAGGGTTAGGGTTAGGTTTAAGGTGATCTTGAGGGTGAGGGTTAGGGTTAGGGTTAGGGTAAGTTTTAGGGTTAGGGTGAGGCTTAGGGTTAGTGTTCGTGTGAGGGTAAGGTGAGGGTAACTGTTAGGGTTAGAGTAAGGGTCAGGGTTTGGTTTTGTGTGAGGTTTAGAGTGAGGATAAGGTTAAGGCTTAGGGTGGGCTTTAGGGTAAGGTTGAGGGTTAGGGTTAGGGTTAGCGTGAGGGTGAGGGTTAGGGTGAAGGTTAGGGTTAGGTATAGGTTTAGGTTTAGGGTGAGGGTTAGGGTAAGGGGTAGGGTTATGATTAGGGTGAGGGTTAGGTTTAGTGTGAGTGTTAGGGTTAGGGTTAGGGTTAGGATTAGTGTGAAGGTAAGAATTAGGGTGACTTTTAGGATGAGGGTGAGGTTTATGGTTAGGATTAGGGTTATGGTTAGTGTTATGCTGAGGGTGATGGTAAGGGTGAGAGTGAGTGTGAGATTTAGGGTTAGGGTTAGGGTGAGGGTTACGGTGAGGATTAGGTTTAGGGTGAGGGAGAGGGTTAGGCTGAGCGGTAACTGTAGGGTTAGGTGAGGGTAAGGGTTAGTTTGAGGGTTAGGTGTAGGGTTAGGTTGAGGGTAAGGATTAGTGTGAGTGTTAGGGTGAGGGTGAGTGTTAGGGTTAGGCGGACGGTAAGAGTTAGGGTGAGGGTTAGATTGATGGTGAGGTTTATGGTTAGCATTAGTGTTAGGGTTATGGTGAGGGTTAGGTTTGGGGTTAGGGTCAGGTCTAGGGTGAGGGTGAGGGTTATGGTTAGGTTTAGGGATAGGGTGAGTATTAGAGTTAGGATTAGGGTTAGGGTGAGCATTAGGCTGAGGGGTAGGGTTAGGGTTAGTCTTCGTTTTAGGGTTAGGCTTAGGGTGAGGGTGGGGTTGAGGATTATGGTTAGGGTGATGGTTAGGGTTAGGGTTAAAGTGAGGGTTAAGATGAGGGTTAGGGAGAGGGAAAGTGTTAAGGTGAGGGTTAGGGTGAGGGTGAGGGTTATGATTACCATTAGGGTTAGGTTTAGAGTTGGCGTGAGGGTTAGGTTTAGGTTTAGGGTTAGGGTGAGTGTGAGGGTGAGGGTTAGGTTTAGGGTTCGGGTGAGGGCTAGGTTTAGCGTTAGGGTTAGGGTGTGGGTTAGGGTTAGGGTTCGTGTGAGGGTGAGGGTGAGGTTTAGGGTGTGGGTGAGGGTGAGGTTTAGGGTTAGGAATAGGGTGGGGTTGAGTGTGAGTGTGAGGGTTAGGGTGAGGAATTGGGATAGGGTGAAGGTGAGTGTTAGGGTGAGGTTTAGGGGTAGGTTAAGGTGAGGGTGAGAGTTAGGGTGATGGTTTGTATGAGGGTTAGTTTAAGGTTAAGGGTGAGGGTTAGGGTGAGGGTTAGGGTTAGGATTAGGTTAGGGTGAGGGTTAGGGTGAGCGTTAGGGTTAGCGTTAGGGTTAGGGATAGGTTTAGGTTTAGGGTGAGGTTTAGGATGAGGGTTAGTATTAGGGTTAGGGTTAGGGTTAGGGTGAGGGTTAGGGTCAGGGTTAGATTTACGGTGAGCGTAAGGGTTAGCATGAGGTTTAGGGTGAGTGTGAGGTTTAGAGTTAGCATTAGGGTTAAGGTGAGGTTTAGGGTGAGTGTTAGGGTTAGGTTTATGGTTAGGGTGAGGTGAGGGTGAGGGTCATTTTGAGGTTTATAGTTAGGGTGAGAGATAGGTTTAGGGTGAGGGTTAGGCTTTGGTTTAGGGAGTGGGTAAGCGTGAGGGTGACAGTGAGGCTTAGGGTGAGGGTGAGGGTGATTGTGAGGGTTAGGCTTAGAGTTAGCTTTAGGGTTAGGGTTAGTGTGAGGGTGAAGGTGAGGGTTAGGATTAAGAGTACAGTTAGGTTTAAATTTAGGCTGAGGGTGAGCGTGAGGGAGAGGGTAACGGTTAGTCTTAGGGTTAGGGTTGCTGTGAGGATTAGGGTGAGGGTAAGGTTAAAGGTTATGGTGAGGGTTAGGGTTAGTGTTAGGGTGAGGGTTAGGCTTAGGGTGAGGTTAGAGTTAGGGTGAGGTTTATTGTTAGTGTGAGGCTTAGTGTTAGTGTTAGGTTGAGGGTAAAGGTTAGGTTGAGGGTTAGGGATAGGGATAGGTTTAGGGTGAAGTTTCGGGTTATGGTGAGGTTTAGGGTCAGGTTGAGAGTTAGGGTTAGCAATATGGTTAGTGTGAGGGTTAGCGTAAGGTTAGTGTGAGGGTTAGGGTTGGGGTGAGGGTTAGGTTGAGGGTGAGAGTAATGTTAAGTGTGAGGGTTAGGATTATGGTAAGCTTGTGGGTTAGGGTGAGGGTTAGGTTTAGGTTTACAGTAAGGGTGAGGGTTAGGGTGAGTGTTTGGTTTGGGGTTAGGGTTAGGGTGAGGGTGAGATTGAGGGTTGGGAATAGGGTGAGGGTTAGGTTTAGGGTGAGGGTTAGGATTAAGATTAGGTTTAGGGTGAGGGCTAGGGTGAGGGTGAGTGTTAGGGTTAGGGATAGGGTTAGGTTGAGGGTTAGGGTTAGGCTGAGGATTAGGGTTAGTGTAATGGCTAGTTTTAGGTTTAGGGTTAGTGTTAGGGTGAGACTAAGTTTTAGGGTTAGGTTTAGGGTTACGGTGAGGTTGATGGTTAGGTTAAGGGTGAGGGTTAGGGTTAGGGTGAGGGTGAAGGTGAGGGTTAGGATAAGGGTGAAGGTGAGGGTTAGGATAAGGGTTAGGATTAGGCTTCTTTTTAGGTTTAGGGTTAGGTTTATGGTTACGTTGAGGGTGAGGGTGAAGGTGAGGGTTAGGGTTAGTGTGAGGTTTAGGGTTAGGGTTAGGTTTAGGGTTAGGTTTAGGATGAGGTTTAGGGTGAGGGGTAGGTTTAAGGTTAGGGTGAGGGTTAGGGTTAGTGTGAAGGTTAGGGCTAGGGTTAGGATGAGGTTTAGGTTGGGGTTGAGGGTTAGGGTTAGTGTTAGGTTGAGGTGAAGGTTTAGGTTGAAGTTAGGTTAGGGTTTAGATTAGGGTTAGGGTGAGAGTGAGGGTTAGGGTGACGTTAAGGGTTAGCTTATGTTTACGGTTAGGGTGAGGGTAAGGGTTAGGGTTAGGGTTAGGCTTAGGGTGAGGTTTAGGGTGAGGTTGAGGGTTAGGGTTACTGTTAGGTTGAGGTGAAGGTTTAGGTTGAGGTTTAGGGTGAGGGTGAGTGTTAGGGTTAGCATTAGGGTTAGGGTGAGGTTTAGTGTGAGTGTTTTGGTTAGTTTAGGGTGAGGTTTTGGGTTAGTGTGAGGGTTAGGGTGAGGGTAAGGTAAGGGTAAGGGTGAGGTTTTTGGTGAGGGTGAGGGTTACGGAACGGGAGAGGGTTAGGGTTAGTGTGAGGGTTAGAGTTAGGGTTAGGAAACGGGTTAGTGTGAGGGATAAGGTGAGGGTGAGGATTAGGGTTAGGGTTAGGTTTAGGTTGAGGGTTAGGTTTAGGCTGAGGGTTAGGATTAGTGTGAGTGTTGGTGTTAGGTTTAGGCTTAGTATTAGGGTGAGGGTAAGGTTTAGGGTGAGGGTTAGGTTTAGGGTGAGGGTTAGGGTTAGGGTGAGGTTGAGGGTTAGGGTTACGGTGAGGGTAAAGGTTAAGGTTAGGTCTAGGTTTAGGGTAATTGTGGGTTTTGTTGAGGTTTAGGTTTAGGGTTAGTGTACGGGGTAGGGTTAGGGTTAGTGTGAGGATTAGGTTGACGGTTGGCTTGACGGTTAGGGTTAGTGTGAGGGTTAGGGTTAGGCTGAGGGTGAGGGTGAAGTTGAGAGTTAGGGTTAGGATTAGGGTTAGGGAGAGGTTTTGGGTTTGGTTTAGGGTTAGGATGAGGGTTAGGGTGAGGGGAAAGTTTAGGTTTAGAGTGAGGTTAGATTTATTGTGAGGATTAGCATTAGGGTTAGGGTCAGGGTGAGGGTGAGGATATGGTTTAGGGTGCGGGTTAGAGTGAGGGTTAGGGTTAGGGATAGGGTTAGGTTTAGGGTGACTGTTAGCTTGAGGGTTTGGTTTAGGCTTAGGGTTTAGGTTTCTGGTGAGGGTTCGGGTTCAGTTTAGGGTTACGTTAAGGGTTTCGTGTTTGGGTTACTGTTAGGGTTAAGGTGAGGTTTATGGTGAGGGTGAGGGTTAGGGTTAGGTTTAGGTTTATGGTGTGTTTAAGTGATAGCGTGAGGGTTAGGGTGAGTGTTAGAGTTATTAGTAGGCTTTGGGTGAGGGTGAGGGTGAGGGTTAGGGTTAGGGTTAGCGTGAGAGTGAGGGTGAGGGTGACGGTTAGGGTTAGAGTTAGGGTGAGGGTTAGGTTTAGTGTGAGGTTTAGGGTGAGGATGAGGTTAAGGGTTAGGGTGAGGGTTAAGCTTAGGGTGAGGGTTAGGGTTAGGGTTAGTTTGTGGGTGGTGTGAGCGTGAGGTTTAGGATGATGGTTAGGATTAGGGTGAGGGCTAAGGTGAGGGTTAGGGTTAGCATTAGGGTGAGGGTCAGGGTTAGGTTTAGGTTGAAGTTTGGGGTGAGGGGTAGGGTTAGGTTTAGGGTGAGGTTTAGGTTTAGTGAGAGCGTTACAGTTAGGCATAGGGTGAGGGTGGGGGTAAGAGTTATGGTGAGGGTTATGATGGGTTGATGGTTAGGGTTAGGATTAGGGGTAGGGTTAGGGTAAGGCTGAGTATGAAGGAGAGAGTGCGGGTGAGGTTTACGGGTAGGGTTACGTTTAGGGTGAGTGCTAGGGTGAGGGTGAGGGTTAGGGTGAAGGTGAGGGTGAGGGCCTTTTTAGATAATGGTTAGGGTTACTGTGAGGATTAAGTGAGGGTGAGGGTGAGGGTGAGCTTTAGGGTTAGGGTGTGGGTTAGTGTTAGGTTTAGGGTGAGGGTTCAGGTGATGGTGAGTGTTAGGGTAAGGTTGAGATTTAGGGTTAGGTGAGGGTTAGGTTTAGGGTTAGGTTTAGAGTTAGGATGAGGGTTTGGGTAAGGGGTACTATTAAGGTTAGGGTGAGGATTAGGGTTAATGTGAGGGTTATGGATAGGGTGAGGATAATGTTAGGGTGACGGTTAGGGTGAGAGTGAGGGTTAGGGTTACTGTTAGGGTGAGGGTTAGGGTTAGCTTTAGTGTTAAGTTGAGGGTGAGTGTGAGGGTTAGGGTTAGGCTTAAGGTTAAGGTGAGGGTGAGGTTGAGGATGAGGGTTAGCTTGAGGTTTAGGGTTAAGGTGAGGGTTAGGTTTACGATTAGGGTTATTGTTAGGATTAGGTTTAGGGTGAGGGTGAGGATGAGGGTGAGGGTAAGGGTGTGGGATAGGGTTAGGGTTAGGTTTAGGGTGAGCATGGGGGTTAGGGTTAGGGTGAGGGGTAGGGTTAAGTTTAGGGTGAGGGTTAGGGTTAGTGTGAAGGTTAAGGTTAGGGTTAGGGTGAGGTTTAGGCTGAGGGTTAGGTTGTGGATTAGGGATAGGTTGAGGGTGAGGGTTAGGGTGAGGTTTATGGTTAGCTTAGGGTTAGGTTTAGGGTGAGGGTTAGGGTGAGGGTAAGGATTAGGGTGAGGGTTAGGTTTAGGGTGAGGTTTAGGGTGAGGTTGTGGGTTTGGCGTTAGGGTTAGAGTGAGTTTCAGGTTTAGAGTGAGGGTTAGGGTGAGGGTGAGTGTTAGGGTTAGCATTAGGGTTAGGGTGATGTTTAGTGTGAGTGTATTTATTAGGTTAGGTTGAGGTTTTGGGTAAGTGTGAGGGTTAGGGTGAGGATAAGGTAAGGGTAAGGGTCAGGTTTTTGGTGAGGGTGAGAGTTACGGAAAGGGTGAGGGTTAGGGTTAGGGTTAGGGTTAGGGTTAGAGATAGAAAAAGGGTTAGTGTGAGGGATAAGTTGAGGGTGAGGATTTGGGTTAGCGTTAGGTTTAGGTTGAGGGTTAGGTTTAGGCTAAGGGTTAGGGTTAGTGTGAGGGTTTGTGTTAGGGTTAGGCTTAGTGTTAGGGTGAAGGTTAGGGTTGGGTGAGTGTTAGGGTTAGGGTGAGGGTAAGGGTTAGGGTTAGGACTAGGTTTAGGGTTATTGAGGATTTTGGTGATGTTTAGGTTTAGGGTTAGTGTAAGGTTTAGGGTGAGGGTAAGGGTTAGGGTTAGGACTAGGTTTAGGGTTATTGAGGATTTTGGTGATGTTTAGGGTTAGGATTAGTGTAAGGGTTACGGTTAGGGTTAGTGTTGAGGATTAGGTTGAGGGTTAGCGTGATGGTTAGGGTTATTGTGAGGGTCAGGGTTAGGCTGAGGGTGAAGTTGAGGGTGAGAGTTAGTGTTAGGGTTAGGGTTAGTTATGATGAGGGTGAGGGTTAGGTTTAGGATTAGGGTTAGGGATAGGTTTTGGGTAGGTTTAGGGTTAGGATGAGGGTTAGGGTGAGGGGTAAGAGGTTTAGGGTGAGGGTTAGAGTTATTGTAAGCGTCAGCATTAGTGTTAGGGTTAGGGTGAGGGTGAGTATAAGGTTTAGGGTGAGGGTTAGGGTGAGGGTTAGGGTTTGGGATAGGGTTAGGTATAGGGTGACACTTAGCTTGAGGGTTAGGTTTAGGGATAGGGTTAAGGTTTCGGGTGAGGGTTAGGGTTCAGTTTAGGGTTAGGGTTTCGTATTTCGGTTAGGGTTAAGTTTAGGGTGAGATTTAGGGTGAGGGTGAGGGTGAGGGTTATGTTTAGGTTTATGGTGTGAGTAAGTGATAGCGTGAGGATTAGGGTGATTGTTAGAGGTAGCAGTAGGATTGAGTGAGGGTGAGGGTTAGGCTTAGGGTTAGGGTGAGTTTTAGGGTTAGAGTGAGGGTTAGTGTTAGGGTTAGCATGAGGGTGAGGGTGAGGGTGACGGTTAGGGATAGAGTTTGGGTGAGGTTTCGGTTTAGTGTGACTTTAGGGTGAGGATGAGGTTAAGGGTTAGGGTGAGGGTTAAGGTAAGGGTGAGGGTTAGGGTTAGGGTCAGTGTTAGGGTGATGGTTAGGGTTAGGATTAAGGTTAGGGTTAGGGTGAGGGGTAGGGTTAGAGTTAGGTTTAAGGTGAGGGCTAGTGTGCGGGTTAGGGTTAGGGTTAGGGAGAGGGTTAGGGTTAGGGTTAGTTTGAGGGTGGTGTGAGGGTGAAGTTTAAGATGAGGGTTAGGATTAGGGTGAGGGCTAGGGTGAGGGTGAGGGTTAGCGTTAGGGTGAGGGTTAGGTTTAGGTTGAGGTTTGGGGTGAGGGGTAAGGTTAGGTTTAGGGTGAGGGTTAGGTTTAGTGTGAGGGTTAAGGTTAGGGATATTGTGAGGGTGAGGGTAAGGGTTATGGTGAGTGTTATGATCAGGTTGAGCATTAGGTTTAGGATTAGGGGTAGGGTTAGTGTAAGGCTGAGCATGAGGGTGAGAGTGCGGGTGAGGTTTAGAGTTAGCGTTACATTTAGGGTGAGGGATAGGGTGAGGGTGAGGGTTAGGGTTAGGGTTAGAGAGAGGGTTAGGTTAGTGGTTAAGGTTAGAATTAGGGTGAGGGTTAGGGTGAAGGGTAGGGTTAGGGTTAGGGTGAGCATAAAGGTTAATGTGAGGTTTAGGTTTAGGGTGAGGATAAAGAAAGGGTGAGGGTTAGGGTTACTGTTAGGGTGAGGTTTAGGGTTAGGACTAGTGTTAAGGTGAGTGTAAGGGTGAGGGTTAGGGTTAGGCTTAGGTTTAAGATGAGGGTGAGGGTGAGGGCGAGGGTTAGCGTGAGGTTTATGGTTAGGTTGAGGGTTAGGTTCAGGGTTAGGGTTAGGGTTATTGTTAGGGTTAAAGTTCGGGTGAGGGTGAGGATAAGGTTGAGTGTGAGGGTTAGGATTAGGATTGGGGTTAGGGTGAACCTGAGGGTGACTGTGAGGGTTAGGGTGAGGGTTCAACTAAGGCTTACAGTGAGGCTTAGGTTTAGTGTGATGTTTAGGGTGAGGGTGATGTTTAGGGTGAGAGTGAGGGTGAGGTTTTGGTTGAGGGTTTGGGTTAGGTTCAGGGTGAGGGTGAGTGTGAGGGTTAAGGTTAGTGTTAATATTAGGCTTAGGTTTAGGCTGAGGGTGAGGGTGAGTGTGAGAGTTAGGGTTAGGGTGAGTGTGAGTTTTAGGTTTAGAGTTAGGGTGAGGATTAAGGTGAGGGTTAGGGTTAGGATTAGGGTTCGGGTTAGGCTGAGGGTGAGGGTGAGGGTTAGGGTTACTGTGAGGCTTAGGCTTAGGGTGAGGGTGACCGTTAGGGATAGGTTGATGGTTAGGGTGAGGGTGAGTGTTAGGGTGATGGTTAGGGTGAGGGTTATGGTGCGAGTGAGGTTAAGGGTTAGGTTTAGGGTTAGGATTAGTTTTAGGGTGAGGGTGAGTGTAAGGGTTAGGGTTAGCTTTATTGTTAGGCTTAGGATTAAGCTGAGGGTGAGGGTGAGTATGAGGCTTAGTGTTATGTTGAGTGTGAGCATTAGGGTTAGGGTTAGGGTGATTGTTAGTTTAAGTGTTAGGGTGAGGTTTAGAGTTAGGGTTAGGATTAGGGTTAGGTTTAGGCTGAGGGTGAGGGTGAGGGTTATGATTAAGGTGAGTGTTAATCTTAGGGTTAGGGTGAGGGTTAGCCATAGGGTGATGGTTAGGGTGTGTGTGAGGGTGAGGCTTAGGGTGAGTGTGAGGGTGAGTGTTAGGGTGCGGGTAAGTTTTAGGGTTAGATTTTGGGTTAGGGTGAGGGTTAGGATGATGGTTACGATGAGGGGCAGGATTAGGGTTATGGTGAGGTTCAGGGTTAGTTTGAGGGTTAACGTTACGGTTGGGTTTAGGGTGAAGATTAAGGTGAGGGTTAGAGTTAGTTTTAGGGTTAGGCTGAGGGTTAGGGTGAGGGTAAGTTTTAGGGTGAGGGTTAGGTTGAGTGTGAGGGTTAGGTTTAGGGAGAGGTTTAGGGTTATGGAGAGGATTAGGGTTCGGTTTAGGGTGAAGGTGAGGGTGATGATGTGGGTTAGGGTAAGGATTAGGTTTAGGGTTAGGGTTAGGGTTATTGTTAGGGTTAGGGTTAGGTTTACGGTTAAGGTGAGGTTGCGGGTGAGGTGAGGTTTAGCGTTATGGTTAGCGTTAGAGTGAGGGTTTTGGTGAAGGTAAGTGTTGGGGTGAGGGTTAGGGTTAGGGTGAGGTTGAGGGTGAGGTTGAGAGTTAGTGTTAGGGTTAGGGTTAAGGTGAGGTTTAGGGTGAGGTTGAGGGTTAGTGTTAGGGTTAGGTTTAGGGTGCGATTAAGGGATAGGTTGAGGGTTAGGGTGAGTGTTAGGGTTATGTTAGGGTGAGGATTAGGGTTAGGGTGAGGTTTAGGGTTAGTGAGGGTTAGTGTTAGGGTTAGGCTTAGTGTTAGGTTGAGGGTAATGTTTAGATTGAGGTTTAGGTTTAGGGTGAGGGTTAGGGTTAGGGTGATGGTTAGGGTAAGGGTGAGGATTAGGGTGAGGTTTAGGGTTAGGGTGATGTTTAGGGTGAGGGTTAGGGTGAGGTTGAGGGTGAGTGTTGGTTTGAGGGTATGGGTTAGAGTTAGCGTGAGGTTGAAGGTGAGGGTGAGAATTAGGCTTAGGGTTAGGGTGAGGGTGAGTGTGAGGGTTAGGGTTCGGGTTAAGCTTAGGCTTTGGGTTAGGCTGAGGGTGGGGGTGAGGGTGAGGGTTAGGGTTAGGGTTAGGGATAGGGTGATGTTTAGGGTGAGGGTTATTGTCAGAATTAGTGTTAGGGTTTCGCTTAGTGTTAGGGTGAGTGTAAGGTTTAGGTTGAGGGTTAGCATTAGGGTGAGGGTTAAGGTTAGTGTGAGGGTTAGGGTTTTGGTAAGGGTGAGGTTGAGGGTGATGGTGAGGCTTAGGGTTAGGGTTTGTGTGAGGGTGAGTGTGAGTGTTAGGGTTAGGTTTAGGCTTAGGCTGAGGGTTAGGCTGAGGGTGATGGTGAGGGTGTGGGTGAGGATTAGAGTTAGGGTGAGTGTTAGGGTTAAGGTTAGCGTGAGGGTTTGGGTTAGGCTTAAGTTTAGGATGAGGGTTAGGTTGAGGGGTACGGTTACGGTTAGTGTGAGCGTTAGGGATAGCGTTAGGGTTAGGGATAGGTTTAGGGTTAGGGTGAGGTTTAAGATGAGGTTTAGGGTTACAGTAAGGGTTAGGGTTAGGGTTAGGATGAGGGTTAGGGAGAAGGTTAGGATGAGGGTTAGTGTGAGGGTTCGGTTTAGGGTTCGGGTTAGGGTTATGGTGAGGGTGGGGGTGAGGGTGAGAGTGAAGGTTAGGGTTAGAGTTAGGATGCAGGTGAGGATTAAGGTTAGGGTTATGGTTAGGTTTAGGTTTATCCTGAGGATGTGGCTGAGGGTGTGGGTGAGGATTAGGCTTAGGTTGAGTGTTAGGGTTAGTGTTAACGTAAGGGTTTGGGTTAGGGTTAAGTTTAGGATGAGAGTTAGTTTGACGGGTACGGTTACAGTTAGATTGAGCATTAGGGTTAGCTTTAGGGTTAGGGATAGAGTTAGGGTTAGGGTGAGGTTTAGGATGTGGGTTAGGGTTAGGGTGAGGGTTAGGGTGAAGGTTATGGTTAGGGTTAGGGTTAGGGTAAGGGATAGGGTCAGTGCGAGGGTTAGGGGTAGGGTTAGATTTATGCTGAGAGTAAGTGTTAGCGTGAGGTTTAGCGTGAGAGGGTTAGAGTTACATAAGGGTTAGGGTAGGTTTAGGGTGAGGGTTAGGGTTAGGTTTAGGTTTAGGGTGAGGTGAGAGTGAGGGTGATTGTGAGGTTTATTGTTAGGGTGAGGGATAGGTTTTAAGTGAGGGTTAGGTTTAGGGTGAAGGTGAGCGTGAGGGTGACAGTGAGGCTTAGGGTGAGGGAGAGGGTGAGTGTGAGGGTTAGGATTAGGTTTAGGTTTAGGGTTAGGGTTAGTGTGAGGGTAAAGGTGAAGGTTAGTGTTAGGAGTAGGGTTATGTTTAAAGTTAGGCTGAGGGTGAGCGTGAGGGTGATGGTTAGGGTTAGGGTTAGGTTGAGGGTTAGAGTTAGTGTGAGGGTTAGGGTGAGGGTAAGGTTAAAGGTTAGGGTGAGGGTTAGGGTTAGGGTTAGGGTGAGGATTAGGGGTAGGGTTACGGTTAGGGTTAGGGTGAGGGTGAGGTTTAGGGTGAGGGTAAGGGTGAGCATTAGGGTGAGGGTTAGGGTTTGGATTAGGTTTAGGGTGAATGCTAGGTTGTCAGTGAGGGTTAGGGTTAGGGTGAAGGTGAGGGTTAGGTTTAGGGTTAAGTTGAGGGTTTGAGTGAGGTATAGGTTTAGAGTTAGGCTGAGTGTGAGGGTGAGGGTGAGCGTGACTGATAGGGTTAGGGTTAGGGTGAGGGTTAGGGTGAGGATGAGGGTAACTGTTAGAGTGAGGCTTAGGGTTTGGGAGAGTATGAGGGTTAGGGTTTGGGTGAGGGTTAAGGTTGGGTGAGTGTTAGCATGATGGTGAGGTTGAGGGTTAGGGTTGGGTTTAGGGTCAGAGTGAGGGTTAGGGTGAGGGGTAGTGTTAGGTTTAGGGTGAGGTTTAGGGTTAGGGTGAGGTTTACTGTTACTGTGAGGTTTCATGATAGGTTTAGGCTTAGCGTTAGGGTAAGAATAAGGGTTAGGTTGAGGGTTAGGTTTATGGTGAGGTTTAGGGGTAGTATGTGGGTTAGGGCTAGGGTGAGGGCAATGGTGAGGGTTAGGGTTAGGGTGATGTTTAGGGTGAGGGTGAGTATTAGGGTGAGGGTGAAGGAGAGGGTTCATTTGTGGGTTTGGGATAGGGTTAGGGTGAGGTTGAGGGTGAAGGTGAGACTTAGGGTTAGGTTTAGGGTGACGGTGAATGTGAGGATTAGGGATAGGGTTAGGCTTAGGTTTAGGGTTAGGCTGAGGGTGACTGTGAGCGTGAGGGTTAGGTTTAGGTTGAGGGTTAGAGTTAGGGTGAGGGTTAGGTTGAGGGTGAGGGTTAGGGTTAGGATTACGTTTAGGGTGAACCTGTGGGTGAGGGTGAGGGTGAGGGTTAGGGTTAGGGTGAGGGTTAGGCTAAGGTTTAGGGTGAGGGTTAGGTTTAGGGTGATGTTTAGGTTGAGGATTTTGGTTAGGGTTAGGGTGAGATTGAGACTTAGGGTTAGGTTTAGTGTGAGGGTGAGTGTGAGGTTTAGGGATAGGGTTAGGCTTAGGTTTAGGGTTAGGCTGAGGGTGACTGTGAGCGTGAGGGTTAGGTTTAGGTTGAGGGTTACAGTTAGGGTGAGGGTTAGGTTGAGGGTGAGGGTTAGGGTTAGGATTACGTTTAGGGTGAGTCTGTGGGTGAGGGTGAGGGTGAGGGTTAGGGTTAGGGTGAGGGTTAGGCTAAGGTTTAGGGTGAAGGTTAGGTTTAGGGTGATGTTTAGGTTGAGTGTTTTGGTTAGGGTTAGGGTGAGATTGAGACTTAGGGTTAGGTTTAGGGTGAGGGTGAGTGTGAGGTTTAGGGATAGGGTTAGGCTTAGGTTTAGGGTTAGGCTGAGGGTGACTATGAGCCTGAGGTTTAGGGTTATGGTGAGCATTAGGGTTGGGGTTAGGGTGAGGGTAAGTGTTCGGGTGAGTGTTAGGGTTTGGGTGAGTGTTAGCGTTAGGTTTAGGGTTAGGGTTAGGTTGGAGGTTAGGGTTAGGGTGAGGGTTAGCGTTAGGATAAGGGTTAGGTTGAGCGTGAGGGTGAGGGTTAGGATTAGGTTTAAGGTGAACCTGAGGGTGAGGGTGAGGGTGAGGGTTAGGGTTAGGGTGAGGGTTAAGCTAAGGGTTAGGGTGAGGGTTAGGTTTAGGGTGATGTTTAGGTTGAGGGTTTGGGTTAGGGTTAGGGTGAGTGTGAGGATGAGTAAGAGGGTTAGGATTAGTGTGAGGGTTAGGTTTAGGGTGAGGGTGAGTGTGAGGGTTAGGTTTCGGGTTATTGTTAGGCTTAGGTTTAAGCTGAGGGTGAGGGTGAGTGTGAGGGTTAGGGTTATGTTGAGTGTGAGCATTAGGGTTAGGTTTAGGGTGAGGGTGAGGTTGAGGGTTAGGGTGAGAGTTAGAGTTTGGGTTAGGGTGAGGATTAGATGAGGGTGAGGGTTAGGGTTAGGGTGAGGGTTAGGGTTAGGGTGAGAGTGAGGATTAGCGTTATGGTGAGGGTTAGGGTTCTGGTGGGGATTAGGGTGAGGGTTAGGGTGAGGGTGATGTTTAGGGTAAGATGAGGTTGGTTTGAGGGTTTGCATTAGGTTTAGGGTGAGGTTGAGGGTGAGGGTGAGGCTTAGAATTAGGGTTAGGGTGAGGGTGACTGTGAGGGTTAGGGTTAGGGTTAGGCTTTAGGCTGAGGGTTAGGCTGAGGGTGAGGGTGAGGGTGATGTTTAGAGTTAGGGTGAGGGTTAGGGTTAGGTTTAGGGTGACGGTTAGTGATAGTGTGGGGGTTAGGTTTAGGGTGAGGTTTAGGGTTACTGTGAGGGTTCATGTTAGGTTTAGACTTAGTGTTAGGGTGAGGGTAAGGGTTAGGTTGAAGGTCAGGTTTAGGGTGAGGTTTAGGGTTAGTATGAGGTTTAGGGCTAAGGTGAGGGTAAGGGTGAGGGTTAGGTTTAGGGTGATGTTTAGGGTGAGGGTGAGGCTTAGGGTGAGGGTGAGGGTGAGGGTTCAGTTGAGGGTTTGGGTTAGTGTTAGGGTGAGGTTGAGTGTGAGGTTTAGGAATAGGGTTAGTCTTAGTTTCGGGTTAGGCTGAGGGTGACTGTGAGCTTGAGGGTTAGTAATATGGTGAGCATTAGGGTTGGGGTTAGGGTGAGGTAAGTGTTGGGGTGAGTGTTAGGGTTTGTGTGAGGGTTAGCGTTAGGTTTAGGGTTAGGGTTAGGTTGGAGGTTAGGTTAGGGTGAGGGTTAGCGTTAGAGGTAGGGTTAGGTTGAGCTTGAGAGTGAGGGTTAGGGTTAGGATTAGGTTTAAGGTGAGCCTGAGGGTGAGGGTGAGGGTGAGGGTTAGGGTTAGGGTGAGGGTTAGGGTGAGGGTTAGGTTTAAGGTGATGTTTAGGTTGAGGGTTAGGGTTAGGTTGAGGGTGAGGGTGAGTGAGAGGGTTAGGGTTAGGGTTATTGTTAGGCTTAGGTTTAAGCTGAGGATGAGGGTGAGTGTGAGGGTTAGGGTTATGTTGAGTGTGAGCATTAGGGTTAGGTTTAGGGTGAGGGTGTGTTTGAGGGTTAGGGTTTGGGTTAGGGTGAAGGTTAGATGAGGGTGAGGGTTAGGGTTAGGGTGACGGTTCGGGTTAGGGTGACGGTGAGGGTTAGCGTTAGGGTGAGAGTTAGGGTTATGGTGCAGATTAGGGTGAGTGTTAGGGTTACTCTGATGTTTATGGTGAGGGTGAGGGTTGGTTTGAGGATTTGCATTAGTTTTAGGTTGAGGTTTGGGGTGAGGGTGAGGCTTAGGGTTAGGGTTAGGGTGAGGGTGACCCTGAGGGTTAAGGTTAGGGTTAGGCTTAAGCTGTTGGTTAGGTTGAGGGTGAGGGTGAGGGTTAGTTTTAGGATTAGTGTTAATGATATGGTGATATTTAGGGTGAGGATCAGTGTGAGAGTTAGTGTTAGGGTTAGGCTTAGTGTTAGAGTGAGTGTAAGGGTTAGTTTGAGGGTTAGGGTTAGGGATTGGGTGAGGGTTGTGATGACAGTTAGGGTGAGGGTAAGGTTTAGGGTGAGGGTTATGGTGAGTGTGATGGTTAGGGTTAGGGTTAGGGTGAGGGTGAGGGTGAGGGTGAGGATTCAGTTGAGGGTTTGTGTTAGGGTTAGGGTGAGGTTAAGTGTGAGGGTGAGACTCAGGGTTAGGTTTAGGGTGATGGTGAGTGTGAGGATTAGGGATAGGGTTAGGCTTAGGTTTAGAGTTAGGCTGAAGGTGACTGTGAGCGTGAGGGTGAGGGTTAGATTGAGGGTTAGGGTTAGGTTGAGGGTTAGCGTTAGGGTTAGGGTTAGGGTTAGGTTGGAGGTTAGGTTTAGGGTGAGGGTTAGCGTTAGGGGTAGGGTTATGTTGAGGGGGAGAGGGAGGACTAGGGTTAGGATTAGGTTTAGGGTGAGCCTGTGGGTGAGGGTGAGGGTGAGGGTTAGCGTTAGGGTGAGGGTTAGGCTAAGGGTTAGGGTGAAGGTTAGGTTTAGGGTGATGTTTAGGTTGAGAGTTTGGGTTAGGGTTAGGGTGAGTCTGAGGGTGAGTGAGAGGGTTAGGATTAGGGTTAGGGTTAGGATTAGGGTGAGGGTGAGTGTGAGGATTGGGTTTGGGTTATTGTTAGGCTTAGGTTTAAGCTGAGGGTGAGGGTGAGAGTGAGGGTTAGGGTTATATTGAGTGTGAGCATTAGGGTTAGGTTTAGGGTGAGGGTGAGGTTGAGGGTTAGTTTGAGGGTTAGTGTTAGGGTGAAAGTGATGGTTAGCGTTAGGGTGAGGGTTAGGTTTATGGTGCAGATTAGGGTGAGTGTTAGGGTTACGGTGATGTTTATGGTGATGGTGAGGGTTGGTTTGAGGTTTTGCATTAGGTTTAGGGTGAGGTTGAGGGTGAGGGTGAGGCTTAGGGTTAGGGTTAGGGTGAGGGTGACTCTGAGGGTCAGGGTTAGGGATAGGCTTTATGCTGAGGGTTAGCCTGAGGGTGAGGGTGAGTGTTAGGGATAGGGTTAGGGTTAATGATAGGGTGATATTTAGGGTGAGGGTTAGTGTGAGAGTTAGTGTTAGGGTTAGGCTTAGTGTTAGAGTGAGTGTAAGTGTTAGGTTGAGGTTTAGGATTAGGGATAGGGTGAGGGTTGGGATCAGGGTTAGGGTGAGGGTAAGGTTTAATTTGAGGGTTATGGTGAGTGTGAGAGTTAGGGTTAGGGTGAGTGTTAGGGTGAGGGTGAGGGTTCAGTTGAGGGATTGGGTTAGGGTTAGGGTGAGGTTGAGTGTGAGGGTGAGACTTAGGGTTAGGTTTAGGGTGATGATGAGTGTGAGGATTAGGGATAGGGTTAGGCTTAGCTTTAGGGTTAGGCTGAGGGTGACTGTGAGTTTGAGGGTTAGGGTTAGGATGAGAGTTAGGTTTAGGGTGAGGCTTAGTGGTAGGGTTAGGGTTAGGGTTAGGTTGGAGTTTAGGTTTAGGGTGAGGGTTAGCGTTAGGGGTAGGGTTAGGTTGAGTGTGAGGGTGAGGGCTAGGGTTAGGATTAAGTTTAGGGTGAGGGTTACGGTAAGAGTGAGGGTTAGGCTTAGGTTTAGATTTACGGTGAGAGTAAGGGTTAGCGTGAGGTTTAGGGTGAGTGTGAGGGTTAGAGTTAGCATTAGGGTTAGGGTGACGTTTAGGGTGAGGGTTAGGTTTAGGTTTAGGGTTAGGGTGAGGTGAGGGTGAGGGCGATTGTGAGGTTTATGGTTAGGGTGAGAGATAGGCTTAGCGTGATGGTTAGGGTTAGGGTTAGGGTGAGGATGAGCGTGAGGTTGACAGTGAGGCTTAGGTTGTGGGTGAGGGTGAGTGTGATGGTTAGGCTTAGGGTTAGGTTTAGGGTTAGTGTGAGGGTGAAGTTGAGGGTTAGTGTTAGGAGTAGCGTTAGGTTTAAAGTTAGGCTGAGGGTGAGCGTGAGGATGAGGGTGACTGTTAGGGTTAGGGTTAGGGTGAGGTTTAGGTTTAGTGTGAGGGTTAGGGTGAGGTTAAGGCTAAAGTTTAGGGAGAGGGTGAGGGTTAGGTTTAGGGTTAGGGTGAGGGTTAGGGTGAGGTTCAGGGTTAGGGTTATGGTTAGCGTTAAGATGAGGGTGAGGGTTAGGGTGAGGTTGAGGGTGAAGGTTAGTGTGAGGGTTAGGGTTAGTGTGAGGGTTATTGTTAGGGTTAGTGTTAGGGTTACGGTTAAGGTGAGGTTGCAGGTGAAGTGAAGTTTAGCGTTAGGGTTAGCGTTAGGATGAGAGTTAGGGTGAGGGTAAGTGTTGGGGTGAGGGTTAGGGTTTGGCTGAGGTTTAGGGTGAGGTTGAGGGTTAATGTTAGGGTTATGGTTAGTGTGAGTTTAAGGTTTAGGTTGAAGGGTTAGTGTGAGGGTGAGGGTTAGGGTTAGCATTAGGGCTAGTGTGAGGGTTAGGGTGAGTGTTAGGGTTAGGTTAGGGTGAGGGTTAGGGTTAGGTTGAGGGTTAGGATGAGGGTTAGGTTTGGGTTAGGGTGAGGGTTAGATGAGTGTGAGGGTTATTGTTAGATTGAGGTTTAGGTTTAGGGTGAGGGTTATGGTTAGGATTAGGGTTAGCATTAGGGTTAGTGTGAGGGTTAGGATGAGTTTTAGGGTTTGTTTAGTGTGAGGGTTAGGGTTAAGGTGAGGGTTAGCGTTGGGTTAGGGTGAGGGTTAGATGAGGGTGAGGGTTAGGGTTAGGTTGAGGGTTAGGTTTAGGGTGAGGGTTAGCGTTAGGATTAGGGTTAGGGTGAGGTCTATGGTGAGGGTGAGGGTTAGGGTGAGTGTTAGGGTTAGGGTGAGTGTTAGGGTTAGGGTTAGTGTGAGGGTTAGGGTGAGGGTAAGGTTAAAGGTTAGATTGAGGGTGAGTGTTAGGGTTAGGGTTAGGGTGAGGTTTAGGGTTAGAGTTATGGTTAGGGTTAGGGTGAGGGTGAGTGTGAGTGTGAAAGTGAGGCTTAGGGTCAGGGTGACGGTGAGGGTGAGTGTGAGGCTTAGACTTAGGGTTAGGTTTAGGATTAGGGTTAGGTGAGTGTGAAGGTGAATGTTAGTGTTAGGAGTAGGGTTAGGTTTACAGTTAGGCTGAGGGTGAGTGTGAGGGTGAGGGTGATGGTTAGAGTTAGGGTTAGGTTGAGGGTTAGGGTTTGTGTGAGGGTTAGGCTGAGGGTAATGTTAAAGGTTAGCGCGATGGTGAGGGTTAGGCATAGGGTTAGGGTGAGGATTAGGGTGAGGTTTAGTGTTAGGGTTACGGTTAGTGTTAGGTTGAGGGTGAGGGTTAGGTTGAGGGTAAGGGTGAGGTTAGGGTGATGGTTAGGGTTAGGGTGAGGTTTAGGTTGAGGATGAGTGTGAGTGATATTGTGAGGCTTAGAGTTCGGGAGAGTATGAGAGTTAGGGTTTGGTTGAGTGTTAGGGGTGGGTGAGTGTTAGGGTGAAGGTGAGTGTGAGGGTTAGGGTTGGGTTTAGGGTTAGAGTGAGGGTAGGGTGAAGGGTAGTTTTAGTGTTAGGGTTAGGGAGAGGGTTAGGGTTAGTGTGAGGGTTAGGGTTAGGGTGAGGTTTAGGGTTACTTTGAGGGTTTATGTTAGGTTTAGTCTTAGTGTTAGTGTTAGGGTTAGGGTTAGGTTGAGGTTTAGGTTTAGGGTGAGGTTTAGGGTTAGTATGAGGGTTAGGGCTAGGGTGAGGGAAAGGGTGAGTATTAGGGTTAGGGTGATGTTCAGGGTGAGGGTGAGGGTTAGGGTTAGTGTGAGGGTGAGGGTTAAGTTGAGGGTTTGGGTTAGCGTTAGGGTGAGGTTGAGGGTGAGGGTGAGTAGTAGGGTTAGGTTTAGTGTGAGGGTGTGTGTGAGGGTTTGGGATGGCGTTAGGCTTAAGTTTAGGGTTAGGCTGAGGGTGACTGTGAGCGTGAGAGTTAGGGTTAGGGTGAGGTTTAGAGTTAGGGTGAAGGTGATGGTTGAGTTGAGTGTTAGGGTTAGGGTGAGGGTTCACGTTAGGGTAAGGGTGAGTGTTAGCGTTAGGTTGGAGGTTAGGGTTAGGGTGAGTGTTAGCGTTAGGGTTAGGGATCGGATTAGGTTGGAGATTAGGGTAAGGATGTGTGTTAGCGATAGGGGTAGGGTTAGGTTGAGGGTTAGGGTGAGGGTTAGGGTTAGGTTGAGGGTGAAGGTGAGGGTTCAGTTGAGGGTTTCGGTTAGAGTTAGAGTGAGGGTGAGGGTGAGTGTGAGGGTTAAGTTTATGGTTAGGTTTAGGTTTAGGGTGAAGGTGAGTGTGAGGTTTAGGGTTAGGGTTATTTTTAGGCTTATGTTTAAGCTGAGGGTGAGTGTGAGTGTGACCGTTATGGTTATGTTGAGTGTGAGAATTAGGGTTAGGTTTAGGGTGAGGGTGAGGTTGAGTGTTAGGGTGAGGTTTAGTTTGAGGGTTTGTGTGAGAGTTAGGTTTAGGGTTAGTGTTAGGGTTAGGGCTGTGGTTAGGGATAGGCTTAGTGTTAGGCAGAAGGTGAAGGTGAGGGAGAGGGTTAGGGTTTGGGTGAGGATGAGGTTTAGGGTTAGAATTAGCATTAGGGTGAGGGTTAGTGTTAGGGTTAGGGTTAGTGTTACAATTAGGTTTAGGATGAGGGTGAGTGTGAGGGTTAGGGTTAGGATTAGACTTAGGGTGAGGGTGAGAGTGAGGGTAAGGGTGAGGGTTAGGTTTAGGCTTAGGGTTCGAGTATTGGCTAAGGTGAGGGTGAGGGTTAGTGTTAGGGTTGGGGTGAGGGTTAGGGTGAGTGTGAGGGTTATGGTTAGTCTTAGGCTTAAGCTTAGGCCGAGCATGAGTGTGAGGGGGAGAGTGTTAGGGTTAGGATGAGGGTTAGGCTTTTAGGGTTAGGGTGAGGGATAGGATGAGGTTTAGGGTTAGGATTAGGGTTAAGTGAGGTCTACAGTGAGTGTGAGGGTTAGGGTTAGCGTTAGGTTGAGGTTTAGGGTTAGGGTTACGTTGAGCGTGAGGGTTAGGTTTAGGGTGAGTGTTAGGGTTAGGGTTAGGTTGAGGGTGAGGTTTAGGATTAGGTTTAGGGTTAGGGTTAGGTTTAGTATTAGGGTTACAGTGAGGATGAGTGTGTGGATTAGGGTTAGGGTTAGGCTTAGGCTTAGGATTAGGCTGAGGGTGATAATGGGGATGAGAATTCGCTTTTGAGTGATGGTTAGGGTTATGGTTAGGTTGAGGGTTAGGATGAGGGTTAGGGTTAGGATTAGGGTTAGGGTGAGGGCTAGGATGAGGGTGATGTTTAGGGTTAGGGTTAGTCTTAGGCTTAGGGATAGGCTGAGGCTGAAGGTGAGGGTGAGTGTTACGGTTAGGGTGATGGTTAGGGTTACAGTTAGGGTGAGTGTTAGAATGATGATTACGGTTAGGGTGAGGGTTAGGGTGAGGGTGACAATAAGGGTAAAGGTGAGGGTTAGTCTGAGGGTGAGTGTTATGGTAATGGTTATGGTTAAGGGTTAGGGTGAGGGTTAGGTGAGGGTTAGGGATAGGGTTAGTGTTAGCGTTAGGGTGAGGGTTAGTGTGAGGGTTATGGTTAGGGTTACAGTTACGATTAGGGTTAGGGTGAGGGTGAGTGTGAGGGTTCGGGTTAGTCTTAGGCTTATGCTTAGGCTTAGGCCCAGCTTGAGGTTGAGGGTGGGGGTTACGGTTAGGGTGAGTGATAGGGTTAGGGTAATGGTTAGGGTTAGGGCAAGGTTGAAGTTTAGGGTTAGGGTTAGGGTGAGTTTTAAGTTTAGGGTGATGGTTAGGTTTAGTGTGAGGGTTAGTTTTCGGGTTAAGGTGAGTTTTAGTGTGAAGGTAAGTGTTAGGGTGAGGTTTAGGGTTAAGGTGAGGTTTAGGGTTAGAGTTAGTGTAGGGTGTGTGTTAGGGTTATGGTTAGTGTTAGGGTTGGGGTTAGAGTGTGGTTTAGGGTGGGGGTGAGTGTTAGGGTTAGGGTTAGGATTAAGATTAGGGTTAAGGTGAAGGTGAGTGTGAGGGTTAGGGTTAGGGTTAAGGTTAGGATTAGAGTTATGGTGAGGGTGAGGTGAGGGTTAGGGTTAGGGCAAGGGTTGGGGTTAGGGTTAGAGTGAGGTTTAGGGTGAGGGTTAGTTTTAGGCTCAGGGTTAGGGTATGGCCTAAGGTGAGGTTGAGGGTTACGGTCAGGGTTAGAGTGAGGGTTAGGGTGAGGGTTAGGTTTAGGGTTAGTTTTAGGGTTAGGGTTGGGGTTAGGGATAGTCTTAGTGTTAGGCGGAGGGTGAGGGTGAGGGTGAGGGTTAGGGTTGGGGTTTGGGTGAGGTTTATGTTTAGTGTTAGTGTTACGGTGAGAGTTAGTGTGAGGGTTAGGGTTAGGGTGACTGTTACTTTTAGGGTTAGGGTGAGGGTCAGTGTGAGTGTAAGGGTTAGTTTTAGTCTTAGGCTTAGGCTTAGTCCGAGCCTAAGGGAGAGGGTAAGGGTTAGGGTAGGGTCAGGGTTAGGGTTAGTATGAGGGTTATGTACAGGGTGAGGGTTAGGGTCAGGGTTAGGGTTAGAGTGAGGGTTAGGGTGAGGGATAGGGTTAGGGTTAGTGTGAGGGTTAGGGTTAATGTGAGGTTTAGGGTTAGGGTGAGTTTTAGGGATAGTGTGTGGGTTCATGTTAGGTTTAGGCTTAGTGTTAGGGTGAGGGTAAGTGTTAGGTTGAGTGTTAGGGTTAGGGTGAGGTTTAGGGTTAGTATGAGGGTTAGGGCTAGGGTGAGGGTATGGGTGAGGGTTAGGGTTAGGGTGATGTTAGGGTGAGGGTGAGACTTAGGGTTGGGTTCAGGGTGAGGGTGAGGGTTAAGTTGAGGGTTTGGGTTATGGTTAGGCCTAGGTTTAGTGTTAGGCGGAGGGTGACTGTGAGCATGAGGTTTAGGTTTAGGGTGAGGTTTAGGGTTAGGTTGAGGGTTAGGTTAAGGGTGAGGTTTAGGGTTAGGTTCGAGGTTAGGTTTAGAGTGAGGGTTAGCATTACGGGTAGGGTTAGGTTGAGGATGAGAGTGAGTTTTAGGGTTAGGAATATGTTTAGTGTGAGCCTGTTGATGAGGGTGAGGGTGAGGGTTAGGGTTAGGGTGAGGGATAGGCTAAGGGTTAGGGTGAGGGTTAGGTTTAGGGTGATGTTTAGGTTGAGGGTTTGGGTTTGGGTTTGGGTGAGTCTGAGGGTGAGTGAGAGGGTTAGGATTATGGGTTAGGGTTAGGTTTAGGGTGTGGGTGAGTGTGAGGGTTAGGGTTAGGGTTATTGTTTGGCTTAGGTTTAAGCTTAGGGTTAGGGTGAGTGTGAGGGTTAGGGTTATGTTGAGTGTGAGCATTACGGTTAGTTTTATGGTGAGGTTGAGGTTGAGGGTTAGGGAGAGGTTTAGGGTTTGGGTTAGGGTGAGGGTTAGATGATGGTGAGGGTTAGGATTAGGGTGAGGGTTAGGGTTAGGGTGAGGGTGAGGGTTATCGTTAGGGTGAGGGTTAGGGTTTTGGTGCCGATTAGGGTGAGTGTTAGGTTTACGGTGATGTTTATGGTGAGGGTGAGAGTTGGTTTGAGGGTTTGCATTAGGTTTAGGGTGAGGTTGAGAATGAGGGTGACGCTTAGGGTTAGGGTTAGGTTGAGGGTGATTGTGAGGGTTAGGGTTAGGCTTTAGGCAGAGGGTTAGGGTGATAGTGGGGGTGAGGGTGATGATTAGGGTTAGGGTGAGGGTTAGGTTAGGGTTAGGGTGAGGGTTAGGCATAGTGTGATGGTAAAGGTTAGGGTGAGGTTTAGGGTTATTGTAAGGGCTCATGTTAGGTTTAGGCTTAGTGTTAGGGTGAGGGTAAGGGTTAGGTTGAGGGTTATGTTAGGGTGAGGTTTAGGGTTAGTATGAGGGTTAGGGCTAGGATGAGGGTAAGATTGAGGGTTAGGGTTAGGGTGATGTTTACGGTGAGGGTTAGGGTGAGGGAGAAGGTGAGGGTGAGGGTTCAGTTGAATATTTGGGTTAGGGTTAGGGTGAGGTTGAGGCTTAGGGTTAGGTTGCGGGTGAGGGTGAGTGTTAGGGTTAGGGTTAGGGTTAGTGTTATCGTTAGGGTTAGGGTTAGAATAACGTTGAGGGTGAGGATTAGGGTTAGGGTTAGGGTGAGATTTAGGCTTAATGTTAGTGATTGTGTTAGGGTTAGGGTTAGGGTGAGAGTTAGGAGGAGGGTTAGGGTTAGGGTTAGGATTAGGTTTAGGGTGAGGGTGAGTGTGAGGTTTAGGGATAGGGTTAGGCTTATGTTTACGGTTATGCTGAGGGTGACTGTGAGCTTGAGTGTTAGGGTTATGGTGACCATTAGGTTTGGGATTAGGGTGAGGGTAAGGGTTGGGGTGAGTGTTAGGGTTTGGGTGAGGGTTAGCGTTAGGTTTAGGGTTAGGGTTAGTTTGGAGGTTAGTGTTAGGGTGAGGGTTAGCGTTAGGGGTAGGTTTAAGTTGAGGGTGAGGGTGAAGATTAGGGTTAGGATTAGGTTTAAGTTGAGCCTGAGGGTGAGGGTGAGGTTGAGGGTTAGGTTTAGGGTGAGGGTTAGGCTAAGGTTTAGGGTGAGGGTTAGGTTTAGGGTGATGTTTAGGTTGAGCATAAGGGTTAGGGTTAGGGTTAGGGTGAAGTTTCAGTTGATGGTTTGGGTTAGGGTTAGGTTGAGGGTGAGGGTGAGTGAGTGGGTTAGGTTTAGGGTTAGGATTCGGTTTAGGGTGAGGTTGAGTGTGAGTGTTAGGGTTAGGTTTATTGTTAGGCTTAGGTTTAAGCTGAGGGTGAGGGTGAGTGTGAGGTTTAGGGTTATGTTGAGTGTGAGAATTAGGGTTAGGATTATGGTGAGGGTGTGGTTGAGGGTAAGGGTGAGGGTAGGGTTTGGGTTAGGGTGAGGGTTAGATGAGGGTGAGGGTTAGGGTTAGGGTAAGGGTTAGGTTTAGGGTGAGGTTGAGGGTTAGCGTTAGGGTGAGGGTTCGGTTTATGTTGCAGATTAGCGTGAGTGTTAGGGTTACGGTGATGTTTATGTTGAGGGTGAGGGTTGGTTTGAGGGTTTGCGTTAGGTTTAGGGTGAGGTTGAGGGTGAGGGTGAGGCTTCGGGTTAGGGTTAGGGTGAGGGTGAATCTGAGGGTTAGGGTTAGGGTTAGGCTTTAGGCTGAGGGTTAGGCTGAGGGTGAGGGTGAGGGTTAGGGTTACGGTGAGTTTTAGGGTTAGGGTTAATAATAGGGTGATATTTAGGGTGAGGGTTGGTGTGAGAGTTATTGTTAGGGTTAGGCTTAGTGTTAGAGTGAGTGTAAGGGTTAGCTTGAGGGTTAGGGTTAGGGATAGTGTGAGGGTTGGGATGAGGGTTAGGGTGAGGGTAAAGTTTAGGGTGAGGATTATGGTGAGTGTGAGGGTTAGGGTTAGGGTTAGGGTGAGGGTGAGGTTTAGGGTCATGTAAGGGCTAAGGTTAGGGTTAGGATGAGGGTTAGCGAGAGGGTTAGGATGAGAGTTAGGGTGAGGCTTCGGGTTAGGGTTAAGTTTAGGGTTATGGTGAGGGTTAGGGTTAGGTTTAGGGTCAGGGTGAGGGTGAGGTTTAGGGTTATGGTAAGGGCTAGGGTTAGGGTTAGGATGAGGGTTAGGGAGAGGGTTAAGATGAGGGTTAGGTTGAGGGTTCGGTTTAGGGTTCGGGTTAGGGTTAGGGTGAGGGTGGGAGTGAGGGTGAGAGTGAAGGTTAGGGTTAGAGTTAGGATGAGGTTGAAGTTTAGGGTTAGGATTAGGGTTAGGGTTAGGTTTAGGCTGAGGATGAAGCTGAGGGTGTGGGTGAGGATAAGGGTTAGGTTGAAAGTTAGGGTTAGGGTTAGGTTGAGGGTTTGTGTTAGGGTTAAGTTTAGGATGAGAGTTAGTTTGAGGCGTATGGTTATGGTTAAGATGAGCGTTAGGGTTAGCGTTAGGGTTATGGTTAGGGTTAGGGTTAGGGTGAGGGTTAGGGTCAGTGTGAGGGTTGGGGTTAGTGTTAGCTTTATGGTGAGAGTAAGGGTTAGCGTGAGGTTCAGGGTGAGTGTGAGGGTTAGAGTTAGCATTAGGCTTAGGGTGAGGTTTAGGGTGAGGGTTAGGGTGAGGTTTAGGGTTAGGGTGAGGTGAAGGTGAGGGTGAATGTTAGGTTTATGGTTAGGGTGAGAGATAGGTTTAGCGTGAGGTTTAGGGTTAGGGTTACAGTGAGTGTGAGCGTTAGGGTGACACTGAGGCTTAGGGTGTGGGTGAGGGTGAGTGTGAGGGTTAGGTTTAGGGTTAGGGTTAGTGTGAGCGTGAACTTGAGGGTTAGTTTTAGGAGTAGTGTTAGGTTTAAATTTAGGCTGAGGGTGGGCGTGAGGGTGAGGGTGACGGTTAGGGTTAGGGTTCGGGCTAGGTTGAGGGTTAGGTTAGTGTGAGGGTAAGGTAAAGGTTAAGTTTAGGGTTACAGTGAGGGTTAGGGTTAGGGTTAGGGTTATTGTTAGTGTTAGGTTAGTGTTACATTTGCGGTGAGGGTGAGGCTGAGGGTGAAGTTTATGGTTAGGTTTAGGGTTAGGGTTATTGTTAGGGTTAAGGTTATGGTGAGGTTTAAGGTGAGGGTTAGGGTTAGGGTTAAGATTAGTGTTATGGTGCGGGTGAGGGTGAGGGTTAAGTTTAGGGTGAGTGTTGGGGTTAGGGTAAGAGTTAGCGTTAGGGTGAGGGTTAGGATTAGGCTTAGGGTTAGGGTATGGGCTAGGGTGAGGGTGAGTGTTAGGGTGAGGGTTAGGTTTAGGGTTAGTGTTAGGTTTAGGGTTGGTGTGAGGGATAGGCTTAGTGTTAAGCGGTGGGTGAGGTTGAAGCTGAGGGTTAGGGTTACGGTGCGGGCGAGGTTTAGGTTTAGTGTTAGCATTAGCGTGAGGGTTAGTGTAAGGGTTAGGATTAGGGTGAGTGTTACTGTTAGGGTTAGGGTGAGGGTGAGTGTAAGGGTAAGGGTTAGTCTTAGGCTTAAGCGTAGGTTTAAGCTGAGCCTAAGAGTGAGGGTGAGGGTTAGGTTTAGGGTGAGGGTTATGGACAAGGTGAGGGTTAGCGTTAGGGTTAGGGTTATTGGTAGGATTAGGTTTAGGTTTAAAGTTACTGTGACGGTGAGGGTTGGGGATAGGGATAGTGTAAGGTTTAGGTTTAGGGATAGGGTTAGAGTTAGGGTTAGGGTAAGGGTGAGGTTTGGGGTTAGTTTTAGGTTTAGTGTTAGGGTTAGGGTTAGGGTGAGGGTTAGTGTGAGTTTTAGGGTTACGCTTAGGCTTAGGCTTAGGCTTAGGCCTAGCATGAGGGAGAGTTTTAGGGTTAGGGTTAGTGTGAGGGTTAGGGTTAGGGTGAAATTGAGTGTGAGGGTTAGGGTTAGTCTTAGGCTTAGGCTTAGGCCGAGCATATGGGTGAGGGTGAGGGTTAGGGTTAGGGTCAGGGTTAGGGTGAGGTTTAGTGTGAGGGTTAGGTATAAGGTTAGTGTTAGGGTTAAGGTTGGGGTTAGGGATAGTCTTAGTGTTAAGCGGAGGGTGAGGGTGAGGGTGAGAGTTAGGGATAGGGTTTGGGTTTGGGTGTTAGGATTTGGGTGAGTGTTAGGATGAGGTTTAGGGTTAGGATTAGGGTTCGGGTGAGGGCTAGTGTGAGGATGAGGATTAGGGTTAGCATTAGGGTGAAGTTAGGGTTAGGGTTAGGGTTACATTGAGGATGAGTTTTAGGGTTAGGGTGAGGGTTAGGGTCAGGGTTAGGGTGATGGTGAGGGTTAGAATTAGGGATATGGTTAGGGTTATTGTTAGTGTTATGGTTAGTGTTAATCTTATGTTGAGGGTGAGGCTGAGGGTGAGCGTTAGGGTTAGGGTTAGGGTGACGTTTAGGGTTAGGGTTAGGTTTAGGGTTAGGAGGAGGGTTTGGTTAAAGGTGAGGGTGAGGGTTAGTGTTAGGGTTAGGGTTAGTGTTATCGTTAGGGTTAGGGTTAGAATAACAGTGAGGGTGAGGATTAGGGTTAGGGTTAGGATGAAGTTAAGGGTTAGTGTTAGTGTTAGGGTTAGGGTTAGGGTTAGGGTGAGAGTTAGGAGGAGGGTTAGGGTTAGGATTAGTGTTAGAGTGAGGGTGAGGGTGTGGTTTAGGGTTAGGATTGGGGTTAGGCTTAGGGTTAGGCTGAGGGTGAGTTTGAGGGTGACGGTTAGGGTTAGGGTGAGGCTGAGGTGAGGGTTAGGGTTAGGCTTAGTGTTAGAGTTAGAGTTAGGGTGAGGGTGAGGGTTAAGATTAGGGTTAGGATTAGGGTTAGTGTGAGTTGAGGTTTAGGGTTAGTGTTAGGGTTAGGCTTAAGTTTAGGCTGAGGGTGAGGGTTAGGGTGAGGGTTAGGATTAGGTTTAGGGTTAAGGTATGGGCTAGGGTGAGTGTGAGGGTTAGGGTCATGTTTAGGTAAGGATTAGTGTGAGGCTTAGGTTTAGGGTTAGTGTTAGGGTTAGGGTTGGGATTAGGGATAGCCTTAGTGTTAGGCGGAGGGTGAGGTTGAGGGTGAGGGTTAGGGTTAGGGTGAGGTTTAGGGTTAATGTGAGGGTTCATGTTAGGTTTAGCCTTAGTGTTAGGGTGAGGGTAAGGGTTAGGTTGAGGGTTAGGTTAGGGTGAGGTTTAGGGTTAGTATGAGGGTTAGGGCTAGGTTGAGGGTAAGGGTGAGGGTTATGATTATGGTGATGTTTAGGGTGAGGGTGAGGGTTAGGGTGATGGTGAGGGTGAGGGTTCAGTTCAGGGTTTGGGTTAGGGTTAGGGTGAGCTTGCGACTTAGGGTTAGGTTTAGGGTGAGGTTGAGGTTTAGGGTTAGGGTTAGGGTGAGGGTTCAGTTGTGGGTTTGGGTTAGGGTTAGGGTGAGGTTGAGACTTAGCGTTAGGGTTAGGGTGAGGGTGAGGGTTAGGGTAAAGGTTAGGGTTAGTGTTATCATTAGGGTTAGGGTTAGAATAACTGTGAGGGTGAGGATTAGGGTTAGGGTTAGGGTGAGGTTTACGGTTAAGGTTAATGATAGTGTTAGGGTTAGGTTTAGGGTGAGAGTTAGGAGGAGGGTTAGGGTTAGGGTTAGGGTTACGATTAGGTTTAGGGTGAGGGTGAGGGTGAGGTTTAGGGATAGGGTTAGGATTAGGTTTAGGTTTAGGCTGAGGGTGACTGTGAGCTTGAGTGTTAGGGTTATGGTGAGCATTAAATTTGGGGTTAGGGTGAGGGTAAGGTTTGGGGTGAGTGTTAGGGTTTGGGTGAGGGTTAGCGTTAGGTTTAGGGTTAGGTTTAGGTAGGAGGTTAGTGTTACGGTGAGGGTTAGCGTTAGGGGTATGGTTAGGTTGAGGGTGAGGTTGAGGGTGAGGTTGAGGGTTAGGGTTAGGATTAGGTTTAAGGTGAGCCTGAGGGTGAAGGTGAGGGTGAGGGTTAGGTTTAGGGGGTGGGTTAGGCTAAGGGTTAGGGTGAGTGTTAGGTATAGGGTGATGTTTAGGTTGAGGGTGAGGGTTAGGGTTAGGGTGAGGGTGAAGGTTCGGTTGAGGGTTTGGGTTAGGTTTAGGTTGAGGGTGAGGGTGAGTGAGAGGGTTAGGTTTAGGGTTAGGATTAGGTTTAGGGTGAGGGTGAGTGTGAGGGTTAGGGTTAGGTTTATTGTTAGGCTTAGGTTTAAGCTGAGGGTGAGGGTGAGTGTGAGGTTTAGGGTTATGTTGAGTGTGAGCATTAGGGTTAGGTTTAGGGTGAGGGTGTGGTTGAGGGTTAGGGTGAGGGTTAGGGTGAGGGTTAGATGAGGGTGATAGTTAGGCTTAGGGTGAGTGTTAGGGTTAGGGTTAAGGTGAGGGTTAGGGAGAGTGTGAGGGTTAGGGTTAGTCTGAGGTTTAGGGTTACTGTGAGGGTTCATGTTATGTTTACCCTTAGTGTTAGGGTGAGGGTAAGCGTTAGGTTGAGGATTAGGTTAGGGTGAGGTTTAGGGTTAGTATGAGGGTTAGGGCTAGGGTGAGGGTAAGGGTGAGGGTTAGGGTTAGGGTGATGTTTAGTGTGAGGGTGAGCGTTAGGGTGACGGTGAGTGTGAGGGTTCAGTTGAGGGTTTGGGTTAGGGTTAGGGTGAGCTTGAGACAGGGATAGGTTTAGGGTGAGGGTGAGGTTTAGGGTTAGGGTGAGGGTTAGTGTTATCGTTAGGGTTAGAGTTAGAATCAGGGTGAGGGTGAGGATTAGGTTAGGGTTAGGGTGAGTTTTAGGATAATGTTAGTGATAGTATTAGGGTTAGAGTTAGGGTGAGAGTTAGGAGGAGGGTTAGGGTTAGGGTTATTGTTACGATTAGGGTTAGGGTGAGGGTGAGTGTGAGGTTTAGGGTTAGGGTTAGGATTAGGTTTAGGGTTAGGCTGAGGGTGACTGTGAGCTTGAGTGTTAGGGTTATGGTGAGCATTAAGTTTGGGGTTAGGGTGAGGGTAAGCGTTGGGGTGAGTGTTAGGGTTTGAGTGAGGGTTAGCGTTAGGTTTAGGGTTAGGTTTAGGTAGGAGGTTAGTGTTAGGGTGCTGGTTAGCGTTAGGGGTATGGTTAGGTTGAGGGTGAGGTTGAGGTTTAGGGTTAGGATTACGTTTAAGGTGAGCCTGAGGGTGAGGGTGAGGGTGAGGATTAGGTTTAGGGGGTGGGTTAGGCTAAGGGTTAGGGTGAGGGTTAGGTTTAAGGTGATGTTTAGGTTGAGGGTGAGGGTTAGGGTTAGGGTGAGGGTGAAGGTTCGGTTGAGGGTTTGGGTTAGGTTTAGGTTGAGGGTGAGGGTGAGTGAGAGGGTTTGGTTTAGGGTTAGGATTAGGTTTAGGGTGAGGGTGAGTGTGAGGGTTAGGGTTAGGTTTATTGTTATTCTTAGGTTTAAGCTGAGGGTGAGGGTGAGTGTGAGGTTTAGGGTTATGTTGAGTGTGAGCATTAGGGTTAGGTTTAGGGTGAGGATGTGGTTGAGGGTTAGGGTGAGGGTTAGGGTGAGGGTTAGATGCTGGTGAGAGTTAGGGTTAGGGTGAGTGTTAGGGTTAGGGTGAGGGTTAGGGAGAGTGTGAGGGTTAGGGTTAGGCTGAGGTTTAGGGTTACTGTGAGGGTTCATGTTATGTTTAGCCTTAGTGTTAGGGTGAGGGTAAGCGTTAGGTTGAGGATTAGGTTAGGGTGAGGTTTAGGGTTAGTATGAGGGTTAGAGCTAGGGTGAGGGTAAGGGTGAGGGTTAGGGTTAGGGTGATGTTTAGTGTGAGGGTGAGCGTTAGGGTGACGGTGAGTGTGAGGGTTCAGTTGAGGGTTTGGGTTAGGGTTAGGGTGAGCTTGAGACTTAGGGATAGGTTTAGGGTGAGGGTGAGGTTTAGGGTTAGGATGAGGGTTAGTGTTATCGTTAGGGTTAGAGTTAGAATTAGGGTGAGGGTGAGGATTAGGTTAGGGTTAGGGTGAGTTTTAGGATAATGTTAATGATAGTATTAGGGTTAGAGTTAGGGTGAGAGTTAGGAGGAGGGTTTGTGTTAGGGATAGGTTTACGATTAGGGTTAAGGTGAGGGTGAGTGTGAAGTTTAGGGATAGGGTTAGGCTTAGGTTTAGGGTTAGGCTGAGGGTGACTGTGAGCTTGAGGGTTAGGGTTAGGGTGAGCATTAAGTTTGGGGTTAGGGTGAGCGTAAGGTTTGGGGTGAGTGTTAGGTTTGGGTCAGGGTTAGGTTTCGGTTTAGGGTTAGGGTTAGTTTGGAGGTTAGTGTTAGGGTGAGGGTTAGCGTTAGGGGTAGGGTTAGGTTGAGGGTGAGGGTTAGGGTTAGGATTAGGATTAAGTTGAGCCTGAGAGTGAGGGTGAGGGTGAGGGTTAGGTTTAGGGTGAGGGTTAAGCTAAGGGTTAGGGTGAGTGTTAGGTTTAGGGTGATGTTTAGGTTGAGGGTGAGGGTTAGGGTTAGTGTGAGGGTGAAGTTTCTGTTGAGGGTTTGGGTTAGGGTTACGTTGAGGGTGAAGGTGAGTGAGAGTGTTAGGTTTAGGGTTAGTATTAGGTTTAGGGTGAGGGTGAGTGTGAGGGTTAGGGTTAGGTTTATTGTTAGGCTTAGATTTAAGCTGAGGGTGAGGGTGAGTGTGAGGTTTAGGGTTATGTTGAGTGTGAGCATTAGGGTTAGGTTTAGGGTGAGGGTGTGGTTGAGGGTTAGGGTTTGGTTTAGGGTGAGGGTTAGATGAGGGTTAGGGTTAGGGTTAGGGTGAGGGTTAGGGTTAGGGTGAGGTTGAGGGTTAGCGTTAGGGTGAGGGTTCGGGTTATGGTGCAGATTAGGGTGAGTTTTAGGGTTACAGTGATTTTTATGGTGAGGGTAAGGGTTAGTTTGAGTGTTTGTGTTAGGTTTTGGGTGAGGTTGAGGGTGAGGGTGAGGCTTAGGGTTAGGGTGAGGGTGAGGTTGACTCTGAGGGTTAGGGTTAGGGTTAAGCTTTAGGCTGAGTTTTAGGCTGAGGGTGAGGGTGAGGGTTAGGGTTAGGGTGAGTGTTAGAATTAGGCTTAATGATAGGGTGATATTTAAGGTGAGGTTTAGTGTGAGAGTTAGTGGTAGGGTTAGGCTTAGTGTTAAAGTGAGTGTAAGTGTTAGGTTGAGGGTTAGTGTTAGGGATATGTTGAGGGTTGGGATGAGGGTTAGGGTGAGGGTAAGTTTTAGGATGAGGGTTATGGTGAGTGTGAGAGTTAGGGTTAGGGTTAGGTTTAGGGTGAGGGTGAGGTTTAGGTTTATGGTAAGGGTTAGGTTTAGGGTAAGATGAGGGTTTGGGAGAGGGTTAGGATGAGGGTTAGGGTGAGGGTTCGGGTTAGGGTTCGGGTTAGGGTTCGGGTGAGGGTGGGGGTGAGGTTTAGAGTGAAGGTTAGGGTTAGGATGAGGGTGAGGATTAGTTTAAGATTATGGTTAGGGTTAGGTTTAGGCTGAGGATGAGTCTGAGGATTTGGGTGAGGATTAGGGTTAGGTTGAGTTTTATGGTTAGGGTTAGGGTGAGGATTTTTGTTAGGGTTAACTTTAGGATGAGAGTTAGTTTGAGGGGTACGGTTATGGTTAAGATGAGCGTTAGGGTTAACGTTAGGGATAGGGATAGGGTTAGGGTTAGGGTGAGGTTTAGGATGAGGGTTAGCGTTAGGGTTAGGGTTAGGGTCAGGGTTCGGGTGAAGGTTATGGTTGGGGTTAGGGTTAGGGTGAGGTTTAGGGTCAGGGTGAGGGTTAGGGTTAGTGTTAGATTTATGGTGAGAGAAAGGTTTAACATGAGGTTTAAGATGAGTGTGAGGTTTACAGTTGGCATTAGGGTTAGGGTGAGGTTTAGTGTGAGGGTTAGAGTTAGGTTTATGGTTAGGGTGAGGTGAGGGTGATGGTGATTGTGAGGTTTATGGTTAGGGTGAGAGATAGGTTTAAGGTGAGGGTGAGGGTTAGGGTTAGGGTGAGGGTGAGCATGAGGGTGACAGTGAGGCTTAGGGTGTGGGTGAGGGTGAGTGTGAGGGTCAGGGTTAGGGTTAGGTTTAGGGTTAGTGTGAGGGTGAAGTTGAGGGTTAGTGTTTGGAGTAGCGTTAGGTTTAAATTTAGACTTAGGGTGAGCATGAGGGTGAGGGTGACGGTTAGGGTTAGGGTTAGGTTGAGGGTTAGGGTTATTGTGAGGGTTATGGTGGGGTTAAGTCTAAAGGTTAAGGTTAGGGTTACAGTGAGGGTTAGGTTTAGGGTTAGGGTTATTGTTAGTGTTAGGTTAGTGTTAATTTTATGGTGAGGGTGAGGCTTAGGGTGAGGTTTATGGTTAGGTTTAGGGTTAGGGTTAGGGTTAGGGTTAGGATTAGGCTTAGGGTTAAGTTATGGGCTAGGGTGAAGGTGAGTGTTAGGGTGAGGGTTAGGTTTCGGGTTAGTGTTAAGTTTAGGGTTGGGGTTAGGGATAGGCATAGTGTTAGGCGGAGGGTGAAGGTGAGGGTGAGGGTTAGGGTTAGGGAGAGTGTTACTGTTAGGGTTAGGGTGAGGGTGAGTGTGAGGGTAAAGTTTAGTCTTAGGCTTAGGCTTAGGTTTAGGCTGAGCCTAAGGGTGAGGGTGAGGGTTAGGGTTAGGGTGAGGGTTATGGACAGGGTGAGGGTTAGCATTAGGGTTAGGGTTATTGTTGGATTAGGGTTAGGTTGAAAGTTACTGTGAGGGTGAGGGTTAGGGTTAGGGTTAGGGTGAAGTTTAGGTTTATGGATAGGGTTTGAGTTAGGGTTAGGGTAAGGGTGAGGTTTAGGGTTAGAGTTAGGTTTAGTGTTAGGGTTAGGGTTAGGGTGTTGATGAGTGTGAGGGTGACAGTGAGGCTTAGGGTGTGGGTGAGGGTGAGTGTGAGGGTTAGGCTTAGGGTTAGTGTTAGGGTTAGTGTGAGGGTGAAGTTGAAGGTTAGTTTTAGGAGTAGCGTTAGGTTTAAAGTTAGGCTGAGGGTGAGCGTGAGGATGAGAGTTACGCTTAGGGTTAGGGTTAGGTTGAGGGTTAGGGTTATTGTGAGTGTTATGGTGAGGGTAAGACTAAAGGTTAAGGTTAGGGTTACAGTGAGGGTTAGGGTTAGGGTTAAGGTTATAGTTAGTGTTAGGTTAGTGTTAAGTTTACAGTGAGGGTGAGTCTGAGGGTGAGGTTTATGGTTAGGTTTAGGGTTAGGTTTAGTGTTAGGGTTAGGGTTAGGGTTAGGATTAGGCTTAGGGTTAGGGTATGGGCTAGGATGAGGTTGAAGGTTAGGATGAGGGTTAGGTTTTGGGTTAGTGTTAAGTTTAGGTTTGGGGTTAGGGATAGGATTAGTGTTAGGCGGAGGGTGAGGGTGAGGGTTAGGGTTAGGGTTAGGGTTAGGGTGCGGGTGAGGGTTATTGTTAGGGTGCGGGTGAGGTTTAGGGTTAGTGTTAGAATTAGGGTGAGGGTTAGTGTGAGGGTTAGGGTTAGGGTGAGTATTACTCTTAGGGTTAGGGTGAGGGTGAGTGTGAGGGTAAGGGTTAGTCTTAGGCTTAGGCTTAGGTTTAGGCTGAGCCTAAGTGTGAGGTTTAGGGTTAGGGTTAGGTTTAGGGTTATGGACAGGGTGAAGGTTAGCGTTAGGGTTAGGGTTAAGGATTAGGGTTAGGTTGAAAGTTACTATGAGGGTGAGGGTTAGGGTTAGGGATAGTTTGAGGCTTAGCTTTAGGAATAGGGTTAGAGTTAGTGTTAGGGTAAGGGTGAGGTTTAGGGTTAGAGTTAGGGTTAGTGTTAGGGTTAGGGTGAGGGTTAGGGTGAGGGTTAGGGTTAGAGTTAGTCTTAGGCTTAGGCTTAGGCCGAGCATGAGGGTGATTTTTACGGTTAGGGTTAGTGTGAGTGTTAGGGTTAGGGTTAGTGTTATGGTTAGGGTTAGGCTGAAGGTGAGTGTGAGGGTTAGGGTTAGTCTTAGGCTTAGACTTAGGCTTAGGCCGAGCTTAAGGGTGAGGGTGAGGGTTAGGGTAAGTGTGAGGGTTAGGGTGTTAGGGTTTGGGTGAGGTTTAGGATGAGGTTTATGGTTAGGATTAGGGTTACGGTGAGGGCTAGAGTGAGGGGTTAGGGTTAGCATTAGGGTGAAGTTAGGGTTAGGGTTAGGGTTATATTGAGGGTGAGGTTTAGGGTTAGGTTGAGGGTTAGGGTTAGGGTTAGGGTGATGGTGAGTGTTAGGATTAGGGATATGGTTAGGGTTATTGTTAGTGTTATGTTTAGCATTAATCTTATGTTGAGGGTGAGGCTGAGGGTAAGGGTTAGGCTTATTGTTAGGGTGACGGTTAGGGTTAGGAGGAGTGTTTGGGTTATGGTGAAGGTGAGGGTTAGGGTTAGGGTTAGGGTTAGTGTTAAGTTTAGGGTTAGGGTTAGAATAACCGTGAGGGTGAGTATTAGGGTTAGGGTTAGGGTTAGGGTTAGGGCTAGGGTGAGAGTTAGCAGGAGGGTTAGGGTTAGGGTTAGGGTTAGAATTAGGTTTAGGGTGAGTGTGAGGGTGTGGTTTAGGGTTAGGGTTGAGGTTAGGCTTGGGTTAGGCTGAGGGTGAGTTTGAGTGTGAGGGTTAGGGTTAGGGTGAAGCTGAGGGTGAGGGTTAGGTTTAGTGTTATCATTAGGGTTAGGGGTAGAATAACGGTGAAGGTGAGGAGTATGGTTAGGTTTAGGATGAGGTTAAGGGTTAGTGTTCCTATTAGTGTTAGGGTTAGGTTTATGGTGAGAGTTAGGAAAAGGGTTAGGGCTAGGGTTAGGGTTAGGTTTAGGGTTAGGGTGAGGGTGAGGGCGTGGTTTAGGGTTAGGTTTGGAGTTAGGCTTAGAGTTAGGCTGAGGGTGAGGTTGAGGGTGAGGGTTAGGGTTAGGGTGAGGCTGAGGGTGAGGGTTAGGGTTAGGCTTAGTGTTAGAGATAGGGTTAGGGTGAGGGTGAGTGTTAAGTTTAGGGTTAGGATTAGGGTTAGGGTGAGTGTGATGTTTAGGGTTAGGGTTAGGGTTAGGCTTAGGTTAAGGTTGAGGGTGAGGTCAGGGTGAGGGTTAGGGTTAGGGTGAGGGTTGGGGTTAGGGTTAGAGAGGGTCATGGTGAGGGTTAGAATTAGGCTTAGGGTTAAGTTATGGGCTAGGGTGATGGTGAGGTTTAGGGTCATGGTTAGGGTGAGGGTTAGTGTGAGGATTAGGTTTAGGGTTAGTATTAGGGTTAGGTTTGGGTTTAGGGATAGTCTTAGTGTTAGGTGGAGGTTGAGGGTGAGGGTGAGGGTTAGGTTTAGGGTGAGGATGAAGTTTAGGGTTAGAGTTAGCATTAGGGTGAGGGTTAGTTTTAGGGTTAGGGTTAGTGTTACAGTTAGGGTGAGGGTTAGGGTGAGGGTGAGTGTGAGGGTTAGGGACATGTTTAGACTTAGGGTGAGGGTGAGGGTTAGGGTGAGGGTTAGGCTTAGACTTTGGGTTAGATTATAGGCTAGGGTGAGGGTGAGGGTTAGTGTTAGGGTTAGGGTGAGGGTTAAGGTGAGTGTGAGGTTTACGGTTAGACTTAGTCTTATTCTTACGCTTAGGCCGAGCATGAGTGTGAGGGAGAGGGTTAGGGTTAGGATGAGGATTAGGGTTTTAGGGTTAGGGTGTGGGTTAGGATGAGGGTGAGTGTTAGAGTTAGCGTTAGGTTGAGGTTTAGGGTTAGGGTTAGGGTTACTTTGAGGGTGAGGGTTATGATTAGTGTGAGGGTTAGTTTTAGGGTTAGGGTGAGGGTGAGGGTTAGGGTTAGGTTTAGGGTTAGGGTTATTGTTAGTTTTATGGTTAGGGTTAAGTTTACAGTGAGGGTGAGGCTGAAGGTGAGGGTTAGGATTAGGGTTAGGTTTAGGGTGTGGGTTAGGCTGAGGTTTAGAGTTAGGCTGAGGGTGAGTTTGGGGATGAGGATTAGCTTTTGAGTGATGGTTAGGGTTATGGTTAGGTTGAGGGTTAGGATGAGGGTTAGGTTTGGGATTAGGGTTAGGGTGAGGGCTAGGATGAGGGTGAGTGTTAGGGTAAGGGTGAGGGTTAGGGATAGTGTGAGGGTTAGGGTTAGGGTGAGGTTTAGGGTTACTGTGAGCTTTCATGTTAGGTTTAGGCTTAGTGTGATGGTGAGGGTAAGGGTTAGGTTGCGGGTTAGGTTAGGATGAGGTTTAGGGTTAGTTTGAGGGTTAGGCCTAGTTTGAGGGTAAGTGTGAGTGTTAGGGTTAGGGTGATGTTTAGGGTGAGGGTGAGTGTTATGGTGAGTGTGAGGGTGAGGGTTCAGTTGAGGGTTTGGGTTAGGGTTAGGGTGAGGTTGAGACTTAGTGTTAGGTTGAGGGTTAGGATGAGGGTTAGGGTTAGGTTTAGGGTTAGGGTGAGGGCTAGGATGAGGTTGATGTTTAGGGTTAAGGTTAGGCTTAGGTTTATTGTTAGGCTGAGGCTGAAGGTGACGGTGAGGGTTAGGGTTAGGGTGATGGTTAGGGTTACAGTTAGGGTGAGGGTAAGGGTGAGGGGGACAGTAAGGGTTAAGGTGAGGGTTAGGCTGAGGGTGAGTGTTATGGTAATGTTGAAAGTTAGGGTTAGGGTGACGGTTAGGGTGAGGGTTAGGTTTAGGTTTAGGGTTAGGGTTAGGGTTAGCGTTAGGGTGCGGGTTAGTGTGAGGGTTAGGGTTAGGATTAGGGTTACGGTTAGGGTTAGGGTGAGGGTGATTGTGAGGGTTAGGGTTAGTCTTAGGCTTATGCTTAGACTAAGGCCCAGCTTGATGGTGAGGGTGGGGGTTACGGTTAGGGTGAAGGTTAGGGTTAGGGTAATAGTTAGTGTTAGAGCGAGGTTGAGGGTTAGGGTTAGGCTTAGGGTGAGTTTTAAGTTTAGGGTGATGGTTAGGGTTAGTGTTCGGGTTAGTGTTCGGGTTAAGTTTAGTTTTAGTGTGAAGGTAAGTGTTAGGGTGAGGTTTAGGTTTAGGGTGGCATTTAGGTTTAGAGTTAGTGTTAGGGTGCGGATTAGGGTTATCGTTAGGGTTGGGTTTAGGGTGAGGTTTAGGCTGGGGGTGAGTGTTAGGGTTAAGGTTAGGATTAGGATTAGGGTTAAGGTGAGGGTGAGTGTGAGGGTTAGGTTTAGGGTTAGGTTTAGGATTATAGTTATGGTGAGGGTGAGCTGAGGGTTAGGGTAAGGGTGAGGGTTGGGTTAGGGTTAGAGTGAGGGTTAGGGTGAGGGTTAGGATTAGGCTTAGGGTTAGGGTCTGGGCTAGGGTGAGGGTGATGGCTAGGGTCATGGTTAGAGTGAGAGTTAGGGTGAAGTTTAGGTTTAGGGATAGTTTTAGGGTTAGAGTTGGGGTTAGGTATATTCTTAGTGTTAGGTGAAGGTTAGGGTGAGGTTTAGGTTAAGGGTTTGGGAGAGGTTTATGGTTAGTGTTAGTGTAAGGGTGAGGGTTAGTGTGAGGGTTAGGGTTAGGGTGAGTGTTACTTTTAGGGTTAGAGTGAGGGTGAGTGGTAGGTTAAGGTTTAGTCTTAGTCTTTGTCTTAGGCTTAGACCAAGCCTAAGGGTGAGGGTGAGGGTTAGGGTGAGGGTTAGGTTTAGGGTGAGGGTTATGCAGAGGGTGAGGGTTAGGGTTAGCGTTAGGGTTATTGTTAGGATTAGGTTTAGGTGTAAAGTTACTATGAGGGTGAGGGTTTGGGTTACGGTTAGGGTTAGAGTGAGAGTTAGGGTTAGGGTGAGGGTTAAGGTTAGGTTGAGGTTTAGGGTTACTGTGAGGGTTCATGTTAGGTTTAGGCTTAGTGTTAGGGTGAGGGTAAGGGTTAGGTTGAGGGTTAGGTTTAGGGTAGGTTTAGGGTTAGTATGAGGTTTAGGGATATGGTGAGGTTAAGGGTGAGGGTTAGGGTTAGGGTGATGTTTAGGGTGAGGGTGAGGGTTAGGGTGAGATTGAGGGTGAGGGTTCAGGTGAAGGTTTGGGTTAGGATTAGGGTGAGGTTGAGGGTGAGGATGAGACTTAGGGTTAGGTTTAGGGTGATGGTTAGCGTGAGAATTAGGGATTGGGTTAGGCTTAGGTTTAGGTTTAGGCTGAGGGTGACTGTGAGCATGAGGGTTAGGGTTAGGGTGAGGGTTATTGTTAGGTTGAGGGTTAGGTTTAGGGTGAGGTTTAGGGTTAGGTTGGAGTTTAGGTTTAGGGTGAGGGTTAGCGTTAGGGGTAGGGTTATGTTGAGGGTGAGGGTGAGGGTTATTGTTAGGATTAGGTTTAGAGTGAGCCTGTTGGTGAGGGTGAGGATGAGGGTTAGGGTTAGGGTGAGGGTTAGGCTAAGGGTTAGGGTGAGGGTTAGGTTTAGGGTGATGTTTAGGTTGAGGGTTTGGGTTAGGGTTAGGGGGAGTGTGAGGGTGAGTGAGAGGGTTAGGATTAGGTTAGGGTTAGTTTTAGGATGAGGGTGAGTGTGAGGTTTAGGGTTAGGGTTATTGTTAGGCTTAGGTTTAAGCTGAGGGAGAGGGTGAGTGTGAGGGTTAGGGTTAGGTTGTGTGTGAGCATTAGGATTAGGTTTAGGTTGAGGGTGAGGTTGAGGGTTAGGGTGAGGTTTAGGATGTGGGTTAGGCTGAGGGTTAGATTAGGGTGAGGGTTAGGATTAGGGTGAGGGTTAGGGTTAGGGTGAGGGTGAGGGTTAGCGTTAGGTTGAGGGTTAGGGTTTTGGTATGGATTAGGGTGAGGGTTAGGGTAAGGGTGATGTGTAGGGTGAGGGTGAGGGTTGGTTTGAGGGTTTGCTTTAGGTTTAGGGTGAGGTTGAGTGTGAGGGTGAGGCTTAGGTTTAGGGTTAGGGTGAGGGTGACTGTGAGGGTTAGGGTTAGGTTTAGGCTTTAGGCTGAGGGTTAGGCTGAGGGTGAGGGTGAGGGTGATGATTAGGGTTAGGGTGAGGTTTAGGGTTAGGTTTAGGTTGAGGGTTAGGGATAGTATGAGGGTTAGGGTTAAGGTGAGGTTTACAGTGACTGTGAGGGTTCATGTTAGGTTTAGGCTTAGTGTTAGGGTGAGGGTAAGGGATAGGTTGAGGGTTAGGTTACCTGAGGTTTAGGGTTAGTATGAGGGTTAGGGATAGGATGACGGTAAGGGTGAGGGTTAGGGTTAGGGTGATGTTTAGGGTGAGGGTGAGGATTAGGGTGAGGGTGAGTGTCAAGGTTCAGTAGAGGGTTTGGGTTAGGGTTAGGGTAAGGTTGAGACTTGGGGTTAGGTTTAGGGTGAGGGTGAGGGTTAGGTTTAGGTTGATGTTTAGGTTGAGGGTGAGGGTTAGGGTTAGGGTGAGGGTGAAGTTTCGGTTGAGGGTTTGGGTTAGGGTTAGGTTGAGGGTGAGGGTGAGTGAGAGGGTTAGGTTTAGGGTTAGGATTAGGTTCAGGTTGAGGGTGAGTGTGAGGGTTAGGGTTAGCTTTATTGTTAGGCTTAGGTTTAAGCTGAGGTTGAGGGTGAGTGTGAGGTTTAGGGTTATGTTGAGTGTGAGCATTAGGGTTAGGTTTAGGGTGAGGGTGTGGTTGAGGGTTTGTGTGAGGGTTAGGGTTTGGGTTAGAGTGAGGGTTAGATGAGGGTGAGGGTTAGCTTTAGTGTGAGGCTTAGGGTTAGGGTTATGTTGCGGATTAGGGTGAGTGTTAGGGTAACGGTGATATTTATGATATTTATTTATTTATGATATTTATGATATTTATGAGGGCGAGGGTTGGTTTAAGGGTTTGTGTTAGGTTTAGGGTGAGGTTTAGGGTGAGGGTGAGGTTTGGGTTATGGTTAGGTTGAGGGTGACTCTGAGCGTTATGGTTAGGGTTAGGCTTTAGGCTGAGGGTTAGGCTGAGGGTGAGGGTGAGGGTTAGGGTTAGGGTGAGGGTTAGGGTTAGGGTTAATGGTAGGGTGATATTTAGGGTGAGGTTTATTGTGAGAGTTAGTGTTAGGGTTAGGCTTAGAGTTAGATTGAGTGTAAGGGTTCGGTTGAGGGTTAGGTTTAGGGGTAGGGTGAGGGTTGGGATGAGGGTTAGGGTGAGTGTAAGGTTTAGGGTGAGGGTTATGGTGAGTGTGAGGGTGAGGGTTAGTGTTAGGGTTAGGGTGAGGTTGAGGTTTAGGGTTATGATAAGGGTTAGGTTTAAGTTTAGGATGAGGGTTAGGGAGAGGTTTAGGATGAGGGTTAGGGTGAGGATTCGGGTTATGGCTCGGGTTAGGGTTAGGGTGAGGTTGGGGTTGAGGGTGAGATTAAAGTTTAGGGTTAGAGTTAGGATGAGGGTGAGGATTAGTTTTAGGATTAGGGTTAGGGTTAGGTTTAGGCTGAGGATGAGGCTGAGGGTGTGGGTGAGGATTAGGGTTAGGTTGAGTGTTAGGGTTAGGGTTAGGGTGAGGGTTTGGGTTAGGGTTAAGTTTAGGATGAGAGTTACTTTAAGGGGTACGGTTATGGTTAGGATGAGCGTTAGGGTTAGTGTTAGGGTTAGGGATAGGTTATGGTAGGGTGAGGTTTAGGATGAGGGTTAGGGTTAGGGTTAGGGTTAGGGTCAGGGTTCGGGTGAAGGTTATGGTTAGAGTTAGGTTTAGGGTGAGGGTTAGGGTCAGGGTGAGGGTTAGGGTTAGGGGTAGTTTTATGTTGTGAGTAAGGGTTAGCGTGAGGTTTAAGGTGAGTGTGAGGGTTAGAGTTAGCATTAGGGTTAGGGTGAGATTTAGGGTAAGGGTTAGGGTTAGATTTAGGGTTAGGGTTACGGTGAGGGTGAGCATGAGGGTAACAGTGAGGCTTAGGTTGTGGGTGAGGGTGAGTGTGAGGCTTAGTGTGAGAGTTAGGGTTAGGGTTAGTGTTAATTTTTGGGTTAGGGTGAGGTTGATTGTGAGGGTAAGGGTTCATCTTAGTCTTAGGTTTGGCTTAGTCCGAGCCTAAGTGTGAGGGTGATAGTTAGGGTTAGGGTGAGGTTTAGGGTTAGAGTGAGGGTTATGGACAGGGTGAGGGTTAGTGTTAGGGTTAGGGTGATTGTTAGGATTAGGGTTAAATTTAAAGTTACTGTGAGAGTGATGTTTAGGGTTAGGGTTAGGTGAGGTTTAGGTTTAGGTTTAGGGTTAGAGTTAGGATTAAGGCAATGGTGAGGTTTCGGGTTAGAGATAGGGTTATTGTTAGGGTTAGGGTTAGGGTGAGGGTTAGGGTTAGGCTTAGGATTAGGCTTAGGCTTAGGCCGAGCCTGAGGGTGAGGGTTAGGGTTAGGGTTAGGGTGAGTGTTAGGGTTAGGGTGAGGGTTAGGCTGAGGTTAAGGGTTAGGGTAGGCGTAGGTTTAGGGTAAGGGTTAGGGTTAAGATAATGTTTAGATTTAGGGTTATGGTGAGGATTAGGGTTAGGTTTTGGTTTAAGGTGAGAGTAAGGGTGAGAATAAGGTTTAGGGTTAGGGCTAAGGTTAGTGTAAGTTTTAGGTTTACAGTTAGGGTTAGGGTTAAGGTTAGGGTTACAGTGTAGGTTAGGTTTAGGTTTAGGGTTAGGGTTATTGTCAGTGTTATTGTTAGGGTTAAGTTTGCGGTGAGGGTGAGGCTGAGGGTTAGGTTTATGGTTAGGTTTACTGTTAGGTTTAGTGTTAGGGTTAGGGTTAGGGTGAGGTTTAAGGTGATGATTAGGGTTAGGGTTAGGATTAGAGTTATGGTGCTGGTGAGGGTGAGGGTTAGGGTTAGGGTGAGGGTTGGGGTTAGGGTTAGAATGAGGGTTAGGGTGAGTTTTAGGATTAGGTTTATAGTTAGTGTATGGGCTAGGGTGAGGGTGAGGGTTAGGGTGAGGGTTAGTGTTAGGTTTAGGGTGGGGGTTAGGGTGAGTGTGAGGGTTATGGTTAGTCTTAGACTTAGGCTTAGGCTTAGGCCGAGCATGAGTGTGAGGGAGAGGGTTAGGGTTAGGATGAGGTTTAGGGTTTTAGGGTGAGGGTGAGCGTTAGGATGAGGTTTAGGGTTAGGATTAGGGTTAGGGTGAGGCCTAGAGTGAGGGTGAGCGTTAGGGTTAGCGTTAGGATGAGGTTTAGGGTTAGGGTTAGGGTTACATTGAGGGTGAGGGTTAGGGTTATTGTTACGGTTAGGGTGGGGTTGAGGGTTAGGATTAGGTTTAGGGTTAGGGTTATTGTTAGTTTTATGGTTAGGGTTAAGTTTACAGTGAAGGTGAGGCTGAGGGTGAACGTTATGGTTAGGGTTAGGTTGAGGTTTAGGGTTAGGCTTAGGGTTAGGGTGAGGGTGAGGGTTGGATTAAGGTTAGGGTCACGGTGAGGGTGAGGGTTAGGGTTAGGGTTAGGCTGAGGTTTAGGGTTAGGGTTAGGGTTAGGGTGAGGGTGAGTTTTAGGGTTAGAATTAGGGTTAGAGGAAGGGTTAGGGTTTGGTTTAGGATTAGGTTTACAGTGAGGGTGAGTGTGTGGATTAGGTTTAGGATTAGGCTTAAGCTTAGGATTAGGCTGAGGGTGATAGTGGGGATGAGGATTAGCTTTTGATTGATGGTTAGGTTTATGGTTAAGTTGAGGGTTAGGATGAGGGTTGGGGTTAGGATTAGGGTTAGGGTTAGGGCTAGGATGAGGGTGATGTTTAGGGTTAGGGTTAGGCTTAGGCTTAGGGTTAGGCTGAGGCTGAAGGTGAGGGTGAGGGTTAGGGTTAGGGTGATAGAGTTACAGTTAGGGTGAGCTTTAGGATGTGGATTAGGGTAAGGGTGAGGGTTACTGTGAGGGGGACAGTAAGAGTAAGGGTGAGGTTTAGGCTGAGGGTGAGTGTTATGGTAATGGTGAAGGTTAGGGTTAGGGTGAGGTTTAGGGTGAGGTTTAGGGTTAGGTTTAGGGTGAGGGTGAGGCTTACATTGAGGATTAGTGTTAGAGTTAGTGTGAGGTTTAGTGTGAGGATGAGAGTTAGGATTAGGGTGAGGCCTAGGGTGAGGGTGAGGTTTAGGGTTAGGGTTAGGGTGAGGTTTAGGGTTAGTGTGAGGGTTAGAATGAAGGTTAGCCTGAGTGTTAGTGTTAGGGTTAGGGTGAGGATTAGGGCGAGGGTGAGGTTTAAGGTGAGGGTTAGGTTTAGGATGATGACTAGGGTTAGTGTTAGGGTGAGGTTTATGATTAGGGTGATACTTAGGGTGAGGGTGAGGTTTAGTGTGAGGGTGATGGTGGAGGTGTAGTTGAGGGTTAGGTTTAGGGTGAGGGTTAGGGTGACGGTGACGGTGAGGGTTAGGGTGAAGTTGAGGGTTTGGGATAGGGTTAGTGTGCGGGTTAGGATTAGGGTTTGGGTTAGGGTGAGGGGTAGGGTGAGGGGTAGGGTTAGGGTTAGGGTGAGGGATAGGGTTAATGTGAGGATTATGGTTACGGTTAGGGTTAGTGTGAGGATAAGGATAAGCGTGAGGGTTAGGGTGAGAGTGAGGTTTAAGGGTTAGCGTTAGGGTTAGGGTGAGGGTTAGCGTGAAAGTTAAGGTGAGGGTTAGGGTTAGTATGAGGGTGAGGGTTAGAGTTAGGTTTCGATTGCGGAGTACGGTTAGGGTGAGGTTTAGGTTCTGGTTAGGGTTCGGGTTCGGGTTCGGGTGAGTTTTAGGGTATGGTTGACGGTTAGGGTTAGGGTGAGTGTTAGGGTTACAGTGAGGATTAGTGTTAGGGTTAGGGTTAGGGTTATAGTGAGGGTAAGGGTTAGGATGAGGTTTAGGGTGAGGGTGAGTTTTAGGAATAGCGTTAGTGTTAGGGTGAGGGTTAGGGTGGGGGTTAGGATCCAGGTTAGGTTAGGTGAGGGTGAGGGTTATCATTAGGTTTAGGGTTAGGTTTAGGGTGAGGGTAAGGTATAGGGTGAGCGTTAGGGTGAGGGTGAGGGTTAGGGTTAAATTGAGGGTTAGGGTGAGCGTTAGGGTAAAATTTCAGTTGAGGGTTTGGGTTAGGGTTAGGGTGAGGTTGAGGGTGAGGGTGAGACTTAGGGTTAGATTTAGGGTGAGGATGAGGTTTAGTGTTTCTTTTAGGGGTAGGGTGAGGGTGAGGGTTAGGGTGATGGTAAGGGTTAGAGTGAGGTTTTCAGGGAAGGTGAGGGTTAGGGATAGCATTAGGGTTAAGGATAGGTTTAGGGTGAGGGTTAGGGTTAGTGTTAGGGTGAGGGTTAGGTTTAGGGTGACGGTGATGGTGAGGGTAAGGGATAGGGTGAGGACTAGGGTTAGGGTTAGGGTTATGGTAATATTTAGGTTTAGGTTGAGGGTGAGAGTGAGAGTTAGGTTTAGGATTAGGCTTAGATGTAGGGTTCAGCTTAGGGTGAGGGTGAGGGTGAGTGTCAGAGTTAGATTTAGGGTGAGGGTTAGGGTTAGTGTTAGGGTTACGGTGAGGGTGAGAGTTAGGGTTAGGGTGACGGTGAGGGTAAAGGTCAGGGTGAGGGCTTGGTTAAGGTTTAGGGTTAGGTTCAGGTTTAGGTTTAGGGTTAGTGTGAGTTTGAGGGTTTGGTTTAGGATGAGGCTTAGGTGTAGGGTTCGGCTTAGGGTGAGGGTGAGGGTGAGTGTGAGAGTTAAGTTTATTGTGAGGGTTAGGGTTATGGTTATTTTTAGGGTGAGGGTGAAGGTGAGGGTTAGTGTTTGGGTGAGGGTTAGGGTTGGGGTTAAGTTTAGGGTGAGGGTTTGGTTTAGTGTTAGTGTTAGGATGAGGATTAGGCTGAGGGTTAGGTTTAGGTTTAGGGTGAGGGTAAGTGTTAGGGTGAGGGTGAGGGTTAGTTTTAGGATTAGGGTTAGATTTAAGGTGAGGGTTAGGGATAGGGTTAGGATTAGGGTGAAGGTTTTGTTTAGGGTTAGGTTTAGAGTTAGGGTGAAGGTGAGGGTGAGGGTTAGCGTTTGGATTAGGGTTAGGGTTAGGCTGAGGTTGATGTTGAGCGTGAGGGTTAGGGTTAATGTGAGGGTTGGAGTTAGGGTTATCTTTAAGGTTAGGGTGAGGGTTAGGGTTAGGGTTAGGATGAGGGTAAGGGTTAGGGTAAGGGCTAGGGTGAGGGTGAGGGTTAGGGTTAGGCTTAGGGTTAGGGTGAGGTTTAGGGTGAGGGTTAGTGTTAGTGTTAGGGTTAGGGTTAGGGTGAGGGATAGGGTGAGGGTAAGGGTTAGGGTGAAGTTTTGGGTGAGGGTGAGGGATAGGCTTAAGGTCAGGGGAAGGGTTAGGGTCGAGGTTTCCGGTGAGGTTGAGGGTTAATGTTAGCATTAGGGTTATGGTGAGTGTGAGGGTTAGGGTGAGAGTTAGGGTTATGTTTAGGGATATGGTGAGGATTAGGTTTAGGGTTAGGTTTCCGGTGAGGGGTAGGTTGAGGGGTAGGGTTAGGGTTACAGTTAGGGTGAGGGTTAGGGTGAGGGTGACAGTAAGTGTAAAGGAGAGGGTTAGGATGAGGATTAGGGTTAGGGTTAAGATGAGGGTGAGGATTAGATTGAGGATTAGTGTTAAGTTTAGAGTGAGGTTTAGGGTGAGGATGAGGGTTAGGGTTAGGGTGAGGGCTAGGGTGAGGGTGAGGGTTAGGGATAGGGTTAGGTTGAGGTTTAGGGTTAAGGTGAAGGTTAGGGTTAGTGTGAGGGTTAGTGTTAGGACTAGGTTTACTTTTAGGGTGAGTGTAAATGTTAGGGTGAGGGTTATCGTTAGGGTGAGGGTTATAGATAGGGTTAGTGTTAGTGTTAGGTTCATGGTTATTGTTAGGGTTAGGGTTAGGGTTACAGTTACGGTGAGAGTAAGGGTGAGGGTTAGGGTTTATGTGAGGGTTAGTCTTAGGGTGAGGGCTAAGGTTAGGTTTAGGGTTAGGTTGAGGTTTAGATTTAGTGTGAGGGTGAGGCTGAGGGTCAGAGTGAGTTTAGGGTGAGGGTTAGGTTTATGGATAGGGTTAGGGTGAGAATGAGGGTTAGGGTTAGGGTGATGGTGAGGGTGAGGGTGAGGGTTAGGTTTAGGGTGAGGGATAGGGTTATGGTTACGGTTAGGGTGAGTGTGAGGGTGTGGGTTATGGTGAGCGTGATGGTGAAGTTGAGGGTGAGGTTGAGGGTTAGGGTTAGGGTTAGGATGAGGGTTATCCTGAGGGTTAGGTTTAGGGTTAGGGTGTGGGTAAGGGTTAGGGTGAGGGTGAGGGTTAGGATTAGGATTAGGGTTAGTTTTAGGGTGAGGGTTAGGGGGAGGGTTTGGTTAGGGTTAGGTTTAGAGTTAGGGTGAGGTTGAAAATTAGGGTTTGGTTTTGGATTATGTTTAGGGTTAGGCTGAGTGTGAGGTTGAGGGTGAGGGTGACGGTTAGGGTGAATGTTAGAGTTAGGGTTAGTGTTAGGATGAGGGTTAGGCTGAGGGTTAGGTTAGGTTTCGTGTAAGGCTAAGGGTTCGGGTGAGAGTGAGGGTTAGGGCTAGGTTTAGGGTTGGGGTGACGTTTAGGGTGAGGTTTAGTTTTAGGGTTAGCGTTAGGGTTAGATTCAGTGTGAGGGTGTGGGTAAGGGTAAGGGTGAGGTTTAGGATGATTGTGAGGGATAGGGTTAAGGTGAGGGTAAGGGTTACGGCGAGGCATTGAGTGAGGCTGAGTGTTAATGTAGAATTAGGGGTACGGTGAGGGTGAGGGTTAGGGTGAAGGTTAGGGTTAGGGTTAGGGATAGGGTGAGGATTAGGTTTAGGGATAGGTTTAGGATTACGGTGAGGCTTAGGGGTTAGGGTTAGGGTGAGGTTGAGGGTGAGGGTAAGGGTTAGGGTGAGGGTTATGGTGAGGTTGAGGTTTAGTGTTAGCATTAGGGTTAGGGTCAGGGTTTGGGTTAGGGTTAGGGTTAGGGTTAGGGTGAGGGTGAGGGTTAGGATGAGGGTGAGTTTTAGGGTGTATGTGACTGTTAGGGTTAGGGTGAGGGTTAAGGTGATGGTGAGGGTTAAGGTGAGGGTGAGGGTTAGGGTTAGGGTGAGGGTTAAGGTTAGGGTGATGTTTAGGGTGAGGGTGAGGTTTAGGGTGAGGATTAGTGTAAGGGGGAGGATTAGGGTTAGGGTTAGGGTGAGGGTTAGGTTTATGTTTAGGGTGAGGGTGAGGGTTAGGATGAGGGTGAGGGTGAGGGTCAGGGTGGAGGTTTAGGTGAGGATTAGGGTTAGGGTTAATTTTAGGGTGAGGGTTAGGGTTAGAGTTAGGGTTAGGGACAGGGTTAGGGTTAGGGTGAGGTTTAGGGTTAGGGTGAGGGTTGCGGTTACCGTGAGCTTTAGTTTTATGGTTAGGGTGAGTTTATGTGTGAGGATTAGTGTTAGGGTTAGGGTTAGGATGGGGGTAAGGGTTAGGGTGAGGTTTAGGGTGAGAGTGAGGGTTAGGGTTAGTGTTAGGGTTAGAGTTAGGGTTAGGGTGAGGGTTAGAGTTAGGGTGATGTTTAGGCTGACGGTGAGGTTTCGGCTGAGGATTAGGGTTAGGGTGAGTTTTACGGTTAGGGTGAGTGTGAGGGTTAGGATTAGGGTTATGTTTAGTGTGAGGGTAAGGGTTAGGGTGAGGGTTATGGTGAGGTTGAGGTTTAAGGTTAGCATTAGGGTTAGGTTTAGGATTAGGGTTAGGGTTATTATTAGGGTTAGGGTGAGGGTGAGGGCTAGTGTCATCATTAGGGTTAGGGTTACGGTTAGGGTGAGGGTGAGGGATTTGGTTAGGAAAGGATTAGGGTTAAGGTTAGGGTGAGGATTAGGGTGAGGGTGAGGTTTAAGTTGAGGATTAGGGTTAGGGTGAGGATTAGGGTTAACGTTTGTGTTTGAGTTAAGGTTAGGGTGATGTTTAGAGTGAGGGTGATGGTTAGGGTGGGGTGAGGCTGAGAGTGAGGGTGAGGGTGTAGGTGAGTGTTAGGGTGGTGGTGATGGTTGTGGTGACGGTGAGAGTTAGGGTAAAGGTGAGGGTGAGGGTTCGGTTAGGGTTAGGGTGAGGGTTAGGATTAGAGTTAGGGTTACTGTGAGGATAAGGGTTAGGGTGAGGGTTAGGGTGAGAGTGAGGATTAGGGTTAGCATTAGGGTTAGGGGTAGGTTTAGGATGAGGGTTAAGGTGAGGTTTAGGGTTAATATGAGGGTGAGGGTTAGAGTTAGGTTTAGGGTGAGGGTTAGGGTTAGGGTTAGGGTTAGAGTGAAGGTTAGTGTGAGGGTTAGTGTGAGCATGAGGGTGAGGTTGAGGGTGAGGTTGAGGGTTAGGTTTTAGGAGAGGGTCAGGTTTACGCTTAGGGTTAAGATTAGGGTGACGGTTAGGGTTAGGGTTAGGGTTAGGATGAGGGTTAGACTGAGGGTTAAGTTTAGGTTTAGGGTGAGGGTAAGGTTTAGAGTGAGGGTAAGGGTTACATTGAGGGTGAGGGTTAGGTTTTGGATTAGGGTTAGGGTTAGGTTGAGGGTTTATGGTTAGTGTTTGGATTAGGGTTAGGGTTAGGGTTAGGCTTAGGATGAGGTTGAGGGTGAGGTTGAGGGTTAGGGTTAATGTGAGGGTTAGGGTTAGGATTAGCGTTAAGTTTATTGTGAGGGTTAGGTTTAGGGTTAGGGTTAGGATGAGGGTTAGTCTGAGGGTTAGGTTTAGGGTTCGGGGCAGGGTAAGGGTTAGGTTGAGGTTTAGGGTGAGGGTGAGGGTTAGGTTAAGGCTTAGGATTAGGGTGAGGGTTTGGGTTAGGGTTAGAGTGAGAGTGAGGTTTAGGGTTAGGGTGAGGGTGAGGGTTAGTGATAGGGTGGGGTTTAGGGTCAGGGTCAAGTTTAGGGTTAGCGTTAGAGTTAGGGTGACGATGAGTGTGAGGGTTAGGGTTAGGCTGAGGGTGAGGGTGAGGGTGAGGGTGAGTTTTAGGTTTAGGATGAGGGTTAGAGTTAGGGTTAGGGTTAGGGTTGGGTTTTGGGTTAGGGTTAGGGTTAGGAAGTGGGTTTGGCTGAGAGTTAGGGTTATGGTTAGGGTGAGGTTTAGGGTTAGTGTGAGGGTTAGGATGATGGTTAGGCTGATTGTTAGGGTTAGTGTAAGGGTGAGGGTAAGGGTTTGGGTGAGGGTGAGGGTAAGGTTTAGGGTTAGGTTTAGGGTTAGGGTGAGAGTTAGGGATAGGGTTAGGATTAGGGTGAGGGTTACGGTGAGGGTTAGGGTTAGGGTTAGCGTTAGGGTGAGGTGTAGTTGAGGGTTAGGGTTAGGGTGAGGTTTAGGGTGACGGTGACGGTAAGGGTTAGGGTGAAGTTTAGGGTTTGGGATAGGGTTACTGTCAGAGTTAGGCTTAGGGTTAGGGTTAGTGTGAAGCTTAAGTTGAGGGGTAGGGTTAGGGTTAGGGTGAGTTATAATGTTAATGTGAGGATTAGGGTTAGGGTTAGGGTTAGTGTGAGGGTAAGGATAAGAGTGAGGGTTAGGGTTAGCGTTAGGGTTAGGGTGAGGGTTAGTGTGAAGGTTAAGGTCAGGGTTTGGGTTAGTATGAGGGTGAGGGTTAGAGTTAGGTTTAGATTGAGGGTTACGGTTAGGGTGAGGTTTAGGGTCGGGTTAGGGTGAGGGATCGGGTTCGGGTTCGGGTGAGTTTTAGAGTGTGTGTGACGGTTTAGGTTAGGGTGAGGGTTAGGGTTACGGTGATGATTAGGGTTAGGGTTAGGGTTATAGTGAGGGTAAGGGTTAGGATGAGTTTTAGGGTGAGGGTGAGGTTTAGGGAAAGCATTAGAGTTAGGGTGAGGTTTAGGGTTAGGGTTAGGGTTAGGGTGAGGGGTAGGGTGAGGTGTAGGGTTAGGGTTAGTGTGAGGGTTAGGGTTAATGTGAGGATTAGGGTTAGGGTTAGGGTTAGTGTCAGGATAAGGATAAGTGTGAGGCTTAGGATGAGATTGAGGTTTAGTGTTAGCGTTAGGGTTACGGTGAGATTTAGGGTGAGGGTTAAGGTGAGGTTTAGTGTTAGTATGAGGGTGAGGGTTATAGTTATGTTTAAGGTGAGTGTTAGGTTTAGGGTGGGGTTTAGGGTCGGGTTAGGTTTCTGGTTCGGGTTCGGGTTCGGGTGAGTTTTAGGGTGTGGGTGAGTGTTAGGGTTAGTGTGAGGGTTAGGGTTATGGTGAGGATTAGGGTTAGGGTTAGGGTTATAGTCAGGGTAAGGGTTAGGATGAGGTTTAGGGTGAGGGTGAGGTTTAGGGATACCGTTAGATTTAGGTTGAGGTTTAGGGTAAGGGTTAGGATCCAGGTTAGGTTAGGTGAGGGTGAGGTTATCGTTAGTTTTAGGGTTAGGTTTAGGGTGAGGGTAAGGTTTAAGGTGAGCATTAGGGTGAGGGTGAGGGTTAGGGTTAAGTTGCGTTTTCGGGTGAGCGTTAGGGTGAGGGTTCAGTTGAGGGTTTGGGTTAGGGTTCGGGTGAGGTTGAGGGAGAGGGTGAGACTTAGGGTTAGGTTTAGGGTGAGGATGGGGTTTAGGTTTAGTGTTAGGGTGAGGGTTAGGGTGAAGGATAGGGTGAGGGTAAGGGTTAGAGGGAGGTTTAGGGGAAGGGTTAGGGTTAGGGATAGCATTAAGGTTAAGGATAGGTTTAGGGTGAGGGTTAGGGTTAGTGTTAGGGTTACGGTGAGGGTGAGGGTTAGGGTTAGGGTTTGGGTTAGGGTGAGGGTTAGGTTTAGGGTTAGGGTGACGGTGAGGGTAAAGGTTAGGGTGAGTACTAGGGTTAGGTTTAGGGTTAGGGTAATTTTTAGGTTTAGGGTGAGGGTGAGAGTGAGAGTTAGTTTTAGGATTAGGCTTAGGTGTAGGGTTAGGCTTAGGGTGAAGTTGAGGGTGAGTGTCAGAGTTAGTTTTAGTGTGAGGGTTAGGGTTATGGTTATTTTTAGGGTGAGATTGAGGGTGAGGGTGAGGGTTAGGGTGAGGGTGAGGTTGAGGTTGAGGGTGAGGTGGAGGGTTAAGGTTTGTGTGAGGGATAGGGTTAGTTAAGGTTAGGGTGAGGGTTAGGATTATGGTTAGTGTTAGGATGAGGGTTAGGTTTAGGGTTAGTGTGAGGGTAAGGTTTAAGGTGAGCGTGAGGCTTAGGGTTAGGATTAGGGTTTGGGTTAGGGTGAAGGTCATGGATAGGGTTTGGATTAGAGTGACGGTTTTGTTTAGGGTTAGGTTTAGAGTTATGGTGAGGGTGAGGGTGAGGGTTAGCGTTTGGATTAGGATTAGGGTTAGGGTTAAGCTGATGTTGATGTTGAGGATGAGGGGTAAGGTTAATTTGAGGTTTAGCGTTAAGGTTAGGGTGAGGGTTAGGTTTAGGTTTAGGATGAGGATAAGGGTTAGAGTGAGGGCTAGGGTGAGGGTGAGAGTTAGGGATAGGGTTAGGTTGAGGTTTAGTGTTAAGGTGATGGTTAGGGTTAGTGTGAGGGTTAGTGTTAGGACTAGGGATAGTTTTAGGGTGAGGGTTAGGGTGAGTTATAGCGTTAGGGTGAGGGTTATGGTTAGGGTTAGGGTTAGTGTTAGCTTTAGGTTCATTGTTTGGGTTAGGGTTAAGCTTACGTTGATGGTGAGGGTGAGGGTAAGTGTTAGGGTGAGGGTTACCGTTAGGGTGAGGGTTATGGTTAGGGTTAGGGTTAGTGTTAGGTTTAGGGTTATTGTTAGGGTTAGGGTTAGGGTTAAGGTTACGGTGAGGGTGAGGTTGAGGGTAAGGTTTAGGGTTAGGTTGAGGTTTAGGTTTAGGGTTAGGGTTAGAGTTAGGGTTAGGGTGAGGGTGAGGTTTAGGTTTAGAGTTAGTGTTAGGGGGAGGGTTAGGTTGAGGGTGAGGGTTAGGGTTAGGGTTAGGGTTAGTGTTAGGATTAGGGTTAGGGTGAGGTTGAGTGTGAGGGTTAAGGTTAGGGTTAGTCTGAAGGTGAGGGTGAGGGTTAGATTTAGAATTAGGGTGAGGTTTAGGATGAGGTTAAGGTTAGGATTAGGGTTAGGATGAGGGCAAGTGTCAGGGTGAGGGTTAGGGTTAGCATTATGGTGAGGTTTAGGATTACTGTTAGGTTTATGGTTAGGGTGAGGGTTAAAGTTAGGGTTACAGTGAGGGTAGGTCTAGGGTTAGGGTGAGGGATAGTGTTAGGGTTAGGGTGAGGGTGAGGTTTAGGGTTAGAATGAGGTTTAGTGTTAGGGTTAGGGTTAGGGTGAGGGTTAGAGTTCGGGTTAGGCTTAGGCTTAGGCCGATTTTGGTGGTGAGGGTTAGGGTTAGGGTTAGGGTGAGGGTTAGGGTTAGGTTTAGGGTGAGGGTTCGGATGAGGTTTGTGATTATGGTTATGGTTAGGGTTAGTTTTAGGGTTACGATTAGGGTTAGGTTTAGGCTTAGCGTTAGGTTGAGGGATTCTTTTAGGGTTAGGGTTAAGTTTAGGATTAGGGTTAGGGTTAGGGTTATTGTTAGTGTTGTGGTTAGTGTTAAGTTTGTGGTGAGGGTGAGGCTCAGGGTGTGGGTTATGGTTAGTGTTAGGGTTTGGGTTAGGGTTAGTATTATTGTTAGGGTTAGGTTTAGAGTTACGGTCATGGTGAGAGTGAGGGTGAGGGTTAGAGTGAGGTTTAGGGTGAGGTTTAGGGTTAGGGTTAAGGTTAGGTTTAGGGTGCTGATGAGGTTTAGGGTGAGAGTTAGGTTGAGGGGGAGGGTTAGGGTGAGGGTTAGGGTTAGGTTTAGTGTTACCATTAGGCTGAGGGTGAGGGTTAGGTTGAGGTTTAGGGATAAGGTTAGGGTTAGGATTAGGGTTAGGGTGAGTGTGAGGGTTAAGGTTAGGCTTAGGATTAGGGTTAGGCTGAGGGTGAGGCTGGGGGTGAGGATTAGGGTTAGGGTGATAGTTAGGGTTAGGGTTATTGATAATGTTAGGGTTAGCATTAGAGTTAACGTGAGGGTGAGGTTGCGGGTAGTGTTTCGGTTAGGGTTAAGCTGAGGTTTAGGGTTAGGTTTAGAGATAGGGTTAGGGTGAGGGTGAGGTTTAGGTTTAAAGTTAGGGTTAATGTTAAGGTTAGGCTTAGGGTTAGAATGAGGCTGAGATTGGGCATGAGGATTAGGGTTAGGGTTAGAGTTAGGGTTAGGGTTAGGGTTAGGGTTAGGGTTAGGCTAAGGGTTAATGTTAGTGTTATGGTTAGTGTTAGGTTTAAGTTTGCAGTGAGGGTGAGGCTGAGGGTGAGGTTTATGGTTAGGGTTAGGGTTATGGTTAGTGTTATTGTTTGGTTTAGGGTTAGAGTTACGGTTAGGGTGAGGGTGAGGGTTAGGGTTAGGTGAGATTTATGGTGAAGTTTAGGGTTGGGGTTAGGTTGAGGGTGAGGATTATGTTTAGAGTCAGGGTTAGTGGGAGGGTTAGGGTGAAGGTTAGGGTTAGGTTGATTTTTAGGCATAGGGTTAAGGTTAGGATTAGGGTTAGGGTGAGTGTGAGTGTGAGTGTTAGGGTTAGGGTTAGGCTTAGGTTTAGGGTTAGGCTGAGGGTGAGGGTGAGAGTGAGCATTTGAGTTACAGTGAGGGTGAGGATTAGAGTTAGGGTAAGGGTTAGGATGAGGGTTAGAGTTACAGTGAGGGTGATGTTTAGGGTTAGGGTGAGGGTTAGGGTTAGGATTAGGGTTAGGGTGAGGGTGAGGGTTAGGATTAGGGTTACAGTTAAGTTTATTGTTAGTGTTATGGTTAATGTTACTTTTGGAGTGAGGGTGATGCTGAGGGTGAGGGTTAGGGTTAGGTTTAGGGTTAGGGTTAGGATTAGGGTTAGGGTGAGGGTGAGTTTGAGGGTAAAGGTTAGGGTTAGGGTGATGGTTAGTGTTACGGTTAGCTTGAAGGTTAGGATGAGGGTTAGGGATAGATTGAGTGTTAGGGTGAGGGTGAAGGTAAGGGTAAATTGAGGGTTAGGCTGTGGGTGAGGGTTAAGATAAGGGTGAGTGTTAAGGTTAGGGTGAGGGTTAGGGTAAGTGTGAGGGTTAGGGGTTAGGGTGAGGGTGAGGGTTAGATTGAGGATTAGGGTTAGGGTTAGTGTGAGGTTTAGGGTGAGGATAAGGGTTTAGGTTTAGGTGAGGATAAGAGTTAGAATTAGGGTTAGGGTGAGGGCTAGGGTGAGGCTGGGTGTTAGGGTTAGGGTTAGGGTTAGGGTGCGGTTTAGGGTTAGGATGAATATTAGGGTTAGTGTGAGGGTTAGTGTTAGGGTTATGGTTAGTGTTAGGGTAGGGGTAAGTGTTAGGGTGATGGTTAAGTTTAGGGTGAGGGTTACAGTTAGGTTGAGGGTTAGGGTTCGTGTTAGGGTTATTTTTAATTTTAGATTTAGGGTTACGTTGAGGGTGAGGGTGAGGTTGAGGGTTAGGGTTATTGTGAGGTTTAGGTTTAGGATTTGGGTTAGAGTTAGGGTTAGGGTTAGGGTGAGGTTTAGGGTTAGAGTTAGGCTTAGGTTGAGGGTTAGGTTGACGGTTCGGGTTAGGGTTAGTGTTAGTTTAGTGTTACGGTGAGGGTTAGTTTGAGGGTTAAGGTTAGAGTTAGGGTTAGGTTTAGGATTTGGGTTAGGGTGAGGGTGAGTGTGTGGGTTAGGGTTAGGTTTAGGGTAAGGCTTAGGGTTACGGTGAGGGTGAGTTTGAAGGTGAGGGTGAGGTTTAGGGTGAGTGTTAGGATTACGGTTAGGGTGAGGGTAAGGGTGAGGGTTAGGGTTAGGATTAGGGTTAGGCTGAGGGCTAGGGTGAGGGTGAGGTTTAGGTTTATGGTTAGGGGGAGGTTTAAGGTTAGGGTTAGGTTGAGGATGAGGTTTAATTTTAGAGTTAGTATTAGGGTGAGTGTGAGTGTTAGGATTAGTGTTAGGGTTAATGTAAGGGTTATTGTTAGGGTTAGGTTGAGGGTTAGTGTTATGGTTAGGATTAGGATTAGGGTTAATGTGAGGGTGAGTGTGAGGGTTAGGGTGAGGGTTAGGTTGGGCTTAGGGTTAGGCTGAGGGTGATGGTGAGGGTTAGGGTTAGGGTTAGTGTGAGGGTGAGGTTTAAGGTTAGAGTTAGTGTTAGTGTGAGGGTTAGTGTGAGAGTGAGTGTTAGGGTTAGGTTGTGGGTGAGGGTTAGGATTAGGTTGATGCTAAGGGTTATGGTCAGGGTGAGGGTTAGGATGAGGGTTAGGGATAGTGTGAGGATTAGGGTGAAGGTGACAGTAAGGGTAAAGGTGAGGGTTAGGCTGAGAGTGAGGATTACTGTAAGGGTGAGGGTTAGGGCTAGGGTGAGGGTTAGGTTTAGGGTTAGGGTTAGGGTGTGGTTTAGAGTGAGGATTCGTTTTTGGGGTTAGTTTGAGATTTAGGGTGAGGATGAGGGTTAGGGTTGGGTTGAGCGCTAGGGTGAGGATGAGGGTTAGGGTTAGGGTTAGGGTGAATGTTAGGTTTTGGGTGATCGTTAGGGTTAATATGAGGGTTAGTAATAGGGTTTGGGTTAGTGTTGGGGTGAGGGTAAGTGTTAGGGTGAGGTTTAGGGTTAGGGTGAGAATTATGGTTAGAATGAGGGTTAGGGTTATGTTTAGGGTTATTTTTAGGGTTATTGTTAGGGTTAGGATGAGGGTCAGGTTTAGGATTAGGGTTAGGGTGAGGGCTAGGGTGAGTGTGAGAATTAGGGTTAGGGTTAGGCTTAGGCTTAGAGTTAGGCTTAGGCTGAGGGTGAGATTGAAGGTGAGGGTTAGCATGATGGTTAGGGTCATGGTTAGAGTGTGGGTTAAAATGAGGGTTAGGTTTAGGGTGAGGTTTAGGGTGAGGGTGACAGTAAGGGTCAAGATGAGGGTTAGCGTGAGGACTAGGGTTAGGGTGAGGGTGAGGATAAGATTGAGGATAGTGTTAAGGTTAGAGTGACTTTTATGGTGATAATGAGGGTTAGGGTTAGGGAGAGGGCTAGGGAGAGGGTGAGGATTAGGGATAGGGTTAGGGTTAAGGTGATGGTTAGAGGGTTAGTGTGAGGGTTAGTGTTAGGACTAGGGTTAGTTTTAGGGTGAGGGTGAGTGTTAGGGTGAGATATAGCGTTAGGGTAAGGGTTATGGTTAGGGTTAGGGTTAGTGATAGCTTTAGAGTTATTGTTTGGTTTAGGGTTAAGCTTACGTTGAGGGTGAGGGTGAGGTTAATATTAGGGTGAGGGTTACCGTTAGGGTGAGGGTTATGGTTAGGGTTAGGGTTAAGTGTTAGGTTTAGGGTTATTTTTAGGGTTAGGGTTAGGGTTAAGGTTACGGTGAGGGTGAGGGTGAAGGTAAGGTTTAGGTTTATGTTGAGGTTTAGGTTTAGGGTTAGGGTTAGAGTTTGGGTTAGGGTGAGGGTGAGGTTTAGGTTTAGAGTTAGTGTTAGGGGGAGGGTTAGGGTGAGGGTTAGGTTTAGGGTTAGGGTTAGGGTTAGTGTTAGGATTAGGGTTAGGGTGAGGTTGAGTGTGAGGTTAGGGTTAGGGTTAGTCTGAGGGTGAGGGTAAGGGCTAGGTTTAGGATTAGGGTGAGGTTTAGGATGAGGTTAAGGTTAGGATTAGGGTTAGGATGAGGGCAAGTTTGAGGATTAGGTTTAGGGTTAGCATTATGGTGAGGTTTAGGATTAGGGTTAGGTTTATGGTTAGGGTGAGGCTTAGGGTTAGGGTTACAGTGAGGGTGAGGTTTAGGGTTAGGGTGAGGGTTAGTGTTAGGGTTAGGGTGAGGGTGAGGTTTAGGGTTAGAGTTAGGGTTAGTGTTAGGGTTAGGGTTAGGGTGAGTGTTAGGGTGAGGGTTAGGCTTAGGCTTAGGCTTAGGCCGAGCGTGGGAGTGATGGTTAGGGTTAGGGTTAGAGTGAGGGTTAGTGTTAGGTTTAGGGTGACTCTTAGGATGAGGTTTGTTGTTATGTTTAGGGTTAGGGTTAGTTTTAGGGTTACAATTAGGGTTAGGTTTAGGGTTAGGGTTATGGTTAGGGTTTGGGTTAGGGTTAGAGTTAAGTTTAAGATTAGGGTTAGGGTTAGGGTTATTGTTAGTGTTATGGTTAGTGTTAAGTTTGCGGTGAGGGTGAGGCTTAGGGTGAGGGTTATGGTTAGTGTTAGGTTTTGGGTTAGGGTTAGTATTATTGTTAAGGATAGGGTTAGAGTTACCGTCATGGTGAGAGTGAGGGTGAGGGTTAGGGTGAGGTTTAGGGTGAGGTTTAGGGTTAGAGTTAGGGTTAGGGTTAGGGTGATGGTGAGGTTTAGGGTTAGAGTTAGGGTGAGTGGGAGGGTTAGGGTGAGGGTTAGGGTTAGGTTTAGTGTTACCATTAGGGTGAGGGTGAGGGTTAGGTTGAGTTTTAGGGATAGGGTTAGGGTTAGGATTAGGGTGAGGGTGAAGGTGAAGGTTAGGGTTAGGCTTAGGCTTAGGGTTAGGCTGAGGGTGAGGCTGGGGGTGAGTATTAGGGTTAAGGTGATGGTTAGGGTTAGGGTTAGTGTTATTGTTAGGGTTAGGGTTACAGTTAAGGTGAGGGTGAGGGTGCACGTAGGGTTAGGGTTAGGGTTAAGCTGAGGTTTAGGGTTAGGTTTAGAGATAGGGTTAGGGTGAGTGTAAGGTTTAGGGTTAAAGTTAGGGTTAATGTTAGGGTTAGGCTTAGGGTTAGAATGAGGCTTAGCTTGGGCGTGAGGATTAGGTTTATGGTTAGGGTTATAGTTAGGATTAGGTTTAGGGTTAGGGTTAGGCTAAGGGTTAATGTTAGTGTTATGGTTAGTGTTAGGTTTAAGTTTGCAGTGAAGGTGAGGCTGAGGTTGAGGTTTATGGTTAGGGTTAGTGTTATGGTTAGTGTTATTGTTAGGGTTAGGGTTAGAGTTACGGTGAGGGTGAGGGTGAGGGTGAGGGTAAGGCTTAGGTGAGATGGGTGAGGTTTAGGGTTAGGGTTAGGTTGAGGGTGAGGATTATGTTTAGAGTTAGGGTTAGTGGGAGGGTTAGTGTGAGGGTTAAGGTTAGTTTGATTTTTAGGGATAGTGATAGGGTTATGATTAGGGTTAGGGTGAGGGTGAGGGTGAGGGTTAGTGTTAGGTTTAGGCTTAGGCTTAGGCTTAGGCTGAGGGTGAGGATGGGAGTGAGCGTTTGTGTTACAGTGAGGATGAGGATTAGAGTTAGGGTGAGGGTTAGAAGGGGGGTTAGGGTTACAGTGAGTTTGAGGGTTAGGGTTAGGGTGAGGGTAACTTTTAGGATTAGGGTTAGGGTGAAGGTGAGGGTTAGGATTAGGGTTAGAGTTAGGTTTATTGTTAGTGTTATGGTTAAGGTTACTTTTGGAGTGAGGGTGAGGCTGAGTGTGAGGGTTAGGGTTAGGATTAGGGTTAGGGTTAGGATTAGGGTTAGGGTGAGGGTGAGATTGAGGATGAGGTTGAGGGTTAGGGTTAGGTTTAGGGTGAGATTTACGTTTAGGATTAGGGTTAGAGTTAGGGTTAGGTTTAGGGTGAGGGTAAGTGTTAGGGTGAGGTTTATGTTTAGGGTTAGGTTTACAGATAGGTTGAGGGTTAGGTTTCCTGCTAGTGTTAATTTTAATTTTAAGTTTATTGTTACGTTGAGGGTGAGGGTGAGGGTGAAGGTTATGATTAGGGTTAGAGTGAGGTTTAAAGTTAGGATTAGGGTTAGAGTTAGGGTTAGGGTTAGGTTGATTTTTAGGGTTAGAGTTAGGCTTAGGGTTAGGTTGAGGTTTAGGGTTAGAGTTAGGCTTAGGGTGAGGGTTAGTGTGAGGGTTAGGGTTAGGGTTAGTGTTAGGTTAGGGTTAGGGTGAGGGTTAGTGTGAGGGTTAGGGTTAGGTTTAGGTTGAGGTTTAGGTATAGGATTAGGGTTAGAGTTAGGGTTAAGTTGATCGTGAGGTTTAGGGTTAGAGTTAGAGTTAGTGTTAGGGTTAGGTTTAGGGTGAGGGTTAGGGTGAGGGTTAGATTTCGGGTTAGGCTTAGGCGGATTGTGAGTGTGAGGGTTAGGGTTAGGGTGAGGGTTAGCGTTAGGTTTAGGGTGAGGGTTTGGATGAGGTTTTTGGTTATGGTTAGGTTTAGTGTTACTTTTAGGGTTAGGGTTATGGTTAAGTTTAGGTTTATGGTTAGGGTTAAGGTGAGGGTTAGGTTTAGGGTTAGGCTTAGGTTTAAGGTTATGGTTATTGTTAGTGTTATGGTCACTGTTAAGTTTGCAGTGAGGGTGAAGCTCAGGTTGATGGTTATGGTTAGTGTTAGTGTTAGGGTTAGGGTTAAGGTTAGTGTTATTGTTAGGGTTAGAGTTAGAGTTATGGTCACGGTGAGAGTGAGGGTGAGGGTGAGGGTTAGGTTGAGGTTTAGGGTGAGGTTTAGGTTTAAGGTTAGGGTTAGGGTGCTGGTGAGCTTTAGGTTTATAGTTAGGGTTAAGGGGAAGGATAGGGTGAAGGTTAGATTTAGGGTTAGTTTTATAGATAGGTTGAGGGTTAGTGTTCCTGCTAGGATTATTTTCAATGGTAAGTTTAGGTTTACGTTGAGGGTGAGGGTGAGGGTGAGGGTTAGGGTTAGGGTTAGGGTGAGGGTTAAGGTTAGGATTAGGGTTAGAGTTAGGGTTAGGGTTAGGGTGAGGTTTAGGGTTAGAGTTCGGCTTAGGGTGAGGTTTAGTGTGAGGGTTAGGGTTAGGGTTAGTGTTAAGTTAGGGTTAGGGTGAGGGTTAGTGTGAGGGTTAGGGTTAGGTTTTGGTTGAGGTATAGGTATAGGGTTAGGGTTAGAGTTAGGGTTAGGTTGACCGTGAGGTTTAGGGTTAGAGATAGGGTTAGTGTTAGGGTTAGTTTTAAGGTGAGGGTTAGGGTGAGAGTTAGAGTTCGGGTTAGGCTTAGGCAGATTTTGTGGGTGAGGGTTAGGGTTAGGGTGAGGGTTAGCGTCAGGTTTAGGGTGAGGGTTTGGATGAGGTTTTTGGTTATGGTTAGGGTTAGTGTTACTTTTAGGGTTAGGGTTAGGGTTAGGTTTATGTTTAGGGTTAAGGTGAGGGTTAGATTTGGGGTTAGGCTTAGGGTTAATGTTAGGGTTATTGTTAGTGTTATGGTTAGTGTTAAGTTTGCAGTGAGGGTGAGGCTCAGGTTGACCGTGATGGTTAGTGTTAGGGTAAGGGTTAGGGTTAAGGTTAGTGTTATTGTTAGGGTTAGGGTTAGAGTTACGGGCACGGTGAGAGTGAGGGTGAGGCTGAGGGTTAGGGTGAGGTTTAGGGTGAGGTTTAGGTTTAAGGTTAGGGTTAGGGTGCTGGTGAGGTTTAGGTTAAGAGTTAGGGTTAAGGGGAGGGTTAGGGTGAGGGTTAGGTTTTGGTTTAGTGTTAGCATTAGGGTGAGGGAGAGGGTTAGGTTGAGGTTCAGAGATAGGGTTAGGGTTAGGGTTAGGTTAGGGTCAGTGTGAGGTTGAGGGTTAGGGTTAGGGTTAGGCTTAGGCTTAAGCTTAGGCTAAGGGTGAGGATGGGAGTGACTATTAGGCTTAGGGTGGTGGTTAGGCTTAGGTTAGTGTTATTTTAGGGTTAGAGTCAGAGTTACGGTGAGGGTGAGGGTGCGCGTGAGGTTTAGGTTTAGGGTTAAGGTAAGGTTTAGGGTTAGGTTAAGAGATAGAGTTAGGGTGAGGGTGAGGTTTAGGGTTAGAGTTAGTGTTAGTGTTAGGGTTAGGCTTAGGGTTAGGCTGAGCCTGAGGGTGGGGTTGAGGATTAGGGTTAGGGTTAGGGATAGAGTTAGGGTTAGGGTTAGGATTAGGGTTAGGGTTTGGGTTATTTTTAGAGTTATAGTTAGGGTTAAGTTTGCAGTGAGAGTGAGGCTGAGGGTGAGGTTTATGGTTCGGGTTAGGGTTAGGATTAGGGTTAGGGTAAGGGTGAGTGTGAGGGTTAGGGTTAGGGTTAGGCTTAGGCTTAGGGTTAGGCTGAGGGTGAGGGTGGGGGTGAGGGTTAGTGTTATGTTGAGGGTGAGGATTAGGGATTGGGTGTTGGTTAGGATGAGGGTTAGTGTTATGGTGAGGGTAAGGTTTAGAGTTAGGGTGAGGGTTTGGGTTAGGATTAGGGTGAGAGTGAGGGTGATAGTTAGGGTTAGGGTTAGGGTTAGGGTGATTGTTAGTGTTATGGTTAAGGTTACCTTTGCAGTGAGGGTGAGGCTGAGGGGGAGGTTTAGGGTGAGGATTAGGGTTAGGGTGAGGTTGAGGGTTAGGATTAGGGTTAGGGTGAGGTTTAGGGTTAGGGTGAGGGTTAGGGTTAGTGTGAGGGTTAGTGTTAGGGTTATGGTTAGGGTTAGGGTCAGGGTTAGTGTTAGGTTCAGGGTTAGGGTTAGGGTTAGTGTTAGGGTTAGGGTTAGGGTGAGGGTTAGTTTGAGGTTTAGGGTTAGGCTTAGGTTTAGGATTAGGTTTGGGTGAGGGTGAGTGTGAGGGTTAGGGTTACGCTTTGGCTTAGGCTGACGGTGAGGGTGGGGGTGAGGATTAGTGTTTGGTTATAGTTAGGTTTAGAATTAGAGTGACGGTTAGGATGAGGTTTAGGGTTACGATTAGGGTGAGGGCTAGGGTGAGGGTGAGGGTTAGTGTTAGGGTTAGGGTTAGGCTGAGGTTTAGGCTGAGGGTGAGATTGAGGGTGAGGGTTAGGGTTAGGTTGATGGTTAGGGTTCGGTTAGCTTGAAGGTTAGAATGAGGTTTAGGGATAGGGTGAGTGTTAGGGTTAGGGTGATGGTAAGGGGAAAGTTGAGGGTTATGCTGTGGGTGAGGGTTAAGATAAGGGTGAGGGTTAGGGTTAGGGTGAGGGTTAGGGTAAGTGTGAGGGTTAGGGGATAGGGTGAGGATGAAGGTTAGGTTTAATGTGAGGTTTAGGGTGAATATGAGGGTTAGGGTTAGGTGAGGGTAAGGGTTAGAATTAGAATTAGGGTGTGGGCTAGGGTGAGGGTGAGGTTTAGGGTTAGGGTTAGGGTTAGGGTGAGGTTTAGGAATAGGGTGAGTGTTAGGGTTAGTGTGAGGGTTAGGGTTAGGGTTAGGGTCAGTGTTAGGGTGAGGGTAAGTGTTAGGATGATGGTTAGGTTTAGGGTGAGGGTTACAGTTCGGGTAAGGTTTAGGTTTAGTGTTAAGGGTATTTTTAATTTTTGGTTTAGGGTTAGATATAGGGTGAGTGTCAGGGTGTTGGTTAGGGTTAGGGTTAGGGTGAGCTTTAGGGTTAGGATTAGTGTTAGAGTTAGGGTTAGGATTAGGGTGAGGTTTAGGTTTAGAGTTAGGCTTAGGGTGAGGGTTAGTGTGAGGTTTAGGGTTAGGGTTAGTGTTATGTTACGGTTAGAGTGAGGGTTAGTGTGAGGGTTAGGGTTAGATTTAGGGTTACGGTTAGGATTAGAGTTAGGGTGAGGGTTAAGATGAGGGTTAGGGATAGGATGAGGGTTAGGGTGATTGCTGGGGTGAGGGTGATGTTTTGAGTTAGGGTTAGGGTGAGGTGTAGGGTTAGGTTGAGGGTGAGGTTTAATTTTAGAGTTAGGGTTAGGGTGAGGGTTAGGGTTAGGGTTAGTGTTTGGGTTAGGGTTAGGTTTAGTGTTAATGTTAGGTTGAGGGTCAGGGTTATGGTTAGGATTAGGTTTAGGGTGAGGGTGAGGGTGAGTGTGAGGGTTAGGGTTATGGTTAGGCTTAGTGTTAGGCTGAGGGTGTGGGTGAGGGTTAGGGTTTGGGAGATGTATAGGGTTAGAGTTAGTGTTAGTGTGAGGATTAGTGTTAGGGTTAGGTTGTGGGTGAGGGTTAGGGTTAGGGTGATGCTTAGGGTTACGGTCAGGGTGAGGTTTAGGATGAGGGTTAGGGTTAGTGTGAGGGTTAGGGTGACGGTGACAGTAAGGTTAAAGCAGAGGGTTAGGCTGAGAGTGAGGATTACAGTAAGGGTGAGGGTTAGGTTTCGGTGAGGGATAGGTTTAGGGTTAGGGTGAGGGTGTGGTTTAAATTGAGGATTAGGGTTAGGGTTAATGTGAGGTTTAGGGTGAGCATGAGGGTTAGGGTTTGGTTGAGGGCTAGATTGAGGGTGAGGTTTAGGATTATGGTTAGCGTGAGTGTTAGCCTTAGGGTGATCATTAGGGTTAGTGTGAGTGTTAGTGTTAGGGTTAGAGTTAGTGTTAGGGTGAGGGTAAATGTTAGGTTGAGGTTTAGGGTTAGGGTGAGGTTTATGTTTAGAATGTGTGTTAGGGTTAGGTTTAAGATAATTTTTAGGGTTAGGGTTAGGGTTAGGATGAGGGTCAGGGTTAGGTTTAGGGTTAGGCTGAGGCTGAGGGTGAGGTTGAGGGTTAGGTTTAGCATGATGGTTAGGGTTATGGTTAGGGTAAGGGTTAGGATGAGGTTTAGGGTTAGGGTGACGGTTAGGATGAGGTTTAGGGTTAGGATTAGGGTTAGGATGAGGGCAAGGGTGAGGTTGAGGTTTTGGGTTGGCATTATGGCAAGGTTTAGGATTAGGGTTAGGTTTAGGGTTAGGGTGAGTGTTTGGGTTAGGGTTACGGTGAGGTTGAGGTTTGGGGTTAGGGTGAGAGTTAGGGTTAGGGTTAGGGTTAGGGTGAGGGCTTGGGTAAGGTTTAGGGTTACAGTGAGGATGATGGTTAGGGTGAGTGTTAGGGTTAGGTTTATTTTTAGGGTTAGGGTTAGAGTTATGGTGAGGGTGAGGGTGAGGGTGAGGTTTAGGGTTAGGGTGATGGTGAGGTTTCGGGTTAGAGTTAGGGTTAGGGGCAGAGTTAGGGTGAGGTTTAGGGTCAGGTTTAGTGTTAGGGTTAGGGTTAATGTTAGGAGTAGTGTTAGAGTTATGGTGAGGGTGAGGGTTAGGCTTAGGCTTAGGGTTTGGGTATAGGCTAGTTTGAGGGTAAGGATTAGGGTTAGGGTTAGTGTGACGGGTAGGGTGAGGGCTAAGTTTAGTGTTAGGGTTAGGGTTGGGGATAGGGTGAGTTTTAGTGTAAGGTTGAGGGTTAGTGTTAGAGTTTGGATTAGGGTTAGGGTTAAGGTGAGGGTGAGTGTGAGGTTTAGGATTAGGGTTAGGGTTAGGTTTAGAGTTAGGGTGAGGGTGAGGGTGAGTGTTACGGATATGGTGAGTGTTGGCGTTAGGTTTAGAGTGATGGTTAGGGTGAGGGTTAGTCTTAGGCATAGGGTTCGGGTATGGGCTAGGTTGAGGGTGAGGGTTAGGGTTAGGGTTAGGGTGAGAGTTAGGGTGAGGGTTAGGGTTAGTGTTAGGGTTGGGGTTGGGGATAGGGTGATATTTAGTGTGGGGTTGAGGGTTAGTGTTAGGGTTAGGATTAGGGTTAGGTTAAGGTGAGGGTGAGTGTGAGGTTTAGGGTTAGGGTAATGATTAGAGTTAGGGTGAGGGTGAGGGTGAGGGTTACAGTTAGGGTGAGTGTTGGTGTTAGGTTTAGAGTGAGGGTTAGGGTGAGTGTTAGGCATAGGCTTAGGGTTTGGGTATGGGCTAGGGTGAGGATGAGGGTTAGGGTTAGGTTTAGGGTGAGCGGTAGGGTGAAGGGTTAGGGTTAGTGCTAGGGTTAGGGTTGCAGTTAGGGTTAGGCTTAATGTTAGGCGGAGGGTGAGGGTGAGGGTGAGGTTTAGGGTTAGGGTGAGGGTGAGGATTAGGGTAAGAATTAGGGTTAGGGGGAGGGTTAGTGTGAAGGTTAGGGTTAGGTTTAGTGTTACGGGTAGGTTTAGGGTGATGTTGAGTGTGAGGGTCAGGATTAGTCTTAGGCTGAGGCGGAGGCTTAGGCGGAGCGTGAGGGTGAGGGTGAGAGTTAGGGTTAGGGTTTTAGGGTTAAGGTGAGTGTTAGGATGAGTGTCGGGTTAGCATTAGGGTTAGGGGGAGGGCTAGAGTTAGGGTGGGGGTTAGGGCTAGCGTTACGGTAAGGTTTAGGGTTAGGGTTAGGGTTAGGGTTAGGGTGAGGCTGAGGGTTAGGATTAGGATTAGGGTGAGGGTTTGTTTTAGGGTTAGAGTTACCGTGAGGGTCAGGGTTTGGGTTAGGTTTAAGGTTAGTGTTATAAGTTAAGTTTAGGCTTAGAATTACATTAAGTGTGAGGGTGAGGGTGAGGGTTAGGATCAGGGTTAGGGTGAGGTTTAGTGTTAGGATTATGGTTAGAGTGAGGGTGAGGTTTAGGGTTAGAGTTAGGGTTAGGGGGAAGGTTAGGTTGAGTGTTAGGGTTAGGGTTAGTGTTAGGGTTAGGGTGAGGGTTAGGTTGAGGTTTAATGTTAGGGTTAGGGTTAGGTTTAGGATTAGGGTGAGAGTCAGGGTGAGTTTGAGGGTTAGGGTTAGGGTTTGGCTTAGGCTTAGGGTTAGGCTGAGGTATGGGTGGAGGTGAGGATTAGGTTTAGAATGATGGTTAGGGTTATGGTTAGGTTAAGGGTTAGTATAAGTGTTAGTGTTAGGATTAGGGTTAGGGTGAGGGCTAGGGTGAGGGTGAGGGTTAGGGTTAGGCTTAGGCTTAGGCTTAAGTTTAGGCTGAGGCTGAGGGTGAGGGTGAGGGTTAGGGTTAGGTTGATGGTTGAGGTTGCCATAAGGGTGAGGGTTAGGATGAGGATTTATGTTATGGTGAGGGTTAGGGTGAGGGTGAGCGTTACGGTAAGGTGAGGTTTAGGATTAGGGTGAGGTTGAGGTTTAGATTCAGGATTAGTGTTAAGGTTAATGTGAGGTTAACGGTGAGGATGAGGTTTAGGGTTAGGTTGAGGCCTAGGTTGAGGGTGAGAGTTAGGGTAAGGGTGAGGTTTAGGGTTAGGTTGATGGTTAGGGTTAGTGTGACGGTTAGTGTTATGGTTAGGGTTAGTGTTAGGGTGAGGGAAAGTGTTAGGGTGATGGTTAGGTTTAGGGTGAAGGTTATGGTTAGGATGAGGGTTAGGGTTAGGGTTAGGTTTATTGTTAGGTTAGGGTTAGGGTTAGGGTTATGTAGAGAGTGAGTGTGAGAGTGAGGGTTAGGGTTAGGATGAGGTTTAGGTTTCAGATTAGGGTTAGAGTTAGGGTTAGGGTGAGGGTGAGGTTTAGGGTTAGAGTAAGGGTTAGTGTTAGTGTTACGATTAGGGTGAGGGTAAGTTTGAGGGTTAAGGTTAGGGTTAGGTTTAGGCTTAGGGTTAGGCTCAGGGTGAGGGTGGGGATGAGGAATAGGTGTAACGTGATGGTTAGGGTTAGGGTTAAGTTTAGGGTTAGGATTAGGGTTACGGTTAGGGTTAGCGTTAGGTTGAGGGTGAGGGTTAGATTGAGGGTTAGGGTTATGTTGAGCGTTATGGTTAGGGTGAGGGTTAGGTTTAGTGTTAGGGTTATTGTTAGGGTTAGGTTTAGGGTTACAGTGAAGTTGAGGGTGAAGGTTAGGTTTAGAGTTAGGATGAGGTTCAGTTTTAGGGTTAGGGTTAGAGTTAGGTTTAGGGTGATGGTGAGGTTTAGGTTTAGTGTTAGGGTTATTGTTAGGGTTAGGGTTAAGGTGAGGGTTAGGGTGAGGGTTAGGGTGAGGGTAAGGGTTAGGTTTAGTATGAGTGTTAGGATGAGGTTTAGGTTTAGGTTTAGGGTTAGTGTTAGGTTTAGTGTTAGGGTTAGGATTAGGTTTAGGGTTAGGGTTAGGGTTTTGGTGAGTGTTAGGGTTAGGGTTAGGGTTAGGCTTAGGCTTACGCTTAGGTTTAGGATTATTGTTAATGTTATGTTTAGTGTTAATTTTGCGGTGAGGGTAAGGCACAGGGTGAGGTTTATGGTTATTGTTAGGTTTAGGGTTAGGGTTACTGTTATTGTTAGGGTTAGGGTTAGAGTTACGGTCACTGTGAGAGTGAGGTTGAGGGTGAGGGTTAGGGTGAGGTTTACGGTGAGGTTTAGGGTTAGGGTTAGTTTTAGGGTGCTGGTGAAGTTTAGGGTTAGAGTTCAGGTTAGGGGGATGGTTTAGGGTGAGGGTTAGGTTTAGGTTTAGTGTTAGCATTATGGTGAGGGTGAGGGTTAGGTTGAGGTTTAGGGATAGGGTTAGGGTTAGGATTAGGGTTAGGGTGAGAGTGAGGGTGAGGGTTAGGCTTAGTGTTAGGCTTAGGCTAAGGGTTAGGCTGAGGGTGAAGGTGGGGGTGAGGATTAGTTTTAGGGTGATCGTTAGGTTTAGGGTTAGTGTCATTGTTGGGGTTAGGGTTAGAGTTATGGTGAGGCAGAGAGTGCGGTTGAGGGTAAGTGTTAGGGTTAATGTGAGTGTTAGGATGAGGATTAGGGTTAGGATTAGTGTTAGGGTGAAGGCTAGGATGACTCTGAGTGTTAGGGTAAGGGTTAGGCTGAGGTTTAGGGTTAGGGTTAGGGTGAGGGTGACGTTTAATTTTAGAGCTAGGGTTAGGGTGAGGGTTAGGGTTAGTGTTTGGGCTAGGGTTAGGGTTAGTGTTAGGGTTAGGTTGAGGGTTAGGGTTAGGGTTAGGATTAGGTTTAGGGTGAGGGTGAGGGTGAGTGTGAGGGTTAGGTTTAGGATTAGACTTAGTGTTAGGCTGAGGGTGAGGGTGATGGTGAGGCTTAGGTTGAGGGTGAGGTTTAGGGTTAGAGTTAGTGTTAGTGTGAGGGTTAATGTTAGGGTTAGTTTGAGGGTGAGGGTTCGGATTAGGGTGATGCTTACGATTACGGTCAGGGTCAGGTTAGGATGAGGGTTAGGGTTAGTATGAGGGTTAGGGTGAGGTTGACAGGACAGTAAGGGGAAAGTTGAGGGTTATCTGAGAATGAGGATTACGGTAAGGGTGAGGGTTAGTGTTAGGGTGAGTGTTAGGTTTAGGTTTAGGGTGAGGGTGTGGTTTAGATTGAGGATTAGTCTTAGGGTTAGTGTGAGGTTTAGGGTGAGGATGAGGGTTAGGGTTAGGTTGAGGGCTAGGTTGAGGGTGACATTTAGTGTTAGGGTTAGCGTGAGTGTTAACCTTAGGGTGATCATTAGGGTTAGTGTGAGTGTTAGTGTTACGGTTAGGGTTAGTGTTATGGTGAGGGTTAGGTTTAGGGTTAGGATTAGGGTTAGGGTTAGGGTTAGGTTTAGGGTTGTTTTTAGGGTTAGGGTTAGGGTTAGGATGAGGGTCAGGGTGAGGATTAGGGTTAGAGTGAGGGCTAGGTTGAGGGTGAGGATTAGTGTTAGGGTTAGGCTTAGGCTTAGGTTTAGGCTGAGGCTTAGGGTGAGGTTGAGGGTTAGGGTTAGCATGATGGTTAGGGTCATGGTTAGGGTGAGGGTTAGGATAAGGGTTAGGGTTAGGGTGAGGTTTATGGTGAGGGTGACAGTAAGTGTCATGGTGAGGGTTAGGGTGAGGATTAGGATTAGGGTTAGGTTGAGGGTGAGGCTAAGATTGAGGATTAGTGTTAAGGTTAGAGTGAGTTTTAGGGTGATAATGAGGGTTAGGGTTAGTGTGAGAGCTATGGTGAGGGTGAGGGTTAGGGATAGGGATAGGTTGAGTTTTTGGGCTAAGGTGATGTTTAGGGTTAGTGTGAGGGTTAGTGTTAAGACTAGGGCTAGTTTTAGGGTGAGGGTTAGTGGTAGGGTGAGTTATAGCGTTAGGGTGAGGGTTATGGTTAGGGTTAGGGTTAGTGTTAGGTTTAGGGTAATTGTTAGGGTTAGGGTTAGCATTAAGGTTACAGTGAAGGTGAGGGTGAGGGTAAGGGTTAGGGTTAGGGTGAGGCTTAGGTTTAGGGTTAGGGTTAGAGTTAGGGTTAGGTTGAGGGTGAGGTTTAGGTTTAGAGTTAGGGTTAGGGTGAGGGTTAGGGTGATTGTAAGGGTTAGGGTTAGGGTTAGGTTTAGTGTTAGGATTAGGGTTAGGGTGAGTTTGAGTGTGAGGGTTAGCGTTAGGGTTAGGCTGAGTTTGAGGTTGAGTGTTAGGGTTAGGGTGAGGGATTGGGTTAGGGTTAGGATTAAGGTGAGGGTTAGGATGAGGTTTAGTGTAAGGATTAGGGTTAGGATGAGGGCAAGGTTTAGGGGGACGGTTAGGGTTAGAATTATGGCGAGATTTAGGATTAGGGTTAGGTTTAGGGTTAGGGTGAATTTTAGGGTTGGGGTTAGTGTTAGGTTGAGGGTGAGGGTTAGGATTAGGTTTAGGGTTAGGGTTATTGTTAGTGTTATGATTAATGTTAAATTTAAGGTGAGGGTGAGGCTGAGGGTGAGGTTTAGGTTTAGGGTTATGGTGAGGTTTAGGGTTAGGGTTAAGGTTAGGTTTAGGGTGAGGGCTTGGGTTAGGGTTAGGGTTAGGGTGAGGGTGAGGGTTAGGGTTAGGGTTTGAGTTAGGGTTATTCTAGGGTTTGGGTAATGGTTAAGCTGAGGGTGAGGGTGAGGGTTAAGTTAGGGTTAGGGTGAGCTTTAGATTTAGGGTTAGGTTTAGAGTTAGGTTTAGGGTGATGGTGAGGTTTAGGGTTAGAGTTAGGGTTAGTGTTAGGGTTAAGGTTAGTGTGAGGGTTAGGGTGAGGGTTAGAGGTAGGGTTAGGGTTAGGTTTAGGATGAGGGTTAGGGCTATGTTTAGGGTGAGGTTTAGGATGAGCTTTAGTGTTAGGTTGAGGTTTAGGGTTAGTTTTACTGTTAGGATTAGGGTTAGGGTTAGGGTGAGGGTTAGGGTTAGGGTTTGGCTTAGGGATAGGGTTAGGGTTATTGTTAGTGTTATGGTTAGTGTTAAGTTTGCGGCGAGGGTGAGGCTCAGGGTGAGGGTTATGGTTAGTGTTAGGGTTTGGGTTAGGTTTAGTATTATTATTAAGGTTAGGGTTAGAGTTTCGGTCATGGTGAGTGTGAGGGTGAAGGTTAGGGTGAGGTTTAGGGTGAGTATTAGGGTTAGGGTTAGGGTTAGGTTTAGGGTACTGGTGAGGTTTAGGTTTAGAGTTAGGGTGAGGGGAGGGTTAGGGTGAGGGTTAAGGTTAAGTTATTGTTAGTATTAGTGTGAGGGTGAGGGTTAGGTTGTGGTTTAGGGATAGGGTTAGGGTTAGGATTAGGGTTAGGGTGAGGGTAAGGGTGAGGGTTATGTTTAGGCTTAGGCTTAGGGTGAAGCTGAGGGTGAGGCTGGGGGTGAGGATTAGGATTAGGGTGATTGTTAGGGTTAGGGTTAGTGTCATTTTTAGGGTTAGGGTTAGAGTTACTGTGACGGTGAGGGTGCGGGTAGGGTTAGGGTTAGGTTTAGGCTGAGGTTTAGGGTTAGGTTTAGTGATAGTGTTAGGGTGAGGGTGAGGTTTAGGGTTAAATTTAGGGTTAATGTTAGGGTTAGGTTTCGGGTTTGGATGAGGTTGACAGTGGGGGTGAGGACTAGGGTTAGGGTGAGGGTTAGAGTTAGGGTTAGGCTTAGGGTAAGGGTTAATGTTAGTGTTATGGTTAGGCTTAAGTTTGCAGTGAGAGTGAGGCTTAGGGTAAGGTTTATGGTTAAGGTTAGGGTTATGGTTAGTGTTATTGTTAAGGTTAGGTTTAGAGTTTCGGTGAGGGTGAGGGTGAGGGTTAGGGTTATGATGAGATTTAGGGTAAGGTTTAGTGTTAGTGTTAGGTTGAGGGTGAGGATTAGGTTTAGAGTTAGGGTTATTGGGAGGGCTAGGTTTAGGGTTAGGGTTAGGTCGATTTTTAGGGATAGGGTTAGGTTTAGGATTAGGGTTAGGGTGAGGGTGAGTGTGAGGGTTATGGTTAGGGTTAGGCTTAGGCTTAGGGTTAGACTGAGGGTGATGTTGGGGGTGAGGGTTAGTTTTACAGTTAGGGTGAGGATTAGGGTTAGGGTGAGGGTTAGGATGAGGGTTAGGGTTACAGTGAGGGTGAGGGTTAGGGTTAGGGTGAGGGTTAAGGTTAGGATTAGGGTTATGGTGATGTTGAGGGTTAAGATTGGGGTTAGGGTTAGGTTTATTGTTAGTTTTATGGTTAAGGTTACTTTTGGAGTGAGTGTGAGGCTGAGGGTGAGGGTTAGGTTTAGGATTATGGTTAGGGTGAGGTGGAGGGTTAGGATTGGGGTTAGGGTTATGTTTATTGTTAGTGTTATGGTTAAGGTTACTTTTGGAATGAGGGTGAGGCTGAGGGTGAGTGTTATGTTTAGGATTAGGGTGAGGGTGAGGTGGAGGGTTAGGATTGGGTTTAGGGTTAGGTTTATTGTTAGTGTTGTGGTTAAGGTTACTTTTGGAGTGAGCATGAGGCTGAGGGTGAATGTTAGGGTTAGGATTAGGGTTAGGGTTAGGATTAGGGTTAGGGTGAGGGTGAGATTGAGGGTGAGGGTTAGGGTTAGGGTGATGGTTAGTGTTTTGGTTAACTTGAAGTTTAGGATGAGGTTTAGGGATAGACTGAGTGTTAAGGTGAGGGTGAAGGTAAGGGAAAATTTGAGGGTTAGGCTGTAGGTGAAGGTTAAGATAAGGGTGAGGGTTAGGGTTACAGTGAGGGTTAGGGTAAGTGTGACGTTAGGGGCTAGGGTGAGGGGGTGGGTTAGATTGAGGATTAGGGTTAGGGTTAGTGTGAGGTTTAGGGTGAGGATAAGGGTTGAGGGTTAGGTAATGGTAAGAGTTAGAATTAGGGTTAGGGTGAGGGCTAGGGTGAGGTTGATGGTAAGGGTTAGGGTTAGGGTTAGGGTGAGGTTTAGGGTTAGTGTGAGGGTTAGTGTTAGGGTTAAGGTTAGTGTTAGGGTGATGGTTAGGGTTAGGATGAGGTTTACAATTAGGTTGAGGGTTAGGGTTCGTGTAAGGGTTATTTTTAATTTTAGGTTTAGGGTTACGTTGAGGATGAGGGTGAGGGTGAGTGTGAGGGTTAGGGTTAGGGTTAGGGTTAGGGTGAGGTTTAGGGTTAGGATTAGAGTTAGAGTTAGGGTTAGGGTTAGGGTGAGGTTTAGGGTTAGATAGGCTTAGTGTGAGGGTTAGGTTGACGGTTAGAGTTAGGGTTAGTGTTAGGGTAGGATTAGGATAAGGGTTAGTGTGAGGGTTAGGGTTAGGGTTAGGTTTAGGATTAGGGTTAGGGTGAGGGTGAGTGTGTGGGTTAGGGTTAGGTTAAGGGTTAGGCTTAGGGTTAGGCTGAGGGTGAGGTTGAGGGTGAGGGTTAGGTTTAGGGTGAGTGTTAGGATTAGGGTTAGGGTGAAGGTTAGGTTGAGGGTTAGTGTTACGATTAGAGTTAGGCTGAGGGCTAGTGTGAGGGTGAGGTTTAGGGTTAAGTTTAGGGTGAGGTTTATGTTTAGGGTTAGTTTGAGGGTGAGGTTTAATTTTAGAGTTAGGGTTAGGGTGAGTGTTAGGGTTAGGGTTAGTGTTAGGGTTAATGTTAGGGTTAGTGTTAGGGTTAGGGTGAGGGTTATGGTTATGGTTAGGATTAGGATTAGGGTTACTGTGAGGTTGAGTGTGATAGTTAGGGTGAGGGTTAGGGTTAGGCTTAGGGTTAGGCTGAGGTTGAGGGTGAGTTTGAGGGTTAGGGTTAGGGTGAGGGTGAGGTTTAGGGATAGAGTTAGTGTTAGTGTGAGGGTTAGTGTGAGAGTGTGTGTTAGGTTTAGGTTGTGGGTGAGGGTTAGGATTAGGGTGATGCTTGCTTAGGGTTATGGTCACGGTGAGGGTTAGGATGAGGGTTAGGGTTAGTGTGAGGGTTAGGGTGATGTTGACAGTAAAGGTAATGTTGAGGGTTAGGCTGAGAATTAGGATTACAGCAAGTGTGAGGGTTCGGGTTAGGGTGAGGTTTAGGGTTAGGGTTAGGGTGTGGTTTAGATTGAGGATTAGTTTTTGGGGTTAGTGTGAGGTTTAGAGTGAGGATGAGGGTTAGGATTAGGTTGAGGTGTAGGGTGAGGATAAGGGTTACATTAGGGTTAGGGTGAGTGTTAAGGTTAGGGTGATCTTTAGGGATAGTGTGAGGGTTAGTTTTAGGGTTAGGGTTAGTGTTAGGGTGACGGTAATTGTTAGGGTGAGGTTTAAGGTTAGGGTGAGTGTTATGGTGAGAATGAGGGTTAGGGTTAGGTTTAGGGTTATTTTTAGGGTTAGGGTTAGGGTTAGGATGAGGGTCAGGGCTAGGATTAGGGGTAGGGTGAGGTCTAGGGTGAGGGTGAGGATTAGGGTAGAGTTAGGCATAGGCTTAGTGTTAGGCTGAGGCTGAGGGTGAAGTTGAGGGTTAGGGTTAGCATGATGATTAGGGTCATGGTTAGGGTGAGGTTTAGGATGAGGATTTGTGTTAGGGTGAGGGTTAGGGTGAGGGTGACAGTAAGGGTCAAGTTGAGGGTTAAGGTGAGTATTAGGTTTAGGGTTAGGGTGAGGTTTAGGTTTAGGGTTAGGGTTAGGGCTATTGTTAGTGTTATGGTTAGTGTTAAGTTTGCGGTGAGGCTGAGGCTCAGGGTGAGGTTTATGGTTAGTATTACGGTTAGGGTTAGGGTTAGGGTTAGTATTATTGTTAGGGTTAGGGTTAGAGTTATGGTCATGTTGAGAGTGAGGGTGAGGGTTAGGGTGAGTTTTAGGGTGAGGTTTATGGTTAGGGTTAGGGTTAGGGTTAGGGTGCTGGTGAGGTTTAGGGTTAGAATTCGGGTGAGGGGGAGGGGGAGGGTTAGGGATAGATTTAGGGTTATGATTAGGGTTAGGGTGAGGGTGAGGGTGAGGGTTAGGCTTAGGCTTAGGCTTACAGTTAGGCTGAGGTTGAGGATGGGGGTGAGGATTAGGTTTAGGGTGATGGTTAGGGTTAGGGTTAGTGTTATTGTTAGGGTTAGGGTTAGAGTTACCATGAGGGTGAGTGTGGGGGTAGGGTTAGGTTTAGGGTTAGGCTGAGGTTTAGGGTTAGTTTTAGAAATAGGGTTAGGGTGAGGGTGAGGGTTAGGGTTAAAGTTAGGGTTAGGGTTAGGGTTAGGCTTAGGGTTAGGCTGAGGGTGAGGGTGGGGTGAGGATTAGGGATAGGGTTAGGGTTAGAGTTAGGGTTAGGGTTAGGGTAAGGGTTAATATTAGTGTTATGGATACGTTTAAGTTTGCAGTGAGGGTGAGGCTGAGGGTGAGATTTATGGTTAGGGTTAGGGTTATGGTTAGTGTTATTGTGAGGGTTAGGTTTAGAGTTACGGTGAGGGTGAGGGTGAGGGTGCGGGTTAGGCTTACGGTGAGATTTAGGGTGAGGTTTAGGTTTAGGGTTAGGTTGAGGGTGAGGATTAGGTTTAGAGTTAGGGTTAGTGTGAAGGCTAGGGTGAGGGTTAGGGTTAGGCTTAGGTTTAGGCTGAGGGTGAGGGTGATGGTGAGGGTTAGGGTTAGGTTGAGGGTGAGGTTTAGGTTTAGAGTTAGGGTTGGGGGAGGTTTAGGTTGAGGGTTAGTGTTAGGGTTAGTGTTAGTGTTAGGATTAGGGTTAGGGTTAGGATGAGGTTGAGTGTGAGGGTTAGGGTTCGGGTTAGGCTTAGGCTTAGGGTTAGGCTGAGTGTGAGGGTGAGGGTTAGTGTTAGGGTCAGGTTTAGGGTTAGGATTAGGGTGAGGGATTGGATAAGGTTTAGGGTTAGGATTAGGGTTAGGATGAGGGCAAGGTTGAGTGTGAGGGTTAGGGTTAACATTATGGCAAGGTTTAGGATTAGGGTTAGGTTTAGGGTTAGGGTGAGTGTTAGGGTTAGGGTTACGGTGAGGTTGAGGTTTAGAATTAGGGTGAAGTTTAGGGTTAGGTTTAGGGTGAGGGTGATGTTTAGGATTAGGGTTAGGATTAGGGTTATTGTTAGTGTTATGGTTAAGTTTTCGGTGAGGGTGAGGCTGAGGGTGAGGGTTAGGGTTAGGGTTAGGGTGAGGGCTTGGGTTAGGTTTAGGTTTACGGTGAGGATGAGCGTTAAGGTTAGTGTTAGGGTTAGGGTTATTGTTAGGGTTAGGGTTAGAGTTATGGTGAGGGTGAGGCTGAGGCTGAGGTTTAGGGTTAGGGTGAGGGTGAGGTTTAGTTTTAGAGTAAGGGTTAGGGAGATAGTTAGGGTGAGGGTTAGGGTTAGGTTTAGTGTTAGGGTTAGGGTTAGGGTGAGGGTTAGGTTGAGGTTTAGGGTTAGCATTAGGGTTAGGTTTTGGATTAGGGTTATGGTGAGGGTGAGTGTAAGGGTTAGGGTTAGGGTTAGGCTTAGACTTAGGGTTAGGCTGTGGGTGAGAGTGTGGATGAGGATTAGGTTTTGGGTGATGGTTAGGGTTAGTGTTAGGTTTAGGGTTATGATTAAGGTTAGGGTTAGGATTAGGGTTAGGGTGAGGGCTAGTTGAGGGTGAGGGTTAGTGTTAGGTTTACGCTTAGGCTTTAGGGTTAGGCTGATGGTGAGGTTGAGGGTCAGGGTTAGGGTTAGGGTGATGCTTAGGATTATGGTCAGGGTGAAGGTTAGGAAGAGGGTTATGGTTAGGGTGAGGGATTTGGGTGAGGCTGACGGTAAGGGAAAATCTGAGGGTTAGGCTGAGTGAGGATTAAGGTAAGGTCTAGGGTTAGGGTTAGGGTTAGGGTGAGGGTGAGGTTAAGATTGATGATTAGGTTTAGGGTTAGTGTGAGGTTTAGAGTGAGGATATGGGTTAGGGTTAGGGTGAGGGCTAGGTTGAGGGTGAGCGTTAGGGTTAGGCTTAGGGTGAGGTTTAATGTTAGGGTCATGGTTAGGGTTAGTGTGAGTGTTAGTGTTAGGGTTAGGGTTAGTGTTAGGGTGAGTGTAAGTGTTAGTTTGAGGGTTAGGTTTAGGGTGAGGGTTATGATTAGAATGAGGGTTAGGGTTAGGGTTAGGGTTATTGTTAGGTTAGGGTTAGTGTTACATTTACGGTGAGGTTGAGAGTTAGGGTTAGGTTTAGGGTGTGGTTTATGTTTAGGGTTAGTGTTAGAGTCAGGGTTAGGGTGAGGGTGAAGTTTAGGGTTAGAGTTAGTGTTAGTGATATTGTTAGGGTTAGGGTGAGCGTCAGTGTGAGGGTTAGGGTTAGGCTTAAGCTTTGCGTTAGGCTTAGGCTTAGACCAAGTGTGAGTGTGAGGGTTAGGGTGAGAGTTAGGGTTAGGTTTAGGGTTAGTGTTGCTGTTAGGGGTATTGTTAGGGTGAAGGTTAGGGTGAAGGTGAGGATTAGGGTTAGGATTAGGATTAGGACTAAATTGAGGGTGAGTGTGAGGGTTAGTGTTAGGGTTAGGGTTAGGGTGAGCTTGAGGCTTAGGGTTAGGGTTAGGGTGAGGGTTAGGGTTAGGGTTAGTGTTAGTGTTAGGGTTAGGGTGAGGGTTAGGGTTAGGGTTAGGGTTAGTGTTAGGGTTGGGGTTAGGGTGAGGGTTAGGGTTAGGGTTAGTGTTAGGGTTGGGGTTAGGGTGAGGGTTAGGATGAGGGTGAGGGTTAGGGTTAGGGTTAGGATTACGATTAGGGGTAGTGTTAGGGTGAGTGCTTGGGTTAGGCTTAGGGTTAGGATTAGTCTTAGCATTAAGCTGAGAGTGAGGTTGAGGGTTAGGGTTAGGGTTCAGTTTAGGGTTAGCATTTGGGTGACAGTTATGGTTCGGTTTAAGTTTAGGGTTACGGTGAAGGTTTTGAGTTAGGTTTTCAGTTAAGGATTAGGGGGAGAGTTAGGATGAGGATTAGGTTTAGGATTAGGGTTAGGGCGAGGGCTAGGGTGAGGGTGAGGGTTAGGGTTATTTTTAGGGTGAGGTTAAGGGTTAGTGTTAGGGTTAGGGTGAGGGTTAGAATGAGGGTTAGGGTTATGGTGAGGGAGAGGGTTAGGGTTAGGGTTAGAGTTAGGTTGAGGATGAGGGTTAGGGTGAGGGTGAGGGTTAGGATTAGGGTTAGGGTTAGGATTATTGTTAGTTTTATGGTTCTGGTTACCTTGGCAGTGATGGTGAGGCTGAGGGTGAGGGTTAGGGATAGGATTAGGGTTAGGTTAAGTTTCGAGTTAGGATTAGTGTTATTGTTAGGGTTAGGGTTAGAGTTAAGGTGAAGGTGAGGGTGAGGGTAAGCGTTAGGGTTAGGGTTAGGCTTAGGGTGAGGTTTAGTGTCAGGGTTAGGATTAGGGTTAGGGTGAGGGTGAGTATGAGGGTTAGAGTTAGGGTTAGGATTAGGCTTCGGTTTAGGCTGAGGGCGATTGTGAGTGTGAGGGTTGGTGTTAGTTTGAGGTTTAGGGTTAGTATTACATTGAGTGTCAGGGTTAGCATTAGTTTGAGGGTTACAATTAGGTTTAGGATTAGGGTGAGGTTTAGGGATAGTGTTAGGGTTTGGGTTAGAATGAGGTTTAGGGTTACAATTAGGGTTAGGGTGAGGGCTAGGGTGAGGGTGAGGTTTAGTGTTAGGGTTAGGGTGAGGTTTAGGTTTAGGCGTAGGGTTAGGGGGAGGGTTAAGTTTCGGGTTACATTGAGGGTGAGGGTTAGGTTTGAGGTGAGGGTTATGTTGAGGACTAAAGTGAGGGTGAGGGTTAGGGTTAGGGTTAGGGTGAGGGTTAGTTTGAGGTTTAGGTTTAGGGTTAGGTTTAGGATTAGGGTTATGCTGAGGGTGAGTGTGAGGGTTATTTTTTGGGTTAAGTTTAGGCTTAGGGTTAGGCTGAGGGTGATGGTGGGGATGAGGATTAGGTTTAGTTTGATGCTTCTGGTAATGGTTAGGTTGAGAGTTAGGATGAGGGTTAGGGTTAGGCTTAGGCTTAGGGTTAGGCTGAGGCTGAAGTCGAGGGTGAGGGTTAGGGTTAGGGTGATGGTTAGGGTTATGGTTAGTGTGAGGGTTAGGATGAGGGTTAGCTTTGGGGTGAGGGTTAGGATGAGGGTGACAGAGTAAAGTTGAGGGTTAGGCTGAGGGTGACGGTTATTGTAAGGATGAGGGTTCTGGTTAGGGTTAGGGTGAGGGTGAGAGTTAGATTGAGGATTAGTGTTAGGGTTAGTGTGAGGTTTAGGGTGAGGATGCGTGTTAGGCTTAGGGTGAGGGCTAGGGTGAAGTTGAGGGTTAGCGTTTGGGTTAGGGTGAGGTTTAGGTTTAGGGTGATTGTTAGCGTTAGTGTGAGTGTTAGTGTTAAGGTTAGTGTAAGTGTTAGGGTGAGGGTAAGTGTTAGGGTAAAGTTTAGGTTTAGGGTGAGGTTTAGGATTAGGGTTAGGGTTAGGGTTAGGGTGAGGGTGAGATTTAGGGTTAGAGTTAGGGTTGGGGTGAGGCTGAGGTTTAAGGTTAGGGTTAGGGTTAGTGTTAGGGTTAGAGTTAGGGTGAGGTTTAGTGTGGGTGTGAGGGTTAGTGCTAGGGTTAGGATTAGGGTTAGGGTTAAAGTGAGGGTGAGTGTGAGGTTTAGGGTTAAGTTTAGGGTTAGGTTTAGAATTAGGGTGAGTGTGAGGGTGATGGTTACGGTTAGGGTGAGTGTTGGGGTTAGGGTTAGAATGAGGGTTAGGCTTAGGCTTAGGGTTTGGGTATGGGCTAGGTTGAGGGTGAGGGTTAGGGTTAGGGTTAGTGTGTGGGGTATGGTGAGGGTTAGGGTTAGTGTTAGGGTTAGGGTTGGGGATAGGGTGAGTTTTAGTGTGGGGTTGAGGGTTAGTGTTAGTTTGGATTAGGGTTAGGGTTAAGGTGAGGGTGAGTGTGAAGGTTAGGGTTAGGGTTAAGGTTAGGTTTAGAGTTAGAGTGAGAGTGAGGGTGAGGGTTATGGTTAGGGTGAGTGTTGGGGTTAGGGTTAGAGTGAGGGTTAGGATGAGGGTTAGGATTAGGTTTAGGGTTTGGGTATGTGCTAGGGTGAGGGTGAGGGTTAGGGTTGGGGTGAGGCGTAGGTTGAGGTGTAGGGTTAGTGTTAGGGTTAGGGTTGGGGTTAGGGTTAGGCTTAATGTTAGGCAGATGGGGAGGGTGTGGGTGAGGTTTAGGGTTAGGGTGAGGGTGAGGTTTAGGGTTAGAATTAGCATTAGGGTAAGGGTTTGTGTGAGGGTTAGGGTTAGGGTTAGTGTTACTGTTAGGGTTAGGATGAGGGTGAGTGTGAGGGTCAGGGTTAGTCTTAGACTGAGGCTGAGGCTTAGGCAGAGCGTGAGGGTGAGGGTGAGGGTTTGGGTTAGGGTTTTAGGGTTACGGTGAGTGTTAGGATGAAATTTACGTTTAGCATTAGAGTTAGGGTGAGGGCTAGAGTTAGAGTGAGGGTTAGGGTTAGTGTTAGGGTTAGATTTAGGGTTAGGTTTACGGTAAGGGTTAAGGTGAGGCTGAGGGTTAGGATTAGGGTTAGAGATATGATGAGGGTCAGGGTTTGGGTTAGGGTTAGCGTTAGGGTGAGAGTTAGGGTTCGGGTTTAGTTTAGGGTTGGATGAGGTTTAGGGTTCAGGTTACAGTGAGGGTGAGGGTTAGGGTTAGGTTGAGGGTTAGGGTTTGGATTACGGTTAGGGTGAGGTTTAGGGTTAGGGTTAGGGTGAGGTTTAGGATGAGGATTAGGGTTAGGATTAGGTTTAGGGTGAGGGCTAGGGTGAGGGTGAGGGTTAGGGTTATTGTTAGGGTGAGGTTTAGGTTTAGGTTTAGGGTTAGGGTTAGGGTTAGGATGAGGGTTAGGGTTATGGTGAGGGTGAGGGTTAGGGTTAGGGTGAGGGTTAGGGTGAGGATGAGGGTTAGGGTGAGTGTGAGGGTTATGGTGAGGGTTAGGGTGAGTGTTAGAGTGAGGGTTAGGGTTAGGATTAGGGTTAGGGTGAAGGCTAGGGTGAGGGTGAGGGTTAGGGTTATTGTTAGGGTGAGGGTTAGGATGAGGGTTAGGGTTACGGTGAGGTTAGTGCTAGGGTTAGAGGGAGGATTAGGGTTAGGATTAGGGTTAGGGTGAGGGTGATTGTTAGGATTAGGGTTAGGGTTAGGAGTATTAGTGTTATGGTTCTGGTGACTTTTGCAGTTATGGTGAGGCTGAGGGTGATGGTTATGTATAGGATTAGGGTTAGGTTTAGGTTTCGAGTTAAGATTAGTGTTATTGTTAAGGTTAGGGTTACAGTTACGGAGAGGGTGAGGGTGAGGGTAAGGGTGAGGGTTAGGGTTTGGGTTAGGGTGAGATTTAGTGTCAGGTTTAGGATTAGGATTAGGGTGAGTGTGAGGTTTAGGATTAGAGTTAGGTTTAGTGGGAGGGTTAGTGTTATGGTTAGGGTTAGGGTGAGGGTGTGTGAGGGTCAGGGTTTGTCTTAGGCTGAGGCGGAGGCTTAGGCGGAGCATGAGGGTGAGGGTGAGTGTTAGTGTTAGGGTTTTAGAGTTAGGGTGTGTTAGGATTATGTTTAGGTTTAGCATTAGGATTAGGGGGAGGGCTAGAGTTAGCGTGAGGGTTAGGGTTAGCGTTAGGGTGATGTTTATGATTAAGGTTAGGGTTATGGTGAGGGTGAGTGTTAGGGTAGGGTGAGGGTTAGGGTTAAGGTGAGGCTGTGGGTTACTATTAGGATTAGGGTGAGGGTTTGTGTTAGGGTTAAAGTTACGATGAGGTTCAGGGTTTGGGTTAGGTTTATGGTTAGTGTTATAGTTAAGGTTAGGGTTAGAGTTACAGTAAGGGTGAGGGTGAGGGTGAGGTTTAGGATCAGGGTTAGCGTGAGGTTTAGTTTTAGGATTATGGTTATGGTGAGGGTGAGGTTTAGGGTTAGAGTTAGGTTTAGGGGGAGGGTTAGGTTGAGTGTTAGGGTTAGTGTTAGGGTTAGGGTGAGGGTTAGGTTGAGGTTTAATGTTAGGGTTAGGGTTAGGTTTAGGATTAGGTTGACAGTAGGGTGAGTGTGAGGGTTAGGTTTAGGGTTTGGCTTAGTCTTACGGTTAGGCTGAGGGTATGGGTGTGGATGAGGATTAGGTTTAGAATGATGGTTAGGGTTATGGTAGGTTAAGGGTTAGGATGAGGGGTAGGGTTAGGATTAGGGTGAGGGTGAGGGTGAAGGTGAGGGTTAGGGTTAGGGTGACTGTAAGTGTAAAGGTGAGGGTTAGGCTGAGGGTGAGGGTTATGGTAAGGTGAGGGTTAGGGTTAGGGTGAGGTTGAGGGTTAGATTCAGGATTAGTGTTATGGTTAGTGTGAGGTTAAGGGTGAGGATGAGGGTTTTGGTTAGGTTGAGGGATAGGTTGAGGGTGAGAGTTAGGGTTAGGATGAGGTTTAGGGTTAGGGTGATGGTTAGGGTTAGTGTGAGGGTTACTGTAATGGTTAGGGTTAGTGTTAGGGTGAGGGTAAGTGTTAGAGTGAGGGTTAGGGTTAGGATGAAGGCTATGGATATGATGAGAGTTAGGGTTAGGTTTAGGGTTATTGTTAGGGTTAGGGTTAGGGTTATGTTGAGGGTGAGGGTGAGCGTTAGGGTTAGGGGAGGTTTAGGTTTCGGGTTAGGGTTAGAGTTAGCGTGAGCGTGAGGGTGAGGTTTAGGGTTAGAGTTAGGGTTAGTGTTAGTGTTAGGGTTAGGTTTAGGTTTAGAATTAGGGTTAGGGTTAGGATTAGGGTTAGGGTTAGGTTGAGGGTTACGGGGAGGGTTAGGGTTACGTTTAGGGTTAGGGTGAGAGGGAGGGTTAGGGTTACGGTTTGGGTGAGGGTGAGGGTTAGATTGAGGGTTAGGGTTATGTTGAGGGTTATGGTTAGGGTGAGGGTTAGGTTTAGTGTTAGGGTTATTGTTAGGGTTAGGGTTAGGGTTACGGTGAGTTTGAGGATGAGGGTTAGGTTTAGGGTTAGGGTGAGGATTAGTTTTAGTGTTAGGGTTAGAGTTAGGGTTAGGGTGATGGTGAGGTTTAGAGTTAGAGTTAGAGTTAGGGTTAGTGTTAGGGTTAGGTTAAGGTGATGGTTAGGGTGAGGTTTAGAGTTCGGGTTAGGCTTAAGCTTAGGCTTAGGCTTAGGCCGAGAGTGAGGGTTAGGGTTAGGGTTATGTTTAGGATGAGTCCTAGGATGAGGTTTATGGTTAGGGTTGTTAGGTTTAGATTTAGTGTTAGGGTTAGGGTTAGGGATAGGGTGTGGGTTAGGGTTAGGGTTAGGTTTAGGCTGAGGGTTAGGTTTAGGGTTAGGGTTAGGCTTAGGCTTAGGCTTAGTGTTATGTTTAGGGTTATTGTTAGTGTTAGGGTTAGTGTTATGTTTGCGGTGAGGGTGAGGCACAGGGTGAGGATAATGGTTATTGTTAGGGTTAGGGTTAGGTTTACTGTTATTGTTAGGGTTAGGGTTAGAGTTACGGTCACTGTGAGAGTGAGGGTGAGGGTGAGGATTAGGGTGAGGTTTATGGTGAGGTTTAGGTTTAGGGTTAGTTTTTGGGTGAGAGTGAGGGTGAGGGTTAGTGTTAGGGTGAGGGTTAGTGCTTAGGCTGAGGGTGAGGGTGGGGGTGAGGGTTAGGGTTAGGGTGATCCTTAGGTTTAGGGTTAGTGTTATTGTTAGGGTTAGGGTTAGAGTTACAGTGAGGCGGAGTGTGGGGGTGAGGGTTAGGATTAGGGTCAGGGTGAGGTTTAGGGTTAGGTTTAGAGAGGGTTAGGGTGAAGGTCAGGTTTAGGGTTAGAGTTAGGGTTAATGTTAGGGATAGGCTTAGGGTTAGGCTGAGGGTGAGGGTGGGGTTGAGGATTAGGGTTAGGGTTAGGGTTCGGGTTAGGGTTAGAGTTAGGGTTAGGGTAAGGGTTAGGGTTAGGATTAGGATTAAGGTTAAGTTGAGGGTGAGTGTGAGGGTTAGATTTAGGGTTAGGGTTAGGATTAGGGTTAGGGTATGTGCTAGCATGAGGGTTAGGGTTAGGTTTAGGGTTAGGGTGACGTTTAGCGTTAGTTTTAGTGTCAGAGTTAGGGTTAGGGTGAGGGTTTGGGTTATGGTTAGAGTTACGGTGAGGGTGAGGTTTAGGGTTAGGTTTAGGGTTAGGGTTATTCTTAGGGTTAGGGTTAGGGTTAAGGTTAAGGTAAGGGTGAGATTGAGGGTGATGTTGCGTGTTAGGGTTAGGGTTAGGATGAGATTTTCAGTTAGGGTTAGGGTTAGAGTTAGGGTCAGGGTGAGGTTTAGGGTTAGAGTTAGGGTTAGGGTTAGGGTTAGTGTGAGTGTTAGGGTTAAGGTTAGTGTTACAGTTAGGGTTATGGTGAGGGATAGTGTGTGGGTGAGGGTTAAGGTTAGCGTTAGGCTTTGGCTTTGCGTTAAGGTGAGGGTGAGGGTGAGGGTGAGGGATAGGATGAGGGTGAGACTGAGATTTAGGGTTAGAGTTAGTGTTAGGGTGAGAGTTATAGTTAGGGTTAGGGTGAGGGTCATGGTTATGGTAAGGGTGAGGCTTAGGTTTAGGGTGAGGGTTAGCGTTAGGATGAGGTTAGGGTGAGGGTGAGGGTTAGGATTAGGGTTCCAGTTAGGATTATTGTAAGTGTTATTGTTCTGGCTACCTTTGCAGAGACGGTGTGACTGAGGGTGAGGTTTAGGTATAGGATTAGGGTTAGGGTTTGGTTTAGGGTTAGGATTAACGTTATTGTGAGGTTTAAGGTTAGAGTTACGGTGAGGGTGAGGGTGAGGGTAAGGGTCAGGTTTAGGATTAGGGTTAGATTGAGGTTTAGGGTCAGGGTTAGGATTTGGGTTAGGGTGAGTGTGAGGTTTAGGGTTAGAGTTAGGGTTAGGGGGAGGGTTCGCGTGAGGGTTAGGGTTAGGGTTAGTTTTAGGGTTATGGTTAGGGTGAGTGTTAGGGTTAGGATTAGGGTTAGGGTGAGGGTGAGTGTGAGGGTTAGGGTTAGGGTTTGGGTTAGGCTTAGTGTTAGACTGAGGGTGAGATTGAGATGAGGGTTATGGTTAGGGTGAGGGTCGGGGTTAGTGTTAGGGTGAGAGTGAGGTTTATGTTGAGGATTAGTGTTTGGGTTAGTGTGAGGTTTAGTGTCAGGATGAGTGTTAGGGTTAGGTTGAGGGCTAGGGTGAAGGTGAGGGTTAGCTTTAGGGATAGGGTGAGGTTTAGGTTTAGGGTGATTGTTAGCGTTAGTGTGAGGGTTACTGTTAGGGTTAGTGTTAATGTTAGGGTGAGGGTAAGTGTTAGGGTAAAGTTTAGGTTTAGGGTGAGGTTTAGGATTAGGGTTACGGTTAGGGTTAGTGTGAGTGTGAGGGTTAGGATAAGGGTTAGGGTTAGGGTTAGAGTTAGGATGAGGTTGAGGGTGAGGGTTACGGTTAGGGTGAGTGTTGGGGTTAGGGTTAGAGTGAGGGTTAGTGTGATGGTTAGGCTTATGCTTAGGGTTTGTGTATGGGCTAAGGTGAGTGTGAGGCTTAGGGTTAGGTTTAGGGTGAGGTGTAGGGTGAGGATTAGGTTTAGTGTTAGGGTTAGAGTTGGGGTTAGGGTTAGGCTTAATGTTAGGCAGAGGGTGAGGGTCAGGGTGAGATTTAGGGTTAGGGTGAGGGTGAGGTTTAGGGTTATAGTTAGGGTGAGGGTTAGTGTGAGGGTTAGGGTTAGGGTTAGTGTTAGGGTTAGGGTTAGGGTGAGGGTGAGTGTGAGGGTCAGGGTTTGTCTTAGGCTGAGGCGGAGGCTTAGGCAGAGCATGAGGGTGAGTTTGAGTGTTAGTGTTAGTGTTTTAGGGTTAGGGTGAGTGATAGGATGAGGTTTAGGGTTAGCATTAGTTTTAGGGGGAGGACTAGAGTTAGGGTGAGGGTTAGGGTTAGGTTTAGGGTGAGGTTTAGGGTTAAGTTTAAGGTGAGGCTGAGGGTTAGGATTAGGATTAGGGTGAGGGTTTATGTTAGGTTTAGAGTTAGGGTGAGGTTCAGGGTTTGGGTTAGGTTTAGGGTTAGTGTTATAGTTAAGGTTAGGGTTAGAGTTACAGTAAGAATGAGGGTGAGGGTGAGGGTTAGGATCAGGGTTAGGGTGAGGTTTAAGGTTAGGATTATGGTTAGGGTGAGGGTGAGGTTTAGGGTTAAAGTTAAGGTGAGGGGGAGGGTTAGGTTGAGTGTTATGGTTAGTGTTAGTGATAGGGTTAGGGTGAGGGTTAGTTTGAGGTTTAATGTTAGGGTTAGGTTTAGGTTTAGGATTACGTTGAAAGTGAGGGTGAATGTGAGGGTTAGGGTTAGGGTTTGGCTTAGGCTTACGGTTAGGCTGAGGGTATGGGTGGGGATGAGGATTAGGTTTAGTATGATGGTTAGGGCTATGGTTAGGTTAAGGGTTAGGATGAGGGTTAGGGTTAGGATTAGGGTTAGGGTGAGGGCAAGGTTGAGGGTGAGGGTTAGGTTTAGGGTTAGGCTTAGACTTAGCATTAGGCTTAGGCTGAGGGTGAGGGTGAGGGTTAGGGTTAGGGTGGTGGTTGGGGTTGCCGCTATGGTGAGGGTTAGGATGAGGATTTATGCTATGGTGAGGGTTAGGGTGAGGGTGACCGTAAGGGTAAAGGTGAGGTTTAGGATGAGGGTGAGGGTTATGGTACTGGTGAGGGTTAGGATTAAGGTGAGGGTGAGGGTTAGATTCATGATTAGTGTTAGGATTAGTGTGAGGTTAAGGGTGAGGATGAGCGTTAGGGTTAGGGTGAGGGCTAGGGTGAGGGTGAGAGTTAGGGTTAGGGTTTGGTTTATGGTTAGGGTGATTGTTAGGGTGAGTGTGAGGGTTAGTGTTATGGTTAGGGTTTGTGTTAGGGTGAGGGTTAGGGTTAGGGTTAGGGTTATTTTTAGGGTTAGGGTTAGGGTTAGGGTTATGTTGAGGGTGAGGGTGAGGGTGAAGGTTAGGGTTAGGTTGAGGTTTAGGTTTCAGTTTAGGGTTAGTGTTAGGGTTAGGGTGAGGGTGAGGTTTAGGTTTAGAGTTAGGGTTAGGGTTAGGATGAGATTTAGGTTTAGGATGAGGGTTAGGGTTAGTGTGAGGGTTAGTGTTAGGGTTAGGGTTAGTGTTAGGGTGAGGGTAAGTGTTAGGTTGAGGGATAGGATTAGCGTGAGGGTTATGGTTATGCTGAGGGTTAGGGTTAGGTTTATGGTTATTGTTAGGTTTAGGGTTAGGGTTACGGTTACGGTGAGGTTGAGGGTGAGGGTTAGGGTTAGTTTAGGATGTGGTTTAGTGTTAGGGTTAGAGTTAGAGTTAGGGTTAGAGTGAGGGTAAAGTTTAGGCGTAGAATTAGGGTTAGGGTGAGGTTTAGGGTGATTTTTAGGGTTAGAGTGAGCGGTAGTGTTAGCGTTAGGTGAGGGTAAATATTAGGCTGAGGGATAGGGTTAGGGTGAGGGTTAGGGTTAGGGTTTGGGTTATTGTTAGGGTTAGGTTTATACGGGTACGGTGAGGGTGAGGGTGTGGGTTAGGTTTAAGGTTAGGATGAGGTTTAGGTTTCGGTTCATGTTAGAGTTAGGCTTAGGATGAGGGTGAGGTTTAGGGTTAGAGTTAAGGTTAGTGTTAGGGTTAGGGATAGGGTGAGGGTTAGTGTTAGGCTTTGGCTTAGGCTTAGGCTTAAGCCGAGCATGAGGGGGAGGGTTAGGGTTCGGGTTAGGGTGAGGTTTAGGGTTAGGATTAGCGTGAGTGTTAGGATGAGGTTTAGGGTTAGGATTAGGTTTAGTGTGAGGGCTAGGATGAGGGTTAGGGTGAGGGTTAGGGTTAGGATAGGGTCATGTATAGGATTTGGGATAGGGTGAGGGTGAGTGTGAGGGTTAGGTTTGGGTTAGGCTTAGGGGTAGGGTGATGGTTAGGGTTATGTTTTGGGTTAGGGTGAGGGTGAGGCTGAGGATTAGGTTTAGGTTTAGGGTTTGGTTTAGGGTTATGGTTTGTGTTAGGGTTAGGGTTACGGTTATGGTTACAGTGAGGTTAGGTTTTGTGTTAGGGTTAGGGTTAGGGTTACGGTGAACGTTAGGTTTAGGGTTAGGGTTAGGGTTAAGTTAGGGTTAGGCTGAGGGTTATGGTGGGGCTGAGGATTAGGGTATGGTTAGGGTTAGGGTTAGGGTTATTGTTAGGGTTATTGTTAGGGTGAAGTTTGCAGTGAGGGTGAGGCTGAGGGTGAGGGTGAGGGTTATGGTTAGGGTGTGGGTTAGGGTTAGTGTTACAGTTATTGTTAGGGTTACGGTTGGAGTTACAGTGAGGTTGAGGGTGGGGTTGAGGGTTAGGGTTAGGGTTAGTTTTAGGATTAAGGTTAGGGTTAGGGTTAGGGTGAGGGTGAGGTTTAGGGTTAGAGTTAGGTTTGCGGGAGGGTTACGGTGAGATTTAGGGTTAGGGTTACTGTTAGGGTTAGTTTGAGGGTGATTGTTAGTTTGAGGTTTAGAGATAGGGTTAACTTTAGGACTAGGGTTAGGGTGAGGGTGAGTGTGAGGGTTAGGTTGAGGGTTAGGACGGGGGTGAGTATTAGGGTTAGAGTGATGATTAGGTTTAGGGTTAGGCTTATTGTTAGGGTTAGGGTTAGTGTTATGGTGAGGGTGAGGGTGTGGGTGAGGGTTAGGGTTATGGTTAGGGTGGGGTCTAGGGTTAGGGTTAGGGTGAGGATGAGGTTTAGGGTTAGATATAGGTTTAGGGGGAGGGTTATGGTGAGGGTTAGGTTTAGGGTTAGTGTTAGGGATAGGGTGAGGCTGAGGGTTCGGTCGAGGTTTAGGTTTAGGGTTAGGGTTTGGGTTAGGGTTAGTGTTAGGATGAGGGTAAGTGTTAGGGTGAGGGTTTGGGTTTGGGTGATGGTTAAGTTTTGGGTGAGGGTGAGGGTTAGTATTCGGGGTGGAGTTAGGGTTATTGTTAGTGTTATGGTTAAGGTTAAGTTTACGGTTAGGGTGAGGTTGAGGTTGAGGGTTAGGTTTAGGGTTAGGGTGAGGTTTAGGGTTCAGGTTAGGGTTAGGGTTAGGTTTAGGAGTAGGGTGAGGGTTTGGGTTAGGTTTAGGGTTACGGTGAAGGGGAGGGTTAGGATGAGGTTTAGGGATAGGTTGAGGGTTAGGGTGAGGGTGAGGTTTAGAGTTCGACTTAGGGTAGGGGGGAGGGTTAGGTTGAGGGTTAGGGCTAGGGTTATTGTTAGGGTTAGGATTAGGGTGAGGGTTAGGTTGAGGTTTATGGTTAGGGTTATGCTTAGGATTAGGATTACTGTTATGATGAGGATGAGTGTGAGGGTTAGGGTTAGGTTTAGGCTTAGATTTAGGCTGAGGGTTAAGGTGAGGGTAAGTTTTACGTTTAGGGTTAGGGTTAGGGTGAGGGTTAGGGTTAGGGTTAGGGTGAGGGTGAGAGTTCGATTGAGGGTTAGGGTTATTTTGAGGGTTATGGTTAGGGTGAGTGTTAGGTTTAGTGTTAGGTTTATTGTTAGGGTTAGGTTTAGGTTTAAGGTGAGGTTGAGGGTGAGGGTTAGATTTAGGTTTAGGGTGAGGTTTAGTTTTAGGTTTAGGGTTAGAGTTAGGGTTAGGGCGATGGTGAGGTTTAGGGTTAGATTTAGGGTTAGTGTTAGGGTTAGGTACAAGGTGAGGGTTAGGGTGAGGTTTAGAGTTCGGGTTAGGCTTAGGCTTAGGCTTAGGCTTTGGCCGAGAGTGAGGGTGAGGGTAAGGGTTAGGGTTAGGGTGAGGATTAGGGTTAGGTTTAGGGTGAGGGTTAGGATGAGTTTTAGTGTTAGGGTTAGGGCTAGGGTTAGGGTTTGTGTTAGGGTTAGGGTTAGTTTTAGGGTTAGGGTTAGGGTTAGGGTGAGGTTTAGGGTTAGGGTTAGGCTTAGGCTTAGGCTTAGGGTTATGTTTAGGGTTATTTTTAGTGTTAGGGTTAGAGTTAAGTTTGCGGTGAGGATGAGGCACAGGGTGAGGGTTTTATGGTTATTGTTAGGGTTAGGGTTACTGTTATTGTTAGGTTTAGGGTTAGAGTTACGTTCACATTGAGAGTGAGGGTGAGGGTGACATTAGGGTGAGGTTTACGGTGAGGTTTAGGGTTAGGGTTAGGTTTAGTGTAAGGGTGCTGGTGAGGTTTAGGGTTTGAGTTCAGGTTAGGGGGAGGGTTAGGGTGAGGGTTAGGGTTAGGTTTAGTGCTAGCATTAGGGTGAGGGTGAGGGTTAGGTTGAGGTTTAGGGATAGGGTTAGGGTTAGGATTAGGGTTAGGGTGAGAGTGAGGGTGAGGGTTAGTGTTAGGGTTAGGCTTATGCTTAGGGTTAGGCTGAGGGTGAGGGTGGGGGTGAGGATTTGGTTTAGGGTGATCGTTAGGTTTAGGGTTATTGTTATTATTAGGGTTAGGGTTAGAGTTACGGTGAGGCTGAGTGTGCTGGTGAGGGTTAGGGTTAGGGTCCGGGTGAGGTTTAGGGTTAGGTTTAGAGATAGCGTTAGGGTGATGGTGAGGTTTAGGGTTAGAGTTAGGGTTAGTGATAGGGACAGGCTTAGGGTTAGGCTGAGGGTGAGGGTGGGGTTGAGGATTAGGTTTAGTGTTAGTGTTAGGGTTAGGGTTCTAGTTAGGGTGACAGTTAGGTTGAGGGTTAGGATTAGTATTAAGTTTAAGGTGAGGGTGAGTGTGAGGGTTAGTGTTATTGTTAGGGTTAGGATTAGGGTTAGGGTGAGGGTGAGTTTTATGGTTAGGGTTAGGTTTAGAGTGAGGTTTAGGGTGAGGGTTAGGGTTAGGGTTAGTTTTAGGGTTAGGTTTGGGGTTAGTGTTAGGATTAGTGTTACTGTGACTGTGAGTGTGAGGCTTAGGGTTAGGGTTAGTGTTAGGCTGAGGCTGAGGGTGAAGTTGAGGGTTAGATTTAGGGTTAGGGTATGGTTTATGTTTAGAGTGAGGGTTAGAGTGAGGGTTAGGGTTAAGATTAGGGTTAGGGTATGTGCTAGGGTTAGGGATACGGTTAGGGTTCGGTTTTGGGTGACTTTTAGTGTTAGGTTTAGTGTCAGAGTTTGGGTTGGTGTGAGGGTTTGGGTTAGGGTTAGAGTTACCGTGAGGGTGAGGTTTAGGGTTAGGTTTAGGCTTAGGGTTATTCTTAGGGTTAGGGTTAGGTTTAAGGTTAAGGTAAGGGTAAGGGTGAGGGTGATGTTGAGGGTTAGGGTTAGGGTTAGGATGAGATTTAGGGTTAGGGTTAGGGTTAGGGTCAGGGTAGGGTTTAGGGTTAGAGTTAGGGTTAGGTTTAGGGTTAGTGTGAGTGTTAGGGTTAGGGTTAGTGTTACAGTTAGGGTTATGGTGAGGGATAGTGTGAGGGTGAGGGTTAGGGTTAGTGTTAGGCTTTGGCTTTGGGTTCAGCTGAGGGTGAGGGTGAGGGTTAGGGTGAGGTTGAGGGTTAGTGTTAGTGTTAGAGTTAGGGTTAGGGTTAGTGTTAGTGTTAGGGTTAGGGTGAGGGTTAGGATGAGGGTAAGGGTTAGGGTTAGGGTTAGGATTAGGATTAGGGTTAGTGTTAGTGTGAGTGCTTGTGTTAGGCTTAGGGTTAGGGTTAGGCTTAGCATTAAGCTGAGGGTGAGGGTGAGGGGTTAGGGTAAGCATTCCGCTTAGGGTTATCATTTGGGTGAGAATTATGGTTCGGGTTAAGTTTAGGGTTAGGGTGAGGGTTAGGATTAGGGTTACAGCGAAGGTGAGGCCTAGGGGTAGGTTGAAGATTTGGGTTAGTATTAGGGATAGGGTGATGGTTAGGATTAGGTTTAGGGTGAGAGTTAGGATGAGGATTAGGTTTAGAATGGTGGTTAGGGTGAGGGCTAGGGTGAGGGTGAGGATTTGGGTTAGTGTTAGGGTGAGGTTTAGGGTTAGGGTGAGTGTTAGGATGAGGGTTAGGGTTACGGTGAGGGTTACGGTTAGGGTTAGAGTGAGGATTATGTTTAGGATTAGGGTTAGGGTGAGGGTTAGGTTTAGGGTTAGGGTGAGTGTTAGGATGAGGATTAGGGTTAGGTTTATTTTTAGAGTGAGGGCTAGGGTGAGGGTGAGGGTTAGAATTAGTGTTAAGGTGAGGTTTAGTGTTAGGGTTATGGTGAGGGTTAGGGTTATGGTGAGGGTGAGGGTGAGGGTAATGGTGAGGGTTAGGGTTAGGGTTAGGGTGAGATTTAGGGTCAAGGTTAGGATTTGGATTAGGGTGAGTGTGAGGTTTAGATTTAGAGTTATGTTTAGCGGGAGGGTTAGGGTGTGGGTTAGGGTTAGGGTTAGTTTTAGGGTTAGGGTTAGGGTGAGGGTTAGGTTGAGGTTTAGGGTTAGGGTTAGAGTTAGTGTTAGGATTACTGTTAGGGTGAGGGTGAGTGTGAGGGTTAGGTTTAGGGTTTGGGTTAGGCTTAGTGTTAGGCTGAGGGTGAGGTTGAGGTGAGGGTTATGGTTAGGGTGAGGGTCGGGGGTAGGTTTAAGGTGAGGGTTAGAATTAGGATTAGGGTTAGCGTGTGGCTTAGTGTTAGGGTGAGGGTAAGGTTTTGGATGAGGTTTAGGGTTACAATTAGGGTTAGGGTGAGGGCTAAGGTGAGGGTGAGGGTTAGCGTTAGGATTAGGGTCAGGTTTAGGGTTAGGGGTAGGGGTAGGGTTAGGGTCAGGGTTAGCGTTTGGGTTACGGTGAAGATGTGGGTTAGTTTTGAGCTGATGGTTAGGGTGAGGACTAAAGTGATGGTGAGGGTTAGGGTTAGGGTTAGGGTTAGGGTGAGGGTTAGGTTGAGGCTTAGGTTTAAGGTTAGTGTTTGGATTAGGGTTAGGCTGAGGGTGAATATGAGGGTTAGGGTTAGGCTTAGGCTTAGGCTTAGGGTTAGGCTGAAGGTGAGGGTGGGGATGAGGATTAGGTTTAGAGTGATGGTTCTGGTTATGGTTAGGTTGAGGGTTAGGATGAGGGTTAGAGTTAGGATTAGGGTTAGGGTGAGGGCTATGGTGAGTGTGAGGTTTAGGGTTAGTTTTAGGCTTAGGCTTAGGGTTAGGCTGAGGCTAAAGGTGAGGGTGAGGGTTAGGGTTAGGGTGATGTTTAGGGTTACGGTTAGGGTGAGTGTTAGGATGAGGGTTAGGGTTAGGGTTAGGGTGACGTTAGGTTTAGGGTGATGGTTAGCGTTAGTGTGAGGGTTAGTGTTAGTATTAGTGTTACTGTTAGGTTGAGGGTAAGTGTTAGGGTAAGGTTTAGGTTTAGGGTGAGGTTTAGGGTTAGAGTTAGAGTTAGGGTGAGGTTTTGGGTTAGGGTTAGGGTTAGGTTTAGTGTTAGAGTTAGGGTTAGGGTGAGGTTTAATAGGGGGTGAGGGTTAGTGTTAGGGTTAGGATGAGGGTTAGGGTTAGTGTGAGGGTTAGGGTGAGGGTGACAGTAAGGTTAAAGTTGAGGGTTAGGCTGAGAGTGAGGATTTCGGTAAGGGTGAGTGTTAGCATTAGGGTGAGGGTTATGGTTAGGTTTAGGTTGAAGGTGTGGTTTAGATTGAGGATTAATTTTAGGGTTAGTGTGAGGTTTAGGATCAGGGTGAAGGTGGGGGATAGGATTAGATTTAGGCTTTGGCTTAGGCTTAGGGTAGGGTTATTGTTAGTGTTATGGTTAGCGTTAATTTTGTGGTGAGGGTGAGGCTGAAGGTGAGGTTTAGAGTTAGGGTTAGGGTTAGTGTTATTTTTAGTGTTAGGGCTAGAATTACGGTGATGTTGAGGGTGAGGATGAAGTTTAGTGTCAGGGTGAGTTTTAGGGTTAGGGTTAGGGTAAGGGTGAGGGTGAGGTTTAGGATTAGAGTTAGGGTTAGGGATAGGGTTAGGTTGATGGTTAGGGTTAGGGTTAGGGTTAGGGTGAGGGTTAGATTGAGGATTAGGGTTATAGTTAGGGTTAGTGTGAGGTTTAGGGTGAGGATAAGGGTTAGGGTTAGGTTGAGGGTGAGGGTAGGACTTAGGGTTAGGGTGAGGGCTAGTTTGAGGGTTAGGGGGGTTAGGGTTAGGATCAGGTTTAGAATTAGGTTGAGGGTAGGGTTAGTGTGAGGGTTAGTGTTAGGGTTAGGGTTAGTGGTAGTGTGAGTGTAAGTGTTAGGGTGATGTTTAGGGTTAGGGTGAGGGTTATGGTTAGGTTGAGGGTTAGGGTTAGGGTCACGATTATTGTTAGGTTTATTGTTAGGGTTACGGTTACATTGAGGATGAGGGTGAGGGTTAGGGTTAGTGTTAGGGTGAGGTTTAGTGTTAGGGTTAGTGTTAGAATTAGGGTGAGGGTGAGGGTGAGGGTGAGGGTGAGGTTTAGGGTTAGATATAGGTTTAGAGTGAGGGTTAGGGTGAGGGTTAGGGTTAGGGTGAGTGTTAGGGTGGGGGTGACAATAAGGGTAAAGATGAGAGTTAGGCTGAGGGTGAGCGTTACAGTAAAGATGAGGGTTATTGTTAGGGTGAGGGTTAGGTTTAGGGTTAGGGTGAGGGTGAGGGTTAGATTGAGGATTAGTGTTAGGGTTAGTGTGAGCGGTAGTGTTAGCGTTAGGGTTAGTGTTAGGTTGAGGCTAAATATTAGGGTGACGTTTAAGGTTAAGATGAGGGTTATGGTTAGGGTGAGGGTTAGGGTTATGGTTAGGGTTATTGTTAGTGTTAGGGTTATATGGTTACGGTGAGGGTGAGGGTGTGGTTTAGGGTTAGGTTTAGGATGAGGTTTAGCTTTCGGGTTAGTGTTAGAGTTAGGGTGAGGGTGAGGGTGAGTTTTATGATTAGATTTAGGGTTAGTGTTAGAGTTAGGGATAGGGAGAGGGTTAGGCTTAGGCTTAGGCTTAAGCTTAGCCTTAGGCCGAGCATGAGGGGGAGGGATAGGGTTCAGTTTAGGGTGAGATTTAGGGTTTAGGGTTAGCGTGAGTTTTAGGATGAGGTGTAGGGTTAGGAATAGGTTTAGGGTGAGGGCTAGGGTGAGGGTGAGTTTTAGGGTAAGGACAGGGTTAGGTATAGGATTTGGGTTAGGGTGAGGGTGAGTTTGAGGGTTAGGGTTATGGTGAGGGTTAGGGTTAGGGTTAGAGTTAAGTTAGGATTAGGCTGAGGTGAGGGTAGGGGTGAGGATTAGGGTTATGATTATGGTTAGGGTTAGGGTTATTGTTAGTTTTCTGGTTAGGGTTAAGTTTGCAGTGAGGATGAGGCTGCTGGACAGGGTTATGGTTAGGGTTAGAGTTAGGGTGAGGGTGAGGGTTAAGGTTAGGTTGAGGATTAGCGATAGGGTTACATTTAGGACTAGGGTTAGTGTAAGGGTCAGTGTGAGGTTTGGTTGAGGGTTAGGCTGAGGCTTAGGGTTAGGCTGAGTTTCACGGTGGGGGTGAGGATTAGGGTTAGGGTGATGGTTATGGTTAGGGTTATGGTTATTGATAGCATTAGGGTTAGGGTGAGGGTTACGATGAGCGTTAAGGTTAGGGTTAGGATTATGTGTAGTATGAGGGCTAGGGTGAGGATGAGGGTTAGCGTTAGTGTTTGGGTGAGGTTTACGGTTAGCGTTAGGGTTAGGATGAGGGTTAGGGTTACGGTGAGCGTGAGGGTTAGTGTTAGGGTGAGGGTTAGGGTTAGGATTTGGGTTAGGGTTAGGGTGAGTTTTAGGGTTACATTTAGGGTTAGGGGGAGGGTTAGGTTGAGGGTTAGGGTTAATGTTAGGGTTAAGGTTAGGGTGAGGGTTAGCTTGGGGTTTAGGGTTAGGTTTAGGATTAGGATTAGCGTGAGGGTGAGTGTGAGGGTTAGGGTTAGGGTTAGGCTTAGGCTTAGGGTTAGGCTGAGGGTGTGGGTTGGGGTGAGGATTAGGGTGAGGTTGATGGTTAGGTTTAGGGTGAGGGTTAGGATGAGGGTTAGGTTTAGGATTAGGGTTAGGCACAGTGCTAGGGTGAGGGTGAGTTTGTGTGTTAGGGTTAGGTTTAGGGTTAGGCTTTGGGTTAGGCTGAGGGTGAGGTTGAGTTTGAGGGTTAGGGTTAGGGTTAGGGTTAGGGTGAGTGTGAGGTTTAGGGTTAGAGTTAGGGTTAGGTTGAGGCTGAGGGTGAGGTTTTGGGTTAGGGTTAGTGTTAGGTTTAGGGTTAGGGTTAGGGTGAGGGTTAGTCTGTGGGTGAGGGTTAGGGTTATGTTTAGGATTAGGAATAGGGTTAGGGTTAGGGTGAGTATGAGGGTTAGGGTTCCGGTTAGTGTTAAGCTGAGGTTTAGGGTGAGGGTGAGGATTAGGGTTAGGATGTGGGTTAGGGTTAAGGTTATGGGGAGGGTTAGGATGAGGGTTAGTGTTAGGATTAGGGATAGGGTGAGGGCTATGGTGAGGGTGAGGTTTAGGGTTAGGGTTAGGGTGTGGTTTAAAGTTAGGTTAAATTTAGGGTTAGGGTGAGGGTGAGGTTTACGGTTAGAGTTAGGGTTAAGATGAGGCTGAGGTTGAGGGTTAGGGTTAGCGTTAGTATTAGGATTAGGATAAGGGTTAGAGTGAATGTCAGTGTTAGGGTTAGGGTTCGGGTTTGGCTTAGGGTTACATTGACGGTGAGGGTGAGGGTGAGGTTTAGGGTTAGCATTAGGGTTAGGGTGAGGGTGAATGTGTGTGTTAGGGTTAGGTTTAGCGTTAGACTTAGTGTTAGGCTGATGGTGAGGTTGAGGGTGAGGGTTAGGGTTAGTGCGAGGGTTATGTTAAGAGTTACAGGGAGGGATAGGATGAGGGTTAGGGTTAGGTTGAGGTTTAGGGTTAAGATTAGGGTTAGGGTGAGGGTGAGGGTTAGGGTTAGGGTAAGGGTTACTGTGAGGGTGAGGGTTAGGGTTAGGTTGAGGGTTAGGGTTAGGATTTGTGTTAGGCTGCGGGCTAAGATTAGGGTGAGGGTTAGGGTAAGGGTTTGGCTTAGGCTTAGGGTTAAGCTGAGGGTGAGGTTGAGGGTGAGCGTTAGGGTTTGGGTTAGTGTAAGTTTTAGTGTTAGGTTTAGGGTTAGAGTTCCGATTAGGGTGAGGGTGAGATTTAGGTGTAGAGTTAGTGTTAGGGTGAGGGTTAGGATTAGGGTGAGGGTTAGGGTGGGGGTGACAGTAAGGTTAAGGTGAGGGTTAGGCTGAGTTTGAGGGTTAGGCTTAGGTTGAGGGTTAGGGTTATGGGTAGGGTGAGGGTGAGGGTTAGATTGAGGATTAGTGTTAAGGTTAGTGCTAGGTTTACCGTCAGGATGAGTGTTAGGGTTAGGGTTAGGTCTAGGGTTAGGTTGAGGTTTAGCGTTAGTGTTATGTTGAGGTTTAGGTTTAGGGTGATGGTTAGAGTAAGTGTGAGGCTTAGTGTTCAGATTACAGTTAGTGATAAGGTGAGGGTAAGTGTTAGGGTGAGGGTTAGGTTTAGGGTGAGGCTTATGTTTATGGTGAGGGTTAGGGTTAGGATTAGGGTTTTTGTTAGGTTTATGGTTAGGGTTACCATTACGGTGAGGGTGAGGGTTAGGGTTAGAGTCAGGATTTGGATTAGGGTTAGTGTTAGGGTGAGGGTAAGTGTTAGGGTGAGGGTTAGGGTGAGGGTTATGGTTAGGGTGAGGGTCATGGTTAGGCTTAGGGTTACGTTGACTGTGAGGGTTAGGGTTAGGTTGAGGGTTAGGGTTAGGTTTCCGGTGAGGTTAGGGTTAGGGTTAGTGTGAGGATTAGTGTTAGTGTTAGGGTAAGTGGTAGGGTGAGGGTAAGTGTTAGGGTGAGGTTTAGGGTTAGGGTGAGGATTATGGTTAGGGTGAGGGTTAGGGTTATTGTTAAGGTTAAGGGTAGGGCTAGAGTTAGTATTAGGGTAAGGGTGAGATTTAGGGTTAGAGTTAGGTTTAGTGTTAGGGTTAGGGTTAGGGTGAGGGTTAGGGTTAGGCTTAGGCTTAGGCTTAGGCTTAGGCCGAGCATGAGGGTGAGGGTTATGGTTCCGGTTAGGGTGAGGTTTAGGTTTATGTTTAGTGTCAGGTTTAGGATGAAGTTTAGGGTTAGGGTTATGGTTAGGTTGAGGGCTAGGGTGAGGGTTAGGGTTAGCGTTAGGGATAGGGTTAGGTTTAGGATTAGGGTTAGGGTGAAGGTGAGTGTGAGGCTTAGGGTTAGGGTTAGGGTTAGGCTTAGAGTTAGGGTAAGGGTTAGCGTTAGGGTTTGGGTTAGGGTGCAGGTGAGGCTGAGGATTAGGGTTAGGTTTAGGGTTAGATTTAGGGTTAGGTTTAGGGTTAGAGTTAGTGTTATGGTTATGGTTAGGGTTAGGGTTATGGTGAGGGTTAGGTTTAGGTTTAGGGTTAAGCTGAGGGTGACTGTGTGGGTGAGGATTAGAATTAGGTTTAGGGTTAGGCTTAGGGTTAGGGTTATTGTTAGTGTTATGGTTACGGTTAAGTTTGCTGTGAGGGTGAGGCTGAGGGTGAGGGTTAGGGTTAGGGTTAGGGTTAGGGCTATTGTTAGGTTTAGAGCTAGAATTACGGTGAGGTTGAGGGTGAGGGTGAAGTTTAGGGTTAGGGTGAGTTTTAGGGTTAGGGTTAGGGTTAGGATGAGGGTTAGGGTTAGGGTTAGGGTTAGGGTGAGGTTAGGGTTCGGGTTAGTTTGAGGGTTCGTGTTGGGGTTAGGTTAATGTTAGGGTGAGGGTAAGTGTTAGCGTCAGGTTTTGGGTTAGGGTGAGGTTTATGGTTAGGATTGACGGTTAGGATTAGGGTTAGGATTCTTGTTAGAGTTAGGTTTAGTGTTAAGGTTATGGTGAGGGTGAGGGTTAGTGATAGGGTAAGGGTTAGGGTGAGGTTTAGCGTTTGCGTTAGGGTTAGAGTTAGCTTTTTGGTGACGGTGACGTTTAGGTTTAGAGTTAGGGTTAGGGTGAGTGTTAGGGTTAGGGTTAGGGTGAGAGTAGTAGGGTTAGGGTTAGGGTGAGAGTAGTAGGGTTAGGGTTAGGGTTAGGGTTAGGTTTAGGATTAGGGTTAGGGTGAGGGTGAGGGTGTGTGTTAGGGTTAGGTTTAGGGTTAGGCTTAGAGTTAGGCTGAGGGTGAGGTTGAAGGTGAGGGTTAGGGTTAGGGTGAGGGCTAGGGTAAGGGTTAGGGGGAGCGTTAGGAAGAGTGTTAGGATTAAGATTAGTTTTAGGGTGAGGGCTAGGCTAAGGGTGAGCTTTAGCTTTAGGTTTAGGGTGAGGGTTAGGGTTAGGGTTAGGGTGAGAGTTAGGGTTCGGGTTAAGTTTAGTGTTAGGTTGAGTGTTAGGGTAAGGGTTATGTTGAGGGTGAGGGTCAGGTTTAGGTTGAGGGTTAGGCTGAGGCTTAGGGTTAGGTTGAGCGTGAGGGTGGGGGTGAGTATTAGGGTTAGGGTGATGGTTAGGTTTAGGGTTAGGGTTATTGTTAGGGTTAGGGTTACAGTTATGTTGAGGGTGAGGGTGTGGGTGAGGGTTAGGGTTAGGTTTAGGGTGGGGTTTAGGGTTAGGGTTAGGGTGAGTGTGAGGGTGAGGTTTAGGGTTAGATATAGGTTTAGGGGGAGGGTTAAGGTGAGGGTTAGGTTTAGGGTTATTGTTAGGGTTAGGGTGAGGTTGAGGGTTAAATTTAGGCTTAGGGTTAGTGTTAGAGTGAGGTTTATGGTTAGGGTTTGGATGAGGTTTAGAGTTACTGTGAGGGTGGGGTTGCAGGTGAGTGTGAGGGTTAGATTGAGGATTAGTTTTAGGGTTAGAGTGAGTTTTATTATGAGAACGAGGGTTAGGGTAAGGGTGAGGGCTAGGGTGAGGGTGAGGGTTAGGGATAGGGTTAGGTTGAGGTTTAGGGTTAAGGTAGTGGTTAGGGTTAGTTTGAGGGTTGCTGTTAGGATTAGGGTTAGTTTTAGGGTGAGGTTAAGGGTTAGAGTTAGGGTTAGGGTGAGAGTGAGTTTTAGGTTTACAGTTAGGGTTGGGGGAGGGTTAGGGTGAGGGTTAGGGTTAGGGTTAGTGTTAGTGTTAGGGTTAGGGTTAGGGTGAGGTTGAGTGTGAAGGTTAGGGTTAGGGTTAGGCTTAGGCTTAGGGTTAGGCTGAGGGTGAGGGTGAGGTTTAGGGTTAGGGTGAGGTTTAGGGTTAGGATTAGGGTCAGGGATAGGATGAGGTTTAGGGTTAGGATTAGGGTTAGGATGAGGGCAAGGGTGTGTGTGAGGGTTAGGGTTAGCATTATGGCAAGGTTTAGGATTAGGGTTAGGTTTAGGGTTAGGGTGAGTGTTAGGGTTAGGGTTATGGTGATGTTGAGTTTTTGGGTTAGGGTGAGGGTTAGGGTTAGGGTTAGGGTGTGGGTGAGGGTGAGGGTGAGGGTTAGGATTAGGGTTAGGGTTAGGGTTATTGTTAATGTTATGGTTAAGTTATGTTTTCGGTGAGGGCGAGGCTGAGGGTGATGGTTAGGGTTAGGTTTAGGTTTAGGGTGAGGGCTTGGGTTAAGTTTAGGGTTACGGTGAGGGTGAGTGTTAGGGTTAGTGTTAGGGATAGGCTTATTGTTAGGGTTAGGGTTACAGTTATGGTGATTGTGAGGGTGAGGGTGAGGTTTAGGGTTAGGGTGAGGGTGAGGTTTAGGGTTAGAAAAAGTGTTAGGGGGAGAGTTAGGGTTAGGTTTAGTGTTAGGCTTAGGGTTATTGTTAGGGTTAGTGTTAGAGTTATTGTGAGGGTGAGGGTGAGGGTGAGGTTTAGGGTTAGGGTAATGGTGAGATTTAGGGTTAGAGTTAGTGTTAGAGAGACAGTTAGGGTGAGGGTTATCTTAGGTTTAGTGTTAGGGTTTGGGTTAGGGTTAGGGTTAGTTTGAGGTTTAGGTTTAGGTTTAGGTGTAGGTGTAGGATTAGGATTATGGTGAGGGTGAGTGTGAGGGTTAGGGATAGGTTTAGGCTTAGGCTTAGGGTTAGGCTCTGGGTGAGAGTGGGGTAAGGATTAGATTTTGGCTGATGGTTAGGGTTAGTGTTAGGTTTAGGGTTATGATAAGGTTAGGGTTAGGATTAGGGTTAGGGTGAGGGCTAGGGTGAGGGTGAGGGTTAGTGTGAGGGTTTGGCTTAGGCTTTAGGGTTAGGCTGTTGGTGGGATTGAGGGTGAGGGTTTGGGTTAGGGTGATGCTCAGGATTATGTTCAGGGTTAAGGTTAGTATGAGGGTTAGGGTTAGGGTGAGGGTTAGCGTCAGAGTGACCTTAAGGGTAAAGCTGAGAGTTAGGCTGAGTGTGAGGATTAATGTAAGGTCTAGGGTTAGGGTTAGGGTTAGGGTGAGGGTGAGGTTAAGATTGATGCTTAGGTTTAGGGTTAGTGTGAGGTTTAGAGTGAGGATGAGGGTTAGGGTTAGGGTGAGGGCTAGGTTCAGGGTGAGGGTTAGGGTTAGGCTTAGGGTGAGGTTTAATATTAGGGTGATGTTTAGGGTTAGTGTGAGTGTTAGTGTTAGGGTTAGGGTTAGTGTTAGGGTGAGGGTAAGTGTTACTTTGAGGGTTAGGTTTAGGGTGAGGGTTATGGTTAGAATGAATGTTAGGGTTAGGGTTAGGGTTAGGGTTATTGTTAGGGTAGGGTTAGGGTTACATTTATGGTGAGGGTGAGGGTTAGGGTTAGGGTGTGGTTTATGTTTAGGGTTAGGGTTAGAGTTAGGGTTAGGGTGAGGGTGAAGTTTAGGGTTAGATTTAGCGTTAGTGATAGGGTTAGGGTTACGGTGAGGGTCAGTGTGAGGGTTAGGGTTAGGCTTAAGCTTAGGGTTAGGCTTAGGCTTAGACCAAGCGTGAGTGTGAGGGTTATGGTTAGGGGTAGGGTTACACTTAGGGTAAGGGTGAGAGTTAGTGTTAGTGTTAGGGGTAGGGTTAGGGTGAAGGTGAGCATTAGGGTTAGGATTAGGATTAGGATTAAGTTGAGGGTAAGTGTGAGGGTTAGTGTTAGGGTTAGGGTTAGGGTGAGTGTGAGGGTTAGGTTGAGGGTTAGGGTGAGGTTTAGGGTTAGGGTTAGTGTTAGGGGTAGGGTTAGGGTGAGGGTTAGGATGAGGGTGAGGGTTAGGGTTAGGGTTAGGATTACGATTAGGGATAGTGTTAGGGTGAGTGCTTGGGTTAGGTTTAGGTTTAGGATTAGGCTTAGCATTAAGCTGAGGTTGAGGGTGAGGGTTAGTGTTAGGGTGAGAGTTAGGGTGAGGGTGAGGGTTAGGCTTAGGGTTAGGATTAAGATTAGGGTAAGGGTTAGGGTGAGTGTGAGGTTTAGGGTTAGGGTTAGGGTGACAGTATGTATTAGGGTGAGGGTTAGATTTAGTGTGAAGTATATGGTTAGGATGAGGGTTAGGGTTAGGCTTATTGTTAGGGTTAGGATTAGGCTTATGGTTACGGTAATGGTGAGGGTGAAGGTTAGGTTGAGGTTTAGGTTTAGGGTTAGGGTTAGAGTTAGGGTTAGGGTTAGGGTTAGTGTTAGGTTTATGGTTAGGTTGTGACTTAGCGTGAGGTTGAGGGTTAGCGTTAAGGTTAGGATTAGGACTAGGGTTAAGGTGAGGGTGAGTGTGAGAGTTAGGGTTAGGGTTTGGGTTAGCATTAGAGTTAGGGTGAGGGTGAGGGTTGGGGTTAGGGTTAGAGTAACGGTTAGGGTGAGGGTTAGGCTTAGGCTTTGGTTTAGGGTGTTGGTTAGGGTGAGGTTGAGGGTTAGGTTGAGGGTTAGGCTGAGGGTTAGGATTAGGGTTAGTGTTAGGGTTAGAGTTGGGGTTAGGCTTAGGCTTAGTGTTAGGCGGAGGGTCAGGGTGAGGGTGAGGTATAGGGTTAGGTGAAGGTGAGGTTTAGGGTTAGATTTAGCATTAGATTGAGAGCTAGTTTGAGGGTTAGGGTTAGGGTTCTTGTTAGGTTTAGGGTGATGGTGTGTGTGAGGGTTATGGTTAGTCTTAGGCTTAGGCTTAGGCTTAAGGCCAAGCGTGAGGTTGAGTGTGAGGGTTAGGGATAGTGTCAGGGTTAGGGTTTTAGGGTTAGGGTGAGGGTTATGATGAGGTTTAGGGTTAGGATGAGGGTTAGGCTGAGGGCTAGAGTGAGGTGAGGCTTATGGTTAGCGTTAGGGTGAGGTTTAGGGTTTGGGTTATTGTTAGTGTTAGGGTTAGAGTTAAGTTCAGTGTTAGGGTGAGGGTGATGATTAGGTTTAGGGTTAGGGTGAGGTTTAGGGTTAGGGTTAGGGTGAGGGTGAGGTTTAGGGTTAGGATTAGGGTGAGTTTTAGGATGAGGTTTACGGTTAGGATTAGGGTTAGGGTACGGGCTAGGGTGAGGTTTCGTGTTAAATTTAGAGTTAGGGAGAGGGTTAGGGGTAGGGTTAGGCTTAGGTTTATTGTTAGGGTTAGGGTGAGGGTTAGGTTGAAGTTTAGGGATAGGTTTAGGGTTAGGATTAGGGTTAGGGTGAGGCTGAGAGTGAGGGTTAGGGCTAGGGTTAGGCTTAGGCTTAGGGTAAGGCTGAGGGTGAGTGTGGGGTTGAGAATTAGGATTAAGGTGATAGTTAGGTTTAGGGTTAGTGTTATTGTTTGGGTTAGGGTTAGAGTTACTGTGTGGGTGAGGGTGCGGGTGAGGTTTAGGATTAGAGTTGGGATTAGGGGGAGAGTTAGGGTGAGGTTTACAGTTAGGGTTAGTGTTAGGGTTTGGGTGAGGCTTAGGATTACTGTTAGGGCTATTATTAGGGTAAGGTTTATGTTTATGGTTATGGTTAGGTTGAGGGTTAGAGTTAGTTTTAGGGTGAGGTTTAGGGTTTGGGTTAGGGTTAGAGTTAGGGTGAGGGTGAGGGTGAGGTTTAGGGTTAGAGTCAGGGTTAGGATCAGCGTTAGGTTGAGGGTTAGGTTTAGGGTTAGGATTAGGGTTAGGGTGAATGTGACTGTGTGGGTTAGGTTTAGGTTTAGATTTTGGCTTAGGGTTAGGCTGAGGGTGAGGGTCAGGGTTAGGGTTAGTGTTAGGTGTAGGGTTAGGGTTAGGGGTAGGTTAGGGTTAGGGTTAGTGTGAGGTTTAGTGTTAGGGTTAGGGTTAGGGGTAGGATGAGGGTAAGTGTGAGGGTGAGGTTTATGGTTAGGGTGAGTACTATGGTTAGGGTGAGGGTTAGGGTTATTGTTAGGGTTAGGGTTAGGGTTAAAGTTAGGGTTAGGGTGAGGGTGAGATTTAGGGTTAGAGTTAGGGTTAGTGTTACGGTTAAGATGAGGTTTAGGGTTAGGGTTAGAGTTAGGGTGAGGGGTAGGGTTAGGTTTAGGATTAGGTTTAGGGTGAGGGTGAGGGTGGGGCTTAGGTTTAGGGTTAGGGTTAGGCTTAGAGTTAGGGTGAAGGTTAGGGTTAGGGTTTAGTTTAGGGTGCAGGTGAGGCTGAGGATTAGGGTAGGTTTAGAGTTAGATTTAGGGTTAGGTTTAGGGTTAGGGTTAGGTTTAGGGTTATGGTGAGGGTGAGGGTTAGGGTTAGGCTTAGAGTTAGGCTGAGGGTGACTGTGGGGGTGAGGATTAGAGTTAGGGTTAGGCTTAGGCTTAGGGTTAGGGTTATTGTTAGTGTTATGGTTAGGGTTAACTTTGCGGTGAGGGTGAGGCTGCGGGTGAGGGTTAGGGTTAGTGTTAGGGTTAGTGTTATTTTTAGGGTTATGGCTAAAGTTACGGTGAGGTTGAGAGTGAGGGTGAAAGTTAGGGTTAGGATGAGTTTTAGGGTGAGGCTTAGGGTTAGGGTGAGGGTGAGGTTTAGGGTTAGAGTTAGGGTTAGTGTTAGTGTTAGGGTGAGGTTTCTGGTCAGGGTTAGGGTTGGGGTTATGGTGAGGGTGAGGTTTAGAGTTAGAGTTAGGGTTAGGTTGAGTCTGAGGGTGAGGGTTAGGGTTAGGTTTAGTGTTAGGTTTAGGGTTAGGATTAGGGTGAGGCTTAGGATGAGGGCGAGGGTTAGGGTGAAGTTTAGGATTAGGATTAGGGTGAGGGTTAGGGTTAGGATTAGGGTTAGGCTTAGGATTAGGCTAAGGGTGAGCTTTAGGGCTAGAGTTAGGGTTACGGACAAGGTTAGATTTAAGGTTAGGTTTAGGGTTAGGGTTATTGTGAGAGTTAGGTGGTGTGTTAGGTTTAGGGTTAAGTATAGGATTAGGGTTAGAGTGAGGGGGAGTGTGTGTGTTAGGATTAGGTTTAGGCTTAGGCTTAGGGTTAGGCTGAGGGTGAGGTTGAGTGTGCGGTTTAGGGTTAGGGGAAGGATTAGGATGAGGTGTAGGGTTAGGATGAGGGTTAGGGTAAGGGCTAGGGTGAGGGTGAGGTTTAGATTTATTGTTAGGGTGAAGTTTAGGGTTAGGGTTAGGGTTAGGGTTAGGGTGAGGGTGAGGTTTAGGTTTATAGTTAGGGATAGGGTGAGGCTGAGGTTGAGGGTCAGGGTTAGGGTTAGTGTTAGGTGTAGGGTTAGGGTTAGGGTGAGGGTTAGTCTGAGTGTGAGGATGAGGGTTAGGGTTAGGATTAGGATTAGCATTAGTGTTAGATTGAGTGTGAGTTTTGCGGTTAGGACTAGGGTTAGGGTTAGGCTTAGGGTTAGGCTGAGGATTAGGGTAAGGGTCAGGGTTAGGGTTAGGGTGAGCATTAGGGTTAGGGTTATGGGGAGGGTTTTGATGAGGGTTAGGGTTAGGATTCGGGTTATGGTGAGGGCTAGGGTTAGGGTGAGTGTGAGGGTTAGGGTTAGGGATAGGCTTATGCTTAGGGTTAGGTTGAGGGTGAGGGGGGTCAGGATTAGGGTTAGGGTGATGGTTAGATTTAGGGTTAGGGGGAGGGTTAGGATGAGGGTTAGGGTTAGTATTAGGGTTAGGGTGAGGGATAGGTTGAGGTTGAGGTTTAGGGTTAGTGTTAGGGTGAGAGTTAGTGTTAGGGTTAGGGTGAGAGTAGGATTCGGGTTAAGTTTAGAGTTAGGGTGAGGCTTAGGGTAAGAGTTACGGTGAGGTTGAGGGTTAGGGTTAGGTTGAGGTTTAGGGTTAAAAGTCGGGTTAGGGTGAGGGTGACGGTTAGGGTTAGGGTAAGGGTTACGTTGAGGGTGAGGGTTAGGGTTAGGTTGAGGGTTAGGGTTACGATTTGTGTTAGGGTGAAGGCTAGGGTGAGGGTGAGGGTTAGGGTTAGGGTTAGTGTGAGGTTTAGTGTTAGGGTTAGGGTTAGAGTTAGGATTAGGTTGAGGGTGAGGTTTAGGGGTAAAGTTAGTTTTAGGGTCAGGGTTAGGCTTAGGGTGAGGGTTAGTGTGGGGGTGACAGTAAGGGAAAGGTGAGGGTTAGGCTGAGGGTGAGGGTTACAGTAAGGGTGAGGGTTAGGGTTAGGGTGAGGGATAGGGATAGGGTTAGTGTGAGGGTGAGGGTTAGATTGAGGATTAGGGTTAGGGTTAGGGTTAGGGCTAGGGTTAGGTTGAGGTTTAGGGTTAGTGTTAGGGTGAGGTTTAGGTTTAGGGTGATGCTTATTGTTAGTGTGAGTATTAGTGTTCGGGTTACGGTTAGTGTTAAGTTGAGGGTAAGTGTTAGGGTGAGGGTTAGGTTTAGGGTGAGGGTAATGGTTAGGGTGAGGGTTAGGTTTAGGGGGTTTGTTAGGGTTAGGGTTAGGGTTACGGTGAGGGTGAGGGTTAGGTTTAGGTTTAGGATTAGGATTAGGGTTAGGGCTAGGGTGCGGGTAAGTGTTAGTGTGAGGGTTAGGGTGAGGGTGAGGGTTATGGTTAGGGTGAGGGTGAGGGTTAGGTTTAGAATTACCTTGAGCGTGAGTGTTAGGTTTAGGTTGAGGGTTAGGGTTAGGGTTAGGGTTAGGGTTAGTGTGAGGGTTAGTGTTATGGTTAGGGTTAGTGGTAGGGTGAGGATAAGTGTTAAGGTGAGGTTTAGGGTTAGGGTGAGGATTATGTTTAGGGTGAGGGTTAGGGTTATTGTTAGGGTTAGTGTTACATTTAGAGTTAGTGTTAGGGTGAGGGTGAGATTTAGTGTTAGAATTAGGGTTAGTGTTAGGGTTAGGGTTAGGGTGCGGGTTAGGCTTAGGCTTAGGCTTAGGCTTAGGCTTAGGCCGAGCTTGAGGGTGAGGGTTAGGATTCACGTTAGGGTGAGGGTTAGGGTTATGTTTAGTGTCAGGTTTAGGATGAGGTTTAGGGTTAGGATTAGGCTTATGGTGAGGGCTAGGGTGAGGGTTAGGGTGAGGGTTAGGGTTAGGGATAGGGTTAGGTTTAGGATTAGGGTTAGGGTGAGGGTGAGTGTGAGGCTTAGGGTTAGGCATAGGGTTAGGCTTAGAATAAGGGTGAGGGTTAGGTTTCAGGTTTGAGTTTGGGTGCAGGTGAGGCTGAGGATTAGGGTTAGGTTTAGGGTTAGATTTAGTGTTAGGATTAGGCTTAGGGTTATTTTTAGTGTTAGGTTTGCGGTGAGGGTTAGGTTTAGGTTTAGTGTTAGGCTGAGGGTGACTGTGGGGGTGAGGATTAGAGTTTGGTTTAGGGTTAGGCTTAGTTTTAGGGTTATGTTTAGTGTTATGGTTAGGGTTAAGTTTGCAGTGAGGGTGAGGCTGAGGTTGAGGTTTAGGGTTAGGGTTAGAGTTAGTGTTATTGTTAGGGTTAGGGCTAGAATTACGGTGAGGTTGAGGGTGAGGATGAAGGTTAGGGTTAGGTTGAGTTTTAGGGTCAGGGTTAGGGTCAGGGTGCGGGTGAGGTTTAGGGTTAGAGTAAGGGTTAGGGTTAGGGTTAGGGTGAGGTTGCGGGTTAGGGTTAGGGATGGTGTTATGTGAGGGTGAGGTTTAGTGTTAGAGTTAGGGTTAGGGTGAGGCTAAGGGTAAGGCTTAGGGTTAGGGTTAGTGTTAGGTTTAGGGTTAGGGTTAGGGTGAGGGTTAGGGTTAGAGTTAGGTTTAAGTTTAGGCTTAGGGTTAGGCTGATTGTGAGGGTGAGTGGGAGGGTTAGGGTTAGGATGATGGTTAGGGTTAGGGTTATGGGGAGTGTTAAGATGAATGTTAGGGTTAGGATTAGGGTTAGGGTGAGGTTAGAGTTAGGGTTATGAGGAGTGTTAGGATGAATTTTAGGGTTAGGATTAGGGTTAGGGTGAGGGTTAGGGTGAGGGTGAGTTTTAGGGTTAGGGTTAGGGTTAGGATTAGGGTGAATGTGAGGTTTAGGTTTAGAGTTAAGCTTAAGGTGAGGCTGAGGGTGAGGGTGAGGGTTGGGGTTAGGATTAGGATTAGGGTAAGCGTTAGGATGAGTGTGAGTGGATAAGGGTTAGGGTTACACTGAGGATGAGGTTGAGGGTGAGGGTAAGGTTTAGGATTAGGGTTAGGGTGAGGGTGAGTGTGTGGTAGGATTAGGCTTAGGGTTAGGGTGAGGGTGAGGTTGATGGTGAGTGTTAGGGTTAGGGTGATTGTTTGGGTAATGGTTAGGGGGAGGGTTAGGATGAGGGTTAGGGTCAGGATTAGGCTTAGGGTTCGGTTGAGGGAGAGGGTCAGGGTGAGGATTAGCTTTAGGTTGAGGGTTAGGTTTAGGGTTAGCTTGAGAATTAGGATTCAGGTTAAGTTTCGGGTTAGGCTGAGGGTTAGGGGTAGGTTTAGGGTGAGGGTTAGATTTAGGGTTAGGGTGAGGGTTAGGATGAGGATTAGGGTTACGATTAGGGTTAGGTTGAGGGCTAGGGTGAGGGTGAAGATTAGGGTTAGTGTTAGGGAAAGGTTTAAGGTTAGGGTTAGGTTTAGGGTGAGGGTTATGTTGACGGTTAGGGTTACGGTGAGGGTGAGTGTTAGGGTTAGGGTGAGGGTGAGTGTTAGCATTAGGGTTAGGGTTAGGATTAGGTTTAGGGTTAGGATTAGTATTATTGTTAGGGTTAGGGTTAGAATTATGGTGAGTTTGAGGGTGAGGGTGAGGGTTAGGTTTAGGGTTAGGGTGAGGTTTAGGTTTAGGGGTAGGATTAGGGTTAGCATGATGGAAAGGTTTAGGGTTAGGTTTAGGGTTAGTTGGAGGGTTAGGTCGAGGGTTAGATTTAGGGTTAGTTTTAGGGTTAAGGTTAGGGTAAGGGTTAGGTTGAGGGTTAGGTTGAGGGTTAGTGTTAGAGTTAGGGCTAGGATTAGGGTTAGGGTTAGGGTTAGGATGAGGATTAGGGTGAGTGGTAGGATTAGGGTAAAGGTGAGGTTTAGGATGAGGTTTTCGATTAGGGTTAGGGTTAGGGTTAGAGTGAGGTTTAGGGTTAGGGTTTGGGTTAGGCTTAGAGTTACTGTGAGGGTGAGGGTGCAGGTGAGTGTGAGGGTTAGGGTTAGCTTTAGGGTTAGGCTTAGGATTAGGCTTAGGATTATGCCGAGGGTGAGGGTGGGAATGAGGGTTAGGGTTAGGGTGAGGGTTAGTTTTAGGGTTATGGGGAGGGTTAGGATGAGGGTTAGGGTTAGGATTAGGGATAGGGTGAGGGCTAGGTTGAGGGTGAGTTTTAGGGTTAGGGTTAGGGTGAGGTTTAGGGTTAGGGTTTTGGATAGGGTTAGAGTTACTGTGAGGGTGAGGGTGCGGGTGAGTGTGAGGGTGAGGGTGAGGTTTAGGGTTAGTGTTAGGGTGAGAGTTAGGGTTCAGGTTAAGTTTAGGGTTAGGTTGAGTGTTAGGGTAGGCTTAAGTTGAGCGTGAGGGTCAGGGTTAGTTTGAGGGTTAGGGTTAGGTTTAGGGTTAGTGTGAGTTTCAGAGTTAGGGTTAGGGTGAGGGTTAGGATGAGGCTTAGAGTTAGGATTAGGGTTAGGTTGAGGGCTAGGGTGAGGGTGAGAGTTATGGTTAGTGTTAGGGTGAGGTTTAGGTTTAGGGTTAGGTTAGGGTTAGGTTGAGGGTTAGAGTTTGGATTAGGGTTACGGTGAGTGTGATATTTAGGGTTAGAATTAGGGTTAGGGGGAGGGTTAGGTTGAGGGTGAGGGTTAGGGTTAGTGTTAGGTAAGGGTTAGGGTGAGGATTAGGGTTAGGATTAGGGTCAGGGTGAGGGTGAGGGTTAGGTTTGGGTTCAGAGTTAGGGTTAAGATTAGGGATAGGATTAGGGTTAGGGTGAGTGTCAGTGTGTTTGTTAGGGTTAGGTTTAGGCTTAAGCTTAAGGTTAGGCTGAGGGTGAGTTTGAGAGTGAGTGTTAGGGTTAGGTTGAGGGTTAGTGTTAGGTTTAGGGGGAGTGTGAGGATGAGGGTCAGGGTTAGGTTTAGTGTTAGTGTAAGGGCTAGGGTGAGGTTGAGGTTTAGGGTTTAGAGTTTGTGTTAGGGTTAGGTTTAGTGTGAGGTTTAGTGTTAGAGTTAGGGTTAGGATAAGGCTGAGGGTGAGGGTTAGGGTTAGGGATAGTGTTAGGGTTAGTTTGAGGGTTAGGGTGAGGGTGAGGTTTAGGGTTAGGTTTAGGATTAGGATTAGGGTTAGGGTTAGGGTGAGTGTGAGGGTTAGGGTTAGGGTTAGTGTTAGGCTTAGGGTGAGGGTGAGGGTGAGGGTGAGGGTTAGGGTTAGGTTGAGGGTTAGGTTTAGGTTTAGTGTGAGAGTTAGCTTTAGGTTAAGTTTAGGGTTAGGGTGAGGATTAGGGTTAGGATTAGCGTTAGGGTGAGAGTTAGGGTTAGTTTTAGTGTAAGGTTTATGGTTTGGGTTAGGGTTCGGGTGAGGGTTAGGGTTAGGATTAGGGTTAGGGTGAGGGTGAGTGTTAGGATTAGGGTTAGGATTAGTGTTAGGGTTTGATTTAGGGTTGGGATTATTGTTATTGTTAGAGTTAGGGTTAGAGTTATGGTGAGTGTGAGGGTGAGGGTTAGGAATAGGATTAGTGTTAGTGTTAGGGTGAGTGTGAGGTTTAGGGTTAGGATTAGGGTTAGGCTAAGTTTTAGGCTGAGGGTGATGGTGAGGGTGCGGATTATTGTTAGGGTGAGGGTTAGGGTTATTGTTAGGGTGAGGGTTAGGATGAGGTTTAGAATTTGTATTAGGGTTAGGTTGAGTGCTAGGGTGAGGGTGAGAGATAGGGTTAGTGTTATGGTGAGGTTTAGGTTTAGGGTTAGGGTTAGGGTTAGGTTGAGGGTTAGTGTTTGGATTAGGGTTAGGGTGAGTGTGAGGTTTAGGGTTAGAGTTAGGTTTAGGGGGAGGGTTAGGTTGAGGGTTAGTGTTAGGGTTAGTGTTAGGGTTAGGGTTAGTGTTATTGTTAGTGTTATGGTTAGGGTTAAGTTTGCAGTGAGGTTGAGGCTGAGGTTGAGGGTTATGATTAGGGTTAGGGTGAATGTTAGGGTTACTCTTATTTTTCGGTTTAAGGTTAGAATTACAGTGAAGTTGAGGGTGAGGGAGAGGGTTAGGGTTAGAATGAGGTTTAGGATTAGGGTTGGGGTTAGGGTGAGGGTGAGGTTTAGGGTTAGAGTTAGGGTTTGGGGGAGGGATAGAGTGAGGTTTAGGGTTAGGGTTAGTGTTAGGTTTAGGGTGAGCGTGAGTGTGTGGGTTAAGTTGAGGGTTAGACTTAGGCTTAGGTTTAGGCTAAGGGTCAGGGAGATGGTTAGGGTTAGGGTTAGTGTTATTGTTAGGGTAAGGGTTAGAGTTACAGTGAGGGTGAGGGTGCTGGTGAGAGTTAGGGTTAGGGTTAGTGTTGGGTTTAGGGTTAGGGTATGAGTTAGGGTTAGAGTTACTGTGAGGGTGAGGGTGCGGTTGAGTGTGAGGGTTAGGGTTAGTTTTAGGGTTAGGATTAGGGTGAGGGCTAGGGAGACGTTTAGGGTTAGGTTTGTGGTTAGATTTAGGGTTAGGGTGATGTGAGGTTTAGGGTTAGATTTAGGGTTAGGGTGAGTCTGAGGGTGAGGATTAGGGTTAGTGTTAGTGTTATGGTTAGGTTAGGGTTAGGGTGAGGTTAGGGGGAGGGGGAGGTTTAGGGTTAGGGTTAGGATTAGTGTTAGGGTTTGGGTGAGTGTGAGGGATAGGGTTAGGGTTAGGTTTAGGGTGAGGGTTAGGGTTAGGGTTAGGGTGAGAGTTAGGGTTCTGATAAGTTTAGGGTTAGGGTGAGGATTAGGGTTAGGATTAGGTTTAGGTTTGGGGCTAGAGTGATGGTGAGGGTGAGGGTTAGTTTTAGGGTAAGGTTTACGGTTAGGGTTAGGGTTTGGGTGAGGGTTAGGATGAGGGTTAGCATTGCGGTGAGGGTGAGGTTTAGGGGTAGGTTGAGGGTTAGATTTATGATTAGGGTTAGGGTAAGGGTGAGTGTTAGGATTATTGTTAGGATTAGGATTTGGATTAGGGTTAGTGTGAGTGTGAGGTTTAGGGTTAGGGTTAGGGTTAGGCTTAGGTTTAGTCTGAGGGTGATGGTGAGGGTGAGGGTTATTGTTAGGGTGAGGGTTAGGGTTAGGGTGAGAGTTAGGGTTCGGGTTAAGTTTAGGGTTAGAGTGAGGTTTAGGGTAAGGGTTAAAGTGTGAGTTAAGGTTAATGTTAGTGTGAGGAGTAGGATGAGGTTTAGGGTTAGGATTAGTCTTAGAATGAGGGCTAGGGTGAGGGTGAGGTTTAGGGTTAGTGTTAGGGTGACGTTTAGGTTTAGGTTTAGGGTTAGGGTAAGGGTGAGGGTGAGGTTTAAGATTAGAGATAGGGTTAGGGTGAGGTTGAGGGTGAAGGTTAGGGTTAGTGTTAGTGTTAGATTTAGGGTTTCGGTGAGGGTTAGGGTGAGGGTGAGTGTTAGCCTTGGTGTTAGGAATAGGATTAGGGTAAGGGTTAGGGTGAGTGTAAGGGTTAGTGTCACGGTGAGCGTGAGTGTTAGGGTTAGGTTGAGGGTTAGGGTTAGGCTTACGATTAGGGTGAGGGTGAGAGTGAGGATTAGGGTTAGGGTAAGGGTTATGTGTAGGGTTAGAGTGAGAGTTAGGGTTCGAGTTTAGGGTTTGGGTGTGATTTAGGGTTAGGATTACGTTGAGTTTGAAGGTTAGGCTTAGTTTGAGGGTTACGGTTAGGCTTAGGATTATGATGAGTGTTAGGGTTAGGGTTAGGCTGAGGTTTAGGGTGAGGTTTTGGATTACGGTTAGGGTTAGTGTTAGGGTGAGTGTGAGGTTTTGGGTTAGAGTTAGGTTTAGGGGCAGGGTTAGGGAGAGTTTTTGGGTTAGAGTTAGTGTTATGGTTAGGGTGAGGTTTAGGGTTTGGGTTAGGGTTATTGTTAGTGTTATGGTTAGGGTTAAGTTTGTGGTGAGGGCGAGGCTGAGGGTGGGAGTTATACTTAGTGTTAGGTTTAGGGTGAGGTTTAGGGTTCGGGTTAGGGTAAGGGTTAGGGTGAGTGTGAGGTTTATGGTTAGATTTAGGGTAAGGGTTAGGATTAGGGTTAGGGTGAGGGTTAGGTTGAAGGCTAGGGTGGCGTTGAGGGTTATGGTAAGTGTTAGGGTTAAGTTTAGGGTGAGGGTTAGCTTGAGGTTAGGGTTAGGATTAAGGTTAGGATGAGGATTAGGGTGAGTGTGAGGTTTAGGTTTAGAGTTAAGCTTAGGTGTAGGCTGAGGGTTAGGTTGAGCGTGAGGTTAGTGTTAGGGGTTAGGGTTAAGGTGAGAGTTATGGGTAGTGTTAGGGTGAAAGATAGGGTTCAAGTTAAGTTTTGGGTTAGCGTTAGGTTTAAGGTGATGGTTAGGATGAGGATTAGGGTTAGGATTAGGTTTAGGGTGAGGGCTAGGGTGAAGGTGAGGGTTAGGGTTAGTGTTTTGGTGAGGTTTAGGGTTAGGGTTAGTGTTAGGATGAGGGTTAGGGTTACGGTGAGTGTGAGGGTTAGGGTTAGGGTAAGGGTTAGGGTAAGCATTTGGGTTAGGGTTAGGGTGAGTTTTAGGGTTACATTTAGGGTTAGGTCGAGGGGTAGGGTTAAGTTTAGTGTTAGGGTTAAGGTTAGGGTGAGTGTTAGCTTGAGGTTTAGGGTTATTTTTAGGGTTAGGGTTAGGATTAGAGTTAGGGTGAGGGTGAGTGTGAGGGTTAAGTTGAGGGTGATTGTTAGCTTGAGGTTTTGGGTTAGGCTGAGGGTGAGGGTGGGGTGAAGATTAGGGGTAGGGTGAGGGTGAGTGTGAGGGTTAGGGTTAGGGTTAGGCTTAGGCTTAGGGTTAGGCTGAGGGTGAGGGTGGGGGTGAGGATTAGGGTTAGGGTGATGGTTATGGTTATGGTTAAGGTGAGGGTTGGGATGAGGGTTAGGTTTAGGATTAGGGTTAGGGAGAGGACTTGGGTGAGGGTTAGGGTAAGGGTTAGGCTTAGGCTTACAGTTAAGCTGAGCGTGAGGTTGAGGGTAAGTTTTAGGTTTAGGGTGATGGTTAGGTTTATGGTTAGGGTGAGGGTTAGGATGAGGTTTAGGGTTAGGGTGAGGATGATGGTAAGTGTAAAGTTGAGGTTTAGGCTGAGGGTGAGGGTTAAGATAAAGTTGAGTGTTAGGGTTAGGGTTAGGGTTAGGGTGAGTGTTAGATTGAGGTTTAGGTTTAGGTTTAGGGCTAGTGTGAGGTTTAGGGTGAGGGTGAGGGTTAGGGTTAGGGTGAGGGTGAGGATTAGACATCTGGTTAAGGTGAGGGCTTGGATGAGGGTTAGGGTTAGAGTTAGGGTTAGGGTTAGGGTGAGGTTTAGGATTAGGGTGAGGATTAGGGTTAGTGTGAGGGTTAGTGTTAGGGTTAGGGTTAGTGTTACGTTGAGGGTAACTGTTAGGGTGAGGGTGAGGCTTATGGTTAGGGTGAGGGTTAGGGTTAGGGTTAGAGTAATTTTTAGGTTTAGGATTACGGTTACAGTGAGGGTGATAGTTAGGGTTAGTGTTAGGGTGAAGTTTAGCGTTAGGGTTAGTGTTAGAGTTAGGGTTAGGGTGAAGTTGCGGTTTAGTGGTAGGATTAGGGTTAAGGTGAGGGTTAGGGTGAGGGTTAGGGTTAGGGTGAGGGTGAGGGTGGGGGTGACGGTAGGGGTAAAGATGAGGGTTAGGCTGAGGGTGAGCGTTACGGTAAAGGTGAGGTTTAGGTTTAGGGTGAGGGTTAGGTTTAGAGTTAGGGTGAGGCTGAGGGTTAGATTGAGATTTAGTGTTAGGGTTAGTGTGAGGTTTATGGTGAGGATGAGTGTTAGGGTTAGGTTGAGTGCTAGGGTGAGGTTGAGGGTTAAGTTTAGTGTTAGGATGGGGTTTAGGGTTAGGGTGATTGTTAGGGTTAGTGTGAGCATTTGTGTTAGCATTAGGTTTAGTGTTAGTGTGAGTGTAAGTATTAGGATGAGGGTTAGGGTTAGGGTGAGGGTTATGGTTAGGGTGAGGGTTAGGGTAAGGGTTAGGGTTATTGTTAGGGTTAGGGTTAGGGTTATATGGTTACGGTGAGGGTGAGGGTGTGGGTTATTTTTAGGGTTAGGATGAGGTTTAGGTTTCAGGTAAGGGTTAGAATTAGGGTTAGGGTGAGGGTGAGGTTTAGGGTTAGAGTTAGCATTAGTGTTAGGGTTAGGGATAGGGTGAGCGTTAGGGTTAGGCTTAGGCTTAGGCTTGGGCCGAGCATGAGGAGGAGGGTTAGGGTACGGGTTAGGGTGAGGTTTAGGGTTAGGGTTAAGCTGAGGGTTAGGTTTAGGTTTAGGGTTAGGATTAGGTTTGGGGTGAGGGCTAGGGTGAGGGTTAGGGTGAGGGTTAGGTTTAGGATAGGGTTAGGTTTAGGATTTGGGTTAGGGTGAGTGTGAGTGTGAGGGTTAGGTTTGGGTTAGGCTTAGGGTTAGTGTGAAGGTTAGGGTTAGTGTTTGGCTTAGGGTGAGGGTGAGGCTGAGGATTAGTGTTAGGTTTAAGGTTTGGTTTAGGGTTAGGGTTTCTGTTAGGTTTAGGGTTAGGGTTAGGGTTGCAGTGAGGGTTAGGTTTAGGGTTAGCGTTAAGTTAGGGTTAGGCTGAGGGTGAGGGTGGGGGTGAGGAATAGGGTTATGGTTAGGGTTAAGGTTATTGTTAGTGTTGTGGTTAGGGTTAAGTTTGCAGTGAGGGTGAGGCTGAGGGTGAGGTTTATGGTTAGGATTACGGTTAGGGTTAGGGTTACTGTTATTGTTAGTGTTGGGGTAAGAATTACTGTGAGGTTGAGAGTGAGGGTTTGGGTTAGGGTTAGGGTGAGGTTTAGGATTAGGGTTAGGTTTAGGGTTAGGGTGAGGGTGAGGTTTAGGGTTAGAGTTAGTGTTTGGGGGAGGGTTAGGGTGAGGTTTAGGGTTAGGGTTAGTGTTAGGGTTAGGCTGAGTGTGAGGTTTAGGTTGAGGATTAGGGATAGGGTTAAGTTTAGGTTTAGCATTAGGTTGAGCTTGAATGTGAGGGTTAGGTTGAGGGTTAGGCTTAAGCTTAGGGTTAGGCTGAGGGTGAGGGTGGGGGTGCGGATGAGGGTTAGGGTGATTGTTAGGTTTACGTTTAGTGTTATTGTTAGGGTATTGGTTAGAGTTAAGGTGAGAGTGATGGTGCGGGTGAGACTTAGATTTAGGGTTAGGGTGTGTTTTAGTGTTAGGATTATGGTTAGGGTGAGGGTGAGGGTTAGGGTTAGTGTGAGGGTTAGGGTTAGGGTTTGGGTTAGGGTTAGAGTTACTGTGAGGGTTAGGGTACGGGTGAATGTGAGGGTTAGGGTTAGGTTTAGGGTTAGGGTCAGGGTTAGGGTGAGGGTTAGGGTGAGGGATGGGGTGAGGGTGAGTTTAAGGGTTAGGGTTAGGGTTTGGTTTAGGGTTAGGGTTAGGGTTAGGTTTAGGGTGAGTGTGAGGTTTAGTGTTAAAGTTAGGGTTAGGGTGAGGTTGAGGGTGAGGGTTAGGGTGAGGGTTAGCATTAGGGTTAGGGTGAGAGTTAGGTTTCAGTTTAGTTTAGGGTTAGGGTGAGGATTAGGGTTAGGATTAGGGTTAGGCTGAGGGCTAGGGTGAGGATGAGGGTTAGGGTTAGTGTTAGGGTAAGGTTTAGAGTTAGGGTTAGGGTTCGGGTTCGGGATAGGTTGAGGGTTAGGGTTTCGGTGAGTGTGAGCGTTAGGATTAGGTTGAGGGTTAGGGTTAGGATTAGTGTTAGGGTGAGGGTGACTGTTACAATTAGGGTTAGGATTAGGAGTAGGGTTAGGTTTAGGGTTAGGATTAGTGTTATTTTTAGGGTTTGGTTTATAGTTATGGTGAGGGTGAGGGGAGGGTTAGGATTAGGGTTAGGGTTATTGTCAGGTTCAGGATTAGGCTTAGGATTAGTGTTAGGGTGAGGGTGAGGTTTAGTTTTAGATTTAGGGTTAGTTGGAGGTTTAGGTGGGGGTTAATGTTAGGGTTAGTTTTATGGTTAAGATTAGGGTGAGGGTTAGGTTGAGGTTAAGGGTTAGGGTTAGGATTAGTGTTAGGATTAGGGTTAGGCTGAGGGTTAGTGTGAGGGTTAGGCTTAGGATTAGGCTTAGGCTTAGGGTAAGGCTGAGAGTGAGTGTGGGAGTGTGGATTAGGTTTAGGGTGATTGTTAGGTTTAGGCTTAGGGTGAGGGTTAGGATGAGAGTTAGGGTTAGGATTAGGGTTAAGGTGAGGGCTTGGGTGAGGGTGAGGGTTAGGGTAAGTGTTAGGCTTAGGCTTAGGGTTAGGCTGAGAATGAGGTTGAGGGTGAGAATTAGGGTTAAGGTGAGATTTATTGTTAGGGTTACGGTTAGAGTTAGGATTCGGTTGAGGGTGAGGTTTAGGGGTAGAGTTAGGGTTAGGGTGAGTGTTAGGCTTAGGGTGACGGTTAAGGTGGGAGTGATGGTAAGGTAAAGGTGAGGGTTAGGCTGAGTTTGAGGGTTATTGAATGGGTTAGCGTTAGTGTTAGGGGGAGGGATAGGATTAGGCTGAGTGTGAGGGTGAGGGTTAGATTGAGGATTAGTGTTAGGGTTCGTGTGAGGTTTAGGGTGAGGATGAGGGTTAGGGTTAGGGTAAGGCCTAAGGTGAGGATGAGGGTTAGGGTTAGTGTTAGGGTGAAGTTTATGGTTAGGGTTAGGGTTAGGATTAATGTTAGAGTTAGGCTTAAGGTGAGGGTTAGGGTGAGGGTGAGGTTTAGGGTTAGGGTTAGGATTAGGATGAGGTTTAGGGTTAGGGTAAGTGTGACTTTTAGGGTTAGGGTTAGGCTTATGCTTAGGGTTAGGCTTAGGGTGATGGTGAGGGTGAGGGTTATTGTTAGGGTGAGGGTTAGGCTTAGTCTTAGGGTGAGAGGTAGGGTTCCGGTTATGTTTAGGTTTAGAATGAGTATTGGGTAAGGGTCACAGTGAGGGTGAGGGTTAGGGTTAGGTTGAGGTTTCGGGTAAGGGTTTGGTTTAGGGTGAGTGTGAGGGTGAGGGAAAGGGTTAGGGTTAGTGTTAGGGTAAGGGTTAGGATGAGGGTTAGTGTTAGGATTAGGGTTAGGGTTAGGGTTAGGGTTAGAGTTAAGGTTAAGTTGAGGGTGAGGGTGAGGGTTAGGGTTAGGGTGGGTGTTAGGGTTAAAGTTATTGTTAGGGTTAGGGTTAGAGTTAAGGTTAGGTTGAGGGTGAGGGTGAGGGTTAGGTTTAGGGTGAGGTGTAGGGTGAGGTTTAGGGTTAGGGTTAGGGTTAGAGTTAGCGTGAGGGTGAGGTTTAGTTGTAGAGTTAGGGTTAGGGGGAGGGTTAGAGTCAGGTTTAGGTTTAGGGTTTGGGTGAGGATGAGGGTTCGGTTGAGTTTTAGGGATATGGTTAGGTTTAGGATTAGGTATCGTGTGAGGGTGAGTGTGATGGTTAGGGTGATGGTTAGGCTTAGGGTGAGGGTTAGGCTGAGGGTGAGGGTGGGGGTGACGATTAGGGTTAGGGGGATAGTAATGGTTAGGGTTAGGGTTATTGTTAGGGTTAGAATTAGAGTTACTGTGAGGGTGAGGTTGGCGGTGAGGGTTAGAGTTAGGGTTAGGGTGGGGTTTAGGTTTAGGGTTAGTGTTAGGGTTAGTGTGAGGTTGAGGGTTAGGTTGAGGTTTAGGGTTAGGTTTAGTGTTATTGTGAGGGTTAGGGTTAGGGTTAAAGTTAGTGTTAGGGTTACGGTAAGTGTTAGGGTGAGGGTTTGGGTTAGGGTGAGGGTTCTGTTTAGGGTGAGGGTTAGAGTTAGGTTTATTTTTAGGGTTAGGGTTAGGGTTAAGGTTACGTTGAGGGTGAGGATTAGGGTTGGGGTTAGGATGAGGTTTAGGTTTAGGGTTAGTGTTACAATTAGGGTTAGGGTGAGAGTGAGGTTTAAGGTTAGAGTTAGGGTTAGTGTTAGGGTTAGAGTGAGGGCTAGGGTAAGGGTTAGGGTTAGGTTTAGCGTGAGGGTTAGGATGAGGTTTAGGGTTAGGATTAGGGTTAGGGTTAGGGCTAGGGTAAGGGTTAGGGTTAGGGTTAGGGCTATGGATAGGGTTAGGTTTAGGATTAGGATTAGGGTGAAGGTGAGTGTGAGGGTTAGGTTTAGGTTTAGGGTTAGGATTAGGCTTAGGGTTAGGGTGAGGGTTAGGGTTAGGGTTTGGGTTAGGGTGAGGTTGAGGCTGAGGATTAGGGTTTGGTTTAGGGTTAGGGTTAGGGTTAGTTTTAGGGTTAGGTTTAGTGTTAGGGTTAGGTTTAGCGTTAGGTTTTGGTTGAGGTTGAGGGTGGTGGTGAGGATTAGGGTTAGGTTTACGGTTCTGGTTATTGTTAGTGTTATGGTGAGGGTTAATTTTGCAATAAGGTTGAGTTTGAGGTTGAGTGTTATGGTTAGACATTGGGTTATGGTTAGGGTTAGTGTTATTGTTAGGGTTAGGTTTAGAGTTACGGTGAGCTTGAGGGTGAGTGTGAGAGTTAGGGTTAGGATGAGTTTTAGGGTGAGATTTGGGGTTAGGTTTAGGGTTAGGGTTAGGGTGAGTGTGAGGTTTAGGGTTAGAGTTAGTTTTAGGGGAAGGGTTAGGGTGAAGTTTAGGGTTAGGGTTAGTGTTAGTGTTAGGGAGAGTGGCAGGGTTAGGATGTGGTTTAGGGATAGGTTTAGGGTTAGGATTAGGGTCAGGGTGTGGGTGAGTGTAAGGGTTAGGGTGTAAGGGTTAGGCTTAGGCTTAGGGTTAGGCTGAGAGTGAGGATGAGGGTGAGATTTAGGGTTAAAATCAGGGTGGGGTTTAGGGTTAGGGTTAGGGTTTGGGTGAGGGTGAGGTTTAAGTTTAGATATAGGGTTAGGGGGGTGGTTAGGGTGAGGGTTATGGTTAGGGTTAGTTTTAGGGTTAGGGTGAGGGTGAGGGTTAGATTTAGGGTTAGGATTAGGTTTAGGGTGAGGGTGAACCTGTGTGTTAGGGTTAGGTTTAGGGTTAGGCTTAGGATTAGGCTGAGGGTGAGTTTGAGGTTGAGGGTTAGGGTTAGGGTGAGGGTTAGGGTTCGGGTTAAGTTTAGGGTTAGGGTGAGGGTTGGGGTAAGGGTTATGGTGAGGGCGAGGGTTAGCGTTAGGTTGAGTGTTAGGGTTAGGGTTAGGGTGCATGTGAGGGTAAGGGTTAGGGTTAGGGTGAGGGTTAGGATGAGTGTTACGGTTAGAGTTAGATTTAGGGTGAGTCTGAGGGTGAGGGTTAGGGTGAGGGTGAGTGTTAGATTTAGGGTTATGGTGAGGGTGAAGGTGAGGGTGAGGGTTAGGGTTAGGGTTAGGGCGAGGTTTAGGGTTAGTGTTATGATTAGGGTTAGGATGAGGGTGAGGTTTAGGGGTAGAGTTAGTGTTAGGGTGAGGGTTAGGCTTAGTGTGAGGGTTAGGGAGGGGGTGATGTTGAGGGTAAATGTGAAGTTTAGGCTGAGGGTGAGTTTTACCATAAGGGTGATGGTTAGGGTGAGGATGAGTGTTAAGGTTAGCGTGAGTGTTAGGGAGAGGGTGAAGGTTAGGGTTAGTTGGAAGGTTAGGTCGAGGGTTAGGGTTAGGGTTAGTTTTAGGGTTAAGGTTAGAGTGAGGGTTAGGTTGAGGTTTAGGGTTCGTGTTACAGTTAGGATTAGGATTAGGGTAAGGGTTAGGCTGAGTGTGAGGTTTAGGGTTAGGGTTAGGGTTAGACTTAGGTTTAGGCTGAGGGTGAGGGTGAGGGTGAAGGTTAGGGTTAGGGTGAGGGTTAGGGTTAGGTTTAGGGAGAAATATAGGGTTTGGGTTAAGTTTAGGGTTAGGGTTAGTTTGAGATTTAGAGTTAGGGTTAGGGTGAGGGTGAGGGTTAGGGTTAGGATGAGGGTTAGGATGAGGATTAGGGTTATGATTAGTGTTAGGTTGTGGGCTAGAGTGATGGTGATTTTTAGGGTTAGGGTTTGGGTGAGGTTTAGTGTTAGGGTTAGGGTTAGAGTGAGTGTTAGGTTGAGAGTTAGTGTTACCATGAAGTTAGGGTTAGGGTTATGGTGAGGTTGAGGGTTAAGAATTAGGTGTAGGGTGAGGGTGAGTGTTAGGATTAGGGTTAGTGTTAATTTAGGTTTAGGATTAGTGTTATTGTTAGGGGTAGGGTTAGACTTACAGTGAGGGTGAGGGTGAGGGTGCGGGTTAGAGTTAGGGTGAGGGTTAGGATTGGGGTTATGGGGAGGGTTATGATGAGGGTTAGGTTTAGGATTAGGTTTAGGGTGAGGGTTATGCTTACGGAAGGGTGAGGGTTAGGGTTAGGGTTAGGGTTAGGCTTAGGGTTAGGGTTATAGTTAGGGTTAGGGTTAGGGTTATGGTTACGGTGAGGGTGAGGGTTAGGGTTAAGTTTAGGGTGAGGTTTTTAGTGTTAGGGTTAGGGTTAGAGTTAGGGTTAGGGTGAGGGTGATGTTTAGGGGTAGAGTTAGGGTTACGGTGAGGGTCAACATGAGGGTTAGGGTTACGGTGAGGGTTAAGGTGGGGGTGATGGTAAGGGTAAAGATGAGGATTAGGCCTAGGGTGAGGGTTATGGTAAGGGTGAGGGTAACGGTTAGGGTGAGGATGAGAGTTAGGGTTAGGGTGAGTGCTAGGGTGAGGGTGAGGACTAGGTTTAGTGTTAGGGTGAGGTTAGGGTTAGTGAGGGGTATGGTTAGGGTTAAGGATAGGGTTAGGTTTAGGTTTATTGTTAGGGTTAGGTTTAGGGTTAGGGTAGGTTTAAGGTTAGGGTTAGGGTTATTGTTAGGGTTAGGGATAGGATGAGGTTTATGTTTAGGGTTCAGGTTAGAGTTAGGCTTAGGGTAAGGGTGAGGTTTAGGGTTAGAGTTAGGGTTAGTGTTAGAGTTAGGGTTAGCATGAGGGTTCGTTTTAGGGTTAGGCTTAGTCTTTGGTTTAGGCTTAGGCCCCGCATGTGGGTGAGGGTTAGGCTTAGGGTTAGGGTGAGGGTAATCGATACGGAAGGGTGAGGGTTTGGGATAGGGTGAGGGTTAGGGTTAGAATTAGGGTTAGGGTGAGGGTGAGGGTTAGGATTAAGTTTAGGGTTAGGGTTATTGTTAGGGTTATGGTTAGGGTTACGGTGAGGGTGACGGTCAGGGTTAAGTTTATGGTGCGGTTTTTAGTGTTAGTGTTAGGGTTAGGGTCAGGGTTAGGGTGAGGTTTAGGGTTAGAGTTAGGGTTAGGTTTATGGTTAGGGTGAGGGTTAGGGTTAGGGTGAGGGTTAAGGTGGGGTGACGGTAAGGGTAAAGATGAGGGTTAGGCCTAGGGTGAAGGTTATGGTAAGGGTGAGGGTTAGGGTTAGGGTTAGGATTAGGGTGAGAGTCCGTGTTCAGGTTAAGTTTAGGGTTAGGGTGAGGTTTAGGGTGAGGATGAGGGTTAGGGTTAGGGTGAGGACTAGGGTGAGAGGGAGGATTAGGATTAGTGTTAGGGTGAGGTTAGGGTTAGGGTGAGGGTTATGGTTAGGGTTAGGGTTAGGGTTAGGGTTAGGGTTAGGTTTATTGTTAGGGTTAGTGGTAGGATTAGGATAGGGTTAAGGGTAGGTTTAGGGTTATTGTTAGGGTTAGGGTTAGGATGAGGTTTAGGTTTAGAGTTAGGGTTAGTGTTAGGGTTAGGGTAAGGGTGAGGTTTAGGGTTAGAGTTAGGTTTAGTGTTAGGGTTAGGGTTAGGGTGAAGTTTAGGGTCAGGGTTAGGCTTCAGCTTTGGTTTAGGCTTAGGCCCAGCATGTGTGTGAGGGTTAGGGTGAGGTTTAGGGTGAGGGTTAAGGTTAGGGTTCGGGTGAGGTTTAGGATGATTTTTAGGGTTAGGATTAGAGTTAGGGTGAGGGCAAGTTTTAGGGTTAGGATGATTATTCGGGTTAACGATAGTGTTAGATTTAGGATTAGGGTTAGGGTGAGGGTTAGAGTGAGGGTTAGGGTTAGCATTAGGGTTAGGCTTAGTGTTAAGGTGAGGATTAGGTTTAGGGTTTGGTTAGGGTGATGGTGAGGCTGAGGAGTAGGGTTAGGTTGAGGTTTAGGTTTAGGGTTAGGTTTAGGGTTAGTTTTAGTGTTATATTTAGTGTTAAGGTTAAGTTTAGGGTTAGGATTAGTGTTATTGTTAGGGTTAGGGTTACAGTTAAGGTGAGGTTGAGGGTGAGGGTGAGGTTTAGGTTTAGGGTGAAGTTTAGGGTTAGGGTTATGGTTAGGGTTAGGGTGAGGTTTAGGGTTAGAGTTAGATTGAGGGGGGATGTTTAGGGTGAAATTGAGGGCTAGGTTTAGTGTTAGGATAAGGGTGAGGGTGAGGTATAGGTTGAGGTTTAAGGATAGGGGTAGTTTTAGGATTAGTGTTAGGGGGATGGTGAGTGTGAGGGTTAGGGTGAGGGATAGGCTTAGGCTTAGGTTTAGGCTGAGGGTGAGGGTGGGGGTAAGGATTAAAGTTAGGGTGATGATTAGGGTTAGGGTTAGTGCTGTTGTTAGGTTTAGGGTTAGAGTTATAGTGAGGTTGAGGGTGCGGGTGAGGGTTAGCATTAGGGTTAGGGTGGGGTTTAGGGTTAGGCTTAGTGTTAGGGTTAGGGTGAGGTTTAGGGTTAGATATAGGGTTAGGGGGAGGGTTACGGTGATGGTTAGGGTTAGGGTTAGTGTTAGGGTTAGAGTGAGGGTGAGGGTTAGCTTTAGGTTTAGGGTTAGGCTTAGGGTTAGGGTGAGGGTGATGGTGAGGGTGAGGGTTAGTGTTAGGGTGAGGGATAGGGTAAGGGTTATGGGGAGGGTTATGATGAGGGTTAGGGTTAGGATTAGGGTTTAGGGTGAGGGTTAGGATTACGGAAGAGGGAGGGTTAGGGTTAGGGTGAGGGTTAGGGTTAGGATTAGGGTTAGGGTGAGGGTGAGGTTTAGGATTAGGGTTAGGGTTAGGGTTATTTTTAGGGTTAGTGTTAGGGTTATGGTTACTGTGAGGGTGAGGGTTAGGGTTAAGCTTAGGGTGAGGTTTATAGTGTTAGGGTTAGGGTTAGAGTTAGGGTTAGGACGAGGGTGAGGTTTAGGGTTAGAGTTAAGGTTAGTGTTAGGGTTAGGGTTAGGGTGAGGGTTAGGGTTAGGTTTAGGCTTAGGCTTTGGTTTAGGCTTAGGCCCAGTATGTGGGTGAGGGTAAGGGTTAGGGTTAGGTCGAGGGTTAGTGTTATTGGTAGGTTTAGTTTTAGATTTGCGGTGAGGTTGAGTCTGAGGTTTAGGGTTAAGTTTAGGGTGAGGTTTTTAGTGTTATGGTTAGTGTTAGAGGTAAGGTTAAGGTGAGGGTGAGGTTTAGGGGTAGAGTTAGGGTTAGGGTGAGGTTTAGGGTGAGGGTTAGGGTTAGGGTGAGTGTTAGGGTTAGGGGTAGGGTGAGAGTAAAGGGTAGATTGAGGATTAGTGTTCGTTTAGTGTGCGGTTTAGGGTGAGGATGAGGGTTAGGGTTAGGGTGAGGGTTAGGTTTAGGATTAGGGTGAGGTTTAGGGTTAGGGTGATGGTTAATGTTAGAGTGAGTGTTTGTGTTAGGATTAGGGTTAGTGTTAGGGTGAGTGTAACTGTTAGGTTGAGGGTTTGTGTGAGGATGAGGGTTATGGTAAGGGTGAGGGTTAGGATTAGTGTTAGGGTTACTGTTAGGGTTAGGGTTAGGATTTGGGTTGCATTGAGGTTGAGGGTGAGGGTTAGTGTTAGTGTTACTGTGAGGTTTAGGGCTTGGGTTAGGGTAGAGTTAGGTTTAGGGTGAGGGTGAAGTTTAGGGTTAGACTTAGGGTTACGGTGAGGGTTAGGATGAGGATTAGGTTTAGGGCTAGTTTTATGGTTTGGTTAGTGTTAGGCTTAGGCTTAGGATGAGCATGTGGGTGAGGGTTAGGGTTAGGGTTAGGGTGAAGGTTAGGTTTAGGGTTAGGGTGAGTGTTAGGATGATGTTTATCGTTAGGATTAGGTTTAGGGTGAAGGCTACGGTGAGGCTTTGGTTGAGGGTTAGGGTTAGATATAGTGTTAGGTTTAGGATTAGGGTTAGGGTGAGTGTGAGTGTGAGGGTTAGGGTTAGGGTTTGGCTTAGGTTTCGGGTGACCGTTATGGTTATGGTTAGGGTTAGGGTGAGGGTAAGGCTGAGGATTAGGGTTAGGATTAGGGTTACGGTTAGGGTTAGTGTTATTGTTAGGGTTAGAGTTAGAGTTACAGTGAGGGTGAGGGTGAGGGTTAGTATTAGGATTAGATTGGGGTTTTGGGTTAGGGTTAGGGTTAGTGTTAGTGTGAGGGTGAGGTTTAGGTTTAGATATATGGTTAGGAGGAGGGTTAGCGTGAGGATTATGGTGAGGGTCAGTGTTAGGGTTTGGGTTAGGGGGAGGGGGAGGCTGAGGATTAGTGTTAGGTTTAGGGTTTGGTTTAGGGTTACAGTTTGTGTTAGGTTTAGGGTTAGGGTTAGGGTTACGGTGAGGTTTAGGGTTTGGGTTAGGGTTAAGTTAGGGTCAGGCTGAGGGTGAAGGTGGGGGTGAGGATTAGGTTTATGGTTATGGTTAGGGTTAGGGTTATTGTTAGTGTTATGTTTAGGGTTAAGTTTGCAGTGATGGTGAGGCTGAGGGTGAGGGTTTGGTTAGGGTTAGGGTGAGGGTTAGGGTTACTGTTATTTTTAGGGTTACAGTTAGAATTACAGTGTGGTTAAGTTTGAGGGTGAGGGTTAGGGTTAGGGTTAGAATGAGGTTTAGGATTAGGGTTAGGGTTAGGGTCAGGATGAGGGTGAGGTTTAGGGTGAGATTTAGGGTTTGGAGTAGGGTTAGGGTGAGGTTTAGCCTTAGGGTTAGAGTTAGGGTGAGGGTGAGGTTTAGGTTGAGGTTTAGGGATAGAGCTACATTTAGGTTTAGGCTTTGGGTGAGCGTGAGTGTGTGGGTTAGGTGGAGAGTTAGGCTTAGTCTTAGGGTTAGGCTGAGGGTCAGGGTGGGGTTGAGGATTAGGGTTAGGGTGATGTTTAGGGTTAGGGTTAGTGTTATTGTTAGGGTAAGGGTTAAAGTTACAGTGAGGGTGAGGGTGCTGGTGAGAGTTAGGGTTAGGGTGGGGTTTAGGGTTAGGGTTAGAGTTAAGGTGAGGGTGAGGGTGAGGGTTAGTTCTAGCGTTAGGGTTAGAGTGAGTTGTAGGCTTAGGTTTTGAGTTAGGGTTAGAGTTACTGTGAGGGTGAGGGTGCGGTTGAGTGTGAGGGTTAGGGTTAGGTTTAGATTTATGGTTAGGGTTAGGCTGAGGGCTAGGGAGAGGTTTAGGGTTAGAGTTAGGGTGAGGTTTCGGGGTAGGGTTAGATTTAGGGTTAGGGTGAGTGTGAGGTTTAGGGTTAGATTTAGTGTTAGGGTGAGGATGAGGGTGAGGTTTAGGGTTAGGGTTAGTGTGAGGCTAAGGTTTAGGATTAATATTAGGGTGAGGTTTAGGGTGAGGGTGAGGATTTCGGTAAGGGTGAGTGTTAGCATTAGGGTGAGGGTTATGGTTAGGTTTAGGTTGAAGGTGTGGTTTAGATTGAGGATTAATTTTAGGGTTAGTGTGAGGTTTAGGATCAGGGTGAAGGTGGGGGATAGGATTAGATTTAGGCTTTGGCTTAGGCTTAGGGTAGGGTTATTGTTAGTGTTATGGTTAGCGTTAATTTTGTGGTGAGGGTGAGGCTGAAGGTGAGGTTTAGAGTTAGGGTTAGGGTTAGTGTTATTTTTAGTGTTAGGGCTAGAATTACGGTGATGTTGAGGGTGAGGATGAAGTTTAGTGTCAGGGTGAGTTTTAGGGTTAGGGTTAGGGTAAGGGTGAGGGTGAGGTTTAGGATTAGAGTTAGGGTTAGGGATAGGGTTAGGTTGATGGTTAGGGTTAGGGTTAGGGTTAGGGTGAGGGTTAGATTGAGGATTAGGGTTATAGTTAGGGTTAGTGTGAGGTTAGGGTGAGGATAAGGGTTAGGGTTAGGTTGAGGGTGAGGGTAGGACTTAGGGTTAGGGTGAGGGCTAGTTTGAGGGTTAGGGGGGTTAGGGTTAGGATCAGGTTTAGAATTAGGTTGAGGGTAGGGTTAGTGTGAGGGTTAGTGTTAGGGTTAGGGTTAGTGGTAGTGTGAGTGTAAGTGTTAGGGTGATGTTTAGGGTTAGGGTGAGGGTTATGGTTAGGTTGAGGGTTAGGGTTAGGGTCACGATTATTGTTAGGTTTATTGTTAGGGTTACGGTTACATTGAGGATGAGGGTGAGGGTTAGGGTTAGTGTTAGGGTGAGGTTTAGTGTTAGGGTTAGTGTTAGAATTAGGGTGAGGGTGAGGGTGAGGGTGAGGGTGAGGTTTAGGGTTAGATATAGGTTTAGAGTGAGGGTTAGGGTGAGGGTTAGGGTTAGGGTGAGTGTTAGGGTGGGGGTGACAATAAGGGTAAAGATGAGAGTTAGGCTGAGGGTGAGCGTTACAGTAAAGATGAGGGTTATTGTTAGGGTGAGGGTTAGGTTTAGGGTTAGGGTGAGGGTGAGGGTTAGATTGAGGATTAGTGTTAGGGTTAGTGTGAGCGGTAGTGTTAGCGTTAGGGTTAGTGTTAGGTTGAGGCTAAATATTAGGGTGACGTTTAAGGTTAAGATGAGGGTTATGGTTAGGGTGAGGGTTAGGGTTATGGTTAGGGTTATTGTTAGTGTTAGGGTTATATGGTTACGGTGAGGGTGAGGGTGTGGTTTAGGGTTAGGTTTAGGATGAGGTTTAGCTTTCGGGTTAGTGTTAGAGTTAGGGTGAGGGTGAGGGTGAGTTTTATGATTAGATTTAGGGTTAGTGTTAGAGTTAGGGATAGGGAGAGGGTTAGGCTTAGGCTTAGGCTTAAGCTTAGCCTTAGGCCGAGCATGAGGGGGAGGGATAGGGTTCAGTTTAGGGTGAGATTTAGGGTTTAGGGTTAGCGTGAGTTTTAGGATGAGGTGTAGGGTTAGGAATAGGTTTAGGGTGAGGGCTAGGGTGAGGGTGAGTTTTAGGGTAAGGACAGGGTTAGGTATAGGATTTGGGTTAGGGTGAGGGTGAGTTTGAGGGTTAGGGTTATGGTGAGGGTTAGGGTTAGGGTTAGAGTTAAGTTAGGATTAGGCTGAGGTGAGGGTAGGGGTGAGGATTAGGGTTATGATTATGGTTAGGGTTAGGGTTATTGTTAGTTTTCTGGTTAGGGTTAAGTTTGCAGTGAGGATGAGGCTGCTGGACAGGGTTATGGTTAGGGTTAGAGTTAGGGTGAGGGTGAGGGTTAAGGTTAGGTTGAGGATTAGCGATAGGGTTACATTTAGGACTAGGGTTAGTGTAAGGGTCAGTGTGAGGTTTGGTTGAGGGTTAGGCTGAGGCTTAGGGTTAGGCTGAGTTTCACGGTGGGGGTGAGGATTAGGGTTAGGGTGATGGTTATGGTTAGGGTTATGGTTATTGATAGCATTAGGGTTAGGGTGAGGGTTACGATGAGCGTTAAGGTTAGGGTTAGGATTATGTGTAGTATGAGGGCTAGGGTGAGGATGAGGGTTAGCGTTAGTGTTTGGGTGAGGTTTACGGTTAGCGTTAGGGTTAGGATGAGGGTTAGGGTTACGGTGAGCGTGAGGGTTAGTGTTAGGGTGAGGGTTAGGGTTAGGATTTGGGTTAGGGTTAGGGTGAGTTTTAGGGTTACATTTAGGGTTAGGGGGAGGGTTAGGTTGAGGGTTAGGGTTAATGTTAGGGTTAAGGTTAGGGTGAGGGTTAGCTTGGGGTTTAGGGTTAGGTTTAGGATTAGGATTAGCGTGAGGGTGAGTGTGAGGGTTAGGGTTAGGGTTAGGCTTAGGCTTAGGGTTAGGCTGAGGGTGTGGGTTGGGGTGAGGATTAGGGTGAGGTTGATGGTTAGGTTTAGGGTGAGGGTTAGGATGAGGGTTAGGTTTAGGATTAGGGTTAGGCACAGTGCTAGGGTGAGGGTGAGTTTGTGTGTTAGGGTTAGGTTTAGGGTTAGGCTTTGGGTTAGGCTGAGGGTGAGGTTGAGTTTGAGGGTTAGGGTTAGGGTTAGGGTTAGGGTGAGTGTGAGGTTTAGGGTTAGAGTTAGGGTTAGGTTGAGGCTGAGGGTGAGGTTTTGGGTTAGGGTTAGTGTTAGGTTTAGGGTTAGGGTTAGGGTGAGGGTTAGTCTGTGGGTGAGGGTTAGGGTTATGTTTAGGATTAGGAATAGGGTTAGGGTTAGGGTGAGTATGAGGGTTAGGGTTCCGGTTAGTGTTAAGCTGAGGTTTAGGGTGAGGGTGAGGATTAGGGTTAGGATGTGGGTTAGGGTTAAGGTTATGGGGAGGGTTAGGATGAGGGTTAGTGTTAGGATTAGGGATAGGGTGAGGGCTATGGTGAGGGTGAGGTTTAGGGTTAGGGTTAGGGTGTGGTTTAAAGTTAGGTTAAATTTAGGGTTAGGGTGAGGGTGAGGTTTACGGTTAGAGTTAGGGTTAAGATGAGGCTGAGGTTGAGGGTTAGGGTTAGCGTTAGTATTAGGATTAGGATAAGGGTTAGAGTGAATGTCAGTGTTAGGGTTAGGGTTCGGGTTTGGCTTAGGGTTACATTGACGGTGAGGGTGAGGGTGAGGTTTAGGGTTAGCATTAGGGTTAGGGTGAGGGTGAATGTGTGTGTTAGGGTTAGGTTTAGCGTTAGACTTAGTGTTAGGCTGATGGTGAGGTTGAGGGTGAGGGTTAGGGTTAGTGCGAGGGTTATGTTAAGAGTTACAGGGAGGGATAGGATGAGGGTTAGGGTTAGGTTGAGGTTTAGGGTTAAGATTAGGGTTAGGGTGAGGGTGAGGGTTAGGGTTAGGGTAAGGGTTACTGTGAGGGTGAGGGTTAGGGTTAGGTTGAGGGTTAGGGTTAGGATTTGTGTTAGGCTGCGGGCTAAGATTAGGGTGAGGGTTAGGGTAAGGGTTTGGCTTAGGCTTAGGGTTAAGCTGAGGGTGAGGTTGAGGGTGAGCGTTAGGGTTTGGGTTAGTGTAAGTTTTAGTGTTAGGTTTAGGGTTAGAGTTCCGATTAGGGTGAGGGTGAGATTTAGGTGTAGAGTTAGTGTTAGGGTGAGGGTTAGGATTAGGGTGAGGGTTAGGGTGGGGGTGACAGTAAGGTTAAGGTGAGGGTTAGGCTGAGTTTGAGGGTTAGGCTTAGGTTGAGGGTTAGGGTTATGGGTAGGGTGAGGGTGAGGGTTAGATTGAGGATTAGTGTTAAGGTTAGTGCTAGGTTTACCGTCAGGATGAGTGTTAGGGTTAGGGTTAGGTCTAGGGTTAGGTTGAGGTTTAGCGTTAGTGTTATGTTGAGGTTTAGGTTTAGGGTGATGGTTAGAGTAAGTGTGAGGCTTAGTGTTCAGATTACAGTTAGTGATAAGGTGAGGGTAAGTGTTAGGGTGAGGGTTAGGTTTAGGGTGAGGCTTATGTTTATGGTGAGGGTTAGGGTTAGGATTAGGGTTTTTGTTAGGTTTATGGTTAGGGTTACCATTACGGTGAGGGTGAGGGTTAGGGTTAGAGTCAGGATTTGGATTAGGGTTAGTGTTAGGGTGAGGGTAAGTGTTAGGGTGAGGGTTAGGGTGAGGGTTATGGTTAGGGTGAGGGTCATGGTTAGGCTTAGGGTTACGTTGACTGTGAGGGTTAGGGTTAGGTTGAGGGTTAGGGTTAGGTTTCCGGTGAGGTTAGGGTTAGGGTTAGTGTGAGGATTAGTGTTAGTGTTAGGGTAAGTGGTAGGGTGAGGGTAAGTGTTAGGGTGAGGTTTAGGGTTAGGGTGAGGATTATGGTTAGGGTGAGGGTTAGGGTTATTGTTAAGGTTAAGGGTAGGGCTAGAGTTAGTATTAGGGTAAGGGTGAGATTTAGGGTTAGAGTTAGGTTTAGTGTTAGGGTTAGGGTTAGGGTGAGGGTTAGGGTTAGGCTTAGGCTTAGGCTTAGGCTTAGGCCGAGCATGAGGGTGAGGGTTATGGTTCCGGTTAGGGTGAGGTTTAGGTTTATGTTTAGTGTCAGGTTTAGGATGAAGTTTAGGGTTAGGGTTATGGTTAGGTTGAGGGCTAGGGTGAGGGTTAGGGTTAGCGTTAGGGATAGGGTTAGGTTTAGGATTAGGGTTAGGGTGAAGGTGAGTGTGAGGCTTAGGGTTAGGGTTAGGGTTAGGCTTAGAGTTAGGGTAAGGGTTAGCGTTAGGGTTTGGGTTAGGGTGCAGGTGAGGCTGAGGATTAGGGTTAGGTTTAGGGTTAGATTTAGGGTTAGGTTTAGGGTTAGAGTTAGTGTTATGGTTATGGTTAGGGTTAGGGTTATGGTGAGGGTTAGGTTTAGGTTTAGGGTTAAGCTGAGGGTGACTGTGTGGGTGAGGATTAGAATTAGGTTTAGGGTTAGGCTTAGGGTTAGGGTTATTGTTAGTGTTATGGTTACGGTTAAGTTTGCTGTGAGGGTGAGGCTGAGGGTGAGGGTTAGGGTTAGGGTTAGGGTTAGGGCTATTGTTAGGTTTAGAGCTAGAATTACGGTGAGGTTGAGGGTGAGGGTGAAGTTTAGGGTTAGGGTGAGTTTTAGGGTTAGGGTTAGGGTTAGGATGAGGGTTAGGGTTAGGGTTAGGGTTAGGGTGAGGTTAGGGTTCGGGTTAGTTTGAGGGTTCGTGTTGGGGTTAGGTTAATGTTAGGGTGAGGGTAAGTGTTAGCGTCAGGTTTTGGGTTAGGGTGAGGTTTATGGTTAGGATTGACGGTTAGGATTAGGGTTAGGATTCTTGTTAGAGTTAGGTTTAGTGTTAAGGTTATGGTGAGGGTGAGGGTTAGTGATAGGGTAAGGGTTAGGGTGAGGTTTAGCGTTTGCGTTAGGGTTAGAGTTAGCTTTTTGGTGACGGTGACGTTTAGGTTTAGAGTTAGGGTTAGGGTGAGTGTTAGGGTTAGGGTTAGGGTGAGAGTAGTAGGGTTAGGGTTAGGGTGAGAGTAGTAGGGTTAGGGTTAGGGTTAGGGTTAGGTTTAGGATTAGGGTTAGGGTGAGGGTGAGGGTGTGTGTTAGGGTTAGGTTTAGGGTTAGGCTTAGAGTTAGGCTGAGGGTGAGGTTGAAGGTGAGGGTTAGGGTTAGGGTGAGGGCTAGGGTAAGGGTTAGGGGGAGCGTTAGGAAGAGTGTTAGGATTAAGATTAGTTTTAGGGTGAGGGCTAGGCTAAGGGTGAGCTTTAGCTTTAGGTTTAGGGTGAGGGTTAGGGTTAGGGTTAGGGTGAGAGTTAGGGTTCGGGTTAAGTTTAGTGTTAGGTTGAGTGTTAGGGTAAGGGTTATGTTGAGGGTGAGGGTCAGGTTTAGGTTGAGGGTTAGGCTGAGGCTTAGGGTTAGGTTGAGCGTGAGGGTGGGGGTGAGTATTAGGGTTAGGGTGATGGTTAGGTTTAGGGTTAGGGTTATTGTTAGGGTTAGGGTTACAGTTATGTTGAGGGTGAGGGTGTGGGTGAGGGTTAGGGTTAGGTTTAGGGTGGGGTTTAGGGTTAGGGTTAGGGTGAGTGTGAGGGTGAGGTTTAGGGTTAGATATAGGTTTAGGGGGAGGGTTAAGGTGAGGGTTAGGTTTAGGGTTATTGTTAGGGTTAGGGTGAGGTTGAGGGTTAAATTTAGGCTTAGGGTTAGTGTTAGAGTGAGGTTTATGGTTAGGGTTTGGATGAGGTTTAGAGTTACTGTGAGGGTGGGGTTGCAGGTGAGTGTGAGGGTTAGATTGAGGATTAGTTTTAGGGTTAGAGTGAGTTTTATTATGAGAACGAGGGTTAGGGTAAGGGTGAGGGCTAGGGTGAGGGTGAGGGTTAGGGATAGGGTTAGGTTGAGGTTTAGGGTTAAGGTAGTGGTTAGGGTTAGTTTGAGGGTTGCTGTTAGGATTAGGGTTAGTTTTAGGGTGAGGTTAAGGGTTAGAGTTAGGGTTAGGGTGAGAGTGAGTTTTAGGTTTACAGTTAGGGTTGGGGGAGGGTTAGGGTGAGGGTTAGGGTTAGGGTTAGTGTTAGTGTTAGGGTTAGGGTTAGGGTGAGGTTGAGTGTGAAGGTTAGGGTTAGGGTTAGGCTTAGGCTTAGGGTTAGGCTGAGGGTGAGGGTGAGGTTTAGGGTTAGGGTGAGGTTTAGGGTTAGGATTAGGGTCAGGGATAGGATGAGGTTTAGGGTTAGGATTAGGGTTAGGATGAGGGCAAGGGTGTGTGTGAGGGTTAGGGTTAGCATTATGGCAAGGTTTAGGATTAGGGTTAGGTTTAGGGTTAGGGTGAGTGTTAGGGTTAGGGTTATGGTGATGTTGAGTTTTTGGGTTAGGGTGAGGGTTAGGGTTAGGGTTAGGGTGTGGGTGAGGGTGAGGGTGAGGGTTAGGATTAGGGTTAGGGTTAGGGTTATTGTTAATGTTATGGTTAAGTTATGTTTTCGGTGAGGGCGAGGCTGAGGGTGATGGTTAGGGTTAGGTTTAGGTTTAGGGTGAGGGCTTGGGTTAAGTTTAGGGTTACGGTGAGGGTGAGTGTTAGGGTTAGTGTTAGGGATAGGCTTATTGTTAGGGTTAGGGTTACAGTTATGGTGATTGTGAGGGTGAGGGTGAGGTTTAGGGTTAGGGTGAGGGTGAGGTTTAGGGTTAGAAAAAGTGTTAGGGGGAGAGTTAGGGTTAGGTTTAGTGTTAGGCTTAGGGTTATTGTTAGGGTTAGTGTTAGAGTTATTGTGAGGGTGAGGGTGAGGGTGAGGTTTAGGGTTAGGGTAATGGTGAGATTTAGGGTTAGAGTTAGTGTTAGAGAGACAGTTAGGGTGAGGGTTATCTTAGGTTTAGTGTTAGGGTTTGGGTTAGGGTTAGGGTTAGTTTGAGGTTTAGGTTTAGGTTTAGGTGTAGGTGTAGGATTAGGATTATGGTGAGGGTGAGTGTGAGGGTTAGGGATAGGTTTAGGCTTAGGCTTAGGGTTAGGCTCTGGGTGAGAGTGGGGTAAGGATTAGATTTTGGCTGATGGTTAGGGTTAGTGTTAGGTTTAGGGTTATGATAAGGTTAGGGTTAGGATTAGGGTTAGGGTGAGGGCTAGGGTGAGGGTGAGGGTTAGTGTGAGGGTTTGGCTTAGGCTTTAGGGTTAGGCTGTTGGTGGGATTGAGGGTGAGGGTTTGGGTTAGGGTGATGCTCAGGATTATGTTCAGGGTTAAGGTTAGTATGAGGGTTAGGGTTAGGGTGAGGGTTAGCGTCAGAGTGACCTTAAGGGTAAAGCTGAGAGTTAGGCTGAGTGTGAGGATTAATGTAAGGTCTAGGGTTAGGGTTAGGGTTAGGGTGAGGGTGAGGTTAAGATTGATGCTTAGGTTTAGGGTTAGTGTGAGGTTTAGAGTGAGGATGAGGGTTAGGGTTAGGGTGAGGGCTAGGTTCAGGGTGAGGGTTAGGGTTAGGCTTAGGGTGAGGTTTAATATTAGGGTGATGTTTAGGGTTAGTGTGAGTGTTAGTGTTAGGGTTAGGGTTAGTGTTAGGGTGAGGGTAAGTGTTACTTTGAGGGTTAGGTTTAGGGTGAGGGTTATGGTTAGAATGAATGTTAGGGTTAGGGTTAGGGTTAGGGTTATTGTTAGGGTAGGGTTAGGGTTACATTTATGGTGAGGGTGAGGGTTAGGGTTAGGGTGTGGTTTATGTTTAGGGTTAGGGTTAGAGTTAGGGTTAGGGTGAGGGTGAAGTTTAGGGTTAGATTTAGCGTTAGTGATAGGGTTAGGGTTACGGTGAGGGTCAGTGTGAGGGTTAGGGTTAGGCTTAAGCTTAGGGTTAGGCTTAGGCTTAGACCAAGCGTGAGTGTGAGGGTTATGGTTAGGGGTAGGGTTACACTTAGGGTAAGGGTGAGAGTTAGTGTTAGTGTTAGGGGTAGGGTTAGGGTGAAGGTGAGCATTAGGGTTAGGATTAGGATTAGGATTAAGTTGAGGGTAAGTGTGAGGGTTAGTGTTAGGGTTAGGGTTAGGGTGAGTGTGAGGGTTAGGTTGAGGGTTAGGGTGAGGTTTAGGGTTAGGGTTAGTGTTAGGGGTAGGGTTAGGGTGAGGGTTAGGATGAGGGTGAGGGTTAGGGTTAGGGTTAGGATTACGATTAGGGATAGTGTTAGGGTGAGTGCTTGGGTTAGGTTTAGGTTTAGGATTAGGCTTAGCATTAAGCTGAGGTTGAGGGTGAGGGTTAGTGTTAGGGTGAGAGTTAGGGTGAGGGTGAGGGTTAGGCTTAGGGTTAGGATTAAGATTAGGGTAAGGGTTAGGGTGAGTGTGAGGTTTAGGGTTAGGGTTAGGGTGACAGTATGTATTAGGGTGAGGGTTAGATTTAGTGTGAAGTATATGGTTAGGATGAGGGTTAGGGTTAGGCTTATTGTTAGGGTTAGGATTAGGCTTATGGTTACGGTAATGGTGAGGGTGAAGGTTAGGTTGAGGTTTAGGTTTAGGGTTAGGGTTAGAGTTAGGGTTAGGGTTAGGGTTAGTGTTAGGTTTATGGTTAGGTTGTGACTTAGCGTGAGGTTGAGGGTTAGCGTTAAGGTTAGGATTAGGACTAGGGTTAAGGTGAGGGTGAGTGTGAGAGTTAGGGTTAGGGTTTGGGTTAGCATTAGAGTTAGGGTGAGGGTGAGGGTTGGGGTTAGGGTTAGAGTAACGGTTAGGGTGAGGGTTAGGCTTAGGCTTTGGTTTAGGGTGTTGGTTAGGGTGAGGTTGAGGGTTAGGTTGAGGGTTAGGCTGAGGGTTAGGATTAGGGTTAGTGTTAGGGTTAGAGTTGGGGTTAGGCTTAGGCTTAGTGTTAGGCGGAGGGTCAGGGTGAGGGTGAGGTATAGGGTTAGGTGAAGGTGAGGTTTAGGGTTAGATTTAGCATTAGATTGAGAGCTAGTTTGAGGGTTAGGGTTAGGGTTCTTGTTAGGTTTAGGGTGATGGTGTGTGTGAGGGTTATGGTTAGTCTTAGGCTTAGGCTTAGGCTTAAGGCCAAGCGTGAGGTTGAGTGTGAGGGTTAGGGATAGTGTCAGGGTTAGGGTTTTAGGGTTAGGGTGAGGGTTATGATGAGGTTTAGGGTTAGGATGAGGGTTAGGCTGAGGGCTAGAGTGAGGTGAGGCTTATGGTTAGCGTTAGGGTGAGGTTTAGGGTTTGGGTTATTGTTAGTGTTAGGGTTAGAGTTAAGTTCAGTGTTAGGGTGAGGGTGATGATTAGGTTTAGGGTTAGGGTGAGGTTTAGGGTTAGGGTTAGGGTGAGGGTGAGGTTTAGGGTTAGGATTAGGGTGAGTTTTAGGATGAGGTTTACGGTTAGGATTAGGGTTAGGGTACGGGCTAGGGTGAGGTTTCGTGTTAAATTTAGAGTTAGGGAGAGGGTTAGGGGTAGGGTTAGGCTTAGGTTTATTGTTAGGGTTAGGGTGAGGGTTAGGTTGAAGTTTAGGGATAGGTTTAGGGTTAGGATTAGGGTTAGGGTGAGGCTGAGAGTGAGGGTTAGGGCTAGGGTTAGGCTTAGGCTTAGGGTAAGGCTGAGGGTGAGTGTGGGGTTGAGAATTAGGATTAAGGTGATAGTTAGGTTTAGGGTTAGTGTTATTGTTTGGGTTAGGGTTAGAGTTACTGTGTGGGTGAGGGTGCGGGTGAGGTTTAGGATTAGAGTTGGGATTAGGGGGAGAGTTAGGGTGAGGTTTACAGTTAGGGTTAGTGTTAGGGTTTGGGTGAGGCTTAGGATTACTGTTAGGGCTATTATTAGGGTAAGGTTTATGTTTATGGTTATGGTTAGGTTGAGGGTTAGAGTTAGTTTTAGGGTGAGGTTTAGGGTTTGGGTTAGGGTTAGAGTTAGGGTGAGGGTGAGGGTGAGGTTTAGGGTTAGAGTCAGGGTTAGGATCAGCGTTAGGTTGAGGGTTAGGTTTAGGGTTAGGATTAGGGTTAGGGTGAATGTGACTGTGTGGGTTAGGTTTAGGTTTAGATTTTGGCTTAGGGTTAGGCTGAGGGTGAGGGTCAGGGTTAGGGTTAGTGTTAGGTGTAGGGTTAGGGTTAGGGGTAGGTTAGGGTTAGGGTTAGTGTGAGGTTTAGTGTTAGGGTTAGGGTTAGGGGTAGGATGAGGGTAAGTGTGAGGGTGAGGTTTATGGTTAGGGTGAGTACTATGGTTAGGGTGAGGGTTAGGGTTATTGTTAGGGTTAGGGTTAGGGTTAAAGTTAGGGTTAGGGTGAGGGTGAGATTTAGGGTTAGAGTTAGGGTTAGTGTTACGGTTAAGATGAGGTTTAGGGTTAGGGTTAGAGTTAGGGTGAGGGGTAGGGTTAGGTTTAGGATTAGGTTTAGGGTGAGGGTGAGGGTGGGGCTTAGGTTTAGGGTTAGGGTTAGGCTTAGAGTTAGGGTGAAGGTTAGGGTTAGGGTTTAGTTTAGGGTGCAGGTGAGGCTGAGGATTAGGGTAGGTTTAGAGTTAGATTTAGGGTTAGGTTTAGGGTTAGGGTTAGGTTTAGGGTTATGGTGAGGGTGAGGGTTAGGGTTAGGCTTAGAGTTAGGCTGAGGGTGACTGTGGGGGTGAGGATTAGAGTTAGGGTTAGGCTTAGGCTTAGGGTTAGGGTTATTGTTAGTGTTATGGTTAGGGTTAACTTTGCGGTGAGGGTGAGGCTGCGGGTGAGGGTTAGGGTTAGTGTTAGGGTTAGTGTTATTTTTAGGGTTATGGCTAAAGTTACGGTGAGGTTGAGAGTGAGGGTGAAAGTTAGGGTTAGGATGAGTTTTAGGGTGAGGCTTAGGGTTAGGGTGAGGGTGAGGTTTAGGGTTAGAGTTAGGGTTAGTGTTAGTGTTAGGGTGAGGTTTCTGGTCAGGGTTAGGGTTGGGGTTATGGTGAGGGTGAGGTTTAGAGTTAGAGTTAGGGTTAGGTTGAGTCTGAGGGTGAGGGTTAGGGTTAGGTTTAGTGTTAGGTTTAGGGTTAGGATTAGGGTGAGGCTTAGGATGAGGGCGAGGGTTAGGGTGAAGTTTAGGATTAGGATTAGGGTGAGGGTTAGGGTTAGGATTAGGGTTAGGCTTAGGATTAGGCTAAGGGTGAGCTTTAGGGCTAGAGTTAGGGTTACGGACAAGGTTAGATTTAAGGTTAGGTTTAGGGTTAGGGTTATTGTGAGAGTTAGGTGGTGTGTTAGGTTTAGGGTTAAGTATAGGATTAGGGTTAGAGTGAGGGGGAGTGTGTGTGTTAGGATTAGGTTTAGGCTTAGGCTTAGGGTTAGGCTGAGGGTGAGGTTGAGTGTGCGGTTTAGGGTTAGGGGAAGGATTAGGATGAGGTGTAGGGTTAGGATGAGGGTTAGGGTAAGGGCTAGGGTGAGGGTGAGGTTTAGATTTATTGTTAGGGTGAAGTTTAGGGTTAGGGTTAGGGTTAGGGTTAGGGTGAGGGTGAGGTTTAGGTTTATAGTTAGGGATAGGGTGAGGCTGAGGTTGAGGGTCAGGGTTAGGGTTAGTGTTAGGTGTAGGGTTAGGGTTAGGGTGAGGGTTAGTCTGAGTGTGAGGATGAGGGTTAGGGTTAGGATTAGGATTAGCATTAGTGTTAGATTGAGTGTGAGTTTTGCGGTTAGGACTAGGGTTAGGGTTAGGCTTAGGGTTAGGCTGAGGATTAGGGTAAGGGTCAGGGTTAGGGTTAGGGTGAGCATTAGGGTTAGGGTTATGGGGAGGGTTTTGATGAGGGTTAGGGTTAGGATTCGGGTTATGGTGAGGGCTAGGGTTAGGGTGAGTGTGAGGGTTAGGGTTAGGGATAGGCTTATGCTTAGGGTTAGGTTGAGGGTGAGGGGGGTCAGGATTAGGGTTAGGGTGATGGTTAGATTTAGGGTTAGGGGGAGGGTTAGGATGAGGGTTAGGGTTAGTATTAGGGTTAGGGTGAGGGATAGGTTGAGGTTGAGGTTTAGGGTTAGTGTTAGGGTGAGAGTTAGTGTTAGGGTTAGGGTGAGAGTAGGATTCGGGTTAAGTTTAGAGTTAGGGTGAGGCTTAGGGTAAGAGTTACGGTGAGGTTGAGGGTTAGGGTTAGGTTGAGGTTTAGGGTTAAAAGTCGGGTTAGGGTGAGGGTGACGGTTAGGGTTAGGGTAAGGGTTACGTTGAGGGTGAGGGTTAGGGTTAGGTTGAGGGTTAGGGTTACGATTTGTGTTAGGGTGAAGGCTAGGGTGAGGGTGAGGGTTAGGGTTAGGGTTAGTGTGAGGTTTAGTGTTAGGGTTAGGGTTAGAGTTAGGATTAGGTTGAGGGTGAGGTTTAGGGGTAAAGTTAGTTTTAGGGTCAGGGTTAGGCTTAGGGTGAGGGTTAGTGTGGGGGTGACAGTAAGGGAAAGGTGAGGGTTAGGCTGAGGGTGAGGGTTACAGTAAGGGTGAGGGTTAGGGTTAGGGTGAGGGATAGGGATAGGGTTAGTGTGAGGGTGAGGGTTAGATTGAGGATTAGGGTTAGGGTTAGGGTTAGGGCTAGGGTTAGGTTGAGGTTTAGGGTTAGTGTTAGGGTGAGGTTTAGGTTTAGGGTGATGCTTATTGTTAGTGTGAGTATTAGTGTTCGGGTTACGGTTAGTGTTAAGTTGAGGGTAAGTGTTAGGGTGAGGGTTAGGTTTAGGGTGAGGGTAATGGTTAGGGTGAGGGTTAGGTTTAGGGGGTTTGTTAGGGTTAGGGTTAGGGTTACGGTGAGGGTGAGGGTTAGGTTTAGGTTTAGGATTAGGATTAGGGTTAGGGCTAGGGTGCGGGTAAGTGTTAGTGTGAGGGTTAGGGTGAGGGTGAGGGTTATGGTTAGGGTGAGGGTGAGGGTTAGGTTTAGAATTACCTTGAGCGTGAGTGTTAGGTTTAGGTTGAGGGTTAGGGTTAGGGTTAGGGTTAGGGTTAGTGTGAGGGTTAGTGTTATGGTTAGGGTTAGTGGTAGGGTGAGGATAAGTGTTAAGGTGAGGTTTAGGGTTAGGGTGAGGATTATGTTTAGGGTGAGGGTTAGGGTTATTGTTAGGGTTAGTGTTACATTTAGAGTTAGTGTTAGGGTGAGGGTGAGATTTAGTGTTAGAATTAGGGTTAGTGTTAGGGTTAGGGTTAGGGTGCGGGTTAGGCTTAGGCTTAGGCTTAGGCTTAGGCTTAGGCCGAGCTTGAGGGTGAGGGTTAGGATTCACGTTAGGGTGAGGGTTAGGGTTATGTTTAGTGTCAGGTTTAGGATGAGGTTTAGGGTTAGGATTAGGCTTATGGTGAGGGCTAGGGTGAGGGTTAGGGTGAGGGTTAGGGTTAGGGATAGGGTTAGGTTTAGGATTAGGGTTAGGGTGAGGGTGAGTGTGAGGCTTAGGGTTAGGCATAGGGTTAGGCTTAGAATAAGGGTGAGGGTTAGGTTTCAGGTTTGAGTTTGGGTGCAGGTGAGGCTGAGGATTAGGGTTAGGTTTAGGGTTAGATTTAGTGTTAGGATTAGGCTTAGGGTTATTTTTAGTGTTAGGTTTGCGGTGAGGGTTAGGTTTAGGTTTAGTGTTAGGCTGAGGGTGACTGTGGGGGTGAGGATTAGAGTTTGGTTTAGGGTTAGGCTTAGTTTTAGGGTTATGTTTAGTGTTATGGTTAGGGTTAAGTTTGCAGTGAGGGTGAGGCTGAGGTTGAGGTTTAGGGTTAGGGTTAGAGTTAGTGTTATTGTTAGGGTTAGGGCTAGAATTACGGTGAGGTTGAGGGTGAGGATGAAGGTTAGGGTTAGGTTGAGTTTTAGGGTCAGGGTTAGGGTCAGGGTGCGGGTGAGGTTTAGGGTTAGAGTAAGGGTTAGGGTTAGGGTTAGGGTGAGGTTGCGGGTTAGGGTTAGGGATGGTGTTATGTGAGGGTGAGGTTTAGTGTTAGAGTTAGGGTTAGGGTGAGGCTAAGGGTAAGGCTTAGGGTTAGGGTTAGTGTTAGGTTTAGGGTTAGGGTTAGGGTGAGGGTTAGGGTTAGAGTTAGGTTTAAGTTTAGGCTTAGGGTTAGGCTGATTGTGAGGGTGAGTGGGAGGGTTAGGGTTAGGATGATGGTTAGGGTTAGGGTTATGGGGAGTGTTAAGATGAATGTTAGGGTTAGGATTAGGGTTAGGGTGAGGTTAGAGTTAGGGTTATGAGGAGTGTTAGGATGAATTTTAGGGTTAGGATTAGGGTTAGGGTGAGGGTTAGGGTGAGGGTGAGTTTTAGGGTTAGGGTTAGGGTTAGGATTAGGGTGAATGTGAGGTTTAGGTTTAGAGTTAAGCTTAAGGTGAGGCTGAGGGTGAGGGTGAGGGTTGGGGTTAGGATTAGGATTAGGGTAAGCGTTAGGATGAGTGTGAGTGGATAAGGGTTAGGGTTACACTGAGGATGAGGTTGAGGGTGAGGGTAAGGTTTAGGATTAGGGTTAGGGTGAGGGTGAGTGTGTGGTAGGATTAGGCTTAGGGTTAGGGTGAGGGTGAGGTTGATGGTGAGTGTTAGGGTTAGGGTGATTGTTTGGGTAATGGTTAGGGGGAGGGTTAGGATGAGGGTTAGGGTCAGGATTAGGCTTAGGGTTCGGTTGAGGGAGAGGGTCAGGGTGAGGATTAGCTTTAGGTTGAGGGTTAGGTTTAGGGTTAGCTTGAGAATTAGGATTCAGGTTAAGTTTCGGGTTAGGCTGAGGGTTAGGGGTAGGTTTAGGGTGAGGGTTAGATTTAGGGTTAGGGTGAGGGTTAGGATGAGGATTAGGGTTACGATTAGGGTTAGGTTGAGGGCTAGGGTGAGGGTGAAGATTAGGGTTAGTGTTAGGGAAAGGTTTAAGGTTAGGGTTAGGTTTAGGGTGAGGGTTATGTTGACGGTTAGGGTTACGGTGAGGGTGAGTGTTAGGGTTAGGGTGAGGGTGAGTGTTAGCATTAGGGTTAGGGTTAGGATTAGGTTTAGGGTTAGGATTAGTATTATTGTTAGGGTTAGGGTTAGAATTATGGTGAGTTTGAGGGTGAGGGTGAGGGTTAGGTTTAGGGTTAGGGTGAGGTTTAGGTTTAGGGGTAGGATTAGGGTTAGCATGATGGAAAGGTTTAGGGTTAGGTTTAGGGTTAGTTGGAGGGTTAGGTCGAGGGTTAGATTTAGGGTTAGTTTTAGGGTTAAGGTTAGGGTAAGGGTTAGGTTGAGGGTTAGGTTGAGGGTTAGTGTTAGAGTTAGGGCTAGGATTAGGGTTAGGGTTAGGGTTAGGATGAGGATTAGGGTGAGTGGTAGGATTAGGGTAAAGGTGAGGTTTAGGATGAGGTTTTCGATTAGGGTTAGGGTTAGGGTTAGAGTGAGGTTTAGGGTTAGGGTTTGGGTTAGGCTTAGAGTTACTGTGAGGGTGAGGGTGCAGGTGAGTGTGAGGGTTAGGGTTAGCTTTAGGGTTAGGCTTAGGATTAGGCTTAGGATTATGCCGAGGGTGAGGGTGGGAATGAGGGTTAGGGTTAGGGTGAGGGTTAGTTTTAGGGTTATGGGGAGGGTTAGGATGAGGGTTAGGGTTAGGATTAGGGATAGGGTGAGGGCTAGGTTGAGGGTGAGTTTTAGGGTTAGGGTTAGGGTGAGGTTTAGGGTTAGGGTTTTGGATAGGGTTAGAGTTACTGTGAGGGTGAGGGTGCGGGTGAGTGTGAGGGTGAGGGTGAGGTTTAGGGTTAGTGTTAGGGTGAGAGTTAGGGTTCAGGTTAAGTTTAGGGTTAGGTTGAGTGTTAGGGTAGGCTTAAGTTGAGCGTGAGGGTCAGGGTTAGTTTGAGGGTTAGGGTTAGGTTTAGGGTTAGTGTGAGTTTCAGAGTTAGGGTTAGGGTGAGGGTTAGGATGAGGCTTAGAGTTAGGATTAGGGTTAGGTTGAGGGCTAGGGTGAGGGTGAGAGTTATGGTTAGTGTTAGGGTGAGGTTTAGGTTTAGGGTTAGGTTAGGGTTAGGTTGAGGGTTAGAGTTTGGATTAGGGTTACGGTGAGTGTGATATTTAGGGTTAGAATTAGGGTTAGGGGGAGGGTTAGGTTGAGGGTGAGGGTTAGGGTTAGTGTTAGGTAAGGGTTAGGGTGAGGATTAGGGTTAGGATTAGGGTCAGGGTGAGGGTGAGGGTTAGGTTTGGGTTCAGAGTTAGGGTTAAGATTAGGGATAGGATTAGGGTTAGGGTGAGTGTCAGTGTGTTTGTTAGGGTTAGGTTTAGGCTTAAGCTTAAGGTTAGGCTGAGGGTGAGTTTGAGAGTGAGTGTTAGGGTTAGGTTGAGGGTTAGTGTTAGGTTTAGGGGGAGTGTGAGGATGAGGGTCAGGGTTAGGTTTAGTGTTAGTGTAAGGGCTAGGGTGAGGTTGAGGTTTAGGGTTTAGAGTTTGTGTTAGGGTTAGGTTTAGTGTGAGGTTTAGTGTTAGAGTTAGGGTTAGGATAAGGCTGAGGGTGAGGGTTAGGGTTAGGGATAGTGTTAGGGTTAGTTTGAGGGTTAGGGTGAGGGTGAGGTTTAGGGTTAGGTTTAGGATTAGGATTAGGGTTAGGGTTAGGGTGAGTGTGAGGGTTAGGGTTAGGGTTAGTGTTAGGCTTAGGGTGAGGGTGAGGGTGAGGGTGAGGGTTAGGGTTAGGTTGAGGGTTAGGTTTAGGTTTAGTGTGAGAGTTAGCTTTAGGTTAAGTTTAGGGTTAGGGTGAGGATTAGGGTTAGGATTAGCGTTAGGGTGAGAGTTAGGGTTAGTTTTAGTGTAAGGTTTATGGTTTGGGTTAGGGTTCGGGTGAGGGTTAGGGTTAGGATTAGGGTTAGGGTGAGGGTGAGTGTTAGGATTAGGGTTAGGATTAGTGTTAGGGTTTGATTTAGGGTTGGGATTATTGTTATTGTTAGAGTTAGGGTTAGAGTTATGGTGAGTGTGAGGGTGAGGGTTAGGAATAGGATTAGTGTTAGTGTTAGGGTGAGTGTGAGGTTTAGGGTTAGGATTAGGGTTAGGCTAAGTTTTAGGCTGAGGGTGATGGTGAGGGTGCGGATTATTGTTAGGGTGAGGGTTAGGGTTATTGTTAGGGTGAGGGTTAGGATGAGGTTTAGAATTTGTATTAGGGTTAGGTTGAGTGCTAGGGTGAGGGTGAGAGATAGGGTTAGTGTTATGGTGAGGTTTAGGTTTAGGGTTAGGGTTAGGGTTAGGTTGAGGGTTAGTGTTTGGATTAGGGTTAGGGTGAGTGTGAGGTTTAGGGTTAGAGTTAGGTTTAGGGGGAGGGTTAGGTTGAGGGTTAGTGTTAGGGTTAGTGTTAGGGTTAGGGTTAGTGTTATTGTTAGTGTTATGGTTAGGGTTAAGTTTGCAGTGAGGTTGAGGCTGAGGTTGAGGGTTATGATTAGGGTTAGGGTGAATGTTAGGGTTACTCTTATTTTTCGGTTTAAGGTTAGAATTACAGTGAAGTTGAGGGTGAGGGAGAGGGTTAGGGTTAGAATGAGGTTTAGGATTAGGGTTGGGGTTAGGGTGAGGGTGAGGTTTAGGGTTAGAGTTAGGGTTTGGGGGAGGGATAGAGTGAGGTTTAGGGTTAGGGTTAGTGTTAGGTTTAGGGTGAGCGTGAGTGTGTGGGTTAAGTTGAGGGTTAGACTTAGGCTTAGGTTTAGGCTAAGGGTCAGGGAGATGGTTAGGGTTAGGGTTAGTGTTATTGTTAGGGTAAGGGTTAGAGTTACAGTGAGGGTGAGGGTGCTGGTGAGAGTTAGGGTTAGGGTTAGTGTTGGGTTTAGGGTTAGGGTATGAGTTAGGGTTAGAGTTACTGTGAGGGTGAGGGTGCGGTTGAGTGTGAGGGTTAGGGTTAGTTTTAGGGTTAGGATTAGGGTGAGGGCTAGGGAGACGTTTAGGGTTAGGTTTGTGGTTAGATTTAGGGTTAGGGTGATGTGAGGTTTAGGGTTAGATTTAGGGTTAGGGTGAGTCTGAGGGTGAGGATTAGGGTTAGTGTTAGTGTTATGGTTAGGTTAGGGTTAGGGTGAGGTTAGGGGGAGGGGGAGGTTTAGGGTTAGGGTTAGGATTAGTGTTAGGGTTTGGGTGAGTGTGAGGGATAGGGTTAGGGTTAGGTTTAGGGTGAGGGTTAGGGTTAGGGTTAGGGTGAGAGTTAGGGTTCTGATAAGTTTAGGGTTAGGGTGAGGATTAGGGTTAGGATTAGGTTTAGGTTTGGGGCTAGAGTGATGGTGAGGGTGAGGGTTAGTTTTAGGGTAAGGTTTACGGTTAGGGTTAGGGTTTGGGTGAGGGTTAGGATGAGGGTTAGCATTGCGGTGAGGGTGAGGTTTAGGGGTAGGTTGAGGGTTAGATTTATGATTAGGGTTAGGGTAAGGGTGAGTGTTAGGATTATTGTTAGGATTAGGATTTGGATTAGGGTTAGTGTGAGTGTGAGGTTTAGGGTTAGGGTTAGGGTTAGGCTTAGGTTTAGTCTGAGGGTGATGGTGAGGGTGAGGGTTATTGTTAGGGTGAGGGTTAGGGTTAGGGTGAGAGTTAGGGTTCGGGTTAAGTTTAGGGTTAGAGTGAGGTTTAGGGTAAGGGTTAAAGTGTGAGTTAAGGTTAATGTTAGTGTGAGGAGTAGGATGAGGTTTAGGGTTAGGATTAGTCTTAGAATGAGGGCTAGGGTGAGGGTGAGGTTTAGGGTTAGTGTTAGGGTGACGTTTAGGTTTAGGTTTAGGGTTAGGGTAAGGGTGAGGGTGAGGTTTAAGATTAGAGATAGGGTTAGGGTGAGGTTGAGGGTGAAGGTTAGGGTTAGTGTTAGTGTTAGATTTAGGGTTTCGGTGAGGGTTAGGGTGAGGGTGAGTGTTAGCCTTGGTGTTAGGAATAGGATTAGGGTAAGGGTTAGGGTGAGTGTAAGGGTTAGTGTCACGGTGAGCGTGAGTGTTAGGGTTAGGTTGAGGGTTAGGGTTAGGCTTACGATTAGGGTGAGGGTGAGAGTGAGGATTAGGGTTAGGGTAAGGGTTATGTGTAGGGTTAGAGTGAGAGTTAGGGTTCGAGTTTAGGGTTTGGGTGTGATTTAGGGTTAGGATTACGTTGAGTTTGAAGGTTAGGCTTAGTTTGAGGGTTACGGTTAGGCTTAGGATTATGATGAGTGTTAGGGTTAGGGTTAGGCTGAGGTTTAGGGTGAGGTTTTGGATTACGGTTAGGGTTAGTGTTAGGGTGAGTGTGAGGTTTTGGGTTAGAGTTAGGTTTAGGGGCAGGGTTAGGGAGAGTTTTTGGGTTAGAGTTAGTGTTATGGTTAGGGTGAGGTTTAGGGTTTGGGTTAGGGTTATTGTTAGTGTTATGGTTAGGGTTAAGTTTGTGGTGAGGGCGAGGCTGAGGGTGGGAGTTATACTTAGTGTTAGGTTTAGGGTGAGGTTTAGGGTTCGGGTTAGGGTAAGGGTTAGGGTGAGTGTGAGGTTTATGGTTAGATTTAGGGTAAGGGTTAGGATTAGGGTTAGGGTGAGGGTTAGGTTGAAGGCTAGGGTGGCGTTGAGGGTTATGGTAAGTGTTAGGGTTAAGTTTAGGGTGAGGGTTAGCTTGAGGTTAGGGTTAGGATTAAGGTTAGGATGAGGATTAGGGTGAGTGTGAGGTTTAGGTTTAGAGTTAAGCTTAGGTGTAGGCTGAGGGTTAGGTTGAGCGTGAGGTTAGTGTTAGGGGTTAGGGTTAAGGTGAGAGTTATGGGTAGTGTTAGGGTGAAAGATAGGGTTCAAGTTAAGTTTTGGGTTAGCGTTAGGTTTAAGGTGATGGTTAGGATGAGGATTAGGGTTAGGATTAGGTTTAGGGTGAGGGCTAGGGTGAAGGTGAGGGTTAGGGTTAGTGTTTTGGTGAGGTTTAGGGTTAGGGTTAGTGTTAGGATGAGGGTTAGGGTTACGGTGAGTGTGAGGGTTAGGGTTAGGGTAAGGGTTAGGGTAAGCATTTGGGTTAGGGTTAGGGTGAGTTTTAGGGTTACATTTAGGGTTAGGTCGAGGGGTAGGGTTAAGTTTAGTGTTAGGGTTAAGGTTAGGGTGAGTGTTAGCTTGAGGTTTAGGGTTATTTTTAGGGTTAGGGTTAGGATTAGAGTTAGGGTGAGGGTGAGTGTGAGGGTTAAGTTGAGGGTGATTGTTAGCTTGAGGTTTTGGGTTAGGCTGAGGGTGAGGGTGGGGTGAAGATTAGGGGTAGGGTGAGGGTGAGTGTGAGGGTTAGGGTTAGGGTTAGGCTTAGGCTTAGGGTTAGGCTGAGGGTGAGGGTGGGGGTGAGGATTAGGGTTAGGGTGATGGTTATGGTTATGGTTAAGGTGAGGGTTGGGATGAGGGTTAGGTTTAGGATTAGGGTTAGGGAGAGGACTTGGGTGAGGGTTAGGGTAAGGGTTAGGCTTAGGCTTACAGTTAAGCTGAGCGTGAGGTTGAGGGTAAGTTTTAGGTTTAGGGTGATGGTTAGGTTTATGGTTAGGGTGAGGGTTAGGATGAGGTTTAGGGTTAGGGTGAGGATGATGGTAAGTGTAAAGTTGAGGTTTAGGCTGAGGGTGAGGGTTAAGATAAAGTTGAGTGTTAGGGTTAGGGTTAGGGTTAGGGTGAGTGTTAGATTGAGGTTTAGGTTTAGGTTTAGGGCTAGTGTGAGGTTTAGGGTGAGGGTGAGGGTTAGGGTTAGGGTGAGGGTGAGGATTAGACATCTGGTTAAGGTGAGGGCTTGGATGAGGGTTAGGGTTAGAGTTAGGGTTAGGGTTAGGGTGAGGTTTAGGATTAGGGTGAGGATTAGGGTTAGTGTGAGGGTTAGTGTTAGGGTTAGGGTTAGTGTTACGTTGAGGGTAACTGTTAGGGTGAGGGTGAGGCTTATGGTTAGGGTGAGGGTTAGGGTTAGGGTTAGAGTAATTTTTAGGTTTAGGATTACGGTTACAGTGAGGGTGATAGTTAGGGTTAGTGTTAGGGTGAAGTTTAGCGTTAGGGTTAGTGTTAGAGTTAGGGTTAGGGTGAAGTTGCGGTTTAGTGGTAGGATTAGGGTTAAGGTGAGGGTTAGGGTGAGGGTTAGGGTTAGGGTGAGGGTGAGGGTGGGGGTGACGGTAGGGGTAAAGATGAGGGTTAGGCTGAGGGTGAGCGTTACGGTAAAGGTGAGGTTTAGGTTTAGGGTGAGGGTTAGGTTTAGAGTTAGGGTGAGGCTGAGGGTTAGATTGAGATTTAGTGTTAGGGTTAGTGTGAGGTTTATGGTGAGGATGAGTGTTAGGGTTAGGTTGAGTGCTAGGGTGAGGTTGAGGGTTAAGTTTAGTGTTAGGATGGGGTTTAGGGTTAGGGTGATTGTTAGGGTTAGTGTGAGCATTTGTGTTAGCATTAGGTTTAGTGTTAGTGTGAGTGTAAGTATTAGGATGAGGGTTAGGGTTAGGGTGAGGGTTATGGTTAGGGTGAGGGTTAGGGTAAGGGTTAGGGTTATTGTTAGGGTTAGGGTTAGGGTTATATGGTTACGGTGAGGGTGAGGGTGTGGGTTATTTTTAGGGTTAGGATGAGGTTTAGGTTTCAGGTAAGGGTTAGAATTAGGGTTAGGGTGAGGGTGAGGTTTAGGGTTAGAGTTAGCATTAGTGTTAGGGTTAGGGATAGGGTGAGCGTTAGGGTTAGGCTTAGGCTTAGGCTTGGGCCGAGCATGAGGAGGAGGGTTAGGGTACGGGTTAGGGTGAGGTTTAGGGTTAGGGTTAAGCTGAGGGTTAGGTTTAGGTTTAGGGTTAGGATTAGGTTTGGGGTGAGGGCTAGGGTGAGGGTTAGGGTGAGGGTTAGGTTTAGGATAGGGTTAGGTTTAGGATTTGGGTTAGGGTGAGTGTGAGTGTGAGGGTTAGGTTTGGGTTAGGCTTAGGGTTAGTGTGAAGGTTAGGGTTAGTGTTTGGCTTAGGGTGAGGGTGAGGCTGAGGATTAGTGTTAGGTTTAAGGTTTGGTTTAGGGTTAGGGTTTCTGTTAGGTTTAGGGTTAGGGTTAGGGTTGCAGTGAGGGTTAGGTTTAGGGTTAGCGTTAAGTTAGGGTTAGGCTGAGGGTGAGGGTGGGGGTGAGGAATAGGGTTATGGTTAGGGTTAAGGTTATTGTTAGTGTTGTGGTTAGGGTTAAGTTTGCAGTGAGGGTGAGGCTGAGGGTGAGGTTTATGGTTAGGATTACGGTTAGGGTTAGGGTTACTGTTATTGTTAGTGTTGGGGTAAGAATTACTGTGAGGTTGAGAGTGAGGGTTTGGGTTAGGGTTAGGGTGAGGTTTAGGATTAGGGTTAGGTTTAGGGTTAGGGTGAGGGTGAGGTTTAGGGTTAGAGTTAGTGTTTGGGGGAGGGTTAGGGTGAGGTTTAGGGTTAGGGTTAGTGTTAGGGTTAGGCTGAGTGTGAGGTTTAGGTTGAGGATTAGGGATAGGGTTAAGTTTAGGTTTAGCATTAGGTTGAGCTTGAATGTGAGGGTTAGGTTGAGGGTTAGGCTTAAGCTTAGGGTTAGGCTGAGGGTGAGGGTGGGGGTGCGGATGAGGGTTAGGGTGATTGTTAGGTTTACGTTTAGTGTTATTGTTAGGGTATTGGTTAGAGTTAAGGTGAGAGTGATGGTGCGGGTGAGACTTAGATTTAGGGTTAGGGTGTGTTTTAGTGTTAGGATTATGGTTAGGGTGAGGGTGAGGGTTAGGGTTAGTGTGAGGGTTAGGGTTAGGGTTTGGGTTAGGGTTAGAGTTACTGTGAGGGTTAGGGTACGGGTGAATGTGAGGGTTAGGGTTAGGTTTAGGGTTAGGGTCAGGGTTAGGGTGAGGGTTAGGGTGAGGGATGGGGTGAGGGTGAGTTTAAGGGTTAGGGTTAGGGTTTGGTTTAGGGTTAGGGTTAGGGTTAGGTTTAGGGTGAGTGTGAGGTTTAGTGTTAAAGTTAGGGTTAGGGTGAGGTTGAGGGTGAGGGTTAGGGTGAGGGTTAGCATTAGGGTTAGGGTGAGAGTTAGGTTTCAGTTTAGTTTAGGGTTAGGGTGAGGATTAGGGTTAGGATTAGGGTTAGGCTGAGGGCTAGGGTGAGGATGAGGGTTAGGGTTAGTGTTAGGGTAAGGTTTAGAGTTAGGGTTAGGGTTCGGGTTCGGGATAGGTTGAGGGTTAGGGTTTCGGTGAGTGTGAGCGTTAGGATTAGGTTGAGGGTTAGGGTTAGGATTAGTGTTAGGGTGAGGGTGACTGTTACAATTAGGGTTAGGATTAGGAGTAGGGTTAGGTTTAGGGTTAGGATTAGTGTTATTTTTAGGGTTTGGTTTATAGTTATGGTGAGGGTGAGGGGAGGGTTAGGATTAGGGTTAGGGTTATTGTCAGGTTCAGGATTAGGCTTAGGATTAGTGTTAGGGTGAGGGTGAGGTTTAGTTTTAGATTTAGGGTTAGTTGGAGGTTTAGGTGGGGGTTAATGTTAGGGTTAGTTTTATGGTTAAGATTAGGGTGAGGGTTAGGTTGAGGTTAAGGGTTAGGGTTAGGATTAGTGTTAGGATTAGGGTTAGGCTGAGGGTTAGTGTGAGGGTTAGGCTTAGGATTAGGCTTAGGCTTAGGGTAAGGCTGAGAGTGAGTGTGGGAGTGTGGATTAGGTTTAGGGTGATTGTTAGGTTTAGGCTTAGGGTGAGGGTTAGGATGAGAGTTAGGGTTAGGATTAGGGTTAAGGTGAGGGCTTGGGTGAGGGTGAGGGTTAGGGTAAGTGTTAGGCTTAGGCTTAGGGTTAGGCTGAGAATGAGGTTGAGGGTGAGAATTAGGGTTAAGGTGAGATTTATTGTTAGGGTTACGGTTAGAGTTAGGATTCGGTTGAGGGTGAGGTTTAGGGGTAGAGTTAGGGTTAGGGTGAGTGTTAGGCTTAGGGTGACGGTTAAGGTGGGAGTGATGGTAAGGTAAAGGTGAGGGTTAGGCTGAGTTTGAGGGTTATTGAATGGGTTAGCGTTAGTGTTAGGGGGAGGGATAGGATTAGGCTGAGTGTGAGGGTGAGGGTTAGATTGAGGATTAGTGTTAGGGTTCGTGTGAGGTTTAGGGTGAGGATGAGGGTTAGGGTTAGGGTAAGGCCTAAGGTGAGGATGAGGGTTAGGGTTAGTGTTAGGGTGAAGTTTATGGTTAGGGTTAGGGTTAGGATTAATGTTAGAGTTAGGCTTAAGGTGAGGGTTAGGGTGAGGGTGAGGTTTAGGGTTAGGGTTAGGATTAGGATGAGGTTTAGGGTTAGGGTAAGTGTGACTTTTAGGGTTAGGGTTAGGCTTATGCTTAGGGTTAGGCTTAGGGTGATGGTGAGGGTGAGGGTTATTGTTAGGGTGAGGGTTAGGCTTAGTCTTAGGGTGAGAGGTAGGGTTCCGGTTATGTTTAGGTTTAGAATGAGTATTGGGTAAGGGTCACAGTGAGGGTGAGGGTTAGGGTTAGGTTGAGGTTTCGGGTAAGGGTTTGGTTTAGGGTGAGTGTGAGGGTGAGGGAAAGGGTTAGGGTTAGTGTTAGGGTAAGGGTTAGGATGAGGGTTAGTGTTAGGATTAGGGTTAGGGTTAGGGTTAGGGTTAGAGTTAAGGTTAAGTTGAGGGTGAGGGTGAGGGTTAGGGTTAGGGTGGGTGTTAGGGTTAAAGTTATTGTTAGGGTTAGGGTTAGAGTTAAGGTTAGGTTGAGGGTGAGGGTGAGGGTTAGGTTTAGGGTGAGGTGTAGGGTGAGGTTTAGGGTTAGGGTTAGGGTTAGAGTTAGCGTGAGGGTGAGGTTTAGTTGTAGAGTTAGGGTTAGGGGGAGGGTTAGAGTCAGGTTTAGGTTTAGGGTTTGGGTGAGGATGAGGGTTCGGTTGAGTTTTAGGGATATGGTTAGGTTTAGGATTAGGTATCGTGTGAGGGTGAGTGTGATGGTTAGGGTGATGGTTAGGCTTAGGGTGAGGGTTAGGCTGAGGGTGAGGGTGGGGGTGACGATTAGGGTTAGGGGGATAGTAATGGTTAGGGTTAGGGTTATTGTTAGGGTTAGAATTAGAGTTACTGTGAGGGTGAGGTTGGCGGTGAGGGTTAGAGTTAGGGTTAGGGTGGGGTTTAGGTTTAGGGTTAGTGTTAGGGTTAGTGTGAGGTTGAGGGTTAGGTTGAGGTTTAGGGTTAGGTTTAGTGTTATTGTGAGGGTTAGGGTTAGGGTTAAAGTTAGTGTTAGGGTTACGGTAAGTGTTAGGGTGAGGGTTTGGGTTAGGGTGAGGGTTCTGTTTAGGGTGAGGGTTAGAGTTAGGTTTATTTTTAGGGTTAGGGTTAGGGTTAAGGTTACGTTGAGGGTGAGGATTAGGGTTGGGGTTAGGATGAGGTTTAGGTTTAGGGTTAGTGTTACAATTAGGGTTAGGGTGAGAGTGAGGTTTAAGGTTAGAGTTAGGGTTAGTGTTAGGGTTAGAGTGAGGGCTAGGGTAAGGGTTAGGGTTAGGTTTAGCGTGAGGGTTAGGATGAGGTTTAGGGTTAGGATTAGGGTTAGGGTTAGGGCTAGGGTAAGGGTTAGGGTTAGGGTTAGGGCTATGGATAGGGTTAGGTTTAGGATTAGGATTAGGGTGAAGGTGAGTGTGAGGGTTAGGTTTAGGTTTAGGGTTAGGATTAGGCTTAGGGTTAGGGTGAGGGTTAGGGTTAGGGTTTGGGTTAGGGTGAGGTTGAGGCTGAGGATTAGGGTTTGGTTTAGGGTTAGGGTTAGGGTTAGTTTTAGGGTTAGGTTTAGTGTTAGGGTTAGGTTTAGCGTTAGGTTTTGGTTGAGGTTGAGGGTGGTGGTGAGGATTAGGGTTAGGTTTACGGTTCTGGTTATTGTTAGTGTTATGGTGAGGGTTAATTTTGCAATAAGGTTGAGTTTGAGGTTGAGTGTTATGGTTAGACATTGGGTTATGGTTAGGGTTAGTGTTATTGTTAGGGTTAGGTTTAGAGTTACGGTGAGCTTGAGGGTGAGTGTGAGAGTTAGGGTTAGGATGAGTTTTAGGGTGAGATTTGGGGTTAGGTTTAGGGTTAGGGTTAGGGTGAGTGTGAGGTTTAGGGTTAGAGTTAGTTTTAGGGGAAGGGTTAGGGTGAAGTTTAGGGTTAGGGTTAGTGTTAGTGTTAGGGAGAGTGGCAGGGTTAGGATGTGGTTTAGGGATAGGTTTAGGGTTAGGATTAGGGTCAGGGTGTGGGTGAGTGTAAGGGTTAGGGTGTAAGGGTTAGGCTTAGGCTTAGGGTTAGGCTGAGAGTGAGGATGAGGGTGAGATTTAGGGTTAAAATCAGGGTGGGGTTTAGGGTTAGGGTTAGGGTTTGGGTGAGGGTGAGGTTTAAGTTTAGATATAGGGTTAGGGGGGTGGTTAGGGTGAGGGTTATGGTTAGGGTTAGTTTTAGGGTTAGGGTGAGGGTGAGGGTTAGATTTAGGGTTAGGATTAGGTTTAGGGTGAGGGTGAACCTGTGTGTTAGGGTTAGGTTTAGGGTTAGGCTTAGGATTAGGCTGAGGGTGAGTTTGAGGTTGAGGGTTAGGGTTAGGGTGAGGGTTAGGGTTCGGGTTAAGTTTAGGGTTAGGGTGAGGGTTGGGGTAAGGGTTATGGTGAGGGCGAGGGTTAGCGTTAGGTTGAGTGTTAGGGTTAGGGTTAGGGTGCGTGTGAGGGTAAGGGTTAGGGTTAGGGTGAGGGTTAGGATGAGTGTTACGGTTAGAGTTAGATTTAGGGTGAGTCTGAGGGTGAGGGTTAGGGTGAGGGTGAGTGTTAGATTTAGGGTTATGGTGAGGGTGAAGGTGAGGGTGAGGGTTAGGGTTAGGGTTAGGGCGAGGTTTAGGGTTAGTGTTATGATTAGGGTTAGGATGAGGGTGAGGTTTAGGGGTAGAGTTAGTGTTAGGGTGAGGGTTAGGCTTAGTGTGAGGGTTAGGGAGGGGGTGATGTTGAGGGTAAATGTGAAGTTTAGGCTGAGGGTGAGTTTTACCATAAGGGTGATGGTTAGGGTGAGGATGAGTGTTAAGGTTAGCGTGAGTGTTAGGGAGAGGGTGAAGGTTAGGGTTAGTTGGAAGGTTAGGTCGAGGGTTAGGGTTAGGGTTAGTTTTAGGGTTAAGGTTAGAGTGAGGGTTAGGTTGAGGTTTAGGGTTCGTGTTACAGTTAGGATTAGGATTAGGGTAAGGGTTAGGCTGAGTGTGAGGTTTAGGGTTAGGGTTAGGGTTAGACTTAGGTTTAGGCTGAGGGTGAGGGTGAGGGTGAAGGTTAGGGTTAGGGTGAGGGTTAGGGTTAGGTTTAGGGAGAAATATAGGGTTTGGGTTAAGTTTAGGGTTAGGGTTAGTTTGAGATTTAGAGTTAGGGTTAGGGTGAGGGTGAGGGTTAGGGTTAGGATGAGGGTTAGGATGAGGATTAGGGTTATGATTAGTGTTAGGTTGTGGGCTAGAGTGATGGTGATTTTTAGGGTTAGGGTTTGGGTGAGGTTTAGTGTTAGGGTTAGGGTTAGAGTGAGTGTTAGGTTGAGAGTTAGTGTTACCATGAAGTTAGGGTTAGGGTTATGGTGAGGTTGAGGGTTAAGAATTAGGTGTAGGGTGAGGGTGAGTGTTAGGATTAGGGTTAGTGTTAATTTAGGTTTAGGATTAGTGTTATTGTTAGGGGTAGGGTTAGACTTACAGTGAGGGTGAGGGTGAGGGTGCGGGTTAGAGTTAGGGTGAGGGTTAGGATTGGGGTTATGGGGAGGGTTATGATGAGGGTTAGGTTTAGGATTAGGTTTAGGGTGAGGGTTATGCTTACGGAAGGGTGAGGGTTAGGGTTAGGGTTAGGGTTAGGCTTAGGGTTAGGGTTATAGTTAGGGTTAGGGTTAGGGTTATGGTTACGGTGAGGGTGAGGGTTAGGGTTAAGTTTAGGGTGAGGTTTTTAGTGTTAGGGTTAGGGTTAGAGTTAGGGTTAGGGTGAGGGTGATGTTTAGGGGTAGAGTTAGGGTTACGGTGAGGGTCAACATGAGGGTTAGGGTTACGGTGAGGGTTAAGGTGGGGGTGATGGTAAGGGTAAAGATGAGGATTAGGCCTAGGGTGAGGGTTATGGTAAGGGTGAGGGTAACGGTTAGGGTGAGGATGAGAGTTAGGGTTAGGGTGAGTGCTAGGGTGAGGGTGAGGACTAGGTTTAGTGTTAGGGTGAGGTTAGGGTTAGTGAGGGGTATGGTTAGGGTTAAGGATAGGGTTAGGTTTAGGTTTATTGTTAGGGTTAGGTTTAGGGTTAGGGTAGGTTTAAGGTTAGGGTTAGGGTTATTGTTAGGGTTAGGGATAGGATGAGGTTTATGTTTAGGGTTCAGGTTAGAGTTAGGCTTAGGGTAAGGGTGAGGTTTAGGGTTAGAGTTAGGGTTAGTGTTAGAGTTAGGGTTAGCATGAGGGTTCGTTTTAGGGTTAGGCTTAGTCTTTGGTTTAGGCTTAGGCCCCGCATGTGGGTGAGGGTTAGGCTTAGGGTTAGGGTGAGGGTAATCGATACGGAAGGGTGAGGGTTTGGGATAGGGTGAGGGTTAGGGTTAGAATTAGGGTTAGGGTGAGGGTGAGGGTTAGGATTAAGTTTAGGGTTAGGGTTATTGTTAGGGTTATGGTTAGGGTTACGGTGAGGGTGACGGTCAGGGTTAAGTTTATGGTGCGGTTTTTAGTGTTAGTGTTAGGGTTAGGGTCAGGGTTAGGGTGAGGTTTAGGGTTAGAGTTAGGGTTAGGTTTATGGTTAGGGTGAGGGTTAGGGTTAGGGTGAGGGTTAAGGTGGGGTGACGGTAAGGGTAAAGATGAGGGTTAGGCCTAGGGTGAAGGTTATGGTAAGGGTGAGGGTTAGGGTTAGGGTTAGGATTAGGGTGAGAGTCCGTGTTCAGGTTAAGTTTAGGGTTAGGGTGAGGTTTAGGGTGAGGATGAGGGTTAGGGTTAGGGTGAGGACTAGGGTGAGAGGGAGGATTAGGATTAGTGTTAGGGTGAGGTTAGGGTTAGGGTGAGGGTTATGGTTAGGGTTAGGGTTAGGGTTAGGGTTAGGGTTAGGTTTATTGTTAGGGTTAGTGGTAGGATTAGGATAGGGTTAAGGGTAGGTTTAGGGTTATTGTTAGGGTTAGGGTTAGGATGAGGTTTAGGTTTAGAGTTAGGGTTAGTGTTAGGGTTAGGGTAAGGGTGAGGTTTAGGGTTAGAGTTAGGTTTAGTGTTAGGGTTAGGGTTAGGGTGAAGTTTAGGGTCAGGGTTAGGCTTCAGCTTTGGTTTAGGCTTAGGCCCAGCATGTGTGTGAGGGTTAGGGTGAGGTTTAGGGTGAGGGTTAAGGTTAGGGTTCGGGTGAGGTTTAGGATGATTTTTAGGGTTAGGATTAGAGTTAGGGTGAGGGCAAGTTTTAGGGTTAGGATGATTATTCGGGTTAACGATAGTGTTAGATTTAGGATTAGGGTTAGGGTGAGGGTTAGAGTGAGGGTTAGGGTTAGCATTAGGGTTAGGCTTAGTGTTAAGGTGAGGATTAGGTTTAGGGTTTGGTTAGGGTGATGGTGAGGCTGAGGAGTAGGGTTAGGTTGAGGTTTAGGTTTAGGGTTAGGTTTAGGGTTAGTTTTAGTGTTATATTTAGTGTTAAGGTTAAGTTTAGGGTTAGGATTAGTGTTATTGTTAGGGTTAGGGTTACAGTTAAGGTGAGGTTGAGGGTGAGGGTGAGGTTTAGGTTTAGGGTGAAGTTTAGGGTTAGGGTTATGGTTAGGGTTAGGGTGAGGTTTAGGGTTAGAGTTAGATTGAGGGGGGATGTTTAGGGTGAAATTGAGGGCTAGGTTTAGTGTTAGGATAAGGGTGAGGGTGAGGTATAGGTTGAGGTTTAAGGATAGGGGTAGTTTTAGGATTAGTGTTAGGGGGATGGTGAGTGTGAGGGTTAGGGTGAGGGATAGGCTTAGGCTTAGGTTTAGGCTGAGGGTGAGGGTGGGGGTAAGGATTAAAGTTAGGGTGATGATTAGGGTTAGGGTTAGTGCTGTTGTTAGGTTTAGGGTTAGAGTTATAGTGAGGTTGAGGGTGCGGGTGAGGGTTAGCATTAGGGTTAGGGTGGGGTTTAGGGTTAGGCTTAGTGTTAGGGTTAGGGTGAGGTTTAGGGTTAGATATAGGGTTAGGGGGAGGGTTACGGTGATGGTTAGGGTTAGGGTTAGTGTTAGGGTTAGAGTGAGGGTGAGGGTTAGCTTTAGGTTTAGGGTTAGGCTTAGGGTTAGGGTGAGGGTGATGGTGAGGGTGAGGGTTAGTGTTAGGGTGAGGGATAGGGTAAGGGTTATGGGGAGGGTTATGATGAGGGTTAGGGTTAGGATTAGGGTTTAGGGTGAGGGTTAGGATTACGGAAGAGGGAGGGTTAGGGTTAGGGTGAGGGTTAGGGTTAGGATTAGGGTTAGGGTGAGGGTGAGGTTTAGGATTAGGGTTAGGGTTAGGGTTATTTTTAGGGTTAGTGTTAGGGTTATGGTTACTGTGAGGGTGAGGGTTAGGGTTAAGCTTAGGGTGAGGTTTATAGTGTTAGGGTTAGGGTTAGAGTTAGGGTTAGGACGAGGGTGAGGTTTAGGGTTAGAGTTAAGGTTAGTGTTAGGGTTAGGGTTAGGGTGAGGGTTAGGGTTAGGTTTAGGCTTAGGCTTTGGTTTAGGCTTAGGCCCAGTATGTGGGTGAGGGTAAGGGTTAGGGTTAGGTCGAGGGTTAGTGTTATTGGTAGGTTTAGTTTTAGATTTGCGGTGAGGTTGAGTCTGAGGTTTAGGGTTAAGTTTAGGGTGAGGTTTTTAGTGTTATGGTTAGTGTTAGAGGTAAGGTTAAGGTGAGGGTGAGGTTTAGGGGTAGAGTTAGGGTTAGGGTGAGGTTTAGGGTGAGGGTTAGGGTTAGGGTGAGTGTTAGGGTTAGGGGTAGGGTGAGAGTAAAGGGTAGATTGAGGATTAGTGTTCGTTTAGTGTGCGGTTTAGGGTGAGGATGAGGGTTAGGGTTAGGGTGAGGGTTAGGTTTAGGATTAGGGTGAGGTTTAGGGTTAGGGTGATGGTTAATGTTAGAGTGAGTGTTTGTGTTAGGATTAGGGTTAGTGTTAGGGTGAGTGTAACTGTTAGGTTGAGGGTTTGTGTGAGGATGAGGGTTATGGTAAGGGTGAGGGTTAGGATTAGTGTTAGGGTTACTGTTAGGGTTAGGGTTAGGATTTGGGTTGCATTGAGGTTGAGGGTGAGGGTTAGTGTTAGTGTTACTGTGAGGTTTAGGGCTTGGGTTAGGGTAGAGTTAGGTTTAGGGTGAGGGTGAAGTTTAGGGTTAGACTTAGGGTTACGGTGAGGGTTAGGATGAGGATTAGGTTTAGGGCTAGTTTTATGGTTTGGTTAGTGTTAGGCTTAGGCTTAGGATGAGCATGTGGGTGAGGGTTAGGGTTAGGGTTAGGGTGAAGGTTAGGTTTAGGGTTAGGGTGAGTGTTAGGATGATGTTTATCGTTAGGATTAGGTTTAGGGTGAAGGCTACGGTGAGGCTTTGGTTGAGGGTTAGGGTTAGATATAGTGTTAGGTTTAGGATTAGGGTTAGGGTGAGTGTGAGTGTGAGGGTTAGGGTTAGGGTTTGGCTTAGGTTTCGGGTGACCGTTATGGTTATGGTTAGGGTTAGGGTGAGGGTAAGGCTGAGGATTAGGGTTAGGATTAGGGTTACGGTTAGGGTTAGTGTTATTGTTAGGGTTAGAGTTAGAGTTACAGTGAGGGTGAGGGTGAGGGTTAGTATTAGGATTAGATTGGGGTTTTGGGTTAGGGTTAGGGTTAGTGTTAGTGTGAGGGTGAGGTTTAGGTTTAGATATATGGTTAGGAGGAGGGTTAGCGTGAGGATTATGGTGAGGGTCAGTGTTAGGGTTTGGGTTAGGGGGAGGGGGAGGCTGAGGATTAGTGTTAGGTTTAGGGTTTGGTTTAGGGTTACAGTTTGTGTTAGGTTTAGGGTTAGGGTTAGGGTTACGGTGAGGTTTAGGGTTTGGGTTAGGGTTAAGTTAGGGTCAGGCTGAGGGTGAAGGTGGGGGTGAGGATTAGGTTTATGGTTATGGTTAGGGTTAGGGTTATTGTTAGTGTTATGTTTAGGGTTAAGTTTGCAGTGATGGTGAGGCTGAGGGTGAGGGTTTGGTTAGGGTTAGGGTGAGGGTTAGGGTTACTGTTATTTTTAGGGTTACAGTTAGAATTACAGTGTGGTTAAGTTTGAGGGTGAGGGTTAGGGTTAGGGTTAGAATGAGGTTTAGGATTAGGGTTAGGGTTAGGGTCAGGATGAGGGTGAGGTTTAGGGTGAGATTTAGGGTTTGGAGTAGGGTTAGGGTGAGGTTTAGCCTTAGGGTTAGAGTTAGGGTGAGGGTGAGGTTTAGGTTGAGGTTTAGGGATAGAGCTACATTTAGGTTTAGGCTTTGGGTGAGCGTGAGTGTGTGGGTTAGGTGGAGAGTTAGGCTTAGTCTTAGGGTTAGGCTGAGGGTCAGGGTGGGGTTGAGGATTAGGGTTAGGGTGATGTTTAGGGTTAGGGTTAGTGTTATTGTTAGGGTAAGGGTTAAAGTTACAGTGAGGGTGAGGGTGCTGGTGAGAGTTAGGGTTAGGGTGGGGTTTAGGGTTAGGGTTAGAGTTAAGGTGAGGGTGAGGGTGAGGGTTAGTTCTAGCGTTAGGGTTAGAGTGAGTTGTAGGCTTAGGTTTTGAGTTAGGGTTAGAGTTACTGTGAGGGTGAGGGTGCGGTTGAGTGTGAGGGTTAGGGTTAGGTTTAGATTTATGGTTAGGGTTAGGCTGAGGGCTAGGGAGAGGTTTAGGGTTAGAGTTAGGGTGAGGTTTCGGGGTAGGGTTAGATTTAGGGTTAGGGTGAGTGTGAGGTTTAGGGTTAGATTTAGTGTTAGGGTGAGGATGAGGGTGAGGTTTAGGGTTAGGGTTAGTGTGAGGCTAAGGTTTAGGATTAATATTAGGGTGAGGTTTAGGGTGAGGGTGAGGTTTAGGGTGAGGGTTAGGCTTAGGGTTAGGGTTAAGGTGAGTGGAGGGTTAGGTTTAGGGTTAGGGTTAGGGTTAGTGTTAGGGTTAGGGTTAGGATTAGGGTTAGGGTTAGGGTGAGTGTGAGGGTTAGGGATAGGGTTAGGGTGAGGGTTAAGGTTAGGGTTAGGGTGAGAGTTATAGTTCAGTTAAGTTTAGGTTTAGGGTGAGGATTAGGGTTAGGATTAGGTTTAGGGTGGGGGCTAGGGGGATGGTGAGGGTTAGGGTTAGTTTTAGGGTAAGGTTTACGGTTAGGATTAGGGTTCGGGTGAGGGTTAGGACGAGGGTTAGGCTTACGGTGAGGGTGAGGGTTAGGCTTAGGTTGAGGTTTAGGGTAAGACTTAGGCTTAGGGTTAGGCTGAGCATGAGGTTGAGAGTGAGGGTTAGTGTTAGGGTGCTGTGTAGGTTTTAGGTTAGGGTGATTGTAAGGATGAGATTTAGGGTTAGGGTGAGGTTTAGGGTAATTATGATGGTAAGTGTAATGGTGAGGTTTAGGCTGAGGTTGAGGTTTAAGAGAAGGTTGAGGGTTAGGATAAAGTTTAGGTTTAGCTTAAGGTTTAGGGTTAGGCTTAGGGTGAGGTTTAGATTGAAGATTCGGTTTAGGGTTAGTTTGAGGTTTAGGGTGAGGATGAGGGTTAGGGTTAGGGTGAGGGTGAGCATTAGAATTAAGTTTAGGGTGAGGGCTAGGGTGAGGGTGAGGGTTAGGGTTAGGGTTAGGCTGAGGGCTAGGGTGATTGTTAGGGTGAGTTTTAAGGTTAGTGGTAGGGTTAGGTTTAGGGTTAGGGTTAGGGATAGGGTCAGGGTTACGGTGAGGCTTAGTGTTAGGGATAGGTTTAGGCTTAGGGTTAGGCTGAAGGTGATGGTGGGGGTGAGGATTAGGGTTAGGGTTAGTTTTAGGGTTATCGTTAGTGCTATGGTTAGGGTTAAGTTTGCCGTGAGGTTGAGGCTGAGGGTGAGAGTTATGGTTAGGGTTAGGGTTAGGTTTTAATGTTATTGTTAGGGTTAGCGTTAGAGTTATGTTTAGGTTGAGGGTGAGGGTGAGGGTTAGGGTTAAGGTGAGGTTTAGGGTTAGGGTTAGGTTTAGGGTGAGGGTAAAGGTAAGGGGTAGGGTATGGATGAGGTTTAGGTTTGAGTTAGGGTTAGGGGGAGTGTTAGGGTGAGGTTTAAGTTTTGGGGTAGTGTTAAGGTTAGGGTGAGAGTGAGGGTGAGGGTTAGGTTGAGGTTTAGGGTTAGGGTTAGGTTTAGTGTTAGGGTTAGGGTGAGGGTTAGTGTGAGGGTTAGGGTGAGGGTTAGGCTTAGACTTAGGGTTAGGCTGAGGGTGAGGGTTGGGGTGAGGATAGGGGTTAGGTTGATGGTTAGGGTTAGTGTTAGTGTTATTTTTAGGGTTAGGGTTAGGGTTATGGTGAAGGTGAGGGTGCAGGTGAGGTTTCGGGTTAGGGTTAATGTGGGCTTTAATGTTAGTGTTAGGGTGAGGGTGAGGGTTAGATTGAGGATTAGTGTTAGGGTTAGTTTGAGTTTTACCGTGAGGATTAGTGTTGGGGTTAGGGTTAGTGCTAGGGTTAGGTTGAGTTTTAGGGTTAGTGTTAGGGTGAGGTTTAGGGTTAGGGTGATGGTTTGTGTTAGTGTGAGGCTTAGTGTTCGGGTTACGGTTAGTGTTAAGGTGAGGGTAAGTGTTAGGGTGAGGGTTAGGTTTAGGGTGAGGGTAATGGTTAGGTTGAGGGTTAGGATTAGGGTTTTTGTTAGGATTATGGTTAGGGTTACGGTTACTGTGAGGGTGAGTGTTAGGGATAGGGTTAGGATTAGTATTAGGGTTAGGGTTAGGTTTAGTGTTAGGGTTAGGGTGAGGGTTAGTGTGAGGGTTAGGGTGAGGGTTAGGCTTAGACTTAGGGTTAGGCTGAGGGTGAGGGTTGGGGTGAGGATAGGGGTTAGGTTGATGGTTAGGGTTAGTGTTAGTGTTATTTTTAGGGTTAGGGTTAGGGTTATGGTGAAGGTGAGGGTGCAGGTGAGGTTTCGGGTTAGGGTTAATGTGGGCTTTAATGTTAGTGTTAGGGTGAGGGTGAGGGTTAGATTGAGGATTAGTGTTAGGGTTAGTTTGAGTTTTACCGTGAGGATTAGTGTTGGGGTTAGGGTTAGTGCTAGGGTTAGGTTGAGTTTTAGGGTTAGTGTTAGGGTGAGGTTTAGGGTTAGGGTGATGGTTTGTGTTAGTGTGAGGCTTAGTGTTCGGGTTACGGTTAGTGTTAAGGTGAGGGTAAGTGTTAGGGTGAGGGTTAGGTTTAGGGTGAGGGTAATGGTTAGGTTGAGGGTTAGGATTAGGGTTTTTGTTAGGATTATGGTTAGGGTTACGGTTACTGTGAGGGTGAGTGTTAGGGATAGGGTTAGGATTAGTATTAGGGTTAGTGTTAGGGTGAGGGTAAGTGTTAGGGTGAGGTTTAGGGTTAGGGTGAGGTTTATGATTAGGGTGAGGGTCAGGGTTAGGGTTAGGTTTACATTGAGCGTTAGGGTTAGGGTTAGGTTGAGGGTTAGTGTTAGGGTTAGGGTTAGGGTGAGTTTAGGGTTAGGGTTAGTGTGAGGGTTATTGTTAGGGTCAGGGTTACTGGTAGGGTGAGGGTAAGTGTTAGTGTGAGGTTTAGGGTTAGGCTGAGGATTATGGTTAGGGTGAGAGTTAGGGTTATTGTTAGGGGTAGGTTTAGGGTTAGAGTTAAGGTTAGGGTGAGGGTGATATTAAGTGTTAGAGTTAGGGTGAGTGTTAGGGTTAGGGTGAGGTTTAGGGTTAGGGTTAGGCTTAGGCTTAGGCTTAGGCCGAACATGAGGGTGAGGGTTAGGGTGCGGGTTAGGGTTAGGGTTAGGCTTATGGTTAGTGTCAGGTTTAGGATGAGGTTTAGGGTTAGGGTTAGGGTTAGGGTGAGTGCTAGGGTGAGGGTTAGCGTGAGGGTTAAGGTTAGGGATAGGTTTAGGTTTAGGATTAGGGTTAGGGTGAGGGTGATTGTGAGGCATAGGGTTAGGGTTAGGATTAGGCTTAGAGTTAGGGTGAGGGTTAGGGTTAGAGTTTGGGTTAGGGTGCAGGTGAGGCTGAGGATTAGGTTTAGGTTTAGGGTTAGATTTAGGGTTAGGTTTAGGGTTAGGGTTAGTGTTAGGTTTAGGGTTACAGTGAGGTTTAGGGTAAGGGTTAAGCTTAGGCTTAGGGTTAGGCTGAGGGTGTCTGTGGGGGAGAGAATTAGAGCTAGGGTTAGGGTTAGGCTTAGGGTTAGGTTTATTGTTAGTGCTATGGTTAGGGTTAAGTTTGCAGTGAGGTTGAGGCTGAGGGAAACGGTGAGGGTTAGGGTTAGGGTTAGTGTTATTGTTAGGGTTAGGGCTAGAGTTACGTTGAGGTTGAGGGTGAGGGTGAATGTTAGGGTTAGGGTGAGTTTTAGGGTTACGGTTAAGGTTAGGGCAAGGGTGAGTTTTAGGGTGAGGGTGAGGATTAATGTTAGGGTTAGGGTGAGAGTTAGGGTAGGGTTAGGGTGAGAGAACGATTCAAGTTAAGTTTAGGGTTAGAGTGTGGGTTAGGGTAAGGGTTACGGTGAGGTTGAGGGTTAGGGTTAGGTTGAGATTTAGGGTTAAGATTAGATTTAGTGTTAGGGTGAGGGTTAGGGTAAGGTTTACGGTGAGGGTGAGGGTTAGGGTTAGGGTTAGAGTTAGGATTTGTGTTAGGGTGAGGGCTAGGGTGAGGCTGAGGGTTAGGGTAAAGTTTTGGCTTAGGCTTAGGTTTAAGCTGAGCGTGAGGTTGAGGGTGAGGTTTAGGGTTAGGGTTAGTGTGAGGTTTAGTGTTAGGGTTAGGGTTAGAGTTAGCATTAGGGTGAGTTTTAGGTGTAGAGATAGTGTTAGGGTGAGGTTAGGGTTAGGGTGAGGGTTGGGTTGTGGGTGACTGTAAGGGTAAGGTGAGGGTTAGGCTGAGGGTGAGGGTCATGGTAAGGGTGAGAGTTAGGTTTAGGGCGAGGGTTAGGGTTAGAGTTAGGGTGAGGGTGAGGGTTAGATTGAGGATTAGTGTTAGCTTTAGTGTGAGGTTTACCGTGAGGATGAGTATTAGGTTTAGGGCTAGGGTTAGGTTGAGGTTTAGGCTTAGTGTTAGCGTGAGGTTTAGGGTTAGGGTGATTGTTAGATTTAGTGTGAGGCTTAGTGTTCGGGTTAAGGTTAGTGTTAAGGTGAGAGTAAGTGTTAGGGTGAGGGTTAGGTTTAGGGTGAGGGTAATGATTAAGGTGAGGTTTAGGGTTGGGTTAGGGTTTTTGTTTGGTTTAGGGTTAGGGTTGTTGTTAGTGTTAGGGTTAGGGTTCCGGTTAAGGTGAGGGTGAGTTTTAGGGTTAGGGTTAGGATTAGGGTTAGTGTTAGGGTGAGTGTAAGTGTTAGGGTGAGTGATAGGGTTAGGGTGAGGGTTATGTTTAGGGTGAGGGTCAAGGTAAGGTTTAGGGTTACTATGAGCGTGACGGTTAGGGTTATGTTGAGGGTTAGGGTTAGGGTAAGGTTTAGGGTGAGTTTAGGTTTAGGGTTATTGTAAGGGTTAGTGTTATGGTTAAGGTTAGTGGTAGGGTGAGGGTAAGTGTTAGGGTGAGGTTTAGGGTTAGGGTGAGGATTATGGTTAGGGTGAGGGTTAGGGTTATTGTTAGGGTTAGAGTTAGGTTTAGATTTAGGGTTAGGGTGAGGGTGAGATTTAGGGTTAGAGTGAGGTTTATTTTAGGGTTATTGTTAGGGTGAGGGTTAGGGTTAGGTTTAGGCTTAGGCTTAGGCTTAGGCCGAGCATGAGGGTGAGGGTTAGTGTTCGGGTTAGGGTTAGGGTTAGGGTTATGGTTAGTGTCAGGTTTAGGATGAGGTTTAGGGTTAAGGTTAGGGTTAGGGTGAGGGCTAGGCTGAGGGTTAGGGTTAGGGATTGGGTTAGGTTTAGGATTACGGTTAGGGTGAGGGTGAGTGTGAGGCTTAGGGTTAGGGATAGGGTTAGGCTTAGTGTTAGGGTGAGGGTTTTGGTTAGGGTTTGGGTTAGGGTTAGGGTTAGGTTTACCGTGAGGGTCAGGGTTAGGTTAGGGTTAGTCTTAGGATTAGGCTTATTGTTAGTGTTATGGTTAGGGTTAAGTTTGCAGTGAAGGTGGGGCTGAGGGTGAGGGTGAGGTTTAGGGTTAGGGTTAAGGTTAGTGTTATTGTTAGGGTTAGGGCTAGAGTTACGGTGAGGTTGAGGGTGAGGTTCAAGGTTAGGGTTAGGGTGAGTTTTAGGGTTAGGGTTAGTGTTAGGGTGAGAGTGAGGTTTATGGTTAGAGTTAGGCTTAGGGTTAGGGTTAGGGTGAGGTTTCGGGTTAGGGTTAGGTTTGGGGTTATGGTAAAGGTGAGGTTTAGGGTTAGAATTAGGGTTAGGGTGAGGCTGAGGGTGAGGGTTAGGGTTAGGGTTAGTGTTAGCTTTAGGGTTAGGGTTAGGGTGAGGGTTAGGGTGAGGGTGAGGGTTAGAGTTAAGGTTAGGATTAGGATTAGTGTAAGGGTTAGGGTGAGTGTGAGGTCTAGGTTTAGTGTTAGGATTAGGGTTAGGCTTAGGGTTAGCCTGAGGGTGAGGTTGAGTGTGAGGGTTAAGGTTAGGGTGAGCGTTAGGGTTAGGATTATGGGGAGGGTTAGGATGACTGTTAGGGTTAGTATTAGGGTTAGGATGAGGCGTAGGGTGAGGGTGAGGTTTAGGGATAGGGTTAGGGTTAAGGTAAGGGTGAGGGTGAGGTTTAGGGTTAGAGTTAGGCTTGAGTTAAGCCTGAGGGTGAGGGTGAGGGTTAGGGTGAGGATTAGCATTAGGGTAAGGGTTAGGGTGAGTGTGAGTGTTAGGGTTAGGGTAGGATTAGGTTTATGGTTACACTGAAGTTGAGGGTGAGGGTGAGGGTAAGGGTTAGGATTAGGGTTAGGGTGAGCGTGACTGTTTGTGTTTGGGTTAGTTTTAGGGTTAGGCTTAGGGTTAGGGTGACGGTGAGGTTCAGGGTGAGGGTTAGGGTTAGGGTGAGGATTAGGCTAAGGGTTAGGGGTAGGGTTAGGATGAGGGTTAGGGTTAGGATTAGGGTTAGAATGAGGGCTAGGGTGAGGTTGAGGGTTAGGGCGAGGGTTAGGGTTAGGGTTAGGTTGAGAGTTAGGATTTGGGTTAAGTTTATTTTTAGGGTGAGGGTTAGGATAAGGGTTACGGTGAGGTTGAGGGTTAGGGTTAGGTTGAGGGTTAGGGTTAGGATTAGTGTTAGGGTGAGGGTGAGGGTTAGGGTTAGTGTTAGGGTGAGGGTTAAGATGAGGTTTAGGATTAGGGTTAGTGTGAGGGTAGGCTGAGGTTGAGGTTTAGGATTAGGGATTTTTGAAGTTTAGTGTTAGGGTTATGGTTAGGGGTAGGGTAAGGGTGAGGTTTAGGGTTAGAGTTAGGGTAAATGTGAGGCTAAGGTTGAGGGTTAGGTTTAGGGTTAGTGTTAGAGTAACGGTTAGGTTGAGGATTAAGGTGAGGGTGAGGGTTAGGCCTAGGGTTATAATTAGGATTAGGCTAATGTTTACGGTGAGTGTGAGGGTTAGGTTTAGGCTTAGGCTTAGGGTTAGTCTGAGGGAGAGGGTGAGTGTGAGTGTTAGCTTTAGGTTGAGGGTTAGGATTAGGGTTAGCTTGAGAGTTAGGATTCAAGTTATGTTTAGGGTTAGGGTTAGGGTTACAGTGAGGGTTATGTTTAGGGTTAGGTTGAGGGTTAGGGTGAGGGTTAGGGTGAGGGTTAGGATTAGAGTTAGGGTGAGGGTTAGGATTAGGATTAGGGTTACAATTAGGGTTAGGATGAGGGCTAGGGTGAGGGTGAGGATTAGGGTTAGTGTTAATGTAAGGTTTAAGGTTAAGTTTAGGTTTACAGTGAGGGTTAGTATAAGGGTTAAGGTTATGGTGAGTGTGAAGTTTAGGGTTAGGGTGAGGGTTAGGGTTAGGATTAGGGTTATGGTGAGGGTGAGTTTAGCATTAGGGTCAGGGTTAGGGTTAGGTTTAGGGTTAGGATTAGTGTTATTATTAGGGTTAGGGTTAGAGTTAAGGTGAGGGTGAGGGTGGGGGTGAGGGTGAGGGTTAGGTTTAGGGTTAGGGTGAGGTTTAAGTTTAGGGTTTGGATTAGGGTTAGGGTGAGTGTGAGGTTTAGGGTTAGGTTTCGTGTTAGTTGGAGCGTTAGGTAGAGGGTTAGAGTTAGTTTTAGGGTTAAGGTTAGGGTGAGGCTTAGGTTGAGTTTTAGGGTTAATTTTAGATTTAGGGTTAAGATTAGGGTTAGGCTGAGGGTGAGTGTTAGGGTAAGAGTTAGGCTTAGGCTTAGGCTTAGGGTTAGGCTGAGGGTGAGGGTGGGGGTGAGGATTAGAGTTAGGGTGATGGTTAGGGCTAGGGTTAGGGTGAGGGTTAGGATGACGTTTAGCGTTAGGATTAGGGTTAGGGTGAGGGCTAGGGTTAGGGTGTGGGTATGGTAAGTGTTTGTCTTAGGCTTAGGCTTAGGGTTAGGCTGAGGGTGAGGGTGGGGATGAGGATTAGAGTTAGGCTGATTGTTAGGGTTAGGGTTTGGGTGAGGGTTAGGATGAGGGTTAGGGTTAAGATTAGGGTTAGGGTGAGGGTGTGGGTAGGGTAAGTGTTAGGCTTAGGCTTAGGGTTAGGCTTAGCTTTTGGTTGAGGATAAGGGATGGGGTTAGGGATAGGGTGTGTTTTAATGTAAGGGTTAGGGTTAGAGTTAGGGTTAGGGTGATGGTGAGGTTTAAGGGTAGAGTTAGTGTTAGGGTGAGAGTTAGGGTTAGGGTGAGGGTTAGGTTGTGGTTGACGGTAAGGGTAAAGGAGTGCGTTAGGTGAGGTTGAGGTTGAGGGTGATGTTAAGGGTGAGGGTGAGGGTTAGGGTGAGGGTTAGGGTTAGGGTTAGGGTTAGAGTCATGGTGAGGGTTAGATTGAGGATAAGTGTTCGGGTTAGTGTGAGGTTTAGGGTGAGGATGAGGGTTAGGGTTAGGTTAAGGGCTAAGGTGAGGGTGAGGATTAGGGTTAGTGTTAGGGTGAGATTTAAAGTTAGGTGATGTTTAGGTTTAGTGTGAGTGTTAGTGTTAGGGTTAGGGTTAGTGTTAGGGTGAGGGTAAGTGCTAGGGTGAGCTTAGATTTAGGGTGAGGATTATGGTTAGGGTGAGGGTTAGGGTTTGGTTTAGCGTTATTGTTAGTGTTAGGGTTAGGGTTTCGGTTATGGTGAGGGTGAGGGTGAGGGTTAGGCTTAGGGTTAAGATTAGAATTAGGGTTAGTGTTAGGGTGAGGGTAAGTGTTAGGATGAGGGTTAGGGTAAGGGTGAGGGTTATGGTTAGGGTTAGGGTTACGTTGAGCGTAAGGGTTACTGTTTGATTGAGGGTTAGGGTTAGGGTTAGGGTGGGGTTAGGGTTAGGTTTAGTGTGAGGTTTCGTGTTTGGGTTAGGGTTAGTGTTAATGTGATGGTAAGTGTTAGGTTCAGGATTTGGGTTAGGGTGAGGGTTACGGTTACATTGAGGTTAAGGATTAGGTTTAGGGTTATTGTTAGGGTTATGTTTAGGGTTAAGGTTACGGTGTGGGTGAGGGTGAGGTTTAGGTTTAGGGTTAGGGTAAGGGTTAGGGTTAGGGATAGGGTGAGAGTTAGTGTTCGGTTTAAGTTTAGTGTTAGGTTGAGGTTTAGGGTGAGGGTTATGTTGAGGGTAAGGGTTAGGGTTAGGTTGAGGGTTAGGGTTATGATTAGGTTTAGGGTGAGGGTGAGGGTGAGGGTTAGGGTTAGTGTGAGGGTGAGGATTAGGATGAGGGTTAGGGTTAGGGTTAGGGTTAGCGTGAGTGTGAGGTTTAGGAACAGGTTTAGGGTTAGCCTTAGGTTTAGGCTGACGGTGAGGGTGAGGGTGTGGGTTGGGGTTAGCATGAGGGTTAGGGGTGGGTTTAGGGTGAAAGTTAGGTTTCGGTTTAAGTTTAGGGTTAGGGTAAGTGTTAGGGTTAGGATTACGGTGAGCATGATGATTAGGGATAGGTTGAGGGTTAGGTTTAGGCTTAGGATTAGGGTGAGGGTTAGGGTTAGGGTGAGGGTTAGGATGAGGATTAGGGTTAGGGTTAGGATAATGTTTAGGGTGAGGGCTAGGTTCAGGGTGAGGTTTAGGGATAGAGTTTGGTTTAGGATGAGGGTTTGGGTTACTGTGAGGGTGAGGTTTAGGGTTAGGGTGAGGGTTAGGGTTAGGATTTCGGTTAGGGTTAGGATGAGTTTAGGATTACATTTAGGGTTAGGGGGAGGTTTAGGTCGAGGGTTAGGGTTAGGATTAGTGTTAGGGATAAGGTTAGGGTGAGGTTTAGCTTGAGGTTTAGGGTTAGGTTTAGGATTAAGGTTAGGGTGAGGGTGAGCGTGAGGTTTAGGGTTAGGGTTAGGCTTAGGCTTAGGGTTATGCTGAGGATGAGGGTGTGGATGAGGATTAGGGTTAGGGTGATGGTTAGGGTTAGGGTTAGTGTGAGGGTTAGGATGATGGTTAGGTTTAGGATTAGGGTTAGAGAGAGGGCTAGGGTGAGGGTTAGGGTAAGGTTTAGGCTAAGGCTGAGTGTTAGGCTGACGGTGAGATTGAGGGTGAGGGTTAGGGTTAGGGTGATGGTTAGGTTTAAGTTTAAGGTGAGGGTTAGGATGACGTTTCGGGTCAGGATGAGGATGATGGTAAGGGTAAAGGTGTGGTTTAGGCTGAGGGTGAGGGTTAAGATAAGTGTGAGGGTTAGGGTTAGGTTTAGGGCTAGGGTATGGTTTAGCGTTAGGCTGAGGCTTAAATTGAGTATTAGGGTTAGGGTTAGTGTGAGTGTTAGTGTTAGTGTTAGGGTTAGTGTTAGGGGGAGGGTTATTGTTAGGGTGAGGTTTAGGGTTAGGGTTATTGTTGTGGTTATGGTTAGGGTTATGGTTATGGTGACGTTGAACGTGAGGGTTAGGGTTAGGGTTAGGGTGAGGTTTAGGGTTAGGGTTAGGGTGAGGTTTAGGGTTAGGGTTAGGGTGAGGATTAGGTTTAGGTTTAGGGTTACGGATACAGTGAGGTTGAGGTTTAGGGTTAGAGTTAGAGTTAGGTTGAGGCTGAGGGTGAGGGTTAGGGTCAGTGTTAGAGTTAGGTTTACGGTGAGGGTTAGGGTAAGAGTGAGGGTTAGGGTAAGAGTGAGGGTTAGGCTTAGTGTTAGGATTAGGATTAGGGTAAGGGTTGGCATGAGGGTGAGCTTGAGGGTGAGGGTGAGGGTTAGGGATAGGGTAAGTTTTAGGTGTAGGTTTAGTTTGAGATTTAGGGTTCGGGTTAAGTTTAGGGTTAGGGTGAGGGTTAGGGTTAGGGTTAGTGTTAAGGTTAGGGTGAGGGTTAGGGTTAGGGTAAGGGTTAGGGTTATTGTTAGTGTTATGGTTAGGGTGAAGTTTTCGGTGAGAGTGAGGCTGAGGGTGAGGTTTATGGTTATGGTTATGGTCAGTTTTAGGGTTAGTGTTATTGTTCGGGTTAGGGTTAGAGTTAAAGTTAGATTGAGGGTGAGGGTGAGGGTGAGTGTTAGGGTTAGAGTGAGTTGTATGGTGAGTTTTAGGGTTAGGGTTAGGGTTAGGGTGAGGGTGAGGTTTAGGGTTAGAGTTAAGGTTGAGGGGAGGGTTAGGGTTAGGTTTAGGGTTAGGGTTAGGATGAGGGTGAGGGTTAGGTTGAGGTTTAGGCATAGGATTTAGGCCTAGGGTTAGGGTTAGGATTAATATTAGGGTTAGGCTTAAGTTGATGGTTAGAGTTACTCTTAGTGTGAGGGTGGGGGTGAGGGTTAGTGTTAGGGTTAGTGTGAGGTTTAGGTTTAGGGTTATTGTTAGGGGTATTGTGAGGGTGAAGTTTAGGGTTAGATATAGGGTTAAGGGGAGGGTTACGGTGAGGGTGAGTGTTAGGGTTATGGTGAGATTGAGGGTTAGGTTGAGGTTTAGGGTTAGGGTTAGGGTTAGGGTTAGTGTGAGGGTTAGTGTTAGGGTTAGGGTTAGTGTTAGGGTGAGGGTTATGGTTAGGGTGAGGGTTATGGTTAGGCTGAGGGTTAGGGTTAGGTTGAGGGTTAGGGTTAGGATTATTGTTAATGTTAGGTTTAGGATTATTCTGAGGGTGAGGGTGAGGGTGAGGGTTAGGGTTAGGGTGAGGGTTATGGTTATGGTTATGATAAGGGTTAGTGTTAGTGTTATTGTTAGGGTTAGGGTTAGAATTAAGGTTAGGTTGAGGGTGAGTGTGAGTGTTAGGGTTAGGCTGATTTTTAGGGTGAGGTTTAGGGTTAGGGTTAGGGTTAGGGTGAGTGTGAGGTTTAGGGTTAGAGTTAGGGTTGAAGAGAGGGTTAGGGTGAGATTTAGGGTTAGGGTTAGGATGAGGCTGAGGGTTAGGTTGAGGTTTAGGGATAGGGTTAGGTTTAGAATTAGGGTTAGGGTGAGGGGGAGTGTGAGGGTTAGAGTGAGGGTGATGATGGGTGTACGGATTAAGGTTAGGGTGATGGTAAGGGTTAGGTTGGGGGTGACGGTAAGGGTAAAGGTGAGGTTTAGACTGAGGGTGAGGGTTACGCTAAGGGTTAGGGTTAGGGTTAGGGGGAGGGATAGGGTTTGGGTTAGGGTGAGGGGGAGGGTTAGATTGAGGATTAGTGTTAGGGTTAGTGTGAGGTTTAGGGTCAGGATGAGGATTAGGATTAGGGTGAGGTGTAGGGTGAGGATGAGGGTTAAGGTTAGTGTTAGGGTGAGGCTTAGGGTTAGGGTGATGGTTAGGGTTAGTGTTAGGGTGAGGTTTAGTGTTAGGTTTAGTGTTAGGATTAATGTTAGGGTTAGGCTTAAGGTGAGGGTTAGGGTGAGGGTGAGGTTTAGGGATAGGGTTATGATTAAGAATAGGGTTAGGATTAGGGTGAGTGTGAGGTTTAGGGTTAGCGTTAGTGTTAGCGTTAGGCTGAGGGTGAGGGTGAGGGTGAGGGTTATTGTTAGGGTGATGGTTAGGGTTAGGGTTAGGGTGAGAGTTAGGGTTCGGGTTAAGTTTATGGTTAGAGTGAGGATTAGGGTAAGGGTTACAGTGAGGGTGATGATTAGGGTTAGGTTGAGGGTTAGGATTAGGGTTATGTTTAGGGTGAGGGTGAAGATGAGGGTTAGGGTTAGTGTTAGGGTGAGGGTTAGGATGAGGGTTAGGGTTCGGATTAGGGTTAGGGTGAAGGCTAGGGTGACGGTGAGATTTAGGTTTAGGGTTAGGGTGAGGTTTAGGTTTATGTTTTGTGTTAGGGATAGGGAGAGGCTGAAGTTTAGGGTTAGAGTTAGGGTTAGGTTGAGGCTGAGGCTGAGGGTTAGGGTTAGGGTTAGTGTTAGAGTTAGGGATACGGTGAGCGTTACGGTGAGAGTGAGGTTTAGGCTTAGTGTTAGGATTTGGATTAGGGTAAGGGTTAGGGTGAGGGTGAGGGTGAGGGTGAGGGTTAGGGTTAGGGTAAAGGTTAGGGGTAGGATTAGGGTGAGATTTAGGATTCTGGTTAATGTTGGGTTAGGGTGAGGTTTAGGGTTAGGGTTACGTTGAGCGTGTGGGTTAGGGTTAGGTTGAAGGTTAGGGTTAGGCTTAGGATTAGGGTGAGGGTTAGGGTTAGGGTTAGGGTGAGGTTTTGGGTTAGAGTTAGGTTTAGGGGCAGGGTTAGGGTGAGGTTTAGGGTTAGGGTTAGTGTTAAGGTTAGCCTGAGGCTTAGGGTTAGGGTTAGTGTTAGTGTTATTGTTAGTGTTATGGTTAGGTTGAAGTTGCGGTGAGGGTGAGGCTGAGGGTGAGGGTCATGGTTATGTTTATGGTTATGGTTATGGTTAGTGTTATTGTAAGGATTAGGGTTAGAGTTAAATTAGGTTGAGGGTGAGGGTGAGTGTTATGGTTAGGGTGAGTTTTAGGGTGAGGTTTAGGTTTAGGGTTAGGGTTAGGTTTAGGGTGAGGGTGAGGTTTAGGTTTAGAGTTAGGGTTGAGGGGAGGGTTAGGCTGATGTTTAGGGTTAGGGTTAGGATGAGGGTGAGGGTTAGGTTGAGGTTTAGGGATAGGGTTAGTTTTAGGATTAGGGTTAGGGTTAGGGTGAGTGTGAGGGTTAGGGTGAGGCTTAGTCTTAAGGCTTAGGGTTTGTCTGAGGGTGATGGTGGCGGTGAGGATTAAGGTTAGGGTGATGGTAAGGGTTAGGGTTAGTGTTAATGTTAGGGTTAGGCTTAGAGTTAAGATTAGGGTGAGGGTGAGGTTTAGGGGTAGAGATAGGGTTAGGGTGAGTGTTAGGCTTAGGGTGAGGGTTAGAGTGGGGGTGACGGTAAGGGTAAAGGTGAGGTTTAGGCTGAGGGTGAGGGTTACTGTAAGGGTTAAGTTTAGGGTTATGGGGAGGGATAGGGTTAGGGTTACGGTGAGGGTGAAGGTTAGGGTTAGATTGAGGATTAGTGTTAGGGTTAGGATGAGAATTAGGGATAGGGTTATGTTTAGGGTTAAGGTTTGAGTTAGGGTGAGTATGAGGGTGAGAGTTAGGGTTAGGATTAGGGTTACGGTTAGTGTTAGGCAGAGGGTGAGGGTGAGGGTGAGGGTTAGGTTTAGGGTGACCTTTAGGGTTAAGGTTAGGGTGAAAGGTAGGGTTAGTGTTAGGGAGATTGTTAGGGTTAGGGTGAGGGTTTGGTTTAGTTTGAGGGTTAGGGTGAAGGTGAGTTTGAGATTGAGGGTTAGGGTGAGGGTGATGGTGATGGTGAGGGTTAGGGTTAGGATTCTGGTTAGGGTTAGGGTGAGGGTTAGGGTTAGGTTTAGGGTTAGGGTGAGGGTAAGTTTGAGGGTGAGGGTTAGGCTTATGGTTAGGTTTAGCGTTAGGGTTAGGTATCAGGTAAGGTTTAGGTTTAGGATGAGGGTTAGGTTTAGGTTTGGGGTGAGGGTTAGGGTTAGGGTTAGGTTTAGGGTGAGGGTTAGTTTTAGGGTTAGGGTGAGGGTGAGGGTTAGGTTGAGGTGTAGGGTTAGGGATAGGGTAAAGGTTAGGGTTAGGGTGAGGGTGAGGGTGAGGTTTAGGTTTAGGGTGAGGGTTAGGGTGAGGTTTTGGATTAGGGTTAGGGTTAGGGTTAGGGTGAGGGTGAGGTTTAGGGTTAGCGTTAGGTTTAGGGGCAGGGTTAGGGTGAGGTTTGAGGTTAGGATTACGGTGAGCTTGGGGGTTAGGTTGAGGTTTAGGGTTAACCTTAGGATTAGGGTGAGGGTTAGTGTTAGGGTTAGGGTGAGGTTTAGGGTGAGGTTTTGGATTAGGGTTAGGGTTAGTGTTAGGGTGAGGGTGAGGTTTAGGGTTAGAGTTAGGTTTAGTGGCTGGTTTAGGGTGAGTTTTAGGGTTAGGGTTAGTGTTACGGTTAGGGTGAGGGTTAGGGTTAGGGTTGTTGTTTGGTTTAGGGTTATTGTTAATTTTATTGTTAGAGTTAAGTTTGCGGTGAAGGTGAGGCTGAGGGTGAGGGTTATGGTTAGTGTTAGGTTTAGGGTTAGTGTTATTGTTAGGGTTAGAGTTAGAGTTAAGGGTAGGTTGAGGGTGAGGGTGAGGGTAAGGGTTTGAGTGAGGTTTAGAGTGAGGTTTAGGGTTAGGGTTAGGGTTAGGGTTAGGGTGAGGGTGAGGTTTAGGGATAGAGTTAGGATTAGGGGGAGGGGTAGGGGTAGGTTTAAGTTTGGCTTAGTGTGAGGATCAGGGTTCGCTTGATGTTTAGGGATAGGTTTAGGTTTAGGATTAGGGTTCAGGTGAGGGTGAGTGTGAGGGTTAGGGTGAGCGTTAGGCTTAGGCTGAGGGTTAGGCTGAGGGTGAGGGTGGGGGTGAGGATTAGGGTTAGGGGGATGGTAAGGATTAGGGTTAGTGTTATTGTTAGGGTTAGGGTTAGAGTTACTCTGAGGGTGAGGGTGGGGGTGAGGGTTAGTGTTAGGGTTAGTGTGAGGTTTATGTTTAGGGTTATTGTTAAGGTTATTGTGAGGGTGAGGTTTAGGGTTAGATATAGGAGTAGGGGAAGGCTTAGGGTGAGGGTGAGTGTTAGAGTTAGTGTTAGGGTTATGGTGAGTTTGAGGGTTAGGTTGAGGTTTAGGGTTAGGGTTAGGGTTAGGGTTAGTATGAGGGTTAGTTTTAGGGTTAGGATTAGTGTTAGGGTGAGCGTAAGTTTTAGGGTGCAGGTTTGGGTTAGGGAGAGGTTTATGGTTAGGGTGAGAGTTAGGGTTAGGATTATTGTTAGGGTTATTCTGAGGTTGAGGGTGAGGGTGAGGGTTAGGATTAGGGTGAGGTTTAGGGTGAGGTTTAGGGTGAGGGTTAGGGTTAGGGTTAGGGTTACAGTAAGCGTGAGGGTTAGGGTTAGTTTGAGGTTTAGGGTTAGGGTTAGGGCGGGGGTTAGGCTAAGGATGAGGGTTAGGATGAGGATTAGGGTTAGGATAAGAGTTAGGGTGAGGTCTAGGGTGATGGTGACCTTTAGGTTTACTGTTAGGGTGAGTTTTAGGGTTAGGGTGAGGGTTAGGATGAGAGTTAGGGTTACTGTGACATACAGGTTAGTGTTAGGTTGAGGGTGAGGGTTAGAATTAGGGTTAGGGTGAGGGTGAGTTTTGAGATTAGGGTTAGTGTTAAGTTTAGTGTTAGGATTAGTGTAATTGTTAGGGTTAGGGTTAGACTTACAGTGAGGGTGAGAGTGAGGGTGAGGGTTAGGGTGAGGGTTAGGGTGAGGTTTATTGTTAGGGTTATGATTAGGGTTAGGGTGAGGTTTATGGTTAGGGTTATGATTAGGGTTAGGGTGAGGGTTAGGGTTATGTTTAGGGTTAGGTTTAGTTTTATTGTTAGGTTTAGGGTTAGAGTTACAATTAGGTTGAGGGTGAGGGTGAGGGTTAGTTTTAGGCTGAGTTTTACGGTGAGCTTTAGTGTTAGGGTTAGGGATAGGGTTAGGGTGAGGGTGAGGTTTAGGGTTAGAGTTAGGTTTAGGGGGAGGGTTAGGGTGAGGATTAGGGTTAGGGTTAGTGTTCGGGTTAGGGTGAGGGTGAGGGTTGGGTTGAATTTTAGGGTTAGGGTTAGGTTTACGATTAGGGTTAGGGTGTAGGTGAGTGTGAGGCTTAGGGTGAGGGTTAGCCTTAGACTTAGGTTTAGGCTGAGGCTGAGGTTGAGGGTAAGGCTTAGGGTTGCGTGAGGTTTAGGGTAAGGGTTAGAGGGAGGGTTAGGATGAGGGTTAGGCATAGGATTAGGGTTAGGGTGAGGGAAAGGGTGAGGGTTGTGGTGAGCGTGAGGGTTAGGGTTAGGTTGAGGGTTAGTGTTAGTGTTAGGGTAAGCATTAAGGTTAGGGTTAGGTTTAGGGTTAGGGTGAGTGTGAGGTTTAGGGGTAGAATTAGGGTTAGGGTCAGGGTTAGGGTTGGGGTGAGGTTTAGGGTGGGGGTGATGGTAAGGGTAAAGGTGAGGGTTAGGCTGAGGGTGAGGGTTATGATAAGGGTGAGGTTTAGTGTTAGGGTGAGGGTTAGTTTTAGGCTGTGTGTGAGGGTTAGATTGAGGATAAGTGTTAGGGTTAGTGTGAGGTTTAGAGTGAGTATGAGGGTTAGGGTTAAGGTGAGGTTTAAGGTGAGGGTGAGGTTTAGGGTTAGTGTGAGGGTTAGTGTTAGGGTTAGGGTTAGTGTTAGTGTGAGGGTAAGTGTTAGGGTGGGGGTTATGGTTAGGAGGAGGGTTATGGTTAGGGTGAGGGTTAGGGTTAGGATTAGGGTTATTGTTAGCATTTCGGTTAGGGTTACAATTACAGTGAGGGTGAGGGTGAGGTTTAGGATTAGGGTTCGGGTTAGTGTTAGGGTGAGGGTAAGTTTTAGGATGAGGTTTAGGGTTAGTGTGAGGTTTAGGGTTAGGGTTATGGTTACGTTGAGCGTAAGGGTTAGGGTTAGGTTGAAGGTTGGGTTTCGGGTTAGGGTGAGGTTAGGGTTAGTGTGAGGGTTAGAGTTGGGGTTAGGTTTAGTGTTACGGTGAGGGTAAGTGTTAGGGTCAGGGTTTGGGTTAGGGTGAGGGTTATAGTTAGGTTGAGGGTTAGGATTAGGGTTAGGGTTATTGTTAGTGTTAGGTTTAGTGTTAAGGTTACAGTGAGGGTGAGGGTGAGGGTTAGGGTTAGGGTTAGGGTGAGGTTTAGGGTTTGCATTAGGGTTAGAGTTAGGTTTTGGGTGAGGGTGAGGTTTAGGGTTAAAGTTAGGGTTAGGGTGAGGGTTAGGTTGAGGGTTAGGGTTAGGGTTAGTGTTAGGTTTAGGGTTAGGGTGAGAGTTAGTAGGAGGTTTAGGGTTAGGGTTAGGTTTAGGATTAGGGTTAGGGTTAAGTTGAGTGTGTGTGTTAGCGTTAGGTTTAGGCTTAGGCTTAGGTTTAGGATGAGGGTGAGGTTGAGGGTGAGGGTTAGGGTTAGGTTGAGTTTTAGGGTAAGCGTTAGTTGGAGGGTTAGGATTAGTGTTAAGGTTAGGATTAGGGGTAGGGTGAGGGCTAGGGTGAGGGTGAGGTTTAGGGTTTGGGTTAGGGTGAGGTTTAGGGTTAGGGTTAGGGTGAGAGTTAGGGTTCGGGTTAAGTTTATGGTTAGGTTGACGGTTAGGGTAAGGTTTATGTTGAGGGTAAGGGTTAGGGTTAGGTTGAGGGTTAGGGTTAGGGTTAGGGTGAGGGTGAGGGTTAGGGTGAGGGTTAGGGTGATTATTAGGATGAGGGTTAGGGTTAGGATTAGGGTTAGGGTGAGGGCCAGGTTGAGGTAGAGTGTTCGGGTTAGGGTTAAGGTGAGATTTAGGGTTAGGTTTAGGGTTAGTGTTAGGGTGAGTGTGAGATTTAAGGTTAGAGTTAGGGTTAGGGTGAGGTTGAGGGTGAGGATTAGAGTTAGGGTTAGATTGAGGGTTAGGTTTGGGGTGAGTGTTAGGGTTTCGGTTAGGGTGAGGGTGAGGGTTAGCCTTAGCATTACGGTCAGAGTTAGGTTTAGGTTGAGTGTTACGGTTAGGGTGAGGTTGAAGGTTAGGGTTAGCATTAGGGAAAGGGTTAGGGTTAGGGTGGAGGTTAGGGTTAGAGTGAGGGTGAGGGTCAGGGTTAGGGTTAGGATTAGGTGTAGGTTTAGGGTGAGGCTGAGGGTGAGGGTGAGAATTAGGGTGAGCATGAAGGTGAGGGTTAAGTTTACCGTTATGTTTAGGGTGAGGTCTAGGGTGAGGGTGAGGGCTAGGGTGAGGGTTAGTGTGAAGGTGAGGTTTTCGGTTTGGAAAGGGTTAGGGTTAGTTTTAGGGTGCGGATTAGGGTGAGGGTGAGGTTTAAGGTGAGGGTTAGGGTTAGGGTTAGGGTGAGGGTTAGGGTTAGGGTGATGTTTAGGGTGAGGGTGAGGGTGAGAATGAGGGTTCGGGTAAGGGTGTGGGTTAGGGTGTTGGTGAAGGTTAGGGTGAGAGTGAGGATTCGGGTGAGGGTGAGAGTTAGGGTGTTGGTGAGGTTTCGGGTTAGGTTGAGTTTTAGGGTTAGGGTGAGGTTTAGGGTGAGGGAGAGGGTTAGGGTTAGGGTTAGGGTTAGGATTAGGGTTAGGGTTAGGTTGAGGGTTAAGGTGAGGGTTATGGTTAGGGTTATGTTGAGGATTAGGGTGAGAGTGAGGGTTCGGGTTTGATTAAGGGTTAGGTTGAGGGTTAGGTTAAGGGTTAGGGTTAGGGTTAGGGTGAGTGTGAGGGTTAAAGTTAGGGTTAGGGTGAGGGTTATGGTTGGGGTGAGAGTTAGGGTTAGGGTTAGGGTGAAGGTGAGGATGAGGGTGAGGATGAGTGTGAGTGTTAGGGTATGGGTTACGGTTAGGTTTAGGGTGAGGGTTAAGGTGATGGTGAGTGTTAATTTGAGGGTGAGTGTTAGGGTTAGTGTGAGTGATTGGGTGAGGTTTAGGGTCAGATTTAGTGTGAGGATTAGGGTTATAGTTACCCTTAGGGTTATGGTGAGCCTATCAGTTAGGGTGAGGTTTAGGGTGAGGGTGAGGGTTAGGGTTAGCGTTAGGGTTAAGTTGAGATTAGGGTGAGGGTTAGAGTTAGGGTGAGGATTAGGGTTAAGGTTAGGGTGACGTTTAGGGTTAGGGTGTGTGTTAGGGATAGGTTTATGGATAGGGTGAGAGTTAGGTATATGGTTAGGGTTCAAGTTAGGGTGAGTGTGAGTGTGAGTGTTACGGTTAGGATTAGGGTTAGTGTTAGTGTTTGGCTGAGGGTGTGGGTGAGGGTGAGGGTGAGGGTTAGGCTTAGGGTAATGTTTATTTAGGGTTAGGGATAGGTTGTAGGTTAGGGTTAGGCTTAGGATGAGGGTTATTGTGAGGATTATGGTTAGGGTTAGGGTGAGGGTTTGGTTTAGTTTGATTTTTAGGGTTAGTGTCAGGGTAATCGTTAGGGTGAGGGTTAGGGTGAGAGTGAGGGATAGGTTTAGTGTTAGGGTTAGGGTGAGCGTTTGGGTGAGGGTTAGGATTAGGTTTAGGGTGAGCGTCAGGGTTAGGGTTGAGTTTAGGGTTAGGGTTAGGAGGAGGTTTAGTGTTAGTTTTAGGGAGAGGATTAGAGTTAGTGTGAGGTTTAGGGTTTCGTTTAGGGTTAGTGTGAGGATAAGGGTTAGGGTGAGGGTTAGGGTGCGGGTGAGGGATAGGCTTAGTTTAAGGGTTAGGGTGACTGTTTGGTGAAGGTTAGGTTTAGGTTTATGGTTAGGGTGAGGAGTAGGCTGAGGGTGTTATGGTGAGGTTTCAGGTGAGGTTGAGTATTAGGCTTAGAATTAGTCTTAGGGTGAGGGTTAGGTTTAGGTATAGCATTAGGCTTAGGGTTAGGTTGAGGGTGAGGTTTAGGACTAGGGTAAAGTTGAGGGTGAGGTTTAGGGTTAGAATTAGGTTTAAGGTTAGCGTTAGAGTGAGGGTGGGGGTGAGGATTAGGCTTAGGATTAGGTTTAGGGTTAGGTTGAGGCGGAGGTTGAGGATGAGGTTGAGTTTGAGGGTTAGGGTTAGGGTTTGGCTTAGGGTGAGGGCTAGGGTGAGGGCGAGGGTTAGGGTGAGGGTGAGGGTGAGGGTGCGGTTTTCGGTTAGGAAAGGGTTAGGTTTAAGTTTAGGGTGAGGATTGGGCTGAGGGTGAGGTTGAAGGTGAGCATTAGGGTTAAGGTGAGGTTTAGGGTTAGGGTTAGGCTGAGGTTTAGCGTTAGGGTGATGTTTAGGATGAGGGTGAGGGTGAGGGTGATGGTGAGTTTTAGGGTATAGTTGAGGGTTAGTTTTAGGGTGAGGTTTAGGTTGACGGTGAGGGTCAGGGTGAGGGTGTGGAAAAGGGTTAGGGTTAGGTTCAGGGTGAGGGTTAGGGTTAGGGTTAAGGTTAGGGTGAGGGTTCGGGTTAGTGTGAGGTTAGGGTTCGGGTTAGTGTGAAGAAAATGTTTAGGATGAGGTTTAGGATGAAAGTAAGAGTTAAGGTTAGGTTTAGTGTTAGGGTTAGGGTGAGGTTTACTTTTAGAATTAGGGTTAGGGTTAGGTTGAGGGTGAGGGTTAGAGTTAGGGTTAGGTTGAGGGTTAGGTTTGGGGTGAGTGTTAGGGTTTCCGTTAGGGTGAGGGTGAGGTAGAGGTTTCGGTTTCGGGTGAGGGTTAGTGTGTGGGTGATGGTTAGTGTTCAAGTGAAGTTTAAGGTGACGGTGAGTGTTAGGGTGAGGGTGATGGTTAGAGTTAGTGTGAGTATTAGGTTTAGGGTTAGGGTTAAGGTTATTGTGAGGGTAAGGTTTAGGGTGCAGTTTAGGGTGAGGGTGAGGGATAGGGTTAGCATTAGGGTTATGGTGGGGGATAGGGTTAGGGTTAGGGTGAGATTGAGGGTTAGGTTTAGGTTTAGGATGAGGTTTAGGATTAGGGTGAGAATTAGGGATAGGGTTAGGGTTAGGGTTAGGGTTTGAGTTAGGGTTAGTATGAGGGTGAGAGTTAGGGTTAGGATTAGGGTTAGTGTTAGGCAGAGGGTGAGGGTGAGGGTGAGGGTTAGGGTTAGGGTGACCTTTAGGGTTAAGTTTAGGGTGAAAGGTAGGGTTAGTGTTAGGGAGATTGTTAGGGTTAGGGTGAGGGTTTGGTTTAGTTTGAGGGTTAGGATGAAGGTGAGTTTGAGATTGAGGGTTAGGGTGAGGGTGATGGTGACGGTGAGGGTTAGGATTAGGATTCTGGTTAGGGTTAGCATGAGGGTTAGGGTTAGGTTTAGGGTTAGGGTGAGGGTAAGGTTGAGGGTGAGGGTTAGGGTTATGGTTAGGTTTAGCCTTAGGGTTAGGTTTCAGGTAAGGTTTAGGGTTAGGATGAGGATTAGGTTTAGGTTTAGGGTGAGGGTTAGTGTTAGGGTGAGGGTGAGGGTGAGGGTGAGGGTTAGGTTGAGGGGTAGGGTTAGGGATAGGGTAAAGGTTAGGGTTAGGGTGAGGTTGAGGGTGAGTTTTAGGTTTAGGGTGAGGGTTAGGGTGATGGTTAGTGTGAGGTTTAGGTTTAGGGTAAGGGTAAGGGTTAGGTTCAGGCTGAGCCTTAGTTTTCGGTTTAGGTTTAGGGATAGGGTGATGTTGAGGGTTAGGGTTCGGGTTAGTGTGAGGATAAGGGTTAGGGTGAGGATTAGGGTGAGGATGAGAGTTAGGGTTAGCATAAGGTTTAGTGCGAGGGTTAGGGTTAGGGTTAGGGTTAGGGTAGGGTAAGGGTTAGGGGTATGGTTAGGTTTAGGTTTAGGGTTAGGTTTCAGGTAAGGTTTATGGTTAGGTTTAGGTTTAGGGTGAGGATTAGGCTTAGGGTTAGGTTTAGGGTGAGGGTTAGTGTTAGGGTTAGGGTGAAGGTGAGGGTTAGGTTGAGGGGCAGGGTTAAGGATAGGGTAAAGGTTTGGTTTAGGGTGAGGGTGAGGGTGAGGTTTAAGTTTAGGGTGAGGGTTAGGGTGTGGGTTAGTGTGAGGTTTAGTTTTAGGGTAAGGGTAAGGTTTAGGTCCAGGGTGAGCGTTAGTTTTAGGTTTAGGTTTAGGGTTAGGGTGATGCTGAGGGTTAGGGTTAGGGTTAGTGTGAGGATAAGGGTTAGGGTTAGGATTTGGGTGAGGATGAGAGTTAGGGTTAGCATAAGGTTTAGGGCGAGGTTTAGGGTTAGGGTTAGGGTTAGGGTTAGGGTAGGGTAAGGGTTAGGGTTAGCATGAGGGTTAAGGTTAGGTTGATGTTTAGGGTGACGGTGAGGGTTAGGGTGAGGGTTAGGTTGAGCGTGAGGGTTAGGGTGAGGGAGAGCGTGAGTGGGAGGGTGACCATGAGGATTAGGGTTAGGGTTAGATTTAGGGTGAGGATAAGAGTTAGGGTACTATTAGGGTTAGGCTGAGGGTGAGGATGAGGGTCAGGGTTAGGGTTTCGGTTAGGTAAGGGTTAGGGTTATGTTTAGGGTGAGTATTATGGTGAGGGTGAGGATTACGGTTAGGTTGAGGGTTAGGCTTAGTGTGAGGGTTACAGTTAGGGTTAGGGTTAATGTGAGGATAAGTGTTAGGATGAGGGTTAGGTTGAGAGTGAGGGTTAGGGTTAGCGTTAGGGTTAGGGTGAAGTTTAGTGTGGGGGTTAGGGTGTGGGTTAGGGTTCGGGTTAGGGTTGGGTGAGGGTTAGGGTGAGCGTAAGTTTTAGGGTGAGGGTTAGGTTGAGAGTGAGGGATAGGGTTATGGTGAGGGTAAGGGTTAGGGTTAGGGTGACTGTGAGGGTGATGTTAAGGGTAAGGGTTAGGGTCCAGGTTAGGGTGAGGGTGAGGGTTAGGGTTAGCATTATGGTTAGGGTTAGGTTTAGGTTGAGTTTTAGGGTTAGGGTTAGGGTTAGGTTTACGGCAAGGGTAAGGGTTAGGATGATAGTTAGGGTGAGATTGAGGGTTAAGTTTAGGTTTAGGTTTAGGGTGAGTTTGAGGGTGAGGGTTAGGGTTAGGGTTAGGGTGAGTGTTAGGGTGAGGCTTAGGGTGAAGGTTAGGATTAGGGTTAGGCTTTGGGTTAGGGTGAGGGTTAGGGTGAGGGGAGGGGTTAGGGTGAGTGTTAGGGAGAGGCGAGGGATAGGGTTATGGTGAGGGTAAGTGTTAGGCTGAGGCTTAGGTTGAGAGTGAGCATTTGTGTTAGCATCAGGTTAGGGTTGAGGGTGAGGGTTAGAGTTAGGCTGAGGGGTAGTTTAAGGGTTAGGGTTAGGGTTAGGTTTCGGGGGATGTTAAGGGTTAGGGTGAGGGTGAGGTTTAGGGTTACACTTAGGTTGAGGGTGAGGATTAGGTTTAGGGTAAGTGTGATTGTGAGTGTGAGGGTTAGGTATAGGATTAGGGTTAGGGTTAGGCTGAGGTTGAGGGTATGAGTGAGGGTGAGGGCTAGGGTTAGGAGTAGAGGTAGGGTTAGGTTTAGGTTTAGAGTTAGTATTAGGGTTAGGGATAGGATTAGGCTGAAGGTGAGGGTGAGGGTGAGGGTGAAGATGAGGTTTAGGGTTAGATTTAGGATTACAGTTAGGGTTATGTTGAGTGCTAGGATGAGGGTGAGGGTTAGGGTTAGCGTTAGGGTAAGGGTGAGGCTTAGGGTGAGGGTTGAGTGTTAGGGATAGGCTTAGGTTGAGGGTGACAGTTAGGATTAGGGATAGGGATAGCGTTAGGCTGAGGTTGAGGATCAGGGTGAGGTTTAGTGTTAGGATTACGGTTAGGGTGAGGGCTCGGGTGAGGGTGAGGGTTAGGGTGAAGGTGAGTGTGAGGGTGAGGGTCTTGATTAGGTAATGTTAGGGTTAGGGTGAGGATTAGGTGAGTGTTAGGGTGAGGGTGTGGGTTCGGGTGATGGTGAGGGTTCGGGTTAGCATTAGTGTTATGTTAGGTTTAGGTTGAGTGTTAGGGTTAGGGTTAGGGTGAGGGTATGCGTTAGGGTGAGGGTTACGGTGAGGGTGAGGGATAAGGTTAGTGTTAGGGTTAGGGTGAGCATTTGGATGAGGGTTAGGTTTAGGGTTAGGGTGAGGGATAGGGTTAGGGTTGAGTTAAGGTTAGCGTTAGTGTGAGGTGTAGGGTTAGGGTTAGGGTTAGTGTGAGTATAAGGGATATGGTGAGGGTTAGGGTGAGGGTGAAATATAGGGTTAGTGTAAGGGTTAGGGTGAGTGTTTGGATGAGGATTAGGTTCAGGTTTAGGGTTAAGGTGAGGGTTAGGATGAGGGTAAGTGTTAGGGTGATGTTTAGGTTGTGGTTGAGTATTAGGGTTAGCATTAGTCTTAGTGTGAGGGTTAGGGTTAGGTATGGCATTAGGCTTAGGGTTAGGGTTAGGGTGAGGGTTAGGATTAGTGTTAAGGTGAGGGTCAGGTTTAGGGTTAGCATTAGGTTTACGGTTATGGTTACTGTGAGGGTTTGGGTGAGGGTTAGGTTTAGGATTAGGTTTAGGGTGAGGCTGAGGTTGAGGATGAGGTTGAGGTTGAGGGTTAGGGTTAGGGTTAGGCTTAAGGTGAGGGCTAGGGTGAGGGCGAAGTTTAGGATGAGGGTTAGGGTGAGGGTGCGGTTTTCGGTTAGTAAAGGGTTAGGGTTAGGTTTAGGGTGAGGATTAGGCTGAGGGTGAGGTTGAAGGTGAGGGTTAGGGTTAAGGTGAAGGTTAGGGTTAGGTTTAGGCTGAGGGTTAGGGTTAGGGTGATTTTTAGGGTGAGTGTGAGGGTGAGGGTTAGGCTGTAGGTGAGGGTTAGGTTTAGGGTGACAGTGAGGGTTAGGTTGAGGGTTAGGGCTAGTGTGAGGGTTAGGATTAGGGTTAGGGTGAGGAAAAGGTTGAGGGTGAGAATGAGGATGAGACTAAGATTTAGGGTTATGTTTAGCATTAAGGGTAGTGTGAGGTATAGGGTTAGAGTTCAGGTGTTGGTTAGGTTGAGGGTGAGGGTTAGAGTTAGGGTTAGTGTGAGGTTTAGGGTTGGGGTGAGTGTTAGTGTTATGGTTAGGGTGAGGGTGAGGGTGAGGGTTTGGTTTCGCGTGAGGGTTAGGGTGTGGGTTAGGGTTAAGGTTGTGGTGAGGGTAAGGGTTAGGGTGAGATTTAGGATGAGGGTTAGGTTTAGGTTGAGAGTTAGGGTGACGTTGAGGGTTAGGGTGACAGTGAGGGTTAGGTTCAGGGTTAGGCTTAGGGTGAGGGTTAAAGTGAGAGTTAGGGTTAGGGTTAGTTTTAGGGTTAGTGTGAGAATTAGGGTTAGTTTTAAGTTTATAGTGAGGGTAAGGGTTAAGGTGAGGTTTAGGCTGATGGGTAGGTTTAGGGTAAGGGTGAGGGAGAGGGTGAGGGTAAAGACTAGAGTGAGGGTTAGGGTGAGGTTGATGGTTAGGTTTAGCATTAGGTTTAGGGTTTGGGTTAGGGTGAGGTGTAGGGTTAGGGTTAGGGTGAGGATGATGTTTAGGGTTAGCATTAGGTTTAGGGTTAGCTTGAGGGTGAGGGTTAGGGTTAGGTTTAGGGTGAGTGTTAGGTTCAGGTTTAGGGTCAGGGGTAGAGTGAGGGTTAAAGTTAAGTTGTGGGTTCCAATTAGGGTGAGAGTGAGGCTAAGGATTCTGGTGAGGTTTAGGGTGTGTGTGAGGGTTAGGGTTTGAATTAGAGTTAGGGTTAGGGTGAAGGTGAGGGTGAGGGTTAGGGTTAGGGATAGGGTTAGAGTGAGGGTCAGGGTGAGGGTGAGGGTCAGGTTTAGGGTTAGGATTAGTGTAAGGTTGAGGGCCAGGTAAGGGTGAAGGTTAGGGTTTGGTTTAGGGTGAGGGTAAGTGTTAGGGTGACGTTTAGGGTTAGGGTTGGGATGAGGTTGAGGGTTAGGTTTAGTGTGAGGTTGTGGGGTAGGGTTAGGGTAAGGTTAAGGGTTAGAGTGAGGGTTAGGGTGAGAGTTAGTGTTAGGGTTAGTGTGAGGGTGAGGGTGAGGGTTAGGGTGATGTTTAGGCTGACAGTGAGGGTTAGGGTGAGGGTTAGTTTTAGGTTTAGTGTTAGCGTTACAGTGAGGGTTAGGGTCATGGTTAGGATTAAGGTGAGGGTTAAAGTGAGGGTGAGGGTTAGGGTTAGGTTTAAGGTGTGGGTTATGGTTAAGGTTAGGATTAGGGTGAGGTTTAGGGTGAGGGGTTGGGTCAGGGTTAGTGTGAGGTTTAGGGTTAGTGTGAGGTTTTGGGTTAGTGTGAGGATAAGGGTTAGAGTGAGGGATAGGGTTATTGTTAGGGTTAGGGTGAGGGTAAGTCATAGGATTGGGTTTAAGTTAAGAGTGCTTGTGAGGGTGATGGTTAGTGTTAGGTTGATGGTGAAGGTGAGGTTTTGGTTTAGGATTAGGGTTAGGGTTAGTTTTAGGGTGAGGGTGAGGGTTAGGTTTAGGATCAGGGTTAGGGTTAGGATAAGGTGAGGGTGAGGGTGAGGGTGAGGGTTAGGGAGAGGATTAGGTTTAGGTTTAGGGTTAGGGTGAGAGTGAGGGTTAGGTTGAGGTGAGCGTTCAGGTTTGGGTGAGGGTGAGGGTTAGGGTTAGAGTTAGGATGAGTGTTAGGGTTAATGTGAGGGGTAGGGTTAGGGTTAGGGTGAGGGTGAGGTTTAGGTTTAGTGTGAGGGTTAGGGTTAGTGTTAGGGGTAGGGTAAGATTAAGGGTTAGGGTGAGGTTTAGCGTGAGGGAGAGGCTTATGATTAGGGTTAAGGTGAGGGTTAGGATGAGGGTGAGGTTTAGGGTGAGGTTGAAGGTTAGGGTGAGGGTGAGGTTTAGGGTTACGGTTAGGTTTAGGGTGTGGGTTAGGTTTAGTGTTAGGGTTAAGCTAATGGTTAGGTTTGGGGTTAGGGTAAGGGTGAGGGTGACGGTGAGTGTTAGGATTAGGTTTAGGGTGAGTGTGAGGGTTAGGTTTAGGATTAGTGTTAGTATGATGGTGATGGTGAAGTTTACAGTTAGTGTTAGCTTTGGGGCAAGGGTGAGGGTGAGGGGGGGGGTTTAGGGTGTGGGTGACGGTTAGGTTTAGGGTGAGGTTTAGGGTGATGGTGAGGGTTAGGTGAGGGTGAGATGTAGGCTTAATGTTAGAGTTAGGCTGAGGGTTAAGATCAGGGTCAGGATTAAGGTGAGGGTTAAGGTGAAGGTTAGGTTTAGGGTTAGGTTTAGGGTTAGTGTGAGGATTAGGTTTAGGGTGAGGGTAAGCTTTAGGGTGAGGGTTAGACTGAGGGTGAAGGATAGGTTTAGTGTTAGTGTTAGGGTGAGCATTTGGGTGAGGGTTAGGTTCAGGGTTAGGGTTAGGGTGTTAAGGTGAGGGCAAGTGTTAGGGTTAGGTTTATGTGGACGGTGAGGGATAGGGTTATGGTGAGGTGAGGGTGAGGGTGAGGGTGAGGGTTAGGGTTAGGGTAGGTTGAGGGGAAGGTATAGGTTGAGGGTAAGTACTAGGGTTAGGCTGAGGGTGAGGGTGTGGTTGAGGTTTAGGGTTAGGGTTAGGGTTAGTGTGAGGGTTAGTGTTAGTGTTAGGGTTAGGGTTAGTGTGAGGGTAAGTGTTAGGGTGAGGGTTTGGGTTAGGGTGAGTGTTATGGTTAGGGTGAGGGTTAGGGTTAGGTTGATTTTTAGGGTTAGTGTTACGGTAACGGTGAGGGTGAGGTTTAATGTTAGGGTTAGGATGAGATTTAGGTTTAGGGTTAGGATGAGCGTTAGGCTGAGGGTTAGGTTTAGGGTTAATTGTGTGGGTTAGGGTTAAGGTTAGGGTGAGGGAGAGGGTTCGGGTTAGGGTTAGATTGAAGTTAGGTTTAGGGTTAGAGTTAGGGTGAGCATGAGGGCTAGGGTGTGGCGTAGGGTTAGGGTTAGGGTGAGGGTGAGGGTTACGGTTAGGGTAAGGTAAGGGTGAAGATGAGGGTGATTGTTAGGGTTAGGTTTAGGGTGAGGGTGACCATTAGATTTAGGATGAGGGTTAGGGTGAGTGTGAGGTTGAGGGTTAGGTTTAGGATTAGGGTTAGGGTTAGGCTTAGGGTGAGGGTCACGGTGAGGGTGAGGTTGACGGTAAGGGTGAGGGTAAGGGTTAGGGTTACGGTCAGGGTGAGGGTGAGGGTTAGGGTAAGGGTTAGGGTTATGGTAAGGTTGAGGGTGAGGTTTAGGGTTAAGGTGAGTGTGAGGTTAGGGTTAGAGTTAGGGTTAGCATGAGGGTTTTGGTTAGGGTTAGGGTTAGGGTGATGGTGAGGGTTAGGGTGAGTGTGAGGTTGAGCTGGAGGGTGAGGGTGAGGGTTAGGGTGTGGTTTAGGGTTAGGGTTAAGGTGAGGGTAGGGTTAAGGTGAGTGTGAGGGTTAGGTTTAGAGTTAGGTTTAGCATGAGGGTTATGGTTAGGGTTAGGTTTAGGGTGATGGTGAGGTTGAGGGTGAGGTTGAGGGTGAGGGTGAGGACGAGGGTTAGAGTGAGGGTGAGCGTTAGGGTGAGAGTGTGGGATCCGGTGAGGGTGAGGGGGAGGGTTATGGTTAGGGTTCGGGTTAGAGTTAGGGTGAGGGTGTGGATGAGGGTTAGGTTTAGGATTAGGATTAGCTTTAGGGTTAGGCTGAGGGTGAGTGTTAGGGTGAGGTTAGGGTTTGGGTTAGGGGGAGGGTTAGGTTAATGTTAGGGTTAGGGTTAGGGTGAGGGATAGGGTTAGGGTTAGGGTTAGGATAAGGGTTAGGCTGTGGGGTAGGCTTAGTGTTAGGGTGAGGCTTAGGTTTAGTGTGAGTTTTAGGGTTGAGTTTAGGTTCATGATTAGGTTTATGGTGAGGAGAAGGGTTAGGGTGAGGGTTAAGATGAGGGTGAGGTTTAGGGTTTGGGATAGGGTTAGGGTAATTTTAGGGTGAGGGCTAGAGTGGGTGTGAGGGTTAGGGTTAGGGTTAGGTATAGGGTGAGGATTAGGTTTAGGGTTAGGGTTAGGGTTCGGGTGAGTCTTAGACTGAGGGGTAGGGTTATGGATAGGGTGAGGGTTAGGTTTAGTGTGAGGGTTAGGGTGTGGGGTAGGGTTAGGGTTAGGGTGAGGTTTAGGCTGATGGCTAGGGTTACAGTTAGGGTGAGGGTTAAGTTTATTGGGAGTTTTAGGGTTAGGTTTAGGGTTAGGGTTAGGGTTCGGTTGAGGGTGAGGGTTAGGGTTAGTGTGAGGTTTAGGGTTAGGGTTAGGGTGTTTGTGAGGGTTAGGTTGAGGCTTAGGATTAGCCTGAGTTTGAGGGTGTTGGTTAGGGTTAGGCTTAGTGTTAGGGTGACATTTAGGGTTTGTGTTAGTGTTAGAGTTAGGGTTAGGGTGAGGTTGAGGTTTAGGTTTAGAGTTAGGGTTAGGGTGAGGTTTAGGTTGAGAGTTAGGGTAAGGGTTAGTTTTAGGTTTAGGGTTAGAGTGAGAGTTAGGGGGAGGGTTAGGGTTAGTGTTAGGGATAGGATTTGGGTTAGAGTGAGGGTGAGTGTGTGTGTTAGGTTTAGGTTTAGGGTTAGGCTTAAGGTGAAGCTGAGGGTGACATTGAGGTTGACGGTTAGGGTTAGCAGGACGTTTAGGATTAGGGTTAGGGTTAGGATTAGAGTTAGAGTAAGGGCTAGGGTGAGTGTGAAGGTGAGGTTTAAGGTTAGGGTGAGGGTTAGGGTGAGGTTTAGTGTTAGGGTTATGGTTAGAGTTACGGTCACGGTGAGGATGAGGTTTTGGGGTACAGTTAGGGTTAGGTTGCGGGTTAGCTTAGGGGTGAAGGTAAGGGTAAAATTGAGGGTTAGGCTGAGGGTGATGGTTACGGTAAGGTTTAGGGTTAGGGTTAGGGTGAGGGTTAGTGTTAGCTTTAGGGTGAGGCTGAGGGTTAGATTGAGGATTAGTGTTAGGGTTAGTGTGAGGTTTAGGGTGCGGATGAGAGTTAGGGTTAGGGTGAGGGCTAGGAAGAGGGTGAGGTTTAATGTTAGTGTTAGGGTGAGATTTAGGTTTAGGGTGATGGTTAGGGTTAGTGTGAGGGTCAGTGTTAGGGTTAGAATTAGTGTTAGGTTGAAGGTAAGTGTTAGGGTGAGGGTTAGGGTTAAGGTGAGTGTTATGGTTAGGGTGAGGATTAGGATTGTTTTTAGCATTAGGGTTAGGGTTACCGTTATGGTGAGGGTGAGGGTGAGGCTTAGGTTTAGGACTAGGATGAGGTTTAGTTATAAGGTTAGGGTTAGGGTTGGGGTCAGGGTGAGGCTTAGTGTTAGAGTTAGGGTTAGGATGAGGCTGAGGGTGAGAGTTAGGTTTAGGATTAATTTTAGTGTTAGGCTTAAGGTGTGGGTTAGGTTGAGGGTGAGGGTTAGAGTTAGGGTTAGGAGTAGGATAAGGGTTAGGGTTTGGGAGAGTTTGAGGGGTAGGTTTAGGGTTAGGGATAGGCTTAGGTTTAGGCTGCGGTTAAGGGTGAGGTTTAGGGTTAGGGTGAGGGTTAGGGTTAGGGTTAGGATTACGAATAGGGTTAGGGTTAGGGTGAGTGTAAGGATTAGGGTTAGGTTTAGGGTTAGGTTTAGGGTTAGGCTGAGGATGAGTGTGAGGGTGAGGGTTAGGGTTAGGGAGAGGGTTAGGTTTAGGGTTATGGGGAGGGTTAGGATGAGGGTTAGGGTTAGGATTATTGTTAGAGTGAGGGCTAGGAAGAGGTTGAGGTTTAGGGTTAGGGTTAGTGTGAGGTTTAGGGTTCGGTTTAGGGTTAGGGTTAGGGTGAGTGTGAGGTATAGGGTTAGAGTTAGGGTTAAGCTGAGGCAGAGTGTGAGGCTTAGGGTTTGGGTTAGGATTAGGATTATGGTAAGGGTTAAGGTGAGGGTGAGTGAGTGTGTTAGGTTAGGTTTAGGTTTAGGTTAAGGGTTAGGCTAAGGATGAGGTTGAAGGTGAGGCTTAGGGTTAGGGTAAGGTTTAGGGTAAGGGTTAGGGGGAGGGTTAGGATGAGGGTTAGGGTTAGGATTAGGGTTAGGGTGATAATGAGGGTGAGGGTTAGGCTTGGTGTTAGGGTGAGCGTTAGGATGAAATTTAGGATTAGGGTTAGGGTGAGGGTTAGGGTTAGGGTGAAGGTTAGGGTGAGGGTGAGGATTAGCTTTAGGGTTAGGACTAGGATTAGAGTAAGAGTTAGGGTGAGTTTGAGGGTTAGGGTTAGGGTTAGGTTTAGGCTTAGGGTTAAGCTGAGGCTGAGGGTGAGGGTGAGGGTTAGGGGTAGGGTTAGGGTGGTGTTTAGGGATAGGGTTATTGTTAGGTTGGGGATCAGTGTGAGTGTTATGGTTAGGGTGAGTATTACGGTTATGATGAGGGTGAGGGTGAGTGTGATGGTTAGGGTTAGGGTGAGAGTTAGGGTTCGGTTAAGTTTAGGGTGAAGGTGAGGGTTAGGGTTAGGGTGAGTGTCAGTTTTAGGGTTAGGTTTAGGGTTAGGGTTAGGGTAAGAATGAGGGTTAGTGTTAGGGTTCAAGTGAGGGTTAGGGTGAGGATTAGGGTTGCGATTAGGGTTAGGGTGAGGGCTAGGGTGAGCGTGTGGATTAGGGTTTGTTTTAGGGTAAGGTTTAGGGTTAGGGTTGGGGTTAGGGTGAGGGTTAGGATGAGGGTTAGGGTTACGGTGAGGGTGAGGGTTAGGGTTAGGGTGAGGTTTAGGGTTAGGATTAGGGTTAGGGTGAGGTTGAGTGTTAGCATTAGGGTTAGGGTTAGGTTTAGGGTTAGGTTTAGGGTTAGGATTAGTGTTATTGTTAGGGTTAGGGTTAGAGTTATGGTGAGGGTGAGAGTTAGGGTGAGGGTGAGGTTTATGTTTAGATTTAGGTTCAGTTGGAGGGTTGGTTCGAGGGTTAGGGTTAGGGTTAGTGTTAGGGTTAAGGTTAGGATGAGGGTTAGGTTGAGGTTTAGGGTTAAGGTTAGGTTTAGGTTTAGGATTAGGGTTAGGGTGAGGGTGAGTGTGAGGTTCAGGGTTAGGGTTATGGTTAGGCTTAGGGTTAGGCTGAGGTTTAGGGTGGGGGTGAGGATTAGGGTTAGGGTGATGGTTAGAGTTAGGGTTATGGTGAAGGTTAGTGTTAGGATTAGGGTTAGAGTTAGGGTTAGGTTGAGGATGAGGTTTAGGGGTAGAGTTAGGGTTAGGGTGAGGGTTAGCGTTAGAGTGAAGGTTAGGGTGGCGTTGACAGTAAGGATAAAGGTGAGGGTTAGGCTGAGGGTGAGGGTTACAATAAGGGTGAGGGTTAGGGTTAGGGTGAGGGTTAGTGTGAAGATTCAGGTGAGGGTGAGGTTTAGATTGAGGATTAGTGTTAGGGTTATTGTGAAGTTTAGGGTGAGGATGAGGGTTAGGGTTAGGGTGAGGGCTAGGGAGAAGGTGAGGTTTAGGGTGAGTGTTAGGGTGAGGTTTAGGGTTAGGATGAATGTTAGGGTTAGTGTGAGGATTAGAGTTAGGGTTAGGGTTAGTGTTAGGGTGATGGTAAATGTTAGGGTGAGAGTTAGGGTTAGGGTGAGTTTTAGGGTTAGGGTGAGGGTTATTGTTAGGGTTAGGATTATTGTTAGCATTAGGGTTAGGGTTTCAGTTATGGTGTTGGTGAGGGTTAGATTTAGGGCTAGGATGAGGTTTAGGGATAGGGTTATGGTTAGGGTTAGGGTCAGGTTGAGGTTTAGTGTTACAGTTAGGTTTAGGGTGAGTCTGAGGGTGAGGGTTAGGTTTAGGATTAATGTTAGGGTTAGGCTTAAATGAGGGTTAGGTTGAGGGTGATGGTTAGAGTTAGGGTTACGAGTAGGATTAGGGTTAGGGTTAGGGTGAGTGTGAAGGTTAGGTTTAGGGTTAGGGATAGGCTTAGGTTTAGGCTGAGGTTGAGGGTAAGGGTTAGGGTTAGGGTTAGGGTTAGGGTGAGTGTGAGGGTTATTGTTAGGATTAGGGTTAGGGTGAGGGTTAATGTGTGTGTTATTGTTAGGTCTAGGGTTAGGCTTATGGTTACGCTGAGGGTGAGGTTGACGGTGAGGGTTAGCGTTAAGGTGAGGGTTAGGGTAGGGTTAGGGGGAGGGTTAGGAAGAGGGTTAGGGTTAGGGCTAGGGTTGGGTGAGGGCTAGGCTCAGGGTGAGGTTTAGGGTTATGTTTAGGTTGAGGGTGAGGGTTAGGGTAAGTGTGAGAGTTAGGGTTCGCGTTAAGTTTAGGGTTAGGTTGAGGGTTAGGGTAAGGTTTAGGGTGAGGGTCAGGTTAGGGTTAGGTTGAGGGTGAGGTTTCGGGTTTAGGGTTAGGGTGAGGGTGAGAGTGAGGTTTACGTTTAGTGTTAGGGTGAGAGTTAGGATGAGGGTTAAAGTTAGGGTTAGGGTGAGAATTACTTTTCGGTTATGTTTAGGGTTAGGGTGAGGGTTAGGGTTAGCGTTAGGGTTAGGGTTCGGTTGAGGGCTAGGGTTAGGTTTAGGGTTAGTGTTAGGGTTAGGGTTAGGGTCACATTGAGGTTTAGGATTAGGGTTAGGGTTAGGGTTAGACTTAGGGTTATGCTGAGGGTGAGGGTGGGTGTGAGGATAAGAGTTCGGGTTAGGGTTACGGTTATTGTTATTGTTATGGTTACTGTTAAGTTTGCGGTGAGGGTGAGGCTGAGGGTGTGGGTGACGGTGAGGGTTATTGTTAGGGTGAGGTTTAGGGTGAGGATGAGGTTTAGGGTTAGAGTTAGGGTTAGGGTGAGGTTTAGATTGAGGTTTAGGGTTAGGGTTAGTGTTAGGGTTAGGGTTAGAGTGAGAGTTATGGGGAGGTTTAGGGTTAGGGTTAGGGTGAGGGATAGGATTAGGTTCACGGTGCGGATGAGTGTGTTTGTTAGCTTAGGTTTAGTGTTAGGCTTAGGCTTAGGCTGAAGGTGAGGTTGAGGGTCAGGGTTAGGGTTCGGGTTAGGGTGAGGTTTAGGGTTAGGGATAGGGGTAGTTTGAGGTTTAGGATAAGGTTTAGGGTTAGGATTTGGGTAAGGCTGAGGGCTAGGCTTACATTGAGGGTTAGGATTAGGATTAGGGTTAGGGTAAGACTTAGGGTTAGGCTGAGGTTGAGGGTGTGTGTGATGATTAGAGTTAGGGTTAGGGTTAGGCTTAGGGTTAGGGTTATTGTTAGAGTTATGGTTAGGGTTAAGTTTGGGTGAGGGTGAGGCTGTGGGTGAGGGTTATGTTTATGGTTAGGGTTAGGGTTACGGTTAGGGTTAGGGTTATTATTATTGTTAGGGTTAGAGTTAGATTTACGGTGAGGGTGAGGATGCGGGTGAGGTTTAGGTTTAGGGTTAGTGTGGGGTTTACCGTTAGGGTTAGGATTAGGGTTCAGGTGAGGTTTAGGTTTAGAGTTAGATTTAGGGTTAGTGTTAGTGTGAGGGTTAGTGTTATCGTTAGTGTTAGTGTAACAGTGCCATTAAGACGTAGGTTGAGGTTTTGGGTTAGGGTGAGTGTTATGTTTACGGTGAGGGTGAGGTTTAGGGTTAGGGTTAGGGTGAGGTTTAGGGTGAGGGTTTGGTTTAGGGTTAGAGTTAGGGTTAGGGTAAGGGTTAGGTTGAGGGTTAGGGTTAGGGTTAGTGTTAGTGTTAGGGTTAGGGTGAGAGTTAGGGCGAGGTTTAGGGTTAGTGTTAGCCTGAAGTTTAGGATTAGTGTTAGCATGAGGGTGAGTGTGTGTGTTAGCGTTAGGTTTAGGGTTAGGCTTAGGTTTAGGGTTAGGGTGAGGGTGAGGTTTAGGGTTAAAGTTAGTGTTAGGGGGAGGGTCAGTGTGAGGTTTATGGTTAGGGTTAGTTTTAGTGTTAAGGGGAGGGTGAGGTATAGGTTGAGGTTTAGGGATAGGATTAGGTTTAGTATTAGGGTTAGGGTGAGGGTGAGTGTGAAGGTTAGGGTGAGGGTTAGGCTTAGGCTTAGGTTTAGGCTGAGTGTGAGGGTGGGGGTGAGGATTAGGGTTTGGGTGATGGTTCGGGTAAGGTTAATGTTATTGTTAGGATTAGGTTTAGAGTTACGGTGAGGGTGAGGTTGCAGGTGAGGTTTAGGGTTAAGGTTAGGTTGGGGTTTCGGGTTAGGTTAGGGTTAGTGTGAGGGTGAGGTGTAGGTTTAGATATAGGGATAGGGGGAGGGTTAGGGGGAGGGTTAGGCATAGGGTTAGTGTTCGGGTTAGGGTGAGGGTGAGGGTTAGGTTGAGGTTTAGGGTTATAGTGAGGGTTAGGGTTAGTGTGAGGGTTAGTGTTAGGGTTAGGGTTAGTGTTAGGGTGAGGGTAAGTTTTAGGGTGAGGGTTTTGTTTAGGGTGAGGGTTATGGTTTGGGTGAGGGATAGGATTAGGGTTAGGGTTATTATTAGGGTTAGAGTTAAGGTTTTGGTTATGGTGAGGGTGAGGGTGAGCTTTAGGTTTTGTGTTAGGGTTAGAGTGAGGGTTAGGATGAGGGTGAGGTTTACGGTTGGATTTAGGGTTAGGGTGCAGATTTGGGTGAGGTTTAGGGTTAGGGTTAGTGTTAGGGTTAGGGTTAGGGTGAAAGGTGAAGGATTAGGGTTAGGTTAAGGTTAGGGTTAGGTTTAGGGTTTCGGTTACAGTGAGTGTGATGGTTAGGATTAGGGTTAGGTTGAGGGTGAGGTTTAGGGTTAGAATCAGGGTTAGGGTGAGGCTGAGGGTGAGGGTGAGGCTGAGGTTTAGGGTTCGGGTTATGATGAGGTTTAGGGTTAGGTTTAGGTTGAGTGTGAGGGTTATGGTTAGGGTTAGGGTTAGCCTTAAGTTTAGGCTGAGGGTTTGGGTGAGGATGAGGGTTAGGGTTAGTTTGAGGGTTAGGGTTAGGGTGAGGTTTAGTGTTAGGGTTAGGGTAAGAGTTATGGTTAGTGTGAGGGTGAGATTTAGAGGTAGAGTTAGTTTTAGGCTGTGAGTTAGTTTGAGTGTTCGGGTTAGGGTTAGAGTTAGGGTAGGGGTAACGGTAAGGGTAAACGTGAGGGTTAGGCTGAAGGTGATGGTTACGGGAAGGTTGAGGGTTAGGGTTAGGGTGAGTGTTAGGGTTAGGGTTAAGGTGAGAGTTAGGGTTCGGGTTAAGTTTAGGGTTAGGGTGAGGATTGGAGTAAGGGTTATGATGAGGGTGAGGGTTAGGATTAGGTTGAGGGGTAGGGTTAGGGTTAGGGTTATTGTTAATGTTAGGCTTAGGGTTACCGTTACGGTGAGGGTGAGGGTGAGGGTGAGGTTAAGGTTTAGGATTAGGATGAAGTTTAGGTTTAGAGTAAGGGTTAGAGTTTGGGTTAGTGTGAGAGTGAGGTTTAGGGATAGAGTTAGGGTTAGTGTTATTGTTAGGGTTAGGGTTAGGGTGAGGGTTTGGGTTAGAGTTAGGCTTAGGCTTAGCATGAGGGTGAGGGTTAGGGTTAGGGTTAGTGTGAGGGTTAGGGTTAGGGTTAGGGTGAGGGTTAGGATGAGGTTTAGGTTTAGGATTAGTGTTAGGGTGAGGACTAGGGTGAGGGTTAGGGTGAGGGTTAGTTTTAGGGATAGGGTTAGGTTTAGAATTAGGGTTCGGTTGCGGGTCAGTGTCAGAGTCATGGTTAGGGTTAGGCTTAGGGTTAGAGTGAGGGTTAGGGTTAGGGTTTTGGTTAGGGTGAGGGTGAGGCTGAGGATTAGGGTTAGGTTTAGGGTTAGGGTTAGAGTTAGGGTTAGGGTTAGAGTTAGGGTTAGGGTTAGGGTTAGTCTTAGGATTAGGCTGAGGCTGAGGGTGGGGTTGAGGATTAGGGTTAGGTTTAGTATTAGGGTTATTGTTAGTGTTATGTTTAGAGTTAAGTTTGCACTGAGGGTGAGGTTGAAGTTGAGGGTTATGGTTATGGTTATGATTAGAGTTAGTGTTATTTTTAGGGTTAGGGTTAGATTTACGGTGAGATTGAGGGTTGGGGTGAGGGTTAGGGTTAGGGTGAGGTTTAGGGTTAGGGTTAGGGTGAAGGTGAGGTTTAGGGTTAGAGTTAGTGTCATGGGGATGGTTACGTTGAGGTTTAGGGATAGGGTTAGATTTAGTATTAGGGGTATGGTGAGGGTGAGTGTGACAGTTAGGGTGGGGGTTAGGCATAGGTTTAGGGTTAGGCTGAGGGTGAGGGTGGAGGTGAGGATTAGGGTTAGGGTGATGGTTTGGTTTAGGGTTAGTGTTATTATTACGGTTAGGCTTAGAGTTTTTTGTGAGAGGGGAGGTTCTGGTGAGGGTTAGGGTTAGGTTTAGGGTGGGGTTTAGGGTTAGGGTTAGGGTTAGTGTGAGGGTGAGGTTTAGGGTTAGAAATAGGGTTATGTGGAGGGTTAGGATGAGGGTTAGTGATAGAGTTAGTGTTAGAGTTAGGGTGAGGCTGAGGGTTAGTTTGAGGTTTAGGGTTATGGTTTTGGTTAGGTTTACTGTGAGGGTTAGTGTTAGGGTTAGGGTTAGTGTGAGGGTGAGGGTAAGTTTTAGGGTTAGTGTTTGGGTTAGGGTGAGTGTTTGGATTAGGGTGAGGGTTAGGATTAGTGTTAGGGTTATTGTTAGGGTTAGGTTTAGGCTTTTGGTTTCCGTGAGGTTGAGGGTGAGGTTTAGGTTTAGGGTTAGGATGAAGTTTAGGGTTAGGGTTAATGTTAGGGTTAGGGTTTGGGTGAGAGTTAGGTGAAGAGTTAGGGTTAGCGTTAGGCTTAAGGTTAGAGTTAGGTTTAGGGTTTCGGTTATGGTGAGGGTGAGTTTCAGTGTTAGGGTTAGGGTGAGTGTGAGGATTAGGGTTAGAATTAGGGTTAGAGTGAGGATGAGCGGGAGGGTGAGGGTTAGGGTTAGGGTTAGGATTAGGATTAGGGTTAGGGTTAGGGTGAGTGTGAGGGTTATGGTTAGGGTTAGGGTTAGCCTTAGGTTTAGGCTGAAGGTTAGCGTGAGGGTGAGGGTTATGTTTAGTTTGAGGGGTAGGGTTAGGGTCAGGGTGAGTTTTAGTGTTAGGGTTATGGTTAGAGTTATGATTAGGGTGAGGGTGAGGTTTAGAGTAGAGTTAGTTTGAGGGTGAGGGTTATGGTGAGTGTGAGGCTATGGTGAGGGTTAGGGTAGGGGTGAAGGTAAGGGTAAACGTGAGGGTTAGGCTGAGGGTGAGGGTTACGGTAAGGTTGAGGGTTACGGTTAGGGTGACCGCTAGGGTTAGGGTTAGTGTGCGAGTTAGGGTACAGGTTAAGTGTAGGGTTAGGATGAGGGTTAGGGTAAGGGTTACGGTGAGGGTGAGGGTTAGGTTTAGGTTGATGGCTAGGTTGAGGTTGAGGGTTAGGGTTAGGGATAGGGTGAGCGCTAGGGTGAGGGTTAGGGTGAGGGTTACGGTTAGGGATAGGGTTAGGTTTAGGATTATTGTTAGTTTGAGGGTGAGTGTGAGGGTTAGGGTTAGGGTTAGGGTTAGGCTTAGAATTAGGGTGAGGATTAGGGGTAGGGTTTGGGTTAGGGTGAGACTGAGGCTGAGGATTAGGGTTAGGTTTAGGGTTAGGGTTATGCTTAGGGTTAGGCTGAGGGTGAGTGTGGTGGTTAGGATTAGAATTAGGGTTAGGTTAGGCTTAGGTTTAGGGTTATTTTTAGTGTTATGCTTCAGGTTAAGTTTGCAGTGAGGGTGAGGCTGAGGGTGAGGGTTATGGTTAGAGTTACGGTTAGGGTTAGGGTTAGGGTTACTGTTATTGTTAGGTTTAGGGTTAGAGTTACGGTGAGGTTGAGTGTGAGGGTGATGTTAGGGTTAGGGTGAGGTTTAGGGTTCGCGTTTCGGTTAGGGTTAGGGTGACGGTGATATTTAGGTTTAGAGTTAGAGTTACGCGGAAGGTTAAGGTGAGGTTAGGTTTATGGTTAGGGTTAGGGATAGAATGAGGATTAGTGTTAGGGTTAGGGTGAGGTGAGGGTTAGGTTGAGGTTTAGGGTTAGGGTTAGGTTTACTATTAGGGTTAGGGTGAGGTTTAGGGTGAGGGTTAGGCTGAGGGTTAGGCTTAGGCTAATGGTTCGACTGAGGGTGATGGTGGGGGTTAGGATTAGGGTTAGGGTGATGGTTTGGGTTAGGGTTAGGGGGAGTTTTAGGGTGAGGGTTAGGGTTAGGTTTAGGGTTAGGGTTAGGGTAAGGATGAGGGTTAGGGTTCAGGTTAGGGTTAGGGTTAGGGTAAGGGTGAGGTTTATGATTAGGGTTAGGGTTAGGGTTAGATTTATGGTCAGGGTGACGGTGCGGATAGTGTGAGTTTTAGGTTTAGGCTTACGGTTAGGCTTAGGGTTAGTCTAAGGGTGAGGGTGAGGTTTAGGGATAGGGTGAGTGTTATGTGGGGGTTAGGATGAGGGTTAGTGTTAGGATTAGGGTTAGGGTGATTGCTAGGGTGAGGGTGAGGTTTAGGGTTAGGTTAGGGTGAGGTTTATGGTTAGGGGTAGGGTTAGGTTGACGTTGAGGTTTAGGGTTAGAGTTAGGATTAAGGTGAGGGTGAGGGTGAGGGTTAGAGTTAGGGTTAGGATTAGGATTAGGGTAAGGGTTAGGGTGAGTGTGAGTGAAAGAGTTAGGGTTAGGATTAGGCTTAGGGTTACACTGAGGGTAAGGGTGAGGGTTAGGGTTAGGGTGAGAGTTAGGGTTCAGGTTAAGTTTAGGTTTAGGTTTGAGGGTTAGGGTTAGCTTTAGGTTGAGTGTGAGGTTTAGAGTTAGGTTGAGGGTTAGGGTTAGGGTTAGGGTTGGGGTGAGGGTTAGGATTAGTGTTAGGGTGAGTTTTAGGGTTAGGGTTAGAGTTAGAGTGAGGTTAGGATGAGGGGAAGGTTAACGGTAATGGTGAGGGTTAGGGTTAGGGTGAGGGTTAGGGTTAGGTTTATGGTTAGGGTGAGATTGAGTGTTAGGATTAGGGTTAGGGTTAGGGTTATTTTTAGGGTTACGGTTACGGTGAGGGTGAGAGTGAGGGTTAGTGTTAAGGTTAGGTTCAGGTTTTTAGTGTTAGGGTTAGGGTTAGATTTAGGGTTAGGGTGAGGTTAGGTTTAGGGTTAGTGTGAGGGTTAATGTTTGGGTTATGGTGTGCGTTACGGTGAGGGTTGTGGTTAGGGTTTGTGTTAGGATAAGGGTTAGGGTTACAGTAATGGTGAGGTTTAGGGTGAGTGTGAGGGTTAGGATTAGGATTAGGGTTTGGGTGAGTTTCAGGGTTAGGATAAGGGTTAGGGTTAGGGTTATTGTTAGGGTTAAGGTTATGGTGAGGTTGCTGGTGAGGATTAGGGTTATGGGTACGTTGAAATTTTTAGTGTTAGGGTTAGGGTTAGAGTTAGGGTTAGGGTGAGGTTAGGGTTAGGGTTAGTGTGAGGCTTAGTGTTTTGGTTAGGGTATGGGTTACGGTGATGGTTGTGGTTTGGGTGAGCTTTAGGATTAGGGTTAGGGTTATTGTTAGGGTTAGGTTTAGGGTTACGGTTACAGTGAGGGTGAGGTTTAGGGTTAGGTTTAGTGTTAGAGTTAGGGTTATGGTGAGGGTTAGGGTGAGGGTGAGGGTGAGACTTAGTGTTAGAATTAAGATTATGGTAAGGTTTAGGGTGAGTGTGAGGGTTAGATTTAGGGTTAGCCTTAGGGTTAGGCTGAGCATGAGGTTGAGGGTGAGGGTTATTGTTAGGGTCAGGGTGAGATTTAGTGTTAGGGTTAGGGTTAGAATTAGGGTTAGGTTGAGGGTGAGGTATAGGGGTAGGGTTAGGGTCAGGGTGAAATTTAGGGTTAGGGTGAGGGTTACCGTGGGGGTGACGGTAATGGTAAAGGTGAGGTTTGGGCTGAGTGTGAGGGTTATGATAAGGGTGAGGGTTAGGTTTAGGGTGAGGGTTAGGGTTAGGATTAGGGTGAGGGTGAGGGTTAGATTGAGGATTAGTGTTAGGGTTAGTGTGAGGTTTGGGGTGAGAATGAGGTTTAGGTTTAGGTTTAGGGGTAGGATTAATATTAGGTTTAGGCTTAAGTTGAGGGTTAGGGTAAGGGTGAGGGTAAGGCTTAGTGTTAGGATTAGGATTAGGGTAAGGGTTAGGGTGAGTGTGAGGGTGATGGTTAGGGTTAGGGTGAGAGTTTGGGGTAGGGTTTTTGTGAGAGTTAGGGTTCGGGTTAAGTTTAGGGTTTGGGTGAGGGTTAGGGTTAGTGTTACAGTGAGGGTGAGGGTTATGGTTAGGTTGAGGGTTAGGGTTAGGCTTAGGATTAGGGTGAGGGTTAGGGTTAGGGTTACCATGAGGTTTAGACTTAGTGTTAGGGTTAGGGTGAGGTTTAGGATGAGGATTAGGGTTAAGGTGAGGGTGTGAGTTAGGGTTTTTTTGAGGGTTAGTGTTAGGATTAGGGTTACAGTGAGGGTGAGGGTTATTGTTAGGGTTAGCAATAGGGTTATGGTTACTGTGAGGGTGAGGATTAGGTTTAGGGTTAGGGTGAGGTTTAGTGTTAGGGTTAGGGTAACAGTTAGGGTTAGGGTGAGGGTGTGGTTCAGGTTTACATTTAGGGTAAGGGTGAGGCTGAGGTTGAGGTTTGGGTTTAGGGTTAGTATTAGAGTTAGGGTTAGGGTGAGGGTTAGGGCGAGGGTGAGGGTGAAGGTGAGGGTGAGGGTTAGGCTTAGGGTTAGGATTAGGATTAGGGTAAGGTTTAGGGTGACTGTGAGGGTTAGGGTTACACTTAGGCTTAGGCTTAGGGTTAGGCTAAGAGTGAGGGTGAGGGTGAGGGTTAGGGTTGAGGTGAGGGTTAGGGATAGGTTTAGGGTGAGAGTTAGGGTTCAGTTAATTTTAGGGTTAGGTTGAAGGTTAGGGTTAGGATTAGGGTTAGGGTGAGGGCTAGGGTGAGGATGAGTATTAGGGTTAGTGTTAGTGTAAGGTTTAGGCTTAGGGTTAGGGTTTGTGTTAGGGTTAGGATGAGGGTTAGGGTTAAGATTATGGTTGGGGTGAGGGTGAGTGATAGGATTAGGGTTAGGGTTAGGGTTAAGTTTAGGGATAGGATTAATGTTATTGTTAGGGTTAGGGTTAGAGTTATGGTGAGGTTGAGGGTGAGTTTGAGGGTACGTTAGGGTTAGATTTAGGGTTAGTTGAAGGGTTAGTTCGAGGGTTACTGTTAGCGTTAATGTTAGGGTTAAGGTTAAGGTTAGGTTTAGGTTGAGGTTTAGGGTTAGGGTAAGGATTAGGGTTAGTGTGAGGGTGAGTGTGAGGGTTATGGTTAGGGTTAGGCTTAGGCTTAGGATTAGGCTGAGGGTGAGGGTGAGGGTGAGGATCAGGTTTAGGGTGATGGTTATGGTTAGGGTTAGGGTGAGGGTTAGGATGAGGGTTAGGGGTAGGATTAGGGTTAGGGTGAGGGTGAAGTTTAGGGTAAGTGTTAAGCTTTGGCTTAGGGTTAGGCTGAGCCTGAGGTTGAGTGTGAGTGTTAGGGTTAGGTATAGGGTGAGGTTTAGTGTTAGGGTTAGGGTTAGAGTTAGGGTTAGGTTGAGGGTGAGATTTAGGGGTAGGGTTAGGGACAGGGTGAGGCGTAAGGTTAGGATGAGGGTTAGGGTGGGGGTGATGGTAATGCTAAAGTTGAGAGTTAGGATGAGGGTGAGGTTTATGGTAAAGGTGAGGGTTAGGTTTAGGGTGAGGGTTAGGGTTAGAGTGAGGGTGAGGTTTAAATTTAGGATTTGTGTTAGGGTTAGTGTGAGTTTCAGGGTGAGCATGAGGGTTAGGGTTAGGGTGAGGGCGAGGGTGAGGGTTAGAGTGAGGGTTAGATTCAGGATTAGTGTTAGGGTTAGTGTGAGGTTTAGGGTGAGGATGAGGTTTAGGGTTCGGGTTAGGGTTAGGATTAATGTTAGGGTTAGGCTTAAGTTTAGGGTGAGGGTGAGGGTGAGGTTTAGGGTTAGTGTTAGGATTAGGATTAGGGTTAGGGTTAGGGTGAGTGTGAGGTTTAGGGTTAGGTTTAGGGTTAGGCTTAGTGTTTGGCTGAAGGTGAGGGTAAGGGTGAGGGTTATGGTTAGGGTGAGTGTTAGGGTTAGGGTTAGGGTGAGAGTTAGGGTTCACGTTAAGTTTAGGGTTAGGGTGAGTGTTAGGGTAAGGTTAAATTGAGGGTGAGGGTTAGGGTTAGGTTGAGTGTTAGGGTTAGGTTTAGTTTTAGGGTTAGGGTGAGGGTGAGGGTGAGTGGTAGGTTTATTGTTAGGGTGTGGGTTAGGATGAGGGTTAGCGTTAGGATTAGGGTTAGGGTGAGGGCTAGGGTGAGGGTGCCGTTTACGGGTAGGTTTAGGGTGATGTTTAGGGTTAGGTTTAGGGTTAGGGTTAGGGTGAGGTTGAGGTTTAGGGTGAGAGTTAGCGTTAGGGTGAAGCTGAGGGTGAGGGTTAGAGTTAGGGTTAGTCTTAGAGTTAGGTTTACGGTGAGGGTTAGGGTGAGGTTGAGGGTACGGCTTAGTGTTAGGATTAGGATTAGGTTAAGTGTTAGGGTGAGTGTGAGGTTCAGGGTTAGGGTTAGGGTTATGGTTAGGCTTAGGGTGAGGGTGACGGTGAGTGTTAGGGTTAGGGTGAGAGTTAGGGATAGGGTTAGGGTGAGAGTTAGGGTTCGGGTTAAGTTTAGGGTCAGAGTGACGGTTAGGTTTAGGGTTACATTGAGGGTGAGGGTTAGGGTTAGGGTTAGGTTGAGGGTTAGGATTAGGCTTAGGATCAGTGTGAGGGTTAGTGTAAGTGTTAGGGTGAGGGTGAGGATGAGGTTTAGGTTTAGGATTAGGGTTTGGGTGAGGGCTAGGGTGAAGGTGAGAGGTAGGGTTAGGGTTAGGGTGAGGTATAGGTTTAGGTTTAGGGTTAGGGTGAGGGTTAGGATGAGGGTTATTTTTAAGGTGTGGGTGAGAGTTAGGGTTATGTTGAGGGTTAGCGTTAGGATTAGGGTTACAGTGAGGGTGAGGGTTATTGTTAGGGTTAGGTTTAGGGTTATTTTTACTGTGAGGGTTAGGGTGATGGTTAGCGTTAGTGTGAGGGTTAGTGTTAGTGTTAGTGTTAGGGTTAGCGTAAGTGTTAGGGTAAGGTATATGTTTAGGGTGAGGTTTAGGATTAGGGTTAGGTTTTGTGTTATTGTGAAGGTGGGGTTTAGGGTTAGAGATAAGGTTAGGGTGAGGGTTAGGGTTAGGGTTAATGTTAGGTTACTGTTAGGGTTAGGGTTAAGGTGAGGTTTAGTGTTGGGGTGAGGGTTAGTTTTAGGGTTAGGATTAGGATTAGGGTTAAGGTGAGGGTGAGTGTGAGTGATAGGGTTAGGGTTAGGATTAGGATTAGAGTTAGGGTGAGGGTGAGGGTTATGGTTCGGGTGAGTGTTGGGGTTAGGGTTAGTGTGAGGGTTAGGGTGAGGGTTAATCTTAGGCTTAGGGTTTGGGTGTGGGCTAGGGTGAGGGTGAGGGTTAGGGTTAGGGTTGGGGTGAGTGTTAGGGTGAGGGTTAGGTTAGTGTTAGGTTTAGGGTTGGTATTAGGGTTAAGCGAAATGTTAGGCTGAGGGTGAGTGTGAGGATGAGGGTTATGGTGAGGGTGAGGGTTAGGGTTAGTGTTAGGGTGAGGTTTAGTGTTAGGGTTAGGTTTCGTGTTAGTCTTAGGGTTAAGGTGAGAGTTAGCGGGAGGGTTAGTGTTAGAGTGAGGCTTAGGGTTAGCATTAGGGTTAGGGTGAGGGTGAGGTTTAGGGATAAATTAGGGTTAGGGTGAAGCTGAGGGTGAGGGTTAATGTTAGGGTTAGTGTTAGGGTTAGGGTTAGGGTGAGGGTTAGATTGAGGGTGAGGATTAGGGTTAGGGTAGGATTAGGATTAGGATTAGCTTTAGGGTTAGTGTGAGGGTTAGGGTTAGGTTTAGCCTTAGGTTTAGGCTGAATATGAGGGTGAGGGTTAGGGTTAGGTTTAGGTTTAGGGTGAGGTTTATTGTTAGGGTTAGGGTTAGAATTAGGGTTAGGGTGAGGGTGAAGTTTATCGGTTAGGGATAGGGTGAGGGTTAGTGTGAGGGTTAGGTTTAGGGTGAGGGTTAGGGTGGCGGTGACCGTAAGGGTAAACATGAATGTTAGGCTGAGGGTGAGAGTTATTGTAAAGGTGAGGGTTAGGGTTAGGGTGAGGTTTAGGGTGAGGATGAGGGTAAGGTTTAGGGTGAGTGCTAGGGTAAGGGTGAGGGTTAGGGTTAGGGTTAGGGTGAGGGTAAGTGTTAAGTTGAGTGTTGGGGTAAGGGTGAGGGTTATGGTTTGGGTGAGGGTTAGTGTTAGGGTTAGTGTTTAGTTTACGGTGAGGGTGAGTGTGAAGGTTAGGGTTAGGGTTAGGGTTAGGCTTAGCGTTAGGGTGAAGTTTAGGGTTAGGGTTATGGGGAGGGTTAGGATGAGGGTTAGGGTTAGGATTAGGGTTAGGTTGAGGGCTAGAGTGAGGGTGAGTTTTAGGGTTAGGTTTATGGTGAGGTTTAGGGTTAGGTTTAGGTTTAGGGTTAGGGTGAGGTTGAGATTTTGGGGTTAGAGTTATGGTTAGGTTGAGCCCCTCATGGTAGGGTTAGGGTTAGGGTGAGGGTTAGGTTGAGGATTAGTGTGAGGGTGAGGGTTAGGGTTAGGTTTAGGGTTAGGATTAGTTTTATTGTTAGGGTCAGGGTTAGAGTTACAGTGAGGGTGAGGGTGAGGGTGAGGTTTAGCGTTAGGTTTAGGGTGAGGTTTAGTGTTAGGGTTAGGATTAGGGTTAGGGTGAGAGTGAGGTATAGGATTAGATTTAGGGTTAGAGAGAGTGTTTTTCCCGGGTTAGGGTTAGGATTAATGTTAGGGTTAAGTTTAGGGTGAGGGTTAGGTTGAGGTTAAGGGTTAGGATTAGGGTTAGAGTTAGGGTTAGGATTAGGGTTAGGGTGAGGGTGAGTGTGGGGGTGAGGATTATGGTTGGGATGATGGTTAGGGTTAGGGTTATGTTGAGGTTTAGGATGAGGTTTAGTGTTAGGATTAGGTTTAGCGTGAGGGCTAGGGTGAGGGTGAGGGTTAGGGTCAGGGTTAGGCTTGGCTAAGGGTTAGGCTGAGCGTGAGGTTGAGGGTGAGGGTTAGGGTTAGGGTGATGTTTAGGTTTATGGTTAGGGTGAGGGTTAGGGTGAGGTTTAGGGTTAGGGGTAGTATAATGGTGAGGATGATGGTAATGGTAAAGGTGAGATTTAGGCTGAGGTTGAGGGTTAAAATAAGTGTGTGTTAGTGTTAGGTTTAGGGTTAGGGTAAGGGTTAGGGTTAGGGTGAGGGTGAGGTTTAAATTGAGGATTAGGGTTAGGATTAGGGTTAGTGTGAGGTTTAGGGTGAGGATGAGGGTTAGAATTAGGGTTAGGGTGAGGGCTAGGATGATGGTGAGGGTTAGGCTTAGTTTTAGGGTTAGGGTTGAGGTTTAGGATTAGGGTGAGGGTTAGTGTTAGTGTGAGGGTGAGTGTTAGGTTTAGGATTAGTTTTAGGGTGAGGGTAAGTGTTATGTTGGAGTTTAGGGTGAGGGTGAATGTTATGGTTAAGGTAAGGGTTAGGGTTTGGGTTAGGGTGAGTGTGGGGGTGAGGTTTAGGGTTAGATATAGTGTTAGGGGGAGGATTAGTGGGAGGGTTAGTGTAAGGGTTAGTGTTAGGGTTAGGGTGAGGGTGAGGTTTAGGTTGAGGTTTAGGTTTAGGGTTAGGGTTAGTGTGAGGCTTAGTGTAAGGGTTAGGGTTAGTGTTAGGGTGAGGTTAAGTGTTAGGGTGTGGGTTTGGGTTAGGGTGAAGGCTATGGTTAGGTTGAGGGTTAGGATTAGGTTTAGGGTTTTTGTTAGGGTTAGGTTTAGGGTTACAGTTACGGTGAGGGTGAGGGTGAGGGTTAGGGTTAGGGTGAGGCTTGGGTTGAGGTTAAGATTTAGGGTTATGGTTAGGGTTAGGGTGAGGGTAAGTGTGAGGGTTAGGGATAGCCTTAGGCTGAGGGTTAAGCTGAGGGTGAGGGTGAATTTTAGGATGAGGGTTAGGGTTAAGGTTACTGTTAGGTTTAGGGTTAGGATAAGTGTTATTGTTAGGGTTTGTGTTAGCGTTAAGTTGAAGGTGAGGGTGAGGGTGAGGGTTAGGGTTAGGTTTAGGGTGAGGTTTAGGGTTAGGGGTAGTATTAGGGTTACGGTGAGGGTGAGGGTTAGGGTTAGATTTGGGTTAGGGGGAGTGTTAGTTCGTGGTTTATAGTTAGGGTTAGTGTTAGGGTTAAGGTTAGGGTGAGGGTTAGGTTGAGGTTATGGGTTAGGGTTAGGGTTAGGGTTGGGATTAGGGTTAGTGTGAGGGTGAATGTCAGGGTTAGGGTTAGGGTTAGGTTTAGGGTGAGACTGAGGGTGAGGATGGGGTTAAGTGTTAGGGTTAGGGTGATGATTAGGGTTAGGGTTAAGGTGAGGGTTAGGATGAGGGTTAGGGTTAGGATTAGGGTTAGGGTGAGGGCTAGGGTGAGGGTGAGGGTTAGGTTTTGGATCATGGTTAGGTTTACAGTTAGGGTGACTGTTAGGATGATGTTTAGGGTGAGGGTGAGGATGATGGTAAGGGTAAAGGGGAGGTTTAGGCTGAGGGTGAGGGTTAAAATAAGGTTGAGGATTACGGATAGGTTTAGGTTTAGGGTTAGGGTGATGGTTAATTAAGTGATTAGGGTTAGGTTTAATGTGAGGTTTAGGGTGAGGAATTGGGATAGGGTTAGGTTGAGGGTGAGGGTTAGAATTAGGCTTAGGGTGAGGGCTAGGGTGAGGGTTAGGGTTAGGTTTAGAGTTAGGGTTAGGGTGAGGTTTAGGATTAGGGTGAGGGTTAGGGTTAGTGTAAGGGTTAGTGTTAGTGTTAGGGTTAGGGTTAGGGTTAGGGTGAGAGTAAGTGTTAGGGTGAGGGTTATGGTTAGGGTGAGGGTTAGGGTTAGGGTTATTGTTAGGGTTAATGTTAGGTTTACGTTTATAGTGTGGGTTAGTGTGAGGGTTAGGGTTAGCGTTAGAATGAGGTTTAATGTTAGGTTTAGATTTAGAGTTAGGGTTAGGTTGAGGGTGAGGTTTAGGGGTAGAGTTAGGGTTAGGGTGAGGGTTAGGTGAGTTTTAGGGTTAGGGTAAGGGTTAGGGTTGGGGTTACAGTAAGGGCAAACTTGAGGGTTAGGCTGAGGTTAATGGTTACGGTCCGGTGAGGGTTAGGGATATGGTGAGGGTTAGGGTTATGGGAAGGATGTGGGTGAAGGTTAGATTGAGGATTAGTGTTATGGTTAGTGTGAGGTTTAGGGTGAGGATGAGGGTTAGGGTTAGGGTGAGTTCTAGGGTGAGGGTGAGGGTTAGTGTCAGGGTTAGGGTGAGGTTTAGGGTTAGGGTGATGGTTAGATGTAGTGTGAGGGTTAGTGTTAGGGTTAGGGTTCGTGTTAGGGTGAGGGTAAGTGTTAGAGTGAGGGTTACGGTTAGGGTGAGGGTTATGGATAGGTAGAGGTTTAGGGTTAGGTTTAGGGTTATTGTTGTGTTTAGGGGTAGGCTTATGGTTACAGTTAGGGTGATGCTGAGGGTTAGGTTAGGGTTAGGATGAGGTTTAGCTTTAGGGTTAGGGTGAGAGTTAGGGTTAGGTTGAGAGTGAGGTTTACAGCTAGAATTAGGGTTAATGTTAGGGTTAGGGTGAGGGTGAGGTTTAGGGTTAGGCTTAGGTTTAGGCTCAGGCTTAGTCTTAGGCCGAGCATGAGGTTGAGGGTGAGGGTTAGGGTTAGGGTGAGGGGTAGTGTTAGGGTTAGGGTGATGGTTAGGCTGAGGTTTAGGGTGAGGGTTAGGTTTAGGGATAGGGTTAGGTTAGGATTAGGGGTAGGGTGAGGGTGAGGGTGAGGGAGAGGGTTACGGTTAGGGTTACCATTAGGCTTAGGGTTATGGTGAGGTTTAGGGTTAGGTTTTGGGTTAGTGTGAGGGTGAAGCTGAGGATTAGTGTTAGGTTTAGGGTTAGGGTTAGGGTTAGATTGAGGGTTAGGCTTAGGGTTGGAGTGAGGGTTAGAATGAGGGTTATGGATAGGGTGAGGGTTAGGCTTAGGGTTAGGCTGAGGGTGAGTGTGAGGGTTAGGTTAAGGGTTTGGGTTAGGGTGAGGGTGAGGCTGAGCATTACTGTTAAGTTTATGGTTAGGCTTAGAGTTAGGTTTAGGGTTAGGCTAGCGTTAGGTTGAGGGTTTGGGTTTGGGTTAGGGTTAGGGTTAGATTTAGGATTAGGGTGAGGATGAGGTTTAGTGTTAGAGTTAGGGTTAGGGGCAGAGTTAAGGTGAGGTTTAGGGTTAGGGTTAGTGTTAGGGTGAGGTTGAGGGTGGGGGTTAGTTTGAGATTTAGGGATAGGGTTAGGTTTAGGACTAGGGATAGGGTGAGGGTGAGGGTGTGGGTTAGCCTTAGGCTTAGGGTTAGCCTGAGGGTGAGGGTGGGGGTGAGGATCAGGGTTAGTTTTAGGGTTAGGTTTAGTGTTAGGCTGAGTGTGAGTGTGGAGGTGAGCATTAGGTTTAGGGTGATGGTTCAGGTTAGGGTTAGTGTTATTGTTAGGGTCAAGGTTATAGTTACAGTGAGTTTGAGGGTGAGGGTGAGGTTTAGGGTTAGGGTTTGGGTGGGGTTTAGGGTTAGGGTTAGGGTGAGGGTGAGGTTTCGGTTTAGATATAGGGTTAGGTAGAGGTTTAAGGTGAGGGTTAGGGATAGGGTTAGTGTTAGGTTTAGGGTGAGGTTGAGGGTTAGGTTGAGGTTTAGGTTTAGGGTTAGTGTTAGTGTTAGCTTTAGGTCGAGAGTTAGGGGGAGGTTTAGGGTTAGGGTTAGGGTTAGGTTAGCATTAGCGTTAAGATGTGGGTGCGGTTTAGTGTTAGAATTAGGATTCGGGTAAGGCTGAGGGTGAGGGTTAAGTTTAGGGTTAGTGTTAAGGTTAGGGTTAGGGTGAGGGTTAAGGTAAGGGTGTGGGTTAGGGTTAGGGTTAGGATTAGGGTTATGGTTAGGGTGAGTGTGAGGGTTAGGATTAGGCTTAGGCTTAGCCTTAGGTTTAAGCTGATGGTGAGTGTGAGGTTTCGAGGTAGAGTAAGGTTTAGGGTGAGGGTTAGGTTGAGGATTAGGGTTAGGGTGAGGGTTAGGGTTAGGGTTAGGGTGAGTGTTAGTTTGAGGTTTAGGGATAAGGTGAGGTTTAGGACTAGGGTTAGGGTGAGGGTGAGGGTGAGGGTTAGGCTTAGACTTAGGGTTGGCTGAGGGTGAGGGTGGGGGGTGAGGATTAGGGATAGTGTTAGGGATAGGTTTAGGGTTAGGATGAGGGTGGCGGTGAGCATTAGGGTTAGTGTGATGTTTCGGGTTAGGGTTAGTGTTATTGTTAGGGTTAAGGTTAGAGTTACAGTGATGGTGAGAATGCGGTTGAGGGTTAGGTTTAGGTTAGAGTGTGGTTTAAGGTTAGGGTAAGGGTTAGGGTGAGGGTGAGGTTTAAGGTTAAATATAAGGTTAGGGAGAGGGTTAGGGATAGGTTTAGTGTTAGGTTTAGGGTTACGGTTACTGTGAGGGTGATTGTGAAGTTTAGGTTAGGGTCAGGGTGAGGATTAGGGTTTGGGTTTGGGTTAGAGTGAGGGTTAGGTTGAGGGTGAGGTTTAGGGATAGAGTTAGGGTTAGGGTGAGGGTTAGGTTGAGGTTTAGGGTTAGGGTTATTCTTAGTGTTAGGGTTAGGTTGAGAGTTAGGGGGAGGGTTAGGGTTATGGTTAGTGTTAGGTTAGGATGTGGGTGAGGTTTAGTGTTAAAATTGGGGTTAGTGTGAGGCTGAGGGTGAGGGTTAGGTTTAGGGTTAGGATAAGGATTAGGGTTAGGGTTAGGCTAAGTGTGTGGGTTAGGGTTAGGGTCAGTGTTAGCCTTAGGTTTAGGCTGAGGGTGAGGGTGAGGGTGAGGGTTAGGTTTAGGGTGAGGGTTAGGTTTAGGGTGAGGGTGAGGTTTAGTTTTAGGTTTAGGGTTAGAGTTAGGGTTATGGTGAGGGTGAGGTTTAGGGGTAGAATTAGAGTTAGCGTGAGGGTTAGGGTTAGGGGAGGGGTGTGGGTGAGGGTTAGATTGAGGATTAGCTTTAGAGTGAGGGCTAGGGTGAGGGAGAGTGTTAGCATTTGGGTTAGTGTGAGGTTTAGTGTTAGGGTTAGGCTGAGGGTGAGGGTGGGGGTGAGGATTAGGGATAGTGTTAGGGTTAGGTTTAGGGTTAGGCTGAGGGTGAGGGTGGCGGTGAGCATTAGGGTTAGGGTGATGTTTTGGGTTAGGGTTAGTGTTATTGTTAGGGTTAGGGTTAGAGTTACAGTGAGGGTGAGGGTGCGGGTGAGGGTTAGGTTTAGGATTAAGGTGGGGTTTAGGGTTAGGGTTAGGGTTATGGTGAGTGTAAGGTTTAGGGTTAGATATAGGGTTAGGGAGAGGGTTAAGGTGAGGGTTAGGGATAGAGTTAGTGTTAGGGTTAGGGTGAGGTTGAGGGTTAGGTTGAGGTTTAGGTTTAGGGATAGGTTTAAGGTTAGTGTGAAGGTTAATGTTAGGGTTAGGGTTAGTGTTAGGGTGAGGTTAAGTGTTAGGGTGAGGGTTTGGGTTAGGGTGAGGATTATGGTTAGGATGAGGGTTAATATAAGGGTTAGGGCTATTGTTAGGGTTAGGTTTAGGGTTACGGTTACTGTGAGGGTGACAGTGAGGGTTAGGGTTAGGGTAAGGGTTAGGGTTGGGGTTTGGGTTAGGGTGAGGGTGAGGCTGAGGACTAGGGTTAGGTTTACGGTTAGGTTTAGGTTTAGGGTTAGGGTTAGGGTAACAGTGAAGGTTAGGATTAGGCCTAGGGTTAGGCTTAGGTTTAGGCTGAATGGGAGGGTGGGGTGAGGATTAGGGTTAGGGTTAGGGTTTAAATTAGTGTTATTTTAGTGTTATGTTTTGGGTTAAGTTTGCAGTGAGGGTGAGGCTGAGGGTGAGGGTTATGGCTAGGGTTAGGCTTAGGCTTATGGTTAGACTGAGGGTGATCTTGGATGTTAGGAATAGGTTTTGGATGATGGTTAGGATTAGGGTTAGGGTGAGGGTTATGATGAGGGTTAGGGTTAGGATTAGGTTTAGGGTGAGGGCTAGGGTGAGGGTGAGTGTTAGGGTTAGGCTTTGGCTTAGGCTTAGGTTTAGGCTGAGGGTGAGTGTGAGGGTGAGTTTTAGGGTTAGGGTGATGGATAGGGTTAGGTTTAGGGTGAGTGTTTGGATGAGGGTTAGGTTTAGGGTGAGAGTTAGTGTGAGGGTGAGGGATAGATTGAGGATTAGGGTTAGGGTTAGTGTGAGGTTTAGAGTGAGGATGAGGGTTAGGGTTAGGGTGAGGTTTAGGGTTAGGGTGAGAGTTTGGGTTACTGTGAGGGTTAGTGTGAGAGTTAGGGTTAGTGTTAGGGTGAGGGTAAGTGTTAGAGTTAGGGTTAGGGTTAGGTTTAGGCTTAGGGTTAGGCTGACTGTTAGGGTTAGGGTTTGGGTAAGGGTGTAGTTGAGGCTGAGGTTTAGGGTTAGGGTTAGGGTTAGGTTTAGGGTTAAGGTTAGGATTATGGTGAGGGTTAGGGTTAGGGTTAGGCTTAGGCCTAGCGTTAGGCTGAGGGTGAGGGTGAGGGTGCGGGTGCGGGTTAGGTTTAGGGTTAGGGTTAGTGTTTGGTTTATTGTTAGTGTTATGATTAGGGATAAGTTTGCGGTGAGGGTGAGGCTGAGGGTGAGGGTTATGGTTAGGGTCAGGTTTAGTGTTTGGGTTAGGGTTAGTATTAATGTTAGTTTTAGGGTTAGAGTTACGGTGAGGTTGAGGGTGAGGATGAGGGTTTTGGTTAGGGTGAGGTTTAGAGTGAGTTTTAGGGTAAGGGTTAGGTTTAGGGTGAGGGTGAGGTTTAGGGTTAGAGTTAGGGTGAGGGGGAGTGTTAGGGTGAGGGTTAGGGTTAGGTTTAGGTTTAGGGTTAGGGGGAGGTTGAGGGTTAGGTTGAGGTTTAGGGATAGGTTTAGGTTTAGGATTAGGGTTAGGGTGAGGGTGAGTATGAGGTTTAGTGTGAGTGTTAGGCTTAGGCTTAGGGTGAGGGTGGGGGTGAGGATTAGGGTTAGGGTGATGGTTTGGGTTTGGGTTAGTGTTATTGTTAGGGTCAGGGTTAGAGTTACCATGAGGGTGAGGGTAAGGTTGCGGGTGTGGGTTAAAGTTAGGGTTAGGGTGAGGGTTAGGATGAAGATTAGGCTTAGGGTTAGGGTTAGGGTTAGTGCTAGGTTTTGGGTGAGGGTGAGGGTTAGTGTTAGGGTGAGTTTTAGGGTTAGGATTAGGGTTAGGGTGAGGGTGAGTGTTAGGATTAGGGTTGGGCTTAGGTTTAGGGTTATGTTTAGGATTATGGTTAGTGTTATGGTTAGTGTTATGTTTAGATTTATGGTGAGGGTGAAAGTATTGCTGAGGGTTTGGGTTAGGGTTATGGTGGGGTTTAGGGTTAGGGTTAGGGTTAGGGTTAAGGTGAGGGTGAGATTTAGGGTTAGATATAGTTTTATGGGGAGGGTTAGGGTGAGGGTTAAGTTTAGGGTTAGTGTTAGGGTTAGTGTGAGGGTGAGGTTTAGGTTGAGGCATAGGGTTAGGATTCGGGTTAGTGTGAGGGTTAGTGTTAGGGTTACTGTTAGTGTTAGGTTGAGGGTATTTGTTAGGGTGAGGGTTTGGGTTAGGGTGAGGGTTATGGTTCGGGTGAGGGTTGGGGTTATTTTTAGGGTTAGGGTTAGAGTTACAGTTATAGTGATGGTGAGAGTGAAGGGTATGTTTTGGTTTAGGATGTGGTTTAGTTTTAGGGTTAGGGTTAGAGTTAGGGTTAAGGTGAGAGTGAGGTTTAGGGTTAGAGTTAACCTTAGTGTTACAATTAGGGTTACGGTGAGGTTTAGGGTTAGGATTAGGCTTAGGCTTAGGTTTAGTCCGAGAATGAATTTGAGGGTTAAGGTTAGGGTTAGGGTGAGGGTTAGGGTTAGGGTTAGGGTGAGGGTTAGGGTGAGGTTTAGGGTTAGCATTAGGGTTAGGATTAGGGCTATGGTGAGGGTTAGGCTGAGGGTTAGGGTTAGGGATAGGGTTAGGGTTAGGATTAGGTTTAGGGTGAGGGTGAGGGTGAGGGTTAGGGTTAGGGTTAGGGTTAGGCTTAGGTTTAGGGTGGGGGTTAAGTTTAGAGTTTGGGTTAGGGTGAGGGTGAGGATGAGGTTTAGAATTAGGTTTAAGGTTATGGTGAGGTTTTGGGTTAGGGTTAGTGTTAGGGTTAGGCTTTCATTGAGAGGGTTAGGGTTAGGGTTATGTTTTGGCTGAGGGTGAGGGTGGGGTGAGGATTAGGGTTAGGGTTAGGGTTTAAATTAGGGTTATTTTAGTGTTATGTTTTGGGTTAAGTTTGTAGTGAGGGTGAGGCTGAGGGTGAGGCTTATGGCTAGGGATAGGCTTAGGCTTAGGGTTAGGCTCAGGGTGATCTTGGGGGTTAGGAATAGGTTTTGGATGATGTTTAGGATTAGGGTTCGGGTGAGGGTTATGATGATGTTTAGGGTTAGGAATCGGTTTAGGGTGAGGGCTAGGGTGAGGGTGTGGGTGAGGTTTAGGGTTAGGGAGATGGATAGGGTTAGGGTTAGGGTGAGTATTTGGATGAGGGTTAGGGTTAGGGTGAGTATTAGGGTGAGGGTGAGGGATAGATTGAGGATTAGGGTTAGGGTTAGTGTGAGGTTTAGTGTGAGGATGAGGGTTAGGGTTAGGGTGTGGGTTACGGTTAGAATTAAGTTTGGGGTGGGGACAAGGGTGAGGCTGAGGGTTAGGGTTAGGGTGAGGGTTAGGTTTAGGGTTAGGGTGAGAGTTAGGGTTACTGTCAGGTTTAGTGTTAGAGTTAGGGTTAGTGTGAGGGTAAGTGTTTGCGTGAGGGTTAGTGTTAGGTTGGGGGTTATGGTTAGGGTGAGGTTTAGGGTTAGTTTTAGGGTTTTTGTGAGGTTTAGGGTTAGGGTTACGGTGAGGGTGATGATGAGGGTCAGATTTAGGGGAGGTTTAGGGTTCAGGTTAGGGTTAGAGTTAGGGTTAGGGTGAGTGTGAGGTGTAGGGTTAGAGTTAGGGTTCAGGTGAGGGTTAAGGATGAGGGTTAGGGTTAGGGTTAGTTTTAGTTTTAGGGTTAGGGTGAGGTTAAGTGCTAGAGTTATGGTTAGGATTAGGGTTAGGTTGAGGGTGAGTGGGTGGGTTAATGTTAGGTTTAGGGTTAGGCTTAGGTTTAGGCTGAGGGTTAGGTTGAGTGGAGGGTTAGGGTTCGGGTGAGGGTTAGGGTTAGGGTTAGTGTGAGGGTTAGGATGAAGGTTAGGTTTAGGATTAGGGTTAGGGTGAGGGCTAGGGGAAGTTGAGGTTTATGTTTAGGGTTAGCGTGAGGTTTAGGGTTAGAGTTAGGGTCAGTGTGAGTTAGAGGTTTAGGGTTAGAGATAGGGTTAGGGTGAGTGTTAGGGTGAGGGTTTGGCTTAGTGTTAGTGTTAGAGTTAGGGTTAGGGTGAGGGTTAGGGTGAGGTTGTGTTTTAGGGTTAGGGATAGGATTAGGATTAGGGTTAGGGAGAGGGGGAGTGTGAGGGTTAGAGATAGCCTTAGGTTTAGGCTGAGGGTGTGGGTGAGGGTGAGTGTTAGGGTTAGTTTGGGGGTTAGGGTTAGCATTAGGATGTGGTTTAGTGTTAGGATTAGTGTTAGAGTTAGGGTTAGGGTGAGGGTGAGGTTTAGGGGTAGAGTTAGGGTTAGGGTGAGTGCTAGGTTGATTGTTAGGGTTAGGGTGAGGTTTAGGATGGGGTGACGGTAAGGTTAAACGTGAGGGTTAGGCTAAGGGTGACGGTTAGCGTTAGGGTTAGGGTGAGGGTTAGGTTTAGGTTTAGGGTTAGGGTAAGGTTTAGGATTAGGGTTAGGTTTAAGGGGAGGTTTAGGGTTTGGGTTAGGGTTAGGCTGAAGGTGAGTGTGGGGGTGAGGATTAGGCTTAGGGTGATGGTTAGGATTAGGGTAAGGCTGAGGGCTCGGGTGAGGGTGAGGGTTAGGGTAAGACTTAGCTTAGGCTTAGGGTTAGGCTGAGGGTGAGGTTGAGGGTGAGGGTTAGGGTTAGCGTGATGGTTAGGTTTACGTTTAGGGTGAGGGTTGGGATGAGGTTTAGAGTTAGGGTGAGGTTAGGGTGAGGATAATGGTAAGGGTAAAGTTGAGGTTTATGCTGAGGGTGAGGGTTAAGATAAGGGTGAGGGTTAGGGTTAGGTTTAGGGTTAGTGTAAGGGTTAACATTAGGTATAGGATGAGGGTTAGATTGAGGATTAGTGTTAGGGCTAGTGTGAGGTTTAGTGTGAGGATGAGAGTCAGGTTCAGGGTGAGGGTGAGGGTTAGAATTAGGGTTAGGGTGAGGGCTAGGGTGAGGGTGAGGGTTAGGGTTAGTGTGAGGGTTAGTTTTAGGGTTAGGGTTAGTGTTAGGGTGACGGTAAGTGGTAGGGTGAGGGTTAGGGTTAGGGTGAGGGTTATAGTTAGTGTGAGGGTTAGGGTTAGGGTGAGGGTAAATGTTATGGTGAGTGTTAGGGTGAGGGTTAGTGTTACAGATAGGGTTAGGTTTAGGATTATGGTTAGGTTGAGGGTCAGTGTGAGGGTTAGGGTTAAGGATAGGCTTAGGGTTAGGGTGAGGGTTAGGTTTAGGGTTTGGGTCAGGATGAGGGTGAGGCTGAGGATTAGGGTTGGGTTTAGGGTTAGGTTTAGGGTTAGGGTTAGGGTTAGATTTTGGGTTAGGGTTAGGATTATGGTGATGGTTAGGGTAAGGGTTAGGCTTAGGCTTACGTTTAGGATGAGTTTGACGCTGAGGGTGAGGGTTATGGTTAGGGTTACGGTGAAGGTTAGGGTTAGTGTAAGTGTTATTGTTAGGGTTAGGGTTAGAGTTATGATGAGGTTGATCGTGAGGTGAGGGTGAGGGTGAGGTTTAGGTTTAGGGTTAGGTTTAGAGTTAGGTTTAGGGTGAGAGGGTCGGAAACGTTAAAGGTAAGGGTTAGGCTGAGGGTGAGGGTTACAGTAAGGGTTGGGGTGAGAGTTAGGTTTCAGGTTAAGTTTAGGGTTATGTTGAGGGTTAGGGTAAGGGTTACGGTGAGGATGAGGGTTAGGGTTAGGGTGAGGGTTAGTGTTAGGATTAGGGTTAGGGTGAGAGTAAAGGTTCAGGTTAGTGATAGGGTGAGGTTTAGGATGAGGGTTTGGGTTAAGATTAGGGTTAGGGTGAGGCCTAGTTTGAGGTTGAGGTTTAGGGTTAGCGTTAGGGTGAGGTTTAGTGTTAGGGTTAGGGTTAGGGTTAGGGTGAGGTTGAGGTTTTCGGTTAGAGTTAGGGTTAGGTTGAGGCTGAGATTGAAGGTTAGGGTTAGGGTTAATGTTAGATTTAGGATTAGGGTGAGGATTAGGTTGAGAGTGAGGGTTAGGCTTAAGGTTAGGATTAGGATTAGCATAAGGGTTAGGGTGAGTGTGAGGGTTAGGGTTAGGCTTAGGTGTAGGGTTAGGCTGAGGGTGAGGTTGAGAATGAGGGTTAGGGTTAGGTTTACGGTGAGAGTTAGGGTTTGATTAAGTTTAGAGTTAGGGTGAGGGTTAGGGTTAGGTTTATGGTGAGCTTGAGTGTTAGGGTTAGGTTGAGGTTTAGGGTTAGGATTAGGGTTAGGGTAAGGGTTAAGGTTAGGTTTAGGGTGAGGGTAAGAATGAGGATTAGGGATAGGGTGAGAGCTAGGTTGAGGGTGAGGTTTAGGGTTAGTGTTAGATTAAGGATTAGGGTTAGAGTTAGGGTTAGGGTGAGGGTTAAGTTGAGGGTTATGGTTACGGTGAGGGTGAGGATTAGATTTAGGGTTAGGGTTAGGGTGAGGATGGTAATGGTAAAGGTGAGGTTTAGGCTGAGTTTGAGGGTTAGGCTGAGGGTTAGTGTTAGGTTTAGGGTTAGGGTAAGGGTTAGTGTTAGGGTCAGGGTGAGGGTTAGATTGAGTATTAGGGTTAGGGTTAGTGTGAGGTTTAGGGTGAAGATGAGGGTTAGGGTTAGGGTGAGGGTCAGGTTTAGAAGTAGGGTTAGTGTGAGGGCTAGGGTTAATGTGAGTGTTATGGTTAGGGTGATGGTGAGGTTTAGGATTAGGGTGAGGTTTAGTGTTAGTGTGAGGATTAGTGTTTGGGTTAGGGTTAGTGTTAGGGTGAGGGTAAGTGTTGGGGTGAGGATTAGGTTTAGGGTTAGGTTTATGGTTAGGGTGAGGTTTAGGGTTAAGTGTTATTGTTAGGGTTAGGGTTAGGGTTATGGTTTCGTTGAGTGTAAGGGTGAGAGTTATGGTTAGTGTTAGGGTGAAGTTTAGTATTAGGGTTAGGGTTAGAGTTAGGGTTAAGGTGAGGGTGAGGTTTAGGGGTAGAGTTAGGGTTAGGGTGAGGGTTAGGGTGGGATTGAAGGTAAAGGTAAATTTGAGCGTTAGGCTGAGGATGAGGGTTACAGTAAGGGTGAGGTTTAGGGTTAGGGTGAGTGTTAGTGTTAGGGTTAGGATGAGGGTGAGGTTAGATTGAGGATTAGGGTTAGGGTTAGTGCAAGGTTTAGGGTTAAGATGAGGGTTAGGGTTATTGTTAGGGTGAGGTTTACGGTTAGGGTGATGCGTAGGGTTAGTGTGAGCGTTAGTGTTAGCTTTTGGGTTTATGTTAGGTTGAGGGTAAGTGTTAGTGTGAGGGTTAGGGTTAGGGTGAGGGTTATGGTGAGGTTGAGGGTGACGGTTAGGGTTAGGGTTATTGTTAGGGTTAGGGTTAGTGTTAGGGTTAGGGTTAAGGTTAGTGTTAGGATGAGGTTTAGTTTTAGTGTTAGGGTTAGAGTTAAGGTTAGGGTGAGGGTGAGATTTAGGGTTAGAGTTAGAGTTAGAGTTAGTGTTAGGACTAGGGTGAGGGTTAGGGTTAGGGTTAGGCTTAGGCTTAGGCTTAGGCTTAGGCCGAGCATGAGGGTGAGGGTTAGGGTTCGGGTTAGGGTGAAGGTTAGATTGTGGTTTAGGTTTAGGATTAGGGTAAGGGTTAGGGATAGGGTTATGTTTAGGTTTAGGGTTAGGGTGAGAGTGAGTGGGAGGTTTAGGGTTAGGGTTAGGCTTAGAGTTAGGGTGAGGGTTAGGGTTAGGGTTTGGTTTAGTTTGAGGGTGAGGCTGAGGATTAGGGTTAGGTTTTGGGTTAGGGTTAGGGTTAGGGTTAGTATTAGGGTTAGGTTTAGAGTTACGGTGAGGTTGAGGTTGAGGGTGAGGGTTAGGGTTAGGGTGTGGTTTAGGGTTAGGTTTAGGGTTAGGGTTAGGGTGAGGGTGAGGTTTAGGATTAGAGTTAGTTTTAGGGTGAGGTTTAGGGTTAGGGTTTGTGTTAGGATGTGGGTGGGGCTGAGGATTAGGTTTAGGTTTAGTATTAGGGTTAGGGTTAGGTTTTTATATTAGGGTTAGTGTTAGGGTCATGTTGAGGGTTAGGGTTAGGGTTAGGTTTAGGCTTAGGGTTAAGCTGAGGTTCAGGGTGGGTATTAGGATTAGGGTTAGTGTTAGGGTTAGTGTGAGGGTTATTGTTAGTGTTATAGTTAGGGTTAAGTTGGCTGTGAGGGTTATGATTATGGTTAGGGTTAGGGTTAGAGTTATGGTTAGGGTGAGGTTTAGAGTTACGATGAGGGTGAGTGTGAGGGTTAGGGTGAGGGTTAGTGTTCGGGATAGGGTTAGGTTTAGGATTATGGTTAGGGTGAGGGGAGTTTGAGGGTTAGGGTTAAGGTTAGGCTTAGGGTTAGTGTGAGGGTGAGGTTTAGGGTTAGATTTAGGGTTAAGGTGAGTGTTAGGTCGAGGGTTAGGGTTAGGGTTAGTGTTTGGGTTAAGGTTAGGATGAGGGTTAGGTTGAGGTTTAGGTTTAGGGCTAGGCTTAGACTTAGGGTTAGGCTATGGGTGAGGGTTGGTGTGAGGATTAGGGTTAGGGTGATGTTTAGGATTACGTTAAGGGTGAGGGCTCGGGTGAGGGCTCGGGTTAGGGTAAGGCTTAGGCTTAGGCTTAAGTTTACGCTGAGGGTGAGGGTGGGTGTGAAGATTAGGTTAGGGTTGGGGCTAGGGTGAGGGTTAGGATGAGGGTTAGGATTAGGTTTAGGGTTAGGGTGAGATCTAGGGTGAGGGTGAGAGTTAGGGTAAGCGTTAAGCTTAGACTTAGGGTTATGCTGAGCGTGTGGTTGAGGGTGAGGATTAGGGTTAAGTTGATGGTTAAGTTTACGGTTATGGTGAGGGTTAGGGTGAGGGTTAGGGTGAGGATGATGGTAAACGTAAAGGTGAGGTTTAGGCTGAGGTTGAGGATTAAGATAAGGGTGAGGGTTAGGGTAAGTTTTAGGGTTAATGTAAGGTTTAGGGTTAGGGATAGGATGAGAGTTAGATTGAAGATTAGTGTTCGAGTTAGTGTGAGGTTTAGGGTGAGGATGAGGATCAGGTTTAGGTTGAGGTTGAGGGTTAGAATTAGGGTTAGGGTGAGGGCTAGGATGAGGGTGAGGTTTAGGGTTAGTGTGAGGGTTAGTTTTAGGGTTAGGGTTAGTTTTAGGGTGACGTTAAGTGGTAGGGTGAGGGTTAGGTTAAGGGTGAGGGTTATGGTTAGGATGAGGGTTAGGGTGAGGGTGAGGGTAAATGTTAGGTTGAGTGTTAGGGTGAGGGTTAGTGTTAGGGATAGGGTTAGGTATAGGATTAGGGTTAGGGTGAAGGTGAGTGTGAGGGTTAGGTTTAAGGTTAGGCTTAGGGTAAGGCTGAGGGTTAGGTTTAGGTTTTGGGTTAGGGTGAGGGTGAGGCTGAGGATTAGGGTTAGGGTTAGGGTTAGATTTAGGGTTAGGGCTAGGTTTAGGATTAGGGTTAGCGTAGGATTATGGTGAGGGTTAGGGTTAGGGTTCGGTTTAGGTTTAGGCTCAGGGTGAGGGTGAGGGTGAGTGTTATGGTTATGGTTACGGTTAGGGTTAGGCTTAGGGTAAGTGTTATTGTTAGGTTTAGGGGTAGAATTATGGTGATTTTGAGGGTGAGGGTGAGGGTTAGTGTTAGGTTGAAGTTTAGGGTTAGGGTTAGGTTTATGGTGAGGGTGTCGGTAAGGTTAAAGGTGAGGGTTAGGCTGAGGGTGAGGGTTACGGTAAGGGTGAGGGTTAGGGTTAGGGTGAGGGTTATGGTTAGGGTTGGGGTGAGCTTTAGGTTTCGGGTTAAGTTTAGGGTTAGGTCGTGGGTTAGGTAAGGGTTATGGTGAGGGTGAGGGTTAGGGTTAGGTTGAGGGTTAGTGTTAGGATTAGGGTTAGCGTGAGGGTGAAGGTTAGGGTTAGTGTTAGGGTGAGGATTAGGATGAGGGTTAGGGTTAGGATTAGGGTTAGGGTGAGGGCTAGTTTGAGGTTGAGGTATAGGTTAAGCGTTAGGGTAAGGTTTAGACTTTGGGTTAGGGTTAGAGTGAGGGTTAAGGTGAGTGTGAGGTTTAGGGTTAGAGTTAGGTTTAGGGTGAGGGTTAGGTTGAGGTTGAGGGTTAGGTTTAATGTTAGGGTTAGGGTTAGGGTGAAAGTTAGAGGGAGGATTAGGGTTAGGGTTAGGGTTAGCCTTCGAGTAAGGGTGAGGTTGAGGTTTAGGGTTAGAATTAGGGTTAGGTTGAGGCTGAGGGAGAGGGTGATGGTTAGGGTTAGGGTTAGGATTAGGATTAGGGTTAGGGTTAGGGTGAGTGTGAGGGTTAGGCTTAGCCTTAAGTTTAAGCTGAGGTTGAGGTTGAGGTTAAGTATTAACGTTCGGGTTAGGGTTAGTGTTAGAGTTAGGGTTAGGGTGAGGGTGAGGTTGAGTGTGTAGGGTTAGGTTGAGTGTTAGGGTGGGGGTGATAGTAAGGGTAAACTTGAGGGTTAGGCTAAGGGTGATGTTTAGTGTAAGGGTGAGGGTTAGGGTGAGGGTTAGGGTTAGGGTTAGGGTGAGAGTTAGGGTTCGGGTTAAGTTTAGAGTTAGGGTGAGGGTTAGGGTAAGGGTTACGGTGAGGGTGAGAGTTAGGGTTAGTTTTAGGGTTAGGGTTAGGATTAGGGTTAGGGTGAGGGTTAGGGTTAGTATTAGGGTGAGGGATAGGATGAGAGTTAGGGATGGGATTAGGGTTAGGGTGAGGGCTAGGCTGAGGGTGAGGTTTAGGATTAGGGTTAGGTTGAGGTTTAGGCTTAGGGTTAGTGTGAGGTTGAGGTTTAGGGTTAGATTTAGGGTTAGGTTGAGACTGAAGTTGAGGGTTATGGTTAGGGTAAGTGTTAGAGTTAGGGTTAGGGTGAGGGTTAGGTTGAGGGTGAGGGTTAGGCTTAGGGTTTGGATTAGGATTAGGGTAAGTTTTAGGGTGAGTGTGAGGGTTAGGGTTGGGTTTAGGGTTAGGCTTAGGTTTAGGCTGAGGGTAAGGGTGAGGTTGAGGGTTAGGGTAAGTGTGAGTGTTAGGTTAGGGTTAGGGTGAGAGTTAGGGTTCGGTTAAATTTATGGTAAGGGTGAGGGTTATGGTTAGGGTTAGGGTTAGGGTTATTGTTAGGGTTAGGGTTAGGGTTAGGTTACAGTTACACTGATGGTGAGAGTTAGGGTTAGGTTTAGAATGACGTTTAGGTTTAGGGTTAGGTTTACAGTTAGGTTTAGGATGAGGGTGAGATTTAGGGTGAGAGTTTGGGTTAGTTTTAGGGTTAGGCTTCGGGTTAGGGTGAGTGTTAGTGTTAGTGCTAGGGCGAGGATTAGATTGAGGTTTAGGGTTAGGATTAGGGTAAGTTTGAGGGCTAGGATTAGGGTTAGTGTCAGGGCTAGGGATAGGGATAGGGTTAGGTTTAGGATTAGGGTTAGGGTGAGGGTGAGTGTGAGAGTTAGTTTTTGGGTTAGGGTTAGGCTTAGAGTTAGGGTGAGGGTTAGGTTTAGGGTTTGGGTTAGGGTGAGGGTGAGGCTGAGGATTAGGGTTAGGTTTAGGTTTAGGGTTTGTGTTAGGGTTAGGATTCGGGTTCGGGTTATTGTGAGGGTTAGGTTTAGGTTTAGGGTTAGGGTTATGGTTAGGCTTAAGGTTAGGGTTATCGATAGGGTTATATTTAGGTTTAAGTTTGCAGTAAGGGTGAGGCTGATGGTGAGCGTTATCCTTAGGGTTAGGGTTAGGGATAGTGTTATTGTTACAGTTAGGGTTAGAGTTACGGTGAGGTTGAGGGTGAGGTTGAGGTTTAGGGTTACTGTGAGGTTTAGGGTTAGGGTTAGGGTTAGGGTGAGGGTTTGGTTTAGGGTTAGAGTTAGGGTTAGGGCGAGGGTTAGGGTGAGGTTTAGGGATAAGTTTAGTGTTTGGGTGAGTGTGAGGATGAAGTTTAGGTTGAGGTTGAGGGATATGGTTACCTTTAGGATTAGGTTTAGGTTGAGTGTGTGTGTGAGGGTTAGGGTGAGGGTTAGTTTTGTGGTTAGGGTGAGGGTTAGAATGAGGTTTAGGCCTAGGGTGAGGTTAGTGTGAGGATTATGGTAAGGGTAAAATTGAGGCTTATTTTTAGGGTGAGGGTGAGGTTTAGATATATAGTTAGGGGGAGGGTTAAGGTAAGTGTTAGGATTAGGGTTAGTGTTAGGGTTAGGTTGAGGGTGAGGGTTAGGTTGAGGTTTAGGGTTAGGGTTAGGGTTAGGGTTAGTGTGAGGGTTAGTTTTAGGGTTAGGGTTAGTGTTAGGATGAGGATAAGTGTTAGGTTTAGGATATGGGTTGGGTGAGTGTTATGGTAAGTGTGAGGGTTAGGATTAGGGTTAGGATTATGGTTACGGTTAGGTTTAGGGTTATGGTTATGGTGAGGGTGAGGGTGAGGTTTAGAGTTAGGTTGAGGTTAGGGTTATAGTTAGGGTTTGGGTGAGGTTTAGGTTTATAGTTAGGCTTAGGGTGAGGGTTAGGGTTATGGTTAGGGTGAGAGTTAGGGGGAGGGTTGAGGTTAGGTTTAGGGATAGGATTAGGATTAGGTTGAGGGTGAGTGTGTGTGTTAGGGTTAGGTGTAAGGTTAGGCTTAGGTTTAGGCTGAGGGTGAGGGTGAGGTTGAGGGTTAGGGAGAGGGATAGGGTTAGGGTTAGGGGGAGGGTTAGTATGAGGGTTAGGGTTAGGATTAGGTTTAGGGTAAGGTCTCGGGTGAGGGTGAGGTTTAGGGTTAGGGTTAGGGTGAGGTTTATTGTTAGGGTTAGGGTTATGGTGACGGTGACTGTGAGGGTTAGGTTTAGCGTTAGGTTTAGGGTGAGGCTTAGTGTGAGGTTTAGGGTTAGGGTTAGTGTTAGTTTTAGGGTTAGGGTAAGGGTGAGTGTTAGGTTGGGGGTGAGGGTTAGGGATAGGTTTAGGATTAGGATTAGGGTTAGGGTTAGGCTGAGGGTGAGGGTGAGGGTGAGGGTTAGGGTGAGAATGAGGGTTAGTGGTAGGGTGAGGGCTAGGGTGAGAGTGAGGTAAGGAATAGGGTTAGAGTGAGGGTGAGCTTTAGGGTGATGGTTAGAGTTAGTGTTTGATTTAGTGTTAGTGTTAGTGTGAGGGTAAGTGTTAAGGTGAGGGTTAGGTTTAGGGTGAGGGTTATTGTTAGGGTTAGGGTTAGGGTAACGGTATGGTGAGGGTGAGGTTGAGAGTTAGGGTTAAGGTTAGGAAGAGGTTTAGGTTTAGGTTTAGGGTTAGGGTAAGGGTTACCGTTAGGTTTAGGTTTAGGTTGAGGTTTAGGGTTTGGGTTAGGGTTAGAGTTAGGTTTAGGGTGAGCGGGAAATTTAGGGTTAGAGTTAGGGTTAGGGTGATGTTTAGGTTGAGGGTTAGTGTTAGTGTTAGCGTTAGGGTTATTGTGAGAGTTAGGGGGAGGGTTAGTGTTAGGGTTAAGGTTAGGTTTAGGATTAGGTTTAGGGTGAGGGTGAGTGTGTGTGTTAGGGTTAGGTTTAGGGTTCGGCTCAGGGTTAGGCTGAGGGTGAGGTTGAGGGTGAGGGTTAGGGTTAGGGTGAATGTTAGGGTTTGGGATAAGTTTAGGGTTAAGGGGAGGGTTATGGTAAGGGTTATGGTGAGGCTTAGGGTTAGGGATAGGTTGAGGGTTAGGGTTCGGATTACGGTTAGTGTGAGGGTGAGGTTTAGGGTTAGCATTAGGGTTAGGGTGAGGCTGAGGGTGAGGGTTAGTGTTAGGGTTAGTGTTAGATTTTGGGTTAGGGTGAGGGTTAGGGTTAGGTTGAGGGTTAGGCTTAGGGATAGGATTAGGTTTAGGGTAAGGTTTAGGGTGAGTGTGAGGGTTAGGTTTAGGATTAGGGTTAGGCTAGGTTTAGACTGAGGGTGAGCATGAGGTGAGGGTTAGGGTTAGGTTGAGGGTTAGGTTCAGGGTTAGGGTGAGACTTAGGGTTTGGGTTAAGTTGAGGTTTAGGGTGAGTGTTAGGGTAAACATTAGGTTTAGGGTGAGGTTTAGGGTTAGGCTTAGGGTGAGGGTTAGGATGAGGATTAGGATTAGGATTAGGGTTAGGCTGAGGGCTAGGGTGAGGATGAGGGTTCGGCTTAGTGTTAGGATGAGGTTTAGGTTTTTTGTTATGGTTAGGGTGAGGGTTAGGATGAGAATTAGGGTTACGGTGATGTGACGGTTAGGGTTAGGGTAAGGTTTAGGGTTAGTATTAGGGTTAGGGTGAGGGTGAGTGTTAGTATTAAGGTTAGGGTTAGGGTTAGGTTTAGGTTTAGGGTTAGGATTGGTGTTATTGTTAGGGTTATTGTTAGAGTAACATTGAGAGAGAGGGTGAGGGTGAGTGTGAGGCTTAGTGTGAGGGATAGGGTGAGGTTTAGGGTTAGGGTTAGGATTAGGGTTAGGGTTAGGGTGAGGTTTAGGGTTAGATTTAGGTTTAGGGGGAGTGTTAGGTCGAGGGTTAGGGTTAATGTTAGTGTTAGGGTTAAGGTGAGGTTGAGGGTTAGTTTGAGGTTTAGGGTTAGGGTTATGGTTAGTGTTAGGGTTAGGGTGAGTGTGAGGGTGAGTGTGAGGTTTAGGGTTAGGGTTCGGCTTAGGCTTAGGGTTAGGCTGAGGGCTCGGGTGAGGGTGAGGTTTAGGGTAAGGCTTAGGCTTAGGCTTAGGTTTAGGCTGAGGGTGAGGTTGAGGGTGAGTGTTAGGGTTAGTGTGATGGTTAGGTTTACGGTTAGGGTGAGGGTTAGGATGAGGTTTAGGGTTAGGGTGAGGTTAGAGTGAGGATAATGGTAAGGATAAATGTGAGGTTTATGCTGAGGTTGCGGGTTAAGATAAGGGTGAGGGTTAGGATGAGCTTTAGGGTTAGTGTAAGGGTTAGGTTTAACGATAGGATGAGGGTTAGATTGAGGATTGGTGTTTGGGTTAATGTGAGGTTTAGGGTTACCTTGAGGGTCAGGTTTATTGTGAGGGTGAGGGTTAGTATTAGGTTTAGGGTTAGGGTTAGAATTATGGTGAGGGTTAGGATTAGGGTTAGGCTTATGCTTACAGTTAGGCTGAGGTTGAGGCTGAGGGTGAGGGTTATGGTTATGGTTAGGGTTAGGGTTAGGGTAAGTGTTATTGTTTGGGTTAGGGTTAGAGTTATGGTGAGGTTGAGGGTGAGCATGAGGTTAAGGGTTAAGGTGAGATTGAATATTATGGTTAGGGTTAGAGTTAGGGTGAGGGTGTCGGTAAGGTTAAAGTTGAGGGTTAGGCTGAGGGTGAGGGTTACAGTAAGGGTGAGTTTTAGGGTTAGGGAGAGGGTTAGGATTAGGGTTAAGTTTAGGGTTAGTTTTAGGGTTAGGGTAAGGGTTACGGTGAGGGTGAGGGTTAGGGTTAGGTTGAGGGTTAGTGTTAGTATTAGAGTTAGCATGATGGTGAAGTTTAGGGTTAGTGTTAGGGTGAGGGTTAGGATGAGGGTTAGGGTTAGGATTAGGGTTAGGGTGAGGGCTGGTTTGAGGTTGAGTTTTAGTGTTAGCTTTAGAGTGAGGTTTAGGTTTAGGGTTAGGTTTAGGGTTAGGGTGAGGGCTAGTGTTAGGGTTGGGTTTAGAGTTAGGGTTTGGTTTAAGTTTAGGGTTAGGTTGAGGATTAGGGTAAGGGTTATGGTGAGGGTGAGGGTTAGGGTTAGTTTGATTGTTAGTGTTAGGATTAGGGTTCGTGTGAGGGCTAGTTTGAGGTTGAGCTTTAGCGTTTTTGTAAGGGTGAGGTTTAGGGCCAGCGTTAGGTTTAGGGTTAGGGTGAGGGCGAGGTTTACGGTTAGCTTTAGAGTTAGGGTGAGGCTGAGATTGAGGGTTAGGTTTAGGGTTAGTGTTAGAGTAAGGGTTAGGGTGAGGGTTAGGTTGAGGGTGAGGGTTAGGCTTAAGGTTAGGATTAGGATTAGCATAAGGGTTAGTGTCAGGGTGAGGGTTAGGGTTAGGGTTATAGGGAGGGTTAGGTTTAGTGTGAGAGGTATGGGTATGGTGAGGTAAGGGTTAGGTTGAGGGTTAGGGTAAGGTTAAGGGTTATGGTGGGGGTTAGGGTGAGGGATGGGGTTAGGGTTAGGGTTATGTTTATGATGAGGGTTAGGGTGAGGGTGAGGGTTAAGGTGAGGGTGAGGGTTAGGGTGACGGTGAGGGTGAGGGTTAGGGTGAGGCTGAGGGTTAGGATTAGGGTTAGGATGCGGGCTAGGGTGAGGGTGAGGCTTAGGGTTAGGGTTAGTGTTAGGTTGATGGTTAGGTTAGGGTGAGGGTTCGCTTGAGGGGTATGTTTAGGGTTAGGTTTAGGGTAAGGGTAAAGGTTAGGATGAGTTTTAGGGTGAGGATGAGGTTTAGGGAGAGGGTTAGGGTTAGGATGAGGGTTAGGTTTAGGATTAGAGTGAGGGAATGTGTTAGGGTGAGTTTTAGTGTGAGGGTTAGTGTTAGGGTGAGGGTTAGGGATCCGGTTAGGGTTAGGGTTAGGGTGACGGTGAGGGTGAGGGTTAGTTTCAAGGTTAGGTTCAGGGTGAGGGTGAGGTTCCGTTTTAGGATTAGGGTTAGGGTTAGGGTTAGGTTGAGGGTTAGGTTTACCATTCGGTTGACGTTTACGGTTAGTGTGAGGGTTGGGTGAGCGTGAAGGTAAGGGTTAGGGTGAGAATTAGGGTGAGGGTGAGACTTAGGGTTAGTGTTAGCGTTAGGGTGGGTGTTAGTGTGAGGGTAAGGGTTAGGGTTAGGTTTAGGGTTAGTGTGAAGTTTAGGGTTTGGGTGAGGGTTAGGGTTAGTGTGAGGGGTAGGATGACGGTGAGGGTAAGGGTTAGGGTGAGGGTCAGGGTGAGGCTGAGGTTTAGGGTTATTTTTAGTCTTAGAGTTACGGTTAGGTTTAGTTTGAGGGATAGGGTGAGGGTTAGGGTTAGGAATAGTGTTAGGATGAGGGCTAGGGTGAACGTGAGTGTTAGGGTTAGAGTTAGGGTTAGGGTGAGAGTTAGGGTTAGGATGAGGGTTCGGGTGAGGGGTAGGTTTAGGGTTAGGGTTAGGGTGAGGGAAAGTTTTTGGGTGATGTTTAGGGTGAGAGTGAGGTTTAGGGAGAGGGTTAAGGTTAAGGTGAGGTTTAGGGTGAGGGATAGCATTAGGATTAGTGTGAGGGTATGTGTGAGAGTGAGGGTTAGGGTTAGGGTTAGGATGAGGGTTTGGGATAGGGTTAGGGTTGGGGTGACGATGAGGGTGAAGGTTACTTTTAGGGTTAGGTTCAGGGTGAGAGTGAGGTTCAGGGTTAGGATTAGGGTTAGGGTTAGTGTTAGGCTAAGGGTGAGGGTAAGGCTGAGGGTTAGGGTTAGGGTGAGGGTGAGGGTTAGGGTTAGGGTTAGGGTGAGGGTTAGGTTTAGGGTTAGTGTAAGGATTAGGGTTAGGGTTAGGGTGAGAGTAAGGGCTATGGTGAGGTTTAGGGTTTAGGTTAGTGTTCGGGTTAGCATGAGGGTGAGGAAGAGGTTTAGGTTTAGAATTAGGGTTAGGTTTACAGTTAGGCTTAGTGTGAGGGTCATGGTGAGTGTGAGGCTTAGGGTGAGGGTTAGGGTTAGGTTTAGGGTGAGGGTTAGGGTTAGGGTGATACTTAGGGTGAGGGTGTGGGTTATGGTGAGGGTGGCGGTTCGGGTGAGTGTGAGGGTTAGGGTGTGGGTTAGGGTTAGGATGACTGTGAGGGTTAGGGTGAGGGTGAGGGTGAGGGTGAGGGTTAGCATTAGGGTGAGGGTTAGGGTTAGGTTTAGGGTGAGGGTGAGGTTTACGGAGAGGGTTAGGGTTAAGGTGAGGGTTAGGGTGAGTGATAGCGTTAGGATTAGGGTGAGGTTATGTGTTAGAGTGAGGGTTAAGGTTAGGGTTATTATGAGGGTTATGGATAGTGTTAGGGTTAGGGTTGGGGTGACGATGAGGATGAGGGTTAGTTTTAGGGTTAAGTTCAGGGTGAGGGTGAGGTTCAGGGTTAGGATTAGGGTTAGGGTTAGGGTTAGGCTAAGGCTGAGGGTAAGGCTGAGGGTTAGGTTTAGGGTGAGGGTGAGGATTAGGGTTAGGGTTCGGGTTCGGGTGAGGGGTAGGTTTAGGGTTAGGTTTAGGGTGAGGGTAAAGATTCGGGTGAGGTTTAGAGTGAGGGTGAGGTTTGGGGAGAGAGTGAGGGTTAGGGTGAGGGATAGCGTTAGGTTTAAGGTGAGGGTATGTGTTAGAGTGAGGGTTAGGTTTAGGGTTAGGATGAGGGTTAGGGATAGGCTTAGGGTTATGGTTGGGGTGACGATGAGGGTGAGGGTTAGTTTTAGGGTTATGATCAGGGTGAGGGTGAGGTTCAGTGTTAGGATTAGTGTTAGGGTTAGGGTTAGGCTGAGGGTGAGGGTAAGGCTGAGGGTTAGGGTTAGGGTGAGGGTGAGGGTTAGTGTTAGGTTTAGGTTAAGGGTTAGGGTTAGTGTGAGGATTAGGGTTAAGGTTAGCGTGAGAGTGAGGGTTATGGTGAGGTTTAGGGTTAAGGTTAGCGTTAAGGTTAGCATGAGGGTAAGGGAGAGGTTTAGGTTTAGAATTATGGATAGGTTTACGCTTAGGGTTAGGGCGAGGGTCATGGTGAGGGTGAGGCTTAGGGTGAGGGTTAGGGTTAGAGTGTTTCTTATGGTGAGGGTGTGGATTATGGTGGTGGTGACAGTTAGGGTGAGAGTGAGGGTTAGTGTGTGCGTTAGGGTTAGGGTGACGGTGAGTGTTAGGGTGAGGGTTCGGGTTCGGGTTCGGGTTAGGATTAGGGTTATGGTTAGGGTTAGGGTTAGTGTGAGGATTAGGTTTAGGTTTAGGTTTAGGGTGAGTGTAAAGGTTAGAGATAGGGTTAAGGTAAGGTTTAGTGTGAGGGTTAGGGTGAGTGTTAGGGTAAAGGTTAGGTTTAGTGTTAGGGTTAGGGTGAGGGTGAGGGTTAGGGTTAGGTTTAGGGTTAGGGTGAGGGTGAGGGTTAGGGTTAGGGATAGCTTTAGGGTAAGCATGAGTGTGAAGGAGGGAGTTAAGTTTAGGATTAGGGTTAGGTTTACGGTAAGGGTTAGGGTTAGGGTGATGATAAGGGTGAGGCTTCAGGTCAGGATTAGGGTTAGGGTAAGGGTGAGGGTTAGTGTTAGGGTGATATTTAGGGAAAGGGTGGTGGTTAATGTGAGGGTGAGGGTTAGGGTGATGGTGAGGATTAGGGTTTGGGTGAGGGTTAGGGTGACAGTGAGGGTTAGGGTGAGGGTTAGGTTTAGTATTAGGGTGAGGGTTAGGGTTAGTATTAGGGTGAGGGTTTGGGTTAGGGTTATGTTGAGGGTGAGGTTTAGGGTTAGGGTTATGTTGAGGATGAGGGTTAGGGTGAGGGTTAGGGTTTGGTTAGCATTAGGGTTAGCATGAGGGTGAGGGAGAGGGTTAGATTTAGGATTAGGATTAGGTTTGGGGTTAGGATTAGGGTGAGGTTGATGGTGAGGGTGAGGCTTAGGGTCAGCTTTAGGGTTAGGGTTAGGTGAGGATTAGTGTAAGGGTTATATTTAGGGAAAGGGTGAGGGTTAGGAGGAGGGTGAGTGTTAGGGTGAGTGTGAGGGTTAGGGTTTGGGTGAGGGTTAGTGTTAGTGTGAGGATTAGGGTAAAGGTTAGGGTTATGGTTAGGGTGAGGGTAAGGTTTAGGATGAGGTTTAAGTTGAGAGTGAGGTTTAAGGAGAGGGTTAGGTTTAAGGTGAGGGTTAGGGTGAGGGTTACGGTTAGGGTTAGGGTGAGGGTATGTGTTAGGGTGAGGGTTTGGGTGAGGATTAAAGTTAGGGTGAGGGTTAGGGATAGGGTTAGGGTTAGGGTAAGGATGAGGGTGAGGGTGAGTGTTAGGGTTAGGGTTAGGTTTAGGGTGATGGTGAGGTTCATAGTTAGAATTAGGTTTAGGGTTAGGGTTTGGCTAGGGTGAGGGTGAGGGTGAGGGTTAGGGTTAGGGTGATCTTTAGGGTTAGGGCAAGGTTTAGGATTAGGTTTAGGTTTAGGATGAGGATTAGGCTGAGGGGTGGGGTTAGGATTAGGGTTAGGGTGAGGTTTAGGTTTAGGGTTATTGTTAGGGTTAGGCTTAGGTTTAGAGTTAGTGTTAGGGTGAGGGTGAATATGAGTGTGAGGATTAGGCTTAGGAATATGGTTTTTGTTATGGTTAGGTTTAGCGTTGGGGTGAGGGTGAGGGTTAGTTTTAGGGTTAGCATTAGGATTATTGTTAGGGTTAGGGTTAGGGTGAGTGTGAGGGTTAGGTTTAGAGTTAAGTTTAGGGTGAGGGTAAAGGTTAGGGTGAGTGTTCGGGTAAGGTTGAGCTATAGGGTTAGCATTAGGATTAGGGTTAGGGTTAGGGTGAGGGTTAGGGTTAGGTTTAGGGTTAGGGTTAGGGTGAGCGTGAGGGTTATGGTTAAGTTTAGGGTGAGAGTTAAGTTTAGGGTGAGGGTTAGGGTTAGATTTAGTGTTAGGGTGAGGGTGAGGGTTAGGATGAGGGTGAGGTTGCAGGTGAGGGTTAGGTTTAGGTTAAGGGAGAGGGTGAAGATGAGGTTTAGGGTTAGGATTAGGGTTAGGGTTAGGATGAGGTTGAGGGTTAGGTTAACGGTTAGGTTGAGGTTTAGGGTTAGGGTGAGGTTTGGGTGAGCGTGAGGGTAAGGGTTAGGGTGAGGGTTAGGGTGAGGGTGAGACTTAAGTTTAGGGTTAGTGTTAGGGTGAGGGTTAGTATGAGGGTAAGGGTTAGGTTTTGGTTTAGGGTTAGGGTTAGGGTTAGGGTTAGGGTGAGGTTAAGCATTAGGTTTAGAGTTATGGTGGGGGTTAGGGTGATGCTTGGGGTTACGGTTAGGGTTTTGTTTAGCACGAGGGTTAGGGTTAGGGTGAGGGTTAGGGTGAGTGTGAGGGTTAGGGTGAGGTTGAGGGTTAGGGTTAGGGTGAGGTTTAGGGTTAGGATTCGGGTTAGGGTCAGGGCTAGGGTGAGGGTGAGGTTTAGCGTTAGGGTTAGGGTAGGTTGAGGGTTTGGTTTAGCATGATGGTTCTGTTGAGGGATACGTTTAGGGTTAGGTTTAGGGTGAGGGTAAAAGTTAGGATGAGTTTCAGGGATAGGATGAGGTTTAGGCAGAGGTTTTGGGTTAAGATGAGGGTTAGGTTTAGGATTATGGTGAGGGTATGTGTTAGGGTGATTGTTAGGGTGAGGGTTAGGGTGAGGGTGAGGTTTAGGGGTAAGGTTAGGGTTAGGGTTAATGTGACGGTGAGGGTTAGGGTGAGGGTTCGGGTTCGGGTGAGTGTTAGCATTAGGGTGAGGGTTAGGGTTAGGTTAGGGTTAGGGAGAGGGTTAGGATTAGGGTTATGGTTAGGGTTAGGGTTATTGTGAGGATTAGTTTTAGGGTTGGGCTGAGGGTAAGGATTAGGGTTAGGGTTAGGGTAAGTTTTAGTGTGAGGGTTAGGGTTAGAGCGTGGGCTAGGTTTAGTGTGAGTGTTAGGGTGAGTGTTAGGGTGAAGGTTAGGTTTAGTTTTAGGGTTAGGGTGAGGGTGAGCGTTAGGGATAAGTTTAATGTTAGGGTTAGGGTTATTGTTAGGGTTAGGGTTAGGTTTAGGGTTAGGGTGAGGGTGAGTGTTAGGGTTAGGGATAGCATTAGGGTAAGCATGAGGGTGAAGGAGGGAGTTAAGTTTAGGATTAGAGTTAGGTTTACGGTTATGCTTAGGGCTAGTGTGATGGTTAGGCTGAGGCTTCAGGTCAGGATTAATTTTAGGGTTAGGGTGAGGGTTAGTGTTAGGGTGATATTTAGGGAAAGGGTGAGGGTTAAGGTGAGGTTGAACGTTAGGGTGATTGTGAGGGTTAGGGTTTGGGTGAGGGTTAGGTTGAAGGTGAGGGTTAGGGTTAGCATTATAGTGAGTGTTAGGGTTAGTGTTATGTTGAGAGTGAGTTTTAGGGATAGGATTATGTTGAGGGTGAGGGTTAGGGTGAGGTTTAGGGTTAGGGTTAGCATTAGGGTTAGCGTGAGGGTGAGGGAGAGGGTTAGGTTTAGCATTAGGGTTAGGTTTGGGGTTAGGCTTAGTGTGAGTGTGATGGTGAGGGTGAGGCTAAGGGTCAGGTTTAGGGTTAGTGTTAGGGTGATGGTTAGGCTTAGGCTTCAGGTAAGGGTTAGGGTTAGGGATAGGGTGAGGGTTAGTGTTAGGGTGATAATTAGGGAAAGTGTGAGTGTTAAGGTGAGGGTGAGGGTTAGGGTGATTGTGAGGGTTAGGTTTTGGGTGAGGGTTAGGGTGACGGTGAGGGTAAGGGTGAGGGTGAGGGTTAAGGTTAGCATTAGCGTGAGCGTTAGGGTTAGGGTTATGTTGAGGGTGAGTTTTAGGGTTAGGGTTATGTTGAGGGTGAGGGTTAGGGTGAGGGTTAGGGTTAGGGTTAGCATTAGGTTTAGCGTGAGGGTGAGGGAGAGGGTTAGGTTTAGGATTATGGTTAGGTTTGGGGTTAGGCTTAGTGTGAGGGTGAGGCTAAGGGTCAGGGTTAGGGTTAGTGTTAGGTTAAGGGTTAGTGTAAGGGTGATATTTAGGGAAAGGGTGAATCAGGGTGACGGTGAGGGTTAGGGTGAGGGTGAGGTTTAGGGTAAGGGTTAACATTAGGGTGAGGGTTAGTGTTAGGGTTAGTTTTAGTGTGAGTATTAGGGTTAGGGTTAGGGTGATGGTTAGTGTGAGGGTAAGCTTTAGGGTGAGGTTTGGGTTGAGAGTGAGGTTTAAGGAGAGGGTTAGGTTTAAGGTGAGGGTTAGTTTGAGGGTTAGGGTTAGGATTAGGGTGAGGGTATGTGTTAGGGTGAGGGTTAACATTAGGGTGAGGTTTTGGGAAACGGTTAAGGTTAGGGTTAGGTTGATGGTGAGGGTGAGTGTTAGTTTTAAAGTTAGGTTCAGGGTGAGGGTAAGGTTCATGGTTAGTATTAGCGTTAGGGTTAGGGTTAGACTAGGGTGAGGGTGAGGGTTAGGGTTAGGGTTGGGGTGATCTGTAGGGTTCAGGCGAGGTTTAGGATTAGGTTTAGGTTTAGGCTGAGGATTAGACTGAAGGTTGGGGTTAGGATTAGGGTTAGGGTTAGGGTTATTGTTAGAGTTAGGCTTAGGGTTAGATTGAGGGTTAAGGTGAGGGTGAGGATGAGTGTTAGGATTAGGCTTAGGAATAGGGTTTTTGTTAGGGTTAGGGTTAGCGTTAAGGTTAGTGTGAGGGTGAGGGTTAGGTTTAGGGTTAGCATTAGGATTATTGTTAGGGTTAGGGTTAGGGTGAGGGTGAGGGTTAGGTTTAGTGTGAGGGTTAGGTTAAGGGTGAGGGTAAGGGTTAGGGTGAGGGTTAGGGTAAGGTTAAGCTTTAGGGTAAGCATTAGGATTAGGGTTAGGCTTAGTGTGAGGGTTAGGGTTAGGTTTAGGGTGAGGGTGAGGGTGAGGGTTAGGGTGAGGGTGAGGTTGAGGGTGTGGGTTAGGTTTAGGATAAGGGAGAGGGTGAAGATTAGGTTTAGGTTTAGGATTAGGGTTAGGGTTAGGGTGAGGTTGAGGGTTAGGTTTACCATTAGGTTGAGGTTTAGGTTTAGTGTGAGGGTAGGGTGAGCATGAGGGTAAGGGGTAGTGTGAGGGTTGGGGTGAGGGTGAGACTTAAGGTTAGGGTTAGTGTTAGGGTGAGGGTTAGTGTGAGGGTAAGGGTTAGGGTTTGGTTTAGGGTTAGAGTGAGGATGAGGGTTAAGGTTAGTGTTAGGGGGACGGTTAGGGTTAGTGTGAGGAGTAGGGTGAAGGTGAGGGTAAGGGTTAGGGTGAGGGTTAGGGTTAGGTTTAGGGTTATGGTGGGGGTTAGGGAGAGGTTTGGTGTTAAGGTTAGGGTGATGTTTAGGATGAGGGTTAGTGTGAGGGTGATGGTTAAGGTGAGGGTTAGGGTTAGGTTGAGGTTGAGGGTTAGGGTGAGGGATTGGGTGAGGTGTACGTTTAGGTTTAGGTTTAGGGTGAGGGTAAAGGTTAGGATGAGTTTTATGGTGAGGATGAGGTTTAGGGAGAGGTTTAGGGTTAGGTTGAGGGTTAGGGTTAGGATTAGGGTGAGGGTATGTTTTAGGGTGAAGGTTAGGGTGAGGGTTAGGGTTAGGGTGAGGGTTAGGGATATGGTTAGGGTTATGGTTACAGTGACAGTGAGAGTGAGTGTTAGTATTAAGGTTAGGATTAGGGATATGGTGAGGTTTAGGGTTAGGGTGACGGTGAAGGTTAGGGTTAGGGTTAGGGTTAGGGTTAGGGTGAGGGTAAGGTTTAGGGTGAGGTTTAGGGTGAGGGTGAGGGTGAGGTTTAGGGTGAAGGTTAGGGTGAGGATTAAGGTGAGGGTGAGTGTATGTGTTAGATTGAGGGTTAGGTTGAGGGTTAGGTTTAGGGTGAGGGTTAGTGATAGGTTTACGGTTAGGTTTAGGGTGAGGGTGAGGGTGAGGGTTAGGGTTAGGTTCAGGGTGAGGGTGAGGTTCAGGGTTAGGATTAGGGTTTGGGTTATGGTTACGGTTAGGCTGAAGGTGAGGGTGTGGGTGAGGGTTAGGGTTCGGGAGAGGGTGAGGATTAGGGTGAGTTTTAGTGTGTGGGTTAGTGTTAGGGTTAGTGTGAGGATTAGGGTTAGGGTTATGGTGAAGGTAAGGGTTACGGTTAGATTTAGGGTAAGGTTTAGTGTTACGGTTATGGTGAGAGTTTGGGTTATGTTTAGTGTGAGTGTTAGGGTGAGGTTTAGGTTTAGTGTTAGCTTTAGGGTGAGGGTGAGGGTTAGGTTGAGTGTGAGGGTTAGGGTTAGGGTTTGGGAGAGGGTTAGGGTGAACGTGAAAGTTAGGGTGAGGGTGAGACTTAGAGTTAAGGTTCAGGTTAGTGTGAGGATAAGGGTTAGGGTTAGGTTTAGGGTTAGTGTGAGGATTAGGGTTAGGGTGAGGGTTAGAGTTATGGTGAGGGTGAGGGTTAAGTTTAAGGTTGTGTGAGGGTTAGGTTTAGGGTGAGGATTAGGGTTAGGTTTTGGGTGAGGGTGAGGGTGAGTGTGAGGGTGAGGGTTAGGGTGAGGGTGAAGTTGAGGGTGATGGTGAGGGTTAGGTTTAGGGTTAGGTTGAGGTTTAGGCTTAGTGTGTGGGTTGGATGAGCATGAGGTTAAGGGATAGGGTGAGGGTTAAGGTGAAGGTGAGAGTTAGGGTTAGGGTTAGTGTTTTGGTGAGGGTTCATGTGAGGGTTAGGGTTAGGGTTAGGTTTGGGTTAGTGTGAGGATTAGTGTTAGGGTGAGGGTAAGTGTTCGGGTGAGGGTTAGGATTAGGATGAGGGTTATGGTTAGGGTGAGGTTTTGGGTTAGGGTTATTGTTAGGGTTCGGTTTAGGGTTACAGTTACGGTGAGTGTGAGGTTGAGAGTTAGGATTAGGGTTAGGGTGAGGTTCATTGTTAGGGTTAAGGTTAGAGTTAGGGTTAAGGTGAGGGTGAGGTTTAGGGGTAGAGTTAGGATTAGGGTGAGGGTTAGGGTTAGGGTGTGTGTTAGGTTGGGGTTGTAGGTAAGGGTAAATTTGAGGGTTAGTCTGAGGGAGAGGGTTACAGTAAGGGTGAGGGTTAGGGTTAGGGTGAGGGTTAGTGTTAGGGTTAGGGTGAGGGTGAGGGTTAGTTTTAGGATTAGTGTTAGGGTTAGTGTGAGGTTTAGGGTGAAGATGAGGGTTAGGTTAAGTGTTACGGTGAGGTTTACGGTTAGGGTGATGCTTTGGGTTAGTGTGAGCGTTAGTGTTAGCGTTAGGGTTTATGTTAGGGTGAGGGTAAGTGTTAGGGTGAGGGTAAGTGTTCGTGTGAGGGTGAGTGTGAGGGTTAGGGTTAGGGTTATTGTTAGGTTTAGGGTTAGAGTTAGGGTTATGGTTAGGATTAGGCTTAGCGTTAGGGTTGGGATGAAGTTTAGTTTTAGGGTTATGGTTAGAGTTATGTTTAGGGTGAGGGTGAGATTTAGGGTTAGAGTTAGGGTTAGTGTTAGTGTTAGCGTTAGGGTGAGGGTTAGGGTTAGGCTTAAGCTTAGTCTTGGGCTTAGGCCGAGCATGAGGGTGAGGGTTAGGGTTCGGGTTAGGGTGAAGTTTAGATTGTGGTTTAGGGTTAGGATTAGGGTAAGGGTGAGGACTAGGTTTAAGGTTAGGGTGAGGGCTAAGGTTAGGGATAGCATTAGGTTTAGGATTAGGGGTAGGGTGAGGGTGAGTGTGAGGTTTAGGGTTAGGGTTAGGCTTAGAGTTAGGGTGAGGGTTAGGGTTAGGGTTTGGGTTAGTGTGAGGGTGAGGCTGAGGATTAGGGTTAGGTTTAGGGTTAGGTTTAGTGTTAGGTTTATGGTTAGGGTTAGGGTTAGGATTAGGGGGAGGGTATGTTTTAGGTTGAGGGTTAGGGTGTGGGTTAGGGTTAGGGTGAGGGTTAGGGATATGGTCAGGTTATGGTTAGAGTGATGGTGAGAGTGAGTGTTAGTTTTAAAGTTAGGGTTAGGCTTAGGCTTAGGGATAGTGTTAGGGATACGTTTAGTGTTAGGGTTAGGGTGACGATGAGGTTTAGGGTTACGGTTAGGGTAAGGTTTAGGGTGATGTTTAGGGTGAGGGTGAGGTTTAGGGTGAGGGTTAGGGTGAGGGTTAGTATGAGGGTGAGTGTATGTGTTAGATTGAGGGTTAGGTTCAGGGTTAGGGTTAGGGTGAGGGTGAGGCTTAGGGTTACGGTTAGATTCAGGGTGAGAGTGAGGTTCAGGGTTAGGGTTAGGGTGAGGGTTAGGTTGAATTTTAGTGTGTGGGTTTGTGTTAGGGTTAGTGTGGGGATTAATGTTAGGGTTATGGTGAAGGTAAGGGTTAGGTTAAGGTTTAGGGTAAGGTTTAGTGTTAGGGTTATGGTGAGAGTGAGGGTTAGGTTTAGTGTGAGTGTTAGGGTGAGGTTTAGGTTTAGTGTAATCTTTAGGGTGAGGGTGAGGTTTAGGGTGAGTGTGAGGGTTAGGGTTTGGGTGAGGGTTAGGGTGAAGGTGAAGATTAGGGTGAGGGTGAGACTTAGAATTAGGGTTAGGGTGAGGGTGAGGGTTAGTGTGAGGATAAGGGTTAGGGTTAGGTTTAGGGTTATTGTGATGATGAGGGTTAGGGTTAGGCTTAGGGTGAGGGTGAGGGTTAAGTTTAAGGTTGTGTGAGGGTTAGGGTTAGGGTGAGGTTTAGGGTTAGGTTTTGGGTTTGGGTGAGGGCGAGGTGAGGGTGAGGGTTAGGGTGAGGGTGAAGTTGAGGGTGATGGTGAGGCTTAGAGTTAGGGTTAGGTTGAGGTTTAGGCTTAGTGTGAGGGTTGGGTGAGCATGATATTAAGGGATAGGGTGAGGGTTAGGGTTAGGGTGAGGGTTATGTTTAGGGTGAGTGTGAGAGTTAGGGTTATTGTTATGGTTAGGGTTAGAGTTAGGGTTATGGTTAGGGTTATGCTTAGGATTAGGGTTAGAATGAAGTTTAGTTTTAGGGTTTGTGTTAGAGTTAAGGTTAGGGTGAGTGTGAGGGTGAGGGCTAGGGATCAGGTTAGGGTTCTGGTAAGTGTGAAAGTTAGATTGAGTTTTAGGGTTAGGATTAGGGTAAGGGTGAGGGATAGGGTTAGGGTTAGGGTTCTGGTTAGGGTGAAGGTTAGATTGAGGTTTAGGGTTAGGTTGAGAATTAGGGTTAAGGTTAGGGAATGGGTGAGAGTTAAGTTAGGTTTAGGCTGAGGATAAAGATGAGGATTAGGGTTAGGATTAGGCTTAGGGTGAGGGCTAGGGTGAGGTTGATGGTTAGGGTTAGTGTTAGATTAAGGTTTAGGGTTTGGTTTATTGTTAGGGTGAGGTTTAGGTTCAGGATTAGGGTTATGTTGAGGGTGAGGATTAGGGTTAGGGTGAGGGTTAGGGTTGGTATTAGGGTTAGCATTAGGGTGACTGATAGGATTAGGGTTAGATTTAGGGTGCGGGTTAGGTTTAAGGTTAGGATTAGTGTTATTGTTAGGGTCAGGGTTAGAGTTATGGTGAGGGTGAGGGTGAGGGTGGGGGTGAGGGTTAGGGTTAGGGTGAGGTTTAGGGATAGGGTAGAATTAGAGTTAGGGTGAGCTTGAGTTTTAGGGTTAGATTTAGTGTTAGTTGGAGGGTTAGTTCGAGGCCTTGGTTAAGGTTAATTTTAGGGTTAAGGATAGGGTGAATTTTAGGTTGAGGTTTAGGGTTGTGGTTAGGGTTAGGTTTAGGATTAGGGTGAGGCTCACCCTCACCCTAATCTTAATCCTAATCCATAACCCTAATCCTAACCATCACGGTGAGTGTGAGGGTTAGGGTTAGGGTTAGGCTTAGGCTTAAGTTTAGGCTGAGGGTGAGGGTGGGGGTGAGGATTAGGTTTAGGGTGATGGTTAGGATTAGGGTTATGGTGAGGGTTAGGATGAGGATTAGAATTAAAATTAGGGTTAGGGTGAGGTCTAGGGTGAGGGTGATGGTTAGGTTTCGGGTGAGGTTAGGATGAGGTTTAGGGTTAGGGTGAGGTTTAGGGTGAAATTGATGGTAAGGGTAAAAGTGAGGTTTAGGCTGAGGGTGAGGGTTAAGTTAAAGGTGAGGGTTAGGCTTAGGTTTAGGGTTAGGGTGAGGTTTAGATTGAGGATTAGGGTTAGAGTTAGTGTGAGGTTTAGAGTGAGTATGAGGGTTAGGGTTACTGTGAGGGTGAGGGTTAGAATTAGGGTTAGGGTGAGGTCTAGGGTGAATGTGAGGGTTAGGATTAGGGTTATGGTTAGGGTGAGGTTTACAATTAGGCTGAGGGTTAGATTTAGTGTGAGGGTTAGTGTTAGGGTTAGGGTTAGTATTAGGATGAGGTTTAGTGTTAGGGTGAGGGTTAGAGTTAGGGTGAGGGTTATGGTTAGGTTGAGGTTTAGGGTTCTGGTTAGGGTTATTGTTAGGTTTAGGATTAGGGTTCCGGTTCAGGTGAGGATGAGGGTTAGGTTTAGGGTTAAGGTGAAGTTTAGTGTCAGGGTTAGGGTTAGAGTTAGTGTTAGGGTGTGGGTGAGTTATAGGGGTACAGTTAGGTTTAGGATGAGGGTTAAGGTTAATGTGCGGGTTATCATGGGGGTGCAGGTAAGGGTAAAGATGAGGGTTAGGATGAGGGTGAGGGTTATGGTAAGGGTGAGGGTTAGGGTTAGGGTGAGGGATAGTGTTAGCTTTAGGATGAGGGTGAAGGTAATATTGAGGATTAGTGTTAGAGTTAGTGTGAGGTTTAGGGTGAGGATGAGGGTTAGGGTTAGGGTGAGGCTATGGTGAGTATGAGGGTTAAGGTTAGTGTTAGGGTGAGGTTTAGGTTTAGGGTGATTTTTAGGGTTAGTGTGAGATTTAGTGAGAGGGTTAGTTTTAGTGTTAGGGTGAGGGTAATTGTTAGAGTGAGGGTTAGGGTTAGGGTGAGGGTTAGGTTAGGGTTAGGTTTATTGTTAGGGTTAGGGAAAGGGTTAAGGTTACGGTGAGGGTGAGGGTTAGGGTTAGGGTTAGGATGAGGTTTAGGTTTAGGGTTAGTGTTAAAGTGAGGGTTAGGCTGAGGGTTAGGGTTAGGTTTAGGCTTAGGCTTTCGCTTAGTCTTAGGCTGAGCATGAACTTGAGTGTTAGGGTGAGGGTTAGGGTTAGGGATAGGGTTAGGGTGAGGGTTAGGATGTGGTTTCGGATTAGGATAAGTGTAAGGGTGAGAGCTAGGCTGAGGGTTAGGGTGAGGGTTAGGGTAAGGGATAAGGCTTGGTTTAGGATTAGGGTTAGGGTGAGGGTGAGTGTGAGAATTAGGATTAGGGTTAGGGTTAGGCTTAAAGTTAGGATGAGGGTTAAGGTTAGGGTTTGGGTTAGGGTGAGGGTAAGGCTGAGTATTAGGGTTAGGTTTAGGGTTAGGTTTAGGGTTAGTGTTAGGTTTAGGTTTATGGTTAGGGTTAGGGTTACGGTGAGGCTTAGGGTTAGGGTTAAGTTTAGCCTTAGAGTTAGGGTGATGGTTATGGTTAGGGTTTGGGTTAGGGTCAGGGTGAGGCTGAGGATTAGGGTTAGTTTTAGGGTTAGGTTTGGCTTTAGGGTTAGTGTTAGGTTTAGGGTTAGGTTTAGGGTTACCCTGAGGTTTAGGGTTAGGGTTAGGGTTAGGATGAGGGTGAGGTGGGGTTTAGGATTAGTGTTATGTTTAGGGTTAGTCTTAGGGTTAGGGTTATGTTTAGGGTGAAGGTTAGGATTAGGGTTATGGTTATTGTTAGGGTTAGGTTTAGGGTTAAGGTTACGGTGAGGGTGAGGGTGAGGGTTAGTGTTAGGGTTAGGTTGAGGTTTAGGGTTTAGGTTAGGGTTAGAGTTAAGTTTAGGGTGAGGGTGAGGTTTATGGTCAGAGTTAGGTTTAGGGTGAGGGTTAGGTTGAGGGTTAGGGTTAGGGTTAGGTTTAGGGTTAGCGTTAGGGTGAAAGTTACTTGGAGGTTTTGGGTTAGGGAAAGGGTTAGGATTAGGGTAAGGATGAGGGTGCGTGTGTTTGTTATGGTTAGGTTTTGGTTTAGGAATAGGGATAGGCTGAGGGTGTGGTTGAGGGTGAGGGTTAGGGTTACTGTGAGGGTTAGAGTAAGGGTTAGGTGGAGGGTTAGGATGAGTGTTGGGGTTAGGTTTAGGGTTAGGGTGAGAGCTAGGGTGTGGGTGAAGTTTAGGTTTAGGGTTAGGATGAGGGTTAGGTTTAGGGTTAGGGTGAGAGTTAGGGTTCGGTTTAAGTTTAGGTTTAGGTTGAGAGTTTTGGTGAGGGTGAGGGTTAGGGTTAGGTTGAGGGTTAGGGTTCAGATGAGGGTTATGGTGAGGGTGAGGTTTAGGGTTAGGTTTAGGGTTAGGGTGAAGCTGAGGTTGAGGGTTAAGGTTAGGGTTAGGATTAGGTTTAGGGTAAGGGTTAGGGTGAGTGATAGCATTAGCGTTAGGGTTAGGGTTAGGCTTAGAGTTAGGCTAAGGGTGAGGATTAGGGTGAGGGTTAGGGTTAGGGTGAGTTAGGGATAGGGTTAGGGTGAGAGTTAGGGTTCGGTTAAGTTTAGGGTTAAGGTCAGTGTTAGGGTTAGCGTTACGGTGAGCGTGAGGGTTAGCTTGAGGGTTATGATTAGGGTTAGGGTTAGGGTTAGGGTGAGGGTTAATTTTAGGGTTAGGGTGAGGATAAGGATGAGGATTAGGTTTAACATTAGGGTTAGTGTGAGGGCTAAGGTGATGGTGATGGTTAGGGTTAGTGTTAGATTAAAGTTTAGGTTTATGGTTAGGGTTAGGGTGAGGGTTAGCTTGAGGGTTAGGGTTACGGTGAGGGTGAGGGTTAGGGTTATGATGAGGGTTAGGTTTAGGATTAGGGTTAGGGTGAAGGGGAGTGTTAGGATTAGGGTTAGGTTTATGGTTAGGGTTAGGTTTAGGGTTAGGATTAGTGTTATTGTTAGAGTTAGGATTAGAGTTATGGTGAGGGTGAGGTTGAGTGTTAGGGTTAGGGTTAGGGTGAGGTTTAGGATTAGGGTTAGGATTAGGGTGAGTGTGAGGTTTAGGGTTAGATTTAGGGTTAGTTGGAGGGTTGGGTCGAGGGTGAGGGTTAGGTTTAGTTTTAGGATTAAGGTTAGGGTGAGGGTTAGGTTGAGGTTTAGGTTTAGGGTTAGGGTAAGGATTAAGGTGAGGGTGAGTATGAGTGTGAGGGTTAGGGTTAGGCTTAGGCTTAGGCTTAGGGTTAGGCTGAGGGTTAGGGTGGGGGTGAGGATTAGGTTTAGGGTGATGGTTTGGATTAGTGTTATTCTGAGGGTCAGGATGAGGGTTCGAATTAGGATTAGGTTAGGGTGAGGGCTGGGTCAGGGGGAGGGTTAGGCTTAGGGTGACGGTTAGGTTTACGTTTAGGGTGAGGGTTAGGATGAGGTTTAGGGTGAGGATGATGGTAAGGGTGAAGGTGAGGTTTAGGCTGAGGGTGAGTGTTAAGTTAAGGGTGAGGGTTAGGGTTGGGTTTAGGGTTATGGTGAGGTTTAGGGTGAGGATGAAGGTTAGGGTTAGTGTGAGGTTGAGGGTTAGAACTAGGGTTAGGGTGAGGTCTAGGTTGAGGGTGAGGGTTAGCATTAGGGTTAGGGTTAGGTTGTGGTTGAGGATTAGGGTGAGGGTTAGGCTGAGTGTGAGGGTTAATGTTAGGGTTAGGGTTAGTGTTAGGATGAGGTTTAGTGTTAGGGTGAGGGTTAGGGTTAGGGTTAGGGTTAGGTTTAGGGTGAGGGTAAGGATGAGGGTTAGGGTTACGTAAGGGTGAGGGCTAGGGTTTGGGTGAAGGTCAGATTTAGGTTTAGAGTTAGGATGAGGGTGAGGGTTAGGATTAGGGTTAGGGTTAGGGTTATTGTTAGGGTTACGGTTACGGTGAGGGTGAAGGTGAGGGTGAGGGTTGGGGTTAGGGTTAGGTTGAGGTTTTTAGTGTTAGCGTTAGGGTTAGAGTTAGGGTTAGGGTGAGGTTAGGGTTAGGGTTACTCTGAGGGTTAGTGTTTGGTTTAGGGTATGGGTTACGGTGACGGTTGTGGTTAGGGTGAGGGTTAGGATTAGGGTTAGGTTATTGTTAGGGTTAGGTTTAGGTTTTGGGTTAGGGTTAGAGTTAGGATTAGGGTGAGGGTGAGGTATAGAATTAGAGTTAATGTAAGGGTGAGGGTTAGCTTGAATGTTAGGTTTAGGGTTAGTGTTAGGGTTAGGGTTAAGTTTAGGGTGAGGGTGAGGTTAGGGTTGGGGTTATGGGGAGGTTCAGGATGAGGGTTAGGGTTAGGATTAGGGCTAGGTTGAGTGCTAAGTTGAGGGTCAGGTTTAGGCTTAGGGTTAGGGTGAGGTTTAGTTTTAGGGATAGGGTGAGGGTGAGGTTTAGGTTTAGAGTTAGGGTAAGGGTGAGGCTGAGGATGAGGGTTAGAGTTAGGGTTAGTGTTAGCATTAGGGTTAGGGTGAGGTTTAGGATTAGGGTGAGGGTAATGGTGAGGGTTAGGCTTAGGTTTAGGTTACGATTAGGATTAGGGTAAGGGATAGGTTAAGTGAGATGGTTAGGGTTAGGGTTAGGCTTAGGCTTAGGTTTAGGCTGAGAGTGAAGGTGAGTTTGAGGGTTAGGGTTAGGGTGAAAGTTAGGGTTAGGGTTAGGGTGAGACTTAGGATTCGATTATATTTAGGGTTAGGGTGAGGGTTAGGGTTAGGTTTAGGGTTAGGGTGAGGGCTAGGGTGAGGGTGAGGTTTAGGGTTTGTGTTAGGGTAAGGTTTAGTGTTAGGGTTAGGGTTTGAGTTACGGTTAGGATGAGGGTTAGGGTTACTCTGAGGGTGAGGGTTAGTGTTAGGTTGAGGGTTAGTGTTATGATTATGGTTAGGGTGAGGGTGAGTTTTAAGATTAGGGTTAGGGTTAGGGTTAGGTTTATTGTTAGGATTACTGTTATGGTTACTGTTAGGGTTAGAGTTATGGTGATGGTGAGGGTGAGTGTGAGGGTGAGGGTTAGGGTTAGGGTGAGGTTTAGGGTTAAGTTTAGGATTAGGGTTAGGATGACGGGGAGGTTAAGGGTTGGATTTAGGGTTAGTTGTAGGATTAGGTCCAGCGTTAATGTTAGGGATAGTGTTAGGGTTAAGGTTAGGGTGAGGTTTAGGTTGTGGATTAGTGTGAGGGTTAGTGTGAGATTTAGGGTTTAGGATGAGGTTTAGGGTTAGGGTTAGGTTTAGGATTAATTTTAGTGTTAGGCTTAAGTTGAGGGTTAGTGTGAGGGTGAGGTTTAGGGTTAGGGTTAGGATTTGGATTAGAATTAGGTTTAAGGTAAAAGATAGGTTGAGGGTTAGAGTTAGAGATAGGGTTAGGCTTAGGATTAGGATGAGGGTGAGGTTGAGGGTGAGGGTTAGGGTTATGGTGAGGGTTAGGATCAGGATAAGTGTGAGAGTTAGGATTCAGGTTAAGTTTAGGGTTACGGTGAGGGTTAGGGTAAAGGTTACAGTGAGGGTAAGGGTTAGGGTTAGGTTGAGGGTTAGGGTTAGGCTTAGGGTTAGTGTGAGGGTGAGGGTGAGGGTTACGGTCAGTGTTAGGGTGAGGGTTAGGATGAGGGTTAGGGTTAGGATTAGGTTTAGGGTGAGGGCTAGGGTGAGGTTGAGGTTTAGGTTTAGAGTTAGTGTGAGGTTTAGGATGAGGGATAGGGTTAGGATTAGGGTTAGGCTGAGGGCTCGGTTGAGGGTGAGGGTTAGAGTAAGGGTTAGGCTTAGGCTTAGGGTTAGGCTGAGCATGAGGTTGAGAGTGAGGTTTAGGGTTATGGGGATGGTTAGGTTTAAGGTTAGGGTGAGGGTTAGGATGAGGTTTAGGGTTAGGGTGAGGTTTAGGGTGAGGATGATGGTAAGAGTAAAGGTGAGGTTAAGGCTGAGGTTGAGGGTTAAGATAAGGGTGAGGGTTAGGGTTAGGTTTATGGTTATGGTTAGGGTTAGGATGAGGGTTAGATTGAAGATTAGGGTTAGAGTTAGGGTTAGTGTGATGTATAGGGTGAGGATGAGGGTTTGGGTTATGGTGAGAGTGAGGGTTAGAATTAGGTTTAGGGTGAGGGCTAGGGAGAGGGTGAGGGTTAGAGTTAGGGTTAGGGTTAGGGTGAGGTTTAGGATTAAGGTGAGGGTTAAGGTTAGTGTGAAATTTAGTGTTAGGGTAAGGGTTAGTGTTAGGGTGAGGGTGTTAGGGTCAAGGTTAATGTTAGTGTTAGGGTTATGTTTAGGGTGAGGGTTAGTGTATGGGTTAGGGTTATTGTTAGGGTTAGGGTTAGGGTAACAATTACTGTGAGTGTGAGGCTTAGGGTTAGGGTTAGGGTGAGGTTGAGACAGAGTTGGAGGGTAAGGTTTAGGGTTAGTTTTAGAGTTAGGGTTAGGGTGATGGTTAGGGTGAGGATGAGTGTGAGGGTGAGGGTTAATCTTAGGGTTAGGATTAGGATTAGTGTAAGGGTTCGGGTGAGTGTGAGGGTTAGGGTTAGGCTTAGGCTTAGGCTTAGGGTTCGGCTGAGAGTGACGGTGAGGTTGAGGGTTAGGGTTAGGGTGAGGGTGAGGGCTAGGTTGATGATGAGGGTTATTGTCAGTGTTTGGGTAAGGTTTAGGGTTAGGGTTAGGGTTTAGTTTAGGGTTAGGTTGAGGGTTATTGTTACCGTGAGTTTGAGGGTTAGGGTTAGGTTGAGGGTTAGGGTTAAATTATGCTTAGGGAGAGGGTGAGTGTTAGGATTAGGGTTAGAGTTATGGTTAGGTTTAGGGTTAGGGTTAGGGTTAGGGTGAGGTTTAGGTTTAGGGTTAGGGTGAGGGTGAAATTTAGCGTTAGATTTAGGCTTAGTTGGAGGGTTTGGTCGAGCGTTAATGTTAAGGTTAGTGTTAGGGTTAAGGTTAGGGTGAGGGTTAGGTTGAGGTTTAGGGTTAGCGTTAGGGTTAGGATTAGGCTTAGGGTGAGTTGAGTGTGAGGGTTAGGCTGAGGGTGAGGGAGTGGGTGAGGATTATGGTTAGGGTGATGTTTAGGGTTCCGGTTAATGTGAGGGTTAGGATGAGGGTTAGAGATAGGCTTAGGGTTAGGGTGAGGGCTAGGGTGAGGGTGAGGGTTAGGGTAAGTGTTAAGCTTAGTGTTAGGCTGAGCATGTGGGTGAGGGTGAGGTTTAGGGTTAAGTATAGGGTGAGATTTATTGTTAGGCTTAGGGTTAGAGTTAGGGTTAGGACGAGAGTGGGGTTTAGGGGTAGGGTTAGGGTCAGCGTGAGGGTTAGGGTTCGGGTGAGAGTTAGGGTGGGGGTGACGGTAAGGGTAAATGTGAGGGTTAGGATGAGGGTGAGGGTTATGGTAAGGGTGAGGGTTAGGTTTAGGATGAGCTTTAGGGTTAGGGTGAGGGTGAGGGTTAGATTGAGGATTAGTGTTAGGGTTAGTGTGATGTTTAGGATGAGGATGAAGGTTAGGTTTAGGGTGAGGGGTAGGGTGAGGGTGAGGGTGAGGGTTAGATTGAGGACTAGTGTTTGGGTTAGTGTGAGGTTTAGAGTGAGGTTCAGGTTTAGGGTTAGGGTTAGGGTTAGGATTAATTTTAGGGTTAGGCTTAAGGTGAGGGTTAGGGTGAGGGTGAGATTTAGTGTTAGAGTTAGGATTAGGATTAGGGTTAGGGTTAGGGTGAGTGTGAGGGTTAGTGTTAGGGTTAGGGTTAGCCTTAGTGTTAGGCTGAATGTGAGGGTGAGGGTGAGGGTTACGGTGAGGGTGAGGGTTAGGGTTAGGTTTAGGGTGAGAGTTAGGGTTAGGGTTAGGTTGAGGGTTAGGGTTAGGGTTAGGGTGAAGGTGAGGGTGAGGGTGAGGGTTAGTGTTAGGTTGAGGGTAAAGATGAGTGTTAGGTTTAGGATTAGGTTTAGGGTGAGGGCTAGGGTGAGGGTGAGGTTTAGGGTTAGGTTTAGGGTGAGGTTTAGGGTTAGGGTTAGGGTGAGGGTCAGGTTTAGGGTTAGTGTTAAGGTTAGGGTGAAGCTGAGGGTGCGGGTTAGGGTTAGGGTTAGTGTTAGAGTTAGGGTTACAGTGAGGGTTCGGGTGAGGTTGAGGTTTAGGCTTAGTGTTAGGATTAGGATTAGGGTACAGGTTAGGGTAAGTGTGAGGGTTAGGGTTAGGGTTAGGGTTAGCCTTATGTTTATGCTGAGGGTGAGGGTGAGCGATAGGGTTAGGATGAGAGTTTGTGGTAGGATTAGGGTGAGTGTTAGAGTTCGGGTTATGTTTAGGGATAGGGTGAGGGTTAGGATATGGTGAGGGTTAGGGTTAGTTTGAGTGTTAGGGTTAGAATTAGGATTAGGGTGAGGGTTAGTGTTAGGGTTAGGGTGAGGGTTGGATTAGTATTAGGGTTAGGATTAGGGTTAGGGTGAGGGCTATGGCGAGGGTGAGTGTTACAGTGAGGGGGTAGGGTTAGTGTTAGGGTGAGGATTAGGGTTATGATTTGGGTTAGCGTAAGGGTGAGTTTTAGGGTTAGATTTAGGGTTAGGGGGAGGGTTAGGTCGAGGGTTAATGTTACGGTCAGTGTTAGGGTTAAGGTTATGGTGAAGGTTAGGTTGAGGTTTAGGTTTAGGGTTAGGGTTAGGATTAGGGTTAGGGTGAGTGTATGTGAGGGTTAGGGTTAGGCTTAGGCTTAGGGTTTGGGTTATCCTGAGGGTGAGGTTGGGGGTGAGTATTGGGGTTAGGGTGATGGTTAGGGTTAGGGTTAGGGTGATGGTTAGGATGAGGGATAATGTTAGGATTTGTTTTAGTGTCAGGGCTAGTGTGTGGGTGAGGTTTATAGTAAGGTATAGGCTTAGGTTTCGGTTAGGCTGAGCATGAGGTTGAGGGTGAGGGTTAGGGTTATGGTGATGGTTAGGTTTAAGTTTAGGTTGAGGGTTCGGATGAGGTTTAGGGTTAGAATGAGGATGATAATAAGAGTAAATGTGAGGTTTAGGCTGAGGGTGAGGAATAAGATAAGGGTGAGGGTTAGGGTTAGAGTTAGGGTTTGGGTGAGGCTGAAGGTGAGGTTTAGGGTTAGGCTTATTGATAGAGTTAGGGTTAGGGTTAGGGTGAGGTTTAGGATTAGGGAGGGGGAGGGTTGGGGTTAGGGTTAGGATTCAGATAAGGGTTAGGGTGAGTGTGAGAGTTAGGGTTAGGGCTAGGCTTAGGCTTAGGGTTTTGCTGAGCGAGAGGTTGAGCGTGAGGGTTAGGGTTAGGGTGATGGTTAGGATTATGGTTAGGGTGAGGGTTAGGAGGAGTTTTAGGGTTAGGGTGAGGGTTAGGTTGAGGATGTTGGTAAGGGTTAAGTTGAGGTTTAGGTTGAGGGTGAGGGTTACGATAAGGGTGGGGGTTTGGGTTAGGTATAGGGTTAGGGTTATGGTTAGGGTGAGGGTTAGATTGAGGATTAGGGTTAGGGTTAGGGTTAGTGTGAGGTTTAGAGTGAGGATGAGAGTTAGGGTTAGGGTGAGGGTGAGGGTTAGAATTAGGGTTAAGTTGAGGCCTAGGGTGAGGGTGAGGGTTAGAGTTAGGGTTAGGGTTAGGGTGAGGTTTAGGATTAGGGTGAAGGATAGGGATAGTGTGAGGGTTAGTATTAGGGTTAGGGTTAGTGTTAGAGTGAGGGTAGGTGTTAGGTTTTGGGTTAGTGTTAGGGTGAGGTTTATGTTTATGGTGAGAGTTAGGGTTAGGGTTAGGGTTATTGTTAGGGTTAGGGTTACGGTTACAGTTATGATGAGGGTGAGGGTTAGGGTAAGGGTTAGGGTGAGGTTTAGTGTTAGTGTTATTGTTAGAGTTAGGTTAAGGGTAAGGGTGAGGTGTAGGGTTAGAGTTAGGGTAAGGGTGAGGCTGAGTTTGAGGGTTAGGTGTAGGGTTAGTTTTAGAGTTAGGGTTAGGTTGAGGGTTTGTGTGAGGGTGAGGGTGAGGGTTAGGCTTAGGGTTAGGATTAGGATTAGGGTTAGTTTTAGGGTGAGTGTGAGCGTTAGGTTTAGTGTTAGGCTTAGGCTTATGGTTAGGCTGAGAGTGAGGTTGAGGTTGAGGTTTAGGGTTAGGGTGAGGGTTAGGGTTAGGGTTAGGGTGACAGTTAGGGTTCAGTTAATTTTACGGTTAGGGTGCGGGTTAGGGTAAGGCTTACAGTGAGGGTGAGGGTGTGGGTTAGGGTAAGGCTTACAGTGAGGGTGAGGGATAGGGTTAGGTTGAGCGTTAGGGTTAGGGTTAGGGTGAGGTTGAGGGTGAGGGTTAGGGTTAGTTTTAGGGTGAGGCTTAGGATGAGTGTTATGGTTAGGATTAGGATTGGGGTGAGGGGTAGGGTGACGGTGAGGTTTAGGTTTAGGGTTAGAGTGAGGGTGAGTTTTAAGGTTCGAGTTAAAGTTAGGGTGAGGCTGAGGGTGAGGTTTAGTGTTAGGTTCAGTGTTAGTGTTAGGGTGACCTTGAGGGTTAGGGTGAGGGTAAGGGTTAGTCTTAGTGTTAGGTTTAGGTTTAGTGTAAGGGTTAGGGTGAGGGTTAGGGTTAGGGTGAGAGTTAGGGGTAGATTTAGGGTGAGAGTTAGGTTTTGGGTTAAGTTTAGGGTTATGGTGAGGGTTAGGGTTATTTTGAGGGTTAGGGTTAGGCTTAGGATTAGGGCAAGGGTAGGGTTAGGGTTAAGGTTGGCGTTAGGATGAGGAATAGGGTTAGGATTAGGGTTAGGGTGAAGGCTAGGGTGAGGGTGAGGGTTAGGGTTATTGTTTGGGTGAGATTTAGGGTTAGGGTTAGGGTTAGGGTGAGCTTTAGGATGAGGGTTAGGGTTACAGTGAGGGTGAGGTTTAGGGTTAGGATCCGGGTTAGGGTTAGGATTTTGGTTAGGGTGATGGTGAGTTTTAGGGTTAGATTTAGGGTTAGGTGGAGGTTAAGGTCCAGGGTTAGGGTTAGGATTAGTGTTAGGGTTAAGGTTAGGGTGAGGGTTAGGTTGATGTTATGTGTTAGGGTTATTGTTAGGGTTAGGATTATGGTGAGGGTTAGGGTATGTGAGGGTTAGGGTTATGGTTAGGCTTAGAGTTAGGGTTATGCTGAGGGTGAGGGTGGGGGTTAGGATTAGTGTTAGGGTGATGGTTACGTTTAGGGTTAGGGTGAGGGTTAGGATGGGGGATAGGGTTAGGATTAGGGTTAGGGTGAGTGCTAGGGTGAGGGTGAGGGTTAGAGTAAGGTTTAGGCTTAGGTTTAGGGTGAGGCTGAACTTGAGGTTCAGGGTGAGGGCTAGGGTTAGGGTGATGGTTAGGTTTAAGGTTAGATTGAGGGTTAGGATGAGGTTTAGGGTTAGGGTGAGCTTTAGGGTGAGGATGATGGTAAGGGTAAAGGTGAGGTTTATGCTGAGGTTGAGGGTTAAGATAAGGGTGAGAGTTAGGGTTAGGTTTATGTTTAGGAATAGGTTGAGGGTTAGATTGAGGATTAGGGTTAGGGTTATGGTTAGTGTGAGGTTTAGGGTGAGGATGAGGGTTAGAGTTACGGTGAGGGTGAGGGTTAGAATTAGGGTTAGGATGAGGGCTAGGGTGAGGGTGAGGGTTAGAGTTAGGGTTAGGGTTAGTGTGAGATTTAGTGTTAGGGTTAGGATTAGTGTTAGGGTGAGGGTAAGTGTTAGGGTGAGGATTAATGTTAGGATGAGGGTTAGAGTTATGGTTAGGGTTATTGTTATTGTTAGGGTTAGGGTTAAGGTTTCTGTGAGGGTGAAGGTTAGGGTTAGGGTTAGGGTGAAGTTTAGTGTAAGGGTTAGGGTTAGAGTTAGGGTAAGTTTGAAGCTGAGCTTGAGCGGTAGGTTTAGTATTAGTGTTATAGTTAGGGTTAGAGTTATGGTGAGAGTGAGGGTGAGGGTGAGGGTGAGTGTTAGGTTTGGGTTAGGGTGAGGTTTAGGTTTATGTTTAGGGTTAGGGTTTGGCTGAGGGTGAGGTTTAGGGTTAGAGTTAGGGTTAGGGTGAGTCTGAGGTTGAGGGTTATGGTTAGGGTTAGTTTTAGAGTTAGGGTTACAGTGAGGGTTCGGTTGAGTGTGAGTGTTAGGCTTAGTGTTAGGATTAGGATTAGTGTAAGGGTTCGAGTGAGTGTGAGGTTTAGTGTTAGGGTTAGGCTTAGTCTTAGGGTTAGGCTTAGAGTGAGGGTGAGGGTGAGGGTTAGGGTTAGTATGAGGGTTAGGGTTAGGTTTAGAGTGAGAGTTAAGGTTCGGTTAATTATAGGGTTAGGGTGAGGATCAGGGTTAGGATTAGGGTGATGGTGAGGGCTAGGGTGATGGTGAGGGTTAGCGTTATTGTTAGGGTAGGGTTTTGGGTTAGGTTTTGGTTTTCGGTTACAGTTAGGATGAGGCTTAGGGTTACGGTGAGGGTGAGGGTTAGGGTTAGGTTGAGGGTTAGAGTTAAGTTTATGGTTAGTGTGAGGGTGAGTTTTAGGATTATGGTTAGGGTTAGGATTAGGTTTAGGGTTAGGATTAGTGTTATTGTTAGGGTTAGGTTTAGAGTTATGGTGAGGGTGAGTGTGAGGGTTAGGGTTAGTGTTAGCATGAGGTTTAGGGTTAGGGTTAGGATTAGGTTGAGGGTGAGGGTGAGGTTTAGGGTTAGATTTAGGGTTAGTTGGAGGGTAAGGTCGAGCGTTAATATTAGGATTAGTGTTCGGGTTAAGGTTAGGATGAGGGTTAGGTTGAGGTTTAGGGTTAGTGTTAGGGTTAGAATGAGGGTTAGGGTGAGGGTGAGTGTGAAGGATAGTGTTAGGGTTAGGCTTAGGATTAAGCTAAGGTTGAGGGTCGGGGTGAGGATTAGGGTCAGGGTGATGGTTAGTGTTTGGGTTAGGGTTATGGTTAGGATGAGGTTTATGGTTAGGCTTAGGGTTAGGGTGAGGGCTAGGGTGAGGGTGAGGGTTAGGGTAAGGGTAAGGGTTAAGCTTAGGCTTAGGGTTAGGCTGAGCATGAGGTTGAGGGTGAGGGTTATGGTTAGGGATAAGGTGAGGTTTAGTGTTAGGATTAGCGTTAGAGTTAGGGTTAGGGTGAGGGTAAGGTTTAGGGGTAGGGATAGGGTCAGGGTGAGGGTTAGGGTTCGGGTGAGGGTTAGGGTGGGGGTGACGGTAAGGGTAAAGGTGAGGGTTAGGCTGAGGGTGAGGGTTATGGTAAGGGTGAGGATTAGGTTTACGATGAGGGTTAGGGTTAGGGTTAGGCTGAGGGTGAGGGTTAGATTGAGGATTAGTGTTAGGGTTAGTGTGAGGTTTAGGGTGAGGATGAGTTTTAGGTTTAGGGTTAGGGTTAGGATTAATGTTAGGGTTAGGCTTAAGGTGAGGGTTTGGGTGAGGGTGAGCTTTAGTGTTAGTGTTAGGATTAGGATTAGCGTTAGGTTTAGGGTGAGTGTGAGGGTTAGTGTTAGGGTTAGGGTTAGGCTTAGTTTTAGGCTGAATGTGAGGGTGAGAGTAAGGGTTACGGTGAGGGTTAGGGTTAGGGTTAAGGTGAGAGTTAGGGTTAGGGTTAGGTTTATGGTTAGGGTTAGGGTTAGGGTTAGGTTTAGGGTGAAGGTGAGGGTTAGGGTTAGGGATAGGGTTAGCCTTATGTTTAGGCTGAGGGTGAGGGTGAGGGTGAGGGTGAGGGTGAGGGTTAGGGTGAGAGTTAGGGGTAGGATTAGGGTGAGTGTTAGGGTTCAGGTTAAGTTTAGGGTTAGGGTGAGGTTTAGTGTTTAGGATGAGTTTTAGGGTTAAGGTTAGGGTTAGGATTAATGTTAGGTTTAGTCTTAAGTAGAGGGTTAGGGTGAGGATGAGGTTTAGGTTTAGGTTTAGTATTAGGATTATGTTTAGTGTTAGAGGGAGGAATATGATGAGGGTTAGAGTTAGGGATAGGGTTAGGCTTAGGGTTAAGCTGAGGGTGAGGGTGAGGGTGAGGGTTAGGGTTAGGGTGAGGGTTAGGGTCAGGATAAGTGTGAGAGTTAGGGTTCGGTTAAATTTAGGGTTAGGGTGAGGGTTAAGTTAACAGTTACATTGAGGGTGAGGTTTAGGGTTAGGTTGAGGGTTAGGGCTAGGGTTAGGGTTAGGGTGAGGGTGAAGGTTAAGGTTAGTGTTAGGGTGAGGGTTAGAATGAGGGTTAGGGTTAGGATAAGGGTTACTGTGAGGGCTAGAATGAGGGTGAGGTTTAGTGTTAGGGTTAGGGTGAGGTTTAGCATTAGGTTTAGGGTTAGGGTTAGGGTGAGGGTGAGGTTTAGCGTTAGAGTTAGGGTTAGGGTTAGGCTGAGGGTGAGGGTTAGGGTTAGGTTTAGTGTTAGAGTTAGGGTCACAATGAGGGTTCGGGTGAGTGTGAGGGTTGGCTTAGTGTTATGCATAGGATTAGGGTAAGGGTTAGTGTGAGTGTGAGGGTTAGGGTTAGGGTTAGGCTTAGGCTTAGGTTTAGGCTGAGGTTGAGGGTGAGGTTAAGGGTTAGGGTTGGGGTGAGATTTAGGGTTATGGTTAGGGTGAGAGTTAGGGTTCGGTTCAAATTTAGGTTTAGTTTGAGGGTTAGGGTTAGAGGTACTGTGAGCATGAGGGTTAGGGTTAGGTTGAAGGTTAGGCTTAGGCTTAGGATTAGGGTGATGATAAGTGTTAGGCTTTGGATGAGGGTTAGGATGAGGATTAGGGTTAGGATTAGGTCTAGGGTGAGGGCGAGGGTAAGGGTGAGGGTTAGGGTTAGTGTTTGGGTGAGGTTTAGGGTTAGGGTTAGTGTTCGGGTGAGGGTTAGGATGAGGGTTAGGGTTACAGTGAGGGTGAGGGTTAGGGTAAGTGTGATGGTTAGGGTTAGGATTTGGGTTAGGGTGAGGGTGAGTTTTAGGGTTAGATTTATTGTTAGGGGGAAGGTTAGGTCGAGGGTTAGGGTTAGCGTTAGGGATAAGGTTAGGGTGAGGGTTAGGTTGAGGTTTAGGGCTGGGGTTAGGGTGAGGGTGAGGGTATGTGAGGGTTAGGGTTAGGCTTAGGGTTAGGCTGAGAGTGAAGGTGAGGTTGAGGGTTAGGGTGAGGGTGAGGGTTAGAGTTCGGTTCAGGGTGAGAGTTAGGGTCCGGGTTAAGTTTAGGGTTAGGGTGAGGGTTAGGGTAACGGTTTCAGTGAGAGTGAGGGTTAGGGTTAGGTTGAGGGTTAGGGTAAGGTTTAGGGTTAGGGTGAGGGTGAGGGTGAGGGTTAGGGTTAGTTTTAGGGTGAGGGTTAGGATGAGGGTTAGTTTAAGGATTAGGCTTAGGGTGAGGTTTATGGTTTGGTTTAGGCTGAGGTTTAGGGTTAGGTTTAGGCTTAGGGTTAGGGTGAGGGTGAGGTTTAGGGTTAGACTTAGTGTTTGGGTGAGGCTGAGGGTGAGTGTTAGGGTTAAGCTTAGTGTTAGAGTTAGGGTTACGGTGAGTGTTAGTGTGAGGTTGAGGGTTGGGGTTAGGGTTAGGATTCAGGTAAAGGTTAGGGTGAGTGTGAGAGTTAGGGTTAGGGCTAGTCTTAGGCTTAGGGTTAGGCTGAGCGAGAGGTTGAGTGTGAGGGTTATGGTTAGGGTGATGGTTATCATTACAGTTAGGGTGAGGGTTAGGATGAGGTTTAGGGTTAGGGTGAGTGTTAGGTTGAGGATGTTGGTAAGGGTTAAGTTGAGGTTTAGGCTGAGGGTGAGGGTTAAGATAAGGGTGAGGGTTAGGGTTAGGTTTTGGGTTAGGGTTATGGTTAGGTGAGGGTTAGATTGAGGATTAGGTTTAGGGTTAGGTTTACTGTGAGGTTTAGACTGAGGATGAGTGTTAGGGTTAGGGTGAGGGTGAGGGTTAGAATTAGGGTTAGGATGAGGGCTAGGTTGAGGGTAAGGTTTAGAGATAGGTTTAGGATATGCGTGAGGTTTAGGATCAGGGTGAAGGTTAGGGTTAGTGTGAGGGTTAGTATTAGGGTTAGGGTTAGTATTAGAGTGAGGGTAAGTGTTAGGGTGAGGGTTAATGTTAGGGTGAGGGTTTATGGTTAGGGTTAGGGTTAGGGTTATTGTTAGGGTTAGAGTTACAGTTATGATGAGGGTGAGGGTTAGGGTAAGGGTTAGGTTGACGGATAGGCTTAGGTTAACTTTAGGGTTAGGGTTAGGGTGAAGGTGAGGGTGAGGTTTAGGGTTAGTTTTAGGGTGAGGCTTAGGATGAGGGTTAGGGTTACGATTAGGGTTAGGGTGAGGTCTAGGGTGAGGGTGAGGTTTAGGTTTAGGGTTAGTGTGCGGTTCAGGGTTAGGTTTAGGGTTAGGGTTAAGGTGAGGGTGAGGTTTGAGATTAGAGTTAAGGTTAGGGTGAGGCTGAGGGTGAGAGTTAGTGTTAGGTTCTGTGTTAGAGTTAGGGTTACCTTGAGGGTTAGTGTGAGGGTAAGGGTTAGCCTTAGTGTTAGGATTAGGTTTAGGGTAAGGTTTAGGGCGAGTGTGAGGGTTAGGGTTAGGGTGAGAGTTAGGGGTTGAGTTAGGGTGAGAGTTAGGGTTCAGGTTAAGTTTAGGGTTACAGTGAGTGTTAGAGTTAGGTTGAGGGTTAGGGTTAGGCTTAGGATTAGCGTTAGGTTGAGTGTGAGGTATAGGGTTAGACTTAGGGTTAGGGGGAGGGTTATGGTGAAGGTTAGGGTTAGGGTTATGGTGAGGGCTAGGTTGATGTTGAGGTTTAAAGTTAGTGTTAGGGTGAGGTTTAGGTTTAGGGCTAGGGTTAGGGTTAGGTTGAAGTTTAGGTTTAGAGTTATGGTAAGTGTGAGCCTGAGGTTGAGGGTTAGGGTTAGGGTTAGTGTTAGATTTAGGGATAGGTTGAGGGTTAGGGTTAAGGTGAGTGTGAGGGTGAGGGTTAGGCTTAGGCTTAGGGTTAGGATTAGGATTAGGGTAACTTTAGGGTGAGTGTGATGGTTGGGGTTAAGGTTAGGTTTAGGCTTAGGGTTAGGTTGAGAGTGAGGGTGAGGGTGAGCATTAGGGTTAGGGTGAGGGTTAGGGTTAGGTTTAGGGTTAGGGTGAGGGCTAGGGTGAGGGTGAGTGTTAGGGTTAGTGTTCGGGTAAGGTTTAGGTTTAAGTTTAGGGTTTGGGTTAGGGTTATGATGAGGGTTAGGGTTACATTGAGGGTGAGGGTTAGGGTTAGGTTGAGGATTAGGGTTAAGATTATGGTTAGGGTGAGTGTCAGTTTTAGGATTAGGGTTAGTGTTAGGGTTAGGTTTAGGGTTAGGATTAGTGTTATTGTTAGGGTTAGGGTTAGAGTTATGGTGAGTGTGAAAGTGAGGGTTAGGGTGAGGGTTAGGTTTATCGTGAGGATTAGGGTTAGGGTTAGGATTAGGGTTAGGATGGGGGGAGGTTTAGGGTTAGATTTTGGGTTAGTTGTAGGGTTAGGGAGTGCGTTAATGTTAGGGTTAGTGTTAGGGTTAAGGTTAGGATGAGGGTTAGGTTGAGGATTAGTGTGAGGGTTAGTGTGAGGTTAAGGGTTTAGGATGAGGTTTAGGGTTAAGGTTAGGGTTAGGATTAATGTTAGGTTTAGGCTTAAGTTGAGGGTTAGGGTGAGGGTGAAATTTAGGGTTAAGGTTAGGATTAGGATTAGGATTAGTGTTAGGGTGAATAATACGATGAGTGTTAGCATTAGGGATAGGGTTAGGCTTTGGGTTAGGCTGAGGGTGAGGGTGAGGGTGAGGGTTAGGGTTAGTGTGAGGGTTAGGGTCAGGACAAGTTTGAGAGTTAAGGTTCGGTTAAGTTTAGGGTTAGGGTGAGGGTTAGGTTAACAGTTACATTTAGGGTGAGGGTTCGGGATAGGTTGAGGGTTAGGGCTAGCGTTAGGGTTAGGGTGAGGGTGAAGGTTAAGGTTAGTGTTAGGGTGAGGGTTAGGATGAGGGTTAGTGTTAGGATCAGGGTTAGGGTGAGGGCTAGGGTGAGGGTGAGGTTTAGGGTTAGGTTTAGGGTGAGGTTTAGCATTAGGATTACGGTTAGGGTTAGGGTGAGGTTGAGGTTTAGGTTTAGAGTTAGGTTTAGGGTTAGGCTGAGGTTTAGGGTTAGGGTTAGGGTTAGTGTTAGTGTTAGGGTTATGATGTGGGTTCGGGTGAGGGTGAGGGTTAGGCTTAGTGTTAGGAATTGGATTAGGATAAGGGTTAGTGTGAGGGTGAGGATTAGGGTTAGGTTTAGGCTGAGGGTGAGGGTGAGGGTAAGGGTTAGTGTTGGGTTGAGAGTTAGGGGTATGGTTAGGGTGAGTGTTAGGGTTCGGTTTAAGTTTAGGTTTAGGGTGAGGGTTAGGGTTAGAGGTACTGTGAACATGAGGGTTAGGGTTATGTTGAGGGTTAGGCTTAGGCTTAGGATTAGGGTCATGGTTAGTGTTAGGCTTAGGGTGAGGGTTAGGACGAGGATTAGGGTTAGGATTAGGTTTAGGGTGAGGGCTAGGGTCAGGATGAGAGTTAGGGTTAGTGTTTGGGTGAGGTTTAGGATTAGGTTTACGGTTAGGGTGAGGGTTAGGATGAGGGTTAGGGTTACAATGAGGGTGAGGGTTAGGGTAAGTGTGATGGTTAGGGTTAGAATTTGGGTTAGGGTGAGGGTGAGTTTTAGGGTTAGATTTATTGTTAGGGGGAAGGTTAGGTCGAGGGTTAGGGTTAGTGTTAGGGATAAGGTTAGGGTGAGGGTTAGGTTGAGGTTTAGGGTTAAGATTAGGGCGAGGGTGAGGTTATGTGAGGGTTAGGGTTAGGGTTAAGCTTAGGGTTATGGTTAGGCTGAAGGTGAGGTTGGGGTTGAGGATTAGGGTTAGGGTGATGGTTAGGGTTAGTGTTAGGGTGAGGGTGGGGGTGAGAATTCGGGTTAGGATTAGGGTTAGGGTGAGGGTGAGGTTTAGAGTAAGGGTTAGGCTTAGGCTTAGGTTTAGGCTGAGCGTGAGGTTGAGGGTGAGGATTAGGCTTAGGGTGATGGTTATGTTTACCGTTAGGGTGAGGGTTAGTGTTAGTGTGAGGGTTCGTGTTAGGGTTAGGGTTAGTGTTAGGGTGAGGGTAAGTGTTAGGATGAGGGTTATGGTTAGGGTGAGGGTTAGGTTTAGGGATATTGTTTGGGTTAGGGTTAGGTTACGGTTACGGTGATGTTGAGGGTTAGGGTTATCGTTAGGTTTAGGGTGAGATTTAGGGTTAGGGTTAGGGTTAGGGTGAGGGTTAGGGTTAGGTTTAGGGTTAGGGTGAGGGTGAAGGTTAGGTTTAGGGTTAGGGTTATTGTTATTGTTAAGGTTAGGGTTAGAGTTACGGTGATGGTTATGTTTAGGGTTTGCATGAGGTTTAGGGTTCGGGTTACAGTGAGGGTGAGAGTAAGGGTTAGGTTGAGGGTTAGGGTTAGGATTAGGGTTAGGGTGAGGTTTAGGGTCAGGGTTAGTGTTATGGTGAGGGTGAGGGTGAGGGTTATGGTTAGGGTGAGGGTTAGGGATAGGATGAGGGTTAGGGTTAGGTTTAGGGTGAGGTTTAGCGTTAGGGTTAGGATTAGCGTTAGGTTGAGTGTGAGGTATAGGGTTAGAATTAGGGTTAGGGGGAGGGTTATGGTGAGGGTTAGGTTTTGCGTTAGTGTTAGGGTTAGGGTGAGGGTGAGTTTTAGGTTGAGGTTTAGGTTTAGGGTTAGGTTAGGTGTTATTGTTAAGGTTAGAGTTAGAGTTACGGTGAGGGTGAGGGTGAGGGTAACGGTAAGGGTTAGGGATAGCATGAGTGTTAGGGTTAGGGTGAGTGATAGGATGAGAGTGAGGGTTAGGGATAGGGTTAGGCTTAGGATTAGGCTGAGAGTGAGGGTTAGGGTGAGGGTAAGGGTTAGGGTGAGGGTTAGGATTAGGGTTAGGGTGACAGTTAGGTTTCAGGTTAAATTTAGGGTTAGGGTGAGGTTTAGGGTAACGGTTACAGTGAGGGTGAGGGTTAGGGTTAGGTTGAGAGTTAGGGTTAGGTTTAGGGTTAGGGTGAGGGTGAGGGTCAGGGTTAGGGTTAGTGTTAGGTATTAGCTTAGGATGAGGCTTTCTTTTAGGATTAGTGTTAGGGTGAGGGCTAGGGTGAGGGTCAGGTTTAGTGGTTGGGTTAGGGTGAAGTTTAGGGTTAGGTTTAGGGTTAGGGTTAGTGTGAGGGTGAGGTTTAGGGTTAGAGTTAGGGTTGGGGTGAGGCTAAGGGTGAGGGTTAGCGTTAGGGTTAGTGTTATAGTTAGGGTTACAGTGAGCTTTAGGTTGAGGGTGAGTGTTAGGCTTATTGTTAGGATTAGGATTCCGTTAAGGGTTACGTTGAGGGTGAGGGTAAGAGTGAGGGTTAGGGTTAGGTTTAGGGGGAGGTTTAGGGTTAGTGTTAGGATTAGGGTTAGGCTGAGTAAGAGGTATAGGGTTAGAGTTTCGGTTAGTGGGAGGGTTATGGTGAGGGTTAGGGTTAGGGTTAGGGTTAGTGTTAGGGTTAGGGTGAGGGTGAGGTTTAGTTTGAGGTTTAGGGTTAGGCTTAGTGTTATTGTTAGGTTTAGGGTTAGAGTTACAGTGAGGGTGAGGATGAGGGTAAGGTTGAGGTTTAGGGATAGGATGAGGGTTAGGATTAGGGTGAGGTATAGGATGAGAGTTAGGGTTAAGGATAGGTTTAGGCTGAGGGTGAGGGTTAGGGTGAGGGTTAGGTTTAGGGTTAGGGTGAGAGTTAGGGTTCGAGTTAAGTTTAGGTTTAAGGTGAGGGTTAGGGTAAGCGTTACTGTGAGGGTGAGGAATAGGGTTAGGTTGAGGGTTAGGGATAGGGTTAGGGTGAGGTTTAGGGTTAGGTTTAGGGTTAGGGTTAGCGTGAGGGTGAGGTTTAGGGTTAGAATTAGGCTTAGGGTGTGGCTGAGGGTGAGGGTTAGAGTTAGGGTTAGTGTTAGAGTTAGTGTTACAGTGAGGGTTAGTGTGAGTCTGAGGGTTAGGCTTAGTGTTAGGATTAGGATTAGGGTGTTAGGGTGAGTGTGAGGGTTAGGGTTAAGGTTAGGTTTAGGGTTAGGGTTAGGCTTAGGGTAAGGTTGAGGGTGAGGGTTAGTGTTAGGGTGAGATTTAGGAGTAGGGTTACGGTGAGAGTTAGTGTTCGGGTCAAGTTTAGGGTTATGGTGAGGGTTAGGGTTAGGGTTACGGTGAGAGTGTGGGTTAGGTTTAGGTTGAGGGTTAGGGTTAGGGTTATGGTGAGGGTTAGATTGAGAATTAGGGTTAGGATTAGGGTTAGTGTGAGGGTTAGGTTGAGGATGAGGGTGAGGGCTAGGGTGAGGGTGAGGGTTAGAGTTAGGGTTAGGGTTAGGGTGAGGTTTAGGATTATGTGAGTCTTAGGGTTAGTGTGAGGTTTAGTGTTAGGGTTAAGTTTAGTGTTAAAGTGAGGGTAAGTGTTAAGGTGAGGGTTAATGTTAGGGTGACGGTTATGGTTAGGGTGAGGGTTAGGGTACAGTTAGGGTTATTTTAAGGGTTAGGGTTAGGTTTAATGTTACGGTGAGGGTGAGGGTTAGGGTTATGGTTAGGGTGAGGTTCAGTGTTAGGGTTAGGGTTAGAGTTAAGGTTAGGCTGAGGTTGAGGATTAGGGTTACAGATAGGGTAAAGGTGAGGCTGAGTTTGAGGGTTAGGTGTAGGGTTATTGTTAGAGTTAGGGTAAGGTTGAGGGTTTGGGTGAGGGTGAGGGTGAGGGTGAGAATTAGGCTTAGGGTGAGGATTCGGGTTAGGGTTAGGGTTAGGTTGAGTGTGAAGGTTATGGTTAGGGTTAGCCTAGGCTTCGGGTTAGGCTGAGAATGAAGGTGAGGTTGAGGTTTAGGGTTAGGTTGAGGGTTAGGGTTAGGGTTAAGGTGAGAGTTAGGGTTCGATTAAGTTTAGGGTTAGGGTAAGGGTTACTCTGAGGGTGAGGGATATGGTTAGGTTGAGGGTTAGGGCTAGGGTTAGGGTTAGGGTGAGGGTGAGGGTGAGGGTTAGGGTTAGTGTTAGGGTGAGGCTTATGATGAGATTTAGGGTTAGGATTAGGGTTAGGGTGAGGGCTAGGGTGAGGGTGAGGTTTAGGGTTAGGCTTAGGGTGAGGTTTAGGGTTAGGTTTAGGGTTAGGATTAGTGTGAGGGTGAGGTTTAGGGTTAGAGTTAGGGTTAGGGTGAGGCTGAGGGTGAGGGTTAGGTTTAGGGTTAGTGTTACAGTTAGGGTAACATTGAGTTTTAGTGTGAGGGTGAGGGTTAGGCTTAGTGTTACGATTAGGATTCGGGTGTTAGGGTGAGTGTGAGGGTTAGTGTTAGTGTTAGGTTTAGGGTTAGGGTTAGGCTTAGGGTAAGGGTGAGGGTGAGGGTTAGGGTTAGGGTGAGATTTAGGGGTAGGGTTAGGGTGAGAGTAAGGGCTCGGGTTAAATTTAGGGTTAGGGTGAGGGTTAGGGTTAGGGTTACAGTGAGGGTGAGGGTTATTTTTAGGTTGAGGGTTAGGGTCAGGCTTAGGTTTAGGGTGAGGGTTACGGTTAGGTTTAGGGTGAGGGTTAGGATGAGGATTAGGGTTAGGATTAGGGTTTGGGTGAGGGCTAGGGTGAGGTTTAGGATTAGTGTTTGGGTGAGGTTTAGGTTTAGTGTTAGAGTGTGGGTTAGGATATGTGTTAGGGTCACAGGGAGGGTGAGAGTTAGGGTTAGGGTGAGGTTTAGGGTTAGGATTTGGTTTAGGGTGAGGGTGAGTTTTAGGATTAAATTTAGGGTTAGGGGGAGGGTTAGGTCAAAAGTTAGGGTTAGGGTTAGTGTTACAGTTAGGGTTACATTGAGTTTTAGTGTGAGGGTGAGGGTTAGGCGTAGTGTTAAAATTAGGATTCGTGTGTTAGGGTGAGCGTGAGGGTTAGTGTTAGGTTTAGGGTTAGGGTTAGGCTTAGGGTAAGGGTGAGGGTGATGGTTAGGGTTAGGTTGAGAGTTAGGGGTAGGGGTAGGGTGAGAGTTAGGGCTCGGGTTAAATTTAGGGTTAGGGTGAGGGTTAGGATTAGGGTTACAGTGAGGGTGAGGGTTATTGTTAGGTTGAGTGTTAGGGTTAGGCTTAGGATTAGGGTGAGGGTTAGGGTTAGGTTTAGGGTGAGGGTTAGGATGAGGATTAGTGTTAGGATTAGGGTTTGGGTGAGGGCTAGGGTGAGGGTTAGGATTAGTGTTTGGGTGAGGTTTAGGGTTAGGGTTAGAATGAGGGTTAGGATATATGTTAGGGTCACAGGGAGTGTGAGAGTTAGGGTTAGGGTGAGGTTTAGGGTTAGGATTTGGGTTAGGGTGAGGGTGCGTTTTAGGATTAAATTTAGGGTTAGGGGAAGGTTTAGGTCAAGAGTTAGGGTTAGGGTTAGTGTCAGCATTAAGGTTAGGGTGAGTGTTAGGTTGAGGTTTAGTGTTAGTGTTAGGGTTAGGATTAGGGTTAGGGTTAGGGTATGTGAGGGTTAGGGTTAGGGTTAGGCTTTGGGTTAGGGTAACGCTGAGGGTGAGGGTGGGGGTGAGGATTAGGGTTAGGGGGATGGTTAGGGTTAGGGTTAGGTTGAGGGTTACGATGAGGGATAGGGTTAGGATTATTGTTAGGGTGAGGGCTAGGATGAGGGTGAGGGTAAGGGTAAGGGTTAGGCTTAGGCTTAGGTTTAGGCTGAGCGTGAGTTTGAGGGTGAGGGTTAGGGTTAGGGTGATGTTTATGTTTAAGGTTAGGGTGAGGGTTAGGATGAGGTTTAGGGTTAGTGTTAGGGTTAGGGTGAGGCTGAGTCTTAGGGTTACGGTTAGTGTTAGAGTTAGGGTTACACTGAGGGTTAGTGTGACTGTAAGGGTTAGGCTAAGTGTTAGGATTAGGATTAGGGTATGGGTTAGGGTGAGTGTGAAGGTTAGGTTACGGTTAGGCTTAGGCTTAGGGTTAGGCTTAGGGGGAGGGGGAGGTTTAGGGTTAGGCTGAGAGTTAGGGGTAGGTTTAGGGTGAGAGTTAGTGTTCGGGTTAAGTTTAGGGTTAGGGTGAAAGTTAGGGTTAGGATTATGGTGAGTGTGAGTGTTAGTGTTAGGTTGAGGTTTAGGGTTAGGCTTAAGACTAGGGTTGGGTTGATGGTTAAGGTTGGGGTTATTGGGAGGTTTGGGATGAGGATTAGGGTTAGGATTAGGGTTTGGGTGAGGGCTCAGGTGAGGGTGAGGGTGAAGTTTAGTGTTTGGGTGAGGTTTAGGTTTAATGTTAGGTTTAGGATGAGGGTGCGTGTTACAGTGAGGGTGAGGTTTAGGGTTAGGGTGAGGGTTAGGGTTAGGATTAGGGTTAGGGTGAGTGTATGTGAGGGTTAGTGTTAGGGTTAGGCTTAGGCTTAGGGTGAGGTTGAGGGTGTGGATGGGGGTGAGTATTAGGGTTAGGGTTAGGGTTAGGGTTAGGGTTAGGGTGTGGTTTAGGATGAGGGATATGGTTAAGATTAGGGTTAGGGTGAGGGCTAGGGTGATGGTGAGGGTTAAATTAAGGTTTAGGCTTTGGCTTATCTTTAGGCTGATCATGAGGTTGAGGGTGAGGTTTAGGGTTAGGGTGATGTTTATTTTTATGGTTAGGTTGAAGGTTAAGATGAGGTTTAGGGTTAGGGTGAGGATGATGGTAAGGGTAAAGATGAGGTTTAGCCTGAGGGTGAGGGTTAAGATAAGGGTGAGGGTGAGGGTTAGGTTTAGGATTAGGGTTAGCATTAGGGTGATGGTTCTATTGAGGATTAGGTTTCGAGTTAGGGTTAGCGTTAGATTTAGGGTGAGGATGAGGGTTAGGGTTAGGGTGAGGATGAGGGTTAGATTTAGGATTAGGGTGAGGGCTAGGGTGAGGGTGAGGATTAGAGTTAGGGCTATGGTTAGGATGAGGTTTAGGATTAGGGTGCGTGTTAGGGTTAGTGTGAGGGTTAGTGTTAGGTTTAGGGTTAGTATTAGGATGACGGTAAGTGTTAGGGTGACGGTTAATGTTATACTGAGGGTTCTGGTTAGGATGAGGTTTAGGGTTTGGGTTAGGGTTATTGTTAGGGTCAGGGTAAGGGTCAGGGTTAGATTGAGGATTAGTGTTAAGGTTAGTGTGAGGTTTAGGGTGAGGATGATGATTAGGGTTAAGGTGAGGGCTAGGGTGAGGTACAGCATTAGTTTTAGGGTGAATTTTAGGGTTAGGGTGATGGTTAGAGTTAGTGTTAGCATTAGTGTTAGCGTTAGGCTTTGTGTTAGGGTGAGGGTAAATGTTAGGGTGAAGGTGAGGTTTAGGGTGAGGGTTATGTTTAGGGTGAGTGTTAGAGGTAGGGTTAGGGTTATTGTTAGGGTTAGTGTTAGGGTTACTGTTAGGGTGAGGGGGAGGTTTAGGGTTAGAGTTAGGGTTAGGATGAGGTTTAGGTTTAGGGTTAGGGTTAGAGTTAGGGTTAAGGTGAGGGTGAGGTTTAGAGATAGAGTTAGGGATAGTGTTAGGGTTAGGGATAGGGTCAGTGTTAGGGTTAAGCTTAGGATTAGGCTTAGGCTGAGGCTGAGCATGAGGGTGAGGTTTAGGGTTAGGGTTAGTGTGATTGTTAGGGTTAGGGTTAGGGAGAGGTTTAGGATGAGGTTTAGGGTTAGGATTAGGTTTAGGGTGAGGGCTAGGTTGAGGGTTAGGGTGAGGTTTAGGGATAGGTTGAGGTTTAGGATTTGGGTTAAGGTGAGGGTGAGTGTGAGGTTTAGGGTTAGGGTTAGGGTGAAGCTTAGGGTTAGGGTGAGGGTTAGTTTTAGTGTTTGGGTTAGGGTGTGGGTGAGGCTGAGGATTAGGGTTAGGTTTAGAGTTAGGTTTAGGGTTTGGTTTAGGTTTAATGTTAGGGTTAGTGTTAGGGTTACCTTGAGGGTTAGGGTTAGGGTTAGGGTTAGGGTTAGGCTGTGGGTGAGGGTGGGTGTGAGGATTAGTTTTATGGTTAGTTTTAGGGTTATTGTTAGTGTTGTGGTTAGGGTTGAGTTTGAAGTTAGGGTGAGGCTGAGGCTGAGGGTTATGGTTAGGGTTAGGATTAGGGTTAGGGTTAGTGTTATTGTTAGGGTTAGGGTTAAAATTACAGTGAGGTTGAAGTTGAGGATGAGGATAAGTTTTAGGGTTAGGGTTAGGGTGAGGTTTAGTGTTAGAGTTATTGTTAGGGGGAGGGTTATGGTGAGGTTTAAGGTTAGGGTTAGTGTTAGGGTTAGGGTGAGGGTGAGGGTTAGGTTGAGGTTTAGAGATATGGTTAGGGTTAGGATTATTGTTAGGGTGACCGTAGTATGAGGGTTAGGGTGAGGTTTAGGCTTAGGCTTAGGGTTAGGCTGAGGGTGAAGGTGGGGGTGAGTATTAGGGTTAGGGTAATGTTTAGGGTTAGGGTTATTGTTATTGTTAGGGTTAGGTTTCGAGTTATTGTGAAGGTGCGGGTGTGGGTGAGGATTAGGGTTTGGGTTAGGGTGGAGTTTACGGTTAGGGTTAGGGTTAGTGTTAGTGTTAGGGTTAGGGTGAGGGTGAGGTTTAGGGTTAGATATAGGATTAGGGGGAGGGTTAGGGTTAGGCTTAGGGTTAGGGTTACAGTTAGGTTGAGGTTTAGGGTTAGGGTTAGTTTTAGAGTTAGACTTACTGTGAGGGTGAGTGTTAGGGTTACGGTTAGGGTTAGTGTTAGGGTGAAGTTTAGGGTTAGTGTAAGGGTTAGGGTTATGGTGAGGGTTAGGGTGAGGCTAAGGCTTAGTGTTAGAATTAGGATTAGTGTAAGGGTTAGGGTGAGTTTGAGGGTTATGGTTAGGGTTAGGCTTAGGGTTAGGCTAGGCATGAGGTTGAGGGTTAGGGTTAGGGTTAGGGATAGGGTGAGGTTTAATGTTAGGGTTAGGTTTAGAATTAAGGTTAGGTTGAGGGTGAGGTTTAGGGGTATAGTTAGGGTCAGGGTGAGGGTTAGGGTTAGGGTGAGGGTTAGGGTGGGGGTGACGGTTAGGGTAAAGTTGAGTTTTAGGCTGAGGGTGAGGTTTATGGTAAGGGTGAGGGTTAGGTTTAGGGTGAGGGTTAGGGTTACGGTTTGGGTGAGGGTGAGGGTTAGATTGAGGATTAGTATTATGGTTAGTGTGTGGTTTAGAGTAAGGATGAGAGTTAGGGTTAGGGTGAGGGCTAAGTTGAGGGTGAGGGTGACGGTTAGATTGAGGAATAGTGTTAGGGTTAGTGTGAGGTTTAGTGTGAGGATGAGTTTTAGGGTCAGGTTTATGGTTATGATTAATATTAGGGTTAGGCTTTAGGAGAGGGTTAGGGTGAGGGTGAGGTTCAGGATTAGTGTTCGAATTAGGATTAGGGTTAGGGTTAGGGTGAGTGTGAGGTTTAGAGTTAGGTTTAGGTTTAGGCTTAGTGTTTGGCCTTAGTGAGGGTGAGTGTGAGGGTTACCGTTAGGGTGAGAGTTAGGGGTAGGGTTAGGATGAGAGTTAGAGTTCAGGTTATGTTTAGGGTTAGGGTGAGGGTTAGGTTTAGGGTTACAGTGAGGGTGAGGTTAGGGTTAGGTTGAGGGTTAGGGTTAGGCTTAGGATTAGGTTGAGGTTTAGTGTAAGTGTTAGGGTGAGGGTTAGGATGAGGATTAGTGTTAGGATTAGGGTTCTGGTGAGGGCTAGGTTGAGGGTGAGGTTTAGGATTAGTGTTTGGGTGAGGTTTAGGGTTAGGGTTAGGGGGAGGGTTAGGATATGTTAGGGTGAGGGTTAGGTTCAGGATTTGGCTTATGGTCAGGGTGAGTTTTAGGATTATATTTAGGTTTAGGGGAGGGTTAGGTCAAGGGTTAGGGTTAGGGTTAGTGTTAGGGTTAAAGTTAGGGTGAGGGTTAGGTTGAGGTTTAGGGTTAGGTTTAGGGTTAGGATTAGGGTTATGGTTAGGGTGTGTGAGGCTTAGGGTTAGGGTTAGGCTTAGGGTTAGGATTATGCTGAGGGTGAGGGTGGGGTGAGGATTAAGGTTAGGGTGATGGTTAGGGTTAGCATTAGGGTGAGGGTTAGGATGAGGGATAGGGTTAGGATTATTGTTAGGGTGAGGGCTAGTTGAGTGTGAAGGTAAGGGTAAGGTTAGGCTTAGGCTTAGGTTTAGGCTGAGCATTATTGTGAGGGTGAGGGTTAGGTTAGAGTGATGGTTAGGTTTATGGTTAGGGTGAGAGTTAGGATGAGGTTTAAGGTTAGGGTGAGGATGATGGTAATGGTAAAGGTGAGGATTAGGCACTGGGTGAGATTTAAGATTAGGGTGAGGTTTAGGATTAGGTTTAGGATTAGGGTTAGGTTTAGGGTGAGGGTTCGATTGAGCTTTAGGGTTAGGGTTAGGGTTAGTGTGAGGTTTAGGGTGAGGATGAGGGTTAGGGTTAGGGTGAGGGTGAGGGTTAGAATTTTGGTTAGGGTGAAGGCTAGGTTGAGGGTGAGGGTTAGAGTTAGTGTTAGGGTTAGGGTGAGGTTTTGGATTAGGGTGAGGGTTAGGGTTAGTGTGAGGGTTAGGGTTAGGGTTACGGTTAGTGTTAGGGTGAGAGTAAGTGTTAGTGTGACTGTTTATGTTATCGTGAGGGTTCTGGTTAGGGTGTCGTTTAGGGTTAGGGTTAGGGTTATTGTGAGTGTTAGGGTTAGGGTTAAGTTTACTGTGTGGGTTAGGATGAGGGTTAGGATTAGGTTAGGGGGAGGTTTAGTGTTAGGGTTAGGGTGAGAGTTAGGTTTAGGGTGAGGGTGAGGTTTAGGGCTAGAGTTAGGTTTAGGGTGAGTGTTAGGGTTAGGGTGAGGGTTAGGGTGTGGGTGACGGTAAGGGTAAAGTTGAGGGTTAGGCTGAGGGTGAGGGTTAAGGTAAGGGTGAGGGTTAGGGTTAGAGTGAGGGTTAGGTTTAGGGTTAGGATGAAGATGAGGGTTAAATTGAGGATTAGTATTTGGGATAGTGTGAGCTTTAGGGTGAGGATGAGGATTAGGGTTAAGGTGAGGGCTATGGTGAGGGTGAGGCTTAAGGGTAGTGTTAGGGTGAGGTTTAGGGGTAGGGTGAAATTAGGGTTAGTGTGAGCATTAGTGTTAGCATTAGGTATAGTGTTAGGGTGAGGGTAAATGTTAGGGTTAAGGTGAGGGTTAGGGTGAGGGTTAGGGTTAGGGTTAGGGTTATTGTTAGGGTTAGGGTTAGGGTTACTGTGAGGGTGATGGTTAGAGTTAGTTTTAGGTTGAGGTTTAGGTTTAGGGTTAGGGTTAGAGTTGGGTTTAGCGTGAGGGTGAGGTTTAGGGTTAGAGTTAGGGATAGTGTTATATTTGGGGATAGGGTGAGGGTTAGGGTTAGGCTTAGGCTAAGGCTTAGGCTTAGGACCAGCATGAGGGTGAGGGTTAGGGTGATGGTTAGGGTGAGGGTTAGGTTTAGGGTTATAATGAGGTTTAGGTTGAGGTTTAGGCTTAGGATTAGTTTTGGGGTGAGGGCTAGTGTGAGGGTTAGGGTGAGGTTTAGGGATACGTTTAGGTTTAGAATTTGCATTATTTTGAGGGTGAGTGTGAGGGTTAGGGTTATTGTTAGGCTTAGGGTTAGGGTGAGGGTTAGTGTTAGGGTTTGTGTTAGGGTGAGGGTGAGGCTGAGGGTTAGGGTTAGCTTTAGGGTTTGTTTTAGGGTTAGGGTTATTGTTAGGGTTTGGGTTAGGGTTAGGGTTACCTTGAAGGTTTGGGTTAGATTTAGGGTTAGGGCTATGGTTAGGCTGAGGGTGAGGGTGGGTGGGGAGGATGAGGGTTAGGGTTAGGTTTAGGGTTATTGTTAGTGCTATGGTTAGGGTTAAGTTTGCTGTGAGGGTGAGGCTGAGGTTGAGGGTTATGGTTAGGGTTAGGATTAGGGTTAGGGTTAGTGTTATTGTTAGGGTTAGGGTTAGAGTTAAAGTGAGGTTGAGGTTGAGGGTGAGGTTTAGGTTTAGAGTGAGGTTTAGGGTTAGAGTTAGGGTTAGGGTTAGGGTGAGGGTGATGTTTATGGTTAGAGTTAGTGTTAGGGGAATGGTTAGGGTGAGGTTTAGGGTTAGGATTAGTGTTAGGGTTAGGGTGAGGGTGTGTGTTAGGTTGAGGTTTAGGGATAGGGTTAGGGTTAGGATTAGGGTTAGGGTCAGCTTGAGTATGAGGGTTAGGGTGAGGGTTAGGCTTAGGTGTAGGGTTAGGCTGAGGGTGAGGGTGGGGGTGAGGATTAGGGTTTGGGTGATTGTTAGGGTTAGGTTTAGTGTTATTGTTTGGGTTAGAGTTCGAGTTACGGTGAAGGTGAGAGTGGGGGTGAGGCTTAGGGTTTGGGTTAGGGTGGGGTTTAGGGTTAGTGTTAGGGTTACGGTTAGGGTGAGGGTGAGGTTTAGGATTCGATATAGGGTTACAGGGAGGGTTAGGGTGAGGTTTAGGGTTAGGGTTAGTGTTAGGGTTAGGGTGAGGATGAGGTTTATGATTAGATATAAGGTTAGGGTTAGGGTTACGTTTAGGGTGAGGTTTAGGGTTAGGGTTAAAGTTAGGGTTAGAGTTACGGTGAGGGTCAGGGTTAGGGTTACGGTTAGGGTTAGAGTTAGGGTGAGGTTTAGGGTTAGGGTTAGGGTTAGAATTACATGAGGGTGAGGGTGCAGGTGAGTGTGAGGTTTAGGGTTAGAGTTAGAGTTAGGTTTAGGCTGAGTGTTAGATTTAGGGTTAGTGTTAGAGTTAGGGTTATGGTGAGGGTTAGGGTGAGGGTGAGGGTAAGGCTTAGTGTTAGGATTAGGATTAGGATAAGGGTTAGGGTGAGTGTGAGGTTTAGAGTTAGGGTTAGAGTTAGGCTTAGGGTTAGGCTGAGTATGAGGTTGAGTGTGAGGGTTAGGGTTAGGTATCTGGTGAGGTTTAGTGTTAGGGTTAGCTTCAGAGTTAGGGTTAGGTTGAGGGTGAGGTTTATGGTAGGGTTAGGGTAAGGGTGAGGTTTAGGGTTAAGGTGAGGGTGAGAGTTAAGGTTAGGATTAGGGTTAGGGTGAGGGCTAGGGGGAGGGTGAGGTTTAGGGTTACTGTTAGGTTAAGGTTTAGGGTTAAGGTTAGTGTTTTGGTTAGGGTTAGGATGAGGGTAAGGGTTAAGATGATGGTTGGGGTGAGGGTGAGTGTTTGGTTTAGGGTTAGGATTAGGGTTAGGTTTAGAGTTAGGATTAGTGTTATTGTTAGGGTTAGGGTTAGAGTTATGGTGCGGGTGAGGTTGAGCGTGAGGTTGAGGGTTAGGTTTAGATTTAGGGTAAGTTGGAGGGTTAGTTCAAGTGTTGATGTTAGGGATAGTGTTAGGGTTAAGGTTAAGGTCAGTTTCAGGTTGAGGTTTAGGTTTAGGGTAAGGTTTAGGGTTAGGATTAGGGTTAGGCTGAGCGTGAGTGTGATAGTTAGGGTTAGGGTTAGGGTTAGGGTTAGGCTGAGGGTGAGGGTGGGGGTGAGGATTAGGGTTAGGGTGATGATTAGGGTTAATGTTAGGGTGAGGATTAGGATGAGGGTTAGGGTTAGGATTAGGGTTAGGATGAAGGCTAAGGTGAGGGTGAGGTTTAAGGTAAAGGTTAAGCTTAGACTTTGTTTTAGGCTGAGCACGAGGTTGAGGGTGAGTGTTAGGGTTACAGATAGGGTGAGGTTTAGTGTTAGGGTTAGGTTTAGATTTAGGGTTAGGGTGAGGGTGAGGTTTAGGGGTAGGGTTAGGGTCAGGGTGAGGGGTAGGGATAGGGTGAGGTTTAGGGTGGGGTGACGGTATTGGTAAAGTTTAGAGTTACGCTGAGGTGAGGGTTATTGTAAGGTTGAGGGTTAGGTTTATGGTGAATATTAGGGTTAGGTTTAGGGTGAGGGTGAGGGTTAGATTGAGGATTAGTGTTAGGGTTAGTGTGAGGTTTAGGGTGAGCATGAGGGTTAGGGTTTGGGTGAGATCTAGGGTGAGAGTGAGGGTGAGGGTTAGATTGAGGATTAGTGTTAGGGTTAGTGTGAGGTTTAGGGTGAGGATGAGGTTTAGCTTTAGGGTTAGGGTTAGGATTAATATTAGTGTTAGGCTTAAGGTGAGTGTGAGGGTGAGTGTGAGGTTTAGGGTTAGTGTTAGGATTAGGATTAGGGTTAGGGTTATGGTGACGGTGAGGTTTAGGGTTACGGTTAAGGTGAGGTTTAGGGTTAGGGTTAAGGTTAGGGTTAGAGTTACGGTGAGGGTGAGGGTTAGGGTTAGGGTTAGGGTTAGAGTTAGGGTGAGGTTTAGGGTTAGATTTAGGGTTAGCATTACAGTGAGGGTGAGGGTGCCGCTGAGTGTGAGGTTTAGGGTTAGAGTTAGGGTTAGGATTAGGCTGAGTGTTAGTGTTAGGGTTAGTGGTAGAATTAGGGTTATAGTGAGGGTTAGGGTAAGGGTCAGGGTAAGGCTTACTGTTAGGATTAGGATTAGGGTAAGTGTTAGGGTGAGTGTGAGGGTTAGAGTTAGGGTTAGAATTAGGCTTAGGTTTAGGCTGAGCATGAGGTTGAGTGTGAGGGTTAGGGTTCTGGATAGAGTGAGGTTTAGTGTTAGGGTTACCTTTAGAGTTAGGGTTAGGTTGAGGGTGAGGTTTAGGGGTAGGGTTAGGGACAGGGTGAGGGTTAGGTTTAGGGTTAGGGTGACAGTGAGGGTTAGATTGAGGATTACTGTTAGATTTAGTGTGAGGATGAGGGTTAGGGTTAGGGTGAGGGCTAGGGTGAGGGTTAGATTGGGGATTAGTGTTACGGTTAGTGTGCGGTTTATGGTGAGGATGAGGTTTAGGGTTAGGGTTAGGGTTAGGATTAATGTTAGGGTTAGGATTAAGGTGAGGGATAGGGTGAGGGTGAGGTTTAGGGTTAGTGTTAGGATTTGGATTAGGGTTAGGTTTAGGGTGAGTGTGAGGGTTAGGGTTAGGTTTAGGGTTACGCTTAGTGTTAGGCTGAAGGTGAGGGTGAGTGTGAGGTTTAGGATTAGGGTGAGTGTTAGGGTGAGAGTTAGGGTTCGGGTTAATTTTAGGGTTAGAGTGAGGGTTATGGTAAGGGTAACAATGAGGGTGAGTGTTAGGGTTAGGTTGAGGGTTAGGGTTAGGGTTAGGGTGAGAGTTAGGTTTTGATTTAAGTTTTGCTTAGGGTAAGGGTTATGGTAAGGTTTACAGTGAGGGTGAGTGTTAGGGTTAGGTTGAGGGTTAGGGTTAGGGTTAGAGTTAGGGTGAGGGTGATGGTGAGGTTTAGGGTTAGGGTTAGGGTTAGGGTGACGCTGATGGTTAGAGTTAGTGTTAGCCTTAGAGTTAGGGTTACATTGAAGGTTAGGGTGAGGGTGAGGGTTAGGCTCAGTGTTAGGATTAGGATTAGGGTAAGGTTTAGGGTGAGTGTGAGGGTTAGAGTTAGGGTTAGGTTTAGGCTTAGTGTTAGGCTGAAGGTGAGGGTTAGGGTGAAGTTTAGGGTCAGGGTGAGTGTTAGGGTTAGGGTTAGGGTGAGAGTTAGGGTAAGGGTTAAATTGATGGTGAGTGTTATTGGTAGGATGAGGGTTAGCATTAGGGTTAGGGTGAGAGTTAGGGTTCGGTTTAAGTTTAGGGTTAGGGTTAGGGTTACGGTAAGTGTGAGGGTTAGTGTTAGGTTGAGGGTTATGGTTAGGCTTAGGATTAGGGTGAGGGTTAGGGTTAAGGTGAGGTTTAGGGATAGGGTTAGTGTTATTATTAGGGTTAGGGATAGGATGAGGGTTAGATTGAGAATTACTGTTAGGTTTAGTGTGAGGTTTAGGCTTAGGATGAGGATTAGGGTTAGGGTGAGGGCTAGGATGAGGGTGAGGGTTAGGGTTAGTGTTAGGGTGAGTATTAGGGTTAGGAAAATGGTTAGAGTCAGTGTGAGCATTAGTGTTGCGTTAGGGTTTGTGTTAGGGTGAGGGTAAATGTTAGGGTGAGGGTGAGGGATAGGGTTAGATTAGGGTTATTGTTATTGTTAGAGTTAGGGTTACTGTTACGGTCAGTGTGAGGGTTAGGGTTAGGTTTAGGGTTAGGGTGAGGTTTAGGTTTAGAGTTAGGGTTAGGGTGAGTGAGAGGTTTAGGGTTAGAATTAGGGATAGTGTTAGGGTTAGGGATAGGGTGAGGGTTAGGCTTAGGCTTAGGCTTAGGCTAAGGCCGAGCATGAGGGTGAGGGTTAGGGTTAGGGAGACGGTTAAGGTTAGGGTTATTGTGAAATTCAGGATGAATTTTAGGGTTAGGATTAGGTTTAGGCTAAGGGCTAGGATTAGCGTAGCTTGAGGTTTAGGGATAGGTTTAGGTTTAGGATTTGGGTTAGGTTGAGGGTGAGTGTGAGGGTTAGGGTTAGGGTTAGGGTGAGATTTATGTTTAGGGTGAGGGTTCGTGTTAGGGTTTGGGTTAGGGTGAGGTTCAGGCTGAGGATTAGGTTTAGGTTTAAGGTTAGGTTTAGGGTTTTGTTTAGGTTTAATGTTAGTGTTAGGGTGAGGTTTACCTTGTGGGTTATGGTTAGGGTTAGGGTTAGGCTGAGTGTGAGGGCGAGTGTGAGGATTAGGGTTAGGGTTAGGGTTAGCATTATTGTTAGTGTTATGGTTAGGGTTAAGTATGCAGTGAGTGTGAGGCTGAAGGTGAGGGTTATGGTTAGGGTTAGGATTAGGGTTAGGGTTAGTGTTATTGCTAGGATTAGGGTTAGAGTTAGGGTTAGGGGGAGGTTTATGGTGAGGTTTAGAGTTAGGATTCGTATTAGTGTTAGGTTGAGGGTGAGGGTTAGGTTGCTGTTTAGGGATAGGGTTATGGTTAGGATTAGGTTTAGGGTGGGTGTGAGTATGAGGGTTAGCCTGAGGGTTAGGCTTAGGCTTAGGGTTAGGCTTTGGGTGAGGGTGGGGGTGAGGATTAGGATTAGGGTGATGTAAAGGATTAGGGTTAGTGTTATTGTTAGGATTAGGGTTCGAGTTACAGTGAAGTTGAGGGTGCAGGTGAGGGTTAGGTTTTTGGTTAGGGTGGGGTTTAGGTTTATGTTTAGGGTTAGTGTGAGGGTGAGCGTGAGTTTTAGGGTTAGATATACGGTTAGGGGGAAGGTTAGGGTTAGGGTTAGTGTTAGGGTTAGGGTGAGGGTGAGGTTTAGGGTTAGATATAGCACTAGGGGGAGGGTTAGGGATAGCGTTAGAGTTAGGGCTAGGGTTATGTTTACGGTGAGGTTTAGGGTTAGGTTTAGGGTTAGAGTTACTGTGAGGGTGAGGGTTAGGGTTACGGTTAGGGTTAGGGTTAGGTTGAGGTTTAGGTTTAGGGTTAGGGTTAGGGTTAGAATTACTGTGAGGATGATGGTGCGGGTGAGTGTGAGATTTAGGGTTCGAGTTATGGGTAGGGTGAGGATGAGGGTTAGGGTTAGGGTTAGCGTTAGAGTTAGGGTTATGGTGAGGGTTAGGGTGAGGGTGAGGGTAAGGCTTAGTGTTAGAATTAGGATTAGGGTAAGTGTTAGGGTGAGTGTGAGGTTTAGGTTAGGGTTAGGCTTAGGGTTAGGCTGAGCATGATGTTGAGGGTGAGGGTTAGGGTTAGGGATAGGGTGAGGTTTAGTGTTAGGGTTAGGGTTAGAGTTAGGCTTAGCTTGAGGGTGAGGTTTAGGGGTAGGGTTAGGGTCAGGGTGAGGTTTAGGGTTAGGGTGAGGGTTAGCGTGGGGTTGACTGTATGGGTAAAGGTGAGGGTTAGGCTGAGGGTGAGGGTTAGTTTTAGAGTGAGGTTTAGGGTTAAGATTAGGGTGAGGGTGAGGGTTAGATTGAGTATTAGTGTTAGGATTCGTGTGAGGTTTAGGGTGAGGATTAGGTTTAGGGTTAGGTTTAGGATTAATATTAGGGTTAGACTTAAGGTGAGGGTTAGGCTGAGGGTGAGGTTTAGAGTTAGTGTTGGATTAGGATTAGGGTTAGGGTTAGGATGAGTGTGAGGGTTAGTGTTAGTGTTAGGTTTAGGCTTACTCTTAGGCTGAAGGTGAGGTTGAGGGTGAGGGTTAGGGTTAGGGTGAGTGTTAAAGTTAGGGTTAGGGTGAGAGTTAGGGTTCGGGTTCAGTTTAGGGTTAGGGTGAGGGTTAGGGTAAGGGTTGCAGTGAGGTTGAGGGTTAGGGTTAGATTGAGGGTTAGGTTTCGTGTTAGGGTGAGGGTTAGGATGTGGGTTAGAGTTAGGATTAGGGTTAGTGTGAGGGCTAGGGTGAGGGTGAGGTTTAGGTTTAGGGTTAGGGTGAGGTTTAGGGTTAGGTTTAGGGTGAGGGTTAGGGTGAGGGTGAGGTTTAGGGTTAGTGTTAGGGTTAGGGTGAGGCTGTGGGTGAGGGTTAGGGTTAGGGTTAGTGTTAGAGTTAGGGTTTCGGTGAGGGTTAGGGTGAGGATGAGTGTAAGGCTTAGTGTTAGGATTAGGATTAGGGTAAGGGTTAGTGTGAGGGTGAGGGTTAGTTTTAGGGTTAGGGTTAGGTTTAGGGTTAGGCTTAGGATGAGGGTGAGGTTGATGGTTAGGGTTAGGGTGAGAGTTTGGGGTAGGGTTTTTGTGAGAGTTAGGGTTCAGGTTAAATTTAGGGTTAGGGTGAGGGTTAGGGTTAGTGTTACAGTGAGGGTGAGGGTTAGGGTCAGGTTGAGGGTTAGGGTTAGGCTTAGGATTAGGGTGATGTTTAGGGTGAGGGTTAGGATGAGGATTAGGGTTAGGATTAGGCTTAAGGTGAGGGCTCGGGAGAAGGTGAGTGTTAGGGTTTGGGTTAGGGTTAGGTTTAGGGTTAGGGTTAGGGTTAGGGTGAGGGTTAGGTTGAGGTTTAGGGTTAAGGTGAGGGTGAGAATTAGGGTTTTGGTGAGGGTTAGGGTTAGGATTAAGGTTACAGTGAGGGTGAGGGTTCGATTGAGCATTAGGGTTAGGGTTACGGTTAGTGTGAAGTTTAAGGTGAGGATGAGGGTTAGGGTTAGGGTGAGGGTGAGGGTTAGAATTAGATTTAGGTTGAGTGCTAGGGTGAGGGTTAGGGTGAGGGTTAGGATTAGGTTTCAGTTTAGGATTTGGATTAGAGTGAGGTTGAGTGTGAGGTTTAGGGTTAGGGTTAGGCTTAGGCTTAGGGTTAGGTGAGGATAAGTGTTAGGGTTTGGGTTAGAGGGAGGTTGAGGCTGAGGATTAGGGTTAGGTTTAGGGTTTGGTTTAGGGTTAGGGTTAGTGTTAGTGTTAGGGTTAGGGTTAGGGTTAACTTGAGGGTTAGGGTTAGGTTTAGGTTTAGGGTTAGGGTAAGGCTGAGTGTGAGGAAGGGGGTGAGGATTAGGGTTAGGGTTAGGGTTAGGGTTGTTGTTAGTGTTATGGTTAGGGTTAAGTTTGCAGTGAGGGTGAGGCTGAGGGTGAGAGTTATTGTTACGGTTATGATTAGGGTTAGTGTTAATGTTATTGCTAGGGTTAGGGTTAGAGTTACAGTGAGGTTGAGGGTGAGGGTTAGGTTAAGGGTAAGGTTTAGGGTTAGAGTTAGGGTTAGGGTTAGGGTGAGGATGAGGTTTAGGGTTAGAGTTAGGGTTAGGGGGAGGTTTAAGGTGAAGTTTAGGGTGAGGGTGAGTGTTAGGATGAGGGTTAGGGTTAAGGTGAGGGTGAGAGTTAGGTTTATGTTGAGGGTTAGGGTTAGGATTAGGGTTACAGTGAGGGTGAGGGTTATTTTTAGGGTTAGGGTTAGGGTTATGTTTACTGTGAGGGTGAGGGTGAGGGTTAGGGTTAGATTTAGGGTAAGGGTGAGGCTGAGGTTGAGATTTGGGTTTAGGGTTAGTGTTAGAGTTAGGGTTAGGGTGAGGGTTAGGGTGAGGGTGAGGGTGAGGGTTAGGCTTAGTGTTATGATTAGGATTAGGTTAAGTGTTAAGGTGAGTGTGAGGGTTAGGGATACGGTTTGGCTTAGGCTTAGGGTTAGGTGAGAGTGAGGGTGAAGCTGAGGGTGAGGGTTAAGTTGAGGGTTAAGGTTAGTTTTAGGGTGAGAGTTAAGTTTCGGTTAAGTTGAGTGTTAGGGTGAGGGTTAGGGTTAGGATTAGGGTTAGGGTGAGGGCTAGGCTGAGGGTGAGGTTTAGGGTTAGTGTTAGGGTAAGATTTAGGGTTATGGTTTGGGTTTGGGTTAGGGTTAGGATGAGGGTTAGGGTTAAGATTATGGTTGGGGTGAGGGTGAGTGTGAGGTGGAGGGTTAGGGTTAGATTTAGGGTTAGTTGAAGGGTTAGTTCGAGGGTTAATGTTAGGGTTAATGTTAGGGTTAAGGTTAAGGTTAGGTTGAGGTTAAGGTTTAGGGTTAGGGTTAGGGTTAGGATTAGGGTTAGGGTGAAGGCTAGGGTGAGGGTGAAGTTTAGGGTAAGGGATAAGCTTAGGCTTAATTTTAGGCTGAGCATGAGGTTTAGAGTGAGGGTTACGCTTAGGGATAGGGTGAGGTTTAGTGTTAGGGTTAGGGTTAGAGTTAGGGTTAGGGTGAGGGTGAGGTTTAGGGGTAGGGTTTGGGTCAGGGAGAGGGCTAGGATTAGGGTGAGTGTTAGGATGGGGGTGACGGTAAGGGTAAAGGTGAGAGTTAGGCTGAGGGTGAGGGTTATGGTAAAGGTGAGGGTTAGGTTTATGGTGAGGGCTAGGGTTAGGGTTAGGGTGAGGGTGAGGGTTAGATTGAGGATTAGTGTTAGGGTTAGTGTGAGGTTTAGGGTTAGGATGAGGTTAAGTGTTAGGGTTAGGGTTAGGATTAATGTTAGGGTTAAGCTTAAGGTGAGGGTTAGGGTGAGGGTGAGGTTTAGGGTTAGTGTTAGGATTAGGATTAGGGTAGGTTTAGGGTGAGTGTGAGGTTTAGGTTTAGTTTTAGGTTTAGGCTTAGTGTTTGGCTGAAGGTGAGGGTGAGGGTGAGGGTTATGGTTAGGGTGAGTGTTAGGGTTAGGGTGAGAGGTAGGATTCAGGATAAGTTTAGGGTTAGGTTGAGGGTTAGGTTAAGGTTTAAATTGAGTGTGAGGGCTAGGGTGAGGGAGAGGTTTAGGTTTAGGGTTAGGGTGAGGTTTATGGTTAGGTTTAGGGTTAGGGTTAGGGTGAGGGTGAGGCTTAGGCTTAGAGTCAGCGTTAGGGTGAGGCTGAGGGTGAGGGTTAGGGTTAGGGTTAGTGTTGGAGTTAGGGTTACTGTGAGGGTTAGAGTGAGGTTGATGGTAAGGATTTGGATTAGGTTAAGTGTTAGGTTGTGTGTGAGGGTTAGGGTTATGGTTAGGCTTAGGCTTGGGGTTAAGCATAGGGTGAGGGTGAGGGTGAGTGTTAGGGTTAGGGTGAGAGTTAGAGGTAGGGTTAGGTTGAGAGTTATGGATCGGGTTAAGTTTAGGGTCAGAGTGACGGTTAGGGTTAGGGTTACAGAGAGGGTGAGGGTTAGGGTTAGGTTGAGGGTTAGGGTTAGGCTTAGGTTTAGGGTGAGGGTTAGTGTAATGTTACAATGAGGGTTAGGATGAGGATTAGGGTTATGATTAGGGTTCGGGTGAGGGCTAGGGTCTGTTTGAGTGTTAGGATTAGTGATTGGGTGAGGTTTTGGGTTAGGTTTAGGGTGAGGTTTAGGATATGGGTTAGGGTTAAAGTGAGGGTGAGGGTTAGGGTTAGGTTGAGGTTTAGGGTTAGGATTTTGGTTAGGGTGAGGGTGAGTTTTAGGATTATATTTAGGGTTAGGGGGAGGGTTAGGTCAACGGTTAGGGTTAGGGTTAGTATTAGGGTTAAAGTTAGGTTGAGAGTTAGGTTGAGGTTTAGGTTTAGGGTTAGGATTAGGGTTAGGGTAAGGCTATGTGAGAGGGTTAGCCTTAGGCTTAGGGTTAGGGTTGTGCTGAGGGTGAGGGTGGGGGTGAGGATTGGGGTTAGGGTGATGGTTAGGGTGAGGGCTAGGGTGAGGGTGAGGGTAAGGGTAAGGGTTAGGCTTAGGCTTAGGTTTAGGCTGAGCATGATTTGAGGGTGAGGGTTAGCGTAGGGTGATGGTTAGGTTTATGGTTAGGGTGAGGGTTAGGATGAGGTTTAGTGTTAGGGTGAGGATGATGGTAAGGGTAAAGGTGAGGTTTAGGCTGAGGGTGAGGATTAAGATAAGGGTGAGGGTTAGGATTAGGTTTAGGGTTATGTTTAGGGTTAGTGTGAGGGTTCGATTGAGCATTAGGTTTAGAGTTACGGTTAGTGTGAGGTTTAGGGTGAGGATGAGGGTTAGGGTTAGGGTGAGGGTGAGGGTTAGAATTAGAGTTAGGTTGAGTGCTAGTGTGAGGGTTAGCGTGAGGGTTAGGGATAGGTTTAGGTTTAGGATTTGGTTTAGGGTGAGTTTGAATGTGAAGGTTAGGGTTCGGGTTAGGCTTAGGGTTAGGGTGAGGGTTAGTGTTATGGTTTGGGTTAGGGTGAGGTTGAGGCTGAGGATTAGGGTTAGGTTTAGGGTTTGGTTTAGGGTTAGGGTTAGGGTTAGTGTTAGGGTTAGGATTAGGGTAACCTTGAGGGTTAGGGTTAGGTTTAGGGTTAGGTTTAGGGTTAGGCTGAGTGTGAGTGTGCGGGGGAGGATTAGAGTTAGGGATAGGGTTAGGGTTATTGTTAGTGTTATGGTTAGGATTAAGTTTGCAGTGAGGGTGAGGCTGAGGGTGAGGGTTATGGTTAGTGTTAGGATTAGGGTTAAGGTTAGTGTTATTGTTAGGGTTAGTGTTAGAGATACAGTGAGGTTGAGGGTGAGGGTTAGGTTTAGGATGAAGTTTAGGTTTAGAGTTAGGGTTAGGGTTAGTGTGAGGGTGAGGTTTAGGGTTAGAGTTTGGGTTAGGGTGAGGTTTAGGGTTACTTTTTGGGTTGGGAGGAGGGTGTGTGTTAGGTTGAGGTTTAGGGATAGGCTTAGGGTTAGGATTAGGGTTAGGGTGAGCGTGAGTATGAGGTTTAGGTTGAGGGTTAAGCTTAGGCTTAGGGATAGGCTGAGGGAGAGGGTGGGGATGAGGATTAGGGTTAGGGTGATAGATAGGGTTACGTTTAGTGTTATTGTTAGGTTTAAGGTTCATGTTAGGGTGAAGATGAAAGTACGGGTGAGGGTTAGGCTTAGGATTAGGGTGGGGTTTAGGGTTAGGTTTAGGGTTAGGGTGAAGGTGAGGGTGAGGTTTAGGGTTAGATATTGGGTTTGGTTGAGGGTTAGGGTGAGGGTTAGGGTTAGGGTTAGTGTTACGGTTAGGGTGAGGATGAAGTTTAGGGTTAGATATAGCGTTAGGGGGATGGTTAGGGTTAGGGTTAGGGATAAGGTTAGGGTGAGGTTTAGGTTTAGGGTTAAGGTTAGGGTTAGAATTACAGTGAGGGTGAGGGTTCAGGTTAGTGTGAGGTTTAGGCTTAGGGTTAGGGTTAGGGTTAGGCTGAGTGTTAGGGTTAGTGTTAGTGTTAGAATTAGAGTTATACTGAGGGTTAGGGTGAGGGTGAGGGTAAGGCTTAGTGTTAGGATTAGGATTAGTGTAAGGTTTATTTTGAGTGTGAGGGTTAGGGTTAGGGTTAGTGTTAGGCTTAGGGTTAGGCTGAACATGAGGTTGAGTGTGAGTGTTAGGGTTAGGGATAGGGTGAGGTTTAATTTTAGGTTTAGGGTTAGAGTTAGGGTTAGGTTCAGGGTGAGTTTTAGGGATAGGTTTAGAGTCAGGGTGAGGGTTTAGGGTTAGGGTGAGGGTTAGGATGAGCGTCAGGGTGAGGGTTAGGGTTAGGGTGATAGTTAGGCTTTGGGTTAGGTTTAGGGTTAGGTTGAGGGTTAGGTTAAGGGTTACAGTGAAGGTGAGGGTTAGGGTTAGGTTGAGGGTTAGTGTTAGTGTTATTGTTAGGGTGAGGGTTAGGATGAGGGTTAGGGTTAGGATTAGGGTTAGGGTGAGGCCTAGGGTGAGGGTGAGGTTCAGGGTTAGGGTTAGGGTGAGGTTTAGGTTTAGGTTTAGGGTTAAGGTTAGCATTAGGGTGAGGGTTCGATTGAGGAATAGGGTACGGGTTAGGGTTAGTTTTAGGTTTAGGGTGAGCATGAGGGTTAGGGTTAGGGTGAGTTTGAGGTTTAGAATTAGGGTTATGATGAGTGCTAGGTTGAGGGTTAGTATGACGGTGAGGGTGGGGGTGAGCATTAGGGTTAGGGTGAGAGTTATTGTTAGGGTGAGGGTGAGATTTAGGGTTAGAGTTAGGTTTTGGGGGAGGGTTTGGGGGAGGTTTAAGGTTAGAGTTAGTGTTAGGGTAAGGGTGAGGGTGAGGGTTAGGTTGAGGTTTAGCGATAGGGTTGGTTTAGGATTAGGGTTAGGGTGAGCATGAGTATGAGGGTTAGGGTGAGAGTTAGGCTTAGGCTTAGGGTTATGCTGAGGGTGAGGGTGGGCGTGAGTATTAGGGTTAGGGTGATGTTTAGGGTTAGGGTTAGCGTTAGGTTTTGAGTTAGTGTGACGGTGAGGGTGGGGGTGAGGTTTAGGCTTAGGGTTAGGGTGGAGTTTAGAATTAGGGTTAGTTTGAGAATGAGGATGAGGTTTAGGGTTAGATATAGTGTTAGGGGGAGGGTTAGGGTTAGGGTTAGGGTTAGGTTTAGTGTTAGGGATAGTGTGAGGGTGAGGTTTAGGGTTAGGGTTAGGGTTAGAATTTCCGTGAGGGTAAGATTGCGGGTGAGTGTGAAGTTTAGGGTTAAGTGTATGGTTAGGCTTAGGTTTATGCTTAGGGTTAGGCTGAGAGTGAGGGTGAGTGTGAGGGTTAGGGTTAAGTTGAGGTTTGGGGTTAGGGTCATGGGGAGGGTTAGGATGAGGGTTAGGGTTAGGATTAGGGTTAGGGTGAGGGCTAGGGTTATGTTTATGTTTAGGGTTAGGGTGAGGTTTAGGTTTAGGGTTAGGTTTTGGGTTAGGGTTAGGTTGAGGATTAGCGTTAGAGTTAGTGTTACGGTGTGGGTTAGGTTTATGGTTAGAGTTAGGTTTAGGGTGAGGTTTAGGTTGAGGGTTAGGGATAGGGTTAGTGTTAGGGTTAGGTTTAGAGTGAGTGTTAGAGAGAGGGTTTGGGTTAGGGTTAGGGTTAGGGATAGGATTATTGTTAGGGTAAAGGTGAGTGTGTTTTTTAGGGTTAGGTTTAAGGTTCGGCTTAGGGTTAGGGTGATGGTGAGCTTGAGGGTGAGGGTTAAGTTTAGGTTGAGGGTTAGGATTACGGTTAGGGGGAGGGTTAGGATGAGGGTTAGGGTTAGGATTAGGGTTAAGGTAAGGACTAGGGTGAGGGTGACGTTTAGGGTGAGGTTTAGCTTTAGGGTTAGGTTTAGGTATACGGTGAGTTTGAGGTTTAGGGTTAGAGTTAGGGTTAGGGTGAGGCTGAGTTTGAGGGTTAGGTTTAGGGTTAGTGTTAGGGTTAGAGGTAGGGTTAGGGTGAGGTTTAGGCTGAGGGTGAGGGTTAAGGTTAGGGTTAGGATTACAATTAGGGTTAGGGTTAGGGGGAGTGTGAGGGTTAGGTTTAGGTTTAGGGTTAGGCTTAAGGTTAGGCTGAGAGTGAGGGTGAGGGTGATGGTTAGGGTTAGGGTGAGGGTAAGGTTTAGGGTTATGGGGAGGGTTAGGATGAGGGTTAGGGTTAGGATTAGGGTTAGTGTGAGGGCTAGGGTGAGGGTTAGGTTTAGGGTTAGGTTTAGGGTGAGGTTTAGGTTTAGGGTTAGGGTTAGGGTGAGGGTGAGGTATAGGGTTAGAGTTATGGTAAGGTTGAGGCTGAAGTTGAGATTTAGTGTTAAAGTTAGTGTTAGACTTAGGGTTAGGGTGAGGGTTAGGGTGAGGGTGAGGTTTAGGCTTAGAGTTAGGATTAGGGATTGGGTAAGGTAAGTGTGAGTGTGAGGGTTAGGGTTAGGGTAAGACTTAGGCTTAGGGTTACGCTGTGGGTGAGGGTGAGGGTGAGGATTAGGGTTAGGGTGAGGGTTAGGGTTAGGGTTAGGGTTAGGATTAGGGTTAGGGTTAGGCTGAGGGTGAGGGTGAGGGTGAGGGTTAGGGTTAGGGTTATGGTGAGGGTTAGGGTTGGGTGATGTTTAGTGTGAGGGTAAAGGTTAGGGTTAGGGTTAAGATTATGTTTAGGGTGAGTGTTAGGATTAGGGTTAGGGTTAGGGTTAGGTTTAGGGATAAGATTAGTGTTATTGTTAGGGTTAGGGTTAGAGTTATGGTCAGGGTGAGGGTGAGGGTGAGGGTGAGGGTTAGGGTTAGGGTTAGGGTGAGGTTTAGGTTTAGGTTTATTCTTAGAGTTAGGGTGAGGGTGAGGTTTAGTGTTAGATTTAATGTTAGTTGGAGGGTTAGATCCAGCGTTAATGTTAGGGTTAGTGTTAGGGTTAAGGTTAGGGTTAGGGTTAGGCTGAGGTTTAGGGATAGGGTTAGGTTTATGCTTAGGGTTAGGATTAGGGTTAGGTTGAGGGTGAGTGTGAGGGTTAGGGTTAGGCTTAGGCTTAGGCTTTGGGTTAGGCTGAGGGTGAGGGTGGGGTTGAGGATTAGGGTTAGGGTGATGGTTATAGTTAGGGTTATGGTGAGGGTTAGGATGGGGGTTAGGGTTAGGATTAGGGTTAGGGTGAGGGCTAGGAAGAGGGTGAAGTTTAGGGTAAGGGATAAGCTTAGACTTAGGGTTAGGCTGAGCATGAGGTTAAGGGTTAGTGATAGGGTGAGGTTTAGTGTTAGCGTTAGGGTTAGAGTTAGGGTTAGGGTGAGGGTGAGGTTTAGGGGTAGTTTCAGGGTCAGAGTGAGGGGTGGGTTAGGGTGAGGGTTAGGGTGGGTGTGACGGTAAGGTTAAGGGTGAGAGTTAGGTTGAGGGTCAGGGCTATGGTAAGGGTGAGGGTTAGGTTTAGGGTGAGGGTTAGGGTTAGGGTGAGGGTGAGGGTTTGGGTTAGATTGAGGATTAGTGTTAGGGTTAGTGTGAGGTTTAGGGTGAGGATGAGGTTAGGGTTAGGGTGAGGGCTAGGTTGAGGGTGAGGTTGAGGGTTAGATTGAGGATTAGTGTTAGGGTTAGTGTGAGGTTTAGTGTGAGGATAAGGTTTAGGGTTAAGGTTAGGGTTAGAATTAATGTTAGGGTTAGTCTTAACGTGAGGGTTAGAGTGAGGGTGAGGTTTAAGGTTAGTGTTAGGATTAGGATTAGGGTTGGGTTTAGGGTGAGTGTGAGGGGTAGGGTTAGCGTTAGGGTTAGGCTTAGTGTTAGGCTGAAGATGAGGGTGAGTGTGAGGGTTAGGGTTAGGATGAGTGTTAGTGTTAAGTTTAGGGTGAGAGTTAGAATTCCGGTTAAGTTTAGGGTTAGAGTGAGGGTTAATGTAAGGGTTACAGTGAGGGTGTGGGTTAGAGTTAGTTTGAGGGTTAGGGTTATGGTTAGTGTTAGGGTGAGGTTTAGGATCAGGGTTAGGGTTAAGATTAGGATTAGGGTGAGGGCTAGGGTGAGGGTGAGGTTTAGGGTTAGGGTTAGGGTGAGGTTTAGTGTTAGGTTTAGGGTTAGGGTTAGGGTGAGCGTGAGGTTTAGGTTTAGAGGTAAGTTTAGGTTGAGTCTGACGGTGAGGTTTATGGTTAGGGTTAGTGTTAGAGTTATTTATACTGTGAGGGTTAGGGTGAGGTTGAGAGTAAGGCTTCGTGTTAGGATTGGGATTAGAGTAAGGGTTAGGGTGAGTGTGAGGGTTAGGTTTAGGGTTAGGGTTAGACTTAAGGTGAGGTTGAGGGTGAGGGTTAGTGTTAGGGTGAGAGTTAGGTGTAGGGTTAGGGTGAGAGTTATTGTTCGAGTTAAATTTAGGGTTAGGGTTAGGGTTACAGTGAGGGTGAGGGTTAGGGTTAGGTTGATTGTTAGAGTTAGGGTTAGGATTAGTTTGAGGGTTAGGGTTATGGTTAGTGTTAGGGTTAGGGTAAGGGTGAGGTTTAGGGTTAGATATAGGGTTAGGGTGAGGATTAGGTTAGGGATAGGGTTAGGGTTTGGGTGAGGTTTAGGGTTAGGGTTAGAGTTAGGGTGAGAATTACAGTGACGGTGAGGGTGCAGGTTAGTTTGAGGCTTAGGTTTAGAGTTAGGGTTAGGGTTATGCTCACTGTTAGGGTTAGGGTTAGTGTTAGAGTTAGTGTTACGGTGAGGAAGTAGGGGGAGGGGGAGGGTAAGGCTTAATGTTAGGATTAGGAATAGGGTAATGGTTTGGGTGAGTGTGAGGGTTAGGTTTAGGTTTAGTGTTAGGGTAAGGCTGAGCATGAGGTTGAGTGTGAGGGTTAGGGTTAGGGATATGGTGAGGTTTAGTGTTAGGGTTAGGGTTAGAGTTAGGGTTAGGGTTAGGATGAGGGTCAGGGTGGGGCTGAGGATTTGGGTTAGACTTAGGGTTATTGTTAGGGTGATGATGAGTTTTAGGGTTAGAGTTAGGTTTAGGGGGAGGGTTAGGTTGAGGTTTAGGGTTTGGGTTAGTGTTAGGGTTAGGGTGAGGGTGAGGATTCGGTTGAGGTTCAGGTATAGGGTTAGGTTTAGGATTAGGGTTAGGGTGAGCATGAGTATGAGGCTTAGGGTGAGGGTTAGGCTTAGGCTTATGGTTAGGCTGAGGGTGAGGGTGGGGGTGAGGATTAGAGTTAGCGTGATGTTTATGGTTAGGGTTAGTGTTATTGTTAGGGTTAGGGTTTGAGTTAAGGTGAGGGTGAGGGTTCGGGTGAGGGTTAGGTTTAGGGTTAGGGTGGGGTTTAGGGTTAGGGTTAGGTTTAGCGTGAGGGTGAGGTTTAGGGTTAGATATAGGGTTAGGGGGAGAGTTAGGGTGAGGGTTAAGTCAAGGGTTAGTGTTAGGTTTAGGGTCAGGTTGAGGGTTAGGTTTAGGTTTAGGGTTAGGGTGAGGGTGAGAGTGCAGGTGAGTGTGAGGTTTAGGGTTAGGTTTATGCTTAATCTTAGGTTTATGCTTAGGGTTAGGCTGAGGCTGAGGTTTAGGGTTAAGGTGAGGGTTTGGGTTAGGTATATGGGGAGGGTTAGGATGAGGTTGAGGGTTAGGATTAGGGTTAGAGTGAGGGCTAGGGTGAGTGTTATGTTTAGGCTTAGGCTTAGGCTGAGGGTTAGGTTTAGGATTAGCGTGAGGTTGAGATTTAGGTTTAGCCTTTGGGTTAAGGTGAAGCTTAGGGTGAGGTTTTGGATTAGGGTTAGGATTAGAATTACAGTAAGGGTTATGTTGAGTGTGTGTTAGGCTTACAGTTAGGGTGAAGTTTAGGGTTAGGATTATGGTTAGCATGAGGGATAGGATGAGGGTTAGAGTTACATTGAGGGTGAGTGTTAGGGTTAGGTTGATGGTTACGGTTAGGGTTACGGTGAGGTTTAGGGTTAGGGTTAGTGTGAGGGACAGGATGAGTATTAGGGTTAGGATTAGGGTTAGGGTGAGGGCTAGGTTGAGTGTGAGGTTTAGTGTTAGTGTTAGGGTGAGGTTTAGGGTTAGAGTTAGGGTTAGAGTGAGGGTTAGGGTGAGGGTTATGGTTAGAGTGAGGGTTAGCGTTAGGGTTAGTGTTATTGTTAGGTTTAGGGTTACTGTTATGGTGAGGGTGAGGGTTACACTTAGGGTTAGGATGAGGTTTAGATTTAGGGTTAGTGTTAGAGTTAGGTTTAGGGTGAGGGTGAGGGTTAGGGTTAGAGTTAGGGATAGTGTTAGGGTTAGGGATAGGGTGAGGATTAGGTTTAGACTTAGGCTTAGGCTGAGGCTTATGCCGAGCATGAGGGTGAAGGTTAGGGTTAGGGTGAGGGTTAGGGTTAAGGATAGGATGAGGTTTACAATGAGGTTTAGGGTTAGGATTAGGTTTAGGGTGAGGGCTAGGGTGAGGTTTAGGAATAGGTTTAGGTTTAGGATTTGGGTTAGGGTGAGGGTGAGTGTGAGGGTTAGGAGTAATGTTAGGGTTAGGCTTACGGTTAGTGTGAGGGTTAGTGTTAGGATTTGGGTTAGGGTGAGGGTGAGGCTGAGGATTAGGGTTAGGTTTAGGGTTTGGTTTAGGGTTAGTGTTAGGGTTAGGGTTAGGGTTACCTTGAGGGTTAGGGTTAGGGTTAGGTTTAGGCTGAGGTTGAGTGTGGGGGTGAGGATTAGTGTTAGGGTTCGGGTTAGGGTTATTGTTTGTGTTTTGTTTAGGGTTAAGTTTGCTGTGAGGGTGAGGATGAGGGTGAGGGTTATGGTTAGGGTTAGGATTAGGGTTAGGGTTAGTGTTATTGTTAGGATTAGGGTTAGAGTTACAGTGAGGTTGAGGATGAGGGTGAGGGTTAGGCTTAGGGTGAGGTTTAGGGTTAGAGTTAGTGTTAGGGTTAGGGTGAGGGTGATGTTTAGGGTTAGAGTTAGTTTTAGGGGGAGGGTTATGGTGCGGTTTAGGGTTAGGGGTAGTGTTAGGGAGAGGGTGAGTGTGAGGGGTAGTTTGAGGTTTAGGGATAGGTTTAGGGTTAGGATTAGGGTTAGGGTGAGCATGAGTATGAGGGTTAGCCTGAGGGTTAGGCTTAGGCTTAGTGTTAGGCTGAGGGTGGGTGTGGGGGTTAGGGTTAGGGTTAGGGTTAGTGTTATTGATAGGGTTAGGGTTCGAGTTACGGTGAAGGTGAGAGTGGGGGTGAGGGTTAGTGTTAGGGTTAGGTTGGGGTTTAGAGTTAGGGTTAGGGTTAGGGTGAGGGTGAGGTTGAAGTTTAGGTTTAGATATAGGGTAAGGATGAGGGTTAGTGTGAGGGTTAGGGTTAGAGTTAGTGTTAGTGTTAGGGTGAGGGTGAGGTTTAGGGTTAGATATAGGGTTCGGGGAGGGTTAGGGTTAGGATTAGGGTTGCGGTTAGGGTGAGGTTTAGGGTTTGGGATAAGGTTAGGGTTAGAATTACGGTTAGGGTGAGGGTTAGGGTTAGGGTTAGTGTTAGAGTTAGGGTGAGGTTTAGGGTTAGTGTTAGGGTTAGGTTTAGAATTACAGTGACGGTGAGGGTGCAGGTGAATGTGAGCTTTAGAGTTAGAGTTAGGGTAAGGGTTAGGCTGAGTGTTAGGGTTAGGTTTAGTGTTAAGCTTAGGGTTAGGCTGAGCATGAGGTTGAGTGTGATGGTTAGGGTTAGGGATAGGGTGAGGTTTCGGGTTAGGATTAGGTTTAGATTTAGGGTTAGGTTGAGGTTGAGGTTTAGGGGTAGGGTTAGGTTCAGGGTGAGGGTTAGGGTTAGGGTGAGGGTGAGGGTTAGATTGAGGATTAGTGTTAGGTTTAGTTTGAGGTTTAGGGTGAAGTTGAGGAATAGGGTTAGGGTGAGGGCTAGGGTGAGGATGAGGGGGAGGGTTAGATTGAGGATTAGTGTTAGCGTTAGTGTGAGGTTTAGGGTGAGCATGAGGTTTAGGGTTAGGGTTAGGTTTAGGATTAATGTTAGGGTTAGGCTTAAGGTGAGGGTTAGGGTGAGGGTGTGGATTAGGGTTAGTGTTAGAATTAGGATTAGGGTTAGGTTTAGGGTGAGTATGAGGGTTAGGGTTAGGGTTAGGTTTAGGCTTAGTGTTAGGCTGAAGGTGAGGGTTATGGTGAAGGTTAGGGTTAGGGTGAATGTTAGGGTTAGGATTAGGGTGAGAGTTAGGGTTCGGGTTAAGTTTAGGGTTAGGGTGCTTGTTAGGGTAAGAATTACAGTGAGGGTGAGGGTTAGGGTTAGGTTGAGGGTTAGGGTTAGGGTTAGTGTTAGGGTGAGGTTTAGGATGAGTGTTAGGGTTAGGAGTAGGTTTATGGTGAGGACTAGGGGGAGGGGGAGGTTTAGGGTTAGGATTAGGGTGAGGTTTAGGGTTAGGTTGAGGGTTAGGGTTTGGGTTAGGGTGAGGTTTAGGTATAGAGTTAGCTTTAGGTTGAGTCTGTGGGTGAGGGTTAGGGTTATGGTTAGTGTTAGAGTTAGGGTTACGGTGAGGGTTAGGGTGAGGGTAAGGCTTAGTGTTAGTATTAGGATTAGGGTAAGGTTTAGGGTGAGTGTAAGGGTTAGGTTTAGGGTTAGGGTTAGGCTTAGGGTTAGGCTTATGGTGAGGGTGATGGTGAGGGTTAGGGTTAGGATGAGAGTTAGGGTTAGGGGGCAATTTAGGGTTCGGCTTAAATTTAGGGTTAGGGTGAGGGTTAGTGTTAGGGTTACAGTGAGGGTGAGGGTTAGGGTTAGTTTGAAGGTAAGGGTAAGTCTTAGGATTAGGGTGAGGGTTAGGATTAGGTTTATGGTGAGGTTTAGGATGAGGATTTGGGTTAGGATTAGGGTTCGGGTGAGGGCCAGGGTGAGGGTGAGAGTTAGGGTTAGTGTTTGGGTGAGGTTTAGGATTAGGATTAGGGTTAGGTTGAGGGTGATGTTGGGGGTGAGGATTAGGGTTAGGCTTAGGGTTATTGTTAGGGTGAAGGTGAATTTTAGAGTTAGAGTTAGGTTAAGGGGGAGTTTTAGGGTAAGGTTTAGGGTTAGGGTCAGGGTTTGGGTTAGGGTTAGGGTGAGGGTTAGGTTTAAGATTATGTTTATGGTGAGGGCGAATGTTAGGATTAGGGTTAGGGTTAGGGTTAATTTTAGGGTTAGGATTAGTGTTATTGTTAGGGTTAGGGTTAGATTTATTGTGAGGGTGAGGGTGAGGGTGAGGGTTAGGGTTAGGGTTAGGGTTAGGGTTAGGGTTAGGATGAGGCTGAGGGTGAGGGTTAGGGTTAGGCTTAGTATTAGAGTTAGGGTGAGGGTGAGGTTTAGGGTTAGATTTAGGTTTAGTTGGAGCGTTAGGTCGAGGGTTAATGTTAGGGTTAGTGTTGGGGTTAATGTTAGGGTGTGGGTTAGGTTGAGGTTTAGGGTTAGGGTGAGGGCTATGGTGAGGGTGAGTTTTAGTGTTAGGGTTAGGGTGAGGTTCAGCGTTAGGTTTAGGGTTACTGTTAGGTTGAGGTTGAGGTTTAGAGTTAGAGTTAGGGTTAGGGTGAGGCTGAGTGTGAGGTTTAGGGTTAGGGTTAGTTATAGAGTTAGGGTTAGGGTGAGGGATAGGGTGTGGGTGATGGTTAGGCTTAGTGAAAGGATTAGGATTAGGTTAAGGGTTAGGGTGTTGTCACGGTTAGGGTTAGGATGAGTTTTAGGTTTAGGGTTAGGGTTAGAGTTAAGGTAAGGGTGAGGGTGAGGTTTAGGGTTAGAATTAGGGTTAGTGTTAGGGTTAGGGTTAGGGAGAGGGTTAGTGTTTGGGTTAGGCTTAGGTTTAGGCTTAGGCTTAATCTTTGGCTGAGCATGAGGGTTAGGGTTAGGGTTAGGGTTACGGTGAGGGTTAGGATGAGGTTTAGGGTTAGGATTAGTGTTAGGGTGAGGGCTAGGCTGAGGCTGACTGTGAGGGTTGGGTTTAAGGATAGGGTTAGGATTAGGGTTAGGTTGAGGGTGAGTGTGAGGTTAGGGTTAGGGTTAGGCTTAGGGTTAGGGTGAGGGTTAGGTTTTGGGTTTGCATTAGGGTGAGGGTGAGGCTGAGGATTAGGGTTAGGCTGAGGTTTAGGGTTAGGGTTAGTGTTAGGGTTAGGATGAGGGTGAGGTTTAGGTTGAGGTTTAGGGATAGATTTAGCGTTAGGGTGAGGGTTAGGGGTAGCTTTAGTATTAGGATTAGGGTGAGGGTGAGTGTGAGGTTTAGGGTGAGGTTTAGGCTTTGGCTTAGGGTTAGGCTGAGGATGAGGGTGGGGCTGAGGATTAGGGTTAGTGTGATGGTTAGGGTTAGTGTTATTGTTAGGGTTAGAGTTAGAGTTATGGTGAGGGCGAGGGTGGGGTTGAGGGTTAGGTTTAGGGGTAGGGTGAGGGTTAGTGTAAGGGTCATGATGAGGGTGAGGGTTAGGGTTAGGTTGAGCTTTAGTCTTAGGTTTAGGGTTAGAGTGAGGGTGAGGGTTAGGGTTAGTGTGAGGGTGAGGATTAGGTTGAGGGTTAGGTTTAGGATTATGGTTAGGGTGAGGGCTAGGGTGAGGGTGAGGTTTAGGGTGAGGTTTAGGGATAGGGTGAAGGTTAGGTTTAGGGTTAGAGTTAGGGTTAGGATGAGGCTGAGGGTGAGGGTTAGGGTTAGGGTTAGTGTTAGAGTTATGGTTAGGGTGAGGGTTAGGATGAGGGTGAGGGCTAGGCTTAGGGTTAGGATTAGGATTAGGGTAAGGGTTTGCATGAGTGTGAGGGTTAGGGTCCGGGTTAGGCTTAGGCTTAGTGTTAGGCTGAGTGTAAGGGTGAGGGTGATTGTTAGGGTTAGGGTGAGGGTTAGGGTTAGTGTTATTGTTAGGGTTAGGGTTAGATTTACGGTGAGGGTGAGGGTTAGGGTTAGGTTTTGGGTGGGATTAAGGGTTAGGGTTAGGGTTAGGCTGAGGGTGAGGGTTTGGTTTAGGGTTAGGGTGAGGGTTAGGGTTGGGATGAGGGTTAGGGTTAGGGTGAGGGTTAGTGTTAGAATTAGGGTTAGGGTGAGGGTTAGGGTTAGCGTTAGGGTGATGTTTAGGGTTATGGTGAGGGTTAGGTTTAGTGTGAGTGTAAGTGTTAGGTTGAGGGTAAATGTTAGGGTGAGGTTTAGCGTTAGGGTGAGGGTTATGGTTAGGGTGAGGTTTAGGGTTAGGGTTAGGGTTATTGTTAGGGTTAGGGTTAGGTTTATGTTTATGGTGAGTTTGAGGGTGAGGGTGAGGTTTAGGATTAGGGTTAGGGTGAGATTTAGGGTTAGACTTAGGGTTAGATTTAGGGTTAGGGTGAAGTTGAGGTTTAGGTTTAGAGTTAGGGTTAGTGTGAGGGTTAGGGTGAGGGTTAGGGTTAGGGTTAGTGTTAGGGTTAGGCTTAGGGTGAGGGTTATGGTGAGGGTTAGGTTTACGGATAGAGTAAGTTTAGGATTAGGGTTAAGGTGAGGCTGAGTGTGCGGGTTAGGGTTAGTGTTAGGCTTAGGCTTAGGGTTAGGCTGAGGTTGACGGTGAAGCTTAGGGTTAGGGTTAGGTTGCGGGTTAGGGTTAGGTTTAGGTTTAGAGTTAGCCTGAAGGTGAGTTTTATGGTTAGGTTTAGGGTTCTGATAATGGTGAGGGTTAGAGTTAGCATCAGGGTTAGTGTGAGGGTTTGGGTTAGGGTTAAGGTGAGTGTTAGGTTTAATGTGAGGTTTAGGGTTGGGGTTAGGGTTAGGTTGAGGGTTAGGTTGAGGGTTAGGGTTTGGGTTAGGATTAGGCTGAGGGTGAAGTTTAGCGTAGGGTTTAGGTTAGGCTTAGTGTTAGGATTAGGGTGAGGTTAAGGTTTAGGGTGAGGGTTAGGCTTAGGGTTAGGGTGAGAGTTAAGATGAGGGTTAGGGTTTCAGTAAGGGTGAGGGTTAATGTTAGCGTGATGGTTAGGGTTAGGATTAGGGTTAGGGAGTGGGTGATGGTTACGATTTCGGTTAGGGTTGTTGTAAGTGTTATGGTTACTGTTACATTTGCAGTGAGGGTGAGGCTGTGGGTGAAGGTTAGGATTAGGGTTAGGGTTAGTTTTAGGGTTAGGATTAGTGTTAATGTTAGGGTTAGGGTTTGACTTTCGGTTTGGGTGAGGGTGAGGGTGAGGGTGAGGGTTAGGTTTAGGGTTAGGGTGAGTTTTAGGCTTAGGGTTAGGATTAGGGATAGGGTCAGGGTGAGGTTGAGGGTTAGAGTTAGGTTGAGGGGGAGGGTTAGGGTGAGGGTCAGGGTTAGGGTTAGTGTAAAGGGTTAGCATTAGGTACAGGGTGAGGGTTAGGTTGAGGTTTAGGGTTAGGGTTGGGATTAGGGTTAGGATTAGGGTTAGGGTGAGGGTGAGTATGAGGGTTAGGGTTAGGATTAGGCTTAGGCTTAGGGTTAGGCTGAGGGTAAGGGTGGATATGAGTATTAGGCTTAGGGTGATGTTCATTCTTTGGGTTAGTGTGATGGTTAGCAGGAGGGTTAGGGATAGAATTAGGGTTAGGGTGAGGGCTCGGGTGAGGGTGAGGGTTAGGGTTAGGTTTAGGCATAGGTTTAGGCTGAGGGTGATGGTGAGGTTGAGGGTTAGTGTTATGGTGATGGCTAGGGTTAGGGTTAGAGGGAGGGTTAGGATGAGGGTTCGGTTTAGGGTGAGGGTTAGTATGAGCGTGATGGTAAGAGTAAAGTTGAGGGTTAGGCTGAACCTGAGGGTTACAGTAAGGGTGAGGGTTAGGGTTAGGGTGAGGGTTAGGGTAAGTGTTAGGGTTAGGGTTAGATTGAGGATTAGGGTTAGGGTTAGTGTGAGGTTTAGGGTGAGGATGAGGGTTAGGGTTAGAATTAGGTTTAGGTTGAGGGCTAGCATGAGGGTGAGGGTTAGGGTTAGGGCTAAGTTTAGGGTGAGGGTTAGGGTGAGGGGTAGGGTTAGGTTTAGGGTGAGGGTTAGGTTTAGTGTGAGTGTTATGGTTAGGGTGAGGGTCAGGGTGAGGGTAAGGGTTATGGTGAGGGTTAGGTTGAGGGTGGGGGTTAGGGTTATGATTAGGTTTAGGGTTAGGGTGAGGTTTAGGGTGAGGGTGAGGGTTCAGTTTAGGGTTAGGTTTGTGGTGTGGGTAAGTGATAGCATGAGGGTTAGGGTGAGTGTTAGAGTTAGCATTAGGGTTAGGGTGATGGTTAGGGTGAGGGTTAGGTATAGGGATTGGGTGAGGGTGAGGGTGAGAATGCGGTTTAAGGTGAGGATTAGGGTGAGTTTTAGGGTTAGGCTGAGGGTTAGGGTTAGGGTTAGCGTGAGGGTGACGGTTAGGGTTAGAGTTTTGGTGAGGGTTCGATTAAGTGTGAGGTTTAGGGTGAGTATGAGGTTAAGGGTTAGTGTGAGGGTTAGGGTGCGTGTGAGGGTTAGGGTTAGGGTTTGGGTTAGGGTGAGGTTTAGTGTGAGGGTTAGGGTTAGGGTTATGCTTAGGGTTAGTTTGAGGGTTAGGCTGAGTGTTAGGATTAGGATTAGGGTGAGGGTTAGGTTGAGGGTTAGATTGAGGGTGAGGGTTAGTGTTAGGGTGAGGGTTGCAGTTATTATTAGGGTTAGGGTTAGGTTTAGGGTGACGGTGGTTTCGGGTGAGGGTTAGGGTGAGGGTTAGATTTAGGGTTAATGTGAGGGTTAGGATAAGGGGTAGGGTTATGTATAGGGTTAGGGTTAGGATTAGTGTGAGGTTAAGAATTAGGGTGACGGTTAGGGTGAGGGTGAGGTTTAGGGTTAGGAATAGTGATAGGGTTAGTGTTATGCTGAGGGTGAGGGTGAGGGTGAGGGTTGGGTTTAGGGTTGGGTGAGGGCTATGGTGAGGGTTAGGGTATGGGTGAGGGTTAGTGTGAGGGTGATTGTAAGGGTAAAAGTGAGGGTTAGGCTGAGGGTGAGAGTTAAGATTAGGGTGAGGGTTAGGGTTAGGGTGAGTGTTAGGTTAAGGGTTAGGGATAGAGTGAGGGTTAGATTGAGGATTAGAGTTAGGGTTAGTGTGAGGTTTGGGGTGAGGATGAGGGTTATGATTAGGTTGAGAGTTAGGTTTAGAATTAAGTTTACAGTGAGGGCTAGGGTGAGGGTGAAGTTTAGCTTTAGGGTTAGGGTGAGGTTTAGGGTTAATTTGAGAGTTAGGGTTAGTGTGAGGGTTAGTGTTAGAGTTAGGGTTAGTGTTAGGGTGAGGGGAAGTGTGAGGGTGAGGGTTAGTGTTAGTGTGAGGGTTATGTTTGGGGTGAGGGTTAGTGTTAGGGTTAGGTTATTATTATGGTTAGGGTTATGGTGAGGGTGAGTGTGTGGGTTAGGGTTAGGTATAGGTTTAGGTTTAGGGTTAGGCTGAGGGTGAGGTTGAGCTTGAGGATTAGGGTTAGGGTGATGGTTAGGGTTAGGGTTAGAGTGAGGGTTAGGATGAGGGTTAGGATGAAGGTGAGGATTAAGGTTATGTTTAGGGTGAGGTTTAGGGTTAGGGTTAGGGTTAGGGTTAGGTTGAGGTTGAGGTTTAGGTTTTGAGTTAGGGTTAGGGTGACAGTTAGTGTTAGGGTTAGGGTTAGGTTTGGGGTTAGGGTGAGTGTTAGGGTTAGGATTAGGGTTAGGGTTATGGTGAAGGTGAGGTTTAGGGTTATGGTGAGGCTTTGGGTTAGTATGAGGTTTAGTGTTAGGGTGAGGGTAAGTGTTAGGGTGAGGGTTAGGATTAGGTTTAGGGTTAGGGTGAGGTTTAGGGTGATGTTGAGTTTTAAGGTTAGGGATAGGTTTGTGGTGTGGGTAAGTGATAGCATGAGGGTTAGGGTGAGGGTTAGAGTTAGCATTAGGGTTAGGGTGAGGGTTAGGCTGAGGGTGCAGGTGAGAGTGAGGGTTAGGATGAGAATTAGGGTGAGGTTTAGGGTTAGGGAGAGGGTTAGGGTTAGGGTGAGTGTTAGGATTAGGGTTATCCTTAGGGTTAGGGTGAGGGTTAGGCTGAGGGTTAGGCTTAGAATTATGGTGAGGATTAGGGTGAGGGTTAGGGTGAGGGTGAGGGTTAGGGTTCTGGTGAGTGTTAGGATTATTATTAGGGTTAGAGTCAGCTTTAGGGTGACGGTGAGGTTTAGGTTGAGGGTTGGGGTGAGGTTTAGGGTTAGGGTTAACGTGAGTGTTAGGATAAGGGGTAGGGTTACAGTTATGGTGAGGGTTAGGTTTAGTGTGAGAGTTAGGTTTAGGGTTAGGGTTAGGATTAGTGTGAAGGTAAGAATTAAGGTGATGGTTAGGGTGAGGGTGAGGTTTAGGGTTAGGAATAGTGATAGGGTTAATGTTATGCTGAGGGTGAGGGTGAGGGTGAGGGTTAGGGTTAGGTTTAGGGTGAGGGCTAGGGTGAGGGTTAGGGATAGGGTGAGGTTTAGGGTGAGGGTGATGGTAAGGGTAAAGGTGAGGGTTAGGCTGAGTGTGAGGTTTAATATAAGCGTGAGGTTTAGTGTTAGGGTGAGGGTTAGGGTAAGGTTTCAAGTTAGGGTTAGGGTGAGGGTTAGATTGATTATTACGGTTAGGGTTAATGTGAGGTTTAGGGTGAGGATGAGGGTTAGGGTTAGGGTGAGGGTGAGGGTTAGAGATAGGGTTAGGGTTAGGGCTAGGGTGAGGTTTAGGGTTAGGTTTAGGGTTAGGGTGAGGTTTAGGTTTACGGTGAGGGTGAGGTTAATGTTTAGGGTGAGGGTTAGGGTTGGGGTTAGGGTTAGTGTGAGGATAAGGTTGAGGGTTAGGCTGAGTGTTAGGGTGACGGTGAGGGTGAGGGTTAGGGTTGGGGTTAGGGTTAGAGTGAGGGTTAGGGTGAGGGGTAGAGTTAGGGTTACAGTGAGGATTAGGGTTACTGTGAGGCTTAGGGTTAGAGTGAGGATAAGGGATTAAGGATAGGGTGAGGGTTAGCGTTAGGGTTAGGGTGAGGGTTAGTGTTAGTTTGGAGTTTAGGTTTAGGGGGAGTGTTAGGTTTCGTGTGAGTGATAGGGTTAGGGTTAGAGTGAGGGTTATGGTTAGGGTGATGTGTAATATGAGGGTTAGGGTTAGGGTGAGATTTAAGGTAAGGGTAAGGTTTAGGGTGAGGCTGAGGGTAAGGGTTAGGATTAGGGTGAAGGTTAGTGTTAGGGTTAGGGTCTGAGTTAGGGAGAGGGGAAGGGTGAGGATAAGGTAAGAGTGAGGGTTGGGGTGAGGGTGAATGTTAGAGTGAGGATGAGGGTTCTGGAGTGTGTGAGGATTAGGGTTTGGGTGATGGTTAGGGTTAGTGTGAGTGTTAGGGTGACGGTGAGGGTGAGTTTTAGGGTTGGGATTAGAGTTAGAATGAGTAGTAGAGTGAGGGGTAGGGTTAGGTTTAGGGTGAGGGTTAGGGTTACTGTGAGGGTTCAAGTTAGGGTTAGGCTTAGTGTTAGGTTGAGGGTAAGGGTTAGGTTGAGGGTTAGGGTTAGGGTGAAGTTTAGGGTTAATGTGAGGGTTAGGTTTAGGGTGAGGGTTAGGGTGAGGGTTAGGGTTAGGTTGATGTTTAGGGTGAGGGTGAGAGTTAGGGTGAGGGTGAAGGAGAAGGTTGGGTTGAGTGTTTGGGTTAGGGTTAGGATGAGGTTGAGGGTGAAGTTGAGGCTTAGGGTTAGTTTTAGGGTAAGGTTGAGTGTGAGGGTTAGGGATAGGGTTAGTCTTAGGCTGAGGGTGAGGGTGAGGGTGAGGTTTAGGGTTAGGGTTAGGGTTAGCGTTAGGGTTATGGTGAGGGTTAGGGTTAGGTTGGAGTTTATGGTTAGGGTGAGGGTTAGGTTTAGGGATAGGTTTAGGATGAGGGGGAGGGGGAGGGTTAGGGTTAGGATTAGGGTTATGGTGAGCCTGAGGGTGAGGGTTAGTGTGAGGGTTAGGGTTACGGTAGGGTTAGGCTAAGGGTTAGAGTGAGGGTTATGTTTAAGGTGATGATTAGGTTGATGGTGAGGGTTAGGGTGAGGTTGAGGGTGAGGATTCGGTTGAGGGTTTGGGTTAGGGTGAGGGTCAGGGTTAGGTTTAGAGTTAGGGTTATGCTTAGGATGAGGGTGATTGTGAGGGTTAGGTTTAGGGTTATTTTTAGGCTTAGGTTTAAGCTGAAGGTGAGTGTGAGTGTTAGGGTTAGGGTGAGTGTGAGCGTTAGGGTTAGGTTTAGGGATAGGCTGAGGGTTAGATGAGGGTGAGGCTTAGGGTTAGGGCGAGTGTTAGGCTTAAGGTTAGTGTGAGGGTTAGGGATAGTTTGATGGTTAGGGTAAGGTTTAGAGTTAGGGTAAGGGTGAGGGTGAGCGTGACTGTTAGGGTGCAGGTGAGGTTTAGGGTTAGGTATAGGGTTCGGGTGAGGGTTTAGTGTCAGGGTTAGGATGATGGTTAGGATGAGGGGTAGGGTTAGGGTTAGGGTGAGTTTTAAGGTGAGGTTTAGGGTTAGGTTTAGTGTTAAGGTGAGGGTTAGGGTGAGGGTAAGTTTTAGGGTGAGGGTTAGGGTGAGTGTGAGTTTAGGGTTAGGGTTATGGAGTGGTTTAGGGTTAGGTTTAGGATGAAGGTGATGGTGAGAGTGTGGGTTAGGGATTAGTTTTAAGGTTAGGGTTAGTGTTATTGTTAGGGTTAGGGTTACGATTACAGTGAGGTTGCTGGTGAGGTGAGGTTTAGCGTTAGGGTTAGCATTAGGGTGAGGGTTAGGGTGAGGGTAAGTGTTGGGGTGAGGGTTAGGGTTAGGGAGAGGTTAAGGGTTAGGGTTAGGGTTAGGTTGAGGGTTAGGGTTAGCATTAGGGTTAGGTTGAGGACTAGGGTGAGGGATAAGATTAGGTTAGGGTGAGGGTTAGGGTTAGAGTGAGGATTAGAGTGAGGGTAAGAATAAGGGTAAGGGTGAGGGTTAGGGTGAGTTTGAGGGTTATGGTAAGAGTGAAGGTTATGATTAGGGTGAGGTTTAGTGTGAGGGTTACGATTAGTGTGAGGGTGAGATTGAGGGTTAGGGTAAGGGTAAGGGTTAGGGTTAGGGTGAGGGTAAGATAAGGTTGAGGGTTAGGGTTAGGTTTAGGGTGAGGGTTAGAGTGAGTGTGAGGTTTAGGGTTAGGGTTAGTGTTAGGGTGAGGGTGTTAGGGTTTTGTATAGGTTTACGGTGAGGGTGCGGGTTAGGTTTAGGGTGAGGTTTAGGGTTAGAGTTAGGGTTAGGGTGAGGATGAGGGTTAGGATAAAGGTTAGGGTTAGGGTTATTTTTAGGGTTATGTTTAGGTTTATGATTACGTTGAGGGTGAGGGTTATGGTTAGGGTGAGGTTTAGGATTAGGGTTAGTTTTAAAGTTAGGGTTAGCATGAGGTTTAGCGTGAGTGGTAAGGTTAAGGTTAGGGTGAGGGTTAGGGTTAGTTTGAGGGTTACGGTTAGGGATAGGGTGAGGGTTAGGATGAGGGTTAGGGTGAGGGTAAGGTTTAGGGTGAGGTTTAGAGTCAGTGTGAGGTTTAGGGTTAGGGTTAGTGTTAGGGTGAGGGTAAGTGTTAGGGTTAGGTTTAGGTTTATGGTGAGGGTGAGGGTTAGGTTTAGGGTGAGGGTTAGGGTTAGGGTTAGGGTTAGCGTGAGGGTGAGGGTTAGGATAAAGTTTAGGGTTAGGGTTATTTTTAGAGTTATGTTTAGGTTTATGGTTATGTTGAGGGTGAGGGTTAAGGTTATGGTGAGGTTTAGGATTAGGGTTAGGTTTAGGGTTAGTGTTAGGATGAGGTTTAGGATGAGTGGTAGGGTTAAGGTTATGGTGAGGGTTAGGTTTAGTGTGAGTGTTAGGTTTAGGGTTAGGTTTAGGATTAGTGTGAAGGTAAGAATTAGGGTGACGAGTTCCGGGAAGATGGCGGAGGAGAAGCTGGAATCTGAACAAGCTCTCGCATAGAAAGCAGTTTTAGAATTCCAGTGAATAGTCCTAAGCCAGAGAATCACACCAAGTGTGCCATCACAGGACAGAGAGTTAGACAAGAGAAGGGAAGCCAAGGAAACACATCAGCTGCCGCTGCGGTGGCAGGGTCGCGGCAGCGACCACCGCCGCGGGGTCATACCTGAGACTCAGAGAGTCCGGGACGAAGGAGCCAGACGCAGCGGACGAGCGGATTCTACTCAACACCAACAAGAACCAACAAGGAACGGACATCTTCATCCTGCTGTTTGCAGACCAGAGACGACCCAGGATCCAAGACTCGGCGTGAGTACAAGCCCGACATCCTCACTCCTTCTCAGGGAGCAGAGGAGGGAAGGCCACCCCTCCCCCCCCAGCACCGGTGATCTCCATCTTGGATACCGACCAAGCTCGGAGGAGCTGCCAGCTCCAGCTCAGGCCTTGGAATAAAACGAGTCATTTAGCAGGTCACAAGAACTTAATGGCGAAGTGACCTGCCAGACTCAGCTCCATCCAGGGAAAAGTCACCCAGCTCAGGCGCCAGCCATCGGAGTGCCTTGCCTCACTGGGTAACCAGAGCCAGAGGCTGCCCCTCCCTCTAGCAGCCACCACAATCAATTGAAAAACAGAAACCCTGAGAATGGCTCCAGGCTGGGCGCTGTGAGCTTTATCACAAAATAGCCCCAGGGAAAAGCTACTGTTTGTTGAAAGGCCTCAACTCTACCCAGAACCTAGCCTCATCACCACATCCCCCTCTTTTGTGATTCTCAAAGCAGATCACCCTCCCAGAAAACTAACCTGGGAGGGGGATCTCAAAAGCTTGGGTAAAGCAGAGCATTTTTCTGCTTCTTCCAACCAACCGACTTAAGAAACCAATCAAGCCACAGGACCTCAAGCTGACCAGAGACTCCAACAAGAGACTGGTTACAGACAAAAGGGAGATACAGGATTCTTCCCACTCCTCCCCCCCCCAAAAAAAAATCAAAAGAATTTTTTTTCTTTTTTTTTTTCTTCTTCTTCTTTTCTTTTTTTTGCTTGTTTTTTTGTTACCTTATATATATATATATATATATAAATTTTTTCCCTTCTAAAACTTTTATTAATCTTTAATTTTTGCCTCTTCTGAAAAAATAATTGTTTTCCAGTAACTTTTTTTTTCTCATCTTATAATTTTTATTTTAGGAATATGTGAATGAGCGTTTTCCTTTCTTTTCTTGTCTTCTTTCTCTTTTGCTTTCTTTCTTAATTATCTTTTTTTTTGTCTAGCTCTACTGAACTTCTGACCTTTTCTTCTCCCTTTCCCATCCTTAAAGTTTTTCACATCTCCTCTATGTCCCTCCCCTTCTCTGAACATATTCACATTCCTCTCAAAATAGACGGTCTTTTAACCTCTATAATAACATTAATTTTTACGTTTCTATTTTTTTTCTGGTCTCTCTTCATTCTCCTTTCCGTCTCTTCTTTTACTCTCTCTCTCTACTTGCATCCTTCCCAACCCATTTCCTACATTGTGATTAGGACATAGTTAACTCTCCCTGTGCCTCCCCACACCAATCTATTCCTATTTTCTACCCACATCTCTCCCTAATCCTAATACTTTCTGGTTTTCCAAATTCTTTTCTGTGGTTCGAAGTCCTTTAACATATAGTTGTTTGATGTTGAATAGATGTATCTGTTGAACTAGATTGTATCTGTAGACTATTGACTGTACAAACGCAAACTTTGGTTGATGGTTGCCTTAAGATAGTGTTCTAGCACAAAACTGGTGCAATCTTCATCTCAAATGGGCAGAGTAAGCCGGAAAAACACAAGAAAAATGGCAAATTCGGGTATCTCAATTCCCAATCTTGATAATCAGGGATTAGAACAGATAAAGAATAATCCAGAGGAGAGTTCCCAAATAGCTCTACAAACACTAATAGCAAACATGATAAATGAGAAGTTTGACAATGTACAAAGGACTCTGTATGAGCGTGATAGGGAGAGAGAGGAGGCATCCCAGAAGTTTATACAGGAATATCACAAGCGTGAGGAAGCTACTCAAAAACTGATACAGGATTTGCGTGAACAACTTGAGAATACTCAAAGAGAAAGGGAGGAATGGCGTGAGCAGGCAGAGAACACTCAAAGAGAACTGCAGGAATCCCACGAACGGGAAGAAAGAGAACTGCAGGAATCCCACAGACGGGAGGAAGCTAATCAAAGAGTAATTCAGGAATTGAGATACCAGGTAGAGAATACACAAAGATCACTAAAGGCATTCATGGAATCCATTAACAAAGAGCTGAAGGAAGTCAGGGAGACCACAAAGGGAATGCTGAATGGAACCCAACAGAAGGAATGGGAGTCCAAAGAAACCATAACCAATCAACTAAGTGATTTGAGAACAAACACTGAACACCAAATTAAGGAAGTAAAGAAATTCATACAAGACCTAAAACAGAGCTTCAACAAAGAACTTGAAGCCATCAAAGCTGACCAATTAGAAGGAAAAGAGATAAAAAACAAAGTAGAGAGTCTTGACAGCAGGTTAGACCATGCAGAAGATCGAATCTCAGGGATTGAAGACAGCCTAGATATTATAGAGAAAGAACATACAACCATCCAAGACAAGTCCAAGAAATATGATAAGTCTATCCAACACCTGGAAGACACCATCAGAAGGCCCAATCTAAGGATAATGGGTGTAGAGGAGCACCTAGAAACAGAAGTTAATGGTCTAGGAAATTTGTTTAACAGGATCCTAGCAGATACAAGAAGCTTTTAGAACCCCAAATAGACCAGACCAGAATAGGACATCCCACCGTCACATTATAATCCACACAGGATCAACCCAGACCAAGGAAAAGATCCTTAAAGCTGTCAGGGAGAAAAGCGTAATCACCTATAAAGGGAAACCAATCAGAATTACCTCAGATTTCTCAGCAGAGACAATCAAAGCAAGAAGAGCCTGGAATGACGTATGCCATGCCCTAAAAACAAACAACTATCAACCAAGAATACTGTACCCAGCTAAACTCTCCTTCATAACTGAAGGCCAAATAAAAACCTTCCATAGCAAAGAAAAATTGAAACAATACATCTCCACCAAACCAGCCCTACAAAAGATCCTTAAAGATGTCCTACACATAGAAAACCAACAAGACCGCAACAAAGGCCAAGAAACTGCACCCAAACTGAGAATCCAAGAACCTTAGGAAGAACCCAGTTTTCGCAGCCCCCAAGAAGGTGGATAACATGGCAGGAACTCCCAAATACCTCTCAGTCCTATCTCTTAACGTTAACGGACTGAACTCTCCAATTAAGCGACATAGACTGTCTAGTTGGATTAAAAAACAAGACCCTTCTATCTGCTGCCTGCAGGAGTCACATCTTGCCCGTAAAAACAAACACATTTTCAATGTTAAAGGCTGGAACAAAATCTACCAAGCAAACGGCCCTCATAAACAGGCGGGAGTTGCAATCCTAATATCAGATGAAATAGACTTCAAATTAAAATTCGTGAGAAGAGATAAAGAAGGTCGCTACATACTAATTAAAGGATCTCTCCTTCAGGAGGATATTACAATTCTAAATATCTATTCGCCAAACAATGGAGCACCCAAATTTATCAAAGAAACACTACTTTCCCTCAAATCCCATATAGATCCAAAGACATTAATTGTTTGGGATTTTAACACACCACTCTCCCCACTAGATAGATTAACTCGGCAAAACTCAACAGAGAAACCGCAGATCTAAACAGCTGCATAGACCAACTAGACTTAACAGACATTTACCGAACATTTCACCCAGCAGCATCAGAATACACGTTCTTCTCAGCAGCACATGGAACGTTTTCTAAAATAGACCACATTTTAGGCCACAAAGAAAACTTGTCTAAATTAAGAAACATTGAAGTTATACCTTGCATTCTCTCTGACCACAAGGGAATAAAATTAGAACTCAACACCAAAAGCCACCAAAGAAAGTCCGGTATCACATGGAGGCTGAACAACACACTGCTGAATCATGAGTGGGTCATGGAAGTGATTAGAAAGGAAATTCAAATGTTCATGCTATTCAACAAAAATGAACACACAAATTACCAGCTCCTCTGGGACACAGCAAAGGCAGTACTCAGAGGCAAGTTTATAGCTCTGAGCTCCTACATCAACAAATTGGAGAGATCTGAAACTAACAATTTAATGACACATCTAAACCTCCTTGAAAAAGAGCAGCAAGATAAACCCCAATCCAGTAGACGGAAAGAAATAATCAAAATTAAATCAGAATTAAATGAATTAGAATCCAAAAAAACTATAGAAAGAATCAACAAAACAAAGAGTTGGTTCTTCGAAAAACTTAACAAAATTGACAGACCCTTAGCAAACCTTATCAGAAAAAGGAGAGAACACACCCAAATTAATAAACTCAGAGATGAGAATGGAAACATCACCACGGAAACAACCAAGATTCAGAACATTATAAGGGAATACTTCTCAAAACTTTATGCTAATAAGTTTGAGAACTTGACAGAAATGGACCTTTTCCTAGCAAATATTGACATGCCAAAACTAAACCAAGATGAGTTAAACCAGCTTAACAGGCCCATATCAAGCACTGAAATAGAAACAGCAATAAGAGACCTCCCAGCTAAGAAAAGTCCAGGACCAGATGGTTTTACATCGGAATTTTACAAGGCCTTCAAAGCAGAGCTCACACCAATACTCCTCCAACTCTTCAATGAAATTGAAAGAGAAAGCTCACTACCGAACACATTCTATGAAGCCATCATAACCCTCATCCCAAAACCAGGCAGGGACTCATCAAAGAAAGAGAACTATAGACCCATTTCTTTGATAAACATTGATGCAAAACTTCTCTACAAAATTTTGGCCAATCGACTTCAACAATTCATCCAAAAAAATCATACACCATGATCAAACAGGATTCATTTCAGGGATGCAAAGCTGGTTCAATATACGCAAATCAATTAATATTATTCATCACATCAACAGGAGAAAGAATAAGAACCACATGGTTATCTCAATAGATGCAGAAAAAGCATTTGACAAGATCCAACACCCCTTTATGATGAAGGTTCTGGAAAAATTAGGAATCCATGGAACATTCCTCAATACAATAAAGGCTGTATATGACAAACCTACAGCCAGCATTATACGCAATGGTGAAAAACTAAAGCCATTTCCTCTTAACTCAGGAACAAGACAAGGATGCCCACTCTCTCCACTTCTCTTCAATCTAGTATTAGAATGCCTAGCTACAGCAGTAAGACAAGATGCAGACATAAAGGGGATCCAAATAGGGAAAGAAGAAATAAAACTCTCCCTCTTTGCAGATGACATGATCTTGTATTTAAAGAATCCCATAGACTCCACTCACAAATTACTCAAGCTGATTCAAAACTTTGGCAAAGTAGCAGGTTATAAAATTAACCCCCAAAAATCAATGGCTTTTCTATATGCCAACAATGAGAAAAGTGTGGCTGAAATTAGGAAAGCAACTCCATTTGTAATAGCCCCACAAAAAATAAAATACCTAGGAATTAACTTAACCAAAGAAGTGAAGGACCTCTATGATGAAAACTTTAAAATCTTGAAAAAGGAAATCAACACAGAACTTAAAAAATGGCAAAACCTCCCATGCTCCTTGATTGGCAAGATTAACATCGTGAAAATGGCAATACTTCCCAAGGTTATCTACAAATTCAGCGCGATACCTATCAAAATTCCACCCTCATTCTTCAAGGAAATAGAAGAGGCAATCCAAAAATTCATATGGAACAATAAAAGACCCCGAATAGCAAAAACTCTCCTCAACGGAAAGAACACTGCTGGAGGAATATCAATACCAAATTTCAAACTCTATTATAAAGCCATAGTAATCAAAACAGCTTGGTATTGGCATAAGAACAGACCTCAGGACCAATGGAATAGAATTGAAAACCCAGAAATGAACCTACAGACCTATAGACATCTAATCTTTGATAAGGAAGCTAAAACAATAGAATGGAAGAAAGACAGCCTCTTCAGTAAATGGTGCTGGCAAAATTGGTTAACTACATGTAGAAAACTAAAGCTAGATCCTTATATATCACCCTGCACCAGAATCAACTCCAAATGGATCAAAGACCTTGAACTCAAAGCAGACACTCTGAAAACATTACAGGATGGAATAGGAGAAACCTTAGGTCTCCTTGGCTCAGGCAGAAATTTTCTGAATAGAGACCGGGAAGCACAACAAATCAAAGAAAGGTTGGGCAAATGGGATTGCATACGGTTGCAGAGCTTCTGCAGGGCAAATGACATAGCTAGCAAGATCAATAGAAAGCCCACCGATTGGGAGAAGATCTTTACTAGCCATACAACAGACAAGGGTCTCATATCTAAAATATACTTGGAACTCAAAAAATTAAACCCCCCAACAACAAATCCTCAAAGAAACAACTGCCCAATAAATAAGTGGGCGAAAGACTTAAAGAGAAGCTTCTCTGAAGAAGAAAGAAGGATGGCCAATAGACACATGAAGAAATGTTCAACATCCCTAGCCATAAAAGAAATGCAAATCAAAACAACATTGAGATATCACCTCACTCCAGTTAGAACAGCAAAAATCAAGAACTCTAACAACAACAGATGCTGGAGGGGATGTGGACAGAAAGGAATCTTACTTCATTGTTGGTGGGAATGTAAACTTGTTCAACCACTTTGGAAAGCAGTATGGAGGTTCCTCAAAAGACTTCACATAGATCTCCCCTATGATCCAGCAATCCCACTTTTGGGCATTTACCCAAATGTTTACAAACAAGACGACACTAAAGCTACCAGCACAACTATGTTTATTGCAGCATTATTTACCATAGCTAAGATATGGAACCAACCCAGATGCCCCTCAGTAGATGAATGGATCAAGAAAATGTGGTATATATACACAATGGAATTCTATGCCTCCATCAGAAAGAATGACATTTCCCCATTTGTTAGGAAATGGAAAGGTTTGGAAAAAATTATATTAAGTGAAGTAAGCCAGGCCCAAAGAAGCATAGGTCCCATGGTTTCCCTTATTTGCAATATCTAGTATAGGTATGAGTCAAGCGGAAAAGGTCAGATAATGTGATGTTAGGAAAATGAACCCTTAAATATGTATTTTAATGTTTTTGTTTCTTTCATGCATGTGTTTCTAACGCATTTATAAGATTATTTCTTTGTTGCTTTGTATGTCCCTCCCCGACAGTGTAACCCGCGCTTTCACTATATTTGATGTCAGTATAACATGTGGAGGAGATGGGGACAAACAAGTCGTTTAAGGATTCAGGTGGACCTGTTGCAACAATGAGAAGTACAAAATGTCATGTCAAAACCAGCTTTACAATGTCGGTGTGGGGGGGGGGAGGGGGGTATAATTGGGTGGGGGGAGGGGGGAGGCTGGGAAGGGAGGTGAAGGGTAAACAAAGGAGGAGGCTGCAATGCTTGGTAAGAAATGTATGCATTATCCTGCCCATGTAATTGTAGCCACTCTGTACAGTATGTTCTCAAATAAAATAAAATAATATTAAAAAAATTAAAAAAAAAGAATTAGGGTGACGGTTAGGGTGAGGGTGAGGTTTAGGGTTAGGATTTGGGTTATCGTTAGTGTTACGCTGAGGGTGATGGTGAGGGTGAGGGTGAGTTTTAGGGTTAGGGTTAGGGTGAGGGCTAGGATGAGGGTTAGGGTTAGGGTGAGATTTAGGTTTAGGGTGAGGGGTCGGGTTAGGGTTAGGGTTAGTTTGAGGGTGGTATGAGGGTGAGGTTTAGGGTGAGAGTTAGGGTTAGGGTTAAAATTAGGGTGAGGGTTAGGGTTAGGGGTAGGGTTATGGTTATGGGGGTATTAGGGTTAATGTGTGGGTTAAGGTTAGGGTGAGGATAAAGTAAGGGTTAGGGTTAGGGTGAGGGTGAGGTTTATGGTTACTGTTAAAGTGAGGGTTAGGGTTAGGTTTAGTGTTAAGATAAGGGTGAGGGTGAAGGTTAAAGTTAGGCTTATGGTTAAGGAGAGGGTGAGGGTGAGTGTGAGGTTTAATGTTAGGTTTAGGGTTAGGCTGAATATTAGGGTTAGAGTGTAGGTTAGGATTAGGGTTAGGGTGAGGGTTAGGTTTTGGGTTAGGCTGAGGGTTAGGGTTAGGATTAGGGTGAGGTTTAGGGTGAGGGTTAGGGGGAGGGGGAGGATTAGGTTTAGAGTGAGGCTTAGGGTTAGGATTAGGGTTAGTGTCAGGGTTAGGGTGACTGTGAGGTTTAGAGTGAGGGTTATGTTTAGGGTTAAGGTGAGGGTTAGGATAAGGGGTAGGGTTACGGTGAGGGTGAGAGTTAGGTTTAGTGTGAGAGTAAAGGTTAGGGTAAGGGTTAGGATTAGTGTGAGGGAAAGAATTAGGTTGATGGTTATGGTGAGGGTGAGGTTTAGGTTTAGGAATAGGGATAGGGTTAGTGTTACGCTGAGGGTGAGGGTGAGCGTTAGGTTTAGGGTTAGGGTGAGGGCTAGGGTGAGGGTTAGGGTTAGGGTGAGGGCTAGGGTTAGGGTGAGGGTAAGGATTAGGTTTAGTTTGAGGGTGGTGTGAGGGTGAGGTTTAGGGTGAGGCTTTGGGTTAGGGTGAGGGCTAGGTTGAGGGTGAACTTTAGGGTTATGATGAAGGTTAACATTAGGTTTAGGGTGAGGGTTAGGTTTAGTGTGAGATTTAAGGTTAAGGATAGGTTGAGGTTGAGGGTAAGGGTTATGGTGAGGGTTCTGGTGAAGGTGAAGGTAAGGGTTATGATTAGAGATAGGTTTAGGTTTAGTCTGAGGGTGAGAGTGAGAGTGCGGGTGAGGTTTAGGGTTAGGGTTAGGGTGAGGGTGAGGGCTAGGGTGAGGGTCAGGGTTAGGGTGAAGGTGAGGTTGAGGGTGAGGCTGAGGGTTAGGGTGAGGGTGAGGGTTTGGTTTAGGGTTAGGGTTAGGGTGAGGGTTAGGGTTAGAGTTACTGTATGGATGAGGGTTAGGGTTAGGTTGAAGGTTAGGGTTAGGTTTAGTGTGAGGTTTAGGGTTAGGTTTAGGGTGAGGGTTAGGTTGAGGGTTATCGTTTGAATTAGGGTTAGGGTGCGGGATAGGTTGAGGGTGAGGTTTAGGGTTAGGGTTAGGCTTACGCTTAGGGTTAGGCTGAGGGTTAGGGTGGGGATGAAGAATAGGTTTTGGGTGATGGTTAGGGTTAGGGTTTGGGTGAGGATTAGGGTTAGGATTAGGTTTAGGGTGAGGGCTAGGGTGAGGGTGAGGGTTAGGGTTAGGTTTAAGGTTAGGTTGAGAGAGAGGGTGAAGTTAAGGTTTAAGTTTGGGGAAAGGGTTAGACTTAGGGTTAGGGTACGGGTTAGGTTAGGGTTAGGGTTGGAGTTAGCCTTAAGGTGAGGTTTATGGTTAGGGATAGGGTTAAGGTTCTGGTAAGGGTGAGGTTTAGAGTTAGCATGAGGGTTAGGGTGAGGGGTAGGGTTAGGGTTATGGTGAGAGTTAGGGTTAATGTGAGGTTTAGGGTTAGGTTTAGGGTTAGGCTTAGGGTGAGGGTTAGGTTGATCGTTAGGTTTTGGGTTACAGTTAGGGTGAGGGTGAGGGTTATTGTGAGTTTTAATTTAGGCTTAGTGTTAGGATTAGGGTGAGGTTAAGGGTTAAGGTGAGGGTTAGGTTTAGGGTGAGGGTGAGGCTTAAGATGATGGTGAGGGTTACAGTGAGGGTCAGGGTTAGGGTTAGGGTGAGGATTACGTTTAGGATTAGGGTTACGGTGAGGGTGATGGTTAGGATTAGGGTTAGGATCATTGTAAGTGTTATGGTTAGGGTTACATTTGCAATTAGGGTGAGGCTGAGTGTGAAGGTTAGCGTTAGGGTTAGGGTTAGTTTTAGGTTTAGGATTAGTGTTAATGTTAGGGTTAGGGTTAGAGTTACGGTTTGGGTGAGGGTGAGGGTGAGAGTTAGGGTTAGGATTAGTGTGAGGTTTAGGGATAAGGTTAGGATTAGGGATAGGGTGATGGTGAGGTTTAGAGTTAGAGTTAGGTTGAGGGTGAGGGTTATGGTGACTGTTAGTGTTAGTGTTAGTGTTAGGGTTAGCTTTAGGTCTAGGGTGAGGGTTAGGTTGAGGTTTAGGGTTAGGTTTAGGGTTAGGATTAGGTTTAGGGTGAGGGTGAGTGTGAGGGTTAGGATAAGGATTAGGCTTAGACTTAGGGTAAGGTTGAGGGTGATGGTTGGGGAGAGGATTAGGCTTAGGGTGATGATTAGCCTTAGGGTTAGGGTGAGGGTTAGGGTTAGGGTTAGGGTTAGGATTAGGGTTAGGGTGAGGGCTAGGGTGAGGGTGAGGGATAGGGTTAGGGTTAGGCTTAGGCATAGGGTTAGGATGAGGGTGAGTGTGAGGGTGGGGTTTAGGGTTATAGTGATGGATTAGTTTAGGTTTAGGGTGAGGGTTAGGATGAGCGTGACTGTAAGAGTAACGGTGAGGGTTAGCCTGAGGTTGAGGGTTAGGGTAAGGGTTAGGGTTAGGGTTAGACTGAGGATTTGGGTTAGGGCTAGTGTGAAGTTTAGGGTGAGGATGAGGGTTAGGGTTAGAATTAGGGTTAGGGTGAGGGCTAGTGTGAGGGTGAGGTTTAGGGTTAGGGTTATGTTTAGGGTGAGGGGTAGGGTTAGGTTTAGGATGAGAGTTAGGTTTAGTGTGAGGGTTACGTTTAGGGTGAGGGTGAGGGTGGGGAGAAGGGTTATGGTGAGGGTTAGGGTGAGGATGAGGGTTAGGGTTAGGATTAGAGATAGGGGTAGGTTTAGGCTGAGGGTGAGCGTGAGGGTGAGGGTAAGGTTTATGGTTAGGGTTATGTTTATGGTTAGGGTGAGGTCTATGGTGAGGGTGAGGGTTAGGGTGAAGTTGAGGTTTAGGCTGAGGGTCTTTGTTTGGTAATGGTTAGGGTTAGCGTGAGAATTAGGTGAGGTTTAGGGTGAGGGTGAGCTTGAGCGTTAGGTTGTGGGTGAGGGTTAGGGTTAGGGTGAGGGTTCGGGTAATGGTGAGGGTTAGGGTGTCGTTGAAGTTTAGGGTTAGAGTTAGGTTAGGGTTAGGGTTAGGCTTAGGGATAGGGTGTGGGTGAGGGTTAGGATTAGGTTTAGGGTTAGGGTGAGGTTTAGTGTGAGGGTGAGGTTTAAGGTTAGGCTTAGGTTTGGGGTGTGGGTAAGTGATAGCATGAGGGTTAGGGTGAGTTTTAGAGTTAGCATTAGGGTTAGGGTGAGGGTTAGGGTGAGGATTAGGGTGAGGGTGAGTGTTAGGGTGAGGGTTAGGTGTATGGTTATGCTTAGGGTTAGGGTGAGGTTTAGGGTTAGGATTAGGGTGAGGGTTAGGGTGAGGGTGAAGGTTAGGTGTCAGGTGAGCGTTAGGTTTATTATTAGGGTTAGGGTCAGGTTTAGGATGACGGTGAGGTTTAGGGTGAGGGTTGGGGTGAGGGTTAGGGTTAGGGTTAATATGAGGGTTAGGATAAGGGTTAGTGTTAAGGTTAGGGTGAGGGTTAGATTTAGTGTGAGAGTTAGGGTTAGGGTTAGGTTTAGGATTAGTGTGAGGGTAAGAATTACGGTGATGATTAGGGTGAGGATGAGGTTTAGGGTTAGGAATAGTGATAGGGTTAGTGTTACACTGAGGGTGAGCGTGAGGGTGAGGTTTAGGTTTAGGGTTTGGGTGAGGGCAAGGGTGAGGGTTAGGTTTAGGGTGAGGGTTAGGTTGAGGGTGATGGTAATTGTAAATGTGAGGGTTAGGCGGAGGGTGAGGGTTAAGATAAGGGTGAGGGTTAGGGTTAGGGTGAGGATTAGGGTAAGGTTTCAGGTTAGGGTTAGGGTGAGAATTAGATTGAGGATTAGGTTTAGGGTTAATGTGAGGTTTAGGGTGAGGATGAGGGTTAGGGTTCGGTGGAGGGTTAGGGTCAGAATTAGGGTTAGGGTGAGGACTAGGGTGATGTTTTAGGTAAGGGTTAGGGTTAGGGTGAAGTTTAGGGTTAGGGTGACGGTGAGGTTATGGTTCAGGGTGAGGGTTAGGCTGAGAGTGAGGTTTAGGTTTAGGGTTAGAGTTAGGGTGAGGGGAAGGGTGAGGGTTAAAATGAGTGATAGGGTGACAGTGAGGGTGAGGGTTAGGGTTGGGGTTAGGGTTAGGCTGATGGTTAAGGTGAGGGGTAGGGTTATGGTAAGGGTGAGGATTAGGGATAGTGTGAGTGTTAGGGTTAGAGTGAGGGTAAGGGTTAGGTTCAGGGTTAGGGTTAGGGTGAGGGTTAGTGTTAGGTTGGAGGTTAGGGTGAGGGTTAGGGTGAGTGTTAGGTTTAGGGTGAGAGATAGGATTAGGGTTAGTGTGAGTGTTATGTTTAGGGTGATGTGTAGAATGAGGCTGAGGGTTAGGAGAGGTTTATGGTGAGGGTTAGGGTAGGGGTGAGTGTTAGGGTGACGGTGAGGGTGAGGTTTAGGGTTGGGGTTAAGGTTAGAGTGAGGGGTAGGGTTATGGTTAGGGTGAAGATTAGGGTTACTGTGAGGGTTATGGTTAGGGTAAGGTTTAGGGTTACTGTGAGGGTTCAAGTTAGGGTTAGCCTTAGTGTTATGGTGAGGGTAAGGGTTAGGTTGAGGGTTAGGGTTAGGGTGAGGGTTAGGGTTAATGTGAGGGTTAAGGTTAGGGTGAGGGTTAGGGTTAGGGTGATGTTTAGGGTGAGGGTAAAGGTTAGGGTGAGGTTGAAGTGAAGTTTCGGTTGAGTGTTTGAGTTAGGGTTAAGTTGAGGTTGAGGGTCAGGGTGAGGCTTAAGGTTAGTTTTAGTGTAAGGGTGAGTGTGAGGGTTAGGGATAGGGTTAGGTTTAGGCTGAGAGTGAGGGTGAGGGTTACGGTTAGGGTGAGGGTTAGCGTTATGGTTATGGTGAGGGTTAGGGTTAGGTTGGAGGTTACGGTTAGGGTGACGGTTAGGGTTAGAAATAGGTTTAGGTTGAGGGTGAGGGTGAGGGTTAGGGTTAGGGTTAGGATTAGGGTTAGGGTGAGCCTGAGGGAGAGGGTGAGTGTGAGGGTTGGGGTTAGATTGAGGGTTCAGCTAAAGGTTAGGTTGAGGGTTAGGTTTAGGGTGACGTTTAGGTTGAGCGTGAGGGTTAGGGTGAGTTTGAGGGTGAGGATTCGGTTGAGGGTTTGGGTTAGGGTTAGGGTGAGGGTGAGGGTGAGTGTTAGGTTTAGGGTTACGGTTAGGGTTAGGTTTAGGATGAGGGTGATTGTGAGGGTTATGGTTAGGGTTATTGTTAGGCTTAGGTTTAAGCTGAGGGTGAGGGTGAGTGTGAGGTTTAGGGTTAAGGTGAGTGTGAGCGTTAGGGTTAGGGTTAGGGATAGGCTGATGGTTAGTTGCCGGTGAGGGTTAGGGTTAGGATGAGTGTTAGGCTTAGGGTTAGGGTGAGGGTTAGGTATAGGTTGATGTTTAGGGTGAGGTTGAGGGTTAGGGTGAGGGTGACGGTGAGCGTGATTGTTAGGGTGCAGGTGAGGTTTAGGATTAGGTTTAGGGTCAGGGTGAGGGTTTAGAGTTAGGGTTAGAATGATGGTTATGATGAGGGGCAGGGTTAGGGTTAGGGTGAAGTTCAGGGTTAGTTTAAAGGTTACGGTTAGTCTTTGGGTTAGGGTGAGGATTAGGGTTAGGTTTAGAGTTAGGGTGTGGGTTAGGGTGAAGATAAGTTTTAGGGTGAGGGTTAGGGTGAGTGTGAGGTTAGGGTTAGGGTGAGGGTTAGTGTTATTGTTAGGGTTAGGTTTAGGGTTACGGTTACGGTGAGGTTGTGGGTGAGGGGAGGTTTAGTGTCAGGGTTAGTGTTAGGGTGAGGGTTAGGGTGAGGGTAAGTGTTTGGGTGAGGGTTAGGCTTAGGGTGAGGCTTAGGGTGAGAGTGAGGGTTAGTTTTAGGGTTAGGTTTAGGGTGAGGTTAAGGGTTAGTGTTAGAGTGAGGGTTAGGGTTAGCATTAGCTTTAGGTTGAGGGCTAGGGTGAAGGTTCAGGTTAGGTTAGGATGAGGGTTAGGGTTAGGGTGAGGGTTAGGGTGAGAGTAAGAATAAGTGTAAGGGTGAGTGTTAGGGTGAGATTGAGGGTTACGGTAAGAGTGAAGGTTATGGTGATGGTGAGGGTTAGGGTTAGAGTGAGGGTGAGGTTGAGTTTTTGAGTGTTAGGGTTAGGTTTAGGGTGAGGGTTAGGATTAGGGTTAGGGTGAGGTTTAGGGTGAGGGTTAGGGTTACGGTTAGGGTTAGGGTGTGGGATAGGCTGAGGGATAGTGTTAGGATTAGTGTGAGGTTTAGGGTAAGGGTAAGGGTCAGGGTGAGGTTTAGGGTTAGGGTGATGGTTAGGGTTAGGATTAGGGTTAGGGTCAGGTTTAGGGTGACTGTGAGGTTTAGGGTGAGGATTAGCTTTAGGGTTAAGGTGAGGGTTAGGGTAAAGGGTAGGGTTACAGTTAGGGTGACAGTTAGGTTTAGTGTGAGAGTTATGGTTAGGGTTAGGTTTAGGATTAGTGTGAGGGTAGGAATTAGGGTGATGTTTAGGGTGAGGGTGAGGTTTAGGTTTAGGAATATGGATAGGATTAGAGTTATGCTGAGGGTGAGGATGAGGGTGAGGGTGAGGGTTAGGTTTAGGGTTAGGGTTAGGGTGAGGATTAGGGTTAGTTTTAGTTTGAGACTGGTGTGAGGGTGAGGTTTAGGTTGAGGCTTGGGGTTAGGGTGAGGGCTAGGTTGAGGGTGAACTTTAGGGTTATGATGAGGGTTAGGGTTATGTTTAGGGTGAGGGTTAGGGTGAGGGTCAGCTTTATTGTGAGGTTTACGGTTAAGGTTAGGGTGAGGGTTCGGATAAGGGTTATGGTGAGGGTTAGGGTGAGCGTGAAGTTTAGGGTTATGATTAGAGATAGGGTTAGTTTTAGGCTGAGGGTGAGGGTGAGGGTGCAGGTGAGGTTTAGGGTTAGCGTTAGGGTTAGGGTGAGGGCTAGTGTGAGGGTGAGGTTTAGGGTGAAGTTGAGGTTGAGGGTGAGGCTGAGGGGTAGGGTGAGGGTGAGGGTTTGGGTTAGGGTTAGTGTTAAGGTGAGGGTTAAGATTAGGTTTAGGGTTAAGGTTATTGTTAGGGTTAGAGTGAGGGTTACAGTTCAGTTTAGGGTGAGGGGGAAGGTGAGGGATATGGTTACGGTTAGGGTGAGGTTTAGGGTTAGGGTAAGGGTTAGTGTTAGGAGGAAGTTTAGGGTGAGGGGTAGGGTTAGAGATAGGGTGAGGGGTAGGGTTTTGGTTAGGGTTAAGGTGAGGGTTCGGCTTAGGGTGAGGTTTAGGGTTAGGGTTAGTGTTAGGATGAGGGTTAGGGTTAGCAATAGGATTAGTGTGAGGGTAAGGTGAGGGTGAGGGTTAGGGTTAGGGTTAGGTTTAGGGTGAGGGTTAGGCTTAGGCTGAGGGTTAGGGTTAGTAGGAGGGTTGGTGTTAGGGTTAGGCTTAGTGTTAGGGTGAGGATAAGGGTTAGAGTGAGGGTTAGGTTTAGGGTGAGGTTTAGCGTTAGGGTGAGGGTCAGGGTTAGGGTTAGGGTTATGCTGAGGGTTAGGTTAGAGTTAGGGTTAGGGTTAGGGTAAGGGTTAGCGTTAAGGTGAGTGTTAGGTTTAGGATTAGTGTTAGAGTTATGGTTAGCTTTAGGTTGAGGCTTTCGGGTTAGGGTTAGGGTTAGGGTTAGTTTGAAGCTTAAGGTGAGGGTGAGGGTTACGGTTAGTTTTAGATTTATTGTGTGGGTAAGTGATAGTGTGAGGGTTAGGGTGAGTGTTAGAGTTAGCATTAGGGTTAGAGTGAAGTTTAGGGTGAGGGATAGGGTTAGGGTTAAGGTGAGCTTGAGGGTGAGGGTTAGAGTTAGCGTTAGGGTGGGTTTTAGGGTTAGGGTGAGGGTTAGGGTCAGTGTGAGTGTGAGGGTAAGGGTGACGGTTAGGGTTAGAGTTTGGCTGAGGGTTAGGTTTAGTGTGAGGTTTAGGGTGAGAATGAGGTTGAGGCTTATTGTGAGTTTTAGGGTAAGGGTGAGGGTTAGGGTTAGTGTTAGGGTGAGGGTTAGGGATAGGGTTAGGGTTAGGGATAGGGTTAGGGTTAGAGTGAGGGTTAGGGTAATGGGTATGGTTATGGTTAAGGTGAGGGTTAGGTTTAGTGTAAGTATTAGGGTTAGGGTTATGGTTAGGATTAGTGTGAAGGTAAGAATTAGGGTGACGGTTAGGGTGAGGGAGAGGTTTAGGGTTAGGATTAGGGTTATGGTTAGTGTTACGCTGAGGGTGATGGTGAGGGTGAGGGTGAGTGTGAGTTTTAGGGTTAGGGTTAGGTTTAGGGTTAGGTTGAGGGTAAGGATTAGTGTGAGGGTTAAGGTGAGGGTGAGTGTTAGGGTTAGGCGGATGGTAGGGGTTAGGGTGAGGGTTAGATTGGTAGTGAGGATTATGGTTAGCATTAGTGTTAGGGTTAGGGTGAGGGTTAGGGTTAGGGTTAGGGATAGGGTGAGTATTCGGGTTAGGATTAGTGTTAGGGTGAGCATTAGGCTGAGGGGTAAGTTTAGGGTTAGGCTTAGTCTTAGGGTTAGGCTTAGGGTGAGGGTGGGGTTGAGGATTAGGGTTAGGGTGATGGTTAGGGTTAGGGTTAGGGTGAGGCTTAAGATGAGGGTTAGGGTGAGGGTAAGGTTTAAGGTGAGGGTTAAGTTGAGGGTGAGGGTTATGGTTACCATTAGGGTTAGGGTTAGAGTTAGCGTGAGGTTTAGGTTTAGGTTTAGGTTTAGGGTGAGTGTGAGGGTGCGGGTTAGGTTGAGGGTTAGGATTAGCGTTAGGGTTAGGGTGTGGGTTACAGTTAGGGTTAGTGTGAGGGTGAGGGTGAGGGTTAGGGTGTGGGTGAGGGTGAGATTTAGGGTTAGGAATAGGGTGGGGGTGAGTGTGAGTGTGAGGGTTAGGGTGAGGAATAGGGATAGGGTGAGGATGAATGTTAGGATGAGGTTTAGTGGTAAGTTAGGGTGAGGGTTAGAGTTAGTGTGATGGTTAGTATGAGAGTTAGTTTAAGGTTAAGGGTCAGGGTTAGGGTGAGGGTTAGGGTTAGGATTAGTTTAGGGTGATGGTGAGGGTGAGCGTTAAGGTTAGCGTTAGGGTTAGGGATAGGTTTAGTTTTAGGGTGAGGTTTAGGATGAGGGTTAGGATTAGGGTTAGGGTTAGGGTTTACGTGAGGGTTAGGGTCAGGGTGAGGGTTAGTGTTAGGGTTAGATTTACGGTGAGAATAAGGGTTAGCATGAGGTTTAGGGTGAGTGTGAGGGTTAGAGTTAGCATTAGGGTTAGGGTGAGAGTTAGGGTTAGGTTTATGGTTAGGGTGAGGTGAGGGTGAGGGTGATTGTGAGGTTTATGGTTAGTGTTAGAGATAGGTTTAGGGTGAGGGTTAGGCTTTGGGTTAGGGTGCGGGTGAGCGTGAGGTTGACAGTGAGGCTTAGGCTGAGGGTGAGGGTGAGTGTGAGGGTTAGGCTTAGAGTTAGGTTTAGGGTTAGGGTTAGTGTGAGGGTGAAGGTGAGGGTTAGGGTTAAGAGTACGGTTAGGTTTAAATTTAGGCTGAGGGTGAGCGTGAGGGAGAGGGTAATGGTTTGGCTTAGGGTTAGGGTTGGTGTGAGGGTTAGGGTGAGGGTAAGGTTAAAGGTTAGGGTGAGGGTTAGGGTGAGGGTTAGGGTTAGGGTTAGGGTGAGGTTAGAGTTAGGGTGAGGTTTATTGTTAATGTGAGTGTTAGTGTTAGTGTTATGTTGAGGGTAAAGGTTAGGTTGAGGGTTAGGGATAGGGTTAGGTTTAGGGTGAGGTTTCGGGTTAGGGTGAGGGTTAGTGTCAGGGTGAGTGTTAGGGTTAGCATTATGTTTAGGGTGAGGGTTAGTGTGAGGGTTAGCGTAAGGTTAGTGTGAGGGTTAGGTTTAGGGTGAGGGTTACGTTGAGGGCGAGAGTAATGTTACGTGTGAGGGTTAGGGTTATGGTGAGGATTATGGTAAACTTGTGGGTTAGGGTGAGGGTTAGGTTTAGGTTTACAGTAAGGGTGAGGGTTAGGGTGAGTGTTAGGTTTGGGGTTAGGGTTAGGGTGAGGGTGAGATTGAGGGTTGGGAATAGGGTGAGGGTTAGGTTTAGGGTGAAGGTTAGGATTAGGATTAATTTTAGGGTGAGGCCTAGGGTGAGGGTGAGGGTTAGGGTTAGGGATAGGGATAGGTTGAGGGTTAGGGTTAGGCTGAGGATTAGGGTTAGTGTAATGGGTAGTTTTAGGGTTAGGGTTAGTGTTAGGGTGAGCGGAAGTTTTAGGGTTAGGTTTAGGGTTACGGTGAGGTTGAGGGTTAGGTTAAGGGTGAGGGTTAGGGTTAGGGTGAGGGTGAAGGTGAGGGTTAGGATAAGGGTTAGTGTTAGGGTTATTTTTAGGGTTAGGGTTAGGCTTATGGTTACATTGAGGGTGAGGGTGAGTGTGAGGGTTGGGGTTAGTGTGAGGTTTAGGGTTAGGGTTAGGTTTAGGGTTAGGGTTAGGGTGAGGTTTAGGGTGAGGGATAGGGTTAAGGTTAGGGTGACGGTTAGGGTTAGTGTGAAGGTTAGGGTTAGGGTTATGATGAGGGTTAGGTTGAGGGTTAGGTTTTAGATTAGGGTTAGGGTGAGAGTGAGGGTTAGGGTGAGGTTAAGGGTTAGCTTAGGTTTAGGGTTAGGGTGAGGGTAAGGGTTAGGCTGAGGGTTAGGCTTAGGGTGAGGTTTAGGGTGAGGTTGAGGGTTAGAGTTAGTGTTAGGTTGAGGTGAAGGTTTAGGGTAAGTTTTAGGGTGAGGGTGATTGTTAGGGTTAGCATTAGGGTTAGGGTGAGGTTTAGTGTGTTTTCGTTAGTTTAGGGTGAGGTTTTGGGTTAGTGTGAGGGTTAGGGTGAGGGTAACGTAAGGGTAATGGTGAGGTTTTTGGTGAGGGTGAGGGTTACGGAAAGGGAGAGGGTTAGGGTTAGGGTGAGGGTTAGAGATAGGGTTAGGAAAAGGATTAGTGTGAGGGATAAGGTGAGGGTGAGGATTAGGGTTAGGGTTAGGTTTAGGTTGAGGTTTAGGTTTAGGCTGAGGGTTAGGGTTAGTGTGAGTGTTGGTGTTAGGTTTAGGCTTAGTATTAGGGTGAGGGTAAAGTTTAGGGTGAGGATTAGTTTTAGGGTGAGGGTTAGGGTTAGGGTGAAGGTGAGGGTTAGGTTTAGGGTGAGGGTAAGGGTTTAGGTTAGGTCTAGGTTTAGGGTTATTGAGGGTTTTGTTGAGGTTTAGGATTAGGGTTAGTGTAAGGGTTAGGGTTAGGGTTAGTGTGAGGATTAGGTTGAGGGTTAGCTTGACGGTTAGGGTTAGTGTGAGGGTTAGGGTTAGGCTGAGGGTGAGGGTGAAGGTGAGAGTTAGTGTTAGGATTAGGGTTAGGGAGAGGTTTTGGGTTAGGTTTAGGGTTAGGATGAGGGTTAGGGTGAGGGGTAAGTTTAGGTTTAGGGTGAGGTTAGATTTATTGTGAGGGTTAGCGTTAGGGTAAAGGTTAGGGTGAGGGTGAGGATATGGTTTAGGGTGCGGGTTAGGGTTAGGGTTAGGGTTAGGGATAGGGTTAGGTTAAGGGTGACTGTTAGCTTGAGGGTTTGGTTTAGGTTTAGGGTTAAGGTTTCAGGTGAGGGTTCGGGTTCAGTTTAGGGTTAGGTTAAGGGTTTCGTGTTTGGGTTACTGTTAGGTTTAGGGTGAGGTTTATGGTGAGGGTGAGGGTTAGGGTTAGGTTTAGGTTTATGGTGTTTTTAAGTGATAGCGTGAGGGTTAGGGTGAGTGATAGAGTTATTAGCAGGGTTTGGGTGAGGGTGAGGGCGAGGGTTAGGGTTAGGGTTAGCATGAGGGTTAGGGTGAGGGTGACGGTTAGTGTTAGAGTTAGGGTGAGGGTTAGGTTTAGTGTGAAGTTTAGGATGAGGATGAGGTTAAGGGTTAGGGTGAGGGTTAAGGTAAAGGTGAGGGTTAGGGTTAGGGTTAGTGTGAGGGTGAGGGTTAGGGTGAGGGTTAGGGTTAGGTTTAGGGTTAGGGTGACGGGGAGGTTTAGGGTTAGGGTTAGGGTGAGGGCTAGGGTGCGGTTTAGGGTTAGGGTGAGGGTTAGGCTTAGGGTGAGGGTTAGGTTTAGGGTTAGTTTGTGGGTGGTGTAAGGGTGAGGTTTAGGATGATGGTTAGGATTAGGGTGAGGGTTAGAGTTAGCGTTGGGGTGAGGGTTAGGGTTAGGTTAGGTTGAGGTTTGGGGTGAGGGGTAGGGTTAGATTTAGGGTGAGGGTTAGGTTTAGTGAGAGCATTACGCTTAGGCTTAGGGTGAGGGTGGGGGTAAGGGTTATGGTGAGGTTTATGATGGGGTTGATGTTTAGGGTTAGGATTAGGGGTAGATTTAGGGTAAGGCTGAGCATGAAGGTGAGAGTGCTGGTGAGGTTTACGGGTAGGGTTACGTTTAGGGTGAGGGCTAGGGTGAGGGTGAGGGTTAGGGTGAAGGTTAGGGTGAGGGTGAGGGTCAGGGCCTTTGTTAGATAATGGTTAGGTTTAGGGTGAAGATTAGGTGAGGGTGAGGGTGAGCTTTAGGGTTAGGGTGTGGGTGAGTGTTAGATTTAGGGTGAGGGTTCAGGTGATGTTGAGTGTTAGAGTAAGGTTGAGATTTAGGGTTAGGTGAGGGTTAGGTTTAGGGTTAGGGTTAGAGTTAGGATGAGGGTTTGGGTGAAGGGTACTGTTAAGGTTAGGGTGAGCATTAGGGTTAATGTGAGGGTTAGGGTTAGGGTGAGGATAATGTTAGGGTGACGGTTAGGGTGAGAATGAGGGTTATGGTTACTGGTAGGGTGAGGGTTAGGGTTAGCTTTAGTGTTAAGTTGAGGGTAAGGGTGAGGGTTAGGGTTAGGCTTAGGGTTAAGGTGAGGTTGAGGGTGAGGATGAGGGTTAGCTTGAGGGTTAGGGTTAAGGTGAGGGTTAGGTTTATGATTAGGGTTATTGTTAGGATTAGGTTTAGGGTGAGGGTGAGGATGAGGGTGAGGGTGAGGGTGTGGGATAGGGTTAGGGTTAGGTTTATGGTGAGCATGAGGGTTAGGGTTAGGGTGAGGGGTAGGGTTTAGGTTAGTGTGAGGGTTAGGGTTAGTGTGAAGGTTAAGGTTAGGGTTAGGGTGAGGTTTAGGCTGAGGGTTAGGGTTTGGATTAGGGTTAGGTTGGGGGTGAGGGTTAGGGTGAGGTTTATGGTTAGCTTAGGGTTAGGTTTAGGGTGAGGGTTAGGGTGAGGGTAAGGATTATGGTGAGGGTTAGTGTTACGGTGAGGTTTAGGGTGAGGTTGTGGGTTAGGGTTAGGTTTAGACTGAGGTTCAGGTTTATGGTGAGGGTTAGGGTGAGGGTGAGTGTTAGGGTTAGCATCAGGGTTAGGGTGAGGTTTAGTATGAGTGTTTTGATTAGGTTACGTTGAGGTTTTGGGTTAGTGTGAGGGTTAGGGTGAGGGTAAGGTAAGGGTAAGGGTGAGGTTTTTGGTGAGGGTGAGAGTTACGGAAAGGGTGAGGGTGAGGGTGAGGGTTAGGGTTAGGGTTAGGGTTAGGGATAGGAAAAGGGTTAGTGTGAGGGATGAGGGTGAGGATTTGGGTTAGGGTTAGGTTTAGGTTGAGGGTTACGTTTAGGCTGAGGGTTAGGGTTAGTGTGAGCGTTTGTGTTAGGGTTAGGCTTAGTGTTAGGGTGAAGGTTAGGGTTAGGGTGAGGGTGAGGGTTAGGGTGAGGTTTAGGGTTAGCTTAGGGTTAGGTTTAGGGTGAGGGTTAGGGTGAGGGTAAGGATTAGGGTGAGGGTTAGGGTTACGGTGAGGTTTAGGTTGAGGTTGTGGGTTAGGGTTAAGGTTAGACTGAGGTTCAGGTTTAGGGTGAGGGTTAGGGTGAGGGTGAGTGTTAGGGTTAGCATTAGGGTTAGGGTGAGGTTTAGTGTGAGTGTTTTGATTAGGTTACGTTGAGGTTTTGGGTTAGTGTGAGGGTTAGGGTGAGGGTAAGGTAAGGGTAAGGGTGAGGTTTTTGGTGAGGGTGAGGGTTACGGAAAGGGTGAGGGTGAGGGTGAGGGTTAGGGTTAGGGTTAGGGATAGGAAAAGGGTTAGTGTGAGGGATAAGATGAGGGTGAAGATTTGGGTTAGGGTTAGGTTTAGGTTGAGGGTTAGGTTTAGGCTGAGGGTTAGGGTTAGTGTGAGCGTTTGTGTTAGGGTTAGGCTTAGTGTTAGGGTGAAGGTTAGGGTTATGGTGAGGGTGAGGGTTAGGGTGAGGTTTAGGGTTAGCTTAGGGTTAGGTTTAGGGTGAGGGTTAGGGTGAGGGTAAGGATTAGGGTGAGGGTTAGGGTTAGGGTGAGGTTTAGGGTGAGCTTGTGGGTTACAGTTAGGGTTAGAGTGAGGTTCAGGTTTAGGGTGAGGGTTAGGGTGAGGGTGAGTGTTAGGGTTAGCGTTAGGGTTAAGGTGAGGTTTAGTGTGAGTGTTTTGATTAGGTTAGGTTGAGGTTTTGGGTTAGTGTGAGGGTTAGGGTGAGGGTAAGATAAGGGTAAGGGTGAGGTTTTTGGTGAGGGTGAGGGTTACGGAAAGGGTGAGGGTTAGGGTTAGGGAAAGGAAAAGGGTTAGTGTGAGGGATAAGTTGAGGGTGAGGATTTGGGTTAGCGATAGGTTTAGGTTGAGGGTTAGGTTTAGGCTGAGGGTTAGGTTTAGTGTGAGGGTTTGTGTTAGGGTTAGGCTTAGTGTTAGGGTGAAGGTTAGGGTTAGGGTGAGTTTTAAGGTTAGGGTGAGGGTAAGGGTTAGGGTTAGGACTAGGTTTAGGGTTATTGAGGATTTTGGTGATGTTTAGGGTTAGGTTTAGTGTAACGGTTATGGTTAGGGTTAGTGTTGAGCATTAGGTTGAGGGTTAGCGTGATGGTTATTGTTAGTGTGAGGGTAAGGTTTAGGCTGAGGGTGAGGGTGAGGGTGAGAGTTAGTGTTAGGGTTAGTGTTAGTTATGATGAGGGTGAGGGTTAGGGTTAGGATTAGGGTTAGGGATAGGTTTTGGGTTAGGTTTAGTGTTAGGATGAGGGTTAGGGTGAGGGGTAATGTTAGGTTTAGGGTGAGGGTTAGAGTTATTATAAGCGTCAGCGTTAGGGTTAGGGTTAGGGTGAGGGTGAGTATAAGGTTTAGGGTGAGAGTTAGGGTGAGGGTTAGGGTTTGGGATAGGGTTAGGGATAGGGTGACACTTAGCTTGATGGTTAGGTTTAGGTTTAGGGTTAAGGTTTCGGGTGAGGGTTAGGGTTCAGGTTAGGGTTAGGGTTTCGTGTTTGGGTTAGGGTTAAGTTTAGGGTGAGATTTAGGGTGAGGGTGAGGGTGAGGGTTAAGTTTAGGTTTATCGTGTGGGTAAGTGATAGCGTGAGGGTTAGGGTGAGTGGTAGAGTTAGCAGTAGGGTTAGAGTGAAGGTTAGGGTGAGGGTTAGGGTTAGGGTTAAGGTGAGCTTGAGGGTGAGGGTTAGGGTTAGGGTTAGGGTGAGATTTAGGGTTAGGGTGAGGGTTAGGGTTAGGGTTAGCATGAGGGTGAGGGTGAGGTTGACGGTTAGGGTTAGAGTTTGGGTGAGGTTTAGGTTTAGTGTGAGGTTTAGGGTGAGGATGAGGTTGAGGGTTAGGGTGAGGGTTAAGGTAAGGGTGAGGGTTAGGGTTAAGTTTAGTGTTAGGGTGAGGGTTAGGGTTAGGGTTAAGTGTAGCGTTAGGGTGAGGGGGAGAGTTAGGGTTCGGTTTAAGGTGAGGGCTAGTGTGTGGGTTAGGGTTAGGGTTAGGGTGAGGGTTAGGGTTAGGGTTAGTTTGAGGGTGATGTGAAGGTGAAGTTTAAGATGAGGGTTAGGATTATGGTGAGGACTAGGGTGAGGGTGAGGGTTAGTGTTAGGGTGAGGGTTAGATTTAGGTTTAGGTTGAGGTTTGGGGTGAGGGATAGGGTTAGGTTTAGGGTGAGGGTTAGGTTTAGTTTGAGGGTTAAGGTTATGGATATTGTGAGGGTGAGGGTAAGGGTTATGTTGAGTGTTATGATCAGGTTGAGGGTTAGGTTTAGGATTAGGGGTAGGGTTAGGGTAAGGCTGAGCATGAGGGTGAGGGTGCGGGTGAGGTTTAGAGTTAGGGTTACGTTTAGGGTGAGGGCTAGGGTGAGGGTGAGGGTTAGGGTGAAAGTTAGGGTGAGGGTGAGGGTGAGGGTCTTTGTTAGATAATGGTTAAGGTTAGTGTGAGGATAAGGTGAGGGTTAGGGTTAGGGTGAGCTTGAGGGTTATGGTGTGGGTGAGTGTTAGGGTTAGGGTGAGGGTTCGGGTGATGGTGAGGGTTAGGGTAACGTTGAAAATTAGGGTTAGGTTTAGATGAGGGTTAGGTTTAGTGTTAGGATTAGAGTTAGGGTGAGGGTTCGGGTGAGGTGTACTGTTAAGGTTAGGGTGAGCATTAGGGTTAATTTGAGGGTGAGGGATAGAGTGAAGATAAAGTTCGGGTGACGGTTAGGGTGAGGGTGAGGGTTAGGGTTACTGTTAGGGTGAGGGTTAGAGTTAGCTTTAGTGTTAAGGTGAGGGTGAGAGTGAGGGTTAATGTTAGTCTTACAGTTAAGGTGAGGGTGATGGTGAGGATGAGGGATAGAGTGAGGGTTAGAGTTAGGGTGAGGGTTAGGTTTAGGGTTAGGGTTATTGTTAGGGTTAGATTTAGGGTGAGGGTGAGGACGAGGGTGAGGGTGAGGGTGTGGGTTAGGGTTAGGGTTAGGTTTAGGGTGATGGTGAGTGTGAGGATTAGGGATAGGGTTAGGCTTAGGTTTAGGATTAGGCTGAGGGTGACTGTGAGCTTGAGGTTTAGGGTTATGGTGAGGGTTAGGTTTAGGGTGAGGGTTAGCGTTAGGGTTAGGGTTAGCGTTCGGTTGGAGGTTAGGTTTAGGGTGAGGCTTAGCGTTAGGGGTAGGGTAAGGTTGAGCGTGAGGGTGAGGGCTAGGGTTAGGATTAGGTTTAGATTGTACTGTGTGTGAGGGTGAGGGTGAGGGTTAAGTTTATGGTGAGGGTTAGGTTAAGGGTTAGGGTGAGGGTTAGGTTTAGGGTGATGTTTAGGTTGAGAGTTCGGGTTAGGGTTAGGGTGAGTGTGAGGGTGAGTGAGAGGGTTAGTATTAGGGTTAGGGTTAGTTTTAGTGTGAGGGTGAGTGTGAGGGTTAGGGTTCCGGTTATTGCTAGGCTTAAGTTTTAAGCTGAGGGTGAGAGAGTGAGTCTCACACTCACGGTTAGGGTTATGTTGAGTGTGAGCATTAGGGTTAGGTTTAGGGTGAGGGTGAGGTTGAGGGTTAGGATGAGGGTTAGGGTTTGGGTTAGGGTGAGGGTTAGATGAGGGTGAGGGTTAGGGTTACGGTGAGGGTTAGGGTTAGGGTGAGGGTGAGGATTAGCGTTAGGGTGAGGGTTAGGGTTTTGGTGGGGAGTAGGGTGAGGTTTAATGTTACAGTTATGTTTAGGCTGAGGGTGAGGGTTGGTTTGAGGGTTTGCCTTTGGTTTATGGTGAGGTTGAGGCTTAGATTTAGGGTTAGGGTTTGGGTGACTCTGTGGCTTAGGGGTAGGGTTAGGCTTTAGGCTGAGGGTTAGGCAGAGGGTGAGGGTGAGTGTGAGGGTTAGGGTTAGGGTGAGGGTTAGGGTTAGGGTTAGGGTGATGGTTAGGGATAGTGTGAGGGTTAGGGATAGGGTGAGGTTTAGGGTTACTGTGAGGGTTCACGTTAGGTTAAGGCGTAGTGTTAGGGTGAGGGTAAGTGTTAGGTTGACGGTCAGGTTTAGGGTGAAGTTTAGGGTTAGTATGAGGGTTAGGGCTAAGTTGAGGGTAAGGGTGAGGGTTAGGGTTAGGATGATGTTTAGGGTGAGGGTGAGGGTTAGGATGAGGGTGAGGGTGAGGGTTCAGTTGAGGGTTTGGGTTAGGGTTAGGGTGAGGTTGAGATTTAGGGTTAGGTTTAGGGTGAGGGTGAGTGTGAGGTTTAGGGATAGGGTTAGGCTTAGTTTTAGGGTTAGGCTGAGGGTCACTATGAGCTTGAGGTTTATTATTATGGTGAGCATTAGGGTTGGGGTTAGGGTGAGGGTAAGTGTTGGGGTGAGTGTTAGGGTTTGGGTGAGGGTTAGCGTTAGGTTTAGGGTTAGGGTTAGGTTCGATGTTAGGTTAGGGTGAAGGTTAGCATGAGAGGTAGGGTTAGGTTGAGCGTGAGAATGAGGGTTAGGGTTAGGATTAGGTTTAAGGTGAGCCTGAGGGTGAGGGTGAGGGTGAGTGTTAGGGTTAGGGTGAGGGTTAGGCTAAGGGTTAGGGTGAGGGTTAGGTTTAGGGTGATGTTTAGGTTGAGGGTTAGGGTTAGGTTGAGGGCGAGGGTAAGTGAGAGATTTAAGTTTAGGGTTAGGATTAGGTTTAGGGTGAGGGTGAGTGTGAGGGTTAGGGTTAGGGTTATTGTTAGGCTTAGGTTTAAGCTGAGGGTGATGGTGAGTGTGAGGGTTAGGGTTATGTTGAGTGTGAGCATTAGGGTTAGGTTTAGGGTGAGGGTGTGTTTGAGGGTTAGGGTTTGGGTTAGGCTGAGGGTTAGATGAGGGTGAGTGTTAGGGTTAGGGTGGGGGTTCGAGTTAGGGTGACAGTGAGGGTTAGCGTTAGGGTGAGGGTTAGGGTTATGGTGTAGATTTGGGTGAGTGTTAGGGTTACGGTGATGTTTATGGTGAGGGTGAGGGTTGGTTTGAGGGTTTGCGTTAGTTTTAGGTTGAGGTTGGGGGTAAGGGTGAGGCTTAGGGTTAGGGTTAGGTTGAGGGTGACTGTGAGGGTTAGGGTTAGGTTTAGGCTTTAGGCTGTTGGTTAGGCTGAGGGTGAGGGTGAGGGTTAGTGTTAGGGTTAGGGTTAATTATAGAGTGATATTTAGGGTGAGGGTTAGTGTGAGAGTTAGTGTTAGGATTAGGCTTAGTGTTAGAGTGAGTGTAAGGGTTAGGTTGAGGGTTAGGTTTAGGGATAGGGTGAGGGTTGGGATGAGGGTTAGGGTGAGGGTAAGGTTTTGGGTGAGGGTTATGGTGAGTGTGAGGGTTAGGGTTAGGGTTAGGGTGAGGGTGAGCTTGAGGGTGAGAGTTCAGTTGAGGGTTTGTGTTAGGGTTAGGATGAGGTTGAGGGTGAGGGTGAGACTCAGGGTTAGGTTTAGGGTGATGGTGAGTGTGAGTTTTAGGGATAGGTTTAGGCTTAGGTTTACGGTTGGGCTGAAGGTGACTGTGAGCGTGAGGGTTAGGGTTAGGGTGAGGGTTAGGTTTAGGGTGTGGGTTAGCGTTAGGGGTAGGGTTAGGTTGAGGGGGAGGGGGAAGGCTAGGGTTAGGATTAGGTTTAGGGTGAGCCTGTGGGTGAGGGTGAGGGTGAGGGTTAGGGTTAGGGTGAGGGTTAGGCTAAGGGTTAGGGTGAGGGTTAGGTTTAGGGTGATGTTTAGGTTGAGAGTTTGGGTTAGGGTTAGGGTGAGTGTGAGGGTTAGCATTAGGGTTAGGGTTAGGTTTAGGGTGATGGTGAGTGTGAGGGTTAGGGTTCGGGTTATTGTTAGGCCTAGGTTTAAGCTGAGAGTGAGGGTGAGTGTGAGGTTTAGGGTTATGTTGAGTATGAGCATTAGGGTTAGGTTTAGGGTGAGGGTGAGGTTGAGGGTTAGGGTGAGGGTTAGGGTTTGGGTTAGTTTGAGGGTTAGATGAGGGTGAGGGTCAGGGTTAGGTTGAGGGTTAGGGTTAGGGTGGAGGTGACGGTTAGCGTTAGGGTGAGGGTTAGGTTTATGGTGCGGATTAGGGTGAGTGTTAGGGTTACGGTGATGTTTATGGTGAGGGTGAGGGTTGGTTTGATGGTTTGCGTTAGGTTTAGGGTGAGGTTGAGGGTTTTGGTGAGGCTTAGGGTTAGGGTTAGGGTGAGGGTGACTCTGAGGGTTAGGGTTAGGGTTAGGCTTTAGGCTGAGGGTTAGGCTGAAGGTGAGGGTGAGGGATAGGGTTAGGTTTAGGGTTAATGATAGGGTGATATTTAGGGTGAGGATTAGTGTGAGAGTTAGTTTTAGGGTTAGGCTTATTGTTAGAGTGAGTGTAAGTGTTAGGTTAAGGGTTAGCGTTAGGGATAGGGTGAGGGTTGGGTCAGGGTTAGGGTGAGGATAAGGTTTAAGTTGAGGGTTATGGTGAGTGTGAGGGTTAGGGTTAGGGTGAGTGTTAGGGTGAGGGTGAGGGTTCAGTTGAGGGTTTGGGTTAGGGTTAGGGTGAGGTTGAGTGTGAGGGTGAGACTTAGGGTTAGGTTTAGGGTGAGGGTGAGCGTGAGGATTAGGGATAGGGTTAGGCTTAGTTTTAGGGTTAGGCTGAGGGTGACTGTGAGGGTGAGGGTGAGGGTTAGGTTTAGGGTGAGGGTTAGCGATAGGGTTAGTGTTAGGGTTAGGTTGGAGGTTAGATTTTGGGTGAGGGTTAGCGTTAGGGGTAGGGGTAGTTTGAGGATGAGGGTGAGGGCTAGGGTTAGGATTAGTTTTCAGGTGAGGGTTACGGTCAGAGTGAGGGTTAAGGTTAGATTTAGATTTACGATGAGAGTAAGGGTTTGAGTGAGGTTTAGGGTGAGTGTGAGGGTTAGAGTTAGCATTAGGATTAGGGTGACGTTTAGGGTGAGGTTTAGGTTTAGGTTTAGGGTTAGGGTGAGGTGAGGGTGAGGGTGATTGTGAGGTTTATGGTTAGGGTGAGAGATAGGTTTAGCATGAGGGTTAGGGTTAGGGTTATTGTGAGGGTGAGAGTGAGGGTGACAGTGAGGCTTAGGTTGTGGGTGAGGGTGAGTGTGAGGGTTAGGCTTAGGGTTAGGGTTAGAGTTAGTGTGAGGGTGAAGTTGAGGGTTAGTGTTAGGAGTAGCGTTAGGTTTAAAGTTAGGCTGAGGGTGAGCGTGAGGGTGAGGGTGACGGTTAGGGTTAGGGTTAGGGTTAGGGTGAGGGTTAGGGTTTGTGTGAGGGTTAGGGTGAGCCTAAGGTTAAAGGTTAGGGTGAGGGTGAGGGTTAGGCTTAGGGTTAGGGTGAGGGTTAGGGTGAGGATTAGGGTTAGGGTTACGGTTAGGGTTAGGTTGAGGGTGAAGGTTAGGTTGAGGTTAAGGGTGAGGTTAGGGTGAGGGTTAGGGTTAGGTTGAGGGTAAGGGTGAGGTTAGGGTGAGGGTTAGGGTTAGGGTGAGTTTTAGGGTGAGGATGAGTGTGAGAGATAGAGTAAGGGTTAGGGTTCGGGAGAGTATGAGTGTTAGGGTTTGGTTGAGTTTTAGGGTTGGGTGAGTGTTAGGGTGACAGTGAGGGTGAGGGTTAGGGTTGGGTTTAGGGTTAGAGTGAGGGATAGTGTGAAGGGTAGGTTTAGTGTTAGGGTTAGGGTGAGGGTTAGGGTTAGTTTGAGGGTTAGGTTTAGGGTGAGGTTTAGGGTTACTTTGAGGGTTTATGTTAGGTTTAGGCTTAGTGTTAGTGTTAGGGTTAGGGTTAGGTTGAGGGTTAGGTTTAGGGTGAGGTTTAGGGTTAGTATGAAGGTGAGGGTATGGATGAAGGTTAGGGTTAGGGTGATGTTTAGGGTGAGGGTGAGGGTTAGGTTTAGGGTGAGCGTGAGGGTTAAGTTGAGGGTTTGGGTTAGCGTTAGGGTGAGGTTGAGGGTGAGGGTCAGTCGTAGGGTTAGGTTTAGTGTGAGGGTGTGTGTGAGGGTTTGGAATGGGGTTAGGCTTAAGTTTAGGGTTAGGCTGAGGGTGACTGTGAGCGTGAGGGTTAGGGTTAAGGTGAGGTTTAGGGTTAGGGTGAAGGTAAGGGTTGGGGTGAGTGTTAGGGTTAGGGTGAGGGTTAGCGTTAGGGTTGGGGTGAGGGTTAGTTTTTAGGTTGGAGGTTAGGGTTAGGGTGAGTGTTAGCGTTAGGGTTAGGGATAGGATTAGGTTGGAGTTTAGGGTTAGGAGGTGTGTTAGCGTTAGGGGTAGGGTTAGGTTGAGGGTTAGGGTGAGGGATAGGGTTAGGTTGAGGGTGAGGGTGAGGGTTCGGTTGAGGGTTTTGGTTAGGGTTAGAGTGAGGGTGAGGTTGAGTGAGAGGGTTAAGTTTTTGGTTAGGATTAGGTTTAGGGTGAGGGTGAATGTGAGGGTTAGGGTTAGGGTTATTTTTAGGCTTAGGTTTAAGCTGAGGTTGAGTGTGAGTGATTATGTTGAGTGTGAGAATTAGGGTTAGGTTTAGGGTGAGGGTGAGGTTGAGGGTTAGGGCGAGGGATAGGGTGAGGGTTAGTGTGAGAGTTAGGTTTAGGCTTAGTGTTAGGGTTAGGATTGGGGTTAGGGATAGGCTTAGTGTTAGGCAGAGGGTGAAGGTGAGGGTGAGGGTTAGGGTTTGGGTGAGGATGAGGTTTAGGGTTAGAGCTAGCATTAGGGTGAGGTTTAGTTTAGGGTTAGGGTTAGTGTTACAATTAGGTTTAGGATGAGGGTGAGTGTGAGGGTTAGGGATAGGATTAGACTTAGGGTGAGGGTGAGAGTGAGGGTAAGGGTGAGGGTTAGACTAAGGCTTAGGGTTAGAGTATGGGCTAAGGTGAGGGTGAGGGTTAGTGTTAGGGTTGGGGTGAGGGTTAGGGTGAGTGTGAGGGTTACGGTTAGTCTTAGTCTTAGTCTAAGGCTTAGGCCGAGCATGAGTGTGAGGGAGAAGGTTAGTGTTAGGATGAGGGTTAGGTTTTTAGGGTTAGGGTGAGGGTTAGGATGAGGTTTATGGTTAGGATTAGGGTTAAGTGAGGGCTAGATTGAGGGTGAGGGTTCGGGTTAGCGTTAGGGTGAGGTTTAGGTTTAGGGTTAGGTTGAGGGTGAGGGTTAGGGTTGGGGTGAGGGTTAGGGTTAGGGTTAGGGTTAGGGTGAGGGTGAGGTTTAGGATCAGGTTTAGGGTTAGGGTTAGGTTTAGGATTAGTGTTACAGTGAGGGTGAGTGTGTGGATTAGGGTTAGGGTTAGGTTTAGGCTTAGGATTAGGCTGAGGGTGATAATGGGGATGAGAATTCGCTTTTGAGTGATGGTTAGGGTTATGGTTAGGTTGAGGGTTAGGATGAGGGTTAGGGTTAGGATTAGGGTTAAGGTGAGGGCTAGGATGAGGGTGATGTTTAGGGTTAGGGTTAGGCTTAGTCTTAGGGATAGGCTGAGGATGAAGGTGAGGGTGAGGCTTACGGTTAGGGTGATGGTTAGGGTTACAGTTAGGGTGAGTGTTAGGATGAGGATTACGGTTAGGGTGAGGGTTAGGTTGAGGGTGACAGTACGGGTAAAGGTGAGGGTTAGTCTGAGGGTGAGTGTTATGGTAATGGTGAAGGTTAAGGGTTAGGATGAGGGTTAGGTTGAGGGTTAGGTTTAGGGTTAGTGTTAGTGTTAGGATGAGGGTTAGTGTGAGGGTTAGTGTTAGGGTTAGGGTTACGATTAGGGTTAGGGCGAGGGTGAGTGTGAGGGTTCGGGTTAGTCTTAGGCTTATGCTTAGGCTTAGGCCCAGCTTGAGGTTGAGTGTGGGGGTTACGGTTAGGGTGAGTGTTAGGGTTAGGGTAATGGTTATGACAAGGTTGAAGGTTAGGTTTAGGGTTAGGGTGAGTTTTAAGTTTAGGGTGATGTTTAGGGTTAGTGTGAGGGTTAGTGTTCGGATTAAGGTGAGTTTTAGTGTGAAGGTAAGTGTTAGGGTGAGGTTTAGATTTAGGGTGAGGTTTAGGGTTAGAGTTAGTGTATGGTGAGTGTTAGGGTTATGGTTAGTGGTAGGGTTAGGGTTAGCTTGAGGTTTAGGGTGGGGGTGAGTGTTAGGGTTAGCGTTAGGATTAGGATTAGGTTTAAGTTGAGGGTGAGTGTGAGGGTTAGGGTTAGGGTTAGGGTTAGGATTAGAGTTATGGTGAGGGTGAGGTAAGGGTTTGGGTTAGGGTGAGGGTTGGGGTTAGGGTTAGAGTGAGGTTCAGGGTGAGGGTTAGGTTTAGGCTTAAGGTTAGGGTACGGGCTTAGGTGAGGGTGAGGGTTACGGTCAGGGTTAGAGTGAGGGTTAGGGTGAGGGTTAGTTTTAGGATTAATGTTGGGGTTAGGGATAGTCTTAGTGTTAGGCGGAGGGTGATGGTGAGGGTGAGGGTTAGAGTTAGGGTTTGGGTGAGGTTTATGGTTAGTGTTAGTGTTAGGGTGAGGGTTAGTGTGAGGGTTAGAGTTAGGGTGAGTGTTATTTTAGGGTTAGGGTGAGGGTGAATGTGACGGTAAGGGTTAGTCTTAATCTTAGGCTTAGTCCGAGACTAAGGGTGAGGGTGAGGGTTAGGGTGAGGGTTAGGGTTACGGTGAGCGTTATGGACAGGGTGAGGGTTAGGGTCAGGGTTAGGGTTATTGTTAGAATTAGGGTTAGGATTAAAGTTACTGTGAGGGTTTGGGTTACGGTTAGGGTTAGAGTGAGGGTTAGGGTGAGGGATAGGGTTAGGATTAGGGTGAGTGTTAGGGTTAGTGTGAGGTTTAGGGTTAGGGTGAGGTTTAGGGTTAATGTGAGGGTTCATGTTAGGTTTAGTCTTAGTGTTTGGGTGAGGGTAAGGGTTAGGTTGAGTGTTAGGTTTAGGGTGAGGTTTCGGGTTAGTATGAGGGTTATGGCTAGGGTGAGGGTAAGGGTGAGGGTTAGGGTTAGGGTGATGTTTAGGTTGAGGGTGAGGGTTAGGGTGAGTGTGAAGGTGAGGGTTGAGTTGAGGGTTTGGGTTAGGGTTAGGGTAAGGTTGAGACTTAGGGTTAGGTTTAGGGTGAGGGTTAGGGTTAGGGTTAGGGTTAGGGTAAGTGTTATCATTAGGGTTAGGGTTAGAATAAGGGTAAGGGTGAGGATTGTGTTAGGGTTAGGGTGAGTTTTAGGATAATGTTAGTGATAGTGTTAGGGTTAGGGTTAGGGTGAGAGTTAGGAGGAGGGTTAGGGTTAGGGATAGGTTTACGATTAGGGTTAGGGCGAGGGTGAGTGTGAGGCTTAGGGATAGGGTTAGGCTTAGGTTTAGGGTTAGGCTGAGGGTGACTGTGAGCTTGAGGGTTAGGGTTATGGTGAGAATTAGGTTTGGGGTTAGGGTGAGCGTAAGGGTTGGGGTGAGTGTTAGGGTTTGGGTGAAGGTTAGGGTTCGGGTTAGGTTTAGGGTTAGGTTGGAGGTTAGTGTTAGGGTGAGGGTTAGAATTAGGGGTAGGGTTAGGTTGAGGGTGAGGGTGAGGGTTAGGGTTAGGATTAGGATTAAGTTGAGCCTGAGGGTGAGGGTGAGGTTGAGGGTTAGGTTTAGGGTGAGGGTTAAGCTAAGGGTTAGGGTGAGTGTTAGATTTAGGGTGATGTTTAGGTTGAGGGTGAGTGTTAGGGTTAGGGTGAGGGTGAAGGTTCGGTTGAGGGTTTGGGTTAGGTTTAGGTTGAGGGTGAGGGTGAGTGAGAGTGTTAGGTTTAGGGTTAGGATTAGGTTTAGGGTGAGGGTGAGTGTGAGGGTTAGGGTTAGGTTTATTGTTAGGCTTAGATTTAAGCTGAGGGTGAGTGTGAGTGTGAGGTTTAGGGTTATGTTGAGTGTGAGCATTAGGGTTAGATTTAGAGTGAAAGTGTGGTTGACGGTTAGGGTGAGGGTTAGGGTTTGGTTTAGGGTGAGGGTTAGATGAGGGTTAGGGTTAGGGTTAGGGTGAATGTTAGGTTTAGGGTGAGGGTGAGGGCTAGCGTTAGGGTGAGGGTTTGGGTTATGGTGCGGATTAGGGTGAGTGTTAGGGTTACGGTGATGTTTATGGTGAGGGTGAGGGTTAGTTTGAGGGTTTGCTTTAGGGTTAGGATGAGGTTGAGGGTGAGGGTGAGGATTAGGGGTAGGGTGAGGGTGAGGGTGACTCTTAGGGTTAGGGTTAGGTTTAGGCTTTAGGCTGAGTTTTAGGCTGAGGGTGAGGTTTAGGATTAGGGTTAGTGATAGGGTGATATTTAGATTGAGGGTTAGTGTGAGAGTTAGTGTTAGAGTTAGGCTTAGTGTTAGAGTGAGTGTAAGGGTTAGGATGAGGGTTAGGATTAGGGATATGTTGAGGGTTGGGATGAGGGTTAGGGTGAGGGTAAGGTTTGGGGTGAGGGTTATGGTGAGTGTGAGAGTTAGGGTTAGGGTTAGGGTTAGGGTGAGGGTGAGGTTTAGGGTTTTGATAAGGGTTAGGGTTAGGGTAAAGATGAAGGTTTGGAAGAGGGTTAGGATGAGGGTTAGGGTGCGGGTTAGGTTTAGGGTTCGGGTTAGGGTTCGGGTGAGGTTGGGGGTGAGGTTGAGAGTGAAGGTTAGGGTTAGAGTTAGGATGAGGGTGAGGATTAGTTTAAGATTAGGGTTAGGGTTAGGTTTAGGCTGAGGATGAGTCTGAGGTTGTGGGTGAGGATTAGGGTTAGGTTGAGTGCTATGGTTAGGGTTAGGGTGAGGGTTAGTGTTAGGGTTCAGTTTAGGATGAGAGTTAGTTTGAGGGGTTATGGTTATGGTTAGGATGAGCGTTATGGTTAACGTTAGGGTTAGGGAAGGGTTAGGGTTAGGGTGAGGTTTAGGATGAGGGTTAGGGTTAGGGTTAGGTTTAGGGTCAGGGTTCGGGTGAAGGTTATGGTTAGGGTTAGGGTTAGGGTGAGGGTTAGCGTCAGGGTGAGGGTTAGGGTTAGTGTTAGATTTATGTTGAGAGTTAGAGTTAACGTGAGGTTTAGGATGAGTGTGAGGGTTACAGTTAGCATTAGGGTTAGGGTGAGGTTTAGGGTGAGGGTTAGGGTTAGGTTTAGGGTTAGCGTGAGGTGAGGGTGAGGGTGATTGTGAGGTTTATGGTTAGGGTAAGAGATAGGTTTAGCATGAGGGTGAGGGTTAGGGTTAGGGTGAGGGTGAGCGTGAGGGTGACAGTGAGGCTTAGGGTGTGGGTGAGGGTGAGTGTGAGGGTTAGGGTTAGGGTTAGGGTTAATGTGAGGGTGAGGGTTAGGGTTAGCGTGAGGGTGAGCGTGAGGGTGACAATGAGGCTTAGGGTGTGGGTGAGGGTGAGTGTGAGGGTTAGGGTTAGGGTTAGTGTGAGGGTGAAGTTGAGGGTTAGTTTTAGGAGTAGCGATAAGTTTAAATTTCACTGAGGTTGAGCGTGAGGGTGAGGGTGACAGGGTTAGGGTTAGGGTGAGGGTTAGGGTTATTGTGAGGGTTATGGTGAGGGTAAGGCTAAAGGTTAAGGTTAGGTTTACAGTGAGGGTTAGGGTTAGGGTTATTGTTAGTGTTAGGTTAGTGTTAATTTTGCAGTGAGGGTGAGGCTGAGTGTGAGGTTTATGGTTAGGTTTAGGGTTAGCGTTAGGTTTAGGGTTAGGATTAGGCTTAGGTTTAAGGTATGGATTAGGGTGAGGATGAGGCTTAGGGCGAGGGTTAGGTTTCGGGTTAGTGTTAAGTTTAGGGTTGGGGTTAGGGATAGGCTTAGTGTTAGGCGGAGGTTGAGGGTGAGGGTGAGGGTTAGGGTTAGGGAGAGTGTTACTGTTAGGGTTAGGGTGAGGGTGAGTGTGAGAGTAAGGTTTGTCTTAGGCTTAGGCTTAGGTTTAGGCTGAGCCTAAGGGTAAGGGTGAGGGTTAGGGTTAGGTTGAGGGTTATGGACAGGGTGAGGGTTAGCGTTAGGGTTAGGGTTATTGGTAGGATTAGGGTTAGGTTGAAAGTTACTGTGAGGGTGAGGGTAAGGGTTAGGGTTAGGGTGAAGTTTAGGTTTAGGGATAGGTTTAGAGTTAGGGTTAGGGTAAGGGTGAGGTTTAGGGTTAGAGTTAGGTTTAGTGTTAGTGTTAGGGTTAGGGTGAGGATGAGTGTGAGGGTGACAGTGAGGCTTAGGGTGTGGGTGAGGGTGAGTGTGAGGGTTAGGCTTAGGGTTAGGTTTAGGGTTAGTGTGAGGTGAAGTTGATGGTTAGTGTTAGGAGTAGCGTTAGGTTTAAAGTTAGGCTGAGGGTGAGCGTGAGGGTGAGAGTGACGGTTAGGGTTAGGGTTAGGTTGAGGGTTAGGGTTATTGTGAGGGTTATGGTGAGGGTAAGGCTAAAGGTTAAGGTTAGGGTTACAGTGAGGGTTAGGGTTAGGGTTAGGGTAATTGTTAGTGTTAGTTTAGTGTTAAGTTTTCAGTGACGGTGAGGCTGAGGGTGAGGTTTATGGTTAAGTTTAGGGTTAGGTTTAGTGTTAGGGTTAGGGTTAGGGTTAGGATTAGGCTTAGGCTTAGGGTATGGGCTAGGGTGAGGTTGAGGGTTAGGATGAGGGTTAGGTTTAGGGTTAGTGTTAAGTTTAGGGTTGGGGTTAGGGATAGGATTAGTGTTAGGCGGAGAGTGAGGGTGAGGCTGAGGGTTAGGGTTAGTGTGCGGGTGAGGGTTAGGGTTAGGGTGCGGGTGAGGTTTAAGGTTAGTGTTAGCATTAGGGTGAGGGTTAGTGTGAGGGTTATGGTTAGGGTGAGTGTTACTGTTAGGGTTAGGTTGAGGGTGTGTTTGAGGGTAAGGGTTAATCTTAGGGTTAATCTTAGGCTTAGGTTTAGGTTTAAGCTGAGCCTAAGTTTGAGGTTTAGGGTTAGGGTTAGGTTTAGGGTTATGGACAGGGTGAGGGTTAGCATTAGGGTTAGGGTTATTGGTAAGATTAGAGTTAGGTTGAAAGTTACTGTGAGGATGAGGGTTAGGGTTAGGGATAGGGTGAGGTTTAGGGTTAGGAATAGGGTTAGAGTTAGGGTTAGGGTAAGGGTGAGGTTTAGGGTTAGAGTTAGGGTTAGTATTAGGGTTTGGGTGAGGGTTAGGGTGAGGGTTAGGCTTAGGCTTAGGCTTAGGCTTAGGCCGAGCATGAGGGTGAATTTTACGGTTAGGGTTAGTTTGAGTGTTAGGGTTAGGGTTAGTGTTAAGGTTAGGGTTAGGGTGAAGGTGAGTGTGAGGGTTAGGGTTAGTCTTAGGCTTAGGCTGAGGCTTAGTCCGAGCTTAAGGGTAAGGGTGAGGGTTAGGGTTAGGGTGCGGGTTAGGGTGTTAGGATTTGCGTGAGGATTAGGATGAGGTTTAGGGTTAGGATTAGCGTTACGGTGAGGGCTAGAGTGAGGGTGAGGGTTAGGGTTAGCATTAGGGTGAAGTTAGGGTTATGGTTAGGGTTACATTGAGGGTGAGGTATAGGGTTAGGTTGAGGGTGATGGTGAGGGTGAGGGTGAGGGTAAGGGTTAGGTTCAGGGTGAGGAATAGGGTTATGGTTAGGGTAAGAGTGAGGGTGAGTGTGAGGGTGAGGTTGAGGGTGAGAGTGAGTGTTAGGGTTGAGGTGAGGGTCAGGTTTAGGATTAGGGTGAGGGTTAGGGTTAGGGTTCGGGTTAGAATGAGTGTTAGGCTGAGAGTCAAGTTTAGTGTTAGGATAAGGATGAGGGTTTTGGTTAGGGTTAGGTTTAGAGTTAGGGTGAGGGTTAGGGTTAGTGTTTGGATGAGGGTTAGGGATAGGCTGAGGGTGAGGTTGAGGTTAAGGGTGAGGTTAGGGTTAAAGTGAGGGTTAGGGTTAGGTTTAGCGTTAAGGTTAGGGTGAGGTTTATGTTTAGGGTTAGGGTTAGGATGAGGGTTAGTCTGAGGGTTGGGGATAGGGTTTTGGTGAGGGTAAGGGTTAGGGTGAGGTTTAGGGTGAGGGTGAGAGTTAGGTTTAGGCTTAGGGTTAAAGTGAGGGTTATGATTAGGGTGAGGGGGAGGGTTAGGGTTAGGTTTAGGGTGAGTGTTAGGGTTAGGTGAGGGTTAGGGATAGGGTGGGGGTTAGGGTGAGGGTCAGGATTAGGGTTAGGGTTAGAGTTACAGTGAGGGTGAGTGTGAGGGTTAGGGTTAGGTTTAGGGTTAGGGTTAGGTATAGGCTGAGGGTGAGGGTGAGTGTGAGGGTGAGTTTTAGGGTTAGGGTGAGGGTTAAGGTTAGGTTTAGGGTTATGGTTGGGTTAAGGGTTAGGGTTAGCGTTAGGAAGAGGGTTTGGCTGAGGGTTAGTTTTATGGTTAGGGTGAGGTTTAGGGTTAGTGTGAGGATTAGGATGAGGGTTAGGCTGAGGGTTAGGGTTAGGGTTAGGGTGAGGGTAAGGGTTAGGGTGAGGGTGAGGGATAGTTTTAGAATTAGGGTTAGGGTTAGGGTGTGGTTTAGGGATATGTTTAGGATTAGGGTGAAGGTTAGAGTGAGGGTTAGGGTTAGGATGAGGATTAGGGTGAGGGTGAGGTTTAAGGTGATGGTTAGGGTTAGGATGAGGCTGAGGGTTAGGGTTAGGTTGAGGTTTAATATTAGGGTGATGTTTAGGGTGAGGGTGAGGTTTAGGGTGAGGATGATGGTGAGGGTTAGGGTTAGGGTTTAGGTGAGGTTTAGGGTTAGGGTGAGGGCTAGGGTTAAGTTTAGGGTTAGGGTGAGGTTTAGGTTTAGTGTGACGGAGAGGGTGAGTGTTAGCTTTAGGTTTAAGCTTAAGTGTAGGGTAAGGCTTAGGGTGAGGGTGAGGGTGAGGGTCAGAATTAGGTTTAGGGTGAGGGTTAGGTTTATGGATAGGGTTAGGGTGAGGGTGAGGGTTAGGGTGAGGGTGATGTTGAGGGTGACGGTGAGTGTTAGGTTTAGAGTGAGTGATAGGGTTATGGTTAGTGTTAGGGTGAAGGTGAGGGTGTGGGTTTCAGTGAAGGTGATTGTGAGGTTGAGGGTGAGGGTGAGGTTTAGGGTTAGGATTAGGGTTAGGGTTAGGGTTAGGCTGAGGGTGAGTCTGAGGGTGAGGGATAGGGATAGGTTGAGGATTAGGGTTAGTGTACGTGTTAGTTTGAGGATTAGGGTTAGAATTAGGAAGAGGGTTTGGCTGAGGGGTAGGGTTAGGGTTAGGGTGAGGGTTAGGGTTAGTGTGAGGGTTAGGGTGAGAGGTAGGTTTAGGGATAGGGTTAGGGTGAGGTTTAGGTTTAGGGTGAGTGTTAAGGTTAGGGTTCGGGTGAGGGTTAGGTTGAGCATTAGGGTGATGGTTAGGGTTAGGTTTAGGGTTAGGGTGAGGGTTAGGGTTAGGTTTAGGGTTAGGGTGAGGGTGAGGGTTAGGGTTAGTGTGAGGGTTTGGGGGAGGGTCAGGGTTAGAGTGAGTGTTAGGGAGAGGTTGAGGGTTAGGTATAGCGTAAAGGTTAGGATTAGGTTTACAGTTAAGGTTAGGGTTAGGTTTAGGATTAGGTTGAGGGTGAGGGATATGGTTATCCTTAGGGTTAGGGTTAGGTTAGGGTGAGGTTTAGGGATAGGGTTAGGGTTAGGATGAGGGTGAGGGTGAGGGTTAGGGTTAGGTTTAGGGTGAGGGTTAGGTTTAAGGTGAGGGTTAGCGTTAGGGTGACGGTGAGGTTAAGGGTTAGGGTGAGGGCTAGGTTTAGGGTTAGGGTTAGGTTGAGGTTAAGGTTTAGGGTGAGTGTGAGGTTGAGGGTTTGGTTTAGAATGAGGCTTAGGTGTAGGGTTAGGCTTTGGGTGAGGGTGAGGTTGAGGGTAAGAGTTAGGTTTAGCGTGAGGGTTAGGGTTATGGTTAGGGTTAGCGTGAGGGTGAGGGTTAGGTTTAGGGTTAGGTTTAGGGTTAGGGTGAGGGTTAGGGATAGGGTTAGGATTAGGGTGAGGGTTAGGGTGAGGGTTAGGGTTAGGGTTAGGGTTAGGGTTAGGGTGAGGTGTAGTTAAGGGTTAGGGTTAGGGTGAAGTTTAGGGTGACGGTGACGGTAAGGGTTAGGGTGAAGTTGAGGGTTTGGGATAGGGTTAGTGTCAGAGTTAGGCTTAGGGTTAGGGTTAGGGTGAAGGGTAGGTTGAGGGGTAGGGGTAGGGTTAGGGTGAGGTTTAGGTTTAGTTTGAGGGAGAGGGTGAGTGTTAGCTTTAGGTTTAGGCTTAAGTGTAGGGTTAGGCTTAGGGTGAGGGTGAGGGTGAGGGTCAGAATTAGTTTTAGGGTGATGGTTAGGTTTATGGATAGGGTTAGGGTGAGGGTGAGGGTTAGGGTGAGGATGATGTTGACGGTGACGGTGAGTGTTAGGTTTAGAATGAATGATAGGGTTATGGTTAGTGTTAGGGTGAGGGTGATGGTGTGGGTTTCGGTGAAGGTGATTGTGAGGTTGAGGGTGAGAATGAGGGTTAGGTTTTTGGTGAATGTTAATTTTAGGGTTTGGGTTAAGGTTAGGTTGAGGGTTAGGGTTAGGGTTAGGATGAGGGTTAGGGTGAGGGTTAGGTTTAGGGTTAGGGTGAGGGTAAGGTTTAGGGTGAGGGTGAGCGTTAGTACTAGGATTAGGGTTAGTTTTAGGGTGAGGGTAAGGGATAAGATTAGGGTGAGGGTGAGGGTTTTGGTTAGGGTCAGGTTTAGATTTAGGGTGAGGGTGAGGTTTAGGGTTAGGTTTTGGATTAGGGTTAGGGTTAGGCTGAGTGTGAGGTTGAGGGTGAGGGTGACGGTAAGGGGTAGGGTTAGGGTTCGGGTTAGTCTTAGGATGAGGGTTAGGCTGAGGGTTAGGGTAACGGTTCGGGTAAGGATAAGGGTTTGGGTGAGAGTGAGGGTTAGGGTTAGGCTTAGGGTTAGGGTGAAGGTTAGGGTGAGGTTTAGTGTTAGGTTTAGGGTTAGGGTTGGGATTAGATTGAGCATTAGGGTGTGGGTAAGGGTTAGGGTGAGGTTTAGGATGATGGTGAGGGCTAGGTTTAAGGTGAGGGTAAGGGTTTCGGTGAGGCTTAGGGTGAGGCTGAGGATTAATGTAGCATTAGGGGTACGGTGAGGGTGAGGGTTAGGGTGAAGGATAGGGTTAGGGTTAGGGATAGGGTGAGGATTAGGGTTAGGGTTAGGTTTAGGGTGATGGTTAGGCTGAGGGGTAGGGTTAGTGTTAGTGTTAGGGTGTGGGTTAATATTAGGGTTAGGGTTAGGGTGAGGTTGAGGTTGAGGGTAAGGTTTAGGGTGAGAGTGATGGTGTAGTTGAGGTTTAGTGTTAGCATTAGGGTTAGGTTTAGGGTTAGGGTTAGGATTGGGGTTAGGGTGAGGGTGAGGGTTAGGATGAGGGTGCGTTTTAGGGTGTATGTGATGGTTAGGGTTAGGGTGAGGGTTAAGTTGATGGTGAGGGTTAGGGTGAGGGTGAGGGTTAGGGTTAGGGTGAAGGGTAGGTTGAGGGGGTGGGGTAGGGTTTGGGTGAGGTATATTGTTAATGTGAGGATTAGGGTTAGGCTTAGTGTTAGTGTGAGGATAAGGATAAGGGTGAGGGTTAGGGTGAGAGTGAGGTTTAGGGTTAGCGTTAGGGTTAGGGTGAGGGTTAGTGTGAAGGTTAAGGTGAGGGTATGGGTTAGTATGAGGGTGAGGGTTAGAGTTAGGTTTAGATTGAGGGTTAGGGTTAGGGTGAGTATTAGGGTCGGGTTAGGTTGAGGTTTCGGGTTCGGGTTCGGGTGAGTTTTAGGGTGTGGGTGACGGTTAGGGTTAGGGTGAGGTTTAGGTTTATGGTGAGGATTAGGGTTAGGGTTAGGGTTAGGGTTATAGTGAGGGTAAGTGTTAGGATGAGGTTTAGGGTGAGGATGAGGTTTAGGGATAGCGTTAGAGTTAGGGTGAGGGATAGGGTTAGGGTTAAGGTGAGGGTAGGGTGAGGTGTAGGGTTAGGGTTAGTGTGAGGGTTAGGGTTAATGTGAGGATTAGGGTTAGGGTTAAGGTTAGTGTGAGGATAAGGATAAGTGTGAGGATTACGATGAGATTGAGGTTTAGTGTTAGTGTTAGGGTTACGGTGAGTTTTAGGGTGAGGGTTAAGGTGAGGGTTAGTGTTAGTATGAGGGTGAGGGTTATAGTTAGGTTTAGGGTGAGGGTTAGGTTTAGGGTCGGGTTAGGGTGAGGGTTCGGGTTCGGGTTCGGGTGAGTTTTAGGGTGTGGGTGAGGGTTAGGGTTAGTGTGAGGGTTAGGGTTATGGTGAGGATTAGGGTTAGGGTTAGGGTTATAGTCAGGGTAAGGGTTAGGATGAGGTTTAGGGTGAGGGTGAGGTTTAGGGATAGCGTTAGAGTTAGGTTGAGGTTTACGGTGAGGGTTAGGATCCAGGTTAGGTTAGGTGAGGGTGAGTGTTATCGTTCGGTTTAGGGTTAGGTTTAGGGTGAGGGTAAGGTTTAAGGTGAGGGTGAGGGTTAGGGTTAAGTTGAGGGTTAGGGTGAGCGTTAGGGTGAGGGTTCGGTTGAGGGTTTGGGTTAGGGTTAGGGTGAGGTTGAGGGAGAGGGTGAGACTTAGGGTTAGATTCATGGTGAGGATGGGGTTTAGGTTTAGTGTTAGGGTTAGGGTTAGGGTGAAGGATAGGGTGAGGGTAAGGGTTATAGGGAGGTTTACCGGACGGTTGAGGGTTAGGGATAGCATTAAGGTTAAGGATAGGTTTAGGGTGAGGGTTAGGGTTACTGTTAGGGTTACGGTGAGGGTGAGGGTTAGGGTTAGGTTTAGGGTGAGGGTTAGGTTTAGGGTTAGGGTGACGGTGAGGGTAAGCGTTAGGTGAGTACTAGGGTTAGGGTTAGGGTTAGGGTAAGGTTTAGGTTTAGGGTGAGGGTGAGAGTGAGAGTTAGGTTTAGGATTAGGCTTAGGTGTAGGGTTAGGCTTAGGTTGAGGGTGAGGGTGAGTGTCAGAGTTAGGTTTAGTGTAAGGGTTAGGGTTATGGTTATTTTTGAGTGAGGGTTAGGGTCAGGGTCAGGGTGAGGTTGAGGGTGAGGTTGAGGATTAAGGTTTGGGTGAGGGATAGTGTTAGAGTTAAGGTTAGGGTGAGGATTAGGGTTATGGTTAGTGTTAGGATGAGGGTTAGTTTTAGGGTTAGGGTGAGGGTAAGGTTTAGGGTGAGGGTGAGGGTTAGGGTTATGAATAGGGTTTGGGTTAGGGTGAAGGTCAGGGATGGGTTAGGATTAGGGTGAGGGATTTGTTTAGGGTTAGGTTTAGAGTTAGGTTGAGAGTGAGTGTGAGGGTTAGCGTTTGGATTAGTGTTAGGGTTAGGGTTAAGGTGAGGTTGATGTTGAGGATGAGGGTTAGGGTTAATGTGAGGTTTAGCGTTAAGGTTAGGGTGAGGGTTAGGTTTAGGTTTAGAATGAGGGTAAGGGTTAATGTGAGGGCTAGGGTGAGGGAGAGGGTTAGGGATACTGTTAGGTTGAGGTTTAGGGTTAAGGTGATGGTTAGGGTTAGTGTGAGGGTATGTATTAGGACTAGGGTTAGTTTTAGGGTGAGGGTTAGTGTTAGGGTGAGTTATAGCGTTAGGGTGAGGGTTATGGTTATGGTTAGGGTTAGTGTTAGCTTTAGGGTTATTGTTTGGGTTAGGGTTAAGGTTACGTTGAGGGTTAGGGTGAGGGTAAGTGTTAGGGTGAGGGTTACCGTTAGGGTGAGGGTTATGGTTATGGTTAGGGTTAGGGTTAGGTTTAGGGTTTTTGTTAGGGTTAGGGTTAGGGTTAAGGTTACGGTGAGGGTGAGGCTGATGGTAAGATTTAGGGTTAGGTTGAGGTTTAGGTTTAAGGTTAGGGTTAGAGTTAGGGTTAGGGTGAGTGTGAGGTTTAGATTTAGAGTTAGTGTTTGGGGGAGGGTTAGGGTGAGGGTTAGGGTTAGTGTTAGGGTGAGTGTTAGGATTAGGGTTAGGATGAGGTTGAGTGTGAGGGTTAGGGTTAGGGTTAGTCTGGGGGTGAGGGTGAGGGTTAGGTTTAGGATTAAGGTGAGGTTTAGGATGAGGTTAAGTTTAGGATTAGGGTTAGGGTGAGGGCAAGGGTGAGGGTGAGGTTAAGGGTAAGCATTATGGTGAGGTTTAGGATTAGGGTTAGGTTTATGGTTAGGGTGAGGGTTAATGTTAGGGTTACAGTGAGGGTGAGGGTTAGGGTTAGGGTGAGGGTTAGTGTTAGGGTTAGGGTGAGGGTGAGGTTTAGGGTTAAAGTGAAGGTTAGTGTTAGGGTTAGGGTTAGGGTGAGGGTTAGAGTTCGGGTTAGGCTTAGGCTTAGGCTTAGGCCGAGCGTGGGGGTCAGGGTTAGGGTTAGGGTTAGGGTGAGGGTTAAGGTTAGGTTTAGGGTGACTGTTAGGATGAGGTTTGTGGTTATGGTTATGGTTAGGGTTAGTTTTAGGGTTACGATTAGGGTTAGGTTTAGTGTTAGGATTAGGCTGAGGGTTTGGGTTAGGGTTAGGTGTAAGTTTAGGATTAGGTTTCGGGTTAGGGTTATTGTTAGTGTTATGGTTAGTGTTAAGTTTGCAGTGAGGGTGAGGCTCAGGCTGAGGGTTATGTTTAGTGTTAGGGTTTGGGTTAGGGTTAGTATTATTGTTAGGGTTAGGTTTAGAGTTACGGTCATGGTGAGAGTGAGGGTGAGTGTTAGGGTGAGGTTTAGGGTGAGGTTTAGCATTAGGGTTAGGGTTAGGATTAGGGTGCTGGTGAGTTTTAGGGTTAGAGTTAGGGTGAGGGGAAGGGTTAGGTTGAGGTTTAGGGATAGGGTTAGGATTAAGATTAGGGTTAGGGTGAGGGTGAGGGTTAGGGTTAGGCTTAGGCTTAGGGTTAGGCTGAGGGTGAGGCTGGCGGTGAGGATTAGGGTTAGGGTGATGGTTAGGCTTAGGGTTAGTGTTATTGTTAGGGTCAGGGTTAGAGTTAAATTGAGGGTGAGGGTGCGGGTAGGTTTAGGGTTAGGGTTAAGCTGAGGTTTAGGGTTAGGTTTAGAGATAGGGTTAGGGTGAGGGTGAGGTTAGGGTTAAAGTTAGGGTTAATGTTAGGGTTAGGCTTAGGGTTAGAATGAGTCTGAGCGTGGGCGTGAGGATTAGGGTTAGGGTTAGGGTTAGAGTTAGTGTTAGGGTTAGCGTTATGGTTACAGTAAGGGTTAATATTAGTGTTATGGTTAGTGTTAGGTTTAAGTTTGCAGTGAGGTTGAGGCTGAGGGTGAGGTTTATGGTTATGTTTAGGGTTATGGTTAGTGTTATTTTTAGGGTTAGGGTTAGAGTTACGGTGAGGGTGAGGTGAGGGTGAGGGTGAGGGTTAGGTGAGATTTAGGGTGATGTTTAGGGTTAGGGTTAGGTTGAGGGTGAGGATTAGGTTTAGAGTTAGGTTTAGTGGGAGGGTTAGGGTGAGGGTTAGGGTTAGGTTGATTTTTAGGGATAGGGTTAAGGTTAGGCTTAGGGTTAGGCTGAGGGTGAGGCTGGCGGTGAGGATTAGGGTTAGGGTGATGGTTAGGCTTAGGGTTATGTTATTGTTAGGGTCAAGGTTAGAGTTAAATTGAGGGTGAGGGTGCGGGTAGGGTTAGGGTTAGGGTTAAGCTGAGGTTTAGGGTTACTTTTAGAGATAGGGTTAGGGTGAGGGTGAGGCTAGGGTTAAAGTTAGGGTTAATGTTAGGGTTAGGCTTAGGATTAGGGTTAAGCTGAGGGTGAGGGTGGGAGTGAGTGTTTGTGTTACAGTGAGGGTGAGGATTAGATATAGGGTGAGGGTTAGGATGAGGTTTAGAATTACAGTGAGGGTGAGGGTTAGGGTTTAGGGTGAGGGTTAGGGTTAGGATTAGGGTTAGGGTGAGGGTGAGGGTTAGGATTAGGGTTAGAGTTAGGTTTATTGTTAGTGTTATGGTTAAGGTTACTTTTGGAGTGAGGGTGAGGCTGAGGGTGAGGGTTAGGGTTAGGATTAGGAATAGGGTTAGGGTGAGTGTGAGATTGAGTGTGAGGGTGAGGGTTAGGGTTAGGGTTAGGGCGAGATTTAGGTTTAGGATTAGGGTTAGAGTTAGGGTAAGGGTTAGGGTGAGGGTAAGTGTTATGGTGAGGGTTAGGTTTAGGGTTAGGGTTACAGATAGGTTGAGGGTTAGGTTTCCTGCTAGGATTATTTTTAATTTTAAGTTTAGGGTTACGTTGAGGGTGAGGGTGAGGGTGAAGGTTAGGGTTAGGGTTAGGGTGAGGTTTAAGGTTAGGATTAGGGTTAGAGTTAGGGTTAGGGTTAGGGTGAGGTTTAGGGTTAGAGTTAGGCTTAGGGTGAAAGTTAGTGTGAGGGTTAGGGTTAGCGTTAGTGTTAGGTTAGGGTTAGGGTTAGGTTTAGGTTGAGGTTTAGGTATAGGGTTAGGGTTAGAGTTAGGGTTAGGTTGATTGTGAGGTTTAGGGTTAGAGTTAGGGTTAGTGTTAGGGTTAGGTTTAGGGTGAGGGTTAGGGTGAGGGTTAGAGTTCGGGTTAGGCTTAGGCGGATTGTGAGGGTGAGGGTTAGGGTTAGGGTGAGGGTTAGCGTTAGGTTTAGGGTGAGGGTTTGGATGAGGTTTTGGGTTATGGTTAGGGTTAGTGTTACTTTTAGGGTTAGGGTTAGGGTTAGTTTTAGGTTTATGGTTAGGGTTAAGGTGCGGGTTAGGGTTAGGCTTAGGCTTAGGGTTAAGGTTAGGTTTATTGTTAGTGTTATGTTTAGTGTTAAGTTTGCAGTGAGGGTGAAGCTCAGGTTGAGGGTTATGGTTAGTGTTAGGGTTAGGGTTAGGGTTAAGGTTAGTGTTATTGTTAGGGTTAGAGTTAGAGTTACGGTCACGGTGAGATTGAGGGTGAGGGTGCGGGTAAGGGTGAAGTTTAGGGTGAGGTTTAGGTTTAAGGTTAGGGTTAGGGTGCTGGTGAGCTTTAGGTTTAGAGTTAGGGTTAAGGGGAGGGTTAGTGTGAGGGTTAGGTTTAGGGTTAGGGTTACAGATAGGTTGAGGGTTAGGGTTCCTGCTAGGGTTATTTTCAATTTTAATCTTAGGGTTACTTTGAGGGTGAGGGTGAGGGTTAGGGTTAGGGTTAGGGTGAGGTTTAAGGTTAGGATTAGAGTTAGAGTTAGGGTTAGGGTTAGGGTGAGGTTTAGGGTTAGAGTTAAGCTTAGGGTGAGGGTTAGTGTGAGGGTTAGGGTTAGGGTTAGTGTTAGGTTAGGGTTAGGGTGAGGGTTAGTCTTAGGGTTAGGGTTAGGTTTAGGTTGAAGTTTAGGTATAGGGTTAGGGTTAGAGTTAGGGTTAGTGTAAGGGTTAGGTTTAGGGTGAGTGTTAGGGTGAGTGTTAGAGTTCGGGTTAGGCTTAGGCGGATTGTGAAGGTGAGGGTTAGGGTTAGTGTTACTTTCAGGGTTAGGGTTAGGGTTAGGGTTAAGTTTATGGTTAGGGTTAAGGTGAGGATTAGGTTTAGGGTTCGGCTTAGGGTTAAGGTTAGGGTTATTGTTAGTGTTATGGTTAGTGTTAATTTTGCAGTGAGGTTGAGGCTCATTTGAGGGTTATGGTTAGTGTTAGGGTTAGGGTTAGGGTTAAAGTTAGTGTTATTGTTAGGGTTAGGGTTAGAGTTACGGTCACGGTGAGAGTGAGGGTGAGGGTGAGGGTTAGGGTGAGGTTTAGGGTGAGGTTTAGTTTCAAGGTTACGGTTAGGGTGCTGGTGAGGTTTAAGTTTAGAGTTAGGGTGAAGGAGAGGGTTAGGTTTAGGTTTAGTGTTAGCATTAGGGGGAGGGTGAGGGTTAGGTTGAGGTTCAGGGATAGGGTTAGGGTTAGGGTTAGGGTTAGGGTCAGTGTGAGGGTGAGGGTTATGGTTAGGGTTAGGCTTAGGCTTAGGCTTAGGCTAAGGGTGAGGATGGGAGTGATGATTAGGGTTAGGGTGATGGTTAGGCTTAGGGTTAGTGTTATTGTTAGGGTTAGGGTTAGAGTTACGGTGAGGGTGAGGGTGCGGGTGAGGTTTAGGGTTAGGGTTAAGGTGAGGTTTAAGGTTAGGTTTAGAGATAGAGTTAGGGTGAGGGTGAGGTTTAGGGTTAGGGTTAGGGTTAGTGTTAGGGTTAGGCTTAGGGTTAGGCTGAGGCTGAGGGTGGGGGTGAGGATTAGGATTAGGTTTAGGTTTAGGGTTAGAGTTAGGGTTAGGGTTTGGGTTACTGTTAGTGTTATGGTTAGGGTTAAGTTTGCAGTGAGAGTGAGGCTGAGGGTGAGGTTTATGGTTAGGGCTAGGGTTAGGATTAGGGTTACTGTGACTGTGAGTGTGAGGGTTAGGGTTAGGGTCAGGCTTAGGCTCAGGGTTAGGCTGATGTTGAGGGTGGGGGTGAAGGTTAGTGTCTTGTTGAGGATGAGGATTAGGGTTAGGGTGAGGGTTAGGATGAGGGTTAGTGTTATGGTGAGGGTAAGGTTTAGGGTTAGGGTGAGGTTTAGGGTTAGGATTAGGGTTAGGGTGAGGGTTAGGGTTAGGGTTAGGGTTAGGGTTATTGTTAGTGTTATGGTTAAGGTTATGTTTGCAGTGAGGATGAGGCTGAGCGTGAAGCTTAGGGTTAGGATTAGTGTTAGGTTGAGGTTGAGGATTTGGGTGAGGTTGAGGGTTATGGTGAGGTTTAGGGTTAGGGTGAGAGTTAGGGTTAGTGTGAGGGTTAGTGTTAGGGTTATGGTTAGGTTTAGGTTCAGGGTTAGGGTTAGGGTCAGGGTTAGGTTTAGGGTCAGGGTTAGGGTTATGGTTAGTGTTAGGGTTAGGGTTAGGGGGAGGGTTAGTTGAGGTTTAGGGTTAGGGTTAGGGTTAGGTTTAGGATTAGGTTTGGGTGAGGGTGTGTGTGAGGGTTAGGGTTACCCTTGGGCTTAGGCTGTGGGTGAGGGGGGGTGAGGATTAGTGTTTGGTGATAGTTAGGTTTAGAATTAGAGTGACGGTTAGGATGAGGTTTAGGGTTACCATTAGGGTGAGGGCTAGGGTGAGGGTGAGGGTTAGTGTTAGGGTTAGGCTGAGGCTGAGGTTTAGGCTGAGGGTGAGATTGAGAGTGAGAGTTACGGTTAGGTTGATGGTTAGGGTTACGGTTAGCTTGAAGGTTAGAATGAGGTTTAGGGATAGGGTGAGTGTTAGGGTGAGGGTGATGGTAAGGGGAAAGTTGAGGGTTAGGCTGTGGGTGAGGGTTAAGATAAGGGTGAGGATTAGGGTTAGGGTGAGGGTTAAGGTAAGTGTGAGGGTTAGGGGTTAGGGTGAGGATGAGGGTTAGGTTTAATGTGAGGTTTAGGGTGAGGATGAGGGTTAGGGTTAGGTGAGGGTAAGGGTTAGAATTAGGGTTAGGGTGTGGGCTAGGGTGAGGGTGAGGTTTAGGGTTAGGGTTAGGGTTAGGGTGAGGTTTAGGATTAGGGTGAGTGTTAGGATTAGTGTGAGGGTTAGTGTTAGGGTTATGGTTAGGGTTAGGGTCAGGGTTAGGGTTAGGGTCAGGGTTAGGTTTAGGGTCAGGGTTAGGGTTAGGGTTAGTGTTAGGGTTAGGGTTAGGGTGAGGGTTAGTTTGAGGTTTAGGGTTAGGGTTAGGTTTAGGATTAGGTTTGGGTGAGCGTGAGTGTGAGGGTTAGGGTTACGCTTGGGCTTAGGCTGAGGGTGAGGGTGGGGGTGAGTATTAGTGTTTGGTGATAGTTAGGTTTTGAATTAGAGTGACGGTTAGGATGAGCTTTAGTGTTAGGATTAGAGTTAGCATGAGGGCTAGTGTGAGGGTGAGGGTTAGGGTTAGAATTATGGCGAGGTTTAGGATTAGGGTTAGGTTTAGGATTAGGGTGAGGGTTAGGGTTGGGGTTAGTGTTAGGGTTAGGGTGAGGGTTAGGATTAGGTTTAGGGTTAGGGTTATTGTTAGTGTTATGATTAAGGTTAAATTTAAGGTGAGGGTGAGGCTGAGGGTGAGGTTTAGGGTTAGGGTTATGGTGAGGTTTAGGGTTAGGGTTAAGGTTAGGTTTAGGTTGAGGGCTTGGGTTAGGGTTAGGGTTACGGTGAGGGTGAGGGTTAGGGTTAGGGTTTGGCTTAGGGTTATTTTAGGGTTTGGGTAACGGTTAAGCTGAGGGTGAGGGTGAGGGTTAGGTTAAGGTTAGGGTGAGGTTTAGGTTTAGGGTTAGGGTTAGAGTTAGGTTTAGGGTGATAGTGAGGTTTAGGGTTAGAGTTAGGGTTAGTGTTAGGGTTAGGGTTAGTGTGAGGGTTAGAATGAGGGTTAGGGTTAGGTTTAGGGTGATGTTTAGGGTTATGTTTAGGGTGAGGTTTAGGATGAGGTTTAGGGTTAGGTTTAGGGTTAGGGTTAGTTTTAGGGTTAGGATTAGGGTTAGGGTTAGGGTTAGGGTTAGGGTAAGGGTTTGGGTTTGGCTTAGGGTTAGGGTTAGGGTTATTGTTAGTGTTATGGTTAGTGTTAAGTTTGCGGCGAGGGTGAGGCTCAGGGTGAGGGTTATGGTTAGTGTTAGTGTTTGGGTTAGGGTTAGTATTATTATTAGGGTTAGGGTTAGAGTTACGTTCATGGTGAGAGTGAGGGTGAGGGTTAGGGTGAGGTTTAGGTTGAGGTTTAGGGTTAAGGTTAGGGTTAGGTTTAGGGTACTGGTGAGGTTTAGGGTTAGAGTTAGGGTGAGGGGGAGGGTTAGGGTGAGGGTTTGGGTTAGGTTTAGTGTTAGTATTAGGGCGAGCGTGAGGGTTAGGTTGTGCTTTAGGGATAGGTTTAGGGTTAGGATTAGAGTTAGGGTGAGGGTGAGGGTGAGGGTTAGGGTTAGGCTTAGGCTTAGGATTAAGGTGAGGGTGAGGCTGGGGGTGAGGATTAGGGTTAGGGTGATGATTTGGGTTAGGGTTAGTGTTATTGTTAGTGTTAGGGTTAGAGTTACCATGACGGTGAGGGTACGGGTAGGGTTAGGGTTAGGGTTAGGCTGAGGTTTAGGGTTAGGTTTAGAGATAGGTTTAGGTTGAGGGTGAGGTTTAGGGTTAATGTTAGGGTTAATTTTAGGGTTAGGCTTAGGGTTAGGATGAGGGTGAGGGTGGGGGTGAGGACTAGGGTTAGGGTTATGGTTAGAGTTAGGTTTAGGGTTAGTGTAAGGGTTAATGTTGGTGTTATGGTTAGGTTTAAGTTTGCAGTGAGAGTGAGGCTGAGGGTGAGGTTTATGGTTAGGGTTAGGGTTATGGTTAGTGTTACTCTTTGGTTTAGGGTTAGAGTTTCGGTGAGGGTGAGGGTGAGGGTTAGGTTTACGGTGAGATTTAGGGTAAGGTTTAGGGTTAGAGTTAGGTTGAGGGTGAGGATTAGGTTTAGAGTTAGAGTTAGTGGGAAGGTTAGGTTGAGGGTTAGGGTTAGGTTGATTTTTAGGGATAGGGTTAGGTTTAGGATTAGGGTTAGGGTGAGTTTGAGTGTGAGGGTTAGTGTTAGGGTTAGGCTTAGGCTTAGGGTTAGGCTGAGGGTGATGTTGGGGGTGAGGGTTAGTGTTACACTGAGGGTGATGATTAGGGTTAGGGTAAGGGTTAGGATGAGGGTTAGGGTTACAGTGAGGGTGAGGTTTAGGGTTAGGGTGAGGGTTTGGGTTACGATTAGGGTTAGGGTGAGGTTGAGGGTTAGGATTGGGGTTAGGGTTAGGTTTATTGTTAGTGTTATGGTTAAGGTTAATTTTGGAGTGAGCGTGAGGCTGAGGGTGAGGGTTAGGGTTAGGATTAGGGTTAGGGTTAGGATTAGGGTTAGGGTGAGGGTGAGATTGAGGGTGAGAGTTAGGGTTAGGGTGATGGTAAGTGTTATGTTTAGCTTGCAGTTTAGGATGAGGTTTAGGGATAGATTGAGTGTTAAGGTGAGGGTGAAGGTAAGGGTAAAGTTGAGGGTTAGGCTGTAGGTGAGGGTTAAGATAAGGGTGAGGGTTACGGTTAGGGTGAGGGTTCGGGTAAGTGTGACAGTTAGGGGTTAGGGTGAGGGGGAGGGTTAGATTGAGGATTAGGGTTAGGGTTAGTGTGAGGTTTAGGGTGAGGATAAGGGTTGAGGGTTAGGTGAAGGTAAGAGTTAGAATTAGGGTTAGGGTGAGGGCTAGGGTGAGGTTGATGGTTAGGGTTAGAGTTAGGGTTAGGGTGAGGTTTAGGGTGAGGGGGAGTTTTAGGGTTAGAGTGAGGGTTAGTGTTAGGGTTACGGTTAGTGTTAGGGTGATGGTTAAGGTTAGGGTGAGGGTTACAGTTAGGTTGAGGGTTAGGGTTCGTGTTAGGGTTATTTTTAATTTTAGGTTTAGTGTTACGTTGAGGGTGAGGATGAGGGTGAGGTTAGGGTTAGGGTTAGTGTGAGGTTTAGGGTTAGGATTAGAGTTGGAGTTAGGGTTAGGGGTAGGGTGAGGTTTAGGGTTAGATAGGCTTAGGGTGAGTGTTAGGTTGACGGTTAGGGTTAGGGTTAGTGTTAGGTTAGGGTTAGGATGAGAGTTAGTGTGAGGGTTAGGGTTAGAGTTAGGGTTAGGATTAGGATTAGGGTTAGGGTGAGGGTGAGTGTGTGGGTTAGGGTTAGGTTAAGGGTTAGGCTTAGGGTTAGGCTGAGGGTGAGGTTGAGGGTGAGGTTTAGGTTTAGGATGAATGTTAGAATTAGGGTTATGGTGAGGGTTAGGGGGAGGGTTAGGGTGAGGGTTAAGGTGAGGGTTAGGGTTAGGATTAGGGTTAGGATGAGGGCTAGCTTGAGGGTGAGGTTTAGGGTTAGGGTTAGAGTGAGGTTTAGGGTTAGGGTTAGGTTGAGGGTGAAGTTTAATTTTAGAGTTAGGGTTAGGGTGAGGGTTAGGGTTAGGGTTAGTGTTAGGGTTAATGTTATGGTTAGTGTTAGGGTTAGGGTGAGGGTTAGGGTTATGGTTAGGATTAGGATTAGAGTTACTGTGAGGGTGAGTGTGAGGTTTAGGGTTAGGCTTAGGGTTAGGCTGAGGGTGAGGGTGAGGTTGAGGGTTAGGGTTAGGGTGAGGGTGAGGTTTAGGGTGAGAGTTAGTGTTAGTGTGAGGGTTAGTGTGAGAGTGAGTGTTAGGGTTAGGTTGTGGGTTAGGGTTAGGATTAGGGTGATGCTTAGGGTTATGGTCAGTGTGAGGGTTAGGATGAGCGTTAGGGTAGAGTGAGGGTTAGGGTGAGGGTGACAGTTAGGGTAAGGATGAGGGTTAGGCTGAGAATTAGGATTACATTAAGGGTGAGGGTTAGGTTTAGGGTGAGGTTTAGGGTTAGGGTTAAGGTGTTGTTTAGATTGAGGATTGGTTTTTGGGGTTAGTGTGAGGTTTAGAGTGAGGATGAGGGTTAGGATTAGGTTGAGGTCTAGGGTGAGGATGAGGGTTAGGTTTAGGGTTAGGGTGAGTGTTAGTGTTAGGGTGATCGTTAGAATTAGTGTGAGGGTTAGTGTTAGGTTTAGGGTTAGTTTTAGGGTGAAGGTAAGTGTTAGGGTGAGGGTTAGTGTTAGGGTGAGTTTTATGTTTAGAATGAGGGTTAGGGTCAGGTTTAGGGTTATTTTTAGGGTTAGGGTTAGGATGAGGGTCAGGGTTAGGATTTGGGTTAGGGTGAGAGGTAGGGTGAGGGTGAGGATTAGGGTAGAGTTAGGCATAGGCTTTAGGCTGAGGCAGAGGGTGAGGTTGAGGGTTAGGGTTAGCATGATGGTTAGGTTCATGGTTAGGGTGAGGGTTAGGATGAGGATTAGGGTTAGGGTGAGGGTTAGAGTGAGGGTGACAGTAATGGTCATGTTGAGGGTTAGGGTGAGGATTAGGGTTAGGCTTAGGGTGAGGGTGAGGATTAGATTGAGGATTAGTGTTAAGGTTAGAATGAGGTTTAGGGTGAGGATGAGGGTTAGGGTTAGGGTGAGGGTTAGTGTTAGGACTAGGGTTAGTTTTAGGGTGAGGGTTATGGTTATGGTTAGGGTTAGTGTTAGGTTTGGGGTTATTGTTAGTGTTATGGTTAGTGTTAAGTTTGCGGTGAGGGTGAGGTTCAGGGTGAGGTTTATGGTTAGTGTTAGGGTTAGGGTTAGGGTTAGGGTTAGTATTATTGTTAGGGTTAGGGTTAGAGTTACGGTCATGGTGAGAGTGAGGGTGAGGTTTTGGGTGAGTTTTAGGGTGAGGTTTAGGGTTAGGGTTAGGGTTATGGTTAGGGTGCTGGTGAGGTTTAGGGTTAGAATTCGGGTGAGGGGGAGGGTGAAGGTGAGGGTTAGGGTTAGGTTTACTGTTAGCATTAGGGTGAGGGTGAGGGTTAGGTTGAGGTTTAGGGATAGGGTTAGTGTTACGATTAGGGTTAGGGTGAGGGTGAGTGTGAGGGTTAGGCTTAGGCTTAGGCTTAGGATTAGGCTGAGGGTGAGGCTGGGGGTGAGGATTAGGGTTAGGGTGATGATTAGGGTTAGGGTTAGTGTTAGGTTAGGGTTAGGATGAGAGTTAGTGTGAGGGTTAGGGTTAGAGTTAGGGTTAGGATTAGGATTAGGGTTAGGGTGAGGGTGAGTGTGTGGGTTAGGGTTAGGTTAAGGGTTAGGCTTAGGGTTAGGCTGAGGGTGAGGTTGAGGGTGAGGTTTAGGTTTAGGATGAATGTTAGAATTAGGGTTATGGTGAGGGTTAGGGGGAGGGTTAGGGTGAGGGTTAAGGTGAGGGTTAGGGTTAGGATTAGGGTTAGGATGAGGGCTAGCTTGAGGGTGAGGTTTAGGGTTAGGGTTAGAGTGAGGTTTAGGGTTAGGGTTAGGTTGAGGGTGAAGTTTAATTTTAGAGTTAGGGTTAGGGTGAGGGTTAGGGTTAGGGTTAGTGTTAGGGTTAATGTTATGGTTAGTGTTAGGGTTAGGGTGAGGGTTAGGGTTATGGTTAGGATTAGGATTAGGGTTACTGTGAGGGTGAGTGTGAGGTTTAGGGTTAGGCTTAGGGTTAGGCTGAGGGTGAGGGTGAGGTTGAGGGTTAGGGTTAGGGTGAGGGTGAGGTTTAGGGTGAGAGTTAGTGTTAGTGTGAGGGTTAGTGTGAGAGTGAGTGTTAGGGTTAGGTTGTGGGTTAGGGTTAGGATTAGGGTGATGCTTAGGGTTATGGTCAGTGTGAGGGTTAGGATGAGCGTTAGGGTAGAGTGAGGGTTAGGGTGAGGGTGACAGTTAGGGTAAGGATGAGGGTTAGGCTGAGAATTAGGATTACATTAAGGGTGAGGGTTAGGTTTAGGGTGAGGTTTAGGGTTAGGGTTAAGGTGTTGTTTAGATTGAGGATTGGTTTTTGGGGTTAGTGTGAGGTTTAGAGTGAGGATGAGGGTTAGGATTAGGTTGAGGTCTAGGGTGAGGATGAGGGTTAGGTTTAGGGTTAGGGTGAGTGTTAGTGTTAGGGTGATCTTTAGAATTAGTGTGAGGGTTAGTGTTAGGTTTAGGGTTAGTTTTAGGGTGAAGGTAAGTGTTAGGGTGAGGGTTAGTGTTAGGGTGAGTTTTATGTTTAGAATGAGGGTTAGGGTCAGGTTTAGGGTTATTTTTAGGGTTAGGGTTAGGATGAGGGTCAGGGTTAGGATTTGGGTTAGGGTGAGAGGTAGGGTGAGGGTGAGGATTAGGGTAGAGTTAGGCATAGGCTTTAGGCTGAGGCAGAGGGTGAGGTTGAGGGTTAGGGTTAGCATGATGGTTAGGTTCATGGTTAGGGTGAGGGTTAGGATGAGGATTAGGGTTAGGGTGAGGGTTAGAGTGAGGGTGACAGTAATGGTCATGTTGAGGGTTAGGGTGAGGATTAGGGTTAGGCTTAGGGTGAGGGTGAGGATTAGATTGAGGATTAGTGTTAAGGTTAGAATGAGGTTTAGGGTGAGGATGAGGGTTAGGGTTAGGGTGAGGGTTAGTGTTAGGACTAGGGTTAGTTTTAGGGTGAGGGTTATGGTTATGGTTAGGGTTAGTGTTAGGTTTGGGGTTATTGTTAGTGTTATGGTTAGTGTTAAGTTTGCGGTGAGGGTGAGGTTCAGGGTGAGGTTTATGGTTAGTGTTAGGGTTAGGGTTAGGGTTAGGGTTAGTATTATTGTTAGGGTTAGGGTTAGAGTTACGGTCATGGTGAGAGTGAGGGTGAGGTTTTGGGTGAGTTTTAGGGTGAGGTTTAGGGTTAGGGTTAGGGTTATGGTTAGGGTGCTGGTGAGGTTTAGGGTTAGAATTCGGGTGAGGGGGAGGGTGAAGGTGAGGGTTAGGGTTAGGTTTACTGTTAGCATTAGGGTGAGGGTGAGGGTTAGGTTGAGGTTTAGGGATAGGGTTAGTGTTACGATTAGGGTTAGGGTGAGGGTGAGTGTGAGGGTTAGGCTTAGGCTTAGGCTTAGGATTAGGCTGAGGGTGAGGCTGGGGGTGAGGATTAGGGTTAGGGTGATGATTAGGGTTAGGGTTAGTGTTATTGTTAGGGTTAGGGTTAGAATTACCATGAGGGTGAGTGTGCGCGTAGGGTTAGGGTTAGGGTTAGGCTGAGGTTTAGGGTTAGGTTTAGAGATAGGGTTAGGGTGAGGGTGAGGTTTAGGGTTAAAGTTAGGGTTAGGGTTAGGGTTAGACAGGGTTAGGCTGAGGGTGAGGGTGGGGTGAGGATTACTGTTAGGGTTAGGGTTAGGGTTAGGGTTAGGTTAAGGGTTAAAATTAGTCTTAGGTTAGGTTTAAGTTTGCAGTGAGGGTGAGGCTGAGGGTGAGATTTATGGTTAGGGTTACGGTTATGGTTAGTGTTATTTTTAGGGTTAGGGTTAGACTTACGGTGAGGGTGAGGGTGAGGGTGCTGGTTAGGCTTACAGTGAGATATAGGGTGAGGTTTAGGGTTAAGGTTAGGTTGAGGGTGAGGATTAGGTTTAGAGTTAGGGTTAGTGGGTGGGTTAGGGTGAGGGGTAGGGTGAGGGTTAGGGTTAGGCTTAGGGTTAGGCTGAGGGTGAGGGTGAGGGTTAGGGTTAGGGTGAGGGTGAGGTTTAGGTTTAGATTTAGGGTTGGGAGAGGGTTAGGGTGAGGGTTAGTGTTAGGGTTAGTGTTAGTGTTAGGATTAGGATTAGGGTTAGGATGAGGTTGAGTGTGAGGTTTAGGGTAAGGCTTAGGCTTAGGCTTAGGCTGAGGTTGAGGGTGAGGGTTAGGTTTAGGGCGAGGTTTAGGGTTAGGATTAGGGTGAGGGATAGGATGAGGTTTAGGGTTAGGATTAGGGTTAGGATGAGGGCAAGGGTGAGTGTGAGGGTTAGGGTTAGCATTATGGCAAGGTTTAGTATTAGGGTTAGGTTTAGGATTAGGGTGAGTGTTAGGGTTAGGGTTAAGGTGAGGTTGAGGTTTAGGATTAGGGTGAAGGTTAGGGTTAGGTTTAGTGTGAGGGTGATGGTTAGGATTAGGGTTAGGATTAGGGTTATCGTTAGTGTTATGGTTAAGTTTTCGGTGAGGGTGAGGCTGAGGGTGAGGGTTAGGGTTAGGGTTAGGGTTAGGGTGAGGGCTTGGGTTAGGTTTAGGGTTACGGTGAGGGTGAGGGTTAAGGTTAGTGTTAGGGTTAGGGTTACTGTTAGGGGTAGTTTTAGAGTTATGGTGAGGGTGAGGGTGAGGGTGAGGGTTAGGTTTATTGTTAGAGTTAGGTTTAGGGAGAGAGTTAGGGTAAAGGTTAGGGTTAGGTTTAGTGTTAGGGTTAGGGTTATTCTTAGGGTTAGGTTTAGAGTTATGGTGAGGGTGAGGGTGATGTTGAGGTTTAGGTTGAGGGTGAGGGTAAGGTTTAGGTTTAGAATTAGGGTTAGGGAGAGAGTTAGGGTGAGGGTTAGGGTTAGGTTTAGTGTTAGGGTTAGGGTGAGGGTGAGGGTTAGCTTGAGGTTTAGGGTTAGGGTTAGGCTTAGGATTAGGGTTATGGTGAGGGTGAGGGTGAGGGTTAGGGTTAAGGTTAGGCTTAGACTTAGAGTTAGGCTGTGGGTGAGAGTGGGGATGAGGATTAGGTTTTGGGTGATGGTTAGGGTTAGTGTTACGTTTAGGGTTATGATTATGGTTAGGGTTAGGATTATGGTTAGGGTGAGGGTAGAGTGATGGTGAGGGTTAGTGTTAGGGTTAGGCTTAGGCTTTATGGTTAGGCTGATGGTGAGGTTGAGGGTCAGGGTTAGGGATAGTGTGATGCTTAGGATTATGGTCAGGGTGAAGGTTAGGATGAGGGTTATCGTTAGGGTGAGTGATTTGGGTGAGGGTGACAGTAAGGGTAAAGCTGAGGGTTAGGCTGAGAGTGAGGATTAAGGTAAGGTCTAGGGTTAGGGTGAGGGTTAGGGTTAGGGTGAGGGTGAGGGTGAGGTTAAGATTGATGATTAAGTTTAGGGTTAGTGTGAGGTTTAGAGTGAGGATGAGGGTTAGGCTTAGGGTGAGGGCTAGGTTGAGGGTGAGGGTTAAGGTTAGGCTTAGGGTGAGTTTTAATGTTAGGGTGATGGTTAGGGTTAGTGTGAGTGTTAGTGTTAGTGTTAGGGTTAGTGTTATGGTGAGGGTAAGTGTTAGTTTGAGGGTTAGGTTTAGGGTGAGGGTTATGGTTAGAATGAGGGTTAAGGTTAGGGTTAGGGTTATTGTTAGGTTAGGGTTAGTGTTACATTTATGGTGAGGGTGAGAGTTAGGGTTAGGGTTAGGGTGTGGTTTATGTTTAGGGTTAGGGTTAGAGTTAGGTTTAGGGTGAGGGTTAAGTTTAGAGTTAGAGTTAGCGTTAGTGATAGTGTTAGGGTTAGGGTGAGGGTCAATGTGAGGGTTAGGGTTAGGCTTAAGCTTAGGGTTAGGCTTAGGCTTAGACCGAGCCTGAGTGTGAGGGTTAGGGTTAGGGTTGGGGTGAGGTTTAGGTTTAGGGTTATGGTGAGGGTTAGGGTTAGGGTTAGTGATAGTGTTAGGGGTAGGGTTAGGGTGAGGGTGACAGTAAGGGTAAAGGTGAGGGTTAGGTTTAGGATCAGGTTTAGATTGAAGGTAAGTGTGAGGGTTACGGTTAGGGGTAGGGTTAGGCTTAGGGTTAGTGTGAGAGTTAGGGTTAGGGTTAGGGTTAGTGTTGGTGTTAGGGGTAGGGTTATGGTGAGGGTTAGGGTAAAGGTGAAGATTAGGGTTAGGATTAGGATTAGGATTAAGTTGAGGGTGAGTGTGAGGGTTAATGTTAGGGTTAGGGTTAGGGTGAGCTTGAGGGTTAGGGTTAGGGTTAGGGTGATGGTTAGGGTTAGGGTTAGTGTTAGTGTTAGGGTTAGAGTGAGGGTTAGGGTTAGGGTTAGTGTTAGGGTTAGGGTGAGGTTTAGAATGAGGGTGAGGGTTAGGGTTAGGGTTTGGATTACGATTAGGGGTAGTGTTAGGGTGAGTGCTTGGGTTAGGCTTAGGGTTAGGATTAGGCTTAGCATTAAGCTGAGGGTGAGGGTGAGGGTTAGGGTTAGGGTTCATGTTAGGGCTAGCATTTGGGTGACAGTTAGGGTTCGGGTTAAGTTTAGGGTTAGGGTGATGGTTTTGAGTTAGGTTTTCGGTTAAGGATTAGGGGGGAGTGTTAGGATGAGGATTAGGTTTAGGATTAGGGTTAGGGTGATGGCTAGGGTGAGGGTGAGGTTTAGAGTTATTGTTAGGGTGAGGTTAAGGGTTAGGGTTAGGGTTAGGGTGAGGGTTAGGATGAGGGTTAGGGTTATGGTGAGGGAGAGGGTTAGGGTTAGGGTGAGATTTAGGTTGAGGATGAGGGTTAGGGTGAGGGCGAGGGTTAGGATTAGGGTTAGGGTTAGGATTATTGTTAATGTTATAGTTCTGGTTACCTTGGCAGTGATGGTGAGGCTGAGGGTGAGGGTTAGGGGTAGGATTAGTGTTATGTTTAGGTTTCGAGTTAGGATTAGTGTTATTGTTATGGTTAGGGTTAGAGTTACGGTGAAGGTGAGGGTGAGGGCAAGCGTGAGGGTTAGGGTTAGGGTTAGGGTGAGGTTTAGTGTCAGGGTTATGATTAGGGTTAGGGTGAGGGTGAGTATGAGGGTTAGGGTTAGGGTTAGGCTTAGGCTTAGGTTTAGGCTGAGGGCGAGGGTGAGTGTGAGGGTTGGTGTTAGTTTGAGGTTTAGGATTAGGATTACAGTGAGTGTCAGGGTTAACATTAGTTTGAGGGTTAGGGTTAGGGTTAGGGTGAGGGTTAGGTTTAGGTTTAGGTTTAGGGTTAGAGTTAGGGTTAGGATTAGGGTTAGGCTGAGGGTGAGTGTGAGGGTTACTGTTTGGGTTAAGCTTAGGCTTAGGGTTAGGCTGAGGGCGAGAGTGTGAGGGTTGGTGTTAGTGATGGTGGGGATGAGGATTAGGTTTAGAGTGATGGTTCCAGTAATGGTTAGGTTGAGAGTTAGGATGAGGGTTAGGGTTAGGCTTAGGCTTAGGGTTAGGCTGAGGCTGAAGTCGAGGGTGAGGGTTAGGGTTAGGGTGATGGTTAGGGTTACGGTTAGGATGAGTGTTAGATTTGGGGTGAGGGTTAGGATGCGGGTGACAGAGTAAAGGTGAGGTTTAGGCTGAGGGTGAGGGTTATTGTAAGGGTGAAGGTTCTGGTTAGTGTGAGGGTGAGGGTGAGGGTTAGATTGAGGATTAGTGTTAGGGTTAGTATGAGGTTTAGGGTGAGGATGTGTGTTAGGTTTATGGTGAGGGCTGGGAGAAGTTGAGGGTTAGGGTTTCGGATAGGGTGAGGTTTAGGTTTAGGGTGATTGTTAGCGTTAGTGTGAGGGTTAGTATTAAGGTTAGTGTAAGTGTTAGGGTGAGGGTAAGTGTTAGGGTAAGGTTTAGGTTTAGGGTGAGGTTTAGGATTAGGGTTAGGGTTAGGGTGAGGGTGAGGTTTAGGGTTAGAGTTAGGGTTAGGGTCAGGCTGAGGTCTAAGGTTAGGGTTAGTGTTAGGGTTAGAGTTAGGGTGAGGTTTAGTGTGGGTGTGAGGTTTAGTGTTAGGTTTATTATTAGGGTTAGGTTTAAGGTGAGGATGAGTGTGAGGGTTAGGGTTAAGGTTAGGGTTAGGTTTAGAATTAGGGTGAGGGTGAGGGTGAGGGTTACGGTTAGGGTGAGTGTTGGGGTTAGGGTTAGAATGAGGGTTAGTTTGAGGGTTAGGCTTAGGCTTAGGGTTTGTGTATGGGCTAGGTTGAGGGTGAGGGTTAGGGTTAGGGTTAGTGTGTGGGGTATGGTGAGGGTTAGGGTTAGTGTTAGGGTTAGGGTTGGGGATAGGGTGAGTTTTAGTGTGGGGTTAGTGTTAGTTTGGATTAGGGTTGAAGTTAAGGTGAGGGTGAGTGTGAGGGTTAGGGTTAGGGTTAGAGTTAGGTGAGGGTAAGAGTGAGGGTTACGGTTAGGGTGAGTGTTAGGCTTAGGCTTATGGTTTGGGTATGGGCTAGGGTGAGGGTGAGGGTTAGGGTTGGGGTGAGGGGTAGTTTGAGGGGTAGGGCTAGTGTTAGGGTTAGGGTTGGGGTTAGGGTTAGGCTTAATGTTAGGCGGATGGGGAGGGTGTGGGTGAGGGTTAGGGTTAGGGTGAGGGTGAGGTTTAGGGTTAGAGTTAACGTTAGGGTAAGGGTTAGTGTGAGGGTTAGGGGTAGGTTTAGTGTTACTGTTAGGGTTAGGATGAGGGTGAGTGTGAGGGTCAGGGTTAGTCTTAGACTGAGGCGGAGGCTTAGGCAGAGCGTGAGGGTGAGGGTGAGGTTTAGGGTTAGGCTTTTAGGGTTAGGGTGAGTGTTAGGATGAGGTTTAGGGTTAGCATTAAGGTTAGGGTTAGGGTAAAGGTTAAGGTGAGGATGAGGGTTAGGATTAGGGTTAGAGTTATGGTGAGGGTCAGGGTTTGGGTTAGTTTAGGGTTAGTGTTATAGTTAATTTTAGGATTAGAGTTACAATAAGGGTGAGGGTGAGAGTTAGGATCAGGGTTAGGGTGCTGTTTAGGGTTAGGATTATTGTTAGGGTGAGGGTGAGGATTAGGGTTAGAGTTAGTGTTAGGGGGAGGATTAGGTTGAGGGTTAGGTTTAGGGTTAGTGTTAGGGTGGGGTGAGAGTTAGGTTGAGTTTTAATGTTAGGGTTAGGGTTAGGTTTAGGATTAGGTTGATGGTGAGCGTGTGTGAGGGTTATAATTAGAGTTCGGCTTACGCTTAGGGTTGGGCTGAGATTATGGTTGGGGATGAGGATTAGGTTTAGAATGATGGTTAGGGTTATGGTTCGTTTAAGGGTTAGGATGAGGGTTAGGGTTAGGATTAGGGTTAGGGTGAGGGCTAGGATGAGGGTGAGGGTTAGGGTTAGGGTTAGGCTTAGCCTTAGGGTTAGGCTGAGGCTGAGGGTGATGTGAGGGTTAGGTTTAGGGTGATGGTTGGGTTTGCCTTTATGGTGAGGTTTAGGATGAGGATTTAGGTTATGGTGAGGATTAGGGTGAGGTGACCGTAAGGGTAAAGGTGAAGGTTAGGCTGAGGGTGAGAGTTATGCTAAGGGTGAGGGTTAGGGTTAGGGTGAGGCTGAGGGTTAGATTCAGTATTAGTGTTAGGGTTAGTGTGAGGTTAAGGGTGGGGATCAGGGTTAGGGTTAGGTTGAGGGCTAGGTTGAGGGTGAGAGTTAGTGTTAGGGTGAGTTTTAGGGTTAGGGTTATGGTTAGGGTTAGTGTTATGGTTAGGGTTAGTGTTAGGGTGAGGGTAAGTGTTAGGGTGAGGCTTAGGGTTAGGGTGAAGGTTATTGTTAGGATGAGGGTTAGGGATAGGGTTAGGTTTATTGTTAGGGATAGGGTTAGGGTTATGTTGAGGGTGAGGGTGAAGGTGAGGGTTAGATTAGGGTTAGGGTTAGGGTTATTGTTAGTGTTATGGTTAGGGTTAAGTTTACAGTGAGAGTGAGGCTGAGGGTGAGGATTAAGGTTAGGGTTAGGGTGAGGTTTAGGGTTAGGGTTAGGGTCATGGTGAGGGTTTGTTTTAGGGTTAGGTTTAGGCTGACGGTGAGGGTGAGGGTAGGGTTAGGGTTAGGGTGAGGTTTAGGTTTAGGTTTAGGTTAGGGTTAGGGTGAGGGTGAGGTTTAGGGTTAGATTTAGGGTTAGGGTGATGGTTAGGGTGAGGGTTAGTGTTAGGGTTAGGGTGAGGGTTCAGATGAGGTTGAGGGTTCGGGTTTGGGTTAGGATTATGATTAGGGTTAGTGTGAGGGTAAGTGTTTGGGTTAGGCTTAGGATTAGGGTTAGTCTAATGGTTAAGCTGAGGGTGAGGTTAAGGTTGAGGTTTAGGGTTAGGGTTTGGGTTAGGGTGAGAGTTTGGGCTCGGGTTTAGTTTAGGGTTGGATGAGGTTTAGAATTCGGGTTACAGTGAGGGTGAGGGTTAGGGTTAGGTTGAGGGGTAGGGTTAGGATTAGGTTTAGGGTGAGGATTAGGGTTAGGGTTAGGGTGAGTGTTAGGATGAGGATTAGGGTTAGGATTAGGTTTAGGTTGAGGGCTAGGGTGTGGGTGAGGGTTAGGGTTATTGTTAGGTTGAGGTTTAGGTTTAGGGTTAGGGTTAGGGTGAGGGTTAGGATGAGGTTTAGGGTTATGGTGAGGGTGAGGGTTAGGGTTAGGGTGAGGGTTAGGGTGAGTTTGAGGGTTATGGTGAGGGTTAGGTTTAGGGTTAGAGTGAGGGATAGGGTTAGGATTAGGGTTAGGGTGAAGGCTAGGGTGAGGGTGAGGGTTAGGGTTATTGTTAGGGTGAGGGTTAGAATGAGGGTTAGGGTTATGGTGAGGTTAGGATTAGGGTTAGAGTGAGGGTTAGGGTTAGGATTAGGGTTAGGTTGAGGGTGATTGTTAGGATTAGGGTTAGGGTTAGGATTATTGTTAGTGTTATGGTTCTGGTGACTTTTGCAGTGATGGTGAGGCTGAGGGTGATTGTTATGGATAGGATTAGTGTTAGGTTTAGGTTTAGGGTTAGGATTAGTGTTATTGTTATGGTTAGGGTTAGAGTTATGGTGAGGGTGAGGGTGAGGGTAAGGGTGAGGGTTAGTGTTAGGGTTAGGGTGAGATTTAGGGTCAGGTTTAGGATTAGGGTTAGGGTGAGTGTGAGGTTTAGGGTTAGAGTTCAGGTTAAGGGGAGGGTAAGTGTGAAGGTTAGGGTTAGGTTTAGTGTTATGGTTAGGGTTAGGGTTAGGGTGAGTGTGAGGATCAGGGTTAGTCTTAGGCTGAGGCGGAGGCTTAGGCGGAGCGTGAGGCTGAGGATGAGTGTTAGTATTAGGGTTTTAGAGTTAGGGTGAGAGTTAGGATGATGTTTAGGGTTAGCATTAAGTTTAGGGGGAAGGCTAGAGTTAGCATGAGTGTTAGGGTTAGCGTTAGGTTGATGTTTAGGGTTAGGGTTAGGGTTATGGTGAGGGTGAGAGTTAGGGTTAGGGTTAGGGTTAGGTTTAAGGTGAGGCTGAGGGTTAGGATTAGGATTAGGGTGAGGGTTTGTGTTAGGGTTAGAGTTACGGTGAGGTTCAGGGTTTGGGTTAGGTTTAGGATTAGTGTTATAGTTAAGGTTAGGGTTAGAGTTACAGTAAGGGTGAGGGTGAGGGTGAGGGTTAGGATCAGGGTTAGGGTGAGGTTTAGTTTTAGGATTATGGTTAGGGTGAGGGTGAGGTTTAGGGTTATAGTTAGGGTTAGGGGGAGGGTTAGTTTGAGTTTTAGGGTTAGGGTTAGTGTTAGGGTTAGGGTGAGTGTTAGGTTGAGGTTTAATGTTAGGGTTAGGATTAGGGTTAGGATGAGGTTGACGGTAGGGTGAGTGTGAGGGTTAGGGTTAGGGTTTGGCTTAGGCTTACGGTTAGGCTGAAGGTATGAGTGGGGATGAGGATTAGGTTTAGAATGATGGTTAGGGTTGTGGTAGGTTAAGGGTTAGGATGAGGATTAGGGTTAGGATTAGGGTTAGGGTGAGGGCTAGGGTGAGGGTGAGGGTTATGATTAGGATTAGGCTTAGGCTTAGGGTTAGGCTGAGGCTGAGTGTAAAGGTGAGGGTTAGGCTGAGTGTGAGGGTTATGGTAAGGTGAGGGTTAGGGTTAGGGTGAGGTTGAGGGTTAGATTCAGGATTAGTGTTAGGGTTAGTGTGAGGTTAAGAGTGAGGATGAGGGTTAGGGTTAGGTTGAGGGGTAGGTTGACGGTGAGAGTTAGGGTTAGGGTGAGGTTTAGGGTTAGTGTGATGGTTAGGGTTAGTGTGAGGGTTAGTGTAAATGATTAGGGTTACTGTTAGGGTGAGGGTATGTATTAGAGTGAGGATTAGGGTTAGGGTGAAGGCTATGGTTAGGAAGAGGGTTAGTGTTAGTGTTAGGGTTATTGTTAGGGTTAGGGTTAGGGTTATGTTGAGGGTGAGGTGAGGGTTAGGGTTAGGATGAGGTTTAGGTTTCAGGTTAGGGTTAGAGTTAGAGTTATGGTGAGGGTGAGGTTTAGGGTTAGAGTTAGGGTTAGTGTTAGGGTTAGGGTTAAGGTGAGGGTAAGTGTGAGGTTTAGAGTTCAGGTTAGGTTTAGGCTTAGGTTTAGGCTCAGGGTGAGTGTGGGGATGAGGAATAGGTTTAGGGTGATGGTTAGGGTTAGGGTTAGGTTTAGGTTTAGAATTAGGGTTAGGGTTAGGATTAGGGTTAGGATTAGGGTGAGGGTTACGGTGAGGGTTAGGGTTACATTTATTGTTAGGGTGAGGGTGAGGGTTAGGGTTAGGGTTAGGGTGAGGGTGAGGGGTAGATTGAGGGTTAGGGTTATGTTGAGGGTTATGGTTAGGGTGAGGGTTAGGTTTAGTGTTAGGGTTATTGTTAGGGTTAGGGTTAGGTTTAAGGTGAGGTTGAGGGTGAAGTTTAGGTTTAGGGTTAGGGTGAGGTTTAGTTTTAGGGTTAGGGTTAGAGTTAGGGTTAGGGTGATGGTGATGTTTAGGGTTAGAGTTAGGGTTACTGTTAGGGGTAGGGTTAAGGTGAGGGTTAGGGTGAGGTTTAGAGTTCAGGTTAGGCTTAAGCTTAGGCTTAGGCTTAGGCCGAGAGTGAGGGTTAGGTTTGGGGTTAGGTTTAGGATGAGTGCTAGGATGAGGTTTAGGGTTAGGGTTAGGGTTAGGTTTATGTTTAGTGTTAGGGTTAGGGTTAGGGTTAGGGTTAGGGTGACGGTTAAGGTTAGGGTTAGGTTTAGGCTTAGGCTTAGGATTAGGGTTATGTTTAGGGTTATTTTTAGTGTTATGGTTAGTGTTACGTTTGCGGTGAGGGTGAGGCACAAGGTGAGGTTTATGGTTATTGTTAGGGTTAGGGTTAGGGTTACTGTTATTGTTAGGGTTAGGGTTAGAGTTACGGGCATGGTGAGAGTGAGGGTGAGGGTGAGGATTAGGGTGAGGTTTACGGTGAGGTTTAGGGTTAGGGTTAGGGTTAGTGTAAGGGTGCTGGTGAGGTTTAGGGTTACAGTTCGGGTTAGGGGGATGGTTAGGGTGAGGGTAAGGGTTACGTTTAGTTTTAGCATTAGGGTGAGGGTGAGGGTTAGTTTGAGGTTTAGGGATAGGGTTAGGGTTAGGATTAGGGTTAGGGTGAGAATGAGGGTGAGGGTTAGGGTTAGGGTTAGGGTTAGGCTTAGGCTGAGGGTTAGGCTGAGGGTGAGGGTGGGGGTGAGGGTTAGGGTTAGGGTGATCTTTAGGGTTAGGGTTAGTGTTATTGTTAGGGTTAGGGTTAGAGTTACATTGAGGCTGAGGGTGGGGGTGAGGGTTAGGATTAGGGTCAGGGTGAGGTTGAGGGTTTGGTTTAGAGATAGGGTTATGGTGAGGGTGAGGTTTAGGGTTAGAGTAAGGGTTAGTGTTAGGGACAGGCTCAGGGTTAGGCTGAGGGTGAGAGTGGGGTTGAGGATTAGGGTTAGGGTTAGGGTTCGGATTAGGGTTAGAGTTAGGGTTAGGGTAAGGGTTATGGTTAGGCTTAGGATTAAGGTTAAGGTGAGGGTGAGTGTGAGGGTTAGTGTTAGGGTTAATGTTAGGATTAGGGTTAAGGTATGTGCTGGCATGAGGGTTAGGTTTAGGTTTAGGGTTAGGGTGACGTTTAGCCTTAGTTTTAGTGTCAGAGTTAGGGTTAGGGTGATGGTTTGGGTTATGGTTAGAGTTACGGTGAGGGTGAGGTTTAGGGTTAGTTTTAGGGTTAGGGTTATTCTTAGGGTTAGGGTTAGGGTTAAGGATAAGGTAAGGTTGAGGGTGAGGGTGATGTTGAGGGTTAGGGTTAGGGTTAGGATGAGATTTAGTGTTAGGGTTAGGGTTAGGGTTAGGGTCAGGGTGAGGTTTAGGGTACAGTTAGGGTTAGGGTTAGGGTTAGTGTGAGTGTTAGGGTTAGGGTTAGTGTTGCAATTAGGGTTATGGTGAGGGCTAGTGTGAAGGTGATGGTTAAGGTTAGCGTTAGGCTTTGGCTTTGGGTTAAGCTGAGGGTCAGGGTGAGGGTGAGGTTTAGGGTGAGGGTGACGGTGAGATTTAGGGTTAGAGTTAGTGTTAGGGTGAGAGTTAGGGTTAGGGTTAGGGTGAGGGTTATGGTTATGGTAAGGGTGAGGCTTAGGGTTAGGGTGAGGGTTAGGGTGAGGATGAGGGTTAGGGTGAGGGTGAGGGTTAGGATTAGGGTTAGGGTTAGGATTATTGTAAGTGTTATTGTTCTGGCTACCTTTGCAGTGAGGCTGAGGGTTAGGGATAGGATTATTGTTAGGGTTTGGTTTAGGGTTAGGATTAGTGTTATTGTTAGGTTTATGGTTAGAGTTTCGGTGAGGGTGAGGGTGAGGGTAAGGGTGAGGGTTAGGGTTAGGGTTAGGGTGAGGTTTAGGGTCAGTGTTAGGATTTGGGTTAGGGTGAGTGTGAGGTTTAGGTTTAGAGTTATGGTTAGGGCGAGGGTTAGCGTGAGGGTTAGGGTTAGGGTTAGTGTTAGGGTTAGGTTTAGAGTGAGGGTTAGGTTGAGGTTTAGGGTTAGGGTTAGTGTTAGGATTAGGGTTAGAGTGAGGGTGAGTGTGAGGGTTAGGGTTAGGGTTTGGGTTAGGCTTAGTGTTAGGCTGAGGGTGAGATTGAAGTGAGGGTTATGTTTAGGGTGAGGGTCGGGGTTAGGTTAAGGGTGAGGGTGAAGTTTAGGTTGAGGATTAGTGTTAGGGTTAGTGTGAGGTTTAGTGTGAGGATGAGTGTTAGGGTTAGGTTGAGGGCTAGGGTGAAGGTGAGTGTTAGCTTTAGGTTTAGGGTGAGGTTTAGGTTTAGGGTGATTGTTAGCGTTAGTGTGAGGGTTAGTGTTAGGTTTAGTGTTAGTGTTAAGGTGAGGGTAAGTGTTAGGGTAAGGTTTAGGTTTAGGGTGAGGTTTAGGATTAAAGTAAAGGTTAGGGTTAGGGTGAGTGTGAGGGTTAGGGTTAGGGTTAGGGTTAGAGTTAGGGTGAGGTTGAGGGCGAGGTTTACGGTTAGGGTGAGTGTTGGGGTTAGGGTTATAGTGAGGGTTAGTGTGATGGTTAGGCTTAGGCTTAGGATTTGGGTATGGGCTAGGTTGAGGTTGAGGTTTAGGATTAGGGTTAGGGTGAGGGATGGGGTGAGGGTTAGAGTTAGTGTTAGGGTTAGAATTGGGGATAGGGTGAGGTTTAGTGTGGGATTGAGGGTTAGTGTTAGGGTTAGGATTAGGGTTAGGCTTAAGGTGAGGGTGAGTGTGAGGGTTAGGGTTAGGGTTAGGATTAGAGTTAGAGTTAGGGTGAGGGTGAGGGTTAAGTTTTAGCGTGAGTGTTGGGGTTAGAGTTAGAGTGAGGATTAGGGTGAGGGTTAGGCTGAGGCTTATGGTTTGTGTATGGGCTAGAATGAGGGTGAGTGTTAGGTTTAGGGTTAGGGTGAGGGGTAGGGTGAGGGTTAGGGTTAGTGTTAGGGTTAGGGTTGGGCTTAGGGTTAGGCTTAATGTTAGGCAGAGGGTCAGGGTCAGGGTGAGATTTAGGTTTAGGGTGAGGGTGAGGTTTAGGGTTTTAGTTAGCGTTAGGGTGAGGGTTAGTGTGAGGGGTAGAGTTAGGGTTAGTGTTAGGGTTAGGGTTAGGGTGAGGGTGAGTGTGAGGGTCAGGGTTAGTAATAGGCTGAGGCGGAGGCTTAGGCAGAGCGTGAGGGTGAGGGTAAGGGTTAGTGTTAGTGTTTTAGGGTTAGGGTGATTGTGAGGATGAGGTTTAGGGTTAGCATTAGGGTTAGGGGGAGGACTAGAGTTAAGGTGAGGTTTAAGGTTAGCGTTAGGGTGAGGTTTAGGGTTGGGGTTAGGGTTATGGTGAGGGTGAGGTTTAGGTTTAGGGTTAGGGTTAGGGTTAAGGTAAGGCTGACGATTAGGATTAGGATTAGGGTGAGGGTTTGTTTTATGGTTAGACTTAGGGTGAGGTTCAGGGTTTGGGTTAGGTTTAGGATTAGTGTTATAGCTAAGGTTAGGTTTAGAGTTACAGTAAGTGTGAGGGTGAGGGTGAGGTAGGATCAGGGTTATGGTGAGGTTTAGGGTTAGGATTATGGTTAGGGTGAGGGTGAGGTTTAGGGTTAGAGTTAAGGTTAGGGGGAGGGTTAGGTTGAGTGTTAGGGTTAGGGTTAGTTTTAGGGTTAGGGTGAGGGTTAGGTTGAGTTTTAATGTTTGGGTTAGGGTTAGATTTAGGATTACGTTGACGGTGAGGGTTAGGGTTAGAGTTTGGCTTAGTCTTACGGTTAGGCTGAGTGTATGGGTGAGGATGAGGATTAGGTTTAGTATGATGGTTAGGGTTATCTTTAGGTTAAGTGTTAGGATGAGGGTTAGGGTTAGGATTAGGGTTAGGGTGAGGGCTATGGAGAGGGTGAGGGTGAGGGTTAGGCTTAGGCTTAGGCTTAGCGTTAGGCTTAGGCTGAGGGTGAACGTGAGGGTTAGGTTTAGGGTGATGGTTATGGTTGCCATTAGGGTGAGGGTTAGGATGAGGATTTATGCTATGGTGAGGGTTAGGTTGAGGGTGACCGTAAGAGTAAAGGTGAGGGTTAGGCTGAGTGTGAGGGTTACGGTACAGGTGAGGGTTAAGATTAAGGTGAGGGTGAGGGTTAGATTCAGGATTAGTGTTAGGGTTAGTATGAGGTTAAGGGTGAGGATGAGGGTTAGGGTTAGGTTGAGGGCTAGGGTGAGGGTGAGAGTTAGGGTTAGGGTTTGGTTTAGGGTTAGGGTGATGGTTAGGGTTAGTGTGAGGGTTAGTGTTATTGTTGGGGTTAGTGTTAGGGTGAGGGTAAGTGTTAGGGTGAGGGTTAGGGTTAGGGTGAAGGTTATGGTTAGGATGAGGGTTAGGGTTAGGGTTAGGGTTATTTTTAGGGTTAGGGTTACGGTTATGTTGAGGGTGAGGGTGAGGATGAGGGTTAGGGTTAGGTTGAGGTTTAGGTTTCAGGTTAGGGTTAGAGTTAGGGTTAGGGTGAGGGTGAGGTTTAGGGTTAGAGTTAGGGTTAGTGTTAGTGTTAGAGTTAGGGTGAGGGTGAGGGTGAGGTTGAGGGTTAGATATAGCGGTAGGGGGAGTGTTAGAGTTAGTGTTAGGGTTTGGGTTAGGGTTAGTGTTAGGATGAGGGTAAGTATTAGGGTGAGGGTTCGGGTTTGGGTGAGGGTTAATTTTAGGGTGAGGGTGAGGGTTAGGATTCGGGGTGGGTTTAGGATTATTGTTAGTGTTATGGTTAAGGTTAAGTTTACCGTTAGGGTGAGGTTGAGGGTGAGGGTTAGGTTTAGGGTTAGGGTGAGTTTTAGGGTTCGGGTTCGGGTTAGGGTTAGGGTGAGGGTTTGGGTTAGGTTTAGGGTTGCGGTGAAGGTGTGGGTTAGGTTGAGGTTTAGGGTTAGGGTGAGGGTTAGGGGGAGGGTTAGGTTGAGGGTTAGGGCTAGGGTTAGTGTTAGGGTTAGGATTAGGGTTAGGGTTAGGTTGAGGTTTAGGGTTAGGGTTATGCTTAGGTTTAGGATTAGTGTTATTATGAGGATGAGTGTGAGTGTTAGGGTTAGGTTTAGGCTTAGGGTTAGGCTGAGGGTTAAGGTGAGGGTAAGGGTTACGTTTAGGGTTAGGGTTAGGGAGAGGGTTAGGGTTAGGGTTAGGGTGAGGGTGAGGGGTAGATTGAGGGTTAGGGTTATGTTGAGGGTTATGGTTAGGGTGAGGGTTATGTTTAGTGTTAGGGTTATTGTTAGGGTTAGGGTTAGGTTTAAGGTGAGGTTGAGGGTGAGGGTTAGGTGTAGGTTTAGGGTGAGTTTTAGTTTTAGGTTTAGGGTTAGAGTTAGGGTTAGGGTGATGGTGAGGTTTAGGGTTAGAGTTAGGGTTAGAGTTAGGGTTAGGTATAAGGTGAGGGTAAGGGTGAGGTTTAGAGTTCGGGTTAGGCTTAGGCTTAGGCTTAGGCTTAGGCTGAGAGTGAGGGTGAGGGTTAGGGTTAGGGTTAGGGTGAGGATTAGGGTTTGGTTTAGGGTGAGGGTTAGGATGAGGTTTAGATATAAGGTTAGGGCTAGGGTTAGGTTTTGTGTTAGGGTTAGGGTTAGTTTTATGGTTAGGGTTAGGGTTAGGTTTAGGCTTAGGCTTAGGGTTAGGTTTAGGGTTATTTTTAGTGTTATGGTTAGTGTTAAGTTTGCGGTGAGGATGAGGCACAGTGTGAGGATTATGGTTATTGTTAGGGTTAGGGTTACTGTTATTGTTAGGCTTAGGGTTAGAGTTAAGTTCACATTGAGTGTGAGGTTGAGGGTGTCGTTAGGGTGAGGTTTACGGTGAGGTTTAGGGTTAGGGTTAGGGTTAGTGTAAGGGTGCTGGTGAAGTTTAGGGTTTGAGTTCAGGTTGGGGGAGGGTTAGGGTGAGGGTTAGGGTTAGGTTTAGTGCTAGCATTAGGGTGAGGGTGATGGTTAGGTTGAGGTTTAGGGATAGGGTTAGGGTTAGGATTAGGGTTAGGGTTAGAGTGAGGGTGAGGGTTAGTGTTAGGGTTAGGCTTAGGCTTAGGGTTAGGCTGAGGGTGAGGGTGGGGGTGAGGATTAGGTTTAGGGTGATCATTAGGTTTAGGGTTAGTGTTATTGTTAGGGTTAGGGTTAGAGTTACAGTGAGGCTGAGGTTGCAGGTGAGGGTTAGGGTTAGGGTCAGGGTGAGGATTAGGGTTAGGTTTAGAGATAGGGTAAGGGTGAGGGTGAGGTTTAGGGTTAGAGTTAGGGTTAGTGTTAGGGACAGGCTTAGGGTTAGGCTGAGGGTGAGGGTGTGGTTGAGGATTAGGGTTAGTGTTAGTGTTAGGGTTAAGGTTATAGTTAGGGTTACAGTTAGGGATAGGGTTAGGATTAGGATTAAGTTTAAGGTGCGGGTGATGGTGATGGTTAGGGTTAGGATTAGGGTTAGGGTGAAGGTGAGGTTTAGGGTTAGGGTTAGGTTTAGAGTGAGCTTTAGGGTGAGGGTTAGGGTTAGGGTTAGTTTTAGGGTTAGGTTTGGGGTTAGTGTTCGGATTAGGGTTACTGTGACTGTGAGTGTGAGGGTTAGGGTCAGGGTTAGTGTTAGGCTGATGCTGAGGGTGAAGTTGAGGGTTAGATTTAGGGTTAGGGTATGGTTTATGTTTAGAGTGAGGGTTAGAGTGAGGGTTAGGGTTAAGATTAGGGTTAGGGTATGTGCTAGGGTTAGGGTTAGAGTTAGGTTTAGGGTTAGGGTGACTTTTAACGTTAGGTTTAGTTTCAGAGTTTGGGTTAGTGTGAGGGTTTGTGTTAGGGTTAGAGTTACGGTGAGGGTGAGGTTTAGGGTTAGGGTTAGGGTTATTCTTAGGGTTAGGGGTAAGGTTAAGGTTAAGGTAAGGGTAAGGGTGAGGGTGATGTTGAGGGTTAGGGTTAGGTTTAGGATGAGGTTTAGAGTTAGGGTTAGGGTCAGGGTGAGGTTTAGGCTTACAGTTAGGGTTAGTGTTAGGGTTAGTGTGAGTGTTAGGTTTAGGGTTAGTGTTACAGTTCGGGTGAGGGTTAGGATGAGGGTGAGGGTGAGATTTAGGGTTAGAGTTACGGTTAGGGTGAGTGTTACGGTGTGGTTTAGTGTTAGTGTTAGGTTTAGGGTTAGGGTTAGTGTTAGTGTTAGGGTTAGGGTGAGGGTTAGGATGAGGGTGAGGGTTAGGGTTAGGGTTAGGATTAGGATTAGGGTTAGTGTTAGGGTGAGTGCTTGTGTTAGGCTTAGGGTTAGGGTTAGGCTTAGCATTAAGCTGAGGGTGAGGGTGAGGGTTAGGGTAAGTGTTCCGCTTAGGGTTAGCATTTGGGTGAGAATTATTGTTCGGGTTAAGTTTAGGGTTAGGGTGAGGGTTAAGGTTAGGGTTACAGTGAATTTGAGTGGTAGGGTTAGGTTGAAGTTTTGAGTTCGTATTAGGGTTAGGGTGAGTGTTAGGATTAGGGTTAGGGTGAGAGGTAGGATGAGGATTAGGTTTAGGATGGTGGTTAGGGTGAGGGCTGGGGTGAGGGTGAGGATTTGGGTTAGTGTAAGGGTGAGGTTTAGGGTTAGGGTGAGGGTTAGGATGAGGGTTAAGGTAACGGTGAGGGTTAGGGTAAGGGTTAGAGTGAGGGTTAGGTTTAGGATTAGGGTTAGGGTGAGGGTGATTGTTAGGATTAGGTTTAGGGTTAGGATTATTGTTAGGGATATGGTCATGGTTACATTTGCAGTGAGGTTGAGGCTGAGGGTGAGGGTTAGGGATAGGATTAGGGTTAGGGTTAGGTTTAGGGTTATGATTAGTGTTATTGTTAGGGTTAGGGTTAGAGTTACAGTGAGGGTGAGGGTGATGGTTATGGTTAGGGTCAGGGTTAGTATTAGGTTTAGGGTGAGGGCTAGGGTGAGGGTGAGGGTTAGGGTTAGTGTTAGGGTGAGGTTTAAGTTTAGGGTTTGGGTGAGGTTTAGGGTTCGGGTTACAGTGAGGGTGAGGGTTAGGGTTAGGGTGAGGGATAGGTTTAGGATTAGGGTTAGGTTGAGGGTTAGGGTGAAGTTTAGCGTTAGGTTTAGTGTCAGAGTTTGGGTTAGTGTGAGGGTTTGGGTTAGGGTTAGAGTTACGGTGGGAGTGAGATTTAGGGTTAGATTTAGGGTTAGGGTTATTCTTAGGGCTAGGGTTAGGGTTAAGGTTAATGTAAGGGTGAGGGTGAGGGTGATGTTGATGGTTAAGGTTAGGGTTAGGATTAGGTTGAGGGTTAGGGGAAGTGTTAGGGTTACGGTTAGATTGAAGATTAGGGTTAGGGTTAGTGTGAGGTTTAGGGTGATGATGAGGGTTAGGGTTTGAATTAGGGTTAGGGTGAGGGCTAGCTTGAGGGTGAAGGTTAGGGTCAGGGTTAAGTTTAGGGTGAGGGTTAGGGTGAGGGGTAGGATTAGGTTTAGGTTGAGGGTTAGGTTTAGTGTGAGGGTTACGGTTAGGGTGAGGGTGAGGGTGAGGTTAAGGGTTATGGTGAGGGTTAGGGTGAGGGTGAGGGTTAGGGTTAGGATTAGTGATAAGGTTAGGGTTAGGTTTAGGCTGAGGGTGAGGGTGAGGGTGAGCGTAAGGTTTAGTGTTAGGGTTATCGTTATGTTTAGGGTGAGGGCTAGGGTGAGGGTGAGGGTTATGGTGAAGTTGAGAGTTAGGATGAGGGTCTTGGTTAGTTAATGTTTAGGGTTAGGGTGAGGATTAGGTGAGGTTTAGGGTGAGGGTGAGCTTGAGGCTTAGGGTGTGGGTGAGGGTTAGTGTTAGGGTTCGGGTTCGGTTGATGGTGAAGGTTAGGGTGACGTTGAAGGTTAGGGTTAGGTTTAGGTGAGGGTTAGGGCTACGGTTAGGGTTAGAGTGAGGGTGAGGGTTAGGGTTATTGTTAGTGTTAGGGTCAGGTTTAGGGTGACGGTGAGGTTTAGGGTAAGGGTTGGGGTGAGGGTTAGTTTTAAGGTTAAGGTGAGGGTTAGAATAAGGGGTAGGGTTACGGTTAGGGTGAGGGTTAGGTTTAGTGTGAGAGTTAGGGTTAGGGTTAGGGTTAGGATTTGTGGGAGGGTAAGAATTAGGGTGATGGTTAGGGTGAGGGTGAGGTTTAGGTTTAGGAATAGTGATAGGGTTAGTGTTATGCTGCAGGTGAGGGTGAAGGTGAGGGTTAGGGTTAGGGTGAGGGTGAGGGTGAGGGTGATGGTAAGGGTAAAGGTGAGGGTTAGGCTGAGGTTGAGGTTGAAGATAAGGGTGAGGGTTTGGGTTAGGTTAAGTGTTCCTGTTAGAGTTAGTGTGATGGTTTGATTGCGGATTAGGGTTAGGGTTAATATGAGTTTTAGGGTGAGGATGAGGGTTAGGGTTAGGTTGAGGGTGAGGGTTAGAATTAGGGTAAGGGTGAGGGCTAGGGTGAAGTTTAGGGTTAGGGTTAGGGTTAGGGTGAGGTTTAGGGTTAGGGTGAGGGTGAGGTTAAGGTTCAGGGTGAGGGTTAGGTTGAGGGTGAGGGTTTGGGTTAGGGTTTCAGTTAGGGTGAGGGTAAGGGTGAGGGTTAGGGTGAGTGTTAGGGTGATGGTGAGGGTGAGTGTTAGGGTTGGGGTTAGGGTTAGGGTTGGGTTTAGGGTTAGGTTTAGCGTTAGAGTGAGGGTTAGGATTAGATTTAGGTTTAGGTTTTGGGTGAGAGGTAGCATTAGGTTTAGGGTGAGGGTTAGGTTTAGTGTGAGGGTTACGGTTAGGGGTAGGGTGAGGGTGAGGTTAAGGGTTATGGTGAGGGTTATGATGAGGTTGAGGGTTAGGTTTAGGATTAGGGGTAGGGTTGGGGTAAGACTGAGCATGAGGGTGAGGGTGCGGGTGAGGTTTAGGGTTACGGTTACGTTTAGGGTGAGGGCTAGGGTGAGGGTGAGGGTTAGGGTGAAGGTTAGGGTGAGGGTGAGGGTCTTTGTTAGATAATGGTTAAGGTTAGGGTGAGGATTAGGTGAGGGTTAGGGTGAGGGTGAGATTTAGGGTTAGGGTGTGGGTGAGTGTTAGGTTTAGTGTGAGGGCTCGGGTGATGGTGAGGGTTAGGGTAACGTTGAGAGTTAGGGTTAGGTTTAGGTGAGGGTTAGGTTTAGGGTTAGGGTTAGAGTTAGGGTGAGGGTTCGGGTGAGGTGCACTGTTAAGTTTAGGGTGATCATTAGGGTTAATGTGAGGGTTATGGATAGGGTGAGGATGAATTAAGGGTGACGGTGAGGGTGAGGATGAGGGATAGCATGAGGGTTAGGTTTAGGGTGAGGGTTAGGTTTAGGATTAGGGTTAGGGTTATTGTTAGGGTTAGGTTTAGGGTGAGGGTGAGGATGAGGGTGAGGGTGAGGGTGTGGGTTAGGGTTAGGGTTAGGTTTAGGGTGAGGGTGAGGTTTAGGGTTAGGGTTAGTGTTAGGCTTAGGGTGAATGTTAGGGTTAGTGGGAGGCTTAGTGTTAGGGTTAGGGTTAGTTTTAGGGTGATTGTAACTTTTAAGGTGAGTATTAGGGTTAGGGTAAGGATTCAGTTTAGGTTGAGGTTTAGGATTAGGGTTCGGGTTAAGGTGAGAGTGAGGGTGATTCTTAGGGTTAGGGTTATGTTGAGGGATAGGGTGAGGGTTAGGTTTAGGGTGAGGGTTAGGGTTAGGGTGAGAGATAGCCTTAGTGTTAGTTAGGTAGGGGTTAGGGTTAGGGTGAGGATTAGGTTAGGGTTAGGGTGAGGGAGAGGTTTATGGTTAGGGTTAGAGAGAAGGTTAGGTTAGGTGTTAAGGTTAGAATTAGGGTGAGGGTTAGGGTGAGGGGTAGGGTTAGAGTTAGGGTGAGCCTTATGGTTAATGTGAGGGTTAGGGTTAGGTTGAGGATAAAGTAAGGGTGAGGGTTAGATTTACTGTTAGATTAAGGTTTAGGTTTAGGTTTAGTGTTAAGGTGAGTGTTAGGGTGAGGGTTAGGGTTAGGCTTAGGGTTAAGATGAGGGTGAGGGTGAGGGAAAGTCTTAGCGTGAGTGTTAGGGTTAGGGTGAGGGTTAGGTACAGGGTTAGGGTTAGGGTTATTGTTAGGCTTATGGTTAGGGTGAGGGTGAGGATAAGGTTGAGTGTGAGGGTTAGGGTTAGGATTGGGGTTAGGGTGAGCCTGAGAGTGAGGGTGAGGGTGAGGGTTAGGGTGAGGGTTAGGCTAAGGGTTAGGGTTCGGTTGAGTGTTAGGGTTAGGTTTAGTGTGAGGGTGAATGTGAGGGTTAGGGTTAGGGTTAAGGTTAGGCTTAGGTTTAGGCTGAGGGTGAGGGTGAGTGTGAAGTTTAGGGTTAGGGTGAGTGAGGGTTAGGTTTAGGGTGAGTGTGTGGGTTAAGGTGAGGGTTAGGGTTAGGAATAGGCTTAGGGTTAGGCTGAGGGTGAGGGTAAGGGTGAAGTTTTGAGTTAGGGCGAGGGTTAGGCTTAGGGTGAGGGTGAGTGTTAGGGATAGGGTGAAGTTTAGGGTGAGGGTGAGTGTTAGGGTGAGGGCTAGGGTGAGTGTTATGGTGCGGGTGAGGGTAAGGGTTAGGTTTAGTGTGAGGGTGAGGGTTAGGTTTATGGTTAGGATGATGCTTAGGATGAGGGGTAGGGTTAGGCTTAGGTTGAGGATTAGGGGTAGGGTGAGAGTTAGCGTGAATTTTAGGGTTAGGATTAGGGTTAGGGTTATGCTGAGGGTGATAGTGAGGGTGAAGTTTAGGGCTGGGTGAGGGTTAGGCTTAGGGTTAGAGTGAGGGCTAGGGATAGGGTAATGGTTAGGGTGAGGGTGAGCGTGAGTGTTAGGGTGCATGTGAGGTTTAGGGTTAGGTTTAGGGCTGGGTGAGGGTTAGGGTTAGGGTTAGGATGATGGTTAGGATGAGGAGTAGGGTTAGGGTTAGGATTTGGGTTAGGGTTAGTTTGATGGTTAGCATTAGGTTTAGGGTTAGGGTGATGTTTAAGGTGAGGGTTAGGTTTAGGTTTAGTGTTTGGATGAGGGTTAGGCTGAGGGTAAGTTTTAGGGTGAGGGTTAGGGTTAGGGTTAGGGTGAGGGGTAGGGTTAGGATTAGGGTTAGGGTGAATTTTAGGGTGTCGGTGAGGGTTTGGGTTAGGGTGAAAGTGAGGGTTAGGTTTAGCGTTAAGCTGAGGGTTTGGGTGAGGTTTAGGGTTAGGAGGACTGTTAGGTTTAGTGTTAGGCTGATGGTGAGGGTGAGGGTTACTGATAGGGTTAGGGTTAGGGTGAGGGTTAGGATGAGGATGAGGGTGAGTGTTAGAGTGAGGGTGAGGGTAAGGAAGAGTATGAGGTGTGGGGTTTGGGTGAGATTTAGGTTTGGGTGAGTGTTAGGGTGACGGTGAGGGTGAGGGTTAGGGTTGGGTTTAGGGTTAGAGTGAGGGTTAGGGTGAGTGGTAGGGTTAGGGTTAGGGTTAGGGTGAGGGTTAGGGTTATTGTAAGGTTTAGGGTTAGGGTAAAGTTTAGGGTTACTGTGAGGGTTCATGTTAGGTTTAGGCTTACTGTTAGGGTGAGGTAAGTGTTAGGTTGAGGGTTAGGTTTAGGTTGAGGTTTAGGGTTAGTATGAGGGTTAGGGCTAGAGTGAGGCTAAGGGTGAGGGTTAGGTTTAGGGTGATGTTTAGGGTGAGGGTGAGGGTTAGGGTGAGGCTGAGGGTGAGGGTTCAGTTGAGGGTTGGGTTAGGGTTAGGTTGAGTTTGAGGGTGAGGGTGAGACTTAGGGTTAGGTTTAGGGTGAGAGTGAGTGTGTGGGTTAGGGATAGGGTTAGGTTTAGGGTTAGGGTTAGGCTGAGGGTGACTGTGAGCATTTGGTTAGGGTAGGGTGAGGGTTAGCGTTAGTGTTAGGGTGAGGGTTAGGTTAAAGTTGGAGGTTAGGGTTAGGGTGAGGGATAGCGTTAGTGTTAGGGTTAGGGTTAGGTTAAGGTTGGAGGTTAGGGTTAGGGTGAGGGTTAGCGTTAGGTGTAGGGTTAGGTTAAGGGTGAGGATGAGGGTTAGGGTTAGGGTTAGGGTTAGGTTTAGGGAGAACCTGAGGGTGAGGGTGAAGGTGAGGGTTAGGGTAAGGGTTAGGCTAAGGGTTAGGGTGATGGTTAGGTTTACCGTGATGTTTAGGTAGAGGTTTAGGGTGAGGGTTCGGGTTCGGGTTCGGTTGAGGGTATGGATTAGGGTTAGGGTAAGGGTGAGGGTGAGCATGAGTTAGAGGTTTAAGTTTAGTGTTAGGATTAGGTTTAGTGTGAGGGTTAGTATGAGGGTTAGGGTTAGGGTTATTGTTAGGCTTAGGTTTAAGCTGAGGGTGAGGGTGAGTGTGAGGGTTTTGGTTATGTTGAGTGTGAGCATTATGGTTAGGGTTATGGTGAGGGTGAGGGTTAGGGTTAGGGTTAGGGTTAGGATTGGGGTTAGGTTTAGGTTGAGGGTGAGGGTGAAGGTGAGGGTTATGATTAGGGGGAGTGTTAGGCTTAGAGTTAGATTGAGGGTTAGGGATAGGGTGATGGTTAGGGTGAGGGTGAGTCTTAGGGTGAGGGTGTGGGTGAGTGTGAGTGTTAGGGTGAGGGTGTGGGTGAGTGTGAGTGTTAGGGTGCGGGTGAGGTTTAGGGTTAGGTTAAGGATTAGGGTGAGGGTTAGGGTTAGGGTTAGGATGATGGTTAGGGTGAGGTGTAGGGTTAGGTTTAGGGTGAGGTTCAGGTTTAGTTTGAGGGTTACCGTTACTGTTGGTGTTAGGGTAAGGCTTAAGGTGAAGTTTAGGGTTAGGTTTAGGGTTAGAGTGAGGATTAGGGTGAGGGTAAGTTTTAGGGTGAGTGTTAGGGTGAGTGTGAGGGTTAGGATTAGGGTGAGGATTAGGATTATGGAGAGGGTTAGGGTTAGGGTTAGGGTGAAGGTGAGGGTGAGTGTGTGGGGTAGGGTAAGGATTAGGTTTAGGGTTAGGGTTATTGTTAGGGTTAGGCTTACGGTTAAGGTGAGGTTGCGGGTTAGGTGAGGTTTAGCGTTAGGGTTAGCGTTAGGGTGAGGGTTAGCGTGAGGGTAAGTGTTGGTGTGAGGGTTATGTTTAGGGTGAGGCTTAGGGTGAGGTTGAGGGTTAGTGTTAGAGTTAGGGTTAGGGTGAGGTTAAGGGTTAGGTTGAGGATTAGGGTGAGGGTAAGGTTTAGGTTTAGCATTAGGGTTAGGGTGAGGTTTAGGGTCAATGTTAGAGTTAGGATAGGGTGAGGGTTAGGGTGAGGGTTAGGGTTAGGGTTAGGGTGAGGGTTGGATGAGGGTTAGGGTTAGGGTTAGGTTGAGGGTTATGTTTAGGGTGAGGGAAGAGGTTAGGATTAGGGTTAGTGTGAGGGCTAGGGTAAGGGTGAGGGTTAGGTTGAGGGTTAGTTTTAGGGCTAGGGTGAGGGTTAGGTTGAGGTTGAGGTTTAGGGTTGGTGTGAGGGTTAGTGTTAGGGTTAGGCTTAGTGTTAGGTTGAGGGTAAGGGCTAGGTTGTGGGTTAGGTTTAGGGTCAGGGTTAGGGTTAGGGTGAGAGTTAGTGTTAGGTGAGGATTAGGGTGAGGTTTAGGGTTAGGGTTATGTTTGGGGTGAGGGTTAGGGTGAGGTTGAGGGTGAGGGTTGGTTTGAGGGTTTGGGTTAGGGTTAGGGTGAGGTTGAGGGTGAGGGTGACGATTAGGGTTATGGTTAGGGTGAGGGTGACTGTGAGGGTTAGGGTTAGGGTTAGGCTTAGGCTTAGGGTTAGGCTGAGGGTGAGGGTGAGGATGAGGGTTAGGGTTAAGGTTAGGGATAGGTTGATGTTTAGGGTAAGTGTTAGTCTGAGAGTTAGTGTTAAGGTTACGCTTAGTGTTAGTGTGAGTGTAAGGGTTAGGTTGAGGGTTAGGGTTAGGGTGAGCGTTAGGGTTAGGGTGAGGGTTAGGCTTAGGCTTAGGGTTAGGCTGAGGGTGAGGGTGAGGGTGAGACTGAGGGGTAGGGTGTGGGTAAGGGTTAGGTTTAATGAAAGATTAAGGGTTACAGTGAGTGTTAGGGTGCAAGTGAATGGTTAGGGTTACGGTTAGGTTTAGAGTCAGGGTTAGGTTTAGGGTATGGTTGAGATTCAGTATGAGGGTTAGGGTGAGCATTAGGGTTAGTTTGAGGGTTAGTGTTAAGGAAAGAGTGAGGGTTAGGATGAGGGTTAGGGTGAGGGTAAGATTCAGGGTGAGGGTTAGTGTGAGTGTGAGAGTAAGGGTTAGGGTAGGGTTAGGGTAAGGGTGAGGTTTAGGGTTACGGTTAGGGTTAGAGTTAGGGTTAGCATGAGGGTTAGGGAGAGAGTTAGGATTAAGGTTAAGGTTAGGGTTAGGGTGAGGGTTAGGGTTAGGGTGAAGGGGGAGGGTGAGGTTGAGTGTTAGGATTAGGGTTAGGGTGAGAGTTAGGATGAGGGTGAGGGTTAGGGTTAAGATTAGGGTTAGGGTTAGGCTGAGGATTAGGGAGAGGGTGAGGGTGAAGTTTAGGGTTAGGGTGAGTGTTAGGGTTAGGGTTAGGGTGAGGTTTTGGGTTAGGGTTAAGTTTAGGATGTGTTAGGTTGAGGGGTACGGTTCATATTAGGGTGAGTGTTAGGGTGAGCGTTTTGGTTAAGGATAGGTTTAGGGTTAGGGTGAGGTTTAGGATGAGGGTTAGGTTTAGGGTTAGTGTTAGGGTGAGGTTTAGAGTGAAGGTTAGGGTTAGGGTTAGTGTCAGGGTTAGGGTTAGTGTGAGGGTTAGTGTTTAGTTAGGATTTGGGTGAGGGTTATGGTGAGGTTTATGGATAGGGTTAGGGTTAGGGTTATGCTTAGGCTGAGGTTGTGGGTCAGGATGTGGGTGAAGATTAGGTTCAGGGTGAGCTTTAGGGTTAGGGATAGCATTAGGATGTGGGTTTGGGTTAGTTTTCGGTTTAGTATGAGGGTTAGGGTGAGGGTTAAGTTTAGAGTGAGAGTAAGGGTTAGGGTGAGGGTTAGGATGAGGGTTAGGTTTAGGAATAGTTTTAGGGCTAGGGTGAGGTTTAGGGTGAGAGTTAGGGTTAGGGTTAAGGTTAGGTGTAGGGTGACGCTAAGGGTTAGGGTGAGGGTGAGGGTTAGGTTTTGGGTGACATTTAGGGTTAGGTTTAGAGTGAGGGTGAAGGTAAGGGTTAGTGTGAGGGTTAGGGTGAGGGTAAGGGTTAGAATTAGCATTAGGGTTAGGGTGAGGTTTAGGGTGAAATTTAGGGTTAGGGTGAGGGTGAGGTTTAGGGTTAGGGTGATGGTTAAGTTTAGGGTCAGGTTTAATGTTAGGGTTAGGGTTAGCGTGAGGGTGAGGGTGATGATGAGATTTAGAGTTAGGGTGAGGTTTAGGTCTAGGTTTAGGGTGAGAGTTACGGTTAGGCTTAGGGTGAGGTTTAGGGTTAGGTTTATGGTGAGGCTGAGGGTGAGGGGTAGGGTTAGGGTTGAGAGAGTGTGTGGGCTAGGGTGAGTGTGAGTGTTAGGGTTAGGGTTGGGGTGAGGATTATGGTGTGGGTGAGGGTTAGTGTTAGGGTGAAGGTTAGGGTTAGGTTTAGGGGGAGGTTTAAGTTTAGGGTTAGTGTGAGGGCTAGGGTGAGGGTGAGGGTTTGTGTTAGGGATAGGTGACGATTAGGGTTAGAGTTACGGTTAGGGTGAAGTTGAGGGTGAGGGTGAGTGCAGGTTTAGCATTAGGGTTAGGGTGAGGGTGAGGGTTAGGGTTAGGGTTAGGGTGACAGCTAGGGTGAGGGTGAGGCTTAGGTTTAGGGTCAGGGATAGAGTGAGGATTAGGGGTAAGGTTAGACTTAGGGTGAGGGTTAGGTTGAGGGTGAGGTTTAGGGTTAGCATTATGGTTAGGGTTAGTATTAGGTTGAGGGTTAGTGATAGGTTTAGGTTTAATTGAGGGTGAAGGTCAGGTTTAGCCTTAGAGGTAGAGTGAGGGTTAGGTTTAGGATGAGGGTTAGGGTCAGTGTTAGGGTGAGTGTGATGGTGAGGGTTAGGGTTAGGGTGAGAGTGAGTGTGAGGGTGAGTGTTAGGGTTATCATTAAGGTTAGGGTGAGGTTGAGGTTTAGTGTTAGGGTTAGGATGAGGTTTAGGTTTAGGGTGATGGTTAGGGTTAGTGCGAGGGTTAGTTTAAGGGTTAGGGTTAGTGTTAGGGTGAGGGTAAGTGTAAGTGTGAGGTTTAGGATTAGGGTGAGGTTTAGGGTTAGGGTTAAGTTTAGGATTAGAATGAAGGTGATGTTTAGGGTTAGAGTTAAGATTAGGGTGAGGGTTAGAGTAAGGGTTAGTGTTAGGGTTAAGGTTATGGTGAGGTTTAGGTTGGTGGTTAAGGTTAGGGTTAGGGTTAGGATTAGGATTAGGGATAAGGTGAGGGTGAGTGTGAGGGTTAGGGTTAGGGTTAGGGTTAGGATAAGAGTTATGGTGAGGGTGAGGGTGAGGGTTAGGCTTAGGGTGAGGGTTGGAGTTAGTGTTAGAGTCAGGGTTAGGGTGAGGTTTAGGATTAGGCTTAGGGTTAGGGCATGGTCTAGGGTGAGGGTGAGGGTTAGGGTAATGGTTAGTGTGAGGGTTAGTGTGAGGGTTAGGTTTAGGGTTAGTGTTAGGGTTAGCGTTGGGGTTAGGGATAGGCTTAAGTGTTAGGCGGAGTGTTTGGGTGAGGGTGAGGTTTAGGGTTAGGGTGAGGATGAGGTTTAGGGTTAGAGTTAGCATTAGGGTGAGGGTTAGTGTTAGGGTTAGGGTTAGTGTTACAGTTAGGGTTAGAGTGAGTGTTAGGTTTAGGGTTAGACTTAGGGTGAGGGTGAGGGTTAGTGTTAGGGTTAGTGTGAGGGTAAGGGTGAGTGTGAGGGTTACAGTTAGTCTTAGGCTTAGGCTTAGTTTTAGGCAGAGCATGAGTGTGAGGGAGAGGGTTAGGGTTAGGATGAGGGTTAGGGTTTTAGGGTTATGGTGAGGTTTAGGATGAGGTGTAGGGTTAGAATTAGGGTTGGGTGAGGGCTAGAGTGAGGGAGAGGGTTAGGGTTAGCGTTAGGGTAAGGTTTAGGGTTAGGGTCAGGGTTACGTTGAGGGTGAGGGTTTGGGTTAGGGTGAGGGTTAGGGTTAGTGTTAAGGTGAGGGTGAAGGTTAGGATTAGGTTTAGGGTTAGGGTTATTGTTAGTTTTATGGTTAGGGTTAAGTTTACAGTGAGGGTGAGGGGGAGGTTGAGGGTTAGGGTTTGGGTTAGGGTTAGGGTTAGGGTGAGGGTTAGATCAGGGTGAGGGTTAGGGTGAGGGTTAGGGTTACGGTGAGTGTGAGGGTTAGGGTTAGGGTTAGGCTAAGGTTTAAGTTTAGGGTTAGGGTTAGCATGAGGGTGAATTTTAGGGTTAGAGTTATGCTTAGGGGAAGGGTTAGGGTGAGGTTTAGGGTTAGTGTTAGTCTTAGGGTTAGGGTTAGGGTGAGGGTTAGAATTAGGATTACAGTCAGGGTGAGTGTGTGGATGAGGGTTAGGGTTAGGCTTAGGCTTAGGATTAGGCTGAGGGTGATAGTGGGGATGAGGATTAGCTTTTGAGTGATGGTTAGGGTTATGGTTAGTTTGAGGGTTAGGATGAGGGTTAGGGTTAGGATTAGTGTTAGGGTGAGGGCTAGGATGAGGGTGATGTTTAGGGTTAGGGGTAGGCTTAGTCTTAGGGTTAGGCTGAGGCTGAAGGTGAGGGTGAGGTTTAGGGTTAGGGTGATGTTTAGGGTTACAGTTAGGGTGAGGGTTAGGATGAGGAGTAGGGTTAGGGTGAGGGTTAGTTTGAAGGGGACAGTAAGGGTAAAGTTGAGGGTTAGGCTGAGAGTGAGTGTTATGGTAATGCTGAAGGTTTGGGTTAGGGTGAGGGTTGAGTGAGGGTTAGGGTTTGGGTTAGGGGGAGGGTGATGGTTAGATTGAGTATTAGTGTTAGGGTTAGTGTGAGGTTTAGGGTGAGGATGAGGTTTAGGGTTAGGATGAGGTCTAGGGTGAGGGTGAGGTTTAGGGTTAGGGTTAGGGTGAGGTTTAGGGTTAGTTTGATGTTTAGGGTCAGTGTGAGGTTTAGTTTTAGGTTTAGGCTTAGTGTTATGTTGAGGGTTATTGTTAGGGGGATGGTTAAGGTTAGGGTGAGGGTTATGGTTAGGGTGAGTGTTAGGGTTAGGGTTAGGGTTATTGTTAGGATTAGGGTTAGGGTTACATTTTCGGTGAGTGTGAGGGTGAGGGTTAGGGTTAGAGTTAGGGTGTGGTTTAGGTTTAGGTTTAGGGTTAGAGTTAGAGTTAGGGTGAGGTTGAGGTTTAGGATTATAATTACGGTTAGTGTTAGGTTTATGGTTAGGGTGGGGGTTAGGGTTTCGGTTATGGTTAGGCTTAGGCTTAGGCTTAGGCCGAGCATGAGGGTGAGGGTTAGGGTGAGGGTTAGGGTTAGGGTTAGGGTTAGGGGTAGGATGAGATTTAGGGTTAGAGTTACGCTTAGGGTTATGTTTAGGGTTAGGATTAGGGTTAGGGTTATGTTTAGGGTTATAGTTAGGGTTAGGGTGAGGGTTAGGGTTAGGGTTTAGGTTAGGGTGAGCGTGAGGGTAAGGATTAGCATTAGTGTTAGTGTTAGGTTTAGGTTAAGGGTTAGGGTTATGAGTAGGGTTAGTGTTAGGGTTAGGTTTAGGTTTATGGTGAGGGTTAGGGTTAGGGTTAGCGTTGTTGTTAGTGTTATGTTTAGGGTTTAGATTGCGGTGAGGGTGAGGCTTAGGGTGAGGGTTATGGTTAGGGTTAGGGTTAGGGTGAGTGTGAGGGTTAGCGTTAGTATTAGGCTTATGCTTAGGCCTAGGCCCAGCTTGGGGGTGAAGGTGAGGGTTAGGGTTAGGGTGAGGGTCAGGGTTAGGATAATGGTTAGGGTTATGGCGAGGTTGAGGGTTAGAGTTAGGGTGAGTTTTAAGTTTAGGGTGTAGTTTCAGGTTAATGTGAGGGTTAGGGTTAGGGTTAAGGTTAGTTTTATTGTGAAGGTAAGTGTTAGGGTGAGGTTTAGGGTTAGAGTTAGGGTTAGGGTGAGGGTTAGGTTTAGGGTTAGTGTTAGTGTTAGGGTTAGGGTGAGGTTTAGGGTGGGTATGAGTGTTAGGGTTAGGGTTAGGATTAGGGTAACATGAGGGTGAGTGTGAGGGTTAGGGATAGGGTTAGGATTAGGATAAGAGTTATGGTGAGGGTGAGGGAGAGGGTTAGGGTTAGGGTGAGGGTTGGTGTTAGGGTTAGAGTGAGGGTTAGGCTGAGGGTTATGATTAGGCCTAGGGTTAGGGTATGGGCTAGGGTGAGGGTGAGGGTTAGGGTCAGGGTTAGAGTGAGGGTTAGAGTGAGCATTAGGTTTAGGGTTAGTGTTAGGGTTAGGGTTGGGGTTAGGCATAGGCTTAGTGTTAGGCGGAGGGTAAGGTTGGGGGTGGGGGTTAGGGTTAGTGTGCGGGTTAGGTTTAGGGTTAGTGTTAGTGTTAGGGTGAGTGTTAGTGTGAGGGTTCGGTGTTACTTTTAGGGTTAGGGTGAGGGTGAGTGTGAGAGTAAGGGTTAGTCTTAGTCTACGGCTTAGGCTTAGTCTGAGCCTAAGGGTGAAGGTGAGGGTGAGGGTTAGGGTGATGTTTAGGGTTAGGGTGAGGGTTATGGACAGGGTGAGGGTTAGGGTTATTGTTAGGATTAGGGTTAGGTTTAAAGTTACTGTGAGGGTGAGGGTTAGGGTTAGGGTTAGGGTGAGGTTTAAATTTAAGGATAGGGTTAGAGTTAGCGTTAGGGTAAGGGTGAGGTTTAGGGTTAGAGTTAGAGTTAGTGTTAGGTTTAGGGTGAGTGTTAGGGTGAGGGTTAGGGTTATGGTTAGGCTTAGGCTTAGGCTCAGGCTTAGGCCAAGAATGAGGGTGAGGGTTAGGGTTAAGGTTAGTGTGAGCGTTAGTGTTAAGGTTAGGTTGAGGGTTAGGATGAGGTTTAGGGTTAAGTTTAGGTTTAGGTTCATGGTTAGGGTTAGGGTTGGGGTTAGGGTTAGGGTTAGGGCGAAGGTTAGGGTTAGGATGTGGGTTAGGGTGAGGTTGAGGGTGATGATTAGTGTTAGTGTTAGTGTTAGGGTTTTAGTGTTATGTTTAGGGTTAGGGTTAGGGTTACAGTGAGGGTTAGGGTTAGGGTTAGGTTTAGGGTTAGGTTTAGGGTTATTGTTAGTGTTATGTTTAGGGTTAAAGTTGCGGTGAGGTTGAGGCTGAGGGTGAGGTTTCTGGTTAGTTTTAGGGTTAGGCTTAATGTTAGGGTTAAGGTTAGGCTTAGTGTTATGGTTAGGGTTAGGGTGAGGTTTAGGGTGAGGTTTAGGTTTAGGGTTAGAATTAGGATTAGGATTAAAGTGAAGGTGAGTTTGAGGTTTAGGATTAGGGTTATGCTTAGGATTATAGTTAGGGTGAGGGTTAGGGTGAGGGTTGGGATTAGGGTTAGAGTGAGGGTTAGGGTGAGGGTTAGGCTTAGGCTTAGGGTTAGGGTATGGGCTAGGGTGAGGGTGAGGGTTAGGGTTAGGGTTATGGTGAGGTTAGGGTGAGGGTTAGGGTTAGGGTTAGGGTTAGTGTTAGGGTTCGGGTTGGGGTTAGGTTTAGGCTTAATATTAGGCGTAGGTTTAGTGTGAAGTTGAAGGTTACGGTTAGGGTGAGGTAGAGGTTTAGGGTTAGAGTTAGGGGGAGGGGGAGGGTTAGGCTTAGGATTAGGGTTAGGTTGATGGTGAGGGTGTGGTTTAGGGTAAGGTTTAAGGTTAGGCTTAGGGTTAGGCTGAGGTTGAGGTTGAGGGTGAGGGTTAGGGTTAGGGTGAGGCTGAGGGTGAGGGTTAGGGTTAGGGTTAGAGTTAGGGGTAGGGTAAGGGTTAGGGTGAGGGTGAGGGTTAACCTTAGGTTTAGGATTAGGGTTAGGGTGAGTGTGAGGTTTAGGTTTAGGGTTAGGGTTAGAGTTAGGATAAGGTTTAGGGTGAGGGTGAGTGTGAGGGTTAGGTTTAGGGTTAGCCTTAGACTTAGGTTTAGGCTGTGGGTGAGGTTGGGTGTGAGGATTAGGGTTAGGATGATGGTTAGGGTTACAGTTAGGGTGAGGTTTAGGATGTGGTTTAGGGTTAGGGTGAGGATGATGGTAAGGGTAAAGGTGTGGTTTAGGCTGAGAGTGAGGGTTAAGATAAAGTTGAGAGATAGGGTTAGGTTTAGGGTTAGTGTAAGGGTTAGGGTTAGGTTTAGGGTGCGGTTGAGGGTGAGGGTTAGGTTGACATTTAGGGTTAGGGTTAGGGTTATGGTGAGGGTTATAGTGAGGTTTAGGTTTAGGGGTAGGGTAGGGGTTAGGGTGAGGGTGAGGGGTAGGATTAGGGCTAGGGTTAGGGTTATGGTGGTGGTTAGAGTTAGGGATAGGTTTAGGGTTAGAGTTACAGTTAGAGTGGAGGTTAGTGTGAGGGTGAGGAATAGGGTTAGTTTTAGGGTTAGGGAGAGCTTAAGGGTTACTGTGAGGGTTAGGGTTAGGGTTAGCGTTATGGTTAGGGATAGGGTGTGGGTGAGGGTGAGGTTTATGTTGAGAGTTAGTGATAGGGTTAGGGTAGGGGTTAGGGTGAGGGTTAGTGTTATGTTTAGGCTTAGGCTTAGGGTGAGGGTGAGGGTTAGGATTAGGGTTACGGTTAGGGTTTGGGTTAGGATTATTGTTAGGGTTAGGGTTAGGGTTAGGGTGAGGGTGAGGGTGAAGTTGAGGGTTACAGTTAGGTTTAGGTTTAGGATGAGTGCTAGGTTGACGGTTACGGTTAGGTTTAGGGTGAGGGTTAGGGTTAGTGTGAGTGTTAGGGTTAGGGTTAGGGTGAGGGTAAGGGTTATGGTGAAGGTTACTGTGAGGGTGAGGATTAGGGTAAGGGTTAATGTTATGGTGAGGGTTAGGTTGACGGTTAGGTTTTGGTTGAGGGTTAGGATGATGCTGAGTTTTATGGGGTGGGTTAGAGTTAGGGTTAATGTTAGTGTGAGGGTTAGTGTGAGGGTAAGGGTTAGGGTGAGTGTTTCGGTTAGGTTGAGGGTTAGGGTTAGGATTAGGGTTATGATGAGGGTGAGTGTGAGGGTTAGGGTTAGGCTTAGGCTTAGGGATAGGCTGAGGGTGAGTGTGGGAGTGAGGATGAGGGTTAGGATGATGGTTAGGGTTTCGGTTAGGGTGAGGTTTAGGATGAGGTTTGGGGTTAGGGTGAGGATGATGGTAAGTTTAAAGGTGTCGTTTAGGCTGATGGTGAGGGATAAGGTAAGGTTGAGGGTTAGGGTTAGGGTTAGGGTTAGTGTAAGGGTTAGGGTTAGGTTTTGGGTGCAGTTGAGGTTGAGGTTTAGGTTATCATTTAGGGTTAGGATTAGGGTTATGGTGAGGGTTATAGTGAGGGTTAGGTTTAGGGTAGGGTAGGGGTTATGGTTAGGGTGAGGGGTAGGGTTAGGGTTAGGGTTAGGGTGATGGTTAGAGTTAGGGATAATGTTAGGGTTAGAGTTACGGTTAGAGTGAAGTTTAGTGTGAGGGTGAGGAATAGGGTTAGGTTTAGGGTTAGGGTCAGCTTAAGGGTTAGTGTGAGGGTTAGGATTAGGGTTAGCGTTATGGTTAGGGATAGGGTGAGGGTGAGGGTGAGGTTTATGGTGAGAGTTAGTGATAGGGTTAGGCTAGGGGTTAGGGTTCGGGTTAGGGCTAAGGTGAGGGTTAGTGTGAGGGTTAGGATGAGAGTGAGGGTTAGGGTAATCGTGAGTGTTAGGGTGATGGTTAGAGTGAGGGTTAGGGTAAGGGTTGGGCTTAGGGTGAAGTTGAGGGTTAGGGTTTGGGTGAGGGTGAGTGTTAGTGTTATGTTTAGGGTTAGCCTTAGGGTGAGGGTGACGGTTAGGATTAGGGTTAGGGTTAGGGTTTAGGTTAGGGTTATTGTTAGGGTTAGGGTTAGGGTTAGGGTGAGGGTGAGGGTGAAGATGAGGGTTATGGTTAGGGTTAGGTTTAGGATGAGTGCTATGTTGAGGGTTACGGTTAGGTTTAGGGTGAGGGTTAGGGTTAGTGTGAGTGTTAGGGTTAGGGTTAGGGTGAGGGTAAGGGTTATGTTGAGGGTTACAGTGAGGGTGAGGATTAGAGTAAGGGTTAGGGTTATGGTGACGGTTAGGTTGAGGGTTAGGTTTTGGTTGAGGGTTAGGATGAGTCTGAGGTTTATGGGGTGGATTAGGGTTAGGGTTAGTGTTAGCATGAGAGTTAGTGTGAGGGTAAGGGTAGGGTGAGTGTTAGGGTTAGGTTGAGGGTGAGGGTTAGGGTTAGGATTAGGGTGAGGTTAAGGGTTATTGTGAGTATTAGGGTTAGGTTGAGGGTTAGGGTGAGGTTGAACTTTAGGGTTAGGGTTAGGCTGAGGTTGAGGGTGAGGTTTAGGGTTAGGATTTGGGTTAGGGTTAGGTGAGGGTTAGGGTTAGGAATATTGTTAGGGTTAGGGTGAAGGTGAGGGTTAGGTTTATCTTTAGGGTTAGGGTTAGGGATAGGCTGAGGGTGAGGTTGAGGGTTAGGGTTAGGGTTAGGATGAGGGTTAGGGTTAGGGTTAGGGTGAGGTTGAGGGTGAGGTTTAGGGTTAGGGTTTTTGTTAGGCTGAGGGTGAGGGTGAGGGTGAGTGTTAGGGTTGGGGTTAGGGTGAGGGTTAAGTTTAGGGTGATTGTTAGGGTGAGAGTGACTATAACGGTTAGGGTGATGATTAGGGTGAAGTGAGGGTTAGAGTTAGGGATATGGTTAGGGTGAGGGTTTGTGTTAGGGTGAGGGTTAGGTTCCATGTGAGGGTTAGGGTTAGGGTTAGGTTTAGGATGAGGGTTAGGGTTGGTGAGAGGGTTAGGGTGAGGGTGAGGGTTAGGGTTAGCATTAGGGTTAGGATGAGGGTGAGGGATAGGGTTAGGTTAGGCTGAGGGTGAGGGTGAGGGTGAGAGTGAAGGTTAGGGTTGGTGTTAGTTTTAGTGTTAGGGTTAGGGTGAGGGTTAGGGTGAGGGTTAGGTTGTGGGTAAGTGTTAGAGTGAGGGTTAGAATGACGGTGAGGGTTAGGGTTAGGGTGAGTGTAAGGGTTAGTGTGAGGGTTAGGGTGAGTTTGAGGGTTAGGGTTAGCATTAGGGTTAGGGTGAGGGTGAGGGTTAGGGTTAGCATTAGGGTTAGGGTGAGCGATAGGGATAGGTTTAGGTTTAGTGTTAGGGTGAGGGTGAGGGTTAGGGTGAGGTTGAGTGTGAGGTTGAGGGTTAGGATTATGGTTAGGGTGAGGGTGAGGGTGTAGGTGAGGGTTAGGGTTAGGATTAGTGTTAGCATTATGGTTAAGCTGAGGGTGAGGGTGAGGGTTTGGTTTAGGTTTAAGGTGAGGGTTAGGGTTAGTGTGAGGGTTAGGGTGAGGGGGAGGGTTAATGTTACGGTTAGGGTGAGTGTTAGTGTGATGGTTAGCGTTAGGGTTAGGATTATTGTTAGGTTTAGGGTTAGGGTTAGGGTTAGGTTGTGGATAAGTGTTAGAGTGATGGTTAGGATGAGGGTTAGGGTTAGTTTGAGGGTTAGAGTTAGGGTTAGGGTTAGGGTGAGGGTTAGGGTTAGTGTGAGCTTTAGAGTTAGGGTTAGGGCTAGGATGAGGGTAAGGCTTAGGTTAGGTTTAGGGTGAAGGTGAGGGTTAGTGTGAGGGTTATTGTTTGGTTTAGGGTAAGGTTTATGGTGAGGTCTAATGTGAGGTTGAGGGTTAGGGTGAGGCTGAGGGTGAGGGTGAGCATTTCGGTTAGGTAAGGGTTAAGATTAGGGTTAGGGTGAGGATTAGGGTGAGGGTCAGGGATAGGATGAAGTTTAGGGTTAGAGTGATTGTTAGGGTTAGTGTGAGGTTTAGGGTTAGGGTTATGGTTAGGGTGAGGTTTAGGGTTCGGGTTTGCATTAGGGTTAAGGGTGAGGGTTAGGGTGATTTTGAGGGTTAGGGGTAGGGTTAGGGTTAGTGTTAGGGTGAGGGTGAGGGTTAGTGTTAGGGTTAGGATGAGGGTTAGGATAAGGGGTAGGGTTAGGATTAGGGTGAATGTTAGGATTAGGGTGACGGTTAGGTTAATGGTAAGGGTTAGGGTTAGGGTGATGTTAAGGATTAGGGTGAGGCTTAGGGTTAGTGTTAGGTTTAGGGTGATGGTGAGGGTTAAGGTTGAGGGTGAGGCTGAGGGTGAGTGTTAGAGTTAGGGTAATGATTAGTGTTAGGGTTAGTTTGAGGATTAGGGTGAGGTTTTGGGTTAGGGTGACTGTTAGGGTTAGGCTGAGTGTTAGGTTTAGGGTTAGGGTGAGGGTTAGGTTTAGTGTGATGTTTAGTGTGAGGGTTAGGGTGAGGTTGAAGGTTAGGGTGAGCATGAGAGTTAGGGTTAGGGTTAGGGTGAGGTTTAGGTTTAAGGTTAGTGTTAGGTGAGGGTTACAGGGAGGGATAGGGTTAGGGTTAGGGTGAGAGTTAGGATTACTGTGTGGGTTAGGGTTATGGTTAGGGTGAGGGTAAGGTTAGGGTTAGGTTTAGGGTGAGGTTGAGGATTAGGGTTAGGGTTATGGTGAGGGTTAGGGTGAGGGTTAGGGTTAGGTTTAGGGTTATGTTTAGGGTGAGGGTTTCAGTGAGGGTTAGGGTTAGGGCTAGGGTGAGGGTAAGGTTTAAAGTGAGGGTTAGAGTGAGGGTGAGGGTTAGGGTTAGGTTTAGGTTGAGGGGTAGGGTGAGGGTGAGGGTTAGGGTGATTGAGAGGCTTAGGGTGAGGCTTTTGGTTAGTGTTAGGGTTAGTGTTATGGTTAGGGTGAGGGTGATGGTTAGGGTTAGTGTTAGTGTTAGGGTGAGGTCTAGGGTGAGGGTGAGTGTTAGGGTTAGGGTTAGAGTTAGGGATAAGGAGAGGATTGGTGAGGGTAAAGGTTAGGGTGAGGGTTTGGGTGAGGGTGAATGTTAGGGTTAGCATTAGGGATAGGGTGAGGGTTAGAGTGTGGGTAAGGGTTTGGGTAAGGGTTTGGGTGAGGGTGAGGGTGAGGTTTAGGGTTAGGGTTTTTGTTAGCCTGAGGGTGAGGGTGAGGGTGAGTGTTAGGGTTGGGGTTAGGGTGAGGGTTACGGTTAGTGTGATTGTTAGGGTGAGGGTGACTGTTACGGTTAGGGTGATGGTTAGGGTGAAGTGAGGTTTAGGGTTAGAGATAGGGTTAGTGTGAGGGTTTGTGTTAGGGTGAGGGTTAGGTTGCATGTGAGGGTTAGGGTTAAGGTTAGGTTTAGGATGAGGGTTAGGGTTGGTGAGGTGTTTTGGGATACGGTGAGGAATAGGGTTAGCCTTAGGGTAAGGATGAGGTTGAGGGTTAGGGTTACGTTAGGCTGAGGGTGAGGGTGAGGGTGAGGGTTAGGGTTGGTGTTAGTGTTAGAGTTAGGGTTAGGCTGAGGGATAAGGTGAGTGTTAGGTTGTGGGTAAGTGTTAGAGTGAGTGTTAGAATGAGGGTGAGGGTTAGGGTTAGGGTGAGGGTAAGGGTTAGTGTGAGGTTTAGGGTGAGGCTGAGGGTTAGGGTTAGCATTAGGGATAGGTTGAGCGATAGGAATAAGGTTATGGTTAGGGTTAGTGTAAGGGTGAGGTTTAGGGTGAGGCTGAGGTTGAGGTTGAGGATTAGGATTAGGGTTAGGGTGAGGGTGAGGGTTTGGGTGAGGATAGGGTTAGGATTAGTGTTAGCGTTAGGGTTAGGCTGAGAGTGAGCTTGAGGGTGAGGGTGAGGGTTAGGTTTAGGTTTAAGGAGAGGTTTAGGGTTAGTGTGAGGGTTAGGGCGGGGGAGGGTGAGGGTTACGGTTAGGGTGAGTGTTAGTGTGAGGGTTAGGGATAGGATTAGGTTTAGGTGAAGGTTAGGGTGAGGGTTAAGGTTAATGGTATGGTTAGGTTGAGAGTGAGGTTTAGGGTGAGGGGTAGGGTTAGGTTTAGGATGAGGGTAAGGATTAGGGTGAGGTTTAGGGTGAGGGTGAGGGTTAGGGTTAGGATGAGGGTAATGATTAGTGTGAGGGTTAGAGTTAGGGTTAGGTTTAGGGTGAGTGTAAGGCTTAGGGTTAAGTTTATGGTGAAGGTGATTGTTAGTGTGAGGGTTATTGTTAGGTTTAGGGTAAGGTTTATGGTGAGGTCTAATGTGAGGTTGAGGGATAGGTTGAGGGTGAGGGTGAGCGTTTCGGTTAGGTAAGGGTTAAGAGGGTTAGGGTGAAGATTAGGGTGAGGGTCAGGGATAGGATGAAGTTTATGCTTAGAGTGATGGATACGGTTATGGTGAGTTTTAGGGTTTGGGTTTGCATTAGGGTTAGGGTGAGGGTTAGGGTGTTTTTGAGGGTTAGTGGTAGGGTTAGGGTTAGTGTTAGGGTGAGGGTTAGGGTTAGGGTTTGGGTTAGGATGAGGGTTAGGGTAAGGGGTAGGGTTAGGGTTAGGGTGAATGTTAGGATTTGGGTGAAGGTTAGGTTAAGTGTAAGGATTAGGGTTAGGGTGAGATTAAGGATTAGGGTGTGGGTGAGGGTTAGTGTTAGGTTTAGGGAGATGGTGAGGGTGAGGGTTAGGTTTAGGTTTAGGCTTAGTTTGAGGGTTAGGATGAGGGTTTTGTTTAGTGTTCGTGTTAGGGTTAGCATGAGGTTTAGGGTTAGTGTGAGTGTTAGGGTGAGGGTGAAGGTGAGGGTAAGTGTTAGGGTGAGGGTGATGGTGAGGGTTAAAGTTCTGGCTAGGGCTAGGGTGATGGTTAGGGTTAATGTTATGTTTAGGGTGAGGGCGAGGGTGAGGGTGAGTATTAGGGTGAAAATGAGGGTTAGGGTGAGGGTTTTGGTTAGGTAAGGATTAGGGTTAGGGTTAGGGTGAGGATTAGGGTGAGGGTTAGGGTTAGGATGAATGTTAGGGTTAGGGTGAGCATTAGGGTTAGGGTTAGGGATAGGGTGAGGCTTAGGGTGAGGGTGAGGGTTAGGGTGAGAGTGAGCGTGAGGGTTCGGGTAAGGTTCAGGGTTCGAGTTTGGGCTAGTGTTAAGTTTAGGGTGAGGGTTAGGGTGACGGTGAGGGTTAGGATTAGGGTTAGGTTGAGGGTTAGGTTTAGGGTGAGGGTTAGGGTCAGGTGTAGGTTTAGGTTTAGGGAGAGGGTTAGGGTTAGGGTGAAGGTTAGATTTAGTTTGAGGGTTAGGGTGAAGGTGAGTTTGAGATTGAGGGTTAGGGTGAGGGTGATGGTGATGGTGAGGGATAGGGTTAGGTTTCGGGTTAGGTTTAGGGTGAGGGTTAGGGTTAGGGTTAGGGTGAGGATGAGTGTGAGGGTTACGGTTAGGGTTAGGGTGAGGGTGAGGTTTATGTTGTGGGGTAGGGTTAGGGAGAGCATAAGGTTTAGGGTTAGGGTGAGTGTTAGGGTTAGGTTAGGGTTAGGGTGAGGGTGAGGGTGAGGGTTAGGGTTAGGGTTAGGGTTAGGGTGAGTGTGATGCTGAGGATTAACGTTAGGGTTAGTGTGAGGTTAAGTGTTAGAGTGAGGATTAGGGTGAGGGTTAGGGTTAGCATAAGGTTTAGAGTGAGGTTTAGGGTTAGGGTTAGGGATACAGTAAGAGTTAGGGTTAGGGTAAGAGTTAGGGTTAGGCTTAGCGTTAGGGTTAGGGTTAGGGTTAGGCTTAGGGTTAGGGTTAGGGTAAGGGTTAGGTTTAAGGTTAGGTTAAGTTTAGGGTTAGCGTGAGGGTTAGGGTTAGGGTGATGTTTAGGGTGACGGTGAGGGTTAGGGTGAGGGTGAGGTTGAGTGGGAGGGTGACGGTGAGGGTTAGGGTTAGGGTTAGGTTTAGTGTGAGGATTAGGGTGAGGGTGAGGGTGAGGGTTAGGCGTAGGTTGAGGATTAGGGTTAGGGTTAGGTTTAAGGTGAATGTTAGGGTGAGAGGTAACGTTAGGGTTAGGATGAGGGTTAGGCTTACTGTGAGGGTTACCGTTAGGGTTTGGGTTAGTGTGAGGATAAGGTTTAGGGTGAGGGTTAGGTTGAGACTGAGGGTTAGGGTTAGCTTTAGAGTAGGGTGAAGATTAGGTTGGGGGTTAGGGTGAGGGTTGGTGTTCGGGTTAGGGTTGGGTGAGTGTTAGGGTGACCGTAAGGGTTAGGGTGAGGGTTAGGTTGAGGGTGAGGGATAGAGTTATGGTGAGGGTAAGGGTTAGGTTTAGGGTGAGAGTGATAGTTAGGATAAGGGTAAGGGTTAGGGTCAGGGTTAGGTTGAGGGTGAGGGTTAGGGTTAGCATTAGGGTTAGGATTAGGGTTAGGTTGAGTGTTAGGGTTAGGGTTAGGGTTAGGGTGCAGGTTAGGGTGAGGCTGAGGGTGAGGGTGAGGGTGAGGGTTAAGGTTAGGGTTAGGTTTAGGGTGAGGGCAAGGGTGAGGGTGATGTTTTTGTTTAGGAAAGGTTTAGGGTTAGGTTTAGTGTGAGGATTAGTGTGTGGGTGAGGTTTAAGGTGAGGGTTAGGGTTAGGGTGAGGGTTAGGGTTAGGGTTAGGGTGAGGGTTAAGGTTAGGGTGATGTTTAGTGTGAGGGTGAATGTGAGAGTGAGGGTTTTGGTGAGGGTTTGGGTTAGTGTGAGGGTTAGGGTTAGGGTTACGGTTTGGGTTAGTGTGAGGGTAAGGGTTATATTGACAGTTAGCTTGAGGGTGAGTGTTAGGGTTAGGTTTAGGCTTAGGGTGAGGGTTCGGGTTAGGGTTAGGATGAGGTTTAAGGTGAGGGCTAGGGTGAAGTTTAGGGTTAAGGTTAGGGTTTGGGTTAGGGTGAGGAGAAGGGGTAGGGTGAGGTTTAGGGAGAGGTTTAGGGATAGGATTATGGTGAGGGTAAGTGTTAGGCTGAGTCTTAGGTTGAGAATGAGCATTTGTCTTAGCACAGGGCTGGGTTGAGGGTGAGGGTTAGGGTTAGGCTGATGGATAGTTTTAGGGTTAGGGTTAGGGTTAGGGTGTGGTTAAGAGTTAGGGTGTGGGTGAGCTTGAGCTTTAGGGTTAGGGTGAGGCTTAAGGTTAGGGTTTGGGATAGGGTTAGGGTGAGGTTTGGGTGAGTGCTAGGGTGAGTGTGAGGGTTAGGTTTAGGGTTAGGGATAGGGTGAGGATAAGGTTTAGGGTTAGGGTCAGGGTTTGTGTTAGGGTTATGATGAGGGTTAGGGTGAATGTGAGGGTTAGGGATAGGTTTAGGGATAGGGTGAGGATTAGGGTTAGGGTTCTGGTTAGGTGAGATTTAGGCTGATGGGTAGGGTTATAGATAGGGTGAGGGTTAGGTTTAGTGGAAGTGTTAGGGTTAGGTTTAGGATTAGGGTTAGGGTGAGGTTTTGGGTGAGGGCTCGGGTTAAGGTGTGGGTGAGGGTTAGGGTTAGTGTGAGGACTAGGTTTAGGGTTAGGGGTACTGTTAGGGTTAGGGTTACGGTGAGGGTAAGGTAAGATTTAGGGTGATTGTGAGGGTAAGGGTTAGGGTTAGTGTTAAGGTTATGGTGAGGTTTCAGGTTAGTGTGAGGTTTAGGGTTAGGGTTAGGTGAATGTGAGGGTAAGGGTTAGGGTGAGGGTTAGGGTGAGGGTGAGGGTTATGATTAGAGTTAGGGTTAGGATTAGGGTTAGGGTGATGTTGAGGTTTAGTGTTAGGGTGAGGGTTAGGCTTATTGTTAGGGTTAGGATTCGGTTGAGGGTGAGGGTGAGGGTGAGGGTTAGGTTTAGGTTAGGGTTAGGATTAGGCTGAAGGTGAGGTTGAGGGTGAGGTTGATGATTAGTGTTAGGGTTAGGGTGAGTGTGACGGCTAGGGTGAGGGTGAGGGCTAGGGTGAGGGTGAGGTTGAGGGTTTCGTTTACTTCAGGGTTAGGGTTAAGCTGAGGTTAGGGTTAGAGTGATGGTTAGGGTTAGGGTGTGGGTGTGGGTTAATGTTAGGGTGATGTTTAGGGTGAGGGTAAGGGTGAGAGTGAGGGTGAGGTTTAGGGTTAGTGTTAGGATTAGGGTTAATGTGAGGGTGAGGTTTACAGTTAGAGTTAGGGTTGTGGGGAGGGTTAAATTGAGGGTCAGGTTTAGGGTTAGTGTTAGGGTTAGGGTTAGCATGAGGGTTAGGTTGAGGTTTAGGGTTAGGGTTTGGGTTAGGGTTAGGATGAGCGTTAGGCTGAGGGTTAGGGTTAGGGTTAGTGTGTGGGATAGGATTAGGTTATAGTTAGGGTTAGGGTTCGGTTAGGGTGAAGGTTAGTTTTAGGTTTAGGGTTAGGATAAAGTTTAGGGTGAGGGTTAGGGTTAGGGTTCGTGTGAGGGTTAGGTTTAGGGTTAGGGTAAGGATGTGGACTATGGTGAGGGTGAGGGTTAGGGTGAGGGTTAGGGTTATGGTTAGGGTTAGGGTCAGGGGTAGGTTGAGGGTTAGGATTAGGGTAAGGAGTAGGGTTATGCTGAGGGTGAGGGTGAGGTTGTGGGTGAGTGTTAGTGTTAGAGTGAGAATTAGAGTGAGGGGGAGGGGGAGGGGGAGAGTTTGGTTTAGGGTTAGAGTTAGTATGAGTGTGAGGGTTAGGTTTAGGCTGAGGGTGAGGGTGAGGTTGAGGTTGAAGTTTAGTGTTAGGGTGAGGGTTAGGTTTAGGGATACGTTTAGGGTGAGAGTTAGCATTAGGCTTAGGGTTAGGTTTAAGAGTAGTGTCAGGGTTAGTGTGAGGGTTGGGTTTAGGGTTAGGGTTAGGGTGTGGGCTAGGGTTTAGGGTGAGGGTAAAGGTGAGGGTTTAGTTTAGGTAAGGGTTAAGGTAAGGTTAGGATGAGGATTAGGGTGAGGTTGAGGTTTGAGATGAGGTTTAGAGTTAGGGTGAGTGTTAGGGTTACTGCGAGGTTTAGGGTTACGCTTAGGGTGAGGGTAAGTGTTAGGGTGAGGGTTATGGTGAGGGTGAGGGTTAGGATTAGAGTTAGGGTTAGGGTTAGGGTGAGGGTTAGTGTTAGGGTGAGCGTTAGGGTTGGGGTGAGGGTTAGGTTTAGGTTTAGGGTTGGGGTGAGGGTGAGGGTGAGGGTTAGGGTTATGGTTAGGGTTAGGGTTAGTTTTAGGCTGAGGTTGAGAGTGAGGGTGAGGGTGAGTTTGAGGGTTAGAGTTAGGGTTAGGGTGAGGGTGAGGGCTAGGGTGAGGGTGAGGTTTAGTCTGAGGGTGAGGGTGAGGGTTTCCTTTATGTCAGGGTTAGGGTTAAGTTGAGGTTATGGTTAGGGTAAGGGTTATGGTTAGGGTTAGGCTGAGGTTTATGGTTTGGGTGATGTTTAGGGTGAGGGTAAAGGTTAGGGTGAGGGTGAAGGTTAGGGTGAGGGTGAGAAGTACGGTAAGGGTGAGGGTGAGGTTTAGGATTGGGAATAAGTTTAGGGTTAGGGTTAGGCTGAAGGTGAGGGTGAGGCTGAAGGTTAGGGTTAGGGTTAGCGTTAGGGTTATGGTTAGGTTGAGGGTTATGGTTACTCTGAGGGTTATGATTATGGTTAAGGTTAGAATGAGGGTGAGGGTAAGGGTTAGAGTGAGGTTTCGGGTGAGGGTGAGGATTAGGGTTAGGGTTAGGATTAGGGTGAGTGGTAGGGTGAGAGTGAGGGTTAGTGTGAGTTGAAGGTTGAGGGTTTCTTTTAGCCAAGGGTTAGGGTTATGGTGAGGAATCAGTTGAGGTTGAGGATTAGGTTTGGGGTTCGCGTTACGGTGTGGGTTAGGGCTAGGGTTAGGGTGATGGTCAGGGTTTGGGTGATGTTTAGTGTGAGGGTTAGGGTTAAGGTGAGGGTGAGGGTTAGGGTGTGGTTGAGGATTAGGGTTAGTTTGAGTGTTAGTGTTAGGTTTAGGATTAGTGTGAGGTTGAAGGTTAGGGGTAGTGTTAGGGTTAGATTGAGGGTTTAGATTAGGGTTATTGTTAGAGTGAGGGTTAGTGGGAAGGGTAGGGTTAGGGTTAGGGTGCGGGTTAGGGTGAGGGTGAGGGTTAGGGTGAGGGTGTGGGTGAGGGTTAGGGTTAGGTGTAGGGTTAGTGTGAGTTTAAGGGTGAGGCTAAGGTTTAGGAATAGTCTTAGGGTTAGGGTTAGGGTGAGTGTTAGTGTTTGGGTGAGGGTTCCGGTGAGGGTCAGGTTTAGGGTGTGGGTGAGGGTCAGGTTTAGGGTGAGGATTAGTGTTAGAGTTAGGTTTATGGTGAGGGTAAGTTTTAGGGTGAGGTTTAGTGTGAGGGTTAGGGTTAGGGTTAGGGCTAGGGTGACAGTTAGGGTTAGGTTTAGGGTTAGAGTTAGGGTGAGGGTTAGTATTAGAGTTAGTTAACATGAGCGTGAGGGTTAGGGTTAGGGTTACTTTTATGGGTAGGGTTACGGTTAGGGTGAGAGTTAGGTTTAGGGTTAGGGTTAGGATGAGTGTTAGGCTGAGGGTTAGGGTTAGGGTCAGGGAAACGGTTAGGTTGAGGGTTATTGTGAGGGTAAGGGTAAAGGTAAAGGGCGAGGGTGAGGGTTAGGGTTAGGGTTAAAGTAAGGGTTAAGGTGAGGGTTATGGTTATGGTTAGGGTTAGGGTGAGTGTCAGGGTGAGGGTTAGGTTTAGGTTGAGGGTTAGGTTTAGGGTGAGGGTTTAGGGTTAGGATGAGCACTAGGGTGATGGTGAGGGTTAGGGTCAGGGTGAGGGTTAGGGTGAGGGTGAGGGTTAGGTTGAGAGTTAGGGTTAGGGTGAGTGTTAGGGTTAGGGTTAGGGTTAGGGTGAGAGGGTGAGGTGTCGGGATACGGTTAGGGTGAGGGTTAGGGTTAGTGTGAAGGTTAGGGTTAGGGTTAGTGTGAGGATAATGTTTAGGGTGAGGGTTAGTTTGAGGGTGAGGGTTAGGGTGAGCGTAATGGTTAGGTTCAATGTGAGGGTTAGGGTTAAGGTGATGTTTAGGGTGAGGTTGAGGGTTAGTGTGAGGGTGAGGGTGAGCTTGAGTGTTAGGTTTAGGGTGAGGGTGAGGGTGAGGTTAGTTTAGGATTATTGTTAGAGTTAGGGTGAGGCTGAGGGTGAGGGGGAAAGTGAGGGTGAGGGTTAGGGTTAGAGCTATGGTGAGGGTTAGTTTGATAGTGAGGGTTAGTGTGATGGTGAGGGTCAGCGTGAGGGTGAGGGTTAGAATGAGGGTGAGGGTGAGGTTGAGGGTTAGGGTTAGGATTAGGGTTAGGGTGAGTTTAAGGTTCAGGGTTAGGGTTAGAGTTATTGTTAGGGTTACTGTTAGGGTTAGGATGTGGGTGAGGGTTATTTAAGGTTAGGGTTAGGGTTAGGGTAAGGGTGGGGTTGAGGGTTAGGGTTAGGATTAGGGTTATGGTTAGGGTAAGGCTAAGGGGAAAGGGGAGGTTGAGGGTGAGGGTTACAGTTAAGTTTAGGGTTAGGGTGAGGGCTTGGGTGGGGTGAGGGTTAGGCTGAGGTTGAGGGTGAGGGTTTCGGTTAGGTAAAGTTTAGGGTTAGGGTGAGCATTAGGGTGAGGGTGAGGATTAAGCTGAAGTTAAGTTCATGGTGAGGGTTATTGTTAGGGTGGGGGTGAGGGTTAATTTTTGGGTAAGGGTTAGGGTTAGGGTGATGTTTAGGGTGTGGGTTAGGTTTAGGGTGAGGGTGAGGGTTAGGATTAGGAATAGGATGAGGCTTAGGGTTAAGCTGAGGGTGAGCATCAGGGTGAGGGTGAAGGTTTGTGTCAGGTTTATGGTTAGGGTTAGAGTGAGGGTTACAGTTAGTGTGAGGTTTATGGTTAGGGTTAGGGTGAAGGTAAGTTTTATGGTGAGGGTAAGGGTTAGGGTGAGTGTGAGGGTTTGAAATAGGTTTGTGTTAGGGTTAGGGTAAGGGTTAAGTTTTGGGTGATGATTAGAATGAGGGTGAGAGTTAGGGTGAGGATTAGGGTTAGGGTGAGTGTTAGTGTTAGGGGTAGGGTTAGGGATAGGTTGAGGGTTAGGGTTAGCGTTAGGTTTAGGGTGAGGGGTAGGGAGAGGGGAAGGGTTAGGTTTAGGATGAAGTTTAGGGTGAGTGTGAAGGTTAGGTTGAGAGTGAGGGTAGGGTTAGGGTTAGGGTTTGGGTTAGAGTTAGCGTGAGTTTGAGGGTGAGGGTTAGGTTTAGGATTAGGGTGAGGCTTAAGGTTAAGTTGAGGGTTAGGGATAGTGTAGGGTTAGGGTAAGGGTTAGAGTGAGTGTTAGGGTTAGGTTTAGGGTTAGAGTTAGGGTGAGGGTGAGCGGAAGGATTAGGTTAGGATTAGGGTTAGGCTGAGGGTGATGGGGAGGGTGAGGGTGAGGGTTAGGTTTAGGGTGAGGTTTAGGTTAGTGTTAGGGTTAGGGTTAGGGTGAGGGTTAAGATTAGGGTAAGGGTTAGGATGAGGGTTAGGCTGAGGGTTAGGGTTAGGGTTAGGGTGAGGTTTAGGGCTAGGTTTAGGGTTAGAATAAGTGTTAGGCTGAGGGTTAGGGTTAGGGTTAGTGTGAGGGTTAGGTTTAGGTTGAGGGTAAAGTTTAGGGTGACGGTTAGGGTGAGTGTGAGGGTTAGCTTTAGGGTGACGGTTAGGGTGAAGTTTAGGTTTAGGGTTCGGCTTAGGGTGAAGGTTAGGGTGTGTGTAAGTGTTAGGGTGAGGATTATGTTTAGGGTTAGGTTTAGGGTGAGTGTTAGGCGGAAGGGTAGCCTTAGGGTTAGGGTGAGGGTTAGGTTTAGTGTGAGGGTTAGGGTTAGGGTTAGAGTGACGGTAACGTTTAGGGTGAGATTTAGGGTGAGTGTGAGGATTAGGGTTAGCATTAGGTTTAGCCTTAGGTTGAGGATGAGTGTTAGGGTTAGGTTTAGGGTTAGGGTGAAGGTGAGCATGAAGGTTAGTATTAGGGTGAGGTTTAGGGTTAGGGTTAGGGTGAGGGTGAGGTTTAGGTTGAGGGTAAGTGTTACGGTGAGGGTTAGGTTGAGGCTGAGGTTTAGGGTTAGCGTTAGGGTGAGGGTGAGGGTGAGGTTTAGGGTGAAGTTTTGGTTTAAGATTAAGGATAGGGTGAGGATTAGGATTAGGGTTAGGTTGAGGGTGAGGGTTAGGGTGAGGGGTAACATTAGAATTTGGGTGAGGGTTAGGTTTAGTGTGAGGGTTAGGGTTAGGGTTAGGGTGACGGTAAGGGTTAGGGTGATGGTTAGGGTGAGGGTGTGGTAGGGTGAGGGTTAGGGTTATGGTTAGGATTAGAGTTAGGCTGAGGGTAAGGCTTAGGGTGAGGGTTAGGGTGAGGTTGAGGGTTAGGGTTAGGGTGAGGGTGAGGGTAAGTGTTATTGTGAGGACTAGGGTTAGGGTTAGGGTTAGGGTGAGTGTTAGGGTTATGGTGAGGGTGAGGATTAGGGATAGGTTCAGTATTAGGGTTAGGGTTAATGTGAGGGTTAGTGATAGGGTTATGGTTATTGTGAGGGTTAGAGTTAGGGTTAAGGTGAGGGTTAGTCTGAGAGGTAGGGTTAGGGTTAGGGTGAGGTTTAGGCTTAGTGTGAGGATTATGGTTAAGGTGAGCGTTAGCGTTAGGTTCAGGGTTAGGGTGAGGGTGAGTGTGAGGGGGAGGGCTAGGTTGAGGGTTTGGGTAAAGGTGAGGGTGAGGTTTTCGGTTAGGTAAGGTTTAGGGTTAGGGTTAGGGTGAGGATTATGGTGAGTTTTTGGGTTAGAGTTAGGGTGAGGGTGAGGGTGAGGGTTAGTGTTAGGATGAGGGTTAGGTTTAGGGTTAGGGTGAGGGTGAGGGTGAGGGTTAGGCATAGGGTTAATGTGAGGCTTAGGGTTACGGTGAGGGTTATGGTTAGGGTGAGTGTTAGGATTAGGTTTATGGTGAGGATTAGGTTTAGGGTGATGTTTAGTGTGAGGGTGAGGGTTAGGGTGAGGGTGAGTGTTTGGGTGAGAGTTAGGGTTAGGGTTAGCATTAGGGATAGGGTTAGGGTGAGGGTAAGGTTTAGAGTGAGAGTTAGGGTGAGGGTGAGAGTTAGGTTGAGGGTGAGGTTTAGGGTTAGCGAGAGGGTTAGGGTTAGGTTTAGGTTTAGGGTAGTGTGAGGGTTCAGGTTAGGGTGAGGGTTAGGGTTAGGTTTAGGGTTAGTATAAAGGATAGGGTGATGGTTAGGGTTACAGTTAGTGTGATTGTTAGGTTTATGGTTAGCATTTTGGTTAGGTTGAAGTTAAATGTTAGGGTGAGGTTTAGGGTGAGGCTGAGGGTTAGGGTTAGGGTGAGGGTTAGGTTCAGGGTTAGGATTAGGGTTACGGTTAGGGTAAGGCTGAGGGGGAAGGTGAGGTTGAGGGTGAAATTTAGGGTTAAAGTTAGGGATAGGGTGAGGATTTGGGTTACAGTTAGATTTAGGTTTAGGGTTAGGCTGAAGGGTAGGGTTAGGGTTAGGGTTGAGTGTTAGGTTTAGTGTGAGGTTTAGGGTTAGGGTTAGGGTGAGGGTAAGGTTTAGGGTGAGGGTGAGGTTTAGGGTTAGCATTACGTATAAGGTTAGAGATAGAATGAGGTTTAGGGTTATGGAGAGGGTGAGGGTGAGGTTTAGGGTTAGGATGAGGGTTAGGATTAGTGTGAGGGTGAGGGTTAGGTTTAGGGTGAGGGTTAGGGTTATTGTAAGGTTAGGCTCAGGGTGAGGTTGAAGGTGAGGGCGAGGGTTAGGGTTAATGTGAGGGTTAGGGTTAGGGTTAGAGTTAAGGTTAGGGTGAGGGTTAGGGTTAGGTTTAGGTTTAGGATGAGGTTTTGGCTGAGGGTGAGGGTTAGGGTTCGTGTGAGGGTAAGGGTTAGGATGAGGGTGAGGGTTAGGGTGAGGGTGTAGGTGAGTGTTAGTGTTAGGGTGAGGGTTAGGGTGAAGGTTAGTGTTAAGGTTAGGGTGAGGGTTAAGGTGAGGGGAAGTGTTAGGGTGACTGTTAGTGTGTGGGTGAGGGATAGGTTAAGGTGAGTGTAAGGGTTAGGGCGAGGTTTAGTTTGAGGTTGAGGATTAATGTTAGCATTTGGGTTACGGTGAGGGAGAGGTTTAGTGTGAGTGTTAGTGTTAGGGTGAAGGTTAGGGTTAGAGTTAGATTGACGGTTAGGGTTAGGGTTAGGGTTAGGTTTAGGCTTAGGCTTAGGGTTAGGCTTATGGTGAGGGTGGGGATGAGGATAAGGTTTAGAATGATGGATAGGTTTATGATTACATTGAGTGTTAATATGAGGGTTTGTGTTAGGATTAGGGTTAAGGTGACTGCTAAGGTGAGGGTGAGGTTTAGGGTTAGGGTTAGGTTTAGCATTAGGGTGAGGCTGAGGCTGAGGCTGAGGGTGAGGGTTAGGTTTAGAGTGATGGTTAGGGTTAACTTTAGGGTCAGGACTAGGATCAAGGTTAGGGTTAGGGTGAGGGTTTGGGTGAGTGTTAGGATTAGGGTTAGGGTGAGTGTTAGGGTTAGGGTTAGGGTGAGGGTGAGGGTTAGATTGAGGGTTAGGGTTATGTTGAGTGTTATATTTAGGGTAAGGGTTAGGTTTACGTTTAGGGTTATTGTTAGTGTTAGGGTTAGGGTTACGCTTAAGGTGAGGGTGAGGGTGAGGGTTATGGTGAGGGTTAGGGTGAAGTTTAGGTTTAGGGTTAGGGTTAGAGTTAGGGTTAGGGTGAGGGTGAGGTTTAGGCTTAGAGTTAGGGTTAGTGTTAGGGTTAGGGTTAGAGTGAGGGTTAGGGTGAGGGTTAGAGTTCAGGTTAGGCTTAGGCTTAGGCCGAGCATGAGGGTGAGGGTTAGGGTTATGTTTAGGGTTACATTTAGGGTGAGGGTTAGGATGAGGTTTAGGGTTAGGTTTAGGGTTAGTGTTAGGGTTAGGTTTAGGTTTAGGGTTAGGTATAGGATTAGGGTTAGGGATAGGGTGAGGGTTAGGGTTAGGGTTTGGGTTAGGGTGAGGGTGATGGTGAGGATTATGGTTAGGGTCAGTGTTAGGGTTAGGGTTAGATTTAGGGTTAGGGTTAGGGTTAGGGTTAGGGTTACAGTGAGGGTTAGGGTTAGGTTTAGGGTTATTTTTAGTGTTATGGTTAGGGTTAAACTTGGGGTGAGGGTGAGGCTCAGGTTGAGGGTTATGTTTAGTGTTAGTGTTAGGGTTAGGGTTAGGTTTAGCATTATTGTTGGGTTAGGATTAGAGTTACGGTCAGGGTGAGAGTGAGGGTGAGGTTTAGGGTTAGTGTGAGGTTTAGCGTGAGGTTTAGGGTGAGGGTTAAGGTTAGGGTGCTGGTGAGGTTTAGGTTTAGAGTTAGGGATAGGGGGAGGTTTAGGGAAAGAATTAGGGTTAGGTTTAGTGTTAGCACTAGGGCGAGGGTGAGGGTTAGGTTGAGGTTTAGGGATAAGGTTAAGGTTAGGATTAGGGTTAGTGTGAGAGTGAGGGTGAGGGTTAGTTTTAGGGTTAGGGTTGGGTTTAGGGTTAGGCTTAGTGTTAGGTGGAGGGTGAGGGTGAGGGTGAGGTTTAGGGTTAGGGGTAGGGTTAGGGTGAGTGTTAGGGTTCAGGTTACGGTGAAGGTGTGGGTTAGTTTTGAGCTGAGGGTTAGGGTGAGGACTAAAGTTAGGGTGAGGGTTAGGTTGGGGTTTAGGTTTAGGTTTAGGGTTAGGGTTAGGATTAGGGTTAGGGTGAGGGCTAGGGTGAGTGTGAGGTTTAGGGTTAGGTTTAGGTTTAGGCTTAGGGTTAGCCTGAGGCTGAAGCTCAGGGTGAGAGTTAGGGTTAGGGTGATGTTTAGGGTTACGGTTAGGGTGAGAGTTAGGATGAGGGTTGGGTTTAAGCTGAGGGTTAGGATGAGGGTGACAGTAATAGTAAAGATGAGGGTTAGGGTGAGGGTGAGGGTTATTGTAAGCGTGAGGGTTAGGTTAGGGTTAGGGTGAGGTTGAGGGTTAGATTGAGGATTAGTGTTAGCATTAGAGTAAGGTTTAGGGTGAGGATGAGTGTTAGGTTTAGGTGGGGCTAGGGTGAAGTTGAGGGTTAGGGTTAGGATTAGGGTGAGCTTTAGGTTTAGGGTGATGGTTAGCATTAGTGTGAGCGCTAGTGTTAGGGTTAGCGTTAGTGTTAGGGTGAGGGTAAGTGTTAGGGTAAGGTTTAGGTTTAGGGTGAGGTTTAGGATTACGGTTAGTGTTAGGGTTAGGGTGAGTGTGAGGTTTAGGGTTAGAGTTAGGGTTAGGGTGTGGTTTCGGGTTAGGGTTAGGGTTAGGTTTATTGTTAGCATTAGGGTTAGGCTGAGGTTTAGTGTAGGGGTGAGGGTTAGTGTTAGGTTTAGGATTAGTGTTAGGGTTAAGGTGAGGGTGAGTATGAGGGTTACAGTTAGGGTTAGGGCTAGGATTAGAGTTAGCGTGAGGGTGAGTGTGAGGGTTACGGTTAGGGTGAGTGTTGGGGTTAGGGTTAGAGTGAGGGTTAAGGTGAGGGTTAGGCTTAGGCTTAGGGTTTGGGTATGGGCTAGGGTGAGGGTGAGGGTGAGGGTTAGGGTTAGGGTGAGGGGTAGGGTGAGGGTTAGGGTTAGTGTTAGTGTTAGGGTTGGGGTTAGGGTAAGGCTTAATGTTAGGCGGAGGGTGAGGCTGAGTGTGAGGGTTACGGTTAGGGTGAGAGTGAGGTTTAGGGTTAGATTTAGCATTAGGGTGAGGGTTAGTCTGAGAGTTAGGGTTAGGGTTAGTGTTATGGTTAGGGTTAAGGTGAGGGTGAGTGTGAGGGTCAGGGTTAATCTTAGGTTTAGGCTTAGGCTTTGGCTGAGTGTAAGTGTGAGGGTGGGGGTTAAGGTTAGGGTTTTAGGGTTAGGGTGAGTGTTAGGATAAGGTTTAGGTTTAGCATTAGGTTGAGGGTGAGGGTTAGAGTTTGGGTGAGGGTTAAGGTTAGCGTTAGGGTGAGGTTTATGGTTAGGGTTAAGGTTACAGTGAGGGTGAGGGTTAGGGTGAGGTTGAGGGTTAGGAATAGGGTTAGGGTGAGGGTTTGGGTTAGCGATAGAGTTACGGTGAGGGTCAGGGTTTGGGTTAGGGTTAGGGTTAGTGTTACAGTTAGGGTTAGGGTTAGAGTAACAGTGAGGGTGACGGTGAGGGTGAGGTTTAGGATCAGGGTTAGGGTGAGGTTTAGGATTAGGGTTATGGTTAGGGTGAGGGTGAGGTTTAGGGTTAGAGTTAGGGTTAGGGGGAGGGTTTGGCGGATGGTTAGGGTTAGGGTAGGAGTTAGAATTAGGGTGAGGTTTAGGTTGAGGTTTAATATTAGGGTTAGGGTTAGGTTTAGGATTAGGTTTGCATTGAGGGTGAGTGTGAGGGTTAGGGTTAGGGTTTGGCTTAGGCTTAGGGTTAGGCTTAGGGTATGGGTGGGGATGAGGATTAGGTTTAGAATGATGGTTAGGTTTAGGTTTAGGTTGAGGGCTAGGTTGAGGGTGAGGGTTGGGGTTAGGGTGAGGTTTAGGGTTAGGGTTATGGTTAGGGTTAGTGTGAGGGTGGGTGTTAGGGTGAGGGTTAGGTTTAGGGTGAAGGTTATGGTTAGGATGAGGGTTTTTCTTAGGGTTAGTGTTAGGGTTAGGGTTATGGTGAGGGTGAGGTTGAAGGTTAGGTTTAGGCTTAGGTTCAGGTTTCTGGTTAAGGTTAGAGTTAGGGTTAGGGTGAGTGTGAGGTTTAGGGTTAGAATTACGGTTAGTGTTAGTATTAGGGTTAGGTTGAGTGTTAGGGTTAGGGTTAGGCTTATGCTTATGCTTAGGCTTAGGCTGAACATGAGGGTGAGTGCTGGGGTTAGGGTTAGTGTGGGGTTTAGGTTTAGGGTTAGGGTGAGGGTGAGGGTCAGGTTGAGGTTTAGATATAGGGTTAGGAGGAGGGTTAGGGTGAAGGTTAGTTTTGGGGTTAGAGTTAGTGTTAGGGTGAGAGTAAGTGTTAGGGTGAGGGTTTGGTTTTGGGTGAGGGTTATGGATAGTGTGAGGGTTAGGAAAAGGGTTAGGGTTATTGTTAGGGTTAGGTTTAGGGTTACGGTTAGGGTGAGGGTGAGGGTAAGGATGCTGTTTAGGATTAGGGTTAGGGTGAGGTTTAGGGTTTGGGTTAGGGTTAGAGTTAGGGTTAGGGTGAGGGTGAGATTTAGGGTTAGAATAGGGTTAGGATGAGGGTTAGGTTGAGGGTTAGGTTTAGTTTGAGAGTTAGTGTGAGGGTTAGGATTAGTGTTAGGGTGAGGGTTATCGTTAGGGTGAGGGTTACTGTTAGGGTTAGGGGTACTGTTAGGGGTAGGGTTAAGGTTATTTTTCAGGTTAGGTTGAGGGTGAGGGTTAGGATGAGGTTTAGGGTTAAGGTTAGAGTTAGGGTTTGCGTGAGAGTGAGGTTTATGGTTAGAGTTCGGGTTAGTGGTAGCTTTAGGGTTCTGGTGAGGTTTAGGTTTAGGGTTAGGCTTAGGCCGAGCATGAGGGTGAGGGTTAGGGCTAGGGTTAGGATGAGAGTTAAGATGAGGTTTAGGGTTAGGATTAGGGTTAGGGTGAGGGCTAGGGTGAGGGTTAGGTTTAGGGATAAGGTTAGGTTTAGGATTAGGGTTAGGGTAGAGTTTGTTTGAAGGTTAGGATTAGGGTTAGCGTTAGGCTTAGGGTTAGGGTAAGGGTTCAGATTAGGGTTTGCATTAGGGTGAGGGTGAAGCTGAGGATTAGGGTTAGGTTTAGGGTCAGGGTTAGGTTTAGTGTTGAGGTTAGGTATCGGATGAGGGTTAGAGTTAGGTTATGGTGAGGGTTAGGGTTAGGGTTAGGCTTAGGGTTAGGCTGAGGATGAGGCTGAGGGTGAGGTTTATGGTTACCCTTAGGTTTACTGTTACGGTTAGGGTTAGTGTTACTGTAAGGGTTATTGTTATTGTTAGGATTAGGGTTAGAGTTACGTTGAGGTGGAGGGTGAGGGTGAGGGTTAGTGTTAGAGTGAGGTTTAGGGTGAGGTTTAGGGTTAGGGTGAGGGTGAGGTTTAGGGTTAGAGTTAGTGTTAGGGGGAGGGTTAGGGTTAGGGTGAGGGTTAAGATTAGGCTTAGGGTTAGGCTGAGGGTGAGGGTGGGGGTGAGGATTAGGGTTAGGGTGATGGTTAGGTTTAGGGTTAATGCTATTTTTGGTTAGGGTTAGAGTTACAGTGAGCAAGAGGGTGCGGGTGAGGGTTAGGTTTAGGGTTAGGGTGGGGTTTAGGGTTAGGTTTAGAGTGAGGGTGAGGGTGAGGTTTACGGTTAGACATAGTGTTGGGGGAGGGGGAGGGTGAGCTTTAGGGATAGGGTTAGTGTTAGGTTTAGGGTGAGGGTGAGGGTGACATTCTAGTTTAGGGTTAGGGTTAGGGTTAGAGTTAGTGTGAGGGTTAGTTTTAGGGTTAGGGTTAGTGTTTGTGTGAGTGTAAGTGTTAGGGTGAGGGTTTGGGTTAGGGTGATGGTTATGGTTAGGGTGAGGGTTAGGATTAGGGTTAGGGTTATTGTTAGGGTTAGGTTTAGGGTTTGGGTTAGGGTTAGAGTTAGGTTTAGGGTGAGGGTGAAGTTTAGGGTTACAGTTAGCGTTAAGGTGAGGGTCAGGGTTAGGGTTAGTGTTAGGGTTAAGTTTAGTATTAGGGTGAGAGTTAGGGGGAGGGTTAAGGTAAGGGTTAGGTTTAGGGTTATGATTAGAATAAGGGTGAAGGTGAGTGCGAAGTTTAAGGTTAGGTTTAGGGATAGGGTTATTGTTAGTGTTAGGGTTAGAGTGAAGTTGAGGGTAAGGGTGAGGGTGAGGATTAGGTTTAGGGTTAGGGTGAGGGTTAGGGTTAGGGTTAGGTTGAGGGTTAGAATGAGGATTAGGGTTAGGATTCGAGTTAGGGAGACGGCTAGGGTGAGTGTGAGGTTTAGGGTTAGGATGAGGGTGAGTGTTTGGATTAGGGTTAGGTTTAGGGTTAGGGCTAGGATTAGTGTTTTTGTTAGGGTTAGGGTTAGAGTTACTGTGAGGGTGAAGGTGAGGGTGAGGGTGAAGGTTAGGGTTAGCTTTAGGGTGAGGTTTAGGGCTAGGGTTAGGATTAGGGTAATGGTGAGAGTGGGGTTTAGGATTATATTTAGGGTTAGGGGGAGGGTTAGGTCGAGGGTTAGGGTAATTGATAGTGTTAGTGTTAAGGTTAGGGTGAGGTTTAGGTTGAGGTTTAGGGTTAGAGTTATGGTTATGGTTAGGATTAGGGTTAGGGTGAGGGTGAGTTTGAGGTTTAGGGTTAGGGTAAGGCTTAGGCTTAGGGTTAGGCTGAGGGTGATTGTGGGGGTGAGGATTAGAGTTATGGTTAGGGTTAGGCTTAGGGTTAGGGTTATTTTTAGTAATATGATTAGGCTTAAGTTTGTGATGAGGGTGAGGCTGAGGGTGAGGGTGAGGGTTAGGGTTAGGGTTAGGGTTAGTGTTATTGTTAGGGTTAGGGCTAGAGTTAGGTTGAGGTTGTGGGTGAGGGTGAAGGTTAGGGATAGTTGAGTTTTAGGGTTAGGGTTAGTGTTAGGGTGAGGGTGAGGTTTAGGGTTAGAGTTAGGGTAAGCATTAGGGTTAGGATGAGGTTTCAGGTTAGGGTTAGAGTTGGGGTTATGGTGAGGGTGAGGTTTAGGGTTAGAGTTAGGGTTAGGATGAGGCTGAAGGTGAGGATTAGCGTTAAGGTTAGTGTTAGTTTTAGGGTTAGGGTTAGGGTGAGGGTTAGGGTGAGGGTGTGGGTTAGGGTTAAAGTTAGGATTAGGGTTAAGATTAGGGTGACTGTGAGGGTTAGGGCTAGGGTTAGTCTTAGGCTTAGGATTAGGCTGATGGAGAGGGTGAGGGTGAGGGTTAGCTTTAGGTTGAGGGTTAGGGTAAACGTTAGCTTGACAGTTAGCGTTCAGTTTAAGTTTAGGTTTAGGGTGATGGTTAGGATAAGGGTTACGGTGAGCGTGAGGGTTAGGGTTAGGTTGAGTGTTAGGGTTAGGTTTAGGGTGAGGGTTAAAGTTAGGGTTAGGTTGAGGGCTAGAGTGAGGGTGAGGATTAGGGTTAGTGTTAGGGTAAGGTTTAAGGTTAGGGTTAGGTTTAGGGTGAGATTTAGTATGAGGGTTAGAGTTACTGTGAGGGTGAGGGTTAGGGTTAGGAATAGGGTTAGGGTGAGGGTGAGTGTTAGCATTAGGGTTAGGGTTAGGGTTAGGTTTAGGGTTAGGATTAGTGTTATTGTCAGTGTTAGGGTTAGAGTTATGGTGAGAGTGAGGGTGAGGGTGAGGTTTAGGTTTAGGGTTAGGGTGAGGTTTAGTTTTGGTGTTAGTATTAGGGTGAGTCTGAGGGTGAGGTTTAGGGTTAGGTTTAGGGTTAGTTTGAGGGTTAGGTTGAGGGTTAGGGTTAGGGTTAGATTTAGGGTTAAGGTTAGGTTGAGGGTTAGGTTGAGGTATAGGGTTAGTGTTAGAGTTAGGGCGAGGATTAGGGTTAGGGTTAGTGTGAGTGTGAGGGTTAGCTTTAGGCTTAGGGTTAGGCTGAAGGTGAGGGTGGGGTTGAGGGTTAGAGATAGGGTGATGGTTAGGGTTAGGGTTAGGATGAGGATTAGGATGAGGGTTAGGGTTAGGATTAGGGTTAGGGTGAGGGCTAGGGTAAGGGTGTGGGTTAGTGTAAGTGTTAGGCTTAGGCTTAGGGTTAGGCTGAGCATTTGGTTGAGGATAAGGTTTAGGGTTAGGGTTAGGGTGAGGTTTAGTGTTAGGGTTAGGGTTGGAGTTAGGGTTAGGGTGAGAGTGAGGTTTAGGCGTAGATTTAGGGTTAGGGTGAGGGTTAGGTTTAGGGTGAGGGTTATGGTGGGTTTGACGGTAAGGGTAAAGTTGAGGGTAGGCTGAGGTTGAGGGTTATGTTAAGGGTGAGGGTTAGGGTTAGGGTGAGGGTTAGGGTTAGGGTTAGAGTGAGGGTGAGGGTTAGATTGAGGATACGTGTTAGGGTTAGTGTGAGGTTTAGGGTGAGGATGAGGGTTAGGGTTATGGTGTGGGCTAAGGAGAGGGTGAGGTTTAGGGTTAGTGTTAGGGTGAGGTTTAGGTTTTGGGTGATGGTTAGGGTTAGTGTGAGGTTATGTGTTAGGGTTAGTGTTAGGGTGAGGGTGTTAGGGTGAGCTGAGGGTTATGGTTATGGTGAGAGTTAGTGTTAGGTTTAGGGTTATTGTTAGCGTTAAGGTTAGGGTTACGCTGAGGGTGAGGGTGAGGGTTAGTGTTAGGATTAGGATTAGGATTAAGGTTAGTGTTAGGGTGAGGATAAGTGTTAGGTTGAGGGTTATGGTTAGTGTGAGGGTTATGGTTATGGTTAGGGTTACATTGAGCGTGAGGGTTAGGGTTAGGTTGAGGTTTAGTTTTAGGGTTAGGGTTAGGCTGAGGTTAGGTTTAGGGTTAGTGTGAGGGTTGGTGTTGGGGTTAATTTTAGTGTTAGGTTTAGGATAAGTGTTAGGGTCTGGGTTTGGGTTAGAGTGAGGATTATGGTTAGGTTGAGGGTTAAGATTAATGTTAGGGTTATTGTTAGGGTTAGGTTTAGGGTTAAGGTTATGGTGAGGGTGAGGGTGAGGGTTACGGTGAGGGTTAGGGTGAGGTTTAGTGTTTGCATTAGGGTTATAGTTAGGTTTTGGGTGAGGGTGAGGTTTAGCATTAGTTAGGGTTAGGGTGAGGGTTAGGTTGAGGGTTAGATTTAGGGTTAAGTTTAGGTTTAGGATTACGGTTAGGGTGAGGGTGAGTGTGTGTGTTAGGGTTAGGTTTAGGCTTAGGCTTAGGGTTAGGCTGAGGGTGAGCTTGAGGGTGAGGGTTTGCGTTAGGGTGAGGGTTAGGGTAAGGGTTAGGGGGAGGGTTAGGATGAGTGTTAGGGTTAGGATTAAGGTTAGGGTGAGGGCTAGGGCGAGGGTGAGTTTTAGGGTTAGGGTTAGGGTGAGAGTTAGGTTTAGGGTTAGGGTGAGAGTTAGAGTTCGATTTAAGTTTAGTGTTAGGTTGAGGGTTAGGTTACGGGTTATGTTGAGGGTGAGGGTTAGGGTTAGGTTGAGGGTTAGGGTTAGGGTTAGGGTTAGAGTGAGTGTGAGGGTTAGGGTTAGGGTTAGGGTTAGGCTAAGGTTTATGCTGAAGGTGATAGTGAGGGTTACGGTTAGGGTTAGTGTAAGTGTTAGGGATAGGGTTAGGGTAAATGTTAGGGTTCAAGTTATGTTTAGGGTTAGGTTGAGGGTTAGGGTTATGGTTACGTTGAGTGTGAGGGTTATGGTTAGGTTGAGGGTTAGGCTTAGGCTTAGGTTTAGGATTAGGGTGAGGGTTAGGGTTAGGGTGAGGATTAGGATGAGGATTAGGGTTAGGGTTAGGATTAGGTTTAGGGTGAGGACTAGACTGAGGGTGAGGTTTAGGGTTAGTTTTTGGGTGAGGTTTAGGGTTCGCGTTAGGGTTAGGATGAGGGTTAGGGTTACGGTGAGGGTGAGGGTTAGTGTTAGGGTGAGGGTTAGGGTTAGTATTTGGGTTACGGTTAGGGTGAGTTTTAGGGTTACATTTAGGGTTAGGGGGAGGGTTAGTTCGAGGGTTAGATTTAGGGTTAGTGTTAGGGTTAAGGTTAGGGTGAGGGTTAGCTTGAGGTTTAGGGTTAGTTTTAGGATTAGGGTTAGCATGAGGGTGAGTGTGAGGGTTAGGGTTAGGGTTAGGCTTAGGCTTAAGGTTAGGCTGAGGGTGAGGGTGGGGGTGAGGATTAGGGTTAGGGTGATGGTTAGGTTTAGGGTTTGGGTGAGGGTTAGGATGAGTATTAGGTTTAGGATTTGGTTTAGGCTGAGGGCTAGGGTAAGGGTGAGGTTTAGGATTAGGGTTAGGGTGAGGGTTAGGCTGAGTGTGAGATTGAGGGTGAGAGTTAGTGTTAGGGTGATGGTTAGGTTTAAGGTTAGGGTGAGGGTTAGGATGAGTTTTAGGGCCAGGGTGAGGATGATGGTAAGGGTAAAGGTGAGGTTTAGGCTGAGGGTGAGGGTTAAGATAAAGGTGAGTGCTAGGGTTAGGTTTAGGGTTAGGGTTAGGGTTAGGGTAAGGGTTAGATTGAGTATTAGTGTTAGGGTTAGGGTTAGTGTGAGATTTAGGGTGAGGATGAGGGTTAGGGTTAGGGTGAGCGTGTGGGTTAGACTTAGTGTTAGGTTTAGGGTGAGGTTTAGGATTAGGCTGAGGGTTAGGGTTAGTGTGAGTGTTATTGTTAGGGTTAGGGTTAGTGTTAGGGTGAGGGTAAGTGTTAGGGTGAGGGTTTTGTTTAGGATGAGGGTTAGGGTTAGCGTTATTGTTAGGGTTAGGTTTAGGGTTAAGGTTACGGTGAGGGTGATGGTGAGGGTTAGGTTTAGTGTTAGGGTGAGTTTTACTGTTAGGGTTAGTGTTAGAGTTAGGGTTAGGGTGAGGGTGAGGTTTAGGGTTAGAATTAGGGTTAGGGTGATGGTAAGGGTGGGGGTGACGGTAAGGGTAAAGATGAGGGATAGGCTGAGTGTGAGCATTAAGGTAAAGATGAGGTTTAGGGTTAGGGTGAGGGTTAGGTTTAGGCTTAGGGTGAGGGTGAAGGTTAGATTGAGGATTAGTGTTGGGGTTAGTGTGAGGTTCAGTGTGAGGATGAGGGGTAGGCTTAAGGTGAGAGCTAGGGTGAAGCTGAGGTTTAGGGTTAGTGTTAGGGTGAGGTTTAGGGCTAGGGTGATAGTTAGCGTAAGGGTTAGTGTTCGGGTGAGGGTAAGTGTTAGGGTGAGTGTTAGGGTTAGTGTTAGGGTTAGACTAACAGTGAGGTTGAGGGTGCAGGTGAGGGTTAGATTTAGGGTTAGGGTGGGGTTTAGGGTTAAGGTTAGGGTTAGGGTGAGGGTGAGCTTTAGAATTGGGGTTAAGGTGAGGGCTAGGGTGAGGTTGAGGGTTGGGGTTAGGGTTAGGGTGAGATTTAGGTTTAAGGTGAGGGTTAGGGTTAGTGTGAGGTTTAGTGTTAGGATTAGGATTAGTGTTAGGGTGAGGGTAAGTGTTAGGGGGAGGGTATGGGTTAGGGTGAGGGTTATGGTTAGGGTGAGGTTTAGGATTAGAGTTAGCGTTATTGTTAGGATTAGGTTTAGGGCTAAGGTTAGGTTGAGAATGAGGGTGAGGGATAGGGTTAGGGTTAGGGTGAGGTTTAGGGTTTGGGTTAGTGTTAGAGTTAGGGTTAGGGTGAGGGTGAGGTTTAGGGTTAGAGTAAAGGTTAGGGTGAGGGTTAGGTTGAGGGTTAGGGTTAGGGTTATTGTTAGGGTTAAGGTTAGGGTGAGAGATAGGGGGTGGGTTAGGGTTAGGGATAGGATTAGGTTTAAGGTGAGGGTTAGGTTGTGTTTTAGGGTTAGGTTTAGATTTAGGCTTAGGGTTAGGCTGAGGGTGAGGATGAGGGTGAGGGTTAGGTTTAGGGGAAGGGTTAGGATGAGGGTTAGGGTTAGGATTAGGTTTAGGGTAAGGGCTAGCATGAGGTTTAGGGTTAGCGTTAGGGTGAAGTTTAGGGTTAGTTGGTTAGGGGTAGGGTGAGGGTGAGGTTTAGGGTTAGAGTTAGGGTTAGGGTGAGGCTGAGGGTGAGGGTTAGGGTTAGGGTTAGTGTTAGGTTTAGAGTTAGGGTTAGGGTGAGTGTTAGGCTGTGGGTGAGGGTTGGGTTAGGGTTAGGATTAGGATTAGGGTTAAGGTTAGGGTGAGTGTGAGTGTTAGGGTTAGGGTTAGGCTTAGGCTTAGGTTTAGGCTGAGGGTTAGGGTGAGGGTGAGTGTTAGGGTTAGGGTCAGGGATAGTGTTAGGGTTATGGGGAGGGTTAGGGTGAGGATTAGGGTTAGGATTAGAGTTATGGTGAGTGCTAGCGGGAGGGTGAGGTTTAGGTTTAGGTTTAAGGTGAGGTTTAGGGATAGGGTTAGCTTTAGGGGTAGGGTGAGGGTGAGGTTTAGGGTTAGAGTTAGGGTTAAGGTGAGGCTGAGTGTGAGGGTTAGGGTTAGTGTTAGGATTAGGATTAGGGTCAGGTTTAGGGGGAGTCTTAGGATGAGGATTAGGGTTAGGATTAGGGTTATGGTGAGCATAAGAGTGAGGGTGAGGTTTAGATTGAGGATTAGTGTTAGGGTTAGTGTGAGGTTTACAGGGAGGATGAGTGTTAGGGTTAGGGTTAGGGCTAGGGTTAGGTTGAGGTTTAGGGTTAGTGTTAGAGTGAGGTTTAGGGTTAGGGTGATGGATAGGCTTAGTTTGAGTCTTAGTGTTTGGGTTACGGTTATTGTTAAGGTGAGGGTAAGTGTTAGGGTGAGGATTAGGTTTAGGTTTAGGGTAATGGTTAGGGTGAGGTTTAGGGTTAGTTTTAGTGTTTTTGTTAAGTTTAGGGTTAGGGTTACAATTACTGTGAGGGTGAGGGTTAGGTTTAGGGTTAGGATTAGGATTAGGGTTAGTGTTAGGGTGAGGGTGTTAGGGTGAGGGTTAGGGTTATGGTGAGGGTTATGGTTAGGTTGAAGGTCAGCTTTAGGGTTAGGGTTATTTTGAGCATGAGGGTTAGGCTTAAGTTGAGGGTTAGGCTTAGGGTTCGGGTTAAGGTGAGGTTAGGGTTAGGGTTAATGTGAGGGTTAGTGTTAGGGTGAGGTTAAGTTTTAGGGTGAGGTTTAGGGTTAGGGTGAGGATTATGGTTAGGGTGAGGGTTAGATTTATTGTTAGGGTTAGGTTTAGGTTTAGAGTTAGGGTTAGGGTTATTTTGAGATTTAGTGTTAGGGTTAGTATTAGGGTGAGGGTTAGGGTTAGGCTTAGGCTTAGGCTTAGGCGGAACATGAGGGTGAGGGTTAGGGTTCGGGTTAGGGTGAGGGTTAGGGTTATTTTGAGATTTAGTGTTAGGGTTAGTATTAGGGTGAGGGTTAGGGTTAGGCTTAGGCTTAGGCTTAGGCTGAACATGAGGGTGAGGGTTAGGGTTCGGGTTAGGGTGAGGGTTAGGGTTATGGTTATGGTGAGGGTGATGTTTAGGGTCAGGTTGAGAGTTTGCATTAGGGTTAGGGTGAGGGTGTGGGTTAGGGGAAATGTTCGGCTTAGGCTTAGGTTTAGGCTGAGGATTTGGTTGAGGATAAGGGTTAGGGTTAGGGTTAGGGTGAGTTTTAGTGTTATTGTTAGTGTTCGAGTTAGGGTTAGAGTGAGGGTGAAGTTTAGGGGTAGAGTTAGGGTTAGGGTGAGTGTTAAGGTTAGGGTCAGGGTTAGGGTGGGGGTTACAGTAAGGGTAAAGGTGAGGGTTAGACTGAGGGTGAGGGTTAATGTAAGGTTGAGGGTTAGGGTCAGGGTGAGGGTTAGGGTTAGGGTTAGAGTGAGGGTGAGGGTTTGATTGAGGATAAGTGTTAGGGTTAGTGTTAGGGTGAACTTAGGGTTAGGGTGAGGGTTATGGTTAGGGTGAGGGTTATTGTTAGCGTTAGGGTTAGGGTTATGGTGAGGGTAAGTGTTAGGATGAGGGTTAGGGTTAGGGTGAGGATTATGTTTAGGGTTAGGGTTAGGGTTATTGTTAGGGTTAGAATTACAGTTAGAGTTAGGATTAGGGTGAGGGTGAGGGTGAGATTTATGGTTAGAGTTAATGTTAGTGTTAGGGAAGGGTTAGGGTTCGGGTTAGGGTGCGGGTTAGGGTTATGATTAGTGTCAGGTTTAGGATGAAGTTTAGGGTTAGGGTTAGGGTGAGGGTGAGGGGTAGGGTTAGGGTAAGGGTTAGGGTTAGGGATAGGGTTAGGTTTAGGTTTAGGGTTAGGGTGAGGATGAGTGTGAGGCTTAGGGTTAGGGTTAGGGTTAGGCTTAGAGTTAGAGTGAGGGTTAGGTTTTGGTTTAGGGTGCAGGTGAGGTTGAGGTTTAGTGTTAGGTTTAGGGTTAGATTCAGGGTTAGGTTTAGGGTTGGGGTTAGTGTTAGTGTTAGTGTTAGGGTTAGGGTTAGGGTTATGGTTAGGCTGAGGGTGATTGTGGGGGTGAGGATTAGAGTTAGGGTTAGGTTTAGGTTTATGGTTAGTGTTAATGTTATTGTTATGTTTAGGGTTAAGTTTGCGGTGAGGGTGAGGCTGAGGGTGAGGGTTAGGGTTTGGGATAGGGTTAGTATTATTGTTACGGTTAGGGCTAGAGTTACAGTGAGGTTGAGGGTGAGGGTGAAGTTTAGGGTTATGGTAAGTTTTAGGTTTAGGGTTAGGGTTAGGGTTAGGGTGAGGGTGAGGTTTAGGGTTAGAGTTAGGGTTAGGGTCAGGTTTAGGGTGAGGATTCGGGTTAGGGTTAAGGTTGGGGTTATGGTGAGGGTGAGGTTTAGGGTTAGATTTAGGGTTAGGGTGAGGCTGAGGGTGAGGATTAGGGTTAGGGTTTGTGTTAGGTTTAGGGTTAGGGTTAGGGTGAGGGTTAGGGTGAGGGTGAGGGTTAGGGTTAAGGTTAGGATTAGGATTAGGGATAGGGTTAGGTTGAGTGTGAGGGTTAGGGTTAGGGTGAGTATTAGGGTTAGGCTTAGGGTTTGGCTGAGGTTGAGGTTGAGTGTGAAGATAAGGGTTAGCGTGAGGGTTAGGTTTAGGATTATGGGGAGGGTTAGGATGATTGTTAGAGTTAGGATTAGTGTTAGGGTGAAGGCTAGGGTGAGGGTGAGTTTTAGGGTTAGGGTTAGGGTAAGGGTGAGGGTGAGTTTTAGGTTTAGAGTTAGGCTTAAGGTGAGGCTGATGTTGAGGGTGAGGGTTAGGGTTAGGATTAGGATTAGGGTAAGGGTTAGGGTGAGTGTGAGTGTTAGGGTTAGGGTTAGGATTAGGCTTAGGGTTACACTGAGGGTGAGGGTGAAGGTGAGGGTAAGGGTTAGGTTTAGGGTTAGGGTGAGGGTGAGGATTATGGTAAGGGTTAGAGGGAGGGTTAGGATGAGGGTTAGGGTTAGGATTAGGGTTAGGGTGAGGTCTAGGGTGAGGGTGAGGTTTAGAGTTAGGGTTAGGGTGAGAGTTAGGGTTAGGGTTAGGGTTAGGGTGATAGTTAGGATTCAGGTTAAGTTTATGTTTGGGGTGAGAGTTAGGTAAGGGTTACAGTGAGGGTGAGGGTGAGGGTAAGGGTTAGGGTGAGTGTTAGGGTTAGGATTAGGGTTTGGGTGAGGGGTATGGTGAGGGGTAGGGTTATTGTTATGGTGAGGGTTAGGATGAGGGTTAGGATTAGGCTTAGGGTGAGGGCTAGGCTGAGGGTGAGGTTTAGGGTTAAGGTTAGGGTGAGGTTTAGGATTAGGGTTAGGGTGAGGGTGAGGTTTAGGTTTAGAGTTAGGGTAAGTGTGAGGCTGAGGTTGAGGGTTAGGGTTAGGGTTAGTGTTAGAGTTAGTTTTAGGGTGAGGGTTAAGGAGAGTGTGAGGGTTAGGCTTAGGGTTATGTTTAGGATTATTGTAATGTTTAGGGTGAGTGTGAGGTTTAGGGTTAGGGTTAGGCTTAGGCTTAGGGTTAGGCCGAGGGATAGGGTGAGGGTTAGCTTTAGGTTGACGGTTAGGGTTAGTGTTAGCTTGAGAGTTAGGTTTCAGGTTAAGTTTAGGGTTAGGGTGAGGGTTAGGGTTAGGGTTATGGTGAGGGTGATATTTAGGGTTAGGTTGAGAGTTTGCATTAGAGTTAGGGTGAGGGTTAGGTTTAGGGTTAGGGTGAGGGTTAGGATGAGGATTAGGTTTACGATTAGGGATAGGTTGAGAGCTAGGGTGAGGGTGAGGCTTACGGTTAGAGTTAGGGTAAGGTTTAAGGTTAGGGGTAGGTTTAGGGTGAGGGTTAGGATGAGTGTTTGGGTTACGGTGAGGGTGAGGGTTAGGGTTAGGGTTAGGATTAGGGTTAGGGTGAGGGTGAGTTTTAGCATTAGGGTTAGTGTTAGGGTTAGGTTTAGGTTTAGGGTTAGTGTTATTATTAGGGTTAGAGTTTGAGTTATGGTGAGGGTGGGGGTGAGGGTGAGGGTGAGTGTTACGTTTAGGGTTAGGGTAAGGTTTAGGTTTAGTGTTAGGATTAGGATTAGGGTGAGCGTGAGGTTTAGGGTTAGGTTTAGGGTTAGTTGGAGGCTTAGGTCGAGAGTTAGGGTTAGGGTTAGTTTTAGGGTTAATTTAGGGTGAGGGTTAGGTTGAAGTTTAGGGTTACTGTTAGAGTTAGCGTTAGGATTAGGGTTAGGCTGAGGGTGAGGGTGGGGGTGAGGATTAGCATTAGGGTGATGGTTAGGGTTAGGGTTAGTTTGAGAATTAGGATGAGGGTTAGGGTTAGGATTAGGGTTAGGGTGAGGGCTAGGGTGAGGGTCTGGCTTAGGGTAAGTGTTAGGCTTAGGCTTAGGGTTAGGCTGAGCATTTGTTTGAGGATAAGGGTTAGGGTTAGGTTAGGGTGAGGTTTAGTGTTAGGGTTAGAGTGAGGATGAGGTTTAGGGGTAGAGTTAGGGTTAGGGTGAGGGTTAGGGTTAGGCTTAGGCTTAGGCTTAGGGTTAGGATGAGGGAGAGGGTGAGGTTTAGCTTTAGGTTGACAGTTAGGGTTAGGGTTAGCTTGACAGTTAGGGTTCAGGTTAAGTTTAGGGTTAGGGTGAGGGTTAGGGTTCGGGTTACGGTGAGGATGCTGTTTAGGGTTAGGTTGAGGGTTAGGATTAGGGTTAGGGTTAGGGTTAGGATTAGGGTTAGGGTGAGGGTTAGGATGAAGATTAGGGTTAAGATAAGGGTTAGGTTGAGGGCTAGGGTGAGTGTGAGGATTAGGGTTAGTGTTAGGGTAAGGTTAAATTTACGGTTAGGTTTAGGGTGAAGGTTAGTATGAGGGTTAGGGTTATGGTGAGGGTGAGGGTTAGGGTTAGGGTGAGGGTCAGTGATAGGATTAGGGTTAGGATGAGGGTGAGTGTTAGCATTAGGGTTAGGTTAGAGTTAGGTTTAGGGTTAGGATTAGTGCTATTGTTAGGGTTAGGGTTAGATTTATGGTGAGGGTGAGGATGAGGGTGAGGGTTAGGTTTAGGGTTAGGGTGAGGTTTAGGTTTAGGGTTAGGCTTAGGGTTAGGGTGAGGGTGAGGTTTAGGGTTGGGTTTAGGGTTAGTTGGAGGGTTAGGTCGAGGGTTAGGCTTAGGGTTAATTTTAGGGTTAAGGTTAGGGTGAGGGTTAGGTTGAGGTTTAGAGTTAGTGTTAGAATTAGTGTTAGGATTAGGGTTAGGGTGAGGGTGAGGGTGAGGGTTAGTCTTAGGCTTAGGTTTAGGCTTAGGGTTAGGCTGAAGGTGAGTGTGGGGCTGAGGATTAGATTTAGGGTGATGGTTAGGGTGAGGGTTAGGGTGAGTGTTAGGATTAGGATTAGGGTTAGGGTGAGGGTCTGTGTTAGGGTAAGTGTTAGGCTTAGGCTTAGGTTTAGGCTGAGAGTTTGGTCGAAGATAAGGTTTAGGGTTAGGGTTAGGGTGAGGTTTAGTGTTAGGGTTAGGGTTAGAGTGAGGGTGAGGTTTAGGGTTAGAGTTAAGGTTAGGGTGAGGGTTAGGGTTAGGGTCAGGATTAGGGTGGGGTTTACGGTAAGGGTAAAGGTGAAGGTTAGACTGAGGTTGAGGGTTATAGTAAGGGTGAGGGTTAGGGTTAGGGTTAGAATGAGGGTGAGGGTTAGATTGAGGATAAGTGTTAGGGTTAGTGTGAGGTTTAGGGTGAGGATGAGGGTTAGGGTTAGGGTGAGGGCTAAGGTGAGTGTTAGGTTTAGGGTTAGTGTTAGGGTGAGGTTTAGGGTTAGGGGGATGGTTAGGGTTAGTTTGAGGGTTAGTGTTAGGGTTAGGGTTAGTGTTAGGGTGAGGGTAAGTGTTAGGCTGAGGGTTAGTTTTAGGTTGAGGCTTGTGGTTAGGGTGAGGCTTAGGGTTAGGTTTAGGGTTATTGTTTGCGTTATTGTTACGGTTATGATTACGGTGTGGGTGAGGGTGAGGTTGAGGTTGAGGGTTAGTGTTAGGGGAAGTGTTAGGATGAGGGTTAGGGTTAGGATTAGGGTTAGGTAAGGGCTAGGGTGAAGGTGAGCTTCAGGTTAGCGTTAGGGTGAAGTTTAGGGTTAGGGTTAGATTTAGGGTGAGGGTGAGGTTTAGAGTTAGAGTTAGGTTTAGGGTGAGGCTGAGTGTGAGGTTTAGGGTTAGGGTTAGTGTTAGGTTTAGGGTTAGGGTTAGGGTGAGTTTTAGGCTGAGGGTGAGGTTTAGGGTTAGGATTAGGATTAGGGGTAGGGTTAGGGTGAATGTGAGGGTTAGGGGTAGGGTTAGGATTAGGGTTAGGCTTAGCGTTAGGCTGAGGGTTAGGTTGAGGGTGAGGGTTAGGGTTAGGGTGAGGGTTAGGTTTATGGTTATGGGGAGGGTTAGGATGAGGGTTAGGGTTAGTATTAGGGTTAGGGTGAGGGCTAGGGTGAGGGTCAGGTTTAGGGTTAGGGTTAGGGTGAGGTTTCGGGTTAGGGATAGGTTTAGGGTTTGGGTGAGGGTGAGGTTAGGGTTAGAGTACGGGTTAAGGTGAGGCTGAGTTTGAGGGTTAGGGTTAGGGTTAGTATTAGGATTAAGGTGAGGTTTAGGGTGATTGTGAGCCTTAGGGTTAGGGTTCTGGTTTGGCTTAGGGTTACACTGATGGTGAGGGTGAGGTTTAGGGTTAGGATTAGGGTTCAGATGAGGGTGAGTGTGTGTTTTAGGGTTAGGTTTAGTGTTAGGTTCAGGGTTAGTCTGATGGTGAGGTTGAGGTTGATGTTTAGGGTTAGTTTAAGGGATAAGTTAAGGGTTAGGGGGAGGTTTAGGATGAGGGTTAGGGTTAGGATTAGGGTTAGGGTGATGGCTAGGGTTAGGTTGAGGTTTAATGTTAGGGTTAGGGTGAGAGTTAGGGTTAGGGTTAGTGTGAGGTTTAGTGTTAGTTTTAGGGTTACAGTTAGGATTAGGTGAGGGTGAGGTTTAGGGGTAGAGTTAGTGTTAGGGTGAGGGTTAGGGTTAGGGTGAGGGTTAGGGTGGGGGTTTCAGTAAGGGTAAAGTGAGGGTTAGGCTGAGGGTAAGGGTTACGATAAGGGTGAGGTTTAGGTTTAGAGTGAGGGTTGGGGTTAGTTTTAGGGTGAGGGTGTGGGTTAGATTGAGGATTAGTGTTAGGGTTAGTGTGAGGTTTACCCTGAGGATGAGTGTTAGGGTTAGGGTTAGGGCTAGGGTTAGGTTGAGGTTTAGGGATAGTGTTAGGGTGAGGTTTAGGGTTAGGGTGAAGGTTAGGGTTAGTGTGAGGCTTAGTGTTCGGGTTACGGTTAGTGTTAAGGTGAGGGTAATTGTTAGGGTGAGGGTTAGGTTTAGGGTGAGGGTAATGTTTAGGGTGAGGGTTAGGGTTAAGGTTAGGGTTTTTGTTAGGATTATGGTTTGGGTTACTGTTACTGTGAGGGTGAGTGTTAGCGATAGGGTTAGGATTAGTATTAGGGTTAGTGTTAGGCTGAGGGTAAGTGTTAGGCTGAGGGTTAAAGTGAGGGTGAGGGTTATGGTTAGGGTGAGGGTCAGGATTAGGGTTAGGGTTACAATTAGCGTGAGGGTTAGGGTTAAGTTGAGGGTTAGGTTTAGGGTTAGCGTTAGGGTGAGTTTAGGGTTAGGCTTAGTGTGAGGGTTAGTGTTAGGGTTAGGGTTAGTGGTAGTTGAGGGTAAGTGTTAGTGTGAGGTTTAGGGTTAGGGTGAGGATAATGGTTAGGGTGAGGGTTAGGGTTATTGTTAGGGTTAGGATTAGGGTTAGAGTTAGGGTTAGGGTGAGGATAAGATTTAGGGTTAGAGTTAGGATTAGGGTGAGTGTTAGGTTTAGGGTTAGGCTTAGGCCAAGCATGAGGGTGAGGGTTAGGGTGCGGGTTAGGGTGAGGGTTAGGGTTATGGTTAGTGTCAGTTTAAGGATGAGGTTTCGGCTTAGGGTTAGGGTTAGGGTGAGGGCTAGTGTTAGGGTTAGGGTGAGGGTTAGGGTTAGGGATAGGGTTAGGTTTAGGATTAGGGTTAGAGTGAGGGTGAGTGTGAGGCTTAGGGTTAGGGTTAAGATTAGGCTTAGAGTTAGGGTGAGGGTTAGGGTTAGAGTTTGGGTTAGGGTGCAGGTGAAGCTGAGGATTAGGTTTAGGTTTAGGGTTAGATTTAGGGTTAGGTTTAGGGTTAGATTTAGTGTTAGATTTAGGGTTACGGTGAGGGGTAGGGTAAGGGTGAGTGTTAGTGGTAGGGTTAGGATTACTATTAAGGTTAGTGTTAGGATGAGAGGAAGTGTTAGGATAAGGGTTAGGGTGAGGCTGAGGATTAATGTTAGGGTGAGGGTCAGGGTTAGGGTTAGGGTTACATTGAGCCTGAGGGTTAGGGTTAGGTTGAGGGTTATTTTTAGGTTTAGGGTTAGGGTGAGTTTAGGGTTAGGCTTAATGTGAGGGTTAGTGTTAGGGTTAGGGTTATTGGTAGGTGAGGGTAAGTGTTAGTGTGAGGTTTAGGGTTAGGGTGAGGATTAGGGTTAGGGTGAGGGTTAGGGTTATTGTTAAGGTTAGGTTTAGGGTTAGAATTAGGGTTAGGGTGAGGATAAGACTTAGGGTTAGAGTTAGGGTTAGGGTTAGGCTTAGGCTTAGGCTTAGGCCAAGCATGTGGGTGAGGGTTAGGGTGCGGGTTAGGGTGAGGGTTAGGGTTATGGTTAGTGTCAGTTTAAAGATGAGGTTTCGGCTTAGGGTTAGGGTTAGGGTGAGGGCTAGTGTTAGGGTTAGGGTGAGGGTTAAGGTTAGGGATAGGGTTTGGTTTAGGTTTAGGGTTAGGGTGAGGGTGAGTGTGAGGCTTAGGGTTAGGGTTAGGATTAGGATTAGAGTTAGGGTGAGGGTTAGGGTTAGAGTTTGGGTTAGGGTGCAGGTGAGGCTGAGGATTAGGTTTAGGTTTAGGGTTAGATTTAGGGTCAGGTTTAGGGTTAGGTTTAGTGTTAGGTTTTGGATTAAGGTGAGGGTTAGAGTGAGGGTTAGGGTTAGGGATAGTGTTAGGTTTAGGATTAGGGTTAGGGTTAAGGTTAGGGTGAGTGTGAGGGGTAGGGTTAGGGTGAGTATTAAGGTTAGGCTTAGGGTTTGGCTGAGGGTGAGGGTGAGTGTGAGGATTAGGGTTAGGGTGAGGGATAGGGTTAGGATTATGGGGAGGGTTAGGATGATTGTTAGATTTAGGATTAGGGTTAGGGTGAGGGATATGTTGAAGGTGAGGTTTAGGTTTAGGGTTAGGGTTAGGGTGAGGGTGAGTTTTTGGGTTAGAGTTAGGCTTAATGTTAGGCTGAGGGTGAGGGTGAGGTTTAGGGTTAGGATTAGGATTAGGGTAAGGGTTAGGATGAGTTTGAGTGTTAGGGTTAGGGTTAGGATTAGGCTTAGGGTTACACTGAGGGTGAGGGTGAGGGTGAGAGTAAGGGTTAGGTTTAGGGTTAGGTTGAGGGTGAGTGTGTGTGTTAGGGTCAGGTTTAGGTTTAGGCTTAGGCTTAGGGTGAGGGCTAGGCTGAGGGTGAGGTTGAGAGTTAGGGTAAGGGTGAAGCTGAGGTTGAGGGTTAGGGTTAGGGTTAGTGTTAGAGTTAGGGTTAGGGTTAGGGTTAAGGTGAGGGTGAGGGTTAGGCTTAGGTTTAGGTTTAGGATTGGGGTAATGGTTAAGATGAGTGTGAGTTTTAGGGTTAGGGTTAGGCTTAGGCTTAGGTTTAGGTTGAGGGAAAGGGTGAGGGTTAGTTTAGGTTGACGGTTAGGGTTAGGGTTAGCTTGAGAGTTAGGGTTCAGGTTAAGTTTATGGTTAGGGTAAGGGTTAGGGTTAGGGTGAGGGTTAGGGTTAGGATTAGGTTTAGGGTGAGGGTGAGTTTTAGCATTAGGTTTAGGCTTAGGGTTAAATTTAGGGTTAGGATTAGTGTTATTGTTATGGTTAGAGTTAGAGTTATGTTGAGGGTGAGGGTGAGGGTGAGGGTTAGGTTTAGGGTTAGGGTGAGGTTTAGGTATAGGGTTAGGATTAGGTTTAGGGTGAGGGTGAGGTTTAGGTTAAGGTTTAGGGTTAGTTGTAGGCTTAGGTCGAGGGGTAGGGGTAGGGTTAGTTTTAGGGTTAAGGTTACAGTGAGGGTGAGTGTGAGGGTTAGGGTTAGGCTTAGGCTTATGCTTAGGGTTAGGCTGAGGGTGAGGGTGGGGGTGAGGATTAGAGTTAGGGTGATGGTTAGGATTAGGGATAGGATGAGGATTAGGATGAGGGTTAGGGTTAGGATTAGGGTTAGGGTGAGGGCTAGGGTGAGGGTCTGTCTTAGGGTAAGTGTTAGGCTTAGGCTTAGGGTTAGCGTGAGCATTTGGTTGAGGATAACGGTTAGGATTAGGGTTAGGTTGAGGTTTAGTGTTAGGGTTAGTGTTAGGGTTAGAGTGAGGGTAAGGTTTAGGGGTAGAGTTAGGGTTAGGGTGAGGGTTAGGGTTAGGGTTAGGCTTAGGCTTAGGGTTAGGATGAGGGAGAGGGTGAGGGTTAGCTTTAGGTTGTCGGTTAGGGTTAGGATTAGCTTGACAGTTAGGGTTCAAGTTAAGTTCAGGGTTAGGGTGAGGGTTAGGTTTAGGGTTACGGTGTGGGTGATGTTAAGGTTTAGGTTGAGGGTTAGGGTTTGGTTTATGGTGAGGGTTAGGATTAGGGTTAGGGTTAGGGTTAGGATGAGGATTAGGGTTACGATTAGGGTTAGGTTGAGGGCTAGGGTGAGGGTGAGGATTAGGGTTAGTGTTAGGATAAGGTTTAAGGTTAGGGTTAGGTTTAGGGTGAGGGTTAGTATGAGGGTTAGGGTTACAGTGAGGGTGAGGTTTAGGTTTAGGGTGAGGGTTAGGGTTAGGATTAGGGTTAGGGTGAGGGTGAGTGTTAGCATTTGTGTTAGGGTTAGGTTTAGGGTTCGGATTAGTGCTATTTTTAGGGTTAGGGTTACAGTTATGGTTAGGATGAGGGTGAGGGTGAGGGTGATGGTTAGATTTAGGGTTAGGGTGAGGTTTAGGTTTAGGGTTAGGATTAGGGTTAGGGTGAGGGTGAGGTTTAGGGTTAGGTTTCGGGTTACTTGGAGGGTTAGGTCGAGGGTTAGGCTTAGGGTTAATTTTAGGGTTAAGGTTAGGTTGAGGGTTAGGTTGAGGTTTAGGGTTAGTGTTAGAATTAGTGTTAGGATTAGGGTTAGGGTGAGAGTGAGTATGAGGGTTAGGGTTAGGCTTAGGCTTAGGGTTAGGGTTAGGCTGAAGGTGAGGGTGGGGCTGAGGATTAGATTTAGGGTGATGGTTAGGGTTAGGGTTAGGGTGAGTGTTAGGATTAGGATTAGGGTTAGGGTGAGGGCTAGGGTGAGGGTGTGTGTTAGGGTAAGTGTTAGGCTTAGGCTTAGGGTTAGGCTGAGAGTTTGGTCGAAGATAAGGTTTAGGGTTAGGGTTAGGGTGAGGTTTAGTGTTAGGGTTAGGGTTAGAGTGAGCGTGAGTTTTAGGGGTAGAGTTAGGGTTAGGGTGAGGGTTAGGGTTAGGGTCAGGATTAGGTTGGGGGTTACGGAAAGGGTAAAGGTGTAGTTTAAACTGAGGGTGAGGGTTATGGTAAGGGCGAGGGTTAGGGTTAGGGTGAGGGTTAGGTTTAGTGTTAGAGTGAGGGTGAGGGTTAGATTGAGGATAAGTGTTAGGGTTAGTGTGAGGTTTGAGGTGAGGACGAGGGTTACGGTTAGGGTGAGGGCTAAGGTGAGGGTTAGGTTTAGGGTTTGTGTTAGGGTGAGGTTTAGGGTTAGGGTGATGGTTAGGGTTAGTGTGAGGGTTAGTGTTAGGGTTAGGGTTAGTGTCAGGGCAAGGGTAAGTGTTAAGGTGAGGGTTAGTTTTATGCTGAGGTATATGGTCAGGGTGTGGGTCAGGGTTAAGTTTAGGGTTACACTGATCGTGAGGGTTAAGGTTAGGTTGAGGGTTATGTTTAGGGTTAGGGTTAGGGTGAGTTTAGGGTTAGGCTTAGTGTGAGGGTTAGTGTTAGGGTTAGGGTTAGTGGTAGGTGAGGGGAAGTGTTAGTGTGAGGTTTAGGGTTAGGGTGAGGATTATGGTTACGGTGAGGGTTTGGGTTATTTTTTGGGTTAGGCTTAGGTTTAGAGTTAGGGTTAGGGTGAGGATAAGATTTAGGGTTACTGTTAGGGTTAGGGTGAGGGTTAGGGTTAGGTTTAGGCTTAGGCTTAGGCTTAGGCCGAGCATGAGTGTGAGGGTTAGGGTTATGGTTAGTGTCAGGTTTAGGTTGAGGTTTCGGTTTAGGGTTAGGGTTAGGGTGAGCACTAGGGTTAGTGTTAGGGTGAGGGTTAGGATTAGAGATAGGGTTAGGTTGAGGATTAGGTTTAGGGTGAGGGTGAGTGTGAGGCTTAGGGTTAGGGTTAGGATTAGCCTAGGGTTAGGGTGAGGGTTAGGGTTAGAGTTTGGGTTAGGGTGCAGGTGAGGCTGAGGATTAGGGTTAGGTTTAGGGTTAGATTTAGGGTTAGGTTTAGGGTTAGGGTTAGTGTTAGTTTTAAGGTTATGGTGAGGGTTAGGGGGGTTAGGGTTAGGGATAGGATTAGGTTTAGGATTAGGGTTAGGGTGAGGGTGTGTGTGAGGCTTAGGGTTTGGGTTAGGCTTAGAGTTAGGGTGGGGGTTAGGGTTAGGGTTTGGTTTAGGGTGCAGATGAGGTTGAGTATTAGGGTTAGGTTTAGGGTTAGATTCAGGGTTAGGTTTAGGGTTAGGTTTAGTGTTAGGGTTAGGGTTAGGGTTAGGGTTAGGCTGAGGATGATTTTTGGGGGTGAGGATTAGAGTTAGAGTTAGGTTTAGGTTTAGGGTTAGGGTTAATGTTAGTGTTATGTTTAGGGTTAAGTTTGTGGTGAGGGTGAGGCTGAGGGTGACGGTTAGGGTTATGGTTAGGGTTAGTATTATTGTTAGGGTTAGGGCTATAATTTCGGTGAGGTTGAGGGTGAGGGTGAAGTTTAGGTTAGGGTGAGTTTTAGGGTTAGGGTTAGGGTGAGGGTGAGGTTTAGGGTTAGGCTTAGGATTAGGGTGAGGTTTCGAGTTAGGGTTAGGGTTGGGGTTATGGTGAGGGTTGGGTTTATGTTTAGAGTTAGGGTGAGGGTTAGGTTTAGGGTTAGTGTTAGATTTAGGGTTAGGGTTAGGGTGAGGGTTAGGGTGAGTGTTAGGGTGAGGGTGAGTGTTAGGGTTAAGGTTAGGATTAGGATTAGGGTTAGGGTTAGGGTGAGTGTAAGGCGTAGTGTTAGGGTGAGTATTAATGTTAGGCTCAGGGTTTGGCTGAGGGTGAGGGTGAGTGTGAGGATTAGGGTTAGGTTGAGGGTTAGGTTTAGGATTATTTGGAGGGTTAGGATGATTGTTAGAGTTAGGATTAGGGTTAGGGTGAGGGCTAGGGTCAGGTTGAGGTTTAGGTTTACGGTTAGGGTTAGGGTGAGGGTGAGTTTTAGGGTTAGAATTAGGCTTAAGGTGAGGCTGATGGTGAAGGTGATTTTTAGGGTTAGGATTAGGATTAGGGTAAGGGTTAGGGTGAGTGTGAGTTTTAGGGTTAGGGTTATGATTAGGCTTAGGGTTACACTGAGGGTGAGGGTGAGGGTGAGGTTAAGGGTTAGTTTTAGGGTTAGGTTGAGGGTGAGTGTGTGTGTTAGGGTTAGGTTTAGGGTTAGGCTTGGGTTTAGGGTGAGGGTGAGGTTGAGGGTGATGGTTTGGGTCAGGGTGAGGGTTAGGGTAAGGGTTAGCTGGAGGGTTAGGATGAGGGTTAGGGTTAGGATTAGGGTTAGGGTGAGGTCTAGGGTGAGGGTGAGGTTTACGATTAGGGTTAGGGTGAGCATTAGGGTTAGGGTTAGGTTTAGGGTGATAGGATTCGGGTTAAGTTTATGTTTAGGGTGAGAGTTAGGTAAGGGTTACGCTGAGGTTGAGGGTGAGGGTTAGGGTTAGGTTGAGGGTTAGGTTTAGGATTAGGTTTAGGGTGAGGGGTTGGGTGAGGGTTAGGGTTATTGTTTGGGTGAGGGTTAGGATGAGGGTTAGAATTAGGCTTAGGGTGAGGGCTAGGCTGAGTGTGAGATTTAGTGTTAGGATTAGGGTGAGGTTGATTATTAGGGTTAGCGATAGGTTTAGGGTGAGAGTGAGGTTTATGTTTAGAGTTAGGGTAAGGGTGAGGCTGAGGTTGAGGGTTAGGGTTTGGGTTAGTGTTAGAGTTAGGATTAGGGTGAGGGTTAAGGTGAGGGTGAGGGTTAGGCTTAGGTTTAGTTTTAGGATTAGGGTAATGGTTAGGGTGAGTGCGAGGTTTAGGGTTAGGGTTAGGCTTAGGCTTAGGATTAGGCTGAGGGAAAGTGTGAGGGTTAGCTTTAGGTTGATGATTAGGGTTAGGGTTAGCTTGAGAGTTAGGGTTCAGGTTAAGTTTAGTGTTAGGGTGAGGGTTAGGGTTAGGGTGAGGGTTAGGGTTAGGATTAGGGTTAGGCTTAGGGTGAGGGTGAGTTTTAGCATTAGGGTCAGGATTAGGTTTACGGTTAGGATTAGTGTTACCCTTAGGGTTTGTGTTAGAGTTATGGTGAGGGTGAGGGTGAGGGTTAGGTTTAGGGTTAGGGTAAGGTTTATGTTTAGGTTTAGGATTAGGATTAGGGTGAAGTTGAGGTTTAGGGTTAGGTTTAGGGTTAGTTGCATGCTTAGGTCAAGGGGTAGGGTTAGGAATAATTTTACGGTAATGTTAGGGTGAGGGTTAGGTTGAGGTTTAGGGTTTAGGTTAAGTTTAGTGTTAGGGTGAGGTTTAGGGTTAGGGTGAGGCTTAGGCTTATGTTTAGGCTGAGCATTTGGTTGAGGATAAGGGTTAGGGTTAGGTTAGGGTGAGGTTTAGTGTTAGGGTTAGAGTTAGGGTTAGAGTGAGGGTGAGGTTTAGGGGTACAGTTAGGGTCAGGGTGAGGGTTAGGGTTAGGGTTAGGCTTAGGTTTAGGGTTAGGATGAGGGAGAGGTTGAGGGTTAGCTTTAGGTTGACGGTTAGGGTAAGGGTTAGCTTGAGAGTTAGGGTTCAGGTTAAGTTTAGGGTTAGGGTGAGGTTTAGGCTTAGGGTTATGGTGAGGGTTAGGATTAGGGTTAGGGTGAGGGTTAGGATGAGGATTAGGGTTACGATTAGGGTTAGGTTGAGGAATAGGGTGAGGGTGAGGATTAGGGTTAATGTTAGGGTAAGGTTTAAGGTTAAGGTTAGGTTTAGGGTGAGAGTTAGGATGAGGGTTAGGGTTACTGTGAGGGTGAGGGTTAGGGTTAGGATTGGGGTTAGGGTGAGGGTGAGTGTTAGCGTTAGGGTTAGGGTTAGGGTTAGGGTTAGGGTTAGGATTAGTGTTATTGTTAGGGTTAGGGTTAGAGTTATGGTGAGGGTGAGGGTGAGGGTGAGCGTGAGGGATAGGTTTAGGGTTAGGGTGAGGTTTAGGTTTAGGGTTAGGATTAGGGTTATGGTGAGGGTGAGGTTTAGGGTTACATTTAGGGATAGTTGAAGGGTTAGGTCGAGGGTTAGGTTTAGGTTTAATTTTAGGGTTAAGGTTAGGGTGAGGGTTAGGTTGAGCTTTCTGGTTAGTGTTAGAGGTAGGGTTAGGATTAGGGTTAGGGTGAGGGTGATTGTGAGGGTTAGGGTTAGGCTTAGGCTTAAGTTTAGGGTTAGGCTGAGGGTGAGGGTGGGGTTGAGGATTAGAGTTAGGGTGATGGTTAGGGTTAGGGTTAGGGTGAGGGTTAGGATGAGGGTTAGGATTAGGATTAGGGTTAGGTTGAGGTTTAGGGTGAGGGTGCGGGTTAAGGTAAGTGTTAGGCTTAGGCTTAGGGTTAGTCTGAGCGTTTGGTTGAGGAAAAGGGTTAGGGTTAGGCACATGGTGAGGTTAGTGTTAGGGTTAGAGTTAGCGTTAGGGTTACAGTGAGGGTGAGGTTTAGGGGTAGAGTTAGGGTTAGGGTGAGGGTTAGGGTTAGGGTCAGGGTTAGGGTGGGGGTTACGGTAAGGGTAAAGGTGAAGGTTAGACTGAGGGTGAGGGTTATGGTAAGGGTGAGGGTTAGGGTTAGGGTGAGGGTTAGGGTTAGGGTTAAAGTGAGGGTGAGTGTTAGATTGAGGATAAGTGTTAGGGTTAGTGTGAGGTTTAGGGTAAGGATGAGGGTTAGGTTTAGGGTGAGGGCTAAGTTGAGGGTTAGGTTTAGGGTTAGTGTTAGGGTGAGGTTTAGGGTTAGGGTAAGGGTTAGGGTTAGGGTTAGGGTTATTGTTAGCGTTATTTTTAGGGTTATGGTTACGGTGAGGATTAGGGTGAGGTTGAGGGTGAGGGTTAGTGTTAGAGGAAGTTTTAGGATGAGGATTACAGTTAGGATTAGGGTTAGGGTAAAGGCTAGGGTGAGGGTGAGCTTTAGTGTTAGTGTTAGGGTGAAGTTTAGGGTTAGGGTTAGGTTTAGGGTGAGGGTGAGGTTTAGAGTTAGAGTTAGGTTTAGGGTGAGGCTGAGGGTGAGGGTTAGGGTAAGGGTTAGTATTAGTTTTAGTGTTAGGGTTAGGGTGAGGGTTAGGCTGAGGATGAGGGTTAGGGTTAGGTTTAGGATTAGGATTAGGGGTAGGGTTAGGGTGGATGTGAGGTTTAGGGTTAGGGTTAGGGTTAGGGTTAGGCTTAGCGTTAGGCTGAGGGTTAGGGTGAGGGTGAGGGTTAGGGTTAGGCTGAGGGTTAGGTTTATGGTTATGGGGAGGGTTATGATGAGGGTTAGGGTTAGTATTAGGGTTAGGGTGAGGGCTAGGGTGAGGGTCAGGTTTAGGGTTAGGTTTAGGGTGAGGTTTAGAGTTAGAGTTAGGGTTAAGGTGAGGCTGAGGGTGAGGGTTAGGGTTAGAGTTAGGATTAGGATTAAGGTGAGGTTTAGGGTGATTTTGAGGCTTAGGGTTAGGGTTCGGGTTTGGCTTAGGTTTACACTGAGGGTGAGGGTGAGGTTTAGGGTTAGGATTAGGGTTCAAATGAGGGTGAGTGTTTGTTTTAGGGTTAGGTTTAGGGTTAGGTTCAGGGTTAGGCTGATGGTGAGGTTGAGGGTGATGTTTAGGGTTAGTTTAAGGGTTAGGTTAAGGGTTAGGGGGAGGTTTAGGATGAGGGTTAGTGTTAGGATTAGGGTTAGGGTGAGGGCTAGGGTGAGGTTGAGGTTTAATGTTAGGGTTAGTGTGAGAGTTATGGTTAGGGTTACTGTGAGAGTAGGATTCGGGTTAAGTTTAGGGTTAGGGTGAGGGTTAGGGTAAGGGTTATGGTGAGGTTGAGGGTTAGGTTTAGGTTGAGGTTTAGGGTTAAGATTAAGTTTAGGGTGAGGGTTAGGTTTAGGGTAAGAGTTACGGTGAGGGTGAGGGTTAGGGTTAAGTGGAGCGTTAGGGTTGGATTTGTGTTAGGGTGAGGGATAGGGTGAGGGTGATTGTTAGAGTAAGGGTTTGACTTAGGGTTAATCTGAGCATGAGGTTGAGGGTGAGGGTTAGGGTTAGGGTTAGTGTGAGGTTTAGTGTTAGTTTTAGGGTTACAGTTAGGATTAGGGTGAGGGTGAGGTTTAGGGGTAGAGTTAGTGTTAGGGTGAAGATTAGGGTTAGGGTGAGGGTTAGGGTGGGGGTGACAGTAAGGGTAAGGTGAGGGTTAGGCTGAGGATGAGGGTTATGTTAAGGGTGAGGTTTAGGTTTAGGGTGAGGGTTAGGGTTAGGGTGAGGGTGAGGGTGTGGGTTAGAATGAGGATTAGTGTTTGGGTTAGTGTGAGGTTTACCGTGAGGATGAGTGTTAGGGTTAGGGTTAGGGCTAGGGTTTAGTTGAGGTTTAGGGTTAGTGTTAGGATGAGATTTAGGGTTAGGGAGATGGTTAGCGTTAGTGTGAGGCTTAGTGTTCAGGTTAAGTTTTGTGTTAAGGTGAGGGTAAGTGTTAGGGTGAGGGTTTGGTTTAGAGTGAGGTTAAGGGTTAGGGTGAGGGTTAGGGTTAAGGTTAGGGTTTTTGTTAAGATTATGGTTAGGATTACTGTTACTGTGAGGGTGAGTGTTAGGGATAAGGTTAGGATTAGTATTAGGGTTAGTGTTAGGTTGAGGGTAAGTGTTATGGTGAGGGTTAGGGTTATGGTGAGGTTTATGGTTAGGGTGAAGGTCAGGGTGAGGGTTAGGGTTACATTGAGCGTGAGGGTTAGGGTTAGGTTGAGGGTTAGGTTTAGGGTTAGGGTGAGTTTAGGGTTAGGGTTAGTGTGAGGGTTAGTGTTAGGGTTAGTGTTACTGGTAGGGTGAGGGTAAGTGTTAGTGTGATGCTTAATGTTAGGGTGAGGATTATGGTTAGGGTGAGGGTTAGGGTTATTGTTAGGGTTAGGGTTAGAGTTAGGGTTAGGGTGAGTGTGAGATTTAGGATTAGATTAGGGTGAGGTTTAGGCTTAGGGTGAGGGTTAGGGTTAGGTTTAGGGTTAGGCTTAGGCTTAGGCTTAGGCCGAGCATGAAGGTGAGGATTAGGGTGCGGGTTAGGGTGAGGGTTAGGGTTATGGTTAGTGTCAGGTTTAGGATGAGGTTTAGGGTTAGGGTGAGGGTTAGGGTGAGGGTTAAGGTTAGGGATAGGGTTAGGTTTAGGATTAGGTTTAGGGTGAGGGTGAGTGTGAGGCTTAGGGTTAGGGTTAGGATTAGGCTTAGAGTTAGGGTGAGGGTTAGGGTTAGAGTTTGGGTTAGGGTGCAGGTGAGGCTGAGGATTAGGGTTAGGTTTAGGGTTAGATTTAGGGTTAGGTTTAGCGTTAGGGTTAGTGTTAGGTTTAGGGTTATGGTGAGGATTAGGGTAAGGGTTAGGGTTAGGCTTAGGGTTAGGCTGAGGGTGTCTGTGGGGGTGAGAATTAGAGTTAGGGTTAGGGTTAGGCTTACGGTTCGGTTTATTGTTAGTGCTATGGTTAGGGTTAAGTTTGCAGTGAGGGTGAGTTTGAGGGGAAGGGTGAGGGTTAGGGTTAGGGTTAGTGTTATTGTTAGGGTTAGGGCTAGAGTTATGGTGAGGTTGACGGTGAGGGTGAAGGATAGGGTTAGGGTGCGTTTTAGGGTTAGGGATAGGGTTAGGGTGAGGGTGGGTTTTAGGGTGAGGGTGAGGTTTAATTTTAGGGTTAGGGTGAGAGTTAGGGTTAGGGTTAGGGTGAGAGTAGGATTCAGGTTAAGTTTAGGGTTAGAGTGTGGGTTAGTGTAAGGGTTACGGTGAGGTTGAGGGTTAGGGTTAGGTTGAGGTTTAGGGATAAGATTAAGTTTAATGGTGGGTGAGGGTTAGGTTTAGGGTAAGGTTTACGGTGAGGGTGAGGAATAGGATTAGGTTTAGAGTTACGATTTGTGTTAGGGTGAGGGCTAGGGTGAGGGTGAGGGTTAGGGTAAGGGTTTGGCTTAGGCTTAGGTTTAAGCTGAGCGTGAGGTTGAGGGTGAGGGTTAGGGTTAGTGTGAGGTTTAGTGTTAAGGTTAGGGTTAGAGTTAGGATTAGGGTGAGGTTTAGGGGAAGAGTTAGTGTTAGGGTGAATTTAGGCTTAGGGTGAGGGTTAGGTTGTGGGTGACTGTAAGGGTAAGGTGAGGGCTAGGCTGAGGGTGAGGGTCACGGTAAGGGTGAGAGTTAGGGTTAGGTCGAGGGTTAGGGTTAGGGTTAGGGTTAGGGTGAGGGTGAGGTTTAGATTGATGATTAGTGTTAGGGTTAGTGTGAAGTTTAACATGAGGATGAGTATCAGGGTTAGGGCTAGGGTTAGGTTGAGGTTTAGGGTTAGTGTTAGGGTGATGTTCAGGTTTAGGGTGATTGTTAGGGTTAGTGTGAGGCTTAGTGTTCGGGTTAAGCTTAATGTTCAGGTGAGGATAAGTGTTAGCGTGAGGGTTAGGTTTAGGTTGAGGGTAATGATTAGGGTGAGGGTTAGGGTTAGGGTTAGGGTTTTTGTTAGGTTTAGGGTTAGGGTTGTTGTTAGGGTTAGGGTTCCGGTTAAGGTGAGGGTGTGGGTTAGTGTTAGGGTTAGGATTAGGTTTAGTGTTAGGGTGAGGGTAAGTGTTAGGGTGAATGTTAGGGTTAGGGTGAGGGTTATGGTTAGGATGAGGGTCAAGGTTAGGGTTAGGGTTACTTTGAGTGTGAGGGTTAGGGTTATGTTGAGGGTTAGGGTTAGGGTTAGGTTTAGGGTGAGGTTAGGGTTAGGGTTATTGTGAGGGTTAGTGTTAGGGTTAAGGTTAGGTGTAGTGTGAGGGTAAGTGTTAGGGTGAGGTTTAGGGTTAGGGTGAGGATTATGGTTAGGGTGAGGGTAAGGGTTATTGTTAGGGTTATGGTTAGGTTTAGATTTAGGGTTAGGGTGAGGGTGAGATTTAGGGTTAGAGTTAGGGTTAGTGTTAGGGTTATTGTTAGGGTGAGGGTTAGGGTTAGGTTTTGGCTTAGGCTTTGGCTTAGGCCAAGCATGAGGGTGAGGGTTAGGATGAGGGTTAGGGTTATGGTTAGTGTCAGGTTTAGGATGAGGTTTAGGGTTAAGGTTAGGGTTAGGGTGAGGGCCAGGCTGAGGGTTAGGGTTAGGGATTGGGTTAGGTTTAGGATTACGGTTAGGGTGAGGGTGAGTGTGAGGCTTAGGGTTAGGGTTAGGTTTAGGCTTAGAGTTAGGGTGAGGGTTATGGTTATGGTTTGGTTTAGGGTTTGGTTTAGGGTTATGGTGAGGGTTAGGCTTAGGGTTAGGGTTAGGCTTAGGGTTAGGCTTATTGTTAGTGTTATGGTGAGGATTAGTGTTATTGTTAGGGTTAGGTTTAGAGTCATGGTGAGGGTGAGGTTGAGGGTGAGGGTGAGGATTAGTGTTAGGGTTAGGGTCAGGTTTAGGGTTAGGGTTAGGATTAGGACAAGGGTGAGGGCGAGGTTTAGTTTTAGATATAGGGTTAGGGGGAGGGTTACTTTGAGGGTTAGGATTAGGGTTAGTGTTAGGGTTAGGGTAAGTTTGAGGGTTAGGTTGAGGTTTAGGGTAAGGGTGAGGGTTAGGGTTAGAGTTAGGCTTAGGCTTAGGGTTAGGCTGAGTGTGAGTTTGGGGTGAGGATTAGGGTTAGGGTGATGGTTAGGGTAGGTTAGGGTGAGGGTTAGGAGGAGGTTTAGGGTTAGGATTAGGGTTAGGCTGAGGGTGAGGATGAGATTATTGTTACGGTGAGGGTTAGGGTTAGGGTAGGGTTAGGGTTATTGTTAGTGTAATGGTTAGGGTGAAGTTTGCGGTGAGGGTGAGGCTGTGGGTGAGGGTCATGGTTATGGTTATGGTTAGGGTTAGGGTTAGGGTTAGAGTTAAGGTTAGGTTGTGGGTGAGGGTGAGTGTTAGGGTTAGGGTGAGTTTTAGGGAGAGGTTTAGGGTTAGGGTTTGGGTTAGGTTTAGGGTGTGGTTGAGGTTTAGGGTTAGAGTTAGGATTGAGGGGAGGGTTAGGGTGAGGTTTAGGGTTAGGTTTAGGATGAGGGTGAGGGTTAGGTTGAGTTTTAGGGATAGGGTTAGGTTTTGGATTAGGGTTAGGGTGAGGGTGAGTGTGAGGGTTATGGTGAGGGTTAGGCTTAGGCTTAGGGTTTGTCTAAGGGTGATGGTGGGGGTGAGGATTAAGGTTAGGGTGATGGTAACGGTTAGGGTTAGTGTTATTGTTAGGATTAGTTTTAGGGTAAGGATTAGGTTGATGGTGAGGTTTAGGGGTAGAGATAGGGTTAGGGTGAGTGTTAGGCTTAGGGTGAGTGTTAGAGTGGGGGTGACGGTAAGGGTAAAGCTGAGGTTTAGGCTGAGGGTGAGGGTTACGGTAAGGGTTAGGTTTAGGGTCAGATGGAGGGATATGGTTAGGGTTAGGGTAAGGGTGAGGGTTAGGGTTAGATTGGGGATTAGTGTTAGGGTTAGTGTGAGGTTTAGGGTGAGGATGCGCTTTAGGGTTAGGGTGAGGTCTAGGGTGAGGATGAGGGTTAGGGTTAGTGTTAGGGTGAGGTTTAGTGTTAGGGTTAGATTAGGATTAATGTGATGGTTAAGCTTAAGGTGAGGGTTAGGGTGAGGGTGAGGGTGAGGTTTAGGGTTAGGGTTTGGATTAGGAATAGGGTTAGGGTTAGGGTGAGTGTGAGGTTTTGGTTTAGCGTTAGTGTTACCTTAGGGTTAGGCTGAGGGTGAGGGTGAGGGTGAGGGTTATTGTTACAGTGAGGGTTAGGGTTAGGGTTAGGGTGAGAGTTAGGGTTCGGGTTAAGTTTAGGGTTAGAGTGAGGATTAGGGTAAGGGTTACAGTAAGGGTGAGGGTTAGTTTTAGGTTGAGGGTTAGGGTGAGTGTTAGGATGAGGGTTAGGGTTTGGATTAGGTTTAGGGTGAGGGCTAGGTTGAGGGAGAGGTTTAGGGTGAGGGTTAGGGTGAGGTTTAGGTTTACGTTTAGGTTTATGGATAGGGTGAGGATGAGGTTTAGGGTTAGAGTTAGTGTTAGGTTGAGGCTGAGGGTGAGGGTTAGGGTTAGGGTTAGTGTTAGAGTTAGGTTTACGGTGAGGGTTAGGGTTAGAGTGAGGGTTAGGATTAGTGTTAGGATTAGGATTAGGGTACGTGTTAGCATGAGGGTGAGGGTGAGGGTTAGGGATAGGGTAAGTTTTAGGGATAGGGTTTAGTTTGAGATTTAGGTTTCGGGTTAAATTTAGGGTTAGGGTGAGGGTTAGGGTTAGGGTTACGGTGAGCATGAGGGTTAGGGTTAGGTTGAGGGTTAGGGTTAAATTTAGGATTAGGGTGAGGGTTAGGTTTAGGGTTTGGGTCAGGTTTAAGGTGAGGTTTTGGGTTAGAGTTAGGTTTAGGGGCAGGTTTAGGGTGAGGTTTAGGGTTAGGGTTTGTGTTAAGGTTAGGGTGATTGTTAGGGTTAGGGTTAGGATTAGGGTTATTGTTAGTGTTATGGTTAGGGTGAAGTTTGCGGTGAGGGTGAGGCTGAGGGTGAGGGTTATGGTTATGGTTATGGTTAGGGTTAGGGTTAGTGTTATTGTTAGGGTTAGGTTTAGAATTAAAGTTAGATTGAGGGTGAGGGTGAGGGTGAGTGTTATGGTTAGAGTGAGTTGTAGGGTGGGGTTTTGGTTTAGGGTTACGGTTAGGGTTAGGGTGAGGGTGAGATTTAGGGTTAGAGTTAAGATTGAGGGGAGGGTTAGGGTTAGGTTTAGGGTTTGGGTTAGGATAAGGGTGAGGGTTAGGTTGAGGTTTAGGCATAGTGTTAGGTTTAGGATTAGGGTTAGGGTGAGGGTGAATATGAGGGTTAGGGTGAGGCTTAGGGTTAGGCTGAGGGTGATGTTGCGGGTGAGGATTAATGTTAGGGTGATGGTAAGGGTTAGGGTTAGTCTTATTGTTAGGGTTCGGGTTAGAGTTAGGATTAGGGTGAGGCTGAGGTTTAGCGGTAGATATGGGGTTAGGGTGAGTGTTAGGCTTAGGGTGAGGGTTAGGGTGGGTGTGAGGGTAAGTGTAAAGTTGAGAGTTAGGCTGAGGGTGAGGGTTACGGTAAGGGTTAGGGTTAGGTTTAGGGGGAGGGATATTGTTAGGGTTAGGGTGAGGGTGAGGGTTAGATTGAGGATTAGTGTTAGGGTTAGTGTGAGGTTTAGGGTGAGGATGCGGGTTAGGATTAGGGTGAGGTCTATGGTGAGGATGAGGTTTAGGGTTAGTGTTAGGGTGAGGTTTAGGGTTAGGGTGATGGTTAGGGTTAGTCTTATGGTGAGGTTTAGTGTTAGGGTTAGGGTTAGCATTAATGTTAGGGTTAGACTTAAGGTGAGGGTTAGGGTGAGGGTGAGGTTTAGGTTGAGGGTTAGGATGAGGGTTAAGGTTAGAATTAGGGTTAGTATGAGGGCTAGGGTGAGGGTGAGGTTTAGGGTTAGGATTAGGGTGATGTTTAGGGTTAGGATTAGGGTTACTGATAGGGGGACGGTGAGGTTAAGGGTTATTGTTAGGGTTAGGGTGAGGCTGAGGTTGAGTGTTAGGTTTAGTGTTAGTGATAGAGATAGGGTTACAGTGAGGATAAGGGTGAGGGTGAGGGTTATGCTTAGTGTTAGGATTAGGTTTAGGGTAAGGGTTAGGGTGAGTGTGAGGGTTAGGGTTATAGTGAACGTGATTGTTTGGGTTAGGTTGAGGGTGAGGGTTAGGCTTAGGATTAGGGTGAGGGTGAGGATGAAGCTTAGGGTTATGGTAAAGGATAGGGGTAGGGGTAGGGTGAGAGTTAGGTTTCAGGTTAAGTTTAGGGTTAGGGTGAGGATTAGGTTTAGGATTAGGGTGAGCCTGAGGGTAAGGGTTAGGTTGAGGATTGGGTTAGGCTTAGGATTATTGTGAGGGTTAGTGTTAGGGTTAGGGTGAGGTTTAAGGTGAGATTTTGGATTAGGGTTAGGGTTAGGTTTAGGGTGAGGGTGAGGTTTAGTGTTAGCGTTAGGTTTAGGGGCAGGGTTAGGGTGAGGTTTAGGTTTAGGATTACGGTGAACGTGGGGTTTAGGGTTAGGTTGAGTGTTAGGGTGAGGCTTAGGATTAAGGTGAGGGTTAGGTTTAGGGTTAGGGTGAGATTTAGAGTGAGGTTTTGGATTAGGGTTAGGGTTAGGGTTAGGGTGAGGGTGAGGTTTAGGGATAGAGTTAGGTTTAGGGGCAGGTTTAGGGTGAGGTTTAGGGTTAGGGTTAGTGTTAGGGTTAGGGTGAGGTTTAGGGTTAGGGTTATTGTTTGGGTTAGGGTTATTGTTAGTGGTATGGTTATGGTTAAGTTTGTGGTGAGGGTGAGGCTGAGGGTGAGGTTTATGGTTAGGGTTAGGGTTAGGGTTAGTGTTATTGTTAGGGTTAGGGTTAGAGTTAAGGGTAGGTTGAGGGTTAGGGTGAAGGGAGGGTTAGGGTGAGGTTTAGATTGAGGTTTAGGGTTAGGGTTAGGATTAGGGTTAGCGTGAGGGTGAGGTTTAGGGGTAGAGTTAGGGTTAGGAGAGGGTTAGGGTGAGGTTTAGGGTTAGGTTGAGGATGAGGGTTCCCATGAGGTTTAGGGATAGGGTTAGGTTTAGGATTAGGGTTCAGGTGAGGATGAGTGTGAGGGTTAGGGTGAGGGTTAGGCTTAGGATGAGGTTTAGGCTGAGGGTGAGGGTGGGGGTGAGGATTAGGGTTAGAGGGATGGTAAGGGTTAGTGTGTGTTAGTGTTATTTTTAGGGTTAGGGTTAGAGTTACTCTTAGTGTGAGCGTGGGGGTGAGGGTTAGTGTTAGGGTTAGTGTGAGGTTTAGGTTTAGGGTTATTTTTAGGGTTATTGTGAGGGTGAGGTTTAGCGTTAGTTATAGGGTTAGGGGGAGGGTTAGGGGGAGGTTGACGGTTAGGGTTAGTGTTAGGGTTATGGTGAGGTTGAGGGTTAGGTTGAGGTTTAGGGTTAGAGTTAGGGTTAGGGTTAGTGTGAATGTTAGTGTTCGGATTAGGGATAGTTTTAGGGTGAGGGTTTGGGTTAGGGTGAGGGTTATTTTTAGGGTGAGGGTTAGGGTTAGGATTATTGTTAGGGTTAGGTTTAGGGTTATTCTGAGGGTGAGGGTGAGGATGAGGGTTAGGGTTAGGGTGAGGTTTATGGTTCTGGTTAGGGTTAGGGTTAGTGTTTGTGTTATTGTTAGGATTATGGTTAGAATTAAGTTTAGGTTGAGGGTGAGTGTGAGTGTTAGGTTTAGGGTGATTTTTAGGGTGAGGTTTAGGGTTAGGGTTAGGGTTAGGGTTAGGGTGAGTGTGAGGTTTAGGTTTAGAGTTAGGGTTGAAGAGAGGGTTAGGGTGAGATTTAGGGTTAGGGTTAGGATGAGGGTGAGGGTTAGGTTGAGGTTTAGGGATAGGGTTAGGTTTAGGATTAGGGTTAGGGTGAGGGGGAGTGTGAGGGTTAGGGTGAGGGTTAGGCTTAGGCTTAGGGTTAAGCTGAGGTTGATGGTGGGTGTACAGATTAAGTTAGGGTGATGGTAAGGGTTAGGGTGGGTGGGACGGTAAGGGTAAAGGTGAGGTTTAGCCTAAGGATGAGGGTTACGCTAAGGATTAGGGTTAGGGTTAGGGGGAGGGATAGGGTTTGGGTTAGGGTGAGGGTGAGGGTTAGATTGAGGATTAGTTTTAGGGTTAGTGTGAGGTTTAGGTTGAGGATTAGGATTAGGATTAGGGTGAGGTCTAGGGTGAGGATGAGTGTTAGGGTTAGTGTTAGGGTGAGGCTTAGGGTTAGGGTAATGGTTAGGGTTAGTGTTAGGGTGAGGTTTAGTGTTAGGGTTAGGGTTAGGATTAATGTGAGGGTTAAGCTTTAGGTGAGGGTTAGGGTGAGGGTGAGGTTTAGGATTAGGAATAGGGTTAGGGTTAGGGTAAGTGTGAGGTTTAGGGTTAGTGTTAGTGTTAGGCTTAGGGTTAGACTGAGGGTGAGGGTGAGGGTGAGGTTTATTTTTAGGGTGAGGGTTAGGTTTAGGGTTAGGGTGAGAGTTAGGGTTCGGGTTAAGTTTAGGGTTAGAGTGAGGATTAGGGTAAGGGTTACAGTGAGTGTGAGGGTTAGGGTTAGGTTGAGGGTTAGGGTTAGGGTGATTGTTAGGGTGAGGGTGAGGGTGAGGGTTAGGGTTAGTGTTAGGGTGAGGGTTAGGATGAGGGTTAGAGTTCGGATTAGGGTTAGGGCGAAGGCTAGGGTGACTGTGAGGTTTAGGTTTAGGGTTAGGGTGAGGTTGAGGTTTAGGTTTAGTGTTAGGGATAGGGTGAGGGTGAGGTTTAGGGTTAGAGTTAGGGTTAGGTTGAGGCTGAGGGTGGGGGTTAGGGTTAGTGTTAGTGTTAGAGTTAATGTTAGAGTTAGGGATATGGTGAGGTTTAGGGTCAAAGTGAAGTTTAGGCTTAATGTTAGGAGTAGGATTAGGGTAAGGGTTAGGGTGAGGGCGAGGGTGAGAGTTAGGGTTAGGGTAAAGGTTAGGGGTAGGGTTAGGGTGAGATTTAGGGTTCTGGTTAAGTTTAGGGATAGTGTGATTGTTAGGGTTAGGGTTACGGTGAGCGTGAGGGTTAGGGTTAGGTTGAGGGTTAGGGTTAGAGTTAGGATTTGGGTTAGTGTTAGGGTTAGGGTTAGGGTGAGGTTTAGGGTGAGGTTTTGGGTTAGAGTTAGGTTTAGGGGCAGGGTTAGGGTGATGTTTATTGTTATGGTTAGTGTTAAGGTTAGGGTGAGGGTTACTGTTAGGGTTAGGGTTATGGTTACTGTTAGTGTTATGGTTAGGGTGAAGTTTGCGGTGAGGGTGAGGGTTATGGTTATGGTTATGGTTATAGTTAGTGTTAGTGTTATTGTTTGGGTTAGGGGTAGAGTTAAGTTTAGGTTGAGGGTGAGGTTGAGTGTTAAGGTTAGGGTGAGTTGTAGGGTGACCTTTAGGGTAAGGGTTAGGGTGAGGGTGAGTTTTAGGGTTATAGTTAAGGTTGACGGGAGGGTTAGTGTTAGGTTTAAGGTTAGGGTTAGGATGAGGGTGAGGGTTAGGTTGAGGTTTAGGGATAGGGTTAGGTTTAGGATTAGAGTTAGGGTGAGGGTGAGTATGAGGGTTAGTGTGAGGGTTAGGGTGAGGCTTAGGGTTAGGCTGAGGGTGATGTTGGGGGTGAGGATTAAGGTTAGGGTGATGGTAAGTGTTAGGGTTAGTGTTATTGTTAGGGTTAGGGTTAGAGTTAGGATTAGGGTGAGGGTGAGGTTTAGGGGTAGAGATTGGGTTAGGGTGAGTGTTAGGCTTAGGGTGAGGGTTAGGGTGGGTGTGAGGGTAATGTTAAAGGTGAGGGTTTGGCTGAGGGTGAGGGTTACGGTAAGGGTTAGGGTTAGGTTTACGATTAGGGTTAGGGTGATTGTGAGTGTGAGGGTTAGGGTGATAGTTACCCTTAGGCTTAGGTTTAGGCTGAGGCTGAGGTTGAGGGTGAGGGTTAGCGTTAGGGTGAGGGTTAGGGTAAGGTTTAGAGGGAGGGTTAGGATGAGAGTTAGGGGTAGGATTAGGGTTAGGGTGAGGGCTAGGGTTAGGGTGAGGTTTAGGGTTAGGGTTTATGTTAGGATTAATGTTAGAGTTAGGCTTAAGGTGAGGGTAAGGGTTATGGTTAGAGTTATGGTGAGGGTGAAGGTTACCTTTAGGGTTAGGGTGAGGTTTAGGTTTAGGGTTATGATTAGGGTTAGGGTGAGGGTTAGGTTTAGGATTAGTAGGAAGGTTAGTTCGAGGGTTAGGGTTAGGGTTAGTTTTAGGGTTAAGGTTAGGGTGATGGTTAGGTTGAGGTTTAGGGTTATTGTTAGCGTTATGGTTAGGATTAGGGTTAGGGTCAGGGTGAGTGTGAGGGTTAGGGTTAGGCATAGGCTTAGGCTTAGGGTTAAGCTGTGGGTGAGGGTGGGAGTGAGGATTAGAGTTAGGGTTATTGTTAGTGTTAGTGTTAGGGTGAGGGTTAGCGTTAGGATTAGGGTTAGGGTGAGGGTGAGGTTTACTGTGAGAGTTAGGGTGAGGGTCAGGGTTAGTTTTAGGGTTAGGCTTAGTGTTAGGCTGAGGGTTTGGTTGAGGATGAGGATTAGGGTTAGGTTAGGGTGAGCTTTAGTGTTAGGGTTAGGTTATATTTACGGTTAGGGTGAGTGTGAGGTTTAGGGGTAGAATTAGGGTTAGGGTGAGGGTTAAATTTAGGGTGAGGTTTAGGGTGGGGGTGATGGTAAGGGTAAAGGTGAGGTTTAGGATGAGAGTGAGAGTTATGATAAGGGTGAGGGTTAGTGTTAGGGTGAGGGTTAGTGTTAGGGTGAGTGTAAGGGTTAGATTGAGGATAAGTGTTAGGGTTAGTGTGAGGTTTAGGGTGAGGATGAGGGTTAGGTTTAAGGTGAGGGTAAGTGTTAGGGTGGGGGTTAGGGTTAGGGGGAGGGTTATGGTTAGGGTGAGGGTTAGGGTTAGGATTAGGGTTATTGTTAGCATTTCGGTTAGGGTTACAGTTACGGTGAGAATGAGGGTGAGGGTTAGGATTAGGGTTAGGGTTAGTGTTAGGCTGAGGGTAAGTTTTAGGATGAGGGTTAGGGTTAGTGTGAGGGTTATGGTTAGGATGAGGTTTAGGGTTAGGGTTATGGTTACGTTGAGCGTAAGGGTTAGGGTTAGGTTGAAGGTTAGGTTTAGTGTTAGGGTGAGGTTAGGGTTAGTGTGAGGGTTAGAGTTGGGGTTAGGGTTAGTATTACGGTGAGGGTAAGTGTTAGGGTCAGGTTTTCGGTTAGGGTGAGGGTAATGGTTAGGTTAGGGTTAGGATTAGGGTTAGGGTTATTGTTAGGGTTCGGTTTAGGTTTAAGGTTACAGTGAGGGTGAGGGTTAGGGTTAGGGTTAGGGTGAGGTTTAGGGTTAAAATTAGGGTTAGGGTGAGGGTTAGGTTGAGGGTTAGGGTTAGGGTTAGTGTTAGGGTTAGGGTTAGGGTTAGGATTAGGGTTAGGGTTAAGTTGAGGGTGTGTGTTAGGGGTAGGTTTAGGCTTAGGCTTAGGTTTAGGATGAGGGTGAAGTTGACGGTGAGGGGTAGGGTTAGGGTGAGGTTAAGGGTAAGGGTTAGTTGGAGGCTTAGGATGAGTGTTAAGGTTAGGATTAGGGTTAGGGTGAGGGCTAGGGTGAGGGTGAGGTTTAGGGTTAGGGTTAGGGTGAGGTTTAGGGTTAGGGTTATGGTGAGAGTTAGGGTTCGGTTTAAGTTTACGGTTAGGTTGAGGGTTAGGGTAAGGGTTATTTTCAGGGTAAGGGTTAGGGTTAGGTTGAGGGTTAGGGTTAGGATTAGGGTTAGGGTGAGGGTGAGGGTGAGGGTGAGGGTTAGGGTTAGTGTTAGGGTGAGGATTAGGATGAGAATTAGGGTTAGGATTAGGGTTAGGGTGAGGGCCAGGGTGAGGTTGAGTTTTCGGGTTAGGGTTAAGCTGAGATTTAGGTTAGGGTTAGGGTTAGTGTTAGGGTGAGTGTGAGATTTAAGGTTAGAGTTAGGGTTAGGGTGAGGCTGAGCGTGAGGGTTAGGGTTAGGGTTAGTGTTAGAGTTAGGGTTAGGGTGAGGGTTAGGTCGAGGTTTAGGGTTAGGGTTAGTGTTATGTTTATGTTTAAGGTGAGGGTTAGCTTGAGGTTTAGGTTTAAGGTTAGGTTTAGGTTAAGATTAGGGTTAGGTTGAAGGATAGGGTGAGTATGAGAGTTAGGGTTAGGGTTAGGGTTAGACTTAGGTTTAGGCTGAGGGTGAGGGTGAGGGTTAGGGTTAGGGTGAGGGTTAGGTGTATGGTTAGGGTGAAATTTAGGGTTCAGGTTAAGTTTAGGGATAGGGTGAGGATTAGGGTTAGGGTTATGGTCAGGGTTAGGATGAGGATTAGGGTTAGGATTAGGCTTAGTGTGAGGGCTAGGGTGAGGGTGAGGCCTAGGGTTAGTGTTTCGGTGAGGTTTAGGTTTAGGGTTAGGAGTAGGATGAGGGTTAGGGTTACGGTTTGGGTGAGGTTTAGGGTTAGGCTGAGGGTTAGGGTTAGGATTTGGGTTAGGGTTAGGGTGAGTTTTAGGGTTACAGTTAGGGTTAGGGGGAGTGTTAGGTAGAGGATTAGGGATAGGTGTAATGTTAGGGTTAAGGTTAGGGTTAGGGTTAGGGTCAGCCTTAGGGTTAGGATAAGGGTTAGGGTTAGGGTGAGGATTAGGTTGAGGTTTAGGGTTAGGGTTAGGTTTTGCTTTAGGGTTAAAGTGAGTGTGAGGGTTAGGGTTAGGGTTACGCTTAGGCTTAGGGTTAGGCTGAGGGTGAGGGTGTGAGTGAGGATTAGGGTTAGGGTGATGGTTAGGTTTAGGGTTAGCGTGAGGGTTAGGATGAGGATTAGGGTTAGGGTTTGCGTTAGGTTGAGGGTGATAGTAAGTGTAAAGGTGAGGGTTAGGCTGAGGGTGAGGGTTAAGATAAGGGTGAGGTTTAGGATTGGGGTGAGGGTTTGGGTAAGGGTTCGGTTTAACTTTAGGGTGAGGGTTAAATTGAGGAATAGGGTTAGGGTTAGTGTGAGATTTAGGGTGAGGATGAGGAATAGGGTTAGCGTGAGTGTGAGGGTTAGAATTAGGTTTAGCGTGAGGGATACCGTGAGGGTGAGGGTTAGGGTTAGGATTAGGGTTAGGGTGAGGTTTAGGATTAGAGTGAGAATTAGGGTTAGTGTGAGGGTTAGTGTGAGGGTTAGGGTTAGTGTTAGGGGAGGGTAATTGTTAGGTTGAGGATTAGATTTAGGGTCAGGGTTATGGTTAGGGTTAGGTTTGGGGTTACATTTACGTTGAGGGTGAATGTGAGGGTTAGGGTTAGGCTTAGGTTTAGTGTTAGGGTTAGGGTTAGATTTAGGGTTAGGGTGTGGGTGAGGTTTAGGGGTAGAGTTAGAATTAGGGTGGGGGTTAGGGTGAGGGTTAGGGTTAGGGTGAGGGTTAGGGTGGGGGTGACGGTAAGGGTAAAAGTGAGGGTTAGGCCGAGGATGAGGGTTAGGGTTAGAGTCAGGGCTAGGGTGAGGGTGAGGGTTAGGGTTAGTTTTAGGGTGAGTTTTAGGGTTAGGGTGATGGTTAGGGTTGGTGTGAGGGTTAATGTTAGGGTTAGGTTAATGTTAGGGTGAGGGTTAGTCTTAGAGTGAGGGTTATGGTTAGGGTGAGGGTCAGGGTTAGTGTTAGGGTTAGAGTTAGGGTTAGTGTGAGGGTTAGGGTTATGGTGAGGGTAAGGTTGAGGGTTAGGGTTGGGGTTAGGATGAGGTTTAGGTTTAGGTTTAGGGTTAGAGTTAGGTTTAGAGTGAGTGTAAGGTTTAGGGTTAGAGTTAGGTTTAGGGTTAGTGTTAGGGTTAGGGTTAGGATGAGTGTTAGCTTTAGGATGAGGTTTAGGGTGAGGGGTATTGTGAGGGTGAGGTTTAGGGTTAGGTTTAGGGTGAGGTTTAGGGTTCGGGTTAGGATTAAGGTGAGGGTTAGGTTTAGGGTTAGAGTTAGGGTTAGAGTGAGGCTGAGGCTGAGGGTTAGGTTTAGGGTTAGTGTTAGATTTAGGGTTAGGGTGAGGGTTAGGTTGAGGTTGAGGGTTAGGCTTAGAGTTAGGATTAGGATTATGGTAAGTGTTAGGGTGAGTGTGAAGGTTAGGGTTAGGGTTAGGGTTAGGCTTAGGGTTAGGTTGAGGGTGAGGGTGAGCGTGAGGGTTAGGGTGAGGGTTAGGGTTAGGGTTAGGGTGAGAGTTAGGGTTCAGGTTAAGTTTAGGGTTAGGGTGAGGGTTAGGGTTAGGGTTAGGGTGAGGGCTAGGATTAGAGTTAGGGTTACGGTGACGTGAGGGTTAGGGTTAGGGTGAGAGTTAGGTTTGAATTAGGGTTAGGGTGAGCGTTAGTGTTAGGATTAGGTTTAGGGTTAGGGTTAGGGTTAGGTTTAGGGTTAGGATTAGTGTTATTTTTAGGGTTAGGGTTAGAGTTACAGTGAGGGTGAGGGTGAGGTTGAGGGTTAGGGTGAGGTTTAGGGTTAAGGTAAGGTTTAGGGTTAGGATGAGGTTGAGTTTTAGGGTTAGATTTACGGTTATGGGGAGGGTTATGTAGAGGGTTTGGGTTAGGGTTGGTGTTAGGGTTAATGTTAGGGTGAGGGTTAGGTTGAGGTTTAGGGTTAGGGTTAGGCTGAGGGTGAGGGTGCGCGTTACAGTTAGGCTTAGGCTTAGGGTTAGGCTGAGGGTCAGGGTGGGTGTGAGGATTAGGGTTATGGTGATGGTTAGGTTTCGGGTTAGGTGAGGGGTAGGGTGAGGGTGAGGGTTAGGGTAAGGCATAGACTTAGGCTTAAGTTTAGGTTGATCTTGAGGTTGACAGTGAAGGTTAGGCTTAGGGTGATGGTTAGGTTTACGATTAGGGTGAGTGTTAGGATGAGGTTTAAGGTTAGGGTGCGGGTCATGGTGAGGATGATGGTAAGGGTAAAGGTGACCTTTACGCTGAGGGTGAGGGTTAAGATAAGGGTGATGGTTAGGGTTAGGTTTAGGGTTAGGGTAAGGGTTAGGGTTAGGGTTAGATTGAAGATTAGGGTTAGGGATAGTGTGAGGTTTACGGTGAGGCTGAGGGTCAGGGTTAGGTTGAGGGTGAGGGTTAGAATTAGGGTTAGTGTGAGGGCTAGTGTGAGGATGAGAGTTAGTATTAGGGTTAGGGTTAGGGTGAGGTTTGGGGTGAGGTTTAGGGTTAGGGATATGGTTAGGTTTAGGATTAGGGTTAGGGTGAGGGTGAGTGTGAGGGTTAAGGTTAGGGTTAAGCTTAGGGTTTGAGTGAGGGTTAGGGTTAGGGTTTGGGTAAGGGTGAGTTTGAGGCTAAGTATTAGTGTTAGGTTTAGGGTTAGGGTTATTTTTAGGTTTAGGCTAAGGGTTAGGATTATGGTGAGGGTTAGGTTTAGGTTTTAGGTTAGGGTGAGGGTTAGGCTGAGGGTAAGTTTTAAGGTGAGGTTTCAGGTGAGGTTGAGTATTAGGCTTAGCATTAATCTTAGGGTGAGGATTAGGGTTAGGTATAGCCTTAGGGTTAGGGTGAGGTTTAGGATTAGGGTTATGGTGAGGGTGAGGTTTAGGGTTAACATTAGGTTTAGGGTTAGGGTTATAGTGAGGGTGAGGGTGAGGGTTAGGATTAGGTTAAGGGTTAGGGTGAGGCTCAGGTTGAGAATGAGGTTGAGGGTTAGGGTTAGGTTTAGCGTGAGGTCTACGGTGAAGGTGAGGTTTAGGGTGAGGGTAAGGTTGAAGGTGAGGTTTAGGCTTAAGGTGAGGGTTAGGGTTAAGGTTAGGCTTGAGGGTTAGAGTTAGGGTGATGTTTAGCTTGAGGGTGAGGGTGAGGGTATAGGTGAGCGTTAGGTTCAAGGTGAGGGCAAGGGTGACGGTGAGGGTTAGGTTGAGGGTGTGGAAAAGGGTTAGGGTTAGTTTCAGGGTGAGGGTGAGGGTTAGGGTTAGCATAAGTTTTAGGGTGAGAGTTAGGGTTAGGGTTAGGGTTAGGATAAGGGTTAAGGTTAGGGTAAGGGTCAGGGTTAGGCTTAGGGTTAGGGTTAGAGTGAGGGATAGGCTTAGGGTTAGGTTTAGGGTGAGGGTTAGGGTTAGGGTGATGTTTAGGGTGACGGTGAGGGTTAGGGTGAGGGTGAGGTTGAGCGTGAGGGTTAGTGTGAGGGTGAGCGTGAGTGGGAGGGTGACGGTGAGGGTTAGGGTTAGGGTTAAGTTTAGGGTGAGGGTATGATTTAGCGTTACTATTAGGGTTAGGGTAAGGGTTAGGCTGAGGGTTAGGGTGACGGTGACGTTCAGGGTGTGCGTTTCTGTTAGGTAAGGTTTAGGGTTATGTTTAGGGTGACGATTAGGTTGAGTGTGAGGCATAGGGTAGGTTGAGTGTTAGGCTTAGTGTGAGGGTTACGGTTAGGGTTAGGTTTAGTGTGAGGTTAAGGCTTAGGGTGCGGGTAAGGTTGAGACTCAGGGTTAGGGTTAGAGTTAGGGTTAGGGTGAAGTTTAGGGTGGGGGTTAGGGTGAGGGTTAGGGTTAGGGTTAGGGTTGGGTGAGGGTTAGGTTGAGTGTTAGGTTTATGGTTAGGGTTAGGTTTAGGGTGCTTGTTAGAGTTAGGGTTAGAGTGAGGGTGAAGGTCAGGGTTAATGTTAGGACTAGGTTTAGGGTTAGGGTGGGGCTGAGGGTGAGGCTGAGGGTGAGGGTGATGGTGAGGATGAGGGTTAATATGAGGGTTAGTTTTAGGGTGAGGGCTATTGTGAGGGTGAAGTTTTAGGTGAGGGTTAGGGTTAGGGTGAGTGTTAGGGTTAGGGTTAGGGTGAGGGTTAGGGTTAGGGTGATGCTTAGGGTGAGGGTGAAGGTGAGAGTGAGGGTTCGGGTAAGGGTTAGGGTTAGGGTGAGGGTTAGGATTAGGGTTAGGGTTAGGGTGAGGGTAAGGGTTAGGATGACATTTACGGTGAGGGTGAGGGTTAGGGTTAGGTTTAGGGTTAGGGTGAGGGTTAAGGTGAGGGTTAGGGTGAGGGTTAGGGTGAAGCTTAGGATGAAGGTTAGGGTTAGGGTTAGGGTTTGGGTTAGGGTGAGGGTTAGGTTGAGGTATAGGGGTAGGGTGAGGTTTAAGGAGAGGGTGAGGGATAGGGTTATGGTGAGAATAAGTGTTAGGCTTAGGCTTAGGTTGAGAGTGAGCATTTGTGTTAGCATCAGGTTTGGGCTGATGGTGAGGGTTAGGGATAGGCTGAGGGTTAGTTTTAGGGTTAGGCTGAGGGTTAGGGTTAAGGTTAGGGTGAGGTTAAGGTTTAGGGTGAGGGTGAGGGTGAGGGTTAGGTTTAGGCTTAGGGTGAGGGTGAGGGTTAGGGTTAGGGTTAGGGTGAGTGTGAGTGTGAGGGTTAGGTTTAGGATTAGTTTTAGGGTTAGGGTTAGGCTGAGGTTGAGGTTATGACTGAGGGTGAGGGCTAGGGTTAGGGGTAGATGTAGGGTTAGGGTTAGGTTTAGGGTTAGTATTAGTGTTAGGGTTAGGATTAGGCTGAGGGTCAGGGTGAGGGTGAGGGTGAAGTTGAGTTTTAGGGTGAGGGTTAGGTTTAGAGTTAGGGTTATGTTGAGCGCTAGGATGAGGGTGAGAGTTAGGGTTAGCGTTAGGGTTAGGATGAGGCTTAGGGTGAGGGTTGAGTGTTAGGGTTAGTGTTAGTGTGAGGGTGAGGGTTAGGATTAGGGTGAGGGTGAGGTTTTGGTTTAGGGTGGGGTTTAGTGTTACAGTGAGGGTGAGGGTGAAGGTTAGGTTTAGGGTTAGGTTTAGAGATAGAGTCAGGGTGAGGGTTCCGGTGAGGATGAGGGTTACGGTGAGTGTGAGCGTGAGGGTGAGGGTTTTTAGTTAGGTAAGGGTTAGGCTTACGGTTAGGGTGAGGATTTGGTTGAGGGTGAGGCTTAGGTTGAGGGTTACTGGTAGGGTGAGAGTTAGGGTGAGGCTGAGGGTTAGGTTGAGGGTGAGGGTTCAGGGGAGGGTGAGGGTTCGGGTGACGGTGAAGTTTAGGGTGTGGGTTATGGTTATGTTTAGGGTGAGGTTTAGTGTGACATTGAGTGTTAGGATGAGGGTGAGGGTTAAGATTAGGGTTAGGGTGAGGGTTAGGATTAGGGTGAGGGTTAGGGTGAGGGGTAGGGTTAGGGTTAGTGGAGGGTGAGGTTTCGGGTGAGGGTGAAGTTTATGGTGTGGGTTAGGGTTATGTTTAGGGTGAGGTTCAGTGTGACATTGAGGGTTAGGATGAGAGGGAGGGTTAGGATTAGGGTTAGGGTGAGGGTTAGGTTTACGGTGAGGGTTAGGGTGAGGGGTAGGGTTAGGGTTAGGGTAAGGGTTAGGGTTCGGGTGACTGTTAGGGTTAGTTTGAGGGTTAGCCTGAAAGTGAGTTTGAGGTTGAGGGTTAGGGTGAGGGTGATGGTGACGGTGAGGGTTAAGGTTAGGATTCGGGTTAGGGTTAGTGTGAGGTTTTAGGTTAGGGTTAGGGTTAGGGTGAGGGTGAGGGTGAGGGTTAGGGATAGTTTTAGGGTTAGGGTTAGATTTAGGGTAAGGGTTAGGGTTAGTGTGAAGGTTAGGTTTAGGGTTAGGGTGAGGGTTAGGGTTTGGGTTATGTTTAGGGTGAGGGTTAGGGTTAGGATTAACGTGAGGGTGAGGGTTAGGCTGAGGGGTAGGGTTAGGGATAGGGTAAGGGTTAGGGTTAGGGTGAGGGTGAGGGTAAGATTTAGGGTTAGGGATAGGTTTAGGGTGAGGGTTAGTTTTAGGTTTAGGTTTAGGGTGAGGGTTAGGGTTAGCATAAGGTTTAGGGTCAGGGTTAGGGTTAGGGTTAGGTTTACAGTAAGGGTTAGGTTTAGGGTAAGGGTTAGCTTTAAGCTTAGTGTTATGGTTAGGGTTAGGGTTATGGTGAAGGTTAGAGTGTGGGTTGGGGTGAGGTTTAGGGTTCGGGTTAGGTTTGGGTGAGGGTTAGGGTAGGGTTAGGGTTAGGTTGAGGGTAAGGGTTAGGATGACAGTTAGGGTGAGGGTGAGGGTTAGGGTTAGGTTTATGGTTAGGGTGAGGGTTAGGGTGAGGGTTAGGTTTAGGTTTAGAGTGAGGGTTAGGGTGAAGGTTAGGGTTAGGGTTTGGGTTAAGGTGAGGGTTAGGGTGAGGGGAAGGTGTAGGGTTAGGGTTAGAGAGAGGGTGAGGGTTAGGGTTATGGTGAGGGTAAGGGTTAGGCTGAGGGTTAGGTTGAGAGTGAGCATTTGTGTTAGCATCAGGGTTGGGTTAAGGGTGAGGGTTAGGGTTAGGCTGAGGGGTAGTTTTAGGGTTAGGGTGAAGGTTAGGGTTAGAGTTAGGGTTAGGCTTAGGGTGAGGTTAAGGTTTAGGTGAGGGTGAGGGTGAGGGTTATTGTTAGCCACAGGGTGAGGGTGAGGGTTAGGGTTAGGGTTAGGGTGAGTGTGAGTGTGAGGGTTAGGTTTAGGATTATGGTTAGGGTTAGGCTGAGGTTGAGGGTATGAGTGAGGCTCACCCTAGCCCTCACGGCTAGGGTTAGGGTGAGTGGTAGGTTTAGGGTTAGATTTAGGGTGAGGTTTAGGTTTAATGAGAGGTTTAGGGTGATTGTAAGTGTTAGAGTGAGGGTTAGGGTGAGAGTGAGGTTTAGGAAGATGTTTAAGCTGAAGGTGAAAGTTAGGGAGTGTGAGAGGTTTTGGGTGAGAATGAGGGATATGGTTTGGTTGAGGGTGAGGGTTAGGGTGAGAGTAAGGGTTAGGGTGATGTTTAGGGTGAGGGTTAGGGTTCAGGGAATGGGTAGGGTTAGGGTGTAGGTGAGGGTTAGTGTAAGGGTGAGGCTTAGGGTGACCATGAGGGATAGGGTTCAGGGGAGGATTAGGGTGAGGGTTAGGGTTCAGATTCAGGTTAGGGTGAGTGTTAGGGTTAGGTTTAGGATGAGGGTTAGGCTTTTTGTGAGGGTTAGGGTTAGGGTTCGGGTTAGGGTTAATGTGAGGATAAGGGTTAGGGTAAGGGTTAGAGTGAGACTGAGTGTTAGGGTTAGCCTTAGGGTTAGGGTTAAGGTTAGGGTGGGGGTTAAGGTGAGGGTTAGTATGAGGGTTAGGGTTGGGTGAGGGTTAGGGTGATTGTAAGGTTTAGGGTGAGGGTTAGGTTGAGGTTGAGGAATAGGGTTTTTGTGAGGGTAAGGTTTAGGTTTAGGGTTAGGTTGAGGGTTAGGGTTAGCATTAGTGTTATGGTGAGGGTGAGAGTTAGGGTGAGGGTGAGGGGTAAACTGAGGGTTAGGGTTATGGTTAGTGTTAGGGTGTGGGTTAGAGTTAGGGTTAGGGTGAGGGTGAGGGTTAGGGTAAAGGTTAGTGTCACTGTTAGGGTGAGGGTGAGGGATAGGGTTAGCATTACGGTTAGGGTTAGGTTTAGGTTGAGTGTTACGTTTAGGGTGAGGTTGAAGGTTAGGGTTAGCATTAGGGTAAGGGTTAGGGTTAGGGTGCAGGTTAGGTTTAGGGTTACAGTGAGGGTGAGGGTCAGGGTTAGGGTTAGGATTAGGTGTAGGTTTAGGGTGAGGTTGAGGGTGATGGTGAGCATTAGGGTGAGAGTGAAGGTGAGGGTTAAGTTTACGGTTATGTTTAGGGTGAGGTCTACGGTGAGGGTGAGGGCTATGGTGAGGGTGAGGGTGAAGGTGTGGTTCTCGGTTTGGAAAGGGTTAGGGTTAGGTTTAGGGTGAGGATTAGGGTGAGGGTGAGGTTTAAGGTGAGGGTTAGGGTTAGGGTGAGGGTCAGGGTTAGGGTTAGGGTGAGGGTTAGGGTTAGGGGGATGTTTAGACTGAGGGTGAGCGTGAGAGTGAGGGTTCGGGTGAGGGTGTGGGTTATGGTGTTGCTGAAGGTTAGGGTGAGAGTGAGGGTTCGGGTTAGCGTGAGGGTTAGGGTGTTGGTGAGGTTTCGGATTAGGGTTAGTTTTAGGGTTAGGTTGAGGTTTAGGGTGAGGGTGAGGGTTAGGGTTAGGGTTAAGATTAAGGTTAGGGTTAGGGTGAGGGTTAGGCTGAGGGTTATGGTTAGGTTGAGGATTAGGGTGAGAGTGAGGGTTAGGGTTTGATTAAGGGTTAGGTTGAGGTTTAGGGTAAGGGTTAGGGTTAGGGTTAGGGTTAGGGTGAGTGTGAGTGTTAAAGTTAGGGTTAGGGTGAGGGTTATGGTTGGGGTTAGGGTTAGGGTGAAGGTGAGGATGAGGGTGAGGGTTAGTGTGAGTGTTAGGGTGTGGGTTACGGTTAGGTTTAGGGTGAGGGTTAAGGTGAAGGTGAGTGTTAAGGTGCGGGTTAGGTTTAGGGTCAGATTGAGTGTGAGGTTTACGTTTAGGGTTACCCTTAGGGTTATGGTGAGGGTATCAGTTAGGGTGAGATTTAGGGTGAGGGTGAGTGTTTGGGTTAGCGTTAGGGTTAAGTTGAGATTAGGGTGAGGGTTAGAGTTAGGGTGAGGATTAGGGTTAGGGTTAGGGTGAAGTTTAGGTTTAGGGTGTGGGTTAGGGATAGGTTTATGGATAGCGTGAGAGTTAGGTTTATAGTTAGGGTTCAAGTTAGAGTGAGTGTGAGTGTGAGCGTTAGGTTTAGGATTAGGCTGAGGGTGTGGGTGAGGGTGACGGTGAGGGTTAGGTTTAGGGTAATGTTTAGGGTTAGGGATAGGTTGAGGGTTAGGGTTAGGGTTAGGATGAGGGTTAGGGTGAGGATTATGGTTAGGGTTAGGGTGAGGGTTAGGTTTAGTTTGATTTTTAGGGTTAGTGTGAGGGTAAACGTTAGGGTGAGGGATAGGGTGAGGGTGAGGGATAGGTTTAGTGTTAGTGTTAGGGTGAGCATTTGGGTGAGGATTAGGATTAGGTTTAGGGTTAGGGTTAGGGTTAGGGTTGAGTTTAGTGTTAGGTTTAGGGTGAGGTTTAGTGTTAGGTTTAGGGAGAGGATTAGAGTTAGTGTGAGGTTTAGGGTTATGTTTAGGGTTAGTGTGAGGATAAGGGTTAGGTGAGGGTTAGGGTGCGGGTGAGGGATAGGGTTAGTGTAAGGGTTAGGTTGACTGTTTGGTGAAGGTTAGGTTTAGGTTTAGGGTTAGGGTGAGGGGTAGGCTGAGGGTAAGTGTTAGGGTGAGGTTTCAGGTGAGGTTGAGTATTAGGCTTAGAATTAGTCTTAGGGTGAAGGTTAGGGTTAGGTATAGCATTAGGGTTAGGGTTAGGGTGAGGGTGAGGGTTAGGATTAGGGTAAAGTTGAGGGTGAGGTTTAGGGTTAGCATTAGGTTTAAGGTTAGCGTTAGACTGAGGGTTAGGGTGAGGATTAGGGTTAGGATTAGGTTTAGGGTGAGGCTGAGGTTGAGGATGAGCTTGAAGGTGAGGTTTTGGGTTAGGGTTAGGTTTAGGATGAGGGCTAGGGTGAGGGTGAGATTTAGGGTGAGGGTTAGGGTGAGGGTGAGTTTGAAGTTGAGGGTTAGCGTTAAGGTGAGGTTTAGGTTTAGGGTTAGGCTGAGGGTTAGGGTTAGGCTGATGTTTAGGGTGAGGGTGAGGTTGAGGGTGATTTTTAGGGTATAAGTGAGGGTTAGTTTTAGGGTGAGGGTTAGGGTGACGGTGAGGGTTAGGGTGAGGTTGTGGAAAAGGGTTAGGGTTAGGTTCAGGGTGAGGGTTAGGTTTAGTGTTAGGGTTAGGGTGAGGGTTCGGGTTAGTGTGAGGGTTTGTGTTTGTGTTAGTGTGAGGAAAAGGTTTAGGGTGAGGATTAGGATGAAAGTAAGAGTTAAGGTTAGGTATAGTGTTAGGGTTAGGGTGAGGTTTAGGGTTAGGATTAGGGTTAGGGTTAGGTTGAGGTTGAGGGTTAGAATTAGGGTTAGGTTGAGGGTTAGGTTTGGGGTGAGTGTTAGGGTTTCGGTTAGGGTGAGGGTGAGGTTGAGGTTTCGGTTTCGGGTGAGGGTTAGTGTGTGGGTGATGGTTAGTGTTTGGGTGAAGTTTAAGGTGACGGTGAGTGTTAGGATGAGGTTTAGGATTAGGGTGAGAATTAGAGATAGGGATAGGGTTAGGGTTAGGGTTTGAGTTAGGGTGAGTATGAGGGTAAGAGTTAGGGTTAGGATTAGGGTTACGGTTAGTGTTAGGCAGAGGGTGAGGGTGAGGGTGAGGGTTAGGTTAGGGTGACATTTAGGGTTAAGGTTAGGGTGAAAGGTAGGGTTAGGATTAGGGAGATTCTTAGGGTTAGGGTGAGGGTTTGGGTTAGTTTGAGGGTTAGGGTGAAGGTAAGTTTGAGATTGAGGGTTAGGGTGAGGTGATGGTGATGGTGAGGGTTAGAGTTAGGATTCTGGTTAGGGTTAGGGTGAGGGTTAGGGTTAGGTTTAGGGTTAGGGTGAGGGTAAGGTTGAGGGTTAGGTTTAGGTTTAGGGTGAGGGTTAGGGTTAGGGTTAGGTTTAGGGTGAGGGTTAGTGTTAGGGTTAGGGTGAGGGTGAGGGTGAGGTTTAGGTTTAGGGTGAGGGTTAGGGTGAGGGTTAGTGTGAGGTTTAGGTTTAGGGTAAGGGTAAGGGTTAGGTTCAGGGTGAGTGTTAGTTTTAGGTTTAAGTTTAGGGTTAGAGTGATGCTGAGGGTTAGGGTTAGGGTTAGTGTGAGGATGAGGGTTAGGGTGAGGATTAGGGTGAGGATGAGAGTTAGGCTTAGCATAAGGTTTAGGGTGAGGGTTAGGGTTAGGGTTAGGGTTAGGTTAGGGTAAGGGTTAGGGTTAGCGTGAGGTTTAGGGGTAGGGTGATGTTTAGGGTGACGGTGAGGGTTAGGGTCAGGGTGAGGTTGAGCGTGAGGGTTAGGGTGAGGGTGAGCATGAGTGGGAGGGTGACCATGAGGGTTAGCATTAAGGTTAGATTTAGGGTGAGGATAAGAGTTAGGGTACTATTAGGTTTAGGGTAAGGGTTTGGCTGAGCGTGAGGGTGAGGGTGAGGGTTAGGGTTTCGGTTAGGTAAGGGTTAGGGTTATGTTTAGGGTGAGGATTATGGTGAGGGTGAGGATTAGGGTTAGGTTGAGGGTTAGGCTTAGTGTGAGGGTTACGGTTAGGGTTAGGGTTAATGTGAGGTAAGGGTTAGGATGAGCGTTAGGTTGAGAGTGAGGGTTAGGGTTAGCGTTAGGGTTAGGGTGAAGGTTAGTGTGGGGGTTAGGGTGTGGTTTAGGGTTCGGGTTAGTGTTGGGTGAGGGTTAGGGTGAGCGTAAGGTTTAGAGTGAGGATTTGGTTGAGAGTGAGGGATAGAGTTATGGTGAGGGTAAGGGTTAGGGTTAGGGTGAGAGTGAGAGTGATGGTAAGGGTAAGGGTTAGGGTCTAGGTTACTGTGAGTGTGAGGGTTAGGGGTAGCATTAGGGTTAGGGTTTGGTTTAGGTTGAGTGTTAGGGTTAGGGTTAGGTTTAGGTTTAGGGTGAGGGTAAGGGTTAGGATGACAGTTAGGGTGAGGGTGAGGGTTAAGTTTAGGTTTAGGTTTAGGGTGAGTTTGAGGGTGAGGGTTAGGGTTAGGGTTAGGGTGAGGCTTAGGGTGAAGGTTAGGCTTAGGGTTAGGCTTTGGGTTAGGGTGAGGTTTAGGGTGAGGGGAGGGGGTAGGGTGAGGGTTAGGGAGAGGGGAGGGATAGGGTTATGGTGAGGGTAACTGTTAGGCTGAGGCTTAGGTTGAGAGTGAACATTTGAGTTAGCATCAGGTTTGGGTTGAGGTTGAGGGTTAGACTTACGCTGAGGGGTAGTTTAAGGGTTTGGGTTAGGGTTAGGTTTCGGGGGAGGTTTAGGTTTAGACTTAGGGTGAGGGAGAGGATTAGGTTTAGGCTAAGGGTGAGTGTGAGTGTGAAGGTAAGGTTTAGGATTAGGTTTAGGGTCAGGCTGAGGTTGAGGGTATGAGTGAGGGTGAGGGCTAGGGTTAGTGGTAGAGGTAGGGTTAGGGTTAGGTTTAGAGTTAGTATTAGGGTTAGGGTTAGGATTAGGCTGAGGGTGAGGGTGAGGGTGAGGGTGAAGATGAGGTTTAGGTTTAGGGTTAGGATTAGAGTTAGGTTTATGTTGAGCGCTAGGATGAGGGTGAGGGTTAGGGTTAGAGTTAGGGTTAGGGTGAGGCTTAGGGTGAGGGTTGAGTGTTAGGGTTAAGCTTAGGTTGAGGTTGACGGTTAGGATTAGGGATAGGGATAGGGTTAGGCTGAGGTTGAGGATGAGGGTGAGGTTTAGGGTTAGGGTTACGGTTAGGGTGAGGGCTAGGGTGAGGGTGAGTGTTAGGGTGAAGTTGAGTGTGAGGGTGAGGGTCTTGGTTAGGTAATGTTAGGGTTAGGGTGAGGATTAGGTGAGTGTTAGGGTGAGGGTGTGGGTTCGGTTGATGGTGAGGGTTCGGGTTAGCATTAGTGTTAGGGTTAGGTTTAGGTTGAGTGTTAGGGTTAGGGTTAGGGTTAGGGTGAGGGTATGTGTTAGGGTGAGGGTTATGGTGAGGGTGAGGGATAAGGTTAATGTTAGGGTTAGGGTGAGCATTTGGATGAGGGTTAGGTTTAGGGTTAGAGTGAGGGTTAGGGTTAGCGTTGAGTTAAGGGTTAGCGTTAGTGTGAGGTGTAGGTTTAGGGTTAGGGTTAGTGTGAGGATAAGGGATATGGTGAGGGTTAGGGTGAGGGTGAAGGATAGGGTTACTGTAAGGGATAGGGTGAGTGTTTGGATGAGGATTAGGTTCAGGTTTAGGGTTAAGGTGAGGGTTAGGATGAGGGTAAGTGTTAGGGTGATGTTTAGGTTGTGGTTGAGTATTAGGGTTTGCATTAGTCTTAGTGTGAGGGTTAGGGTTAGGTATGGCATTAGGCTTAGGGTTAGGGTTAGGGTGAGGGTTAGGATTAGGGTTAAGTTGAGGGTGAGGTTTAGGGTTAGCATTAGGTTTATGGTTATGGTTACAGTGAGGGTTTGGGTGAGGGTTAGGTTTCGGATTAGGTTTAGGGTTAGGGTGAGGCTGAGGTTGAGGATGAGGTTGAGGTTGAGGGTTAGGGTTAGGGTTAGGCTTAAGGTGAGGGCTAGGGTGAGGGCAAAGGTTAGGATGAGGGTTAGGGTGAGGGTGCGGTTTTCGGTTAGGAAATGGTTAGGATTAGGTTTAGGGTGAGGATTAGGCTGAGGGTGAGGTTGAAGGTGAGGGTTAGGGTTAAGGTGAGGGTTAAGGTTAGGGTTAGGGTGAGGGTTAGGGTTAGGGTGATTTTTAGGGTGAGGGTGAGGGTGAGTGTTAGGGTGTAGTTGAGGGTTAGGGGTAGGGTGAGGATTAGGGTGACAGTGAGGGTTAGGTTGAGGGTTAGAGCTAGTGTGAGGGTTAGGATTAAGGTTACTGTGAGGAAAAGGGTTAGGGTGAGGATTAGGATGAGACTAAGATTTAGGGTTATGTTTAGCATTAAGGGTAGTGTGAGGTATAGGGTTAGAGTTCGGGTGTAGGTTAGGTTGAGGGTGAGAGTTAGAGTTAGGGTTAGGGTGAGGGTTAGGGTTGGGGTGAGTGTTAGTGTTACAGTTAGGGTGAGGGTTTGGTTTCGGGTGAGGGTTAGGGTGTGGGTTAGGGTTAAGTTTGTGGTGAGGGTAAGGGTTAGCGTGAGATTTAGGGTGAGGGTTAGGGTTAGGTTGAGGGTTAGGGTGACAGTGAGGGTTAGGGTCAGGGTTAGGCTTAGTGTGAGGGTTAAAGTGAGGGTTAGGGTTAGGGTTGGGGTTAGTTTTATGTTTATAGTGAGGGTAAGGGTTAAGGTGAGGTTTAGGCTGATGGGTACGTTTAGGGTAAGGGTGAGGGAGAGGGTGAGGGTAAGGTTTAGTGTGAGGGGTAGGGTGAGGTTGAGGGTTAGGGTTAGCCTTAGGGTTAGGGTTTGGGTTAGGGTGAGGGGTAGGGTTAGGGTTAGGGTGAGGATGAAGTTTCGGGTTAGCATTAGGTTTAGGGTTAGGTTGAGTGTGAGGGTTAGGGTTAGGTTTAGGGTGAGTGTTAGGTTCAGGTTTAGGGTCAGGGTTAGAGTGAGAGTTAAGGTTAAGGTGTGGGTTCCAATTAGGGTGAGGGTGAGCCTAAGGATTCGGGTGAGGTTTAGGGTATGGGTGAGGGTTAGGGTTTGAATTAGAGATAGGGTTAGGGTGAAGGTGAGGGTGAGGGTTAGGGTTAGAGTTAGGGTTTGAGTGAGGGTCAGGGTGAGGGTGAGGGTTAGGTTTAGGGTTAGGATTAGTGTAAGGTTGAAGGCTAGATGAGGGTGAGGGTTAGGGTTTGGGTTAGGGTGAGGGTAAGTATTAGGGTGATGGGTAGGGTTAGGGTTGGGATGAGGTTGAGGTTTAGGTTTAGTGTGAGGGTGTGGGTTAGGGTTAGGGTAAGGTTAAGGTTTAGAGTGAGAGTTAGGGTGACATTGAGTGTTAGGGTTAGCCTGAGTGTGAGGGTGAGGGTTAGGGTGATGTTTAGGGTGACAGTGAGGTTTAGGATGAGGGTTAGGTTTAGGTTTAGTGTTAGCGTTACAGTGAGGGTTAGGGTCAGGGTTAGGATTAAGGTGAGGGTTAAAGTGAGGGTGAGGGTTAGGTTTAGGTTTAAGGTATGGGTTATGGTTAGGGTTAGGATTAGGGTGAGGTTTAGGGTGAGGGGTTGAGTCAGGGTTAGTGTGAGGTTTAGGGTTAGTGTGAGGTTTTGGGTTAGGTTTAGGGTAAGTGTGAGGATAAGGGCTAGAGTGAGGGATAGGGTTATTTTTAGGGTTAGGGTGAGGGTGAGGGTGAGGGTGAGGGTTCGGTTAGGGTGAGGGTTAGGGTGAGGGTTAGGGTTAGGGTAAGGCATAGGGTTGGGGTTAGGGTAAGGAGGCATGTGAGGGTGATGGTTAGTGTTAGGTTTATGGTGAAGGTGAGGGTTTGGTTTAGGATTAGGGTTAGGGTTAGTTTTAGGGTGAGGGTGAGGGTTAGGTTTAGGATTAGGGTTAGGGTTAGGCTTAAGGTGAGGGTGAGGGTGAGGGTGAGGGTTAGGGAGAGGATTAGGGTTAGGTTTAGGGTTAGGGTGAGAGTGAGGGTTAGGTTGAGGTGAGGGTTCGGGTTTGGGTGAGGGTGAGGGTTAGTGTTAGAGTTAGGGTGAGGTTAGGGTTAATGTGAGGGGTAGGGTTAGGGTTAGGGTGAGGGTGAGGTTTAGGTTTAGTGTGAGGGTTAGGGTTAGTATTAGGGTTATGGTAAGGTTAAGGGTTAGAGTGTGGTTTAGGGTAAGAGTGAGGGTTAGGGTTAGCGTGAGTTGGAGGGTGAGGGTTAGGGTTAGGGTGAGGGTTAGAGTGAGGGAGAGGCTTATGTTTAGGGTTAAGGTGAGGGTTAGGATGAGGGTAAGGTTTAGGGTGAGGTTGAAGGTTAGGGTGAAGGTGAAGTTTAGGGTTAGGGTTAGGTTTAGGGTGTGGGTTAAGATGAGGGTGAGGTTTAGGGTGAGGTTGAAGGTTAGGGTGAGGGTGAGGTTTAGGGTTAGGGTTAGGTTTAGGGTGAGTGTGAGGGTTAGGTTTAAGATTAGTGTTAGTATGATGGTGAGGGTGAAGTTTACAGTTAGTGTTAGCTTTGGGGCGAGGGTGAGCCTGAGGGTGAGGTTTAGGGTGTGGGTGACAGTTAGATTTAGGGTGAGGGTTAGGGTGATGGTGAGGGTTAGGTGAGGGTGAGATGTAGGTGTTAGAGTTAGGCTGAGGGTTAAGATCAGAGTCATGATTAAGGTGAAGGTTAAGGTGAGGTTTAGGGTTAGGGTTAGGTTTAGGGTTAGTGTGAGGATTAGGTTTAGGGTGAGGGTAAGCTTTAGGGTGAGGGTTAGACTGAGGGTGAGGGATAGGTTTAGTGTTAGTGTTAAGGTGAGCATTTGGGTGAGGGTTAGGTTCAGGGTTAGGGTTAGGGTGAGTGTTAAGGTGAGGGCAAGTGTTAGGGTTAGGTTTAGGTGGACGGTGAGGGATAGGGTTATGGTGAGGTGAGGGTGAGGGTGAAGGTGAGGGTTAGGGTTAGCGTTAGGTTGAGGGGAAGTTATAGGTTGAGGGTAAGTACTAGAGTTAGGCTGAGGGTGAGGGTGATGTTGAGGTTTAGGGTTAGGGTAAGGGTTAGGGTTAGTGTGAGCGTTAGTGTTAGGCTTAGGGTTAGGGTTAGTGTGAGGGTAAGTGTTAGGGTGAGGGTTTGGGTTAGGGTGAGTGTTATGGTTAGGGTGAGGGTTAGGGTCAGGTTTATTTTTAGGGTTAGTGTTATGATAACGGTGAGGGTGAAGGTGAGGGTTAATGTTAGGGTTAGGATGAGATTTAGGTTTAGGTTTAGGATGAGCGTTAGGCTGAGGGTTAGGTTTAGGGTTAAATGTGAGGGTTAGGGTTAAGGTTATGGTGAGGGGGAGGATTCGGGTTAGGGTTAGCTTGAGATTAGGGTTAGAGTTAGGGTGAGCGTGAGGGTTAGGGTGAGGCATAGGGTTAGGGTTAGGGTGAGGGTGAGGGTTAGGTTTAGGGTGAGGGTTAGGGTTAGGGTTAGGGTGAGGGTCAGGGTTAGGTTTAGGGTGAGGGTTAGGGTTAGGGTTAGGGTGAGGGTGAGGGTTATGGTTATGGTAAGGGTAAGGGTGAGGATGAGGGTGATTGTTAGGGTTAGGTTTAGGGTGAGGGTGAGCGTTAGATTTAGGATGAGGGTTAGGGTGAGGGTGAGGGTGAGGGTTACAGTTAGGATTAGGTTTAGGGTGAGGGTTGGGATTATGTTTAGGATTAGGGTTAGGGTTAGGCTTAGGGTGAGGGTCAGGGTGAGGGTGAGGTTGACGGTGAGGGTTAGGGTAAGGGTTAGGTTTACGGTAAGGGTGAGGGTGAGGGTTAGGGTTAAGGTGAGTGTGAGGTTTAGGGTTAGAGTTAGGGTTAGCGTGAGGGTTTTGATTAGCGTTAGGGTTAGGGTAATGGTGAGGGTTAGGGTGAGTGTGAGGTTGAGGTTGAGGGTGAGGGTGAGGGTTAGGGTGTGGGTTAGGGTTAGGGTTAAGGTGAGTGTTAGGGTTAAGGTGTGTGTGAGGGTTAGGTTTAGCGTTAGGGTTAGCATGAGGGTTATGGTTAGGGTTAGGTTTAGGGTGATGGTGAGGTTGAGGGTGAGGGTGAGGACGAGGGTTAGGGTGAGGGTGAGCATTAGGGTGAGAGTGTGGGTTCCGTTGAGAGTGAGGTGGAGGGTTATGGTTAGTGTTCGGGTTAGAGTTAGGTTGAGGGTGTGGGTGAGGGTTAGGTTTAGGTTTAGGGTTAGGTTTAGGGTTAGGCTGAGGGTGAGTTTGAGGGTGAGGTTAGGGTTCGGGTTAGGGGGAGGGTTAGGTTAATGTTAGCGTTAGGGTTAGGGTGAGGGATAGGGTTAGGGTTAGGGTTAGGGTTAGGATGAGGGTTAGATTGTGGGGTAGGTTTAGGGTTAGGGTGAGGGTTAGGTTTAGTGTGAGATTTAGGGTTAAGGTTAGGTTCAGGGTTAGGTTTATGGTGAGGAGAAGGGTTAGGGTGATGGCTAGGATGAGTGTGAGGTTTAGGTTTTGGGATAGGTTTAGGGTATGTTTAGGGTGAGGGCTAGGGTGGGTGTGAGTGTTAGGGTTAGGGTTAGGGATAGGGTGAGAATTAGGTTTAGGGTTAGGGTTAGGGTTCAGGTGAGTCTTAGGCTGAGGGGTAGGTTTCGGGATAGGGTGAGGGTTAGGTTTAGTGTGAGGGTTAGTGTTTGGGGTAGGGTTAGGGTTAGGGTTAGGGTGAGGTTTAGGCTGATGGCTAGGGTTACAGTTAGGGTGAGGGTTAGGTTTAGTGAGAGTGTTAGGGTTAGGTTTAGGGTTAGGGTTAGGGTGAGGGTTCGGGTGAGGGTTCGGATTAAAGTGTGGGTGAGGGTTAGTGTTAGTGTGAGGACTAGGTTCAGGGTTAGGGTTATTGTTAGGGTTAGGGTTAGAGTGAGGGTAAGGGTTACGGTTAGGGTTAGGGTTAGGGTTAGGGTTAGGGTTAGGGTTAAGGTTAGGGTAAGGGTTAGGGTTAGTGTTACGGTTAGGGTGAGAGTTTGGGTTAGTGTGAGGGTTAGAGTTAGGGTGAGGGTTAGGGTGAGGTTTAGGATTAGAGTTAGGGTTAGGATTAGGGTTAGGGTGAGGTTGATGTTTAGTGTTAGTGTTAGTGTTAGGGTGCGGGTGAGTTTGAGGGTGAGGGTGAGGTTAAGTGTTAGGGTAGGTTTTGGTTTAGCCAGAGGGTGAGGGTGAGGTTGTTGGTTAGTGTTAGGATTAGGGTGAGGGTGAGGGCTAGGGTGAGGGTGAGGTTTAGGGTGTGGTTGAGGGTTAGGTTTAGGGTGAGGGTTAGGGTGATGGTGAGGATTAGGTGAGGGTGAGATTTAGGTTTAGTGTTAGAGTTAGGCTGAGGATTAAGATCAGGGTCAGGATTAAGGTGAGGGTTAAGGTGAGGGTTAGTGTGAAGTTGAGGGTTAGGGTTTCCTTTACGTCAGGGTTAGGGGTAGGGTAGGGATTAGGGTGAGGTTGAGGGTGAGGGTTTAGTTTACATCAGGGTTAGGGTTAAGCTGAGGTTAGGGTTAGGGTGAGGTTTAGGGTTAGTGTTAGGATTAGGGTTACGGTGAGGGTGATGTTTAGGGTGAGGGTGAGGGTTAAGGAGAGGGTTAGAATGAGGGTCAGGGTTGGGTTAGTGTTAGGGTTATGGTGAGGGTAATGTTTAGGGTGAGGGTGAGGGTTAAGGGGAGGGTTAGATTGTGGGTCAGGGTTAGGGTTAGTGTTAGGGTTAGGGTTAGGATGAGGGTTAGGTTGACGTTTAGGGTTAGGGTTATTGTTAGAGTTAGGGTGAGGGTTAGGCTTAGGTTTATGGTTAGGTTGAGGGTTAGGGTTAGGGTTAGGATTATGGTAAGGGTTAGGGTTAGCGTGAGAGTTAGGTTTAGGGTGATGTTAAGGGTGACCTTGAGGGTTACGGTTAGGGTGAGGTAGAGCCTGAGGATTAGGGTGCGGGTGAGGGTGAGTGAGAGGGTGATGGTGAGGATTAGGGTTAGGGTTAGGTTTAGGTTGAGGGTAAGAGTTAGGGTTTGGATTAGGGTTAGTGTAAGCGTTAAGCTGAGGGTGAGGGCGTGGGTGAGGTTAAGGGTGAGGCTTTCGGTTTGGTAAGGGTTAGGGTTAGGTTGAGGGTGAGGATTAGGGTGAGGGTGAGTGTTAGGTTTAGTTTGAGCGTTACGGTTAGGGATAGGGTTAGGGTGGGGTTTGGGTGAGAGGTAGGGTTAGGGTTAGGATGAGGGTTAGGCTTTGTGTGACCGTTACGGTAAGGGTTAGGGTTATTGTGAGGATAAGGTTTAGGGTGAGGGTTAGGTTGAGACTGAGGGTTAGGGTTAGCGTTAGGGTTATGGTGAAGCATTGGGTGGGGTTTAGGGTGAGGGTTAGGGTTTGGGTTAGGGTTGGGTGAGGGTTACAGTGAGCGTAAGAGTTAGGGTGTGGGTTAGGTTGAGGGTTAGGGATAGGGTTATGGTGAGGGTTAGGGTTAGGGTGAGAGTAAGGGTGAGGTTTAAGGTGAGGCTGAGGGTGAGGCTAAGGGTGAGGGTGAGGGTTAAGTTTAGGGTTAGGTTTATGGTGAGGTCTAGGGTGAGGGTGATATTTTTGGTTAGGAAAGGTTTAGGGTTAGGTTTAGGGTGAGGTTTAGGGTGAGGGTGAAGTTTAAGGTGAGGGTTAGGTTTAGGGTGAGGGCTAGGGTTAGGGTTAGGTTGAGGTTAAGGGTTCGGATGACAGTTAGGGTGAGGGTGAGTGTTAGGCTTAGGTTTAGTGTTAGGGTGAGGGTTAGGGTGAGGGTTAGGTTGAAGTTTAGGGTTAGGGTTAGGGTTCGGGTTAGGGTGAGGGATAGTGTGAGGGGAAGGGGTAGGGTGAGGGCTAGGGAGAGGGTGAGAGATAGGGTTATGGTGAGGGTAAGGGTTAGGCTGAGGCTTAGGTTGAGAGTGAACATTTGTGTTAGCATCAGTGTTGGGTTTAGGGTGAGCGTTAGGGTTAGGCTGAGGGGTAGTTTTAGGGTTAGTGTGAGGGTTAGGGTTAGGGTTAAGGTTAATGTTAGGGTGAGGTTAAGGGTTAGGGTGAGGGTGAGGGTGAGGGTTGGTTAGGGTTAGCCTTAGTGTGAGGATGAGGGTAGGGTTAGGTTTAGGGTGAGTGCGAGTGTGAGGGTTAGGTTTAGGATTAGGGTTAGGGTTAGGGTTAGGCTGAGGTTGAGGGTATGAGTGAGGCTCATGCTAGCCCTCATGGCTAAGGTTAGGGTGAGGGGTAGATTTAGGGTTAGAGTTAGGGTGAGGCTTTTGTTTAGTGTGAGGGTTAGGGTTTGGGTAAGGGTTAGGGTGATGGTAAGTGTTAGGGTGAGAGTGAAGGTTAAGTTTAGCCTAAGTGTCATGTTGTGTGTTAGGGTAAGGGTTAGGGTTAGGGTTAGGGTTAGGGTGAGGGTGAGGGTTATGGTTAGGGTTAGGGTGAGTGTTAGGTTTAGGGTGATGTTTAAGGTGAAAATGAAAATTAGGGAGAGTGAGAGGGTTTGGGTGAGGGTGAGGGTTAGGTTGTGGGTGAGATTGAGGGTGTGGGTTTGGGTGAGGGTGAGGGTTAGGTTGATGTTTAGGGTGACGTGAGGTTTAGGGTGAGAGTTAAGCTTCAGGGAATGGAAAGGGATAGGGTGTAGGTGAGGGTGAGGCTTAGGGTAACCATGAGCTTTAGGGTTCGCGGGAGGATTAGGGTTAATGTTAGGGTTCGGGTTAGGGTTAAGGTTAGGGTTAGGGTGAGTATTAGGGTGAGAGGTAGGGTTAGGTTTAGGATGAGGTTTAGGCTTAGTGTGAGGGTTACGGTTAGGTTTAGGGTTAGAGTTAGTGTGAGAAAAAGAGTTAGGGTGAGACTGATGTGTAGGGTTAGCCTTAGGGTTAGGGTGAATGTTAGGGTGGGGGTTAGGGTGAGGTTTAGGGTTAGGGTTAGGGTTGGGTGAGGGTTAGGGTGAGTGTAAGGGTTAGGGTGAGGGTTAGGTTGAGGTTGAGGGATAGGGTTATGGTGAGGGTAAGGGTTAGGGCAACGGTTAGGGTGAGGTTGATATTTAGGCTTATCATTAATGTTAGGGAGATGGTGAGTGTTAGGGTGAGGATGAGGGTTAAGCTGAGGGGTAGGATTAGGGTTAGGGTTAGAGTCAGGGTTAGGGTTATTGTTAGGATTACGGATAGGGTGAGGGTGAGGGTTTGGGAAAGGGTGAGGGTCAGGGTTAGGATGAGGGAGAGGGTTAGGGTTACCATTAGGGTTAGGGTTAGGTTTAGGTTGAGTGTTAGGGTTAGGGTTAGGGTGAGGTTGAGGGTTAGGGTTAGCATTACTGTTAGGGTTAGGCTTATGTTGCAGGTTAAGGTTAGGTTTAGAGTGAGGGTGAGGGTTAGGGTTAGGGTTAGGATTAGGTTGAGGGTTAGGGTGACGCTGAGGGTGAGGGTGAGGGTGAGCGTGAGGGTCAGGGTTAAGTTTAGCGTTAGGTTTAGGGTGAGGGCTAGGGTGAGGGTCAGGGCTAAGGTGAGGGTTAGGGTGAAGCTGAGGTTTTCGGTTAGGAAAGGTTTAGATTTAGGTTTAGGGTGAGTATTAGGGTGAGGGTGAGGTTTAAGTTTAGGGTTAGGGTTAGGGGGAGGGTTAGGTTTAGGGTTAAGTTGAGGGTTAGGGTTAGGGTGATGTTTAGGGTGAGGGTGAGGGTGAGAGTAAGGATTCGTTTGAGGGTGTGGCTAAGGGTGTTGGTGAAGGTTAGGGTGAGAGTGAGGGTTCGGGTGAGGGTGAGAGTTAGGGTGTTGGTGAGGGGTAGGGTTAGGGTGAGGGTTAGGGTGAAGGTGAGGGGTACGGTCAGGTTGAGGGTTAGGATTACGGTAAGAGTGAGGGTTAGGTTTAGGGTGAGGGGTAGGGTGAGGGGTAGGGTTAGGGTTAGGGAGAGGGTTAGGTTTAGCGTTAGGATTAGGGTGAGTGTTATGGTTAGAGTTAGGGTGAGGGTTGGGGTGAGGGTTATGTTTAGGTTTAGGGTGAGGATTAGGTTTAGTGTGAGGGTTAGTGTTAGGGTTAGTGTAAGGATCAGGATTAGGTTGAGGATTAGGGTGAGAGTGAGGGTGAGGGTTAGATTAAGGTTTAGGGTGAGGGTTAAAGTTAGGGTTAGTGTGAGGGTTAGGGTTGGGGTGAGGTTTAGGGTTAGGATGAGGGTGAGGGTTAAGGTGAGGGTGAAGTTTAGGGTGAGGGTGAGGGTTAGGGTTAGGGTGAGCGATAGGGTGAAGGTTAGGGTTAGGGTGAGTGTGAGAATTAGGGTTAGGGTTACTCTTAGGGCTATGGTGAGGGTTTGGGTTAGGGTGAGGTTTAGGGTGAGGGTGAGGTTTAGGGTTAGCGTTAGGGTTAAGGTGAGAGTTAGGGTGAGAGTTAGGGTTAGGGTGAGGTTAAGGGTTAGGGTTAGGGTTAGGTTTAGGGTAATGTTTAGGGTTAGGGTGTGCATTAGGAATAGGTTTATGGTTAGGGTGAGGGTTAGGTTTAAGGTTAGGGTTCAAGTTAAGGTGAGTGTGAGGGTGAGGGTTAGGGTTAGGATTAGGGTTCGGGTTAGTGTTAGGCTGAGGGTGAGTGTGAGAGTTAGGGTTAGGGCAATGTTTTGGGTTAGGGTTAGTTTGAGGGTTAGGTTTAGGGTTAGGAAAAGGTTTAGGGTGAGGATTATGGTTAGGGTTAGGGTGAGGGTTAGGTTTAGTGTGAGGGTTATGGTTAGGTTTAGGGTGAGGGTGTGGGTAGAGGTTAGGGTGAGGGTCAGGGTGAGGGTGAGGTTTAGGGTAAAGTTTAGGGTGAGTGTTTGGGTGAGTTTTAGGTTTAGGGTTAGGGTTAGGGTGAGGGTTAGGATGTGGGTAAGGTTTTGTGTGAGGTTTAGGTTGTGGTTGAGTATTAGGGTTAGCATTAGTCTTAGGGTGAGGGTTAGGGTTGGGTATAGCATTAGGGTTAGGGTTAGGGTTAGGGTGAGGGTTAGAATTAGGGTTAAGGTGAGGGTGAGGTTTAGGGTTAGCATTAGGTTTACAGTTAGGGTTAGAGTGAGGGTGAGGCTGAGGTTTAGCGTTAGGAATATGTTTAGGGTTAGGGTGAGGCTGAGGTTGAGGATGAGGTTGAGTTTGAGGGTTAGGGTTAGGGTTTGGCTTAGTGTGAGGGCTAGAGTGAGGGCGACGTTTAGGGTGAGGGTTAGGGTGAGGGTGCGGTTTTTGGTTAGGAAAGGGTTAGATTTAAGTTTAGGGTGAGGATTAGGCTGAGGGTGTGGTTGAAGGTGAGGGTTAGGGTTAAGGTAAGGTTTAGGGTTAGGGTTAGGCTGAGGGTTAGGGTTAAGGTGATGTTTAGGGTGAGGGTGAGGTTGGGGGTGAGGGTGAGGGTTAGGGTGTAGATGAGGGTTAATGTTAGGTTGATGCTGAGGGTTAGGGTTAGTGTGAGGGGTAGGATTAGGGTTAGTGTGAGGAAAGGGTTAGGGTGAGGATTAGGATGAGAGTAAGAGTTAGGGTTAGGTTTAGACTTAGGGTTAGGGTGAGGTATAGGGTTAGATTTCTGGTTAGGCTTAGGTTGAGGGTGAGGGTTAGACTTAGGTTTAGGGTTGGGGTGAGTCTTAGGCTTACAGTTAGGGTGAGGGTGAGGGTGACGGTGAGGATTCTGGTGAGGTTTAGGCTGTGTGTTAGGGTTAAGTTTATGGTTAGGGTAAGGGTTAGGGTGAGGTTTAGGGTGAGTGTTAGGGTTAGGGTGACATTGAGGGTTAGGGTGACAGTGGGGGTTAGGGTGAGGGTGAGGTTTAGGTTTAGTGTTAGTGTTACAGTGAGGGTGAGGGTCAGGGTTAGGATTAGGGTGAGGGTTAAAGTGAGGGTTAGGGTTAGGCTTAGGTTTAGGGTTAGTGTGAGGATTAGGGTTAGTGTTAGGTTTATAGTGAGGGTAAGGGTTAAGGTGAGGGTTAGGCTCATGTGTATGTTTAAGGTAAGGTTTAGGGAGAGGGTGAGGGTAAGGGTTAGGGTGAGGATTAGGGTGAGGGTGAGGGTTAGGTTTAGCATTAGGGTTAGGTTTTGGGTTAGGATAAGGGGTAGGGTTAATGTTAGGGTGAGGATGAGGGTTAGGGTTAGCATTAGGTTTAAGGTTAGGGTGAGGGTGAGGGTTAGGGTTAGGGTTAGAGTGAGTGTGAGGTTGAGGGTTAGGGTTAGGGGTAGGGAGAAGGTTAAGGTTAAGGTGTGGGTTCCGGTTAGGGTGAGGGTGAGGCTAAGGATTAGGGTGAGGTTTAGGGTCTGGGTGAGTGTTAGGGTTTGAATTAGCGTTAGGGTTAGGGTTAGGGTGAGGCTGAGGGTGAGGGTTAGGGTTAGGGTTAGGTTTAGGGTTAGGGTGAGGGTCAAGGTGAGGGTTAGGGTGAGGGTTAGTTTTAGGGTTAGGGTTAGGGTTAGGATTAGTGTTAGGGTGAGGGCTAGGATGAGGGTGAGGGTTAGGGTTTGTCTTAGGGTGAGGGTAAGTGTTAGGGTGAGGGATAGTGTGAGGGGTAGGGTTAGGGTTACGTTAGGGTGAGGGTTAGGGATAGCGTGAGTGTGAGGGTCAGGGTTAGGGTGAGGGTTCGTGTTAGGTTTAGGATTAGGGTTGGGTTGAGGGTGAGTGTTATGTTTAGGGTTAGGGTGAGGGTTAGGTTTAGGGTGATGTTTAGGGTGAGGTTGAGGGTTAGGGTGACAGTGATGGTTCGGGTGAGGGTGAGGATTAGGGTGTGGATGAGGGTTAGGCTGAGGGTGAGGGTTAGTGTTAGATTTATGGTGTGGGTTAGGGTTAGGGTTAGGATTAGGGTGAGGGGTATGGTCAGGATTAGGGTGAGTTTTGGCGTTAGTGTGAGGTTTAGGGTAAGTGTGAGGATAACGGTTAGGGTGAGGGATAGGGTTATTGTGAGGGTTAGGGAGAGGATTAAGGTTAGGTTTAGGGTTAGGGTGAGAGTGAGGGTTAGGTTGAGGTGAGGGTTCGGGTTTGGGTGAGGTTTAGGGTGATGGTGAGGGTTAGCGTAAAGGTGAGGGTGAGGATCAGAGTAATGCTTAGTGTTAGGTTTAGGGTGAGGGTGATGTTTAGGTTTAGGATTAGGGTTAGGGTTAGGCTTAGTGTGAGGGTGAGGGTGAGGATGAGGGTGAGGCTTAGGTTTAGGGTTATGGTTAGGGTTAGGGTGAGGATTATGGGTATGGTTAGGGTTAGGATTAGCGTTATGCTGAGAGTTAGGGTTAGGGTTAGTGTGCAGGTTAGGTTTAGGGTTAAGGTTAGGGTGAGGGTGAGGGTTTAGTTTAGGTAATGTTTAGGATAAGATTAGGGTGACGTTTAGGATGAGGTTGAGGGTTAAGGTGAGGGTTTCGGTTAGGGTGAGCGTTAGGGTTAGGATTAGAGTGAGGGTTATTGTTAGGGTGATGTTTATGGTGAGGGTGAGGGTGAAGGTTCGGGTGAGGGGGAGGGTTAGGGTTAGGGTTAGCGTGAGGATTATGGTTATGGTTAAGGTGATGGTGAGGGTTAGGTTGAGTGTGAGGTTGAGGGTGAGGGTTAGGATGAGGGTTAGGGTGAGGGTTAGAGTGAGGGTGAGCGTTAGGGTGAGAGTGAGGTTTCGGGGGAGGGTTTGAAGGAGGGGGAGGGTTATGGTTAGGGTTCTGTTTAGAGTTAGGGTGACGGTGTGGGTGAGGGTTAGGTTTAGGATTAGGGTTAGGGTTATGGTAAGGCTGAGGGTGAGTGTGAGGGTGAGGGTGAGGGTGAGGGTTAGGGTGAGGGTTAGGGTTAGGTTTAGAGTTAGGTTGAGGGATAGGGTTAGGGTTAGGGTTAGGATGAGGGTTAGGCTGTGGGGTAGGGTTATGTTTAGAGTAAGGGTTAGGTTTAGTGTGAGTTTTAGGGTAAAGATTAGGGTTGAGTTAGGATTAGTGTGAGGAGAAGGGTTAGGGTGAGGGTTAAGATGCGGGTGAGGTTTAGGGTTAGTTATAGGGTTAGGGTGAGGTTAGGTTGAGGGCTAGGGTGAGTGTGAGGGTTAAGGTTAGGGTTAGGGATAGGGTGAGGTTTAGGTTTAGGGTTAGGGTTAGGGTTATGGTGAGTCATAGGCTGAGTTGTAGGGTTAGGGATAGGGTGAGGGTTATGTTTAGTGTGAGGTTTAGGGTTTGGGGTAGGGTTAGGGTGAGGGCTAGGGTGAGTGTGAGGGTTAGGGTTAGGTTTAGGGATAGGGTGAGGTTTAGATTTAGGGTTAGGCTTCGGGTGAGGTTTAGGCTGATGGGTAGGGTTACAGTTAGGGTGAGTGTTAGGTTTAGTGGGAGTGTTAGGGTTAGTTTTAGCGTTAGGGTTAGGGTTCGGGTTCGGGTGAGGGTTTGGGTTAAGGTGTGGATGAGGGTTAGGGTTAGTGTGAGGACTAGTTTTAGGGTCAGGGTTACTGTTAGGGTTAGGGTTAGGGTGAGGGTAAGGGTTAGAGTTAGGGTGATTGTGAGGGTAAGGGTTAGGATTAGTGTTACCGTTAGGGTGATGGTTAGGGTTAGTGTGAGGGTTAGGGTTAGGGTTAGGTGAAGGTGAGGGTAAGGGTTAGGGTGAGGGTTATGGTGAGGTTGAGGGTTAGGATTAGAGTTAGGGTTAGGATTAGGGTGAGGGTGAGGGTGAGGGTTAGTGTTAGGGTGAGGTTTAGTGTTGGGGTCAGGGTTAGGTTTGGGGTGAGGGTGAGAGTGAGGTTTAGGTTTAGGGTTAGGATTAGGTTTAGGCTGAGGTTGTGGGTGAGGTTGAGGGTTATAGTTAGGGTTAGGGTGAGGGTGATGTCTCGGGTGAAGGTGAGCGTTAGGGTGAAGGTGAGTATAAAGGTTAGTGTGAGGGTTAGGGCGAGGCTGAGGGTTAGGTTTAGGGTGAGGGTTATTGTGAGTGTTAGGGTGAGGGTAAGTGTTAGGGTGATGGTAAGATTGAGTTTGAGGGATAGCATTATGTTGTGGGTAAGGGTTAGTGTGAGGGTTAGGGTGAGGGTTTGGGTTAGAGTGGGGGTTAGGGTTAGGATTAGGTTGAGGGTTAGGGTTTAGGTGATGTTTAGTGTGAGAGTATGTTTTAGGGTGAGGGTGAGTGCTCGGGTGAGCATGAGGTTTAGGATGAGGGTGAGCGTTAGGGTTATAGTTAGGGTTAGGGAGAGGTGTAGGGTGAGCATTAGGGTTAGGATTAGGGTTAGGATTAGGGTTAGAGTGAGGATCAGTGTGAGAGTTAGTTTGTGGGTAAGTGTTATGGTTAGGGTTAGTGTTAGGGCTAGGGTGAGGGTGAGTGTTAGTGTGTAGGTGAGGGTTTTGTTTAAGTTAGGGTTAGGGATAGGGTGAGGATTAGGTTGAGGGTGAGGGTTAAGCTGAGGTTAGGTTTAGGGTGAGGGTTAGGGTTAGGGTGATATTTAGAGTGAGGGTGAGTGTTCCGTGAGGTTGAGGGTGAGGGTTAGTGTTAGGGTTAGGTTTAGGTTGAGGGTGATTGTGGGGGTTAGGATTAGGAATAGGGTTAGGGTCTGGGTGAGGGTCAGTGTGAGGGTGAAGCTTAGGGTTAGGGTTAGGGTTATGGTTATTGTGAAGGTGACGGTTAGTGTGAGGGTTATGATTAGGGTTAGGTTTAGGGTTACAGTAAGGGTAAGGGTTAGGGTGAAGGTTAGGGTGAAGGTGAGGGTTAGGGTTCGGTTAGGGTTAGGGTGAGGGCTAGGGTGAGGGTGAGGGTTAGTGTGAGGGTTTCTTTTAGGTCATAGTTAGGGTTATGGTGAGGATTAGCGTGAGGGTGAGGGTTAGGTTTAGGGTAAGGGTTAGGGTTAGGGTTAGGGTGAGAGTTAAGGTTTGGGTGATGTTTAGGGTGAGGGTGAAGGTTAGGTTGTGGTTGAGGATTAGGGTAAGATTTAGGGTTAGGGTTATGTTGAGGGTGCGGTATAGGGTGAGGTTTATTGTGAGGGTTAGTGTTAGTGTTTGGGTTAGGGTGAGGTTTAGGGTGAGGGTTAAGCTGAGGGGTAGGGTTAAGGATAGAGTGACTGTTAGGTTTAGTGTGAGGATTAGGGTTAGGGTGAGGTTTCGGTTTTGTGTGAGGTTTAGGTTTAGGGTTAGGGTTAGGATGAGTGTTAGGGTTAGGTTGAGGGTGAGGGTGAGGGTGAGGGCTAGGGTTAGAGTTAGTGTGAGGTTTAGTGTTAGGGTGAGCCTTAGGTTTTGCGTGTGGGTTAGGGTTAAAGTAAGGGTTAGGGTGAGGATTAGAGTTAGGGTTAGGGTTAGGGTGAGGGTCAGGGTGAGGGTTAGGTTTAGGGTGAGGGTTAGGTTTAGGGTGAGGGTTAGGTTTAGGGTGAGGGTTAGGGTTAGGGTGAGCATTAGGGTGATGGTGAGGGTTAGGGTGAGGGTGAGGGTTAGGTTTAGAGTTAGGGTTAAGGTGATGTTTGGGGTGAGGTTGAGGGTTAGTGTGAGGGTGAGGGTTAGGGTGAAGGTTAGGTATAGGATTAGGGTTAGGGTGAGTTTTAGGGTTAGGGTTAGAGTTATTGTTAGGGTTAGGGTTAGGATGAAGGTGAGGGTAATTGTTAGGGTTAGGGTTAGGGTTAGGGTGAGGGTGATGTTTAGGGTTAGTGTTAGGATTAGGGTTATGGTTAAGGTAAGGCTGAGGGGGAAGGGGAGTTTGAGGGTGAGGGTTAGGGTTAAGGTTAGGGTTAAGGTGAGGGCTTGAGTTAGGGTGAGGGTTAGGCTGAGGGTGAGGGTGAGGGTTTATGTTAGGTAAAGGTTAGGGTTATGGTCAGGATTAGGGTGAGGATTAAGTTGAGGTTAGGTTCAGGGTTCGGGTTCGGGTTAGGGTTCGGGTTCGGGTTAGGATTAGGGTGATGTTTAGGCTGAGGGTGAGGGTTAGGGTGAGCGTGAGGGCTAGGATTAGGGTTAGGGTTAAGCTTAGTGTGAGGATCAGGGTGAGGGTGAACGTTAGGGTCAGGTTTAGGGTTAGGGTTAGAGTGAGTGTTACGGTTATTGTGAGTGTTATGGTTAGGGTTAGGGTCAGGGTAAGGGTTAGGGTGAGGGTAAGGTTTAGGGTGAGGGTTAGGGTGAGTGTGAGGGTTTGGACTAGGGTTTTTGTTAGGGTTGGGGTGAGGGTTAGTGTTTGGGTGATGTTTTGAGTGAGGGTGAGGGTTAGGGTGAGGATGAGGTTTTGGGTGAGGGTGAGGGCTCAGTTGAATGTGAGGGTTAAGGTGTGGGTGAGGATTAGGCTTAGGGTGAGGGTAAGCGTTAGGGGTAGGGTTAGGGTTAGGTTTAGGGTTAGGGTAAGAGTTAGGGTGAGGGTAAAGGTAAGGGTGAGAATCAGGGGAAGGGTGAGGTTTAGGGTTAGGGTGAGGGTTAGGATAAGGGTGTGGGTAAGTGTTAGGGTAAGGTTTAGGGTGACGGTGAGGGTTAGCATCAAGGTAAGGTTTATGGTTCGGGTTAGGTTGAGGGTTAGGTTTTGGTTAAGTGTTAGGTTGAGGTTTAGGGTGAGGGTGAGGGTTAGGGTTAGGGTGAGGGTAAGTGTTAGGGTTAGGGTTAGGGTGAGTCTTAGTGTTAGGGTTAGCATTAGGGTGAGTGTGAGGGTGAGAGTTAGGGTAAGGATTAGAGTTAGGGTGAGGGCAAGGCTTAGGGTGAGGGTTAGGGTGAGGTTGAGGGTTATGATTAGGGTGAGGGTCAGGGTAAGTGTTAGGGTGAGGACTACGGTTAGGGTTAGGATTAGGATGAGTGTTAGGGTTAGGGTGAGGGTGTAGGTAAGTGTTAGTGTGAGGGTTAGGGTGAGGTTGTGGGTTAGGGTTAGGGTATGGGTAAGGGTTAGGGTGAGGGTAAGGGTTAGATTGAGGGTTAGTTGAGGGTGAGGGTTAGGGTTAGCATTAGGGTTAGGGTGAGGTTGAGGGTTAGGGTGAGGGTTAGGGTTAAGTTTAGGGATAGGGTAAGGATTAGGGTTAGGGTATGGTTTAGTTTTAGTGTGATGTTTAGGTTTAGGGTTAGGATGAGTGTTAGGGTTAGGTTGAGGGTGAGGGTGAGGGTGAGGGCTAGGGTTAGTGTTTGTTTGAGGGTTAATGTTAGGGTGAGTGTTAGGTTTAAGGTGAGAGTTAGGGTTAAAGTAAAGTTTAGGGTGAGGTTTAGCGTTAGGGTTAGGGTTAGGGTGAGGAACAGGGTGAGGGTTAGGTTTAGGTTGAGGTTTAGGTTTAGAGTGAGGGTTAGGGTTAGGGTGAGCGTTAGGGTGATGGTGAGGGTTAGGGTAAGTGTTAGGGTTAGAGTTAGGTTTAGGGTGAGAGTTAGGGTGAGGTGTCGGGATACGGTTAGGTTGAGGGTTAGGGTTAGTGTGAAGGTTAGGGTTAGGGTTAGTGTGAGGATAATGTTTAGGGTTAGGGTTAGTTTTAGGGTGAGAGTTAGATTGAACGTTAGGGTTAGGTTAAGGTGATGTTTAGGGTGAGGTTGAGGGTTAGTGTGAGGGTGACAGTGAGGTTGAGGTTTAGGGTTAGGGTGAGTTTTAGGGTTAGGATTAGGTTTAGACTTATTGTTAGGTTTAGGGTTTGGGTTAGGATGAGGGTGAGGGTTATTGTTAGGGTTAGGGTTAGGGTGAGGGTGGGGTTGAGGGTTAGTGTTAGGATTAGGGTTATTGTTAGGGTAAGGCTGAGGGGGAAGGGGAATTTGAATGTGAGTGTTAGGGTTAAGGTTAGGGTTAGGGTGAGGGCTTGGCTGAGGGTGAGGGTTAGGCTGAGGGTGACGGTGAGGGTTTCGGTTAGTTAAAGGTTAGGGTTATGGTGAGGATTAGGGTGAGGGTGAGGATTAAGCTTAGGTTAGGTTCAGGGTGAGGGTTCGGGTTAGGGTTAGTGTGAGGGTTAGGGTTAGGATGATGTGTAGGGTGAAGGTGAAGGTTAGAGTGAGGGTGAGGTTTAGGGTTAGGGTTAGGTTTAATGTGAGGCTGAGGGTTAGGAATAGGAATAGGATTAGGGTTAGGGTTCAGCTGAGGGTGAGGATCAGGGTGTGGGTGAAGGTCAGGGTCAGGGTTACGTTTAGGGCTAGAGTGAGGGTTATGGTTATTTTGAGGGTTATGGTTAGGGTTAGGGTGAGGGTAAGGGTTAGGGTGAGGGTAAGGGTTAGGGTGAGGGTTAGGGCGAGTGTGAGGGTTTGGAATAGGGTTTGGGTTAGGGTTAGGGTGAGGGTTAGGTTTTGGGTGATGTTTAGAGTGAGGGTGATGGTTAGGGTGAGGATGAGGGTTTGGTTGTGGGTGAGGGTTCTGTTGAGGGTGAGGGTTAGGGTGTGGGTGAAGATTAGGATTAGGGTGAGGGTAGGGTTGAGAGTGAGGGTGAGGGTTAGGGTTAGGGTTTGGGTTAGAGATAGTGTGAGTTTGAGAGTGAGGTTTAGGTTTAGGATTAGGGTGAGGGTTAGGGTTAGGTTGAGGATTAGGTATATTGTTAGGGTTAAGGTAAGGGTGAGGGTGGGTGTTATGGTTAGGTTTAGGGTTAGAGTTGGGGTGAGGGTGAGGGTTATGATTAGGTTAGGATTAGGGTTAGGCTGAAGGTGAAGGAGGGTGAGGGTGAGTGTTAGGTTTAGGGTGAGGTTTAGGTTTACGGTTAGGGTTTGGGTGAGGGTAAGGTTTAGGGCTATGGTTAGGATGAGGGTTAGGCTGAGGGTTAGGGTTAGGATTAGGGTGAGGTTTAGGGCTAGGTTTAGGGTTAGGATAAGGGTTAGACTGAGGGTTAGGGTTAGGGTTAGTGTGAGAGATAGGCTTAGGTTTAGGGTAAGAGTTAGGGTGAGGGTAAAGGTTAGGGTGAGAGTTAGATTGAGGGTGAGGTTTAGGGTAAAATTTAGGTTTAGGGTTAGGGTTAGGCTGAGGGTAAGGGTGTGAGTAAGTGTTAGGCTGAGGTTTAGGGTGAGGATGAGGGTTAGCGTCAAGGTTAGGTTTAGCGTGATGGTTAGGGTTTGGATAAGTGTTAGGGTGAGGTTTAGGGTGAGGGTGAGGGTTAGGGTTAGTGTGAGGGTAAGTGTTAGGGTGCGGGTTAGTGTGAGTCTGAGCGTTAGGGTTAGCATTAGGGTGAAGGTGAGGGTTAGGGTTAGGATTAGAGTTAGGTTGAGAGTAAAGCTTAGTGTGAGGGTTAGGGTGAGGTTGAGGGTTAGTGTTAGGGTGAGTGGGAGGGTAAGTTTTAGTTTGAGGACTAATTTTAGGGTTCAGATTAGGGTGAGTGTTAGGGTTATTGTGAGAGTGAGGGTGAGGGTTAGGTTCAGTATTAGGTTTAGGGTTAGTGTGAGGGTTAGTGATAGGGTTAGGGTTAGGGTGAGGGTCATAGTTAGGGTTAAGGTGAGGGTTAGTCTGAGAGGTAGGGTTAGGGTTAGGGTGAGGGTTAGGCTTAGTGTGAGGGTTAGGGTTAGGTTTAGGGTTAGGGTGAGGGTGAGTTTGAAGGTGAAGGTTTGGGTTAGGGTGAGGGTTAGTGTTAGGGGGAGGGCTAGGTTGGGGGTTAGGGTTTGGGAGAGGGTGAGGTTTTCGGTTAGGTAAGGTTTAGGGTTAGGGTTAGGGTGAGGATTAGGGTGAGGTTTGGGTTAGGTTTAGGGTGAGGGTGAGGGTCAGGCTTAGTGTTAGGATGAGGGTTAGCTTTAGGCTTAGGGTGAGTGTGAGGGTTCGGGTTCGGGTTCGGGTGAGGGTTAGGGTGTGGGTTAAGTTTCGGTTTAGGGTGAGGGTTAGGGTGACGGTGAGTGTTAGGGTGAGGGTGAGGTTGAGCGTGAGGGTTAGGGTTTGGTTTAGGGATAGGATTAGGTTTAGGTTTAGGGTAAGGGTTAGGGTTAGGTTGAGGGTTAGGTTTAGGGTTAGGGTGAGCATTCGGGTTTGGTTTAGGTTTAGGGTAAGGGTTAGGGTTAGGATTAGGGTGAGCCTGAGGGTTAGGTTGAGGGGTAGGTTTAGGGATAGGGTAAGGGTTAGGGTTAGTGTGAGGGTTAGGTTTAGGGTTAGGGTTAAGATGAGGGTGAGGGTGAGGATTAGGGTTAGGGCTAGGGTTAGGGTGAGGGATAGTGTGAGGGTTAGGTTTAGTTTTAGGGTAAGGGTTAGGTTTATGGTGAGGTTTAGTTTCAGGTTTAGGGTTAGGGTGAGGTTGATGCTGAGGGATAGGGTTCGAGTTAGTGTGAGGATAAGGGTTAGGGTGAGGATTAGGGTGAGGGTGAGTTTTAGGTTTAGCATAAGGTTTAGGGTGACGGTTAGGGTTAGGGTTAGGGCTAGGGTAAGGGTTAAGGTTAGGGTAAGGGTTAGGGTTAGGCTTATGGTTACGGTTAGTGTTAGGGTTAGGGTTAGGGTTAGGCTTAGGGTTAGGTTTAGGTTGAGGTTTAGGCTGAGGGGTAGGGTTAGGGATAGAGTGAATCTTAGGTTTAGTGTGAGGATTAGGGTTAGGGTGAGGTTTAGGTTGAGGGTGAGGGTGAGGGTGAGGGCTATTGTTAGGGTTAGTTTGAGCGTTAGTGTTAGGGTAAGCGTTAGGTTTAAGGTGAGTGTTAGGGTTAAAGTAAGGTTTAGGGTGCGGGTTAGCGTTAGGGTTAGGGTTAGGGTGAGGGTCAGTGAGAGGGTTATGTTTAGGTTGAGGGTTAGGTTTAGGGTGAGGGTTAGGGTTAGGGTAAATATTAGGATGATGGTGAGGCTTAGGTTTAGGGTGAGAGTAAGTATTTGGGTTAGGGTTAGGATGAGGGTTAGGCTGAGGCTTAGGGTTAGGGTTAGGGTGAGGTTTAGGGTTAGGATAAGGGTTGGGCTGAGGGTTAGGGTTAGGGTTAGTGTGAGGGTTAGGTTTAGAGTTAGGGTAAGTGTTAGGGTGAGGGTAAATGTTAGGGTGAGAGTTAGGGTGAGGGTGAGGTTTAGGGTTAGGGTGAGGGTTAGGGTCAATTTCAGGTTTAGGGTTAGGGTTAGCGTGAGTGTAAAGTTGTTGGTAAGTGTTAGGGTGAAGTTTAACATGAGGGTGAGGGTTAGTGTCAAGGTTAGGTTTAGGGTTAGGGTTAGGGTGAGGGTTAGGGTTTGGGAAAGTGTTAGGGTGAGGTTTAGGTGAGGGTGAGGGTTAGGGTTAGGGTGAGGGTAAGTGTTAGTGTGAGGGTTACGGTGAGTCTGAGGCTTATGGTTAGCATTAGGGTGAGGGTGAGGATGAGGTTTAGGGTTAGGATTAGAGTTAGGTTGAGGGTATAACTTAGGGTGAGGTTTAAGGTGAGGTTGAGGGTGAGGGTAAGTGTTAGGGTGAGGACTACGGATAGGGTTTGGATTAGGGTGAGTGTTAGGGTTATGGTGAGGGTGAGGGTTAGGTTCAGTATTAGGTTTAGGGTTAGTGTGAGGGTTAGTGATAGGGTTAGGGTTAGGGTGAGGGTTAGTCTGAGAGGTAGGGTTAGGTTTAACATTTGGGTTAGGGTTAGGTTTAGGGTTAGGGTGAGGGTGAGGGTGAGGGTGAGGGTTAGGGTGAGGGTTAGTGTTGGGGGGGCTAGGTTGAGGGTTAGGGTTTGGGTGAGGGTGAGGTTTTCGGATAGGTAAGGTTTAGGGTTAGGGTAGGGTGAGGTTTTTGGTTAGGGTTAGGGTGAGGGTGAGGGTGAGGGTTAGTGTTAGGATGAGGGTTAGGTTTAGGGTTAGGGTTAGGGTGAGGGTGAGGGTGAGGGTGAGGGTTAGGGTGTGGGTTAAAGTTCGGTTTAGTGTGAGGGTTAAGGTGACGGTGATGGTTAGGGTGAGGGTGAGGATTAGGATAAGGTTTAGGGTGAGGGTTAGGGTTAGGGTGAGGATTAGGGCTAGGAGTAGGGTTAAGGTTAGGGAGAGGGTTAGGGTTTGTGTGAAGGTTAGGGTTAGGGATAGAGTTAGGTTTAGTATGAGAATAAAGGTTAGGGTGAGGGTTAGGGTGAGGGTTAGGCTTAGTGTGAGGGTTAGGGTTAGGGTTAGGGTTAGGGTTAGGTTTAGGGTAAGTGTTAGAGTTAGGGTGAGGGTTAGGTTTAGGGTTAGCGTTAGGGTTAAAGTTAGGGTTAGGTTTAGGGTGAGGGTCAGAGTTAGGGTTTGGGTGAGTGTGAGGTTTAGGTTGAGGGGTAGGGTTAGGGTTAGGGTAAGGGACAGGGTTAGGGTGAGGGTTATGTTTAGGGTTAGGTTTAGGGTGAGGGTGAGGGTTAGGGTTAGGGTTACGGTTAGGGTGAGGGTTAAGGTTAGGTTCAGGCTTAGAGTAAGGGTTAGGGTTAGAGTGAGGGTTATGTTTATGGTTAGGGTTAGATTGAGGGTGAGGCCGAGGTTTAGGGTTAGGGTTAGTTTGAGGATAAGGATTAGGGTGAGGTTTAGGGTGAGGTTGAGGGTTAGGGTTAGCATTAGGGTTAGGGTGATTTTTAGGGTGATGGTGAGGGTTAGGGTGAGGGTAAGATTGAGCATGAGGGTTAGGGTGAGTGTGACGGTGATGGTTAGGGTTAGGTTTAGGGTGAGGATAAGGGTAAGGGTTAGGATTACGCTTTAAGGGTTACGCTGAGGTTGAGGGTGAGGGTTAGGGTGAGGGCTATGGTGAGAATGAGGGTTAGGGAGAGGATGAGGGTGAGGTTGATTGTTTTGGTTAGGTAAGATTTAGGGTTATGGTTAGCATGAGGATTAGGGTGGGTTATGAGGTTTAGGCTGAGGGTTAGGGTTAGGGTGAGGGTTAGGGTAAGGCTGAGGTTTAGCGTGAGGGTTAGGGTTACAGTGAGGGTTAGGGTTAGGGTTAGGTTGAGGATGAGGTTTAGGTATAGGTTAAGGGTTCGGGTTATGGTGAGGGTTAGGGTTAGGGCAAGTGTTAGGGTGAGGATGAGCGTTAGGTTTAGGGTCAGGGTGAGGTTTAGGGTTAGGCTTAGGGTTTGTGTAAGAGTTAGATTTAGGGTAAAGGTTAGGGTTAGGGTTAGGATTAGGGTTAGGATTAGGGTTAGGGTGAGGGTTAGTGTTAGGGTTAAGTTTGGGGTTAGGTTGAGGGTACGTGTTAGGGTGAGCGTTAATGGTAGGGTGAGGGTTATTGTTAGGGTGAGGGTTAGGATTACGGTTATTGTTAGGGTGAGAGTTTGGTTTAGGGTTACGGTTAGGGTAGGGGTTAGGGTTAGCGTGAGGGTTAGGTTTAGAGTGATGTTTAGGATGACGGTGAGCATTAGGGTGAGGGTGAGGGTGAAGGTGAGGGTTAGGGTGAGGGATAGGGTGAGGGTTAGGGTTAGGGTTAGGGTTAGGATTAGGGTTAGTGTTAGGGTTAGGGTAAGGTTTAGGCTGAGGGTGAGGGAGAGGATGAGGTTGCGGGTTAGGGTTTCGGTTAGGTAAGGGTTAGGTTTAGGTTTAGGGTGAGGATTATGTTGCGGGGCAGGGTTAGCTTGTGGGTGAGGTTGAGTTTTAGGTTGAGGGTAAGTGTTAGGGTGATGTTTAGGGTGAGGGTGAGTTTTAGGGTGAGAGTTAGGGTTCAGGGAAGGGGAAGGGATAGGGTGTAGGTGAGGGTTCGGGTTCGGGGGCAAATTAGGGTTAGGGTTAGAGTTCAGGTTAGGGTTCAGTTTAGGGTTAGGGTGAGTGTTAGTGTGAGAGGTAGCGTTAGGGTTAGGATGAGGGTTAGTCTTAGTGTGAGGGTTACGGTTAGGGTTATTGTTAGCGTTAGTGTGAGGATAAGAGTTAAGGTGAGGGTTAGGGTGAGACTGAGGGTTAGGGTTAGCCTTAGGGTTAGGGTGAAGGTTAGGGTGGGGGTTAGGGTGAGGGTTAGTGTTAGGGTTAGGGTTGGGTGAGGGTTAGGGTGAGTGTAAGGGTTAGGGTGAGGGTTAGGTTGAGGTTGAGGGATAGGGTTATGGTGAGGGTAAGGTTTAGGGTGACGGTTAGGGTGAGGTTGATATTTAGGGTTAGCATTAATGTTAGGAAGAGGGTGAGGGTTAGGGTGAGGGTAAGGGTTAGGCTGAGTGGTAGGATTAGGGTTAGGATTAGAGTTAGGGTTAGGGTGAGTGTTAGTGTTATAGATAGGGTGAGGGTGAGGGTTAGGTTAAGGGTTAGGTTAAGGGTTAGAGTTAGGGTGAGGGTTTAGGTTAACATTAGGGTTAGGGTTAGGTTTAGGTTGAGTGTTAGGGTTAGGTTTAGGGTGAGGTTGAGGGTTAGGGTTAGCATTAGGGTTAGTATTATGCTTATGGTGCAGGTTAGGATTAGGTTTAGAGTGAGGGTGAGGGTCAGGTTTACGGATAGGATTAGGTTTAGGGTTAGGGCTAGAGTTTGGTTTAGGGTTAGGGTGAGGGTGAGGTATAGGGTGAGTGTTAGTGTTAGGGTGAGGGTTAGGTATATGGTTAGGGTGAGTTTCAGGGTTGGGTTTAGAGTTAGGGTGAGGGTGAGTGTTAGGATTAGGGTTATGGTTAAGGTTAAGGATAGGGTGAGGATGAGGTTTAGGGTGAGTGTTAGGCTGAGGGGTAGGGTTAGGGATAGTGTGACTGTTAGGTTTAGTGTGAGGATTAGGGTTAGGGTGAAGTTTAAGTTTAGTGTGAGGTTTTGGTTTAGGGTTAGTGTTAGGATGGGTTAGGGTTATGTTGAGGGTGAGGGTGAGGTTGAGGGCTAGGGTTAGGGTTAGTGTGAGGGTTATTGTTAGGGTGAGCATTAGGTTTAGGGTGAGGGTTAGGGTTAAAGTAAGGGTTAGGGTGAGGGTTAGCGTTAGGGTTAGGGTTAGGACGAGGGTTATGTTTAGGTTGAGGGTTAGGTTTATGGTGAGGGTGAGGGTTACTGTAAGCGTTAGGGTGATGGTGAGGGTTAGGGTGAGGGTGAGGGTTAGGTTTAGAATTAGGGTTAGGGTGAGTGTTAGGGTTAGTGTTAGGGTTAGGGTGAGAGTTAGGGTGAGTTGTCGGGATACGGTTAGCTTGAGGGTTAGGGTTAGTGTGAAGGTTAGGCTTAGGGTTTGGTTTAGTGTGAGGATAATGTTTAGGGTAAGAGTTAGTTTGTGGGTGAGAGTTAGGGTGAGCATTAGGGTTAGGTTCATTGTGAATGTTAGGGTTAATGTGATATTTAGGGTGAGGTTGAGGGTGAGTGTGAGGGTGAGTGTGAGGTTGAGAGTTAGGGTTAGGATTAGGGTTAGGATGAGTTTTAGGGTTAGGGTTAGGGTTAGAGTTATTGTTAGGGTTAGGGTTAGGGTTAGGATGAGGGTGAGGGTTATTGTTAGTGTTAGGGTTAGGGTTAGGGTGAGGTTGGATTTGAGCGTTAGTGTTACGATTAGGGTTATGGTTAGGGTAAGGCTGAGGGTTTAGGGGAGTTTGAGGGTGAGGGTTAGGGTTAAGGTTAGGGTTAGGGTGAGGTCTTCGGTGAGGGTGAGGGTTAGGCTAAGGGTGAGGGTGAGGGTTTCGGTTCGGTAAAGGTTAGGGTTAGGTTGAGGATTATGCTGAGTTTAGGTTCAGGGTGAAGGTTCCGGTTAGGGTTATGGTGAGGGTTAGAGTTAGGGTGATGTTTAGGGTGAGGGTTAGGGTTAGGGTGAGGGTGAGGGTGAGGTTTAGGGTTAGGGTTAGTTTTAGGGTTTAGGGTTAGTGTTAGGTTTATGGTTAGGGTTAAGCTGAGTGTGATGATCAGGGTGTGGATGAAGGTTAGGGTGAGGGTTAGGGTTAGGGTTAGAGTGAGGGTTACGGTTATTGTGAGGGTTATGGTTAGGGTTAGGGTGAGGTAAGGGTTAGGGTGAGGGTACAGGTGAGGGTGAGGGTTTGGATTAGGGTGTGGGTTAGGGTTAGGTTGAGGGTTATTGTTTGGGTGACATTTAGAGTGAGTGTGAGGGTTAGGGTGAGGATGAGTGTTTGGGTGAGGTTGAGGGTTTGGTTGAGGGTGAGGGTTAGGTTGTGGGTGAGGATTAGGTTAGGGTGAAGGTTAGCCTTAGGGGTATGGTTAGGATTAGGTTGAGGGTTAGTGTTAGCATTAGGGTTAGGGTGAGGGGTAGGGAGACGGGTGGGCTTAGGGTAAGGGTGAGGGTGAGTGTTAGGGTTAGGTTTTAGGGTTAGAGTTAGGGTGAGGGTGAGGGTGAGTGTTACGGTTAGGTTTAGGGTTAGAGTTAGGGTGATGGTGAGGGTGAGACTTATGATTAGGTTAGGATTAGGGTTAGGCTGAGGGTGATGGGGAGGGTGAGGGTGAGGGTTAGGGTTAGGGTGAGGTTTAGGTTTACGGTTAGGTTTAGGATGAGGGTTAGGATTAGGGTTAGGGTTAGGAGGAGTGTTAGGCTGAGGGTTAGGGTTATGGTTAAGGTGAGGTTTAGGGCTAGGTTTAGTGTAAGGATAAGTTTAGGCTGAGGGTTAGGGTTAGGGTTAGTGTGAGGGTTAGGTTTAGGGTTAGGGTAAGAGTTAGGGAGAGGGTAAACGTTAGGGTGAGAGTTAGGGTGAGGGTTAGGGTCAAGTTTAGGTTTAGGGTTAGGTTTAGGGTGAGGGTAAGGGTGTGGGTAAGTGTTAGGGTGAGGTTTAGGGTGAGGGTGAGGGTTAGCGTCAAGATTAGGTTTAAGGTTAAGGTTAGGGTGAGTGTTAGGGTTTGGGTAAGTGTTAGGGTGAGGGTTAGGTTGAGAGTGAGGGTTAGGGTTAGGGTGAGGGTAAGTGTTAGGGTGAGGGTTAGGGTGAGTCTGCTGGTTAGGTTTAGCATTAGGGTGAGGATGAGGGTTAGGGTTAGGATTAGAGTTAGGGTGAGGGTAAGGCTTAGGGTGAGTGTTAGGGTGAGGTTGTGGGCTAGGGTTAGGGTGAGTTTGAGGGTAAGTGTTAGCGTGAGGACTACGGTTAGGGTTAGGATTAGGGTGAGTGTTAGTGTTATGGTAAGGGTGAGGGTGAGGGTTAGGTTCAGTATTAGGGTTAGGGTTAGTGTGAGGGTTAGTGATATGCTTAGGCTTAGGGTGAGGGTTAGAGGTAGGGTTAAGGTGAGGGTTATTCTGAGAGGTAGGGTTAGTGTTAGGGTAAGGGTTAGGCTTAGTGTGAGGGTTAGGGTTAAGGTGAGAGGGTTAGGTTTAGGGTTAGGGTGAGGGTGAGTGTGAGGGTTAGGGTTAGGGTCAGCATTAGTGTTAGTGGGAGGGCTAGGTAGAGGGTTAGGGTTAGGGTGAGGGTAAGGCTTAGTATATGGTTTAGGTTTAGGCTTAGTATATGGGTTAGGCTGAGGGTAAGGCTTAGGGATAGTTTGAGTGTTAGGTTTAGGGTTAGGGTTTGGCTTTTGTTGAGGGTAAAGTTTAGGGTGAGGGTTAGGGAAAGGGTGAGGATTAGATTTATGGTGAGGGTTCGGGTTATGTTTAGGATTAGGGTTATTTTTAGGGTTAGCGTGAGGATAAGGGGAAGGTTAGGTTTATTTATAGGGTTAGGGTGATGGTTAGGGTGTCAGTAAGTGTTAGAGTGAGGGTTAGGGTGAGGTTAGTGTTAGGGGGAGGGGGAGGGTTAGTGTTAGCATTAGGGTTAGGTTGAGGATTAGGGTTGAGTTTAGGGATAGGGTGTGGATTAGGGTTAGGGTTATATATAGGGTGAGGGTTAGGCTGAGGGTTAGGGTTAGGTTTAGGGTGAGGGTTAGGTTTAGTGTGAGGGTTAGGGTTAGGGTTATGGTGAGGGTAAGGGTTAGGTTGAGGTTTAGGGTGAGCGGGAGTTTTAGGGTTAGCATTAGGTTTAGGTTTAAGGTTAAGATGAGGGTTAGGTTTAGGGTGAGGCTGGGTGATAGAGTTACAGTGAGGGTGAGGGTGAGGGTGAAGGTTAGGATTAGGGTTAGGGTTAGGGATAGGATCAGGTTGAGGATGAGGATTAGGGTGTTTTTGAGGGTTAGGGTTAGGGTGAGGGTGAGGGTTAGGGTTATGGTTAGGATGAGTGTTAGGGAAAGGGGTAGGGTTAGGGTTAGGCTGAATGTTAGGATTAGGGTGAGGGTTAGGGGCAAGGTAAGGGTTAGGGTTAGGGTGAGGTTAAGGATTAGTGTGAGGGTGAGGGTTAGGGTTAGGGTTAGGGTTAAGGTGAGGGTTATGTTGAGGGTGAGGGTGAGGGTGAGGGTGAGGGTGAGGGTTAGGGTGTTGTTTAGGGTTCAGTTTAGGGTGAGGGTTAGGGTGACGGTGAGCGTTAGGGTGAGGGTGAGGGTTAGGATAAGGGTTAGGGTGAGGGTTAGAGTGAGGGGTAGGGTTAAGTTTAGGGAGAAAGTTAGGGTTTGTGTGAGGGTTAGGGTTAGGGTTAGAGTTAGATTGACTATGAGGATAAAGTTTAGGATGAGGGTTAGTGTGAGGTTTAGGGTTCGGATTAACGTTTGGGTTAGGGTTAGGGTTACGTTTAGGGTAAGTGTTAGGGTTACGGTGAGGGTTAGTTTTAGGGTTAGCATTAGGGTTAGGGTTAGGTTTAGGGTGAGAGTCAGGGTTAGGTTTTGGGTGAGGGTGATGTTTAGGTTGAGGGGTAGGTTTAGGGTTACGGTAAGTGTTAGGATTAGGGTGAGGGTTATATTTAGGCTTAGGTTTATGGTGAGGGTGAGGGTGATGGTTAGTATTAGGGTTACGTTTAGGGTGAGGATTAGGGTTAGGTTTGGGTTAGGGTAAGGGTTAGGGTTAGAGTAAGGTTTAGGTTTAGGGTTAGGGTTAGGGTGAGGGTGAGGCTGAGGGTGAGGTTTAGGGTTAGTGTGAGGATAAGGTTTACGGTGAGGTTTAGGTTGAGGTGGAGGGTTAGAGTTATCATTAGGGTTAGGGTTATGGTAAGTGTTAGGGTTATGGTAAGTGTTAGGGTTATGGTTAGGGTAAGGGTTAGGGTTAGGGTGAGGGTTAGGGTTAGGGTGATTTTTAGGGTGACTGTGAGGGTTAGGGTGAGGGTGAGGTTGAGCGTGAGGGTTAGGGTGAGGGTGAGTTTGAGTGTGAGTTTGATGGTTAGGGTTTGGTTTAGGGTGAGGATAAGAATTAGGGTTAGGTTTAGGGTTAGTGTTAGGGTTAGGGTTAGGGTGAGGGTGAGGGTGATGGTTAGGGTTAGACTTAGTTTTATTGTTAATATTAGGTATAGGGTGAGAGTGAGGGTGAGGGTTAACATGTGGGTTAGGGTTAGGGTTATGGTTAGAGTGAGGGTGAAGGTGAGGGTTAGGGTTAGGATTAGTGTTAGGGATAGGTTTAGGATGAGGGTTAGACTGAGTGTTAGAGTTAGGGTTAGTGTGAGGCTTAGGGTTAGGTTTACAGTTAGGTTGACGGCAAGGGTTAGGGTAAGGGTTAGGGTGGGTTTGAGGTTTAGGGTTAGGGTGAGGTTTATGGTGAGGGTTTGGGTGAGGGTTAGAGTTAGGGTGAGAGTTAGGGTTCGCGTTAGTGTTAAGATGAGAGTTAGGTTGAGAGTTACGGTTAGGGTGAGGGTGAGGGTTAGGGTTAGGTTTAGGGTGATGTTTAGGGTTAATGTGTAGGTTAGGGATAGGTTTATGGTTAGGGTGATGGTTAGGGTTAGAATTAGGGTGAGTGTGAGGGTGAGTGTTATGTTTAGGATTAGAGTTAGGCTTAGTGTTATGCTGAGGTTGAGGGTGAGGGTGAGGGTGGGGGTTAGGGTTTGGGTAATGTTTAGGTTTAGGTTTAAGTTGAGGGTTATGTTTAGGGTTAGGATGAGGGATACAGTGAGGATTATGGTTATGGTTCGGGTGAGGGTTAGATTTAGTGTGAGGGTTAGGGTTTGGGTTAGGGTTAGGGTTAGTGTTATTGTGAGGGGTAGGGTTAGGGTAATGGTTAGGGTGAAGGTTAGGATGAGAGTGAGGCTTAGGGTTAGTGTGAGTGTGAGGATGAGGGTTACGGTGAGGGTTCGTGTTAGAGTTAGGATTAGGGTTGGGGTGAGGGTGAGGGTCATGTTTAGGGTTAGGGTGCGGGTTAAGGTTACGGTGATTTTCAGGGTGAGGTGAGTTTTAGGGTGACTGTGAGGGTTCGGGTTTGGGTTCAGATTAGGGTGTGGATGTGGGTTAGGGTGAGGGTGAGGGTTAGGGTTAGGTTTAGGGTGTGGGTTAGGGTTAGGGTTAGGATTAGGGTGAGGTTTAGGGTGAGGGATAGGTTCAGGGTAAGGGTGAGGTTTAGGGTTAGTGTGAGGTTTAGGGTTAGGTTTAGGGTAAGTGTAAGGATAATGGTTAGGGTGAGGGATAGGGTTATTGTTAGGGTTAGGGTGAGAATGAGGGTGAGGGTTATGGTTAGGGTAAGGGTTAGGGTGAGGGTTAGGGTTAGGGTAAGGCTTAGGGTTAGGGTTAGGGTAAGGGTGCGTGTGAGGGTGATGGTTACTGTTAGGTTATGGTGAAAGTGAAGGTTCGGTTTAGGATTAGGTTAGGGTTAGGTTTATGGTGAGGGTGAGGGTTAGGATTAGGATTAGGTTTAGGGTTAGTCTTTAGGTGAGATGAGGGTGAGGGTGAGGGTTAGGGAGAGGATTAGGGTTAGGTTTATGGTTAGGGTGAGAGTGAAGGTTAGGTTGAGGTGAGGGTTCAGGTTTGAGTGAGGGTTAGGGTGACGATGACGGTTAGGGTGAGGGTGAGGTTTAGGTTTAGTGTTAGCTTTAGGGTGATGGTTAGGATCAGGATTAGCGGGAGGGTTAAGATGAGGGTTAGGGTTAGGGTTAGGGTGAGGGTGAGGGTTAGGTTTATGGTTAGGGTTAGGGTAAGTGTTAGGATTAGGGTAAGGGTGAGGGCTAGGGTGAAAGTGAGGGTTAGGGTTAGGGTTAGCGTGAGGGTTAGGGTTAGGCTGAGGTTTAGGGTGAGAGGTAGGGTTAGGGTTAGTGTGAGGGTGAGGGTTAGGTTTAGTGTGAGGGTCATGGTTAGTGTTAGGGTTATGGTAAGTTTAAGGGTTAGGGTGAGGTTTAATGTAAGAGTGAGGTTTAGGGTTAGCATGAGTTTGAGGGGGAGGCTTAGGGTTAGGGTTAGTGTTTGGGTGAGGGTGAGAGTTATGTTTAGGGTTAGGGTGAGAGGTAGGGTTAGGGATGATGTTTAAGGTGAGGGTGAGGGTTAGGATGAAGGTGAGGTTTCGTGTGAGGGTGAAGGTTAGGGTGAGGGTGAGGTTTAGGGTAGGGTTAAGTTTAGGGTTAGGTTTAGGGGGAGGTTTAGGGTGAGGGTTAGGGTTATCATTAGGGTTAGGGTGAGGGGGAGTTTGAGGGTTAGGGTGAGGGTTAGGGTTAGGTTGAGGGTTAGGTTTGGGTTTAGGGTAAGGTTGAGGGTGAGGGTGAAGGTGAGGTTTAGCGTGTGGGTGAGGGTTAGGTTTAGGGTGAGGGTTAGGGTGACGGTGAGGGTTAGGTGTGGGTGAGGTTTAGGTTTAGTGTTAGAGTTAGTTTGACAGTTAGGGTCATGGTTAATATTAAGGTGAGGGTTAAGTTGAGGGTTAGGGTTAGGGTTAGGTTTAGGGTTAGTGTGAGGATTAGTTTTAGTGTGAGGGTAAGCGTTAGTGTGCGGGTTAGACTGAGGGTGAGGGTTAGGTTTAGTGTTAGGGTTAGGGTGAGCTTTTGGATGACTGTTAGGTTCATGGTTAGGGTTAGGGTGAGGGTTAGGGTGAGGGCAAGTGTTAGGGTCAGGTTTAGATTGAGGGTGACGGATAGAGTTATGGTGAGGTGAGGGTGAGGGTGAGGGTGAGGGTTAGGGTTAGGGTTAGGGTTAGTTTGAGGGTGAGGTACAGGGTGAGGGTTAGGACGAGGATTAGGCTGAGTTTGAGGGTGAGGTTTAGGGTGAGGTTTAGGGTTAGGGTGAGGGTTAGGGTGAGTGGGAGTCAGAGGGTGAGGGTTAGGTTTATGGTTAGAGTATGGGTTAGGTTGAGGGTTCAGATTAGGTTAAGACTAGGTTTAGGCTGAGGGTGAGGTTGAGGTTGAGGTTGAGAGTTAGGATAAGGGTGAGGTTTAGGGTTACGGTTAGGGTTAGGGTTTGTTTAGGGTGAAGGTTAGTTTTAGGTTTAGAGTTAGGATAAGGTTTAGGCTGACAGTTAGGGTTAGGGTTAGTGTGAGGGTTATGTTTAGCGTTAGGGTAAGTGTGTGGGCTAGTGTGAGGGTGAAGGTTAGGTTAAGGGTTTAGTTTAGTTAAGGGTAAAGGTTATGTTAGGGTGAGGATTAGCGTGAGGTTGAGGGTTAAGGTGAGGGTTAGGGTTAGGGTGAGCGTTAGGGTTATGATTAGGGTTAGGTTTAGTGTTAGGGTGCTGTTTAGGGTGAGGGTGAGTGTGAAGGTTCGGGTGAGAGGGAGGGTTAGGGTTAGGGTTAGAGTAAGGGTGAGCATGAGGGTTAGGGTGAGGGGTAGGTTTAGGGTTAGGGTGAGGATGAGGGTTAGGTTTAGTGTTTGGGTTAGGGTTAGGGTGAGGGTGAGGGTGAGGGTTAGTGTGAGGATTAGGGTTAGGGTGAGCATGCGGGTGAGATTGAGGGTGATGTTTAGGGTTAGGTTTAGGGTGAGGGTTAGCATTAGGGTGAGAGTGAGGGTTCAGTTGAGGGTGAGGGTTAGGGGGAGGGTTATGGTTTGGGTTCGGGTTAGAGTTAGGGTGAGGGTGTGGGTGAGGGTTAGGTTTAGGATTAGTGTTAGGGTTAGGGTTAGGCTGAGGGTGAGTGTGAGGGTGAGGGTGAGGATTAGGATTAGGTTGAGGGTTATGGTTAATGTCAGGGTTAGGGTTAAGTTGAGGGATAGGGTTAGGGTTAGGTTTAGGATGAGGGTTAGGCTGTGGGGTAGGGTTAGGGTTAGGGTGTGGGTTAGGTTTAGTGTGAGTTTTAGGGTTAAGGTTAGGGTCAGGGTTAGGATTAGGGTGTAGGTAAGGGTTAGCTTGAGGGTTACATTGAGGGTGAGGTTTAGGGTTAGGGGTAGGGTTAGGGTGAGGTTAAGGTGAGAGCTAGGGTGAGGGTGAGGGTTAGGGTTAGGGTTAGAGATAGGGCTAGGATTATGTTTAGGGTTAGGGTTACTGTTAGGGTGAGTCTTAGGCTGAGGGGTAGGGTTAGGTATAGGGTTATGGTTAGGTTTAGTGTGAGGGTTAGGGTTTGGTGTAGGGTTAGGGTGAGGGCTAGGGTGAGTGTGAGGGTGAGGGTTAGGTTTAGGGATAGGGTGAGGATTAGGGTTAGGTTTAGGGTTAGTGTGAGTTTTAGGCTGATGGGTAGGGATACAGTTAGTGTGAGGGATAGGTTTAGTGGGAGGTTTAGGGTTAGGTTTAGGGTTAGTGTTAGGGTGAGGTTTCGGGTGAGGGTTCGGGTTAAGGTGTGGTTGAGGATTAGGGTTATTGTGAGGACTAGTTTTAGAGTTAGGGTTACTGTTAGGGTTAGGGTTAGGCTGAGGGTAAGGGTTAGGGTTAGGGTGATTGTGAGGGTATGGTTTAGGGTTAGTGTTACGGTTAGGGTGAGGGTTTGTGTTAGTGTGAGAGTTAGGGTTAGGGTTAGGTGAAGCTGATGTAAGGGTTAGGCTTAGGGTTCGGGTGAGGGTGAGGGTTAGGATTAGAATTAGGGTTAGGATTAGGGTTAGGGTGAGGTTGAGGTTTAGTGTTAGGGTGAGGGTTAGGGTTATTGTTAGGGTTAGGGTGCGAGTGAGGGTGCGGGTGCGGGTGAGGGTTAGGGTTAGGGTAGGGTTAGGTTTAGGCTGAGGTTGAGGTTGATGGATAGTGTTCGGGTAAGGGTGAGGGCTAGGGTGAGGGTGAGGGTTAATGTGAGGGTGAGGGTGAGGGTTTAGTTTATGTCAGGTTTCGGTTTAAGGTGAGGATTAGGGTGAGGGTGAGGGTTTCGTTTACATCAGGTTAGGGTTAAGCTGAGGTTAGGGTTACAGTGAGTGTTAGGGTTAGGGTTAAGGTGTGGGTTAAGGTTAGGGTGATGTTTAGGGTGAGGGTGAGGGTTAGGGTGAGAGTTAGGGTGAGGTTTAGGGTTAGTGTTAGGATTAGGGTTTGGGTGAGTGTGAGGTTTAGGGTTAGAGTTAGGGTTAGGATGAGGGTTAGGTTGAGGTTTAGGGTTAGGGTTAGGTTTAGGGTTAGGATGAACGTTAGGCTGAGGGTTAGGTTTAAGGTTAGTGTGAGGTTTAGGTTTAGGTTAGGGTTAGGGTTAGGGTTTGGTTAGGGTGAAGGTTAGTTTTAGGTTTAGGGTTAGCATTAGGTTTAGGCTGAGGGTTAGGGTACAGGTTAGTGTGAGGGATAGGTTTAGGGTTAGGTTTAGGGTGTGGACTATGGTGAGGGTGAGGGTGAGGGTTAGGGTTTGTGTTAGGGTTAGGGTTAGGTTCAGGAGTAGGTTAAGGGTTAGGATTAGGTTAAGGACTAGGGGTTAGGCTGAGGGTGAGGGTGAGGTTGAGGGTGAGGGTTAGGGTTAGAGTGAGGGTTAGATTAAGGGTGAGAAAGAGGGGGAGATTTTGGTTTAGGGTTAGAGTTAGGTTGAGGATAAGGGTTAGGATTAGGGTTAGCACTAGGTTTAGGCGGAGGGTGAGGGTGAGGCTGAGGGTGAAGTTTAGGTTTAGGGTGAGGGTTAGGGTTAGGGTTAGTTTTAGGGTGAGGGTTAGGGTTAGGGTTAGGGTTAGGGTTTGGTTAGGGTGAAGGTTAATTTTAGGTTTAGGCTTAGATTAAGGTTTAGGCTGGGGGTTAGGGTTAGGGTTAGTTTGAGGGTTAGGTTTAGGGTTAGAGTTAGGGTGTGGGCTAGGCTGACGGTGAGGGGTAGGGTGAGGATGAGGGTGAAGGGTTAGTTTAGGTAAGTGTTAAGGTTAGGTTAGGGTCAGGATTATGGTGAGGTTGAGGGTTAAGGTAAGGCTTAGGGTTAGGGTGCGGGGTAGGGTTACTGTGAGGGTTAGGATTAGGGTTAGGGTGAGGGTGAGGGTAAGGGTTAGTGTGAGGGTTAGGTTGAGTGTGCGGTTTAGGATTAGAGTTACGGTTAGGATTAGGGTGAGGGTGAGGATTAGGATAAGTGTTAGGGTGAGGGTTAGGGTTGGGGTGAAGTTTAGGGTTAGGGTTTGTGTTAGGGTGAGGGTGAGGGTTAGGGTTAGGTTTAGTGTTAGGAATAGGCTGAGGGTGAGGTTTAGGGTGACGTTGAGCGTTAGGGTTATGGTTAGAGTGATGGTGAGGGATAGGGTGAAGGCGATGGTTATTGTGAGGGTGAGGGTGAGGTTTTTGTTTATGTCAAGGATAGGGTTGATCTGAGGTTAGTTTTAGGGTGAGGGTTAGGTTTAGAGGTAAGGTGAGGTTTAGTGTTAGGTGATGTTTAGGGTGAGGGTGAGGGTTAGGGTGAGGGTGAGGATTACGGTATGGGCAAGGGTGAGGGTTAAGTTTGGGAATACGATTAGGGTTAGGGTTAAACTGGAGTTGATGGTGAGGGTGAGGGTGAGGGTTTGGATTAGGTTAGGTTTAGGGTTAGGGTGAGGGTTACGGTTTCTGTGAGGGTTATGGTTAGGGTTAAGGTTAGGGTTAGGGTGAGGGGAAGGTTTCGAGTGAGGTTTAGGGTGAGGGTGAGGTTTAGGGTTAGGGTTAGATTTAGGGTGAGGGCTTGTGTGAGGGTGAGGGTTAGTGTGAAGGTAAGGGTGACGGGTTCTTTTAGCCAGGGTTTAGTGTTATGGTGAGGTTTAGGGTGAGGGTGAGGGTTAGGTTGAGGGTTAGGTTTAGGGTGAGGGTTAGGGCAAGGGTTAGAGTGAGGGTTATGGTTTGGATGATGTTTAGCCTGAGGGTGAGGGTTATGGTGAGGATGAGTTTTCGGGTGAGGGTCAGGGTTCGAGTGAGGGTAAGAGTTAGGGTGTGGTTGAGGATTAGTGTTAGGTTGAGTATTAGCATTAGATTTAGGTTTAGTGTGAGGGTGAGGGTTAGGGCTAGGGTTAGGTTTAGGTTGACAGTTAGGATTAGGGTTAGGTTTAGTAGGATTGTTAGGGTGAAGGGTAGGGTTAGGGTTAGGGTTAGGAAGAGTGTTACGGTGTCAGTGAGTGTTGGGGTGAGGGTCAGGGTAAGGGTATGGGTGAGGGTTAGGTTTAGGATGAGGATTAGGGTTAGAGTTAGGTTAATGGTGAGGGTGAGGGTGAGGGTGAGGTATAGGGTTTGGGTTAGGGTTAGGGTGAGGGTTAGCGATAGGTTTACGGTTAGGGTGAGAGTGAGGGTGAGGGTTAGGGTAAGGTTTAGGGTTAGAGTTAGGGTGAGGGTTAGGGTTAGTATTAGGGTTAATATTTGAGTTAGCCTGAGGGTGAGGGTGACGGTTAGGTTTAGGGTAAGTGTTAGGGTTAGGGGTAAGTTTAGGGTGAGGATGAGGGTTAGGGTTAGGGTTAGGATGAGCATTAGGCTGAGGTTTAGGGTTAGGGTTAGTGTGAGGGTTAAGAATTAGGGTTAGGGTTAGGGTTAGGGTGAAGGTTGGGTTTAGGTTTAGGATTAGGATAAGGGTTAGGTTGAGGATTAGGCTTAGTGTTAGTGTGAGGGTTAGGTTTAGGGTTAGAGTTAGGTTTAGGGTCAGGGTAAATGTTAGGGTGAGGGTTGGGGTGAGGGTGAGGGTTAGGGTTAGGGTGAGGGTTAGGGTGAGGGTGAGGGGGAGTGTGAGGGTTTGGTTTAGTGTTAGAGTTAGGGTGAGTGTGAGGGTTAGTACTAGGGTTAGCTCTAGGTTTAGGCTGAGTGTGAGGGTGAGGTTGAGTGTGAGGTTTAGGGTTCCCGTGAGGGTTAGGTTTAGGATTAGGTTTAGGGTGAGGGATAGGGTTAGGGTTAGGGTTAGGATTGAGCGTTAGGCTGAGGGTTTGGGTTAGGGTTAGTGTGAGGGTTAGGATTAGGGTTAGGGTTAGGATTAGGGTTTAGTTAGGGTGAAGTTCTGTTTTAGGTTTAGGGTTAGGATAAGTTTTATCCTGAGTCTTATGGTTAGGATTATTGTGAGGGTTAGGTTTAGGGTTAGGGTTAGGGTGTGGGCTAGGTTGAGGGTGAGGGTGAGGGTTTAGTTTATGTAAGGGTTAAGGTAAGGTTAGGTTGAGGATTAGAGTGAGGTTGAGGGTTAAGGTGAGGGTAAGGGTTAGGGTTAGGGTTAGGTTTACTGTGAGATTTAGGGTTACGCTAAGCGTGAGGGTGAGAATAAGGGTTAGGGTGAGGGTTACGGTGAGGGTGAGGGTTAGGATTAGAGTTAGGGTTAAGGTTAAGGTGAGGTGGAGGGTGAGGGTTAGTGTTAGGGTGAAGGTTAGTGTTGGGGTGAGTCATACGGTTCGGGTTAGGGTTGGGGTGAGGGTGAGGTTGAGGGTGAGCGTGAGGTTTTTGTTTACGTGAGGGTTAGCGTTAAGATGACGTTAGGGTTAGGGTAAGGGTTAGGGTTATGGTTAAGGTGAGGTTTACGGTTAGTGTGATGTTTAGGGTGAGGGTGAAGGTTAGGGTGAGGGTGAGGGTTAGGGTAAGTGTCAGGGTGAGGGTTTGGATTGGGAATAGGTTAGGGTTAGGGTTGGGCTGAAAGTGAGGGTGAGGGTGAGGGTGAGGCTGAGGGTTAGTGTTAGGGTTAATGTTAGGTTTATGGTTAGGTGAGGGTAATGGTTACTGTGAGGGTTATGGTTAGGGTTAGGGTTAGGGGTAGGGTAAGGGTAAGGATTAGAGTGAGGTTTAGGGAGAGGGTGAGGTTTAGGGTTAGGGTTAGGATTAAGGTGAAGGCTAAGGTGAGGGTGAGAGTTAGTGTGAGTTTTAGGTTGAGGGTTTATTTTAACCAAGGATTTGGAATATGGTGAGGAATAGGGTGAGGTTGAGAATTAGGTTTTTGGTTAGGGTTAGGATGAGGGTTAGGGCTAAGGTTAGGGTGAGGGTTAGGGTTTGGGTGATGTTTAGCGTGAGGGTGAGGGTTAAGTGAGGGTGAGGGTCAGGGGGTGGGTGAGGATTAGGGTTAGGTTGAGTGTTAGTGATAGGTTTAGGTTTAGTGTGAGGGTGAGGGTTATGGGTAGCATTAGGGTTAGGTTGAGGGTTTGGATTAGGGTTAGGGTTAGTCTGAGGGTGAAGGTGAATGGTAGGGTTAGGGTTTGGGTGAGGTTTAGGGTGAGGGTGAGTGTTAATGTGAGGGTGTGGGTGAGGGTTACTGTTAGGTGTAGGGTTAGGGTGAGTTTAAGGGTAAGGTTTAGGTTTAGAAATAGGGTTAGGGTTAGGGTGCGGGTGAATGTTAGGTTTAGGGTGAAGATTAGGGTTAGAGTTAGGTTTATGTTGAGGGTAAGGGTTAGGGTGAGGTTTAGTGTGAGGGTTATGGTTAGGGTTAGGGTGAGGGTGAGGTATAGGTTTTGGGTTACGGTTAGGTTGAGGGTTAGGTATAGGTTTAGGGTTAGGTTGAGGGTGAGGGTGAGGGTTAGGGTTAGGTTTAGGGTTAGAATTAGGTTGAGGGTGAGGGTTAGGCTTAGTATTAGAGTTAGCTTGAGGGTGAGGGTGAGGGTTAGGGTTAGTGTGAGGGTTAGGGTTAGGGTTAGGGAGAGGGTTAGGTTTAAGTTTAGGGTTAGGATCAGGGTTAGGTTGAGGGTTAGGTTTAGGGTTAGTGTGAGGGTTAAGGGTTAGGGTAGGGTTAGGGTCAGGGTAAAGGTTAGGGTGAGGTTTAGGGTGAGGGTGAGGGTAAAGGTTAGTGTGAGGGTTAGGGCGAGGGTGAGGGTTTGGGTTAGGGTGAGGGTTAGGGTGAGGGTTAGGATAAGGGTTAGGGTGAGGGTAAGGGTTAGGGTGACGGTAAGGTTGAGGGTGAGGGATAGGATTATGTTGTGGGTAAGGGTTAGGGTGAGGGTTAGCGTGAGGTTTAGGGTTAGGGTGGGGGTTAGGGTTAGGGTTAGATTGAGGGTTAGGGTTAGGGTGATGTTTATTGTGAGAGTATCCTTTAGGGTGAGGGTGAGTTTTCGGGTGAGCATGAGGGTTAGGATGAGGGTGAGGGTTAGGGTTACAGTTAGGATTAGGGAGAGGGGTAGGGTGAGCATTAGGGTTAGGATTAGGGTTAGAGTGAGGAGGAGGGTGAGCGATAGGATGTGGGTAAGTGTTATGGTTAGGGTTAGGGATAGGGCTAGGATGAGGGTGAGGGTTAGTGTGAGGGTTAGTGTGAGGGTGAGGGTTTCCTTTACATTAGTGTTACGGTTAGGGTGAGGATTAGGTTGAGGGTGAGGGTTAAGCTGAGTTTAGGATTAGTGTGATGGTTAGGGTTAGGGTGATGTTTAGTGTGAGGGTGAGGGTGAGGGTTAGTGTTAGGGTTAGGTTTAGGTTGAGGGTGATTGTGAGGGTTAGGATTAGGAATAGGATTAGGGTTAGGGTTAAGCTGATGCTGAGGGTCAGGGTGAGGATGAAGGTTAGGGTCAGGTTTAGGATTAGGGTTAGAGTGAGGGTTACGGTTAGTGTGAGGGTAATGGTTAGGGTTAGGGTGAGGGTAAGGATTAGGGTGAGAATAAAGGTTAGGGTGAGGGTTAGGGTGAGTGTGATGGTTTGGATTAGGGTTTGTTTTAGAGTTAGGGTGAGGGTTAGGATTTGGGTGATGTTTAGAGTGAGAGTGACGGTTAGGGTGAGGATGAGGGTTCGGGTGAGGGTGAGGGTTCGGTTGAGGGTGAGGGTTAGGGTGTGGGTGAGGATTAGTTTTAGGGTGAGGGTTAGCGTTAGGGGTAGGTTTAGGGTTAGGTTGAGGGTTAGGGTTAGGGTTAGGGTGAGGGGTAGGGACAGGGTTAGTGTCTGGTTTAGGGTGAGGTTTAGGGTGAGTGTGAGGGTTAGGTTGAGGGTGAGGGTGAGGGTTAGGGTTAGGGTTTGCGTTAGACTTAGGGTGAGTTTGAGGTGGAGGGTTAGTTTTAAGATTAGGGTGAGGGTTAGGGTTAGGTTGAGGGTTAGGGATAGTGTTAGGGTTAGGGTAAGGGTGAGGGTGAGAGTTAGGTTTAGGTTTAGGGTTAGAGTTAGTGTGAGGGTGAGGGTGAGGCTTAGGATTAGGTTAGATTTAGGGTTAGGCTGAGAGTGATCGAGAGGTTGAGGTTGAGGGTTAGGGTTAGGGTGAGGTTTAGGTTTCCGGTTAGGGTTAGGGTGAGGGTTAGGATTAGGGTTATGGTTAGGATGAGGGTTAGGCTAAGGGTTAGTGTTAGCGTTAGGGTGAGGTTTAGGTCTAGGTTTAGGGTTAGGATAAGTATTAGGCTGAGGATTAGGGTTCGGGTTAATGTGAGGGTTAGGTTTAGTTTTAGGGTAAGAGTTAGGGTGAGGGTAAAGTTTTGGGTGAGAGTTCGGGTGAGGGTGAGGTTTAGGGTTAGGTTGAGGGTTAGGGTCAATTTTAGGTTTAAGGTTAGGGTTAGAGTGAGGGTAAGGTTGTGGATAAGTGTTACGGTGAGGTTTAGATTGAGGGTGAGGGTTAGCGTCAAGGTTAAGATTAGGATTAGGGTTAAGGTGAGGGTTAGGGTTTGGGTGAGTGTTAGGGTGAGTTTTGGGGTGAGGGTGAGGGTTAGGGTGAGGGTTAAGTGTTAGGGAGAGGGTTACGGTGAGACTGAGGGTTATGGTTAGAATTAGGGTGAGGGTGAGGGTTAGGGTGTAGTTTTAGGTTAAGGTTAAGGATAGGGTGAGGATTAGGGTTAGGGTTAGGTTGATGGTAAGGGTTAGGGTGAGGGGTAACATTAGAGTTTGGGTGAGGGTTAGGTTTAGTGTGAGGGTTAGGGTTGGTTTAGGGTGACGGTAAGGGTTAGGGTGACGGTTAGGTTGAGTGTGAGGTAGGATGAGGGTTAGGGTTAGGGTGAGGGTTAGGGATAGGTTTAGGGTTAGAGTGAGGGTTAGGGTTAGGGTTAGGATTAGAGTTAGGGTGACGGTAAGGCTTCGGGTGAGGGTTTAGGTGAGGATGAGAGTTAGGGTTAGGGTGAGGATGAGGGTAAGTTTTAGCATGAGGACTAGTGTTAGGTTTAGGTTAGGGTGAGTGTTAGGGATATGGTGAGGGTGAGGGTGAGGGTTAGGTTCAGTATTAAGGTTAGGGTTAGTGTGAGGGTTAGTGATACTGTTAGGGTTAGGGTGAGGGTTAGAGTTAGGGTAAAGGTGAGGGTTAATCTGAGAGGTAGGGTTAGGTTTAGGGTGAGAGTTAGGCTCAGTGTGAGGGTTAGGGTTAGGGTGAGGGTTAGGGTTAGGTTTAGGGTGAGGGTGAGGGTGAGTGTGAGGGTGAGGGTTAGGGTTATGGTGAGGGTTAGTTTTAGGGGGAGGGCTAGGTTGAGTGTTAGGTTGAGGGTGAGAGTGAGTGTGAGGTTTTCGGTTAGGTAAGTTTTAGGGTTAGGGTTAGGGTGAGGATTAGGGTGAGGTTGTGGGTTAGGGTGAGGGTGAGGGTGAGGGTGAGGGTGAGGGTTAGTGTTAGGATGAGGGTTAGGGATAGGGTTAAGGTGAGGGTGCGGGTGAGGGTGAGGGTTAGGCTTAGTGTTAATGTGATTTTTAGGGTTACGGTTAGGGTGAGGGTTAGGGTTAGGGTTAGGTTGAGGGTTAGTGTTAGGTTGATGTTTAGTGTGAGGGTGAGGGTTAGGGTGTGGGTGAGTGTTCGGGTAGAGATAGGGTTAGGGTTAGGGTTAGGGATAGGGTTAGGGTTTGGGTAAAGTTTAGGGTGAGGGTGATGATTAGGGTTAGCGTGATGGTTAGGGTTAGGTTTAGGGTTAAGATGAGTTTTAGGCTGAGGGTTAGGTTTAGGTTTAGGGTTAGTGTGAGGGTTCAGGTTAGGGTGAGGGTTGGATTTAGTTTTAGGTTTAGTATAAGGGATAGGGTGAGGGTTAGTGTTACGGTTAATATGAGTGTTAGGTTTAGGGTTAGGGTTTTGGTTAGGTTGAGGGTAATGGCTAGGGTGAGGTTTAGGGTGAGGCTGAGGGATAGGTTTAGGGTGAGGGTTAGGTTGAGTGTTAGGATTATGGTTATGGTTAGGGTAAGGCTGAGGGGGAAGGAGAGGTTGAGGGTGAGCGTTAGGGTTAAGGTTACTGATAGGGTGAGGATTTCGGTTAAGGTTAGATTTAGGGTGAGGGTTAGGCTCAGGGGTAGGGTTAGGATTAAGTTGAGGGTTAGGTTTAGTGTTAGGTTTAGGGTTAGGGTTAGAGTGAGGGTTAGGTTTAGTGTGTTGGTTAGGGTTAGGTTTAGGTTGAGGGTAAGGGTTAGGGTGAGGGTTAGGGTGAGGCTGAGGTTTAGGGTTAGCATTAGTTTTAAGGTTAGGTTTAGGATGAGGGTTAGGGAGAGGGAGAGGGTGAGGGTGAGGGTAAGGGTTAGGATGAGGGTTAGGTTTAGTGTGAGGGTGAGGGTTAGGTTTAGTGTGAGGGTGAAGTTTAGGTTTAGGGTGAGTATTAGGGTTAGGGTAAGGGTGAGGGTTAGGGTTAGGTTTAGGGTTAGGGTGAGGGATAGGTTTAGGTTGAGGATTAGATTTAGGGTGAGGTATAGGCTTTGGGTTAGGGTGAGATTTAGGGTTAGGGTGATGTTTAATGTGAGGGTGAGTGTTAGGGCGAGTGTGAGTGTTCGGGTGAGGGTGAGTGTTCGGGTGAGGGTGAGAATTAGGGTGTGGTTGAGGGTTAGGGTTAGTATGAGAGTCAGGGTGAAGTGTAGGGATAGGGTTAGAGTGAGGGTTAGGGTTAGTGTGAAGGTTAGAGTTAGGGTTAGGGTTAGCGTTAGTGTGAGGATAAGAGTTAGGGTGTGGGTTAGTGTGAGGGTGAGGGTTAGGGTTAGCGTTAGGGTTAGGGTGAGCGTTATGGTGAGGTTTAGGGGTAAGGTGAGGGTTAGGATTAGGGTTAGTGTGAGGGTTAGTGTTGGGGTGATGTTTAGGGTGAAGTTGAGGGATAGTGTGAGGGTTAGGGTTAGTTTTAGGGTGAGGGTAAGGGTTAGGGTGAGGTTTAGGGTGAGGGTGAGGTTTAGGGTTAGCGTTAGGTTTAGGTTTAAGGTTAGGCTGAGGGTTAGGGTTAGGGTGAGGGTGAGAGTGAGGGTGAGGCTTATGTTTAGGATGAGGGTTAGGGTTAACGTGAGGGTTCGGGTTAGGTTTAGGGTGAGGGTTAGGGTCAGGGTAAGTGTTAGAGTGAGGGTTAGGGTTATGGTTAGGTTTAGTGTGAGGGTCAGGGTGAGGGTTAGGGTTAGGTTGAGGGTTAGGGTTAGGGTTAGGGTGAGAGTTAGGGTTAGGGTTAGTGTTAAGGTGAGGGCAAGGGTTATGGTCAGGTTAGGTGGAGGATTTTGGTGAGGTTTAGGGTTAGGATAAGTGTTAGGGTTAGGGTTATGCTGAGGGTGAGGGTGAAAGTGAGGGTGAGGGTTAGGGTTAGGGTTAGGGTGAGGGTTAGTGTGAGGGGTAGTGTTAGGTTTAAGGTGAGGGTTAGGGTTAGGGTGATGTTTAGGGTGAGGGTGAGGGTTAGGGTGAGGTTGAGGGTGAGGGTGAGGGTAAGGTTTAGGGTTTTGTTTTGGGTGAGGCAGAGGGTTAGTGCTTGGAATAGGATTAGGGTTAGGGTTAAGCAGAGCCTGAGGGTAAGTGTGAGGGTGAAGGTTAGGGTCAGGGTTAGGGTTAGGGTTAGAGTGAGGGTTATGGTTAATGTGAGTTTTATGGTTAGGGTTAGGGTGAGGGTAAGGGTTAGGGTGAGAGTAAAGGTTAGGGTGAGGGTTAGAGTGAGTGTGAGGGTTTGGATTAGGGTTTGTGTTAGGGTTAGGGTGAGGATTAGGATTTGGTTGATATTTAGAGTGAGATTGAGGGTTAGGGTGTAGGTGAGGATTAGGTTTAAGGTGCGGGTTAGCGTTAGGGGTAGATTTAGGGTTAGGTTGAGGGTTAGGGTTAGGGTTAGGGTGAGGAGTAGGGACAGGGTTAGGGTCAGGTTTAGGGTGAGGTTTAGGTTGAGTGTGAGGGTTAGGTTGAGGGTGAGGGTGAGGGTGAGGGTTAGGGTTAGAGTTTGCGTTAGACTTAGGGTGAGTTTGAGGGTGAGGGTTAGGTTTGGGATTAGGGTGAGGGTTAGGGTTAGTTTGAGGGTTAGGGATAGTGTTAGGTTTAGGGTAAGGGTGAGGGTGAGTGTTAGGTTTAGGTTTAGGGTTAGAGTTAGGGTGAGGGTGAGGGTGAGGTTTAGGATTAGGTTATTATTAGGGTTAGGCTGAGGGTAATGGAGAGGGTGAGATTGAGGGTTAGGGTTAGGTTGAGTTTGAGGGTGAGGGTTAGGTTTAGGATTAGAATTAGGTTTAGGGTTAGGGTGAGTGTTACGGTGAGGGTGAGGGTGAGGGTGAGGGTTAGTGTGTGGGTGAGGGTTAGGGTTAGGGTGAGGATTAGGTTTAGGCTTAGGGTTAAGGTTATGGTGAGGGTAATGTTTAGGGTTAGGTTTAGTGTGAGGATGAGGGTTAGGGTTAGTTTTAGGGTTAGGGTGAGGGTTACGGTTAGGGTTACGGTTAGGGTTAGGGTGAGGGTGAGGTATAGGTTGAGGGTTAGGGTTAGGATGAAGGTTAGGGATAGTGTTAGGTTAGGGTGAGGGTGAGGGTGAGTGTTAGGTTTAGGTTTAGAGTTAGGGTGAGGGTGAGGGTGAGGGTTAGGATTAGGGTTAGGGTTATGGTTAGGATGAGAGTTAGCCTGAGGGTTAGGGTTAGGGTTAGTGTCACCGTTAGTGTTAGGTTTAGGTTTAGGGTTAGTGTGAGGGTTAGTGTTAGATTTAGTGTTAGCATAAGGTTTAGGCTGAGGGTTAGGGTTAGGGTTAGTGTGAGGGTTAGGTTTAGGGTTAGGTTAAGGATTAGTGTGAGGGTAAAGTTTAGGTTGAGGGTTACGTTGAGGTTGAGGGTTAGGGTTAGTGTGAGCGTTATGGTGAAGGTTAGGTTTAGGGTTAGGGTGAGGGTGAGGGTGTGGGTAAATGTTAGGGAGAGTGTAAGGGTTAGGGTGAGTGTACTGGTGAGGCTGAGGATTAGGTTTAGCGTTAGGGTTAGGGTTAGGGTGAGGGTTAGTGTGAGGTTTTGCCTTAAGCTTAAGGATATGGTGAGGATTAGGGTTGGGTTAGGTTTATGGTGAGGTTTAGGCTGAGGGGAAGGCTTAGGGTTAGGGTGAGGGTGAGGTTTAGTGTTAGGTTTAGGGTTAGGGTTGGGGTGACGGTAAGTGTTAGGGTGAAGGTTAGGGTGATTGTGTGGTTTATGGTTTGCATTAGGTTTAGAGTTAGGGTTAGGATGAATGTTAGGGTTATGTTTAGGGTTAGGGTTAAGGTGATGGTGAGGGTTAGGGTTAGGTTTAGTGTTAGGGTTAGTTTTAGGGTGAGGGCAAGGGTGAGGGTGAGGTTTAGGGTGAGGGTGAGGGTGAGTTTGAGGTTTTCATTTAAGTAAGTGTTAGGGTTAGGGTTAGGGTGAGGTGTAGGGTGAGGGTGTGGGTTGGGGTTAGGGTGAGGGTTAGGGTGAGGCTGAAGGTGAAGATTAGTGTTAGGATGAGGATTAGGGTTAGGGTGAGGGTGAGGGTGAGGGTAAGTGTTAGGGTTAGGATTAGTGTGAGAGTTAGGGTTACGGTGAGGGTTAGGGTTAGGGTGAGGAGTAGGGTTAGGGTTACGGTCAGGGTTAGGGTTGGGTGATGTTTAGTGTGAGGGTGACGGTTAGGGTGAGGGTGAGTGTTCTGTTGAGAATTAGTGTTAGGGTTAGGGATTGGGTTAGTGTGAGGGTAAGTGTTACGGTGAGGGTTAGGGTGAGGGGGAGGTTTAGGGTTAGGGTGAGTGTTAGGGTTAGGGTGAGGGTAAGCGTTAGGGTGAGGTTAAGGGTGAGGGTGAGTTTTAGGGTTAGGGTGAGTGTAAGGTTTAGGGTGAGGGTTAGGGTGAGTGTTAGGGTTAGGGTTAGTGATAGGGTAAGGATTAGTGTTAGTGTGATTGTTAGGGTGAGGGTTAGGATTAGTGTTAGTGTGAGGATAAGTGTTAGGGTGAGGGTTAGGGTGAGGGTGAGGGTTAAGGTTAGGGTGATGGTTAGGGTTAGGGTTATGCTTAAGGTGAGGGTTAAGGTGAGCCGTAGGTTTACGGTTAGGGTTATTTTGCGGGTTAGGGCGAGGGTAAGGATTAGGGTGAATTTTAGGGTTAGGGTGAGGGTTATGGTTAGGGTGAGGGTAAGGGTTAGGGTGAAGTTTAGGGTGAGGTTTCGGGTTAGGGTTAGGGATAGGGTGAGGATTAGGGTTAGTGTGAGGGTTAGGATTAAGTTTATTGTGAGGATAAGGGTTAGGGTGAGGGTTAGAGTAAGGGTGTGGTGTTGGGTTAGTGTTAGGTATAGGGTGAGCGTAAGGGTGAGGGTTAGGTTTAGGGTGAGGGTTATGTTTAGGTTTAGGGTGAGGGTGAGGGTGAGGTTCAGCATTAGGGTTAGGTTTAGGGTTAGTGTGAGGGTCGGTTGAGGGTTAGGGTTAGGATTAGTGTTAGGGTTAGGGTGAGGGCTAGGGTGAATGTGAGGTTTGGGTGAGGGTGAGGGTGAGTGTTTCAGTTATGTAAGTGTTAGGGTTAGTGTGAGGATTAGGGTGAGGGTGAGGGTTAACCTGAGGTTAGGTTACTCTGATGGTTAGGGTTAGGGTTAGGGTGAGGGTTAGGGTTAGGGTGATGGTTAGCGTGAGGGTGAGGCTGAGAGTTAGGATTAGGAATAGGGTTAGTGTTAGGGTCAGACTGAGGTGAGGGTCAGGGTGAGGGTGAAGGTTCGGGTTAGGGTTAGAGTTAGGGTGAGGGTTAAGCTTAGTGTGTGGGTTAGGGTTAGGTTTATGTTTAGGGTGAGGTTTAGGATTATATTTAGGGTTAGCATAAGGGTTAGGCTGAGGTTTAAGGTTAGGGTTAGTCTGAGGGTTAGGTGTAGGGTTAGGGTAAGTCTAAAGTTTAGGGTGAGGGTTAGGATGAGTGTGAGGGTTAGGGTTAGGGTGAGGGTTAGGGTGAAACTTAGGTTTACGGTTAGGATTAGGGTGAAGTTTAGGGTGTGGGTTAGTGTAAGGGTGAGGGTTAGGGTGAGGGTTAGGATTAGGGTTAGCATTAAGTTTAGGGTGAGGATGAGTGTTAGGGTGAGGGTTTGGGATAAGGTGAAAGATAGGGTGAGGATTAGCTTTAGGTTTAGGTTTAGGGTGAGGGTTAGGAGGAGGGGTAGGCTTAGCGTTAGGGTGAAGGTTAGGTTTAGTGTGAGAGTTAGGGTTAGTGTTAGGGTGATGGTAAGGTTTAGTGTGAGGGTTAGGGTGAGTGTGAGGTTTAGGGTTAGCATTACGTTTAGTGTTAGGTTTAAGATGAGTGTTAGGGTTAGGTTTAGGGTTAGGATGAGGGTGAGGGTGAAGGTTAGAGTTAGGATGAGGGTAGGGGTTAGGGGTAGGGTGAGGGTTAGCATTAGGTTTAGGGTTAGTGTGACAGTGAGGGTGAGGAGTAGGGGTAGGGTTAGATTGAGTGTTAGGGTTAGGGTTAGGGTGATGGTTAGGGAGAGGGGTAATATTAGGGTTAGGGTGAGGTTTAGGATGAGTGTGAGTGTTAGGGTAAGGTTGAGGGTTAGGTTTAGGGTTAGGTTTAGGTTGAGGCTTAGGGTTAGATTTAGGGGTAAGGTGAATTTGAGGGTGAGGGTTAGGTTTAGGTTTAGGCTTAGGGTGTAAGGTTATGGTGAGGGTAAGTGTTAGGGTGAGGTTTAGTGTGTGGATGAGGGTTAGGGTTATTATTAGGGCTAGGGTGAGGGTGAGGGTTAGGGTTAGGGTTAGCGTTAGGGTGAGGGTGAGGTATAGGGTGAGGTTTAGGGTTAGGGTGAGGGTTAGGGATAGTGTTAGGTTAGGGTGAGGGTGAGGGTGAGTGTTAGGTTTAGGTTTAGGTTTGGAGTTAGGGTGAGGGTGAGGGTGAGGGTGAGGGTTAGGATTAGTGTTAGGGTTAGGGTTAGGATGAGGGTTAGGCTGAGGGTTAGGGTTAGGGTTAGGGTTAGCAAAGTGTTTAGGCTGAGGATTAGGGTTAGGCTTAGGGATAGGGTTAGGGTGAGGGTTAGGCTGACGGTAAGTGTTAGGGTGAGGTTTAGGTTGAGGTTGAGTATTAGGCTTAGCATCATTCTTAGGGTGAGATTTAGGTTTAGGTATAGAATTAGGGTTAGTGTTAGGATTAGGGTGAGGATAAGTATTAGGGCTAAGGTGAGGGTGAGGTTTAGGGTTAGCATTAGGTTTAGGGTTAGGGTGAAGTTTAGGTTTAGTGTGAGAGTTAGGGTTAGGGTTAGGGTGATGGTAAGGGTTAGTGTGAGGGTTAGGGTGAGTGTGAGGTTTAGGGTTAGCATTAGTTTTAGCATTAGGTTTAGGATGAGTGTTAGGGTTAAGTTTAGGGTTAGGGTGAGGGTGAGGCTGAAGGTTAGTTAGGATGAGGGTAGGGGTTAGGGGTAGGGTGAGGGTTAGGGTTAGGGTTACTGTGAGGGTTAGGATTATGGTGAGGTTTAGGGTGATGGTGAGGGTTAGGTTTAGCATTTGGGTGAGGGTTAGCTTTAGGGTGATGTTTATGGTCCGTTTGAGGGTTAGGATGAGGGTGAGTGTTCTGCTGAGAGTTAGGATTAGAGTTAGGGTCAGGGATAAGTTTAGTGTGAGGGTAAGGGTTAGGGTGAGTGTTAGGGTGAGGGTCAAGTTTAGGGTTAGGGTGAGGGTTATAGTTAGGGTTAGGGATATGTTTAGGGTGAGGGTTAGGGAGAGCGGTAGGTTTAGGTTTAGGGTTAGTTTGCGGGTTATGGTGAGGGTAAGGGTTAGGGTGAGGTTTAGGTTGAGGAAGAGGGTTAGGGTTAGGGTAAGGGTAAGTGTTAGGTTGAGAGTGAGTGTGAAGGTGAGGGTTAGGGTTAGCATTAGAGTTAGGGTGAGGGTGAGGGTTAAGGTGAGGTTAATTTGAGGATGAGGATTAGGGTTAGTGTGAGGGTTAGGGTGAGTTTTAGGGTGAGGGTTAGGGTTAGGGTTTGGTTTAGGGTGAGGGTGAGGTATAGGGTGAGGGTTAGTGTTAGGGTGAGGGTTAGGGATAGGGTTAGAGTTAGGGTGAGGATGAGGGTGAGTGTTAGGGTTAGGTTTAGGGTGAGTATGAGGGTGAGAGTTAGGATTAGCAATAGGGTTAGGGTTAGGGTTAGGCTGAGAGTGAGGGTCAGGGTTAGGGTGAGGGTTAGGGTTTGGGTGATGTTTAGGGTGAGGATGAGGGTTAGGGTGAGGATGAGGATTTGGGTGAGGGTGAGGGATCGGGTTAGGGTGTGGGTGTGATTAGGGGTATGGTGAGGGTTAGCATTAGGTTTAGGGTTAGTGTGACAGTGAGGGTGATGGTTATGGGTAGGGTTAGGTTGAGTGTTAGGGTTAGGGTTAGGGTGATGGTTAGGGAGAGGGGTAATGTTAGGGTTAGGGTGAGGTTTAGGATGAGTGTGAGGGTTAGGGTTAGGTTGAGGGTTAGGTTTAGGGTGAGGGTTAGGGTTAGAATTAGGGGTAAGGTGAGTTTGAGGTTGAGGGTTAGGTTTAGGTTTAGGCTTAGGGTTAAGGTTATGGTGAGCGTAAGTTTAGGGTGAGGTTTAGTGTGTGGATGAGGGTTAGGGTTATTATTAGGGCTAGGGTGAGGATTAGGGTGAGGGTTAGGGTTAGGGTTAGCGTTAGGGTGAGGGTGAGGTATAGGGTGAGGTTTAGGGTTAGTGTGAGGGTTAGGGATAGTGTTAGGTTAGGGTGAGGGTGAGGGTGAGTGTTAGGTTTAGGTATAGGTTTAGAGTTAGTGTGAGGGTGAGGGTGAGGGTTAGGATGAAGTTTAGGCTGAGGGTTAGGATGAGGGTTAGGCTGAGGGTTAGGGTTAGGGTTAGCATAATGTTTAGGCTGAGGGTCAGGGTTAGGCTGTGTGACAGGGTTAGGGTGAGGGTTAGGCTGACGGTAAATGTTAGGGTGAGGTTTAGGGTGAGGTTTCCTATTAGGCTTAGCATCATTCTTAGGGTGAGGTTTAGGTTTAGGTATAGCATTAGGGTTAGGGTTAGAGTGAGGGTTAGGATTAGGGCTAAGGTGAGGGTGAGGTTTAGGGTTAGCATTAGGTTTAGGGTTAGTGTGAGGGTTTGGGTTACAGTGAGGGTTACCTTTCATGTGAGGGTTAGGTTTAGAATGAGGGTTAGGGTTGGTGAGAAGGTTAGGGTGAGGGTGAGGGTTAGGGTTAGCGTCAGCATTAGGGTGAGGTTGAGGTTTAGGGTTAGGTTAGGCTGAGGGTGAGGGTGAGGGTGAGGGTTAGGGTTGGTGTTAGTGTTAGTGTTAAAGTTAGGGTTAGGGTGAGGGTTAGAGTGAGGGTTAGAATGAGGGTGATGGTTAGGGTAAGGGTGAGGGTAAGGGTTAGTGTGAGGGTTAAAGTGAGGGTGAGGGATAGGTTTAGCATTAGGGTTAGGGTTAGGGTTAGGCTGAGCGATCAGGATAGGGTTAGGGTTAGGGTTAGGGTGAGGGTGAGGGTTATGGTGAGGCTGAGGGTGAGGTTGAGGGTTAGGGATAGGGTTAGGGTGAGGGTGAGGGTGTGGGTGAGGGTTAGGGTTAGGATTAGTGTTAGGGTTAGGGTTAAACTGTGGGTGAGCTTGAGGGTGAGGGATAGGGTTAGGTTTAGGTTTAGGGTGATGGTTAGGGTTAGTGTGAGTGTTAGGATTAGGGTGAGGGTTAGGTTTACGGTTAGGGTGCTTGTTAGTGTGACGTTTAGGGTTAGGGTTAGGTTTAGGTGAGGGTTAAGGTGAGGGTTAGGGTTAATTTTAGGGTTAGGTTGAGGGTGAGGGTTAGGGTGATGGTGAGAGTTAGGGTTAGGTTTTAGAGTTAGGGATAGTTATAGGGTGAGGCTTAGGGTGAGGGGTAGGTTTAGGCTTAGGAAGAGGGTTAAGGTTAGTGTGAGGGTTAGAGTTAGGGTTAGGGTTAGGGTGAGGGTATGGATTAGGGTGAGGTTTAGTGTGAGGGTGAGGGTTAGTGTGAGGGTTTTTGTTAGGTTTAGTGTAAGGTTTATGGTGAGGTCTAATATGAGGTTGCGGGTTAGGGAGAGGGAGAGGGTGAGGGAGAGCGTGTCAGTTAGGTAAGGGTTAGGATTCTGGTCAGGGTGAGGATTAGGGTAAGGGTTAGGGATAGGATGAATTTTAGGGTTAGGCTGATGGTTAGGGTTAGTGTGTGGTTTAGGGTTAGGGTTAGGGTTAGAGTGAGGTTTAGGGTTCGGGTTTGCATTAGGGTTAGGGTGAGGTTTAGGGTGTTTTTGAGGGTTAGGGATAGGGTTAGGGTTAGTGTTAGGGTGAAGGTTAGGGTTAGGATTAGGTTTAGGATGAGGGTTAGGGTAAGGGGTAGGGTTAGGGTTAGGGTGAATGTTAGGATTAGGGAGAGGGTTAGGGTAAGGTTAAGGGTTAGGGTTAGGTTGAGGTTAAGGATTAGGTTGAGGGTGAGGGTTAGTGTTAGGTTTAGGGTGATGTTGAGGGTGAGGGTTAGGGTTAGGGATAGGATGAGGGTTTTGTTTAGTGTTAGTGTTAGGGTTAGGGTGAGGTTTAATATTAGTTGTGAGGGTTAGGGTGAGGGTGAGGGTGAGAGTAAGGGTTTGGGTGAGGGTTAGGGTGAGTTTTAACGTTCCGGTTAGGGCTAGGGTGAGGCTTATGGTGAGGGTCAGGGTTAATGTTATGTTTAGGTTGAGGTTTAGGGCTAGGGTGAGGATTAGGGTGAGGGTGAGGGTTAGGATGAAGGTTAGGGTTAGAGTGAGTATTAGGGTTAGGGTTAGGGTTAGATTAAAGTTTAGGGTGAGGGTTAGGGTAAGGATTAGGGTTAGGGTAAGGGTGAGGATGAGGGTTAAAGTTAGGGTTAGGGTGAGGGTTAGGGTTGGGGTGAGGGTTAGGGTTTGGGTTAGGGTGAGGCTTAGGGTGAGGTTTCGGATGAGTGTGAGTGTTAGGGTGTGGGTGACGGTTAGGGTTAGGGTGAGGTTTAAGGTGACATTGAGGGTTAGGGTGAGGGTGAGGGTAAGGGTTAGGGTGAGTGTGAGGATTAGGGTTAAGGTTACCCTTAGGGTTATGGTGAGGGTATGGGATAGGGTGAGGTTTAGGGTGAGGGTGAGTGTTAGGGTTAGTGTTATCCTTAGGGTTATAGTGAGGGTATGGGTTAGTGTGAGGTTTAGGGTGAGGGTGAGGTTTAGGGTTAGCGTTAGGGTTAAGGTGAGGGTTAGGGTGAGGGTTAGGGTTAGGTTGATGTTTAGGGTGAGGGTAAGTGTGAGGGTGAGGGTGAGGGTTAGGGAATAGGTGAGGGTTAGGTTTAGGGTGAGGGTTAGGGTGACGGTGAGGGTTAGGGTGAGGGTGTGGAAAAGGGTTAGGTTAGGTTCAGGGTGAGGGTTAGGATTAGGTTTAGGGTGAGGGTTTGAGTTAGTGTACGGGTTAGGGTTAGGATGAGTGTGAGGAAAAGGGTTAGGGTGAGGATTAGGATGAGAGTAAGATTTAGGGTTAGGTTTAGCTTTAGGGTTAGGGTGAGTTTTAGGGTTAGGGTTCGGGTTAGGGTTAAGTTGAGGGTGAGGGTTAGAGTTAGGGTTCAGGTGAGGGTTAGGTTTGGGGTGAGTGTTAGGGTTACGGTTAGGGTGAGGGTGAGGGGAGTTTTGGGTTTCGGGTGAGGGTTAGGGTGTGGGTGATGGTTAGTGTTAGGGTTTATAATTAGTGTATTAGGTTTAGGGTTAGGGTTAATGTTATGGAGAGGGTAAGGGTCAGGGTGAGGTTTAGGGTGAGGGTGAGAGTTAGGGTTAGCGTTAGGGTTACAGTGAGGGATAGCGTTAGGGTTAGGGTTAGGGTGAAGTTGAGGGTTAGGATTAGGGTTAGGATGAGGTTTAGGGTTAGGGTAAGGGTTAGGGATAGGGTTAGGGTTATGGTGAGGGTTAGGGTTAGGGTTATGTTTTGAGTTGGGTGAGTATGAGGGTGAGCGTTATGGTTAGGATTAGGGTTAGGGTTAGTGTTAGGCAGAGGGTGAGGGTGAGGGTGAGGGTTAGGGTTAGGGTCAAGTTTAAGGTTAGGGTTAGGGTGAGGGGTAGGGTTAGGGTTAGGGAGAGGGATAGGGTTAGGGTGAGGGATAGGGTGAGGGTTAGGGTCACGGGTAGGTTTAGGGTTAGGTTGAGGATTAGGGTTAGTGTGAGGGTTAGGGTTAGTGTTAGGGTGAGGGTAAGTGTTACTGTGAGGTTTAGGGTGAGGTTGACAGTTAGGGTTAGCTTTAGGTTTAGGGTGAGGTGAGGTTTCAGGTTTGCATTAGGGTTAGGGTGAGGGTTATGGTGAGGGTTAGGGTTAGGGTTAGGGTGAGGGTGAGGGTGAGGGTTAGGATTAGGGTGAGGGTGAGGGTGAGGGTGAGGTTTAGGTTTAGGTTTAGAGTTAGGGTTTAGGTTAGATTTATGGTGAGGGTGAGGGTGAGAGTTAGGATTAGGGTGAGGGTGAGAGTGAGGTTTAGGGTTAGGGTTAGTATCAGTTTGAGGGTTAGGGTTAATGTGAGGTTTAGGGTGAGGGTGAGGGTAAGGGTTAGTGTGATTTTTAGGGTGAGGGTTAAGTTTAGGATGAGGGCTAGAGTTAGGGTTAGGGTTAGGTTTAGCATTAAGAAGTTGAGGTTTAGAGTTAGGGTTAGGGTGAGGGTGAGGGTTAGGTTTAGGGTTATGGTGAGTGTTAGGTTTAGGTTGAGTGTTAGGGTTAGGGTTAGGTTTAGGGTGTGGGTGAGGGTGAGGGTTAGGGTGAGGGTAAGGTTGAGGGTGAGGGTGAGGGTTAAGGTTAGGTTTAGGGTGAGGGTGAGGGTGAAGGTAAGGGTTAGGGTGAGGGTGAGGGTTAGGGTTAGGGTTAGTGTTAGTTTGAGGGTTAGGGTTAATGTAAGGTTTAGGGTGAGGGTCTGGTAAGGGTTAGTGTGAGGGTTAGGGTGAGGGTGAGGGTTAAGGTTAGGATCATGGTTAGCATTAGAGTTCGTTTGAGGATTAGGGTGAGGTTTTGGGTTAGGGTGGCCGTTAAGTATAGGCTGAGTGTTAGGTTTAGGGTTAGGGTGAGGGTTAGAGTTAGTGTGATATTTAGGCTGAGGATGAGGCTGAGGGTGAGAGTTCGGGTTCTCTGACGGTTAGCTTTTGGGTGACGGTAAGGGTTAGGGTTAGGGTTAGGGTAGGGTTGAAGGTTAGGGTGAGGGTGAGGGGTAGGGTTAGGGTTAGGGTTATTTTTAGGTTTAGGGTTAGTGTTAGGTGAGGGTGAGGGTGAGGGTGAGGGTTAGGGTTAGGGTTAGGTTTAGTGTTAAGTTTAGGGTGAGGGTTACGGTGAGGTTTAGGGTTAGGGTTATGGTGAGGGTGAGGTTTAGAATGAGGGTTAGATTGAGGGTGAGGGTTAGGTTAGGGTTTGGGTCAGGGAAAGGGTGAGGGTTAGGGTTAGGTTGGTGGTGAGAATTTTGGTTAGTGTTAGGGTTAGGGTTAGTGTTAGTGTGAGGGTGATGGTTATGGTTAGGGTTAGTATTAGGGTGAGGTCTAGGGTGATGTTGAGGGTTAGTGTTAGTGTTAGGTTTAGGTATAGGGTGAGTATTAGTGTTATGATTTGAGGGTTAGGCTGAGTGGTAGGGTTAGGGTTAGGTTTAGTGTGAGGATTCGGACTAGGTTTAGGATTAAGGTGAGGTTTAGGGTAAGGGATATTGTTAGGGTGAGTGTTAGGTTTAGGGATACGGTGAGGATTAGGGTAAAGTTTAGGGTTAGGGTGAGGGTGAGGGTGAGGGTTAGGGAGAGGGGTAATGTTAGGGTTCGGGTGAGGTTTAGGGTGAGTGTGAGGGTTAGGGTTAGGTTGAGGGTTAGGGTTAGGGTGAGGGTTAGGGTTAGGGTGAGGGTTAGGGTTAGAGTTAGGGGTGGGTTGAGTTTGAGGGTGAGGGTTAGGTTTAGGATTAGGATTAGGGTTAGGGTTAGGGTTAGCTTCAGTGTGTGGGTGAGGGTTAGGTTTAGGGTTAGGATTAGGTTTAGGCTTAGGGTTAAGGTTATGTTGAGGGTAAGTGTTAGGGTGAGGTTTAGTGTGTGGAGGAGTGTTAGGGTTATTGTTAGGGTTAGAGTGAGGGTTAGGGTGAGGGTTAGAGTTAGGGTTAGCATTAGGGTGAGTGTGAGGTATAGGGTGAGTTTTAAAGTTAGGGTGAGGGTTAGGGATAGTTTTAGGTTAGGGTGAGGGTGAGGGTGAGTGTTAGGTTTAGGTTTAGATTTAGAGTTAGGGTGAGGGTGAGGGTGAGGGTTAGGGTTAGAATTAGGGTTAGGGTTAGGGTTAGGATGAGGGTTAGGATTAGGGTTAGGATGAGGTTTACGGTTAGGGTGAGGGTTAGGGATAGGGTTAGGGTTATAGTGAGGGTTAGGGCTAGGGTTACGGTTTGAGTTAGGGTGTGTATGAGGGTGAGATTTAGGGTTAGGATTACGGTTATGGTTAGTGGTAGGCAGATGGTGAGTGTGAGGGTTAGGGTTAGGGTGAGGTTTAGGGTTAGGTTTAGGGTGAGGGTTAGGGTTAGGGTTAGGGAGAGGGAGAGGGTTAGGGTGAGGAATAGGGTGAGGGTTAGGGTCACAGGTAGGTTTAGTTTTAGGTTGAGGGTTAGGGTTAGTGTGAGGGTTAGGGTTAGATTTAGGATGAGGGTAAGGGTTACTGTGAGGTTTAGGGTGAGGGTGACAGTTAGGGTTAGCTTTTGGTTTAGGGTGAGGTGAGGTTTCGGGTTTGCATTAGGGTTAGGGTGAGGGTTATGGTGAGGGTTAAGGTTAGGGTTAGGGTGAGGGTGAGGGTGAGGGTTAGGTTTAGGGTTATGTTGAGTGTTAGGTTTAGGGTGAGGGTTAGGGTTAGGGTTAGGATTAGGGTGAGGGTGAGGGTGAGGGTGAGGGTGAGGGTTAGGGTTAGGGTGAGGGTGCGGGTGAGGGTTAGGGTTAGGTTTAGGGTGAGGTTGAGATTGAGGTTTAGGTTTAGGTTAAGTTTACGGTTAGGGTAAGGTTTAGGGTTAGGGTTATCTTGAGGGTGAGGGTGATGGTTAAGGTTAGGGTGAGGGTGAGAGTGAGGGTTAGGGTTAGGGTTAGTGTTAGTTTTTGTGTTAGGATTAATGTGAGGTTTAGGGTGAGGGTGAGGGTAAGGGTTAGTTTGAGGGTTAGGGTGAGAGTTAGGGTTAGGGTGAGGGAAAGAGGTAGGGTTAGGGTTAGGTTTAGGGTTAGGATTAGGTTGAGGGTGAGGGTGAGGGTGAGGGTGAAGGTGAGGTTTAGAGTTAGGGTTAGGGTGAGGGTGAGGGTGAGGGTTAGGTTTAGGGTTATGGTGAGTGTTAGGTTTAGGTTGAGGTTTAGGGTTAGGGGTAGGTTTAGGGTGAGGGTGAGGGTGAGGGTGAGGGTGAGGATCAGGGTTAGGTTTAGGGTGAGGGTGAGGGTGAAGGTTAGGGTTAGGATGAGGGTGAGGGTTAGGGTTAGTTTGAGTATTAGGGTGAAGTTTTGGGTTAGGGTGACCTTAGGAATAGGTTGAGTGTTATGTTTAGGGTTAGGGTGAGGGTTAGGGTTAGTGTGATGTTTAGGGTGAGGGTGAGGCTAAGGGTGAGGGTTCCGTTTCTCAAGAGGGTTAACGTTTGTGTGACGATTAGGGTTAGGGTGCAGGTTAGGGTGAAGTTGAAGGTTAGGGTGAGGGTGAGGTGTAGGGTTAGGTTGAGGTTTAGGTTTAGGGTTAGTGTTAGGTGAGGGTTATAGGGAGTATTAGGGTTAGGGTTAGGGTTAAGTTTAGGGTGAGGGTTATGGTGAGGGTTAGGGTTAGTGTTAGGGTGAGGGTAAGGTTTAAAGTGAGGGTTAGAGTGAGGGTGAGGGTTAGGGTTAGGGTTTGGGTGAGGGAAAGGGTGACGGTTAAGGTTAGGGTGAGGGTGAGGGTTAGGGTGAGAGTTTTGGTTAGTCTTAGGGTTAGGGTTAGTGTGAGTGTTAGTGTGAGGGTGATGGTTAGGGTTAGGTTTAGTATTAGGGTGAGGTCTAGGGTGATGGTGAGTGTTAGAGTTAGGGTTAGGGATAGAGTGAGGATTAGTGTTATGATTTGGGTGAGAGTTAGGCTGAGCGGTAGTGTTAGGGTTAGGTTTAGTGTGAGGATTCGGGTTAGGCTTAGGGTTAGGGTTAAGGTGAGGGTAAGGGTTAGGGTTAGATTTAGCATTAGGGATAGGGTGAGGGTTAGAGTGTGGGTAAGGGTCTGCGTAAGGTTTAGGGTGAGGGTGAGGGGTAGAGTTAGGGTTAGGAAGAAGGTTAGTGTTAGGGTGAGGTTTTGCGTTAGTTTGAGGGTTAGGGTGAAGGTGAGTTTGAGGTTGAGAGTTAGGGTGAGGGTGATGGTGACGGTAAGGTTTAGGGATAGCATACGGGTTAGGGTTAGGGTGAGGGTTAGGGTTAGGGTTAGGGTTAAGGTGAGGGTGAGGGTGAGGGTGAGGCTTAGGGTTAGGATTAGGTTTAGGATTAGAGTTAGGTTTAGGGTAAGGTTTAAGGTTAGGGTGAGGTTTAGCTTTAGGGTTAGGGTTAGGGTTAGGTTTAAGGTGAGGGTTAATGTTAGGATTAGGGTGAGGATGAGTGTTAGTTTGAGGGGCAGGGTTAGAGAGAGGGTAAGGGTTAGGGTTAGGGTTAGGGTTAGGGTGAGTATGAGGGATAATTTTAGGGTGAGGGTTAGTGTGAGGGTTAGTGTGAGGTTTAGGTTTAGGGTTAGGGTAAGGGTTAGGTTTAGGGTGAGCCATAGTTTTAAATTTAGGAATAGGTTGAAGTTAATGCTGAGGGTTATGGTTAGGTTTAGTGTGAGGATAAGGGTTAGGGTGAGGATTAGGGTGAGGATGAGGGTTAGGGTTAGCATAAGGTTTAGTGTGAGAGTTAGGGTTAGGGTTAAGTTTAGGGTAAGGGTTAGGGTTAGGGTAAGGATTAGGGTTCGGCAGGTTAGGGTTAGGGTTAGGGTTAGGGTGATGTTTAGGCTTAGGGTTAGAGTTAGGTTGAGGGTTAGGGTTAAGTTTAGGGTTAGGGTAAGGTTTAGGGTTAGTGTGAGGTTTAGGGTTAGGGTGATGTTTAGGGTGATGGTGAGGGTTAGGGTGAGTGTGAATTTGAGAGTGAGGATTAGGGTGAGGTTGAGGGTGAGAGGGATGGTGACGGTGAGGATTAGGGTTAGGTTTAGGTTTAGAGTGAGGGTAAGAGTTAGGGTTAGGATTAGGGTAAGGGTAAGGGTTAGGCTGAGGGTGAGGGAGAGGGTGCAGTTGAGGGTGAGGGTTTTGGGTAGGTAAGCGTTAGGATTAGGTTTAGGGTGAGGATTAGGGTGACGTGAGGGTTAGGGTTAGGTTGAGTGTTAGGGTTAGGGTGAGGGTTAGGTTGTGAGGTAGGGTTAGGGTTAGGATGAGGATTATGTTGAGGGTGAGGAATAGGGTTTTGGTGAGTGTAAGGGTTAGGGTTATGGTGAGAGTGAGGGTGAGGGTGAGGGTAAGGGTTAGGGTCAGGGTTAGGGTGAGGGTGAGGGTTAGGATTAGCATTAGAGTTAGGGTTAAGGTAAGGTTGAATGATAGGATTAGGGTTAAGGTTAGGGTTAGGGTGCAGGTTAGGGTTAGGGTTACACTGAGAGTGAGGTTCAGATTTAGGGATAGGATTAGGTTTAGGGTTAGGGTGAGGCTGAGGGTGAGGGTTAGAGTGAGGATTAAGTTTAGGGTTAGGTTTATGGTGAGGGCTAGGATGAGGGTGATATTTTTGGTTAGGAAAGGTTTAGGGTTAGGTTTAGGGTGAGGATTAGGGTGAGGGTGATGTTTAAGGTGAAGTTTAGTGTTAGGGTTAGGGATAGGGTGAGGGTTACGGTGAGGGTTGGGTTGTGGGTAAGTGTTAGCGTGAGGGTTAGATGAGGGTGAGGGTTAGGGTTAGGGTAAGGGTAAGGGTTATTGTGAGGGTGAGGTTTATGGTTAGCATTTGGGTTAGGGTGAGGGTTAGGATGAGCGATAGGGATAGGGTTAGGGTTAGGGTTAGGGTGAGAGTGAGGGTTAGGGTGAGGATGAAGGTGAGTTTGAGGGTTACGGTTAGGGTTAGGGAGAGGGGAAGGGTGTGGATGAGGCTTAGCGTTAGGATTAGTGTTAGGGTTAGGGTTTGGCTGAGGATGAGCTTGAGGGTGAGGGTGAGTGTTAGGTTTAGGTTTAGGGTGAGGGTTAGTGTTAGTGTGAAGGTTAGGGTTACGGTTAGGGTGAGTGTTAGTGTGAGGTTTAGGATTAGGGTTAGGTTTAGGTGAGGGTTAATGGTAATGTTAATGTTAGGGTGAGGGTTAAGGTGACAATGAGAGTTAGGTTTGGGTTTAGGTTAGGGTTAGTTATAGGGTGAGGCTTTGGTTGAGGGGTAGGGTTACTGTTAGGATGAGGGTTAGGGTTAGTATGAGGGTTAGAGTTAGGGTTAGGGTTAGGGTGAGGGTAAGGATTAGTGTGAGGTTTATGGTGAGGGTGAGGTTTAGGGTTAGCTTTCGGATTAAGGTGAGGGTGAGGTTTAGGGTTTCCATTAGGGTTAGGTTGAGGGTTAGGGTGAGGTTTAGGTTTGGGTATAGTTTGAGGGTGCGGGTGAGGGTTAGGGTTAGGGTTATGGTGAGGGTTAAGATTAGGGTGAGGGTTAGGTTTAGGGTTAGGGGGAGAGTGAGGGTGAAGGTTAGGTTTAGGGTGATGGTGAGGGTGAGGTTGAGGCTTAGGGTTAGGTTTAGTGTGAGGGTGAGGGTTAGTGTGAGGGTTATTTTTAAGTTTAGTGTAAGGTTTATGTTGAAGTCTAATGTGAGGTTGCGGGTTAGGGAGATGGAGAGGGTGAGGGAGAGCGTTTCAGTTAGGTAAGGGTTAGGATTAGGGTTAGGGTGAGGGTCAGGGTTATGATGAAGTTTATGGTTGGGGTGATGGTTACAGTTAGTGTGAGGTTTAGGTTTAGGGTTAGGGTTAGGTTAAGGTTTAGGGTTCGGGTTTGCATTAGGGTTAGTGTGAGGGTTAGGGTGTATTTGAGGGATAGGGATAGGGTTAGGGTTAGTGTTAGGGTGAGGGTTAGGGTTAGGGTTAGGGTTAGGGTGAGGGTTAGGATAAGGGGTAGGGTTAGGGTTAGGGTGAATGTTAGGATTAGGGTGAGGGTTCGGGTAAGTGTAAGTGTTAGGGTTAGGGTGAGGTTAAGGATTAGGGTGAGGGTGAGGGTCAATGTTAGGTTTGGGGTGATGGTGAGGGTGAGGGTTAGGGTAATGTTTAGCCTTAGTTTGAGGGATAGGATGAGGGTTTTGTTTAGTGTTAGTGTTAGGGTTATGGTGAGGTTTAGGTTTAGTGTGAGGGTTAGGGTGAGGGTGAGGGTGAGTGTATGGGTTTTGGTGAGGGTTAGGCTGAGGGTTAAAGTTCGGGTTAGGGCAAGGGTGAGGGTTATGTTGAGGGTTAAAGTTAATGTTTAGGGAGAGGGTTAGGGTTAGGGTTATGGTGAGGGCGATGGTGAGGGTGAGCGTTAGGGTGAGGATGAGTGTGAGGATGAGGCTTGCGGTTAGGTAAGGATTAGGGTTAGCGTTAGGGTGAGGGCTAGGGTTAGGATGAAGTTTAGGGTTAGGTGAGTATTAGGGTTAGGGTTAGGGATATGGTGAGCCTTAGGGTGAAGGGTAGGTTTAGGGTTAGGGTGAGGGTTATGGTTAGTGTGAGGGTTAGGGTTAGATTTAGGGTGAGGGTAAGGGTTAGGGTGAGCTTTAGGGTGAGGGTGACTGTTAGGTTAGCTTTAGGTTTAGGGTGAGGGTGAGGATTTGGTTTTGCATTAGGGTTAGGGTGAGGGTTATGGAGAGGGTTAGGTTTAGGTTTAGCGTAAGGGTGAGGGTGAAGGTTAGGGTTAGGGTTAGGGTGAGGGTGAGGGTTAGGGTTAGGGTGAGTGTGAGGGTGAGCGTGAGGTTGTGGGTTAGGTTTAGGTGTAGGGTGAGGGTGAGAGTGAGGGTGAGGGTTGGAGTTAATGTGAGGTTTATGGTGAGGGTGAGGGTAAGGGTGAGGGTGAGTGTGAGGGTTAGGGTTAGGGGTAGGGGTAGATGTAGGTGTAGTGTTAGGTTTAGGGTTAGTATTAGGGTTAGGGTTAGGATTAGGGTGAGGGTGAGGGTGAGGCTGGGGGTGAAGGTGAGGATTTAGAGTTAGGGTTAGGTTTAGAGTTATGGTTAGGTTGAACGCTAGGATGAGGGTTAGAGTTAAGGTGAGGCTGAGGTTGAGAATATGATTAAGACTCACCCTAGCTTTCATGGCTATGGTTAGGGTGAGGGTTAGGGGGACGGGTAGATTTAGTGTTAGATTTAGGGTGAGGGTTAGGTTTAGTGTGAGAGTTAGGGTTACGGTTAGGGTTAGGGTGATGTTAAGTGTTAGAGTGAGGGTTAGGGTGAGAGTGTGGGTTAGGGTGATGTTTAAGGTGAAGGTGAAATTTAGGGAGAGTGAGAGGTTTCGGGTGACAGTGAGGGTTAGGGTGTGGGTGAGGGTGACGGTTAGGGTGAGCATAAGGGTTAGGGTGATTTTTAGGGTGAGGGTCAGGTTTAGGGTGAGAGTTAGGGTTCAGGGTAGAGGAATTGTTAGGGTGTAGGTGAGGGTTAGGGTAAGGGTGAGGCTTAGGGTGACCATGAGTGTTAGGGTTCAGGTGAGGATTAGGGTTAGGATTAGTGTTTGGGTTGGGGTTAGGGTTAGGGTTAGGGTGAGTGTTAGGGTGAGAGGTAGGGTTAGGGTTAGTATAAGGGTTAGGCTTAGTGTGAGGGTTTCGGGTTAGGGTTAGGGTTAGTGTGAGAATAAGGCTTAGGTGAGGGTTAGGGTGAGACTGAGGTTTAGGTTTACCCTTAGGGTTAGGGTGAAGTTTAGGGTGGGGGTTAGCGTGAGGGTTAGGGTTAGGGTTAGTGTTGGGTGAGGGTTAGGGTGAGCGAAAGGGTTAGGGTGAGGGTTAGTTTGAGGTTGAGGGATAGGGTTATGGTGAGGGTAAGGGTTAGGGAAACGGTTAGGGTGAGGTTGAGGATTAGGGTTAGCATTAGTGTTAGGGTGAGGGTGAGGGTTAGGGTGAGGGTGAGGGGTAGGCTGAGGGGTAGGGTTAGAATTAGGGTCAGGGTTAGGGTGAGGGTGAGGGTTAGGGTTAGCATTAGGGTTAGGGTTAGTTTTAGGGTGAGTGTTAGGGTTAGGGTTAGGGTAAGGTTGAGGGTAAGGTTTAGCATTAGGGTTAGGGTTAGGGTTAGAGTGAGGGTGAGGGTCCGGGTTAGGGTTAGGTTTAGGATTAGGTTTACGGTGCGGCTGAGGGTGAGGGTGAGCGTGAAGGTGAGGGTTAAGTTTAGCATTAGGTTTAGGGTGAGGTCTAGGGTTAGGGGGAGGGCTAGGGTGAAAGTTAGGGTGAAGGTGAGGTTTTCGGTTAGGAAAGGGTTAGGGTTAGTTTTAGGGTGAGGAATAGGGTGAGGGTGAGATTTAAGGTGAGAGTTAGGGTTAGGGTGAGGGTTAGGGTTAGGGTGAGGGTGATGTTTAGGGTGAGGGTGAGGTTGAGAGTGGGGGTTCGGCTGAGGGTGTGGGTTAGGGTATTGGTGAGGGTTAGGGTGAGGGTGAGGGTGAGAGTGAGGGTTAGGATTTTGTTGAGGTTTCAGGTTAGTGTGAGGTTTAGGGTGAGTGTTATGGTTAGGGTTAGGGTGAGGGATAGGTTTAGTGTGAGGGTTAGAGTTATACTTAGTGTAAGGATAAGGGTTAGGTTGAGGATTAGGGTGAGAGTGAGGGTTAGGGTTAGATTAAGGGTTAGGGTTAGGGTAAGGGTTAGGAATAGGGTTAGGTTTGGGGTGATTGTGAGGATTAAAGGTAGGGTTAGGGTGAGGGTTAGGGTTGGGGTGAGGGATAGGTTTAGGGTTAGGGTGAGGGTGAGGGTGAGGTTTCGAGTGAGTGTGTGTTAGGGTGTGGGTGACGGTTAGGTTTAGGTTGAGGGTTAAGGTGACGGTGAGGGTTAGGGTGAGGGTGAGGGTTAGGTTTAAGGTGAGCGGTAGGGTGATGGTTAGGTTTAGGGTGAGTGTGAGGATTAGGTTTAGGGTTACCCTTAGGGTTATGGTGAGGGTATGGTTTAGAGTGAGGTTTAGCGTGAGGGTGAGGGTTAGGGTTAGTGTTAGGGTTAAGGTAAGAGTTAGGGTGAGGGTTAGGGTTAGGGTGAGGGTGAGGGTTAGGGTTAGGGTTAGGGTGATGTTTAGGATTAGGGTGTGGGTTAGGTTTACGATTAGGGTTCGAGTTAAGGCGAGTGTGAGGGTGAGTGTTAGGGTTAGGATTAGGGTTAGGGTTGTTGTTAGGCTGAGGGTGAGGGTGAGGGTTAGTGTTAATGTAATGTTTAGGGTTAGGGTTTGGTTGAGGGTTAGGGTTAGGGTTAGGAGGAGAGTTAAGGTGAAGATTATGGTTAGGTTTAGGGTGAGGGTTAGGTTTAGTGTAACCGTTAGTTTTAGTGTGAGAGTAAGCGTTAGGGTGAAGGTTAGGGTGAGGGTGAGGTTGAGTGGGAGGGTGACGGTGAAGGTTAGGGTTAGGGTTAGGTTTAGGTTGAGGGTAAGAGTTAGGGTTAGGATTAGTGTTAGGGTCAGGGTTAGGCTGAGGGTAAGGGAGAGGGTGGGGTTAATTGTGAGGGTTTCGGTTAGGTAAGGGTTAGGGTTAGGTTTAGGGTGAGGATTAGGGTGAGGGTGAAGGTTAGGGTTAGGTGGGGCGTTAGGGTTAGGGTTAGGGTGAGAGGTAGGGTTAGGGTTAGGATGAGGGTTATGCTTTTTGTGAGGTTTATGGTTAGGGTTAGGGTTAGTGTGAGGATAAGGGTTAGGGTGAGGGTTAGGTTGAGACTGAGGGTTAGGGTTAACGTTGGGGTTAGGGTGAAGGTTAGGCTAGGGGTTAGGGTGAGGTTTAGGGTTCCGGTTAGGGTTGGGTGAGGGTTATGGTGAGCGCGAGGGTGAGGGTAAGGGTAAGTGTTAGGGTCAGTGTCAGGGTTAGGGTGAGGGTGAGGGTTAGGGTTAGGATTAGGTTTAGGGTTTGGGTAAGGTTGAGTGTTAGGGTTAGGTTTAGGGTTAGGGTGCAGTTTAGGGTTAGGGTTACAGTGAGGGTGAGGGTCAGGGTTAGGGTTAGGATTAGGTTTAGTGTTTTGTGAGGCTGAGGGTGAGGCTGAGGGTGAGGGTGTGTGTGAGGGTTAAGGTTAGGGTTAGGTTTAGGGTGAGGGCTAGGTTGAGGGTGATATTTTTGGTTAGGGTTAGGTTTAGGGTGAGGATTAGGGTGAGCGTGAGGTTTAAGGTGAGGGAAAGTTTTAGGGTGAGGGTTAGGGTTAGGTTTAGGGTGAGGGTTAGGGTTACGGTGATGTTTAGGGTGAGGGTGCAGGTGAGAGTGAGGGTTCGGGTGAGGGATAGGGTTAGGGTGAGGGTTAGGGTTTGGGTTAGGGTTAGGGTGAGAGTAAGGGTTAGGATGACAGTTGGGGTGAGGGTGAAGGTTAGGGTTAGGTTTAGGCTGAGGATGAGGGTTAAGGTGAGGGTTAAGTTTAGGGTCAGGGTGAGTGTTAGGGTGAGGTTTAGGGTTAGGTTTAGGGTTCGGGCTAGGGTAAAAGTTAGGGTTAGGGTGAGTGTTAGGGTGAGTGGTAAGCTTAGGGTTAGGATGAGGGTTAGGCCTATTGTGAAGGTTATGGTTACGGTTAGGGTTAGTGTGAGGATAAGGGTTAGGGTGATGGTTAGGGTGAGACTGAGGGTTAGGTTTAGCCTTAGGGTTAAGGTGAAGGTTAGGGTTGGGTTTAGGGTGAAGGTTAGGGTTAGGGTTAGGGTTGGATGAGGGTTAGGGTGAGTGTAAGGTTTACGGTGAGGGTTAGGTTGAGGTTGAGGGATAGGGTTATGGTGAAGGTAAGGGTTAGAGCGACGGTTGGGGTGAGTTGATGGTTAGGATTAGCATTAATGTTAGTGAGAGGGTGAGGATTACGGTTGGGGTGAGTTGATGGTTAGGATTAGCATTAATGTTAGTGAGAGGGTGAGGATTAGGGTGAGGGTGAGGGTTAGGCTGAGGGATAGGGTTAGGGTTAGGGTTAGATTTAGGGTTAGTGTGAGTGTTAGGGTTAGGGATAGAGTGAGGGTGAGGGTTAGGGTAAGGGTTATGGTCAGGGTTATGGTGAGGGTGAGGGTTAGGGTTAGCATTAGGGTTAGGGTTAGGCTTAGGGTGCAGGTTAGGGTTAGGTTTAGAGTGAGCGTGAGGGTCAGGTTTAGGGATAGGATTAGGTTTAGGGTTAGGGTGAGACTGATAGTGAGGGTGAGGGTGAGGGTGAGCATGAGGGTGAGGGTTAAGTTTAGCGTTAGGTTTAGGGTGAGGGCTAGGGTGAGGGTGAGGGATAGGGTAAGGGTTAGGGTGAAGGTGAGGTTTTCGGTTAGGAATGGTTTAGGATTAGGTTTAGGGTGAGGGTGAGGTTTAAGTTGAGGGTTAGTTTTAGGGTGCGGGTTAGGGTTAGGGTTAAGTTGAGGGTTTGGGTTAGGGTGATGTTTAGGGTGAGGGTGAGGGTGAGAGTGAGGATTCGGTTGAGGGTGTGGCTTAGGTTGTTGGTGAGGGTTAGGGTGAGAGTGAAGGTTAGGGTGAGGGTTAGAGTTAGGGTGTTGGTGAGGGTTAGGGTTAGGGTGAGAGTTAGGTTGAAGGTGAGGGTTAGGGTGAGGGTGAGGGTTAGGTTTAGGGTTAGGATTAGGGTGAGGGTTAGGGTTAGGGTGAGGGTGAGGGTTATGGTTAGGGTTAGGGTGAGGATTTGGTTTAGTGTGAGGGTTAGGGTTAGGGTTAGTGTAAGGATTAAGGGTTAGTTTGAGGATTAGGGTGAGATTCAGGGTTAAGGTTAGATTAAGGGTTAGGGTGAGGGATAGGATAAGGGTTAGGGTTAGGGTTAGGGTGAGTGTGAGGTTTAAAGTTAGGGTTAGGGTGAGGGTTAGTGTCGGTGTGAGGGTTAGGGTTAGGGTTACGTTGAGGCTGAGGGTGAGGGTTCGGGTGAGTGTGAGTGTTAGGGTGTGGGTCACGGTTAGGTTTAGGGTGAGGGATAAGTTGACGGTGAGGGTAAGGGTGAGGGTGAGTGTTATGGTTAGGGTGAGGGTGAGGGTTAGGGTTAGGTTTAGGGTGATGTTTAGGGTTAGGGTGTGGGTTAGGGATAGGTTTATGGTTAGGTTGAGGGTTAGGTTTACGTTTAGGGTTCGAGTTAAGGTGAGTGTGAGGGTGAGTGTTAGGGTTAGGATTAGTTTCAGGGGTAGTGTTAGGCTTAGGGTGAGGGTAAAGGGTTAGGGTTAGGGTGAGGGTGAGGGATACGGTTAGTGTTGGGGTTAAGGTGAGCGTTTGGATGAGGATTTGGTTTAGGGTTAGGGTGAGGGTTAGGGTTAGGGTTGAGTTTAGGGTTAGAATTAGGATGAGGTGTAGGTTAAAGGTTAAGGTTAGTGTGAGGAAAAGGGATATGGTGAGGGTTAGGGTAAGGGTGAGGAATAGGGTTAGTGTAAAGGTAAGGGTGAATGTTTGGGTGAGTGTTAGGTTGAGGTTTAGGGTTAGGGTTAGAGTTAGGATGAGGCTAAGTGTTAGGGTGAGATTTAGGTTGTGGTTGAGTATTAAGGTCAGCATTAGTCTTAGGGTGAGGATTAGGTTTAGGTATAGCATTAGGGTTAGGGTTAGGGTTAGGGTGTGGGTTAGGATTAGTGTTAAGGTGAGGGTGAGTTTTAGGGTTAGCATTAGGTTTAGTGTTAGGATTAGTGTGAGGGTGAGGGTGAGGGTTAGGGTTAGGATTAGGTGTAGGGTTAGGGTGAGGCTGCGGTTGAGGATGAGTTTGAAGGTGAGGGTTAGGGTTTGGCTTAGGCTTAGGGTTAGAGTGAGGGCTAGGGTGAGGGCGAGGGTTCGGGTGAGGGTTAGGGAGACGGTGCGGTTTTCTGTTAGGAAAGGGTTAGGGTTAGGTTTAGGGTGAGGATTAGGCTAAGGGTGAGGTTGAAGGTGAGGTTTAGGGTTAAGGTGAGGGTTAGGGTTAGCGTTAGGCTGAGCGTTAGGGTTTGGGTGATGTTTAGGGTGATGTTTAGGGTGAGGGTGAGGGTGAAGGTGAGGGTTAGGGTGTAGGTGAGGGTTAGGGTGAGCGTGAGGGTTAGGGTGATGGTGAGGGTTAGATTTAGGGTTACTGTGAGGAAAAGGCTTAGGGTGAGGATTAGGATGAGAGTAAGTGTTAGGATTAGGGTTAGAGTTAGGGTTAGGGTGAGGTATAGGGTTAGAGTTCAGGTTAGGTTTCAGTTGAGGGTGAGGGTTAGAGTTAGGGTTAGGGTTAGAGTTGGGGTGAGGGTTAGGGTTACGGTTAGGGTGAGGGTGAGGGTGAGGGTTCAGGTGAGGGTTAGGGTGTGGGTTAGGGTTAAGGTTATGGTGAGAGTAAGGGTTAGGGTGAGGTTTAGGGTGAGGGTTAGGGTTAGGTTTAGGGTTAGGGTTAGGGTTAGTGGTAGGGTTAGTATGAGTGTTAGGCTGAGGGTTCGGTTTAGGGTTAGTGTGAGGGTTAGGGTTAAGGTTAATATTAGGGTTAGGATTTGGTTAGGGTGAAGGTTAGTTTTAGGTTTAGGATAAGGTTTAGGCTGATGGTTAGGTTTAGGGTTAGTGCGGGGGTTATGTTTAGCGTTAGGTTAGGGTGTGGGCTAGGGTGAGGGTGAGGGTTAGGTTGAGGGTTTAGTTTAGGTAAGGTTTAAGGTTAGGTTAGGGTGAGGATTAGGGTGAGATTGGTGGTTAAGTTGAGGGTTAGGTTGAGCATTAGGGTTACGATTAGGGTGAGGGTTAATGTTAGGGTGATGTTTAGGGTGAGGGTGAGGGTGAAGGTTCAGGTGAGGATGAGGGTTAGGATTAGGGTTAGTGTGAGGGTTAGGGTTAGGTTTAGGGTTAGAGTTAGGGTGAACGTGAGGGTTAGGGTGAGGGGTAGGGTTAGGGTAACGGTGAGGGTGATGGTTAGGTTTAGTGTGCGGGTTATGGTTAGGGTTAGGGTGAGGGTGAGGGTTAGGTTGAGGGTTAGGGTTAGGTTAAGGGTGAGGATGAGGATGAAGGTGATGGTTAGGGCTACGTTTAGGGTTAGGGTGAGGCTTAGGTTTAGGATGAGGGTTAGGATCAGGGTGAGGGTGAGGGTTAGGGTTAGGATTAATTTTAGGGTGAGGTTGAGGGTTAGGTTTAGGATTAGGCTTAGGGTGAGGGGGAGGGTGAGGGTTAGGGATAGGGTGAGGGTTAGGGTTATGGTTAGGGTTAGGGTGAGGGTTAGGGTTAGGGTTAGGTTTAGGATGAACGTTAGGCTGAGGATTAGGGTTAGCGTTAGTATGAGGTTAGTTTTAGCGTTGGGTTAGGGTGTGGGTGAGGGTTTACTTTAGGTAAGGGTTAGGGTAAGTTTACGGTGAGGATTAGGATGAGGTTGAGGGCTGAGGTGAGGGTTAGGGTTAGGGTGAGTGTTAGGGTTAGGATTAAGGTGAGGGTTATTGTTAGGGTGAGGGTGAGGGTGAAGTTTCAGGTGAGGGGAGGGGTTAGGTTTAGGGTTAGCGTGAGGTTTATGGTTAGGGTTAGCTTTAGGGTGATGGTGAGGGTTAGGGTGAGTGTGAGGTTGATGGTATGTGTGAGGTTTAAGGTTAGGGTGAGGGTTAGGGATAGGGTTAGGGTTAGGGTGAGGGTGAGTATTAGGGTGAGAGTGAGAGATCGGGTGAGGGGGAAGGGGAGGGGGAGGGTTATGGTTAGTGTTCGGGACAGAGTTAGGGTGACTGTGTGGGTGATGGTTAGGTTTTGGATTAGGGTTAGGGTGAGGGTTAGGCTTAATATTAGGGTAAGGGTTAGGGTGAGGAATAGGGTTAGGATTAGTTTTTGGATGAGGGTTAGGCTGTGGGGTAGGGTTAGTGTTAGGGTGAGGGTTAGGGTTAGTGCGAGATTTAGGGTTAAGATTAGGGTCAGGGTTAGTATTAGGGTGAGGGTAAGGGTTAGTGTGAGGGTTAGGATGAGGGTGAGGTTTAGGGTTAGGGATAGGGTTAGGCTGAGATTAGGGTGAGGGGTAGGGTTAGTGTGAGGGTTAGGATTAGGGTTAGGGATAGGGTGAGGGTTATGTTTAGGTTTAGGTTTAGGGTTAGGGTGAGTCTTAGGCTGAGGGGTAGGGTTAGTGTTACGGTTAGGGAGAGGGTTCGGGTTAGGGTGAGGGTTAGGGTTAGGTTTAGGTGAAGGTGAGGGTAAGGGTTAGGGTGAGGGTTAGGGTGAGGATGAGGGTTAGGATTAGAGTTAGGGTTAGGATTAGGGTTAGGGTGAGGTTGAGGTTTAGTATTAGGGTGAGGGTTAGGGTTATTGTTAGGGTTAGGGTGCGGGTAAGGTTGAGGGTTAGGGTTAGGTTAGGGTTAGGTTTAGGCTGAGGGTGAGAGTCAGGGTGAGGTTGATGGTTAGTGTTAGGGTGAGGGTGAGGGTGAGGGCTAGGGTGAGGGTGCGGGTTAGTGTGAGGGTTAGGGTGAGGGTTTCTTTTACATCAGGATTAGGGTTAGGGTGAGGATTAGGGTGAGAGTGAGGGTGAGGATTTCGTTTACATCTGGGTTAGCGTTAAACTGTGGTTAGGGTGAGGGTGAGGGTTAGGGTTAGAGTTAGGGTGTGGGTTAAGCTTAAGGTGTTGTTTAGGGTGAGGCTGAGGGTTATTGTGAGAGTTAGGGTGAGGTTTAGGTTTAGTGTTAGGATTAGGGTTAGGGTGAGGGTGAGGTTTAGGGTTAGACTTAGGGTTATGGGGAGGGTTAAATTGAGGGTCAGGGTTAGGGTTAGTGCTAGGGTTAGGGTTAGGATGCAAGTTAGGTTGAGGTTTAGGGGTAGGGTTAGAATGAGGTTTAGAGTGAGGGTTAGGGGAAGGGGGAGAGTTTGGTTTAGGGTTAGATTTAGGTTGAGGGTGAGGGTTAGGATTAGGGTTAGCACTAGGTTTGTGCTTAGTGTGAGTGTGAGGTTGAGGGTGAGGTTTAGGGTTAGGTTGAGGGTTAGGGTTAGGTTTAGGGTGAAGGTTAGGGTTATGGTTAGGGTTAGGATGAGCATTAGGCTGAGGGTTAGAGTTAGGGTTAGTGTGAGGGTTTGGGTTAGGGTTTGATTAGGTTGAAGGTTAGTTTTAGCTTTAGGCTTAGGATAAAGTTCAGACAGAGGGTTAGGGTTAGGGTTTCTGTGAGGGTTAGGTTTAGGGTTAGGGTTAGGGGGTGGGCTGGGTGAGGGTGAGGTTTAGGGTGAGGGTTTAGTTTAGGTAAGGGTTAAGGTTAGGTTAGGGTGAGGTTGAGGGTTAAGGTGAGGCTTAGGGTTAGGGTGAGGGTTAGGATTACTGTGAGGGTTAGGGTTAGGGTTAGGGTGAGGGTGAGGGTAAGTGTTAAGGTGAGGTTTAGGTTGAGGGTGAGGGTTAGGATTAGAGTTATGGTTAGTATTAGGGTGATGGTAAGGATGAATGGTTAGTGTTAGGGTGAGGATTAGGGTTGGGTTGAGGGTGAGGGTGAGGGTTAAGTTTAGGTTTAGGGTTAGGTTTAGGCTGAGGGTGAGGGTGAGGGTGAGGTTGATGTTTAGGATTAAGGTTAGGGTGAAGGTGATGGTTAGGGTGAGGGTAGGGTTAGTATGAGGTTTACGGTGAGGGTTTCATTTACCTCAGGGTTAGGTTTAACCTGAGGTTAAGTTTAGGGTTAGGGTTAGGGTGAAGTTTAGGATTAGGGTGATGTTTAGGGTGAGGGTGAGGGTTAGGGTGAGGGTGAGGGTTAGGTTAAGGATGAGGGTGAGGTTTAGGTTTGGGAACAGGGTTACGGTTAGGGTTAGGCTGAAGGTGAGGGTGAGGGTGAGGGTGAGGGTGAGAGTTTGGGTTAGGGTTAGGGTTAGGGTTAAGGTGAGAGTTACGGGTACTGTGAGGCTAATTGTTAGGATTAGGGTTAGGGTGAGGGGAAGGGTTAGAGTGAGGTTTAGTGTGAGTGTGAGGTTTAGGGTTAGGGTTAAGATTAGGGTGAGGGCTAGGGTGAGGGTGAGGGTTAGTATGAGGGTTAGGTTGAGGGTTTCTTTTAGCCAAGGTTTAGTGTTATGTTGAGGATTAACGTGAGGGTGAGTGTTAGGTTGAGGTTTAGGGTTAAGGTGAGGGTTAGAGCAAGGGTTAGGGTGAGGGTTAGGGTTTGGGTGATGTTTAGCATGACGGTGAGGATTAGAGAGAGGATGAGGGTTCGGGTGAGGGTAAGGGTTCGAGTGAGGGTGAGAGTTAGGGTGTGGGTGAGCATTAGTGTTAGGTTGAGTGTTAGCATTAGGTTTAGGGTTAGTGTGAGGGTGAGGGTAAGGTCTAGGGTTCGGATTAGGTTGACGGTTAAGATTAGGGTTAGGGTTAGTATGAGGGTTAGGATGAAGGGTAGGGTTAGGGTTAGGATGAGGGTTAGGGTGAGGGTGAGAGTGAAGGTTTAGTTTAGGTAAGGGTTAAGGAAAGGTTAGGTTGAGGATTAGGGTGAGGTTGAGGGTTAAGGTTAGGGTTAGGATTAGGTTGAGTGTTAGGGTTACTGTGAGGTTTAGGGTTACACTTAGGGTGAGGGTAAGGGTATGGTTTAGGATTAGGGTTATGGTGAGGGTGAGGGTTAGGATTAGAGTTATGGTTAGGATTAGGGTGAGGGTGAGAGTGAGGGTTAGTGTTAGGGTGAGGGTTAGGTTTGGGGTGAGGGTTAGGGTTAGGGTTAGGGTTGGGGTGAGGGTGAGGGTGAGGTTGAGGGTTATAGTTAGGGTTAGGGTGAGGGTGAGGGCTAGGGTGAAGGTGAGGGTTAGTGTGAGGTTGAGGGTGAGCGTTTCGTTTACGTCAGGGTTAGGGTTAAGATGAGGTTAGGGTTAGGGTAAGATTTAGCGTTAGGGTTAGGGTGAGGTTTATTATTAGGGTGATGTTTACTGTGAGGGTGAAAGTTAGGGTGAGGTTGAGGGTTAGGGTAAGTTTGAGGGAGAGTGTTAGGATTGGGAATAGGGTTAGGGTTAGGGTTAGGCTAAAGGTGAGGGTGATGGTGAGGGTGAGGCTGAGGTTTAGGTTTAGGGTTAGTGTTAGGCTTAGGGTTAGGGTGAGGGTAAGGGTTAGAGTGAGGTTTAGGGTGAGGGTGAGGGTTAGGGTTAGGGTTAGGATTAGGGTGATGGTTAGGGTGAGGGTGAGGGTTAGTGTGAGTTTCAGATTGAGAGTTTCTTTTAGCCAAGCATTAGGGTTATGTTGAGGAATAGGGTGAGGTTTATGATTAGGCTTTGGATTAGGGTTAGGTGAAGGTTAGGGCTAGGGTTAGGGTGAGTGTTAGGGTTTGGGTGATGTTTAGAGTTAGGGTGAGGGTTAAGGTGAGGGTGAGGGTTAGCGTGTGGGTGAGAATTAGGGTTAGATTGAGTGTTAGTGTTAGGTTTAGTTTTAGTGTGAGGTTGAGGGTTAGGGGTAGCTTTAGGGTTAGGTTGAGGGTTTGGATTAGGGTTAGGGTTAGTGTGAGGTTTAGGGTGAAGGGTAGGGTTATGGTTAGGGTGAGGGTTAGGGTGAGGGTGAGGGTTAGGGTGAGGGTGTGGGTGAGGGTTAGGCGTAGGTGTAGGATTAGGGTGAGTTTAAGGGTTAGGTTTAGGTTGAGGAATAGTGTTAGGGTTAGGGTTAGGGTGAGTGTTAGGGTGTGGGTTAGGGTTCCGCTGGGGGTGAGGGTTAGGTTGTTGGTGAGGGTTAGGTTTAGGGTGAGGATTAGGGTTATAGTGAGGTTTTTGGTGAGGGTAAGTGTTAGGGTGAGGTTTAGTGTGAGGGTTAGGGTGAGGGTTAGGGTGAGGGTGAGGTATAGTTTTTGGGTTAGGGTTAGGGTGAGGGTTAGGGATAGGTTTAGGGATATGGTGAGGGTGAGGGTTAGGGTTAGGTTTAGGTTTAGAGTTAGGTTGAGGGTGAGGGTTAGGGTTAGTATTAGAGTTAGACTGAGGGTGAGGGTGAGGGTTAGGTTTAGTGTGAGTTTTATGGGTAGGTTTGGGTTAGGGTGAAGGATAGGGTTAGGGTTAGGGTTAGGATGAGGGTTAGGGTTAACCTGATATTTATTGTGAGAGTATCGTTTAGGTTGAGGGTGAGTGTTCGGGTGAGCGTGATGGTTAGGATTAGGGTGAGGGTTAGGGATACAGTTAAGGTTAGGGAGAGGGGTAGGGTGAGCATGAGGGTTAGGATTAGGGTTAGGATTAGGATTAGAGTGAGGATGAGTGTGAGGGTTAGGGTGTGGGTATGTGTTATGGTTAGGGTTAGGTTTAGGGCTAGGGTGAGGGTTAGTGTGAGGGTGAGGGATTCGTTCACGTTAGTCTTAGGGTTAGGGTGAGCATTAGGTTAAGGGTGAGGGTTAATCTGAGGTTAGGTTAGGGTGTGGGTTATGGTTAGGGTGATGTTTATGGTGAGGGTGAGTGTTCAGTGAGGGTGAGGGTGAGGGTGAGGGTTAATGTTAGAGTTAGGTTTAGGTTGAGGGTTAGGAATAGGAATAGGGTTAGGGTTAGGGTTAGGGTTAGGGTTAGGGTTCGGGTTAGGTTTAGGGTGAGGGCTAGGGTGAGGGTGAGGGTTAGTGTGAGGGTTAGGTGAGGGTTCCTTTTAGGTCAGGGTTAGGTTTAAGGTGAGGATTAGTGTGAGAGTGAGGGTTAGGTTTAGGGTGAGGGTTAAGGTTAGGGTTACCATGAGGGTGAGGGTTTGGGTGATGTTTAGGGTGAGGGTGAGGGTTAAGGTGAGGGTGAAGGTTAGGGTGTGGTTGAGGATTAGGTTTAGGGTTTGGGTTAGGGTAATGGTGAGGGTAAGGTATAGGGTGAGGTTTATTGTGAGGATGACGGTTAGGTTTAGTGTTAGGGTTAGAGTGAGGTTTAGGGTGAGCGTTAGGTTTTGGTTTAGGGTTAGGGTGAGGGTGTGGTATAGGGTGAGTGTTAGTGTTAGGGTGAAGGATAGGTATATGGTTAGGGTGAGGTTAAGGGTTAGGGTTAGATTTAGGGTGAAGGTTAGGGTTAGGATTAGGGTAAGGATTAGGTTTTGGCTGAGTTTGAGGGTGACTGTAAGAGTGAGGGTTAGGTTTAGGGTGAGGGTTAGGGCTAGGGTTAGGGTTAGGGTAAGGGTGAGGGTTAGGGTTAGGGTGAGGGTATGGGTAAATGTTAGGGTGAGGGTTAGGGCGAGAGTGAGGGTTAGGGTTAGGGTCAGGGTGAGGGTTAGGGTGAGGGTAAGGGTTAGGTTGAGGGTTAGGGTGAGGGTGAGGCTTAGGGTTAGCATTAGGGTTAGGGTGAGGGTGAGGTTTAGGGTGAGGGTTAGGGTTAAGGTTAGGGATAGGGTGAGGATTAGGGTTAGGGTTAGGTTTAGGGTGAGGTTTAGGATGAGGGGTAGGGTTAGGGATAGAGTGATTGTTAGGTTTAGTTTGAGGATTAGGGTTCGGGTGAGGTTTAGTTTTACTGTGAGGTTTAGGTTTAGGGTTAGGGTTAAGATGAGTGTTAGGTTTATGTTGAGGGTGAGGGTGAGGGTTAGGGCTAGGTTTAGGGTTAGTGTGAGTGTTATTGTTAGGGTGAGTGTTAGGTTTAGGGTGAGGGTTAGGGTTAAAGTAAGGGTTAGGGTGAGGATTAGGGTTAGGGTTAGGGTGAACGTTAGGGTGATGGTGAGTGTTAGGGTGAGGGTCAGGGTTAGGTTTAGAGTTACGGTTAGGCTGAGTGTTAGGGTTAGTGTTAGGGTTAAGGTGAGAGTTAGGGTGAGGTGTCGGGATACGGTTAGACTGACGGTTAGAGTTAGTGTGAAGGTTAGGGGTAGGGTTAGGGTTAGTGTTAGGATAATGTTTAGGGTGAGGGTTAGTTTGAGGGTGAGGGTTAGAGTGAGCATTACGGTTAGGTTCAGTTTGAGGTTTAGGGTTAAGGTGATGTTTAGGGTGATGTTGAGTGTTAGTGTGAGGGTGAGGGTGAGGGTGAGGCTGAGGGGGAGGGTTAGGGTGAGGGTGAAGTTAGTTTAGGATTAGGGTTAGAGTTAGGGTTAGGCTGAGGGTGAGGGGGAAAGTGAGGGTTAGGGTTAGGGTTAGGGTTTGTGTGTGGGTTAGTGTGATGGTGAGGGTCAGCGTGAAGGTGAGGGTTAGAATGATGGTGAGGGTGAGGTTGAGGGTTAGGGTTAGGATTAGGGTTAGGGTGAGTTTTAGGGTTAGGGCTAGGGTTAGAGTTATTGTTAGGGTTAAGGTTAGGATGAGGGTGAGGGTTATTGTTAGGGTTAGGGTTAGGGTGAGGGTGAGGGTGGGGTTGAGGGTTAGGGTTAGGCTTAGGGTTATTGTTATGGTAAGGCTGATGGGGAAGGGGAGGTTGAGGGTGCGTATTAGGGTTAAGTTTAGGGTTAAGGTGAGGGCTTGGGTGAGGGTGAGGGTTAGGCTGAGGGTGAGGGTGTGGGTTTTGGTTAGGTAAAGGTTAGGGTTAGGGTGAGGATTTGGGTGAGGATGAGGATTAAGGTGAGTTTAGGTTCAGGGTGAGGGTTAGTCTTAGGGTTAGGGTGAGGGTTGGAGTTAGGGAGATGTTTAGGCTGAGGTTGAGGGTTAGGGTGAGGGTTAGGGTGAGGGTGAGGGTTAGGGTTAGCATTAGGGTTAGGTTTAGGATTAGGTTGAGTGTTAAGGTTAGGGTTAGGGTTAGGGTTAGGGCTAGGGTGTAGGTTAGGGTTATGGTTAGAGTGAGGGTGAGGATCAGGGTTAGGGTTAGGATTAGGTTTAGGGTTAGGGTGAGGCTGAGGCTGAGGCTGAGTGTGAAGGTGAGGATGAGGGTGAGGATTAAGGTTAGGGTTAGGTTTAGGGTGAGGACTAATGTGAGGGTGATGTTTTTGTTTAGGAAAAGTTTAGGGTTAAATTTAGGGTGAGGATTAGGGTGAGGGTGAGGTTTAAGGTGAGGGTTAGGGTTAGGGTCAGTGTTAGGGTTAGGGTTAGGGTGAAGGTGAGGGTTAGGTTGATGTTTAGGGTGACGGTGAACGTGAGACTGAGGGTTCGGGTGAGGGTTAGGGTTAGGGTGAGGGTTAGGTTTAGGATTAGGTTTAGGTTTAGGGTGAGGGTAAGGCTTATGATGACAGTTAGAGTGAGGGTGAGGGTTAGGGTTAGGATCAGGGTTAGGGTGAGGGTTGGGGTGAGGGTTAGGGTTAGGGTTAGGGTGAGGGTTAGGGTGAGGGATAGGGTTATGGTGAGGGAAAGGGTTAATCTAAAGTTAGGTTGAGAGTGAGCATTTGTGTTAGCATCAGGGTTGGGTTGAGGGTTAGGGTTAGGGTTAGGCTGAGGGGTAGTTTTAGGGTTATGGTGAGGGTTAGGGTTAGGGTTAGGGTAAGGGTAAGAGTTAGGATGACAGCTAGGGTGAGGGTCAGGTTTAGGGTTAGGTTTAGGGTGAGGGTGAGGGTTAGGATGAGGGTTAGGGTTAGGGTTGGGGTGAGGGTTAGGGTGAAGTTTAGGGTTAGGGTTAGGGTTTGGGGTAGGATGAGGTTTAGGGGGAGGGGAAGGGGTAGGGTGAGGGTTAAGGAGAGAGTGAGGGATAGGGTTATGTCGAGGGTAAAGTTTAATCTAAGGTTTAGTTTGAGAGTGAGCATTTGTGTTAGCATCATGGTTGGGTTGAGGGTTAGGGTTAGGGTTAGTTTGAGGGGTAGTTTTAGGGTTAAGGTGAGGGTTTTGGTTAGCGTTAAGGTGAGGTTAAGGGTTTGGCTGAGGGTGAGGGTGAGGGTTAGGGTTAGCCTTAGGGTGAGGGTGAATGTTAGGGTTAGGGATAGGGTGAGTGTGAGTGTGAAGATTAGGTTTAGGATTAGGGTTAGGGTTAGGGTTAGGGTTAGGCTGAGGTTTAGGCTTATGGGTAGGGTTACAGTTAGGGTGAGGGTTAGGTTTAGTGGGAGTGTTAGGGTTAAGTTTATGGTTAGGGTTAGGGTTCGGGTTCGGGTGAGGGTTCGGGTTAAGTTGTGGGTGAGGGTTAGGGTTAGTGTGAGGACTAGCTTTAGGGTTAGGGTTACTGTTAGGGTTAGGATTAGGGTTCGGGTAAGGGTTCGGGTTAGTTTTATGGTTAGGGTGAGGGTTCGGGTTAGTGTGCGGTTTAGGGTTAGGGTTAGGTGAAGGATCGGGTAAAGGTTAGTGTGAGGGTTAGGGTGAGGGTGAGTATTATGATTAGGTTAAGGACTAGGGTTAGGCTGAGGGTGAGGGTGAGGTTGAGGTTTATGATTAGGGTTAGGGTGAGGGTTAGTTTTAGGATGATGTTTAGGGTGAGGGTGAGGGTTAGGGTGAGGGTGAGGGTGAGGGTGAGGATTAGGGTGTGGATGAGGGTTAGCATGAGGGTGAGGGTTACAGTTAGGTTTAGGGTGTTGGTTAGGTTTAGGGTTTGGATTAAGGTGAGGTTTAGGGTGAGGGGTAGGGTCAGGGTTGGGGTGAGGTTTAGGGTTAGTGTGAGGTTTAGGGATAGGTTTAGGGTAAGTGTGAGGATAAGGGTTAGTGTGAGGGATAGGGTTATTGTTAGGGTTAGGGTGAGGGTTATGGTTAGGGTTAGGGTGAGGGTTAGGTTTAGGGTAAGGTTTAGGGTTGGGGATAGGGTAAGGGTGAGTGAGACCGTGATGTTTAGAGGTAGATTTAGGGTGAAGTTGAGGGTGCGGTTTAGGATTAGGGTTAGGGTTAGGGCTAGGGTGAGGGTGAGGGTTAGGTTTAGGATTAGGGTTAGGGTTAGGCTTAAGGTGAGGGTGAGGTTGAGTGTTAGGGAGAGGATTAGGGTTAGGTTTAAGGTTAGGGTAAGGGTGAGGGTTAGGTTGAGGTAAGGGTTCGTGTTTGGGTTAGGGTTAGGTTGATGGTGAGGGTTAGGGTGAGGGTGAGGTTTAGGATGAGGGTTAGGATCAGGGTTAGGATTAGGGTGAGGGTTAAGGTGAGGGTTAGGGTTAGGCTTAGGGTGAGGGTGAGGGTGAGGGGTAAGGTTAGGTTTAGAGTTAGGGTGATGGTGAGGGTGAGGGTGAGGGTTAAGTTTTGGGTGAGGGTTAGTGTTAATGTTAGGTTAGGATTAGGGTGAGGGATAGGGTTAGGGTTAGGGTTACGATGAGGGTTAGGCTGTGGGGTAGGGTTAGGGTTAGGGTGAGGGTTAGGGTTAGTGTGAATTTTAGGGTTAAGTTTAGGGTCAGGGTTAGGATTAGGTTAGGGGTGAGGGCTAGGTTGAGGGTGAGGGGTAGGGTGCGGGGTATGGTTAAGGTTAGGGTGAGGGTAAGGGTTAGGTTTAGTGTGAGGATTAGGGTTAGTGTGAGTTTGAGGGTTAGGGTTAGGGTGAGGGTTAGGTTTAGGGTTAGGGATAGTGTGAGGGTGAGCGTTACGTTTAGGTTGAGGGTTAGGGTGAGGGTAGGGTTAGGGTAAGGGTGAGGGTGAGGCTTTGGTTTAGTGTGAGGGTTAGGGTTAGTGTAAGGCTAAGGGTTAGGGTGAAGTTTAGGGTAACAGTGAGGCTTAGGGTTAGGGTGAGTTTGAGGGTGAGGGTGAGGTTTAGGGTTAGGTTTAGGGTTAGGGTTAGGGTTAAGGTGAGGGTGAGCCGTAGGGTGAGAGTGAGGGTTCGGGTGAGGGTTTGGGTGAAGTGGGAGGTTTATGGTTAGGGTTCGGGTTAGAGTTAGGGTGAGGCTGTGGATGAGGGTTAGGTTTAGGATTAGGGTTAGTGTTAGGATTAGGCTGAGGGTGAGTGTGAGTGTGAGGGTGAGGGTTAGGTTTTGGGTGAGGGTTCAGGTTAATGTTAGGGTTAGGGTTAGGTTGAGGGATAGGATTAGGGTTAGGGTTAGGATGAGGGATAAGCTGTGGGGTAGGGTTAGGATTAGGGTGAGGGTTAGGGTTAGTGTGAGTTTTAGGGTTAAGGTTAGGGTCAGTGATAGGATTAGGTTAGGGGTAAGGGTTAGGGTGAGGGTTAGGATGAGGGTGAGGTTTAAGTTTAGGGATAGGGTTAGGATGTGGTTAGGGTGAGGGCTAGGGTGAGTGTGTGGGTTAGGGTTAGGATTAGGGTTAGGGATAGGGTGAGGATTAGGTTTAGATTTAGGGTTAGGGTTAGGGTGAGTCTTAGGCTGAGGGGAAGGTTTAGGGATAGGGTGAGGGTTCGGTTTAGTGTGAGGGTTAGGGTTTGGGGTAGGGTTAGGGTGAGGGCTAGGATGAGTGTGAGGGTTAGGGTTTTATTTAAGGACAGGGTAAGGATTAGCGTTAGGGTTAGTGTTAGGTTGAGGTTTAGGCTGATGTGTAGGGTTACAGTTAGGGTGAGTGTTAGGTTTAGTGGGAGTGTTAGGGTTAGGTTTAGGGTTAGGGTTAGGGTGAGGGTTCGGGTGAGCATTCGGGTTAATGTGTGGGTGAGGGTTAGGGATAGTGTGAGGACTAAGTTTAGGTTTAGGGTTACTGTTAGGGTTATGTTTAGGGTGAGGGTAAGGGTTAGGGTTAGTGGTATGGTTAGGGTGAGGGTTCGGGTTAGTGTGAGGGTTAGGATTAGGTTTAGGAGAAGTTGAGGGTAAGGGTTAGGGTGAGGGTTAGGGTGAGGGTGAGGGTTAGGATTAGAGTTAGGGTTAGGATTAGGGTTAGGGTGAAGGTGAGGTTGAGGTTCAGTGTTAGGGTGAGGGTTAGGGTTATTGTTGGGTTAGGTTGCGGGTGAGGGTGAGGGTGAGGGTGAGGGTTAGGGTTAGGGTAGGGTTAGGTTTGGCTGAGGGTGAGGGTGAGAGTGAGGGTGAGGGTTAAGTTTAGGGTTAGGTTTAGGGTGAGGGCTAGGGTGAGGGTGATATTTTTGGTTAGGAAAGGTTTATTGTTAGGTTTAGGGTGAGGATTTTGGTGAGGGTGAGGTTTAAGGTGAGGGTTAGGGTTAGGGTGAGGGTTAGGGTTAGGGTTAGCGTGAGGTTTAGGGTTAGGGTGATGTTTAGGGTGAGGGTGAAGGTGAGAATGAGGGTTCAGGTGAGGGTTAGGGTTAGGGTGAGGGTGAGCGTTAGGGTTAGGGTTAGGGTGAGGATAAGGGTTAGGATGACAGGGTGAGGGTGAGGGGTAGTGTGAGGTTTGGGTTAGGGTGATGTTTATGGTGAGGGTGAGGGTAAGAGTGAGGATTCGGTTGAGGGTGTAGCTTAGGGTGTTGGTGAGGGTTATGGTTAGAGTGAGGGTTCGGGTGAGGGTGAGAGTTAGTGTGTTGGTGAGGGTTAGAGTGAGGGTGAGTGTTAGGGTTCAGTTTAGGATTAGGATGAGGGTTAGGGTTAGGGTTAGGGTGAGGGTTAGGGTGAGGGTTATGGTTAGGGATAGGGTGAGGATTAGGGTTAGTGTGAGGGTTAGGGTTAGGGTTGGTGTAAGGATAAGGGTTAGGTTGAGGATTAGGGTGAGAGTGATGGGTAGGGTTAGATTAAGGGTTAGGGTGAGGGTTAGGCTAAGGGTTAGGTTTAGGGTTAGGGTGAGTGTGAGGGTTAAAGTTAGGGTTAGGGTAAGGGTTAGGGTTGGGGTGAGGGTTAGGATTAGGGTTAGGGTGAGGGTTTGGGTGAGTATGAGTTTTAGGGTGTGGGTGACGGTTAGGGTTAGGTTGAGGGATAAGGTGACGGTGAGGTTTAAGGTTAGGGTGAGGGTTAGGGTTAGGGTGAGTGATAGGGTGAGGGTTAGGGTTAGGGTGAGTGTGAGGATTAGGGTTAGGGTTACCCTTAGGGTTATGGTGAGGGTATGGGTTAGGGTGAGGTTTAGGTTGAGGGTGAGGGTTAGGGTTAGCGTTAGGGTTAAGTTGAGAGTTAGGGTGAGGGTTAGGGTTAGGGTGAGGGTGAGGGTTAGTGTTAGTGTTAGGGTGATGTTTATGGTTAGAGTGTGGGTTAGGGATAGGTTTATGGTTGGGGGGGGTTAGGTTTATGGTTAGGGTTCCAGTTAGGGTGAGTGTGAGGGTGAGTGTTAGGGTTAGGATTAGGGTTAGGGTTAGTGTTAGGCTGAGGGTGAGGGTGAGGGTGAGGGTTAGGGTTAGGGTTAGGGTAATGTTTAGGATTAGGTTTAGGTTGAGGGCTAGGGTTAGGGTTAGGATTAGGATTAGGGTGAGGATTATGGTTAGGGTTAAGGTGTGGGTTAGGGTTAGGTTTATGGTTAGGGTTAGCATTAGGTTTACCATTAGGGTTAGAGTGAGGGTGAGGTGTTGAGGATTAGGGTTAGGATTAGGTTTAGGGTTAGGGTGAGGCTGAGGTTGAGGGTATGTTTGAGGGTGAGAGTGAGGGTTAGCTTTAGGCTTAGGGTGAGGGCTAGGTTGATGGCGAGGGTTAGGTTGAGGGTTAGTGTGAGGTTGCAGCTTTTGGTTAGGAAAGGGTTAGGGTTAGGTTTAGGGTGAGGATTAGGCTGAGGGTGAGGTTGAAGGTGAGGGTTAGGGTTAAGGTGAGGGTTAGGGTTAGGGTTAGGGTTAGGGTGATGTTTAGGGTGAGGGTGAGGGTGAGGGTTGTGAGGGTGAGGGTTGTGGTTAGGGTAATGTTTAGGGTTAGGGTTAGGTTGGGGGTTAGGTTTAGGGTTAGGATGAGGGTTAGGGTGAGGATTATGGCTAGGGTTAGTGTGTGGGTTATGTTTAGTGTGACCGTTAGGGTTAGGGTGAGGGTAAGCGTTAGGGTGAGTGTTGGGATGAGGGTGCGGGATAGGGTTAGTGTTAGGGTTAGGGTGAGCGTTTGGATGAGGGTTAGGTGTAGGGTAAAGGTGTGGGTTAGTGTTAGGGTTCAGTTCAGTGTTAGCGTTAGGGTGAGGTGTAGGGTTAGGGTTAGGGTTAGTGTGAGGATAAGGGAATGTTGAGGGTTAGGGTGAGGGATAGGGTTAGTGTAAGGTTTAGGGTGAGTGTTTGTGTGAGGGTTAGGTTTAGTTTTAGTGTTACGTGAGGGTTAGCGTGAGGGTAAGGTTTAGGGTGAGGTTTAGTGTGAGGTTGAGTATTAGGGTTAGCATTAGTGTTAGGGTGAGGGTTAGGGTTAGGTATAGCATTAGGGTTAGGGTGAGGTTTAGGATTAAGGTAAAAGTGAGGGAGAGGTTTAGGGTTAGCATTAGGTTTACGGTTAGGTTTAGAGTGAGGGTGAGGGTGAGGTATAGGATAAGGATTAGGTTTAGGTTTAGGGTGAGGCTGAGGTTTAGGATGAGGCTGAGTGTTAGGGTTAGGCTTAGGGTGAGGGCTACGGTGAGGGCTAGGGTGAGGGCGAGGGTTAGGGTGAGAGTTAGGGTTGGGGTGAATGTTAGGATTACGGTTAGGGTGAGGGTGAGGGTGATGGTGAAGGTGAGGGTTAGGGTGTGGGTTAGGTTTAAGATTATGGTGAGGGTAAGGGTTAAGGTGAGGTTTAGTTTGAGGGTTAGGGTTAGGGTGAGGATTATGGTGATGTTGAGTGTTAAGGTGACAGTGAGGGTTAGGGTGAGGGTGAGGTTTAGGTTTAGTGTTAGCATTAGGGTGAGGGTTAGGGTCAGGGTTAGTATTAGGGTGAGGGTTAAAGTGAGGGCTAGGGTTCGGGTTAGGTTTAGGGTTAGTATGAGGATTAGGGTTAGTGTTAGGTTTATAGTGAAGGTAAGGGTTAAGGTAAGGTTAGGCTGAAAGGGTAGGTTTAGGGTAAGGGTGAGGGAGAGGGTGAGGGTAAGGATTAGGGTGAGGGTTAGGGTGTGGGTGAGGCTTAGGGTTAGCATTAGTGTTAGGGTTAGGGTTAGAGTGAGTGTGAGGTTTAGGGTTAGGGTTAGGGTGAGGGTGAGGTTTAGGGTGAGCGTGAGGTTTAGGTTTAGGTTTAGGGTTATGGTAAGGATTAGTGTAAGGGTGAGGGCTAGTGTGAGGGTGAGGGTTAGGGTTTGGGTTAGTGTGAGGGTAAGGGTTAGGGTGAGGGGTAGGGTGAGGTGTAGTTTTAGGGTTAGGGTGAGGGTTAGGGTTAGCGTGAGGTTTATGGTGAGGGTTAGGGCTAGGGTTAGGGTGTGGGTTAAGGTTAGGGTGATGTTTAGGCTGAGGCTGAGGGTTAGGGTGATAGCTAGGCTGAGGTTTAGGGTTAGTGTTAGGATTAGGGTTAGGGTGAGGGTGAGGTTTAGGGTTAGAATTAGGGATAGGAGAGGGTTAAATTGAGGGTCAGGTTTAGGGTTAGCGTTAAGGTTAGGGTTAGAATGAGCGTTAGGTTGAGGTTTATGGGTAGGGTTTGGGTTAGGTTTAGGATGAGCGTTAGGCTGAGGGTTAGGGTTAGGCTCAGGGTTAGGGTTAGGGTTAGTGTGAGGGTTAGGTTTAGGGTTAGGGTTAGGTTGTGGACTGTGGTGAGGGTGAGGGTTAGGGTGATGGTTAGGATTACGGTTAGGGTTAGGGTCAGGTATAGGTTGAGGGTTAGTATTAGAGTAAGGACTTGGGTTGGGCTGAGGGTGAGGGTGATGTTGAGGGTGAGGGTTAGGTTTAGAGTGAAGGTTAGAGTGAGTGTGAGGGGGAGGGGGAGAGCTTGGTTTGGGGTTAGAGTTAGGTTGAGGGTGAGGGTTAGGGTTAGGGTTAGCACTAGGTTTAGGCTGAGGGTGAGGGTGAGTTTAGGGTTAAGGTGAGGGTTAGGGTTAGGTTTAGGTTTAGGTTGAGGGTTAGGGTGAGGGTTAGGGTTAGGATGAGCATTAGGCTCAGGGTTAAGTTTAAGGTTAATGTGAGTTTTAGGGTTAGGGTTAGGCTTAGGGTTTAGTTAGGGTGAAGGTTAGTTTTAGGTTTACGGTTAGGATAAGGTTTAGTCTGTGTGTTAGGTTTAGGGTTACTGTGAGTGTTAGGTTTAGGGTTAGGGTTAGGGTGTGGGCTAGGGTGAGGGTGAGGGTTAGGGTGAGGGTGAGGGTTTAGCTTAGGTAAGGGTTAAGGCTAGGGTAGGGTGAGGATTAGGATGAGGTTGAGGGTTAAGGTGAGGGTTAGGATGAGGGTTAGGGTTACTGTGAGGGTTAGGGTTAGGGTTAGGGTGAGAGTCAGGGTAAGGGTTAAGGTGAATGTTAGGGTGAGGGTGAGGGTTAGAATTAGCGTTAGGGTTAGGATTAATGTGAGGGTGAGGATGAGAGTTAGTGTTAGGGTGAGGGTTAGGGTTGGGGTTGGGGTGAGGGTTAGGGTTAGGGTTTGGGTTAGGGTGAGGGTGAGCGTTAGGGTTAGATTTAGGTTTAGGCTGAGGGTGAGGGTGAGGGTGACATTGATGGTTAGGGTTATGGTTAGGGGGATGGTGAGGGTTAGGGTGAGGGTGAGGGTTAGAGTGAGGGTGAGGGTGAGGGTTTCCTTTATGTCAGGGTTAGGGTTACGCTGAGGTTAGGGTTAGGGTTAGGGTTAGGGTTAGGTTTAGTGTTAGGGCAAAGGTTAATTTGCGGGTTAGGGTTTGGGTGATGTTTAGTGTGAGCGAGAGGTTCAGAGTTCAAGTGTGGGTGAGATTTAGGGTGTGGGTGAAGATTAGTGTTAGGTTGAGTGTTAGCCTTAGGTTTAGGTTTAGTGTGAGGGTGAGGGTTAGGGCTAGGTTTAGGGTTAGGTTGAAGGTTAGTATTAGGGTTAGGGTTAGTATGAGTGTTATGGTGAAGGGTAGGGTTAGGGTTAGGGTTAGGGTGAAGATTAGGGTGAGGTTGTAGGTGAGGGTTAGGGTTAAGTGCAGGGTTAGGGTGACTTTGAGGGTTAGGCTTAGGTTTAGGATTAGGGTTAGGGTTAGGAAGAGTGTTAGGTTGTCGGTGAGGGTTCGGGTCAGGTTCAGGGTTAGAGTGTAGTTGAGGATTATGTTTAGGGTGAGTATTAGGGTTAGATTTAGGTTTATGGTGAGGGTAAGGGTTAGGGTGAGGTTTAGTGTGAGGGATAGGCTTAGGGTTAGGTTTAGGGTGAGGTTTAGAGATAGGTTTAGGGTTAGGTTGAGGGTAAGTGTGAGATTTAGGTTTGGTTTAGGGTTAGAGTTATGGTTAGGGTGAGGGTTAGTATTAGGGTTAGTATTAAAGTTAGCCTGATGGTGACGTGAGGGTTAGGTTTAGGGTGAGTGTTAGAGTTAGGGGTAAGGTTAGGGTGAGTGTTAGAGTTAGGGTTAGGTTTAGGATGAGCGTTAGGCTTAGGGTTAGGGTTTGGGTTAGTGTGAAGTTTAGGGTTAGGGTTAGTGTTAGTGTGAGGGTTAGGGTTAATTTTAGGTTTAGGACAACGGTTATGTTGAGGGTTAGGTTCAGGGTTAGTGCGAGGGTTAGGTTTAGGGTTAGGGTTAGGGTTAGAGTCAGGGTAAAGGTTAGGGTGAAAGTTAGGGTGAGGGTGAGGGTAAAGGTTAGGGTGAGGGTTATTGTTAGGGTGAGGGTGAGGGTGAGTGTGAGGGTTTGGTTTAGGGTTAGAGTTAGGCTGAGGGTTAGGATTAGGTTTAGCACTAGGTTTAGGCTGTGAGTGAGGGTGAGGATGAAGATGAGGTTTACAGTTAGGTTGAGGGTTTGGGTTAGGATTAGGTTTAGGGTGAGGGTTAGGGTTAGGGTTAGGCTGAGGGTTAGTGTTAGGGTTAGTGTTACGTTTAGTTTGCGGTTAGGTTTAGGGTTAGGGTTAGGTTTAGGGTTTGGTTAGGGTGAAGTTTTGTTTTAGGTTTAGGGTTAGGATAAGGTTTTTCCTGAGGGTTATGGTTAGGGTTAGTGTGAAGATTAGGTTTAGGGTTAGGGTTAGGGTGTGGGCTAGTGTGAGGGTGAGTGTTAGATTGAGAGTGAGGGTAAGGGTTTAGTTTAGGTAAGGGTTAAGGTAAGGTTAGGTTGAGGATTAGGGTGAGGTTGAGGTTTAAAGTGAGGGTTAGGGTGAGGTTGAGGTTTAAAGTGAGGGTTAGGGTTAGGTTTAGGGTTAGAGTTAGGGTGAGGGTGAGGGTTAGGTTTAGTATTAGAGTTAGCCTGAGGGTGAGGGTGAAGGTTAGGGTTAGCGCGAGTTTTATGGGTAGGGTTACGGTTAGGGTGAGGGTTAGGGTTAGTGTTAGGGTTGGGATGAGCGTTAGGCTGAGGGTTAAGGTTAGGGTTAGTGTGAGGGTTAGGGTTAGGGTTAGGTTGAGGGTTAGGGTTAGGTTTAGGTTTAGGATAAGAGTTAGGTTGAGGGTTAGGTTTAGAGTTAGTGTTAGGGTTAGGGTCAGGGTAAAGGTTAGGGTGAGGGTTAGGGTGAGGGTGAGGGTAAAGTTTAGGGTGAGCTTTAGGGCGAGGGTGAGGTTTACGGTTAGTGTGAGGGTTGGGTGAGGATTAGGGTGAGAGTTAGGGTGAGGGTAACGGTTAGGGTGATGGTATGGTTGACGGTGTGTGATAGGATTATGTTGTGGGTAAGGGTTAGGGTGAGGGTTAGGGTAAAGTTTAGGGTTAGGGTGGGGGTTAGGGTTAGGGTTAGGTTGAGGGTTAGGGTTAGGGTGATGATTGTTGTGAGAGTGGTTTAGGGTGAGGGTGAGTGTTCAGGTGAGCTTGAGGGTTAGGATGAGGGTGAGGGTTAGGGTTACATTTAGGGTTAGGGAGAGGGGTAGGGTGAGCATTAGGGTTAGGATTAGGGTTAGAGTGAGGATGAGGGTGAGGGTTAGGTTGTGGGTAAGTGTTATGGTTAGGGTTAGGGTTAGGGCTAGGATGAAGGTGAGGGTTAGTGTGAGGGTGAGGGTTTCGTTTACCATATGGTTAGGGTTAGGGTGAGGATTAGGTTGAGGGTGAGGGTTAAGCTGAGGTTAGGGTTAGGGTGAGGGTTAGGGTTAGGGTGATGACTGTTGTGAAAGTATGGTTTAGGGTGAGGGTGAGTGTTCAGGTGAGCTTGAGGGTTAGGATGAGGATGAGGGTTAGGGTTACATTTAGTGTTAGGGAGAGGTGTAGGGTGAGCATTATGGTTAGGAATAGGGTTAGAGTGAGGGTGAGGATGAGGGTTAGGATTAGGGTTAGGGTTTGGTTAGGGTGAAGTTTTGTTTTAGTTTTAGGGTTAGGATAAGTTTTATCCTGAGGGTTATGGTTAGGTTAGTGTGAAGGTTGGGTTTAGGGTTTGGGTTAGGTTGTGGGCTAGGGTGAGGGTGAGGGTTAGGGTGAGGGTGTGGGTAAGGGTTTAGTTTAGGTAAGGGTTAAGGTAAGGTTAGGTTGAGGATTTGGGTGAGGTTGAGGGTTAAGTTGAGGGTTAGGGTTAGGTTTAGGGTTAGAGTTAGGGTGAGGGTGAGGGTTAGGTTTAGTATTAGAGTTAGCCTGAGGGTGAGGGTGAGGGTTAGGGATAGGGTTAGTGTGATGTTTAGGGTTAAGGTTAGGGTGAATGTTAGGGTCAGGTTTAGGGATAGGATAAGGTTTAGGTTGAGGGTTAGGTTTAGGGTTAGGGTGAGGGTTAGGTTTAGGGTTAGGGTTAGGGTTAGGGTCAGGGTAAAGATTAGGGTGAGGGTTAGGGTGAGGGTGAGGGTACAGTTTAGGGTGAGCGTTAGGGCGAGGGTGAGGGTTAGGGTTAGTGTGAGGGTTAGGGTGAGGGTTAGGGTGAGGGTAAAAGGGTTAGGGTGATGGTAAGGTTGAGGGTGAGTGTTAGGATTATGTTGTGGGTAAGGGTTAGGGTGAGCGTTAGGGTACTGGTTAGGGTTAGGGTGGGGGTTAGGGTTAGGGTTAGGTTGAGGGTTAGCGTTAGGGTGATGACTGTTGTGAGAATATGTTTTAGGATGAGGGTGAGTGTTCCGGTGAGCTTGAGGGTTAGGATGAGGTTGAGGGTTAGGGTTACATTTAGGGTTAGGGAGAGGGGTAGGGTGAGCATTAGGGTTAGGATTAGGGTTCGAGTGAGGATGAGGGTGAGGGTTAGGGTGTGGGTAAGTGTTATGGTTAGGGTTAGGGATAGGGCTAGGGTGAGGGTGAGGGTTAGTGTGAGGGTGAGGGTTTCGTTTACCTTAGGATTATGGTTAGGGTGAGGATTAGGTTGAGGGTGAGGGTTAAGCTGAGGTTAGGGTTGGGGTGAGGGTTAGGGTTATGGTGATGTTTAGGGTGAGGGTGACCGTTCGGTGAGGGTGAGGGTGAGGGTGAAGGTTCAGGTTAGGGTTAGGTTTAGGTTGAGGGTGATTGTGAGGGTTAGGATTAGGAATAGGGTTAGGGTTAGGGTGAGGGTGAGGGTCAGTGTGAGGGTGATAGTTAGGGTTAAGGTTAGGGTTAGGGTGAGGGTAAGGGATAGTGTGAAGTTTATGATTAGGGTCAGGGTTAGGGTGAGGGTAAGGGTTATGTTGAGGGTTAGGGTGAAGTTGAGGGTTAGGGTTCGGCTTAGGGTTAGGGTGAGGGCTAGGGTGAGGGTGAGGGTTAGTGTGAGGGTTATTGTGAGGATGAATGTTAGGGTTAGTGTTAGGGTTACGGTGAGGTTTAGGGTGAGGGTTAGGGTTTGGTTTAGGGTTAGTTTGAGTGTGAGGTATAGGATGAGTTTTAGTGTTAGGGTTAGGGTTAGGGATATGGTTTGGCTGAGGGTCAGGGTGACTGTAAGTGTGAGGGTTAGGGTTAGGGTGAGGGTAAGGGTAAGGATTAGGGTGAGAGTATGGGTTAGGTTGAGGATTAGTGTGAGGGTGAGGGTTACGGTTAGCCTTAGGGTTAGGGTGAGGTTTAGGGTTAAGGTTAGGAATAGGATGAGGATTAGGGTTAGGGTTAGGTTTAGGGTGAGGGTTAGGCTGAGGGATAGGGTTAGGGATAGAGTGACTGTTATGTTTACTGTGAGGATTAGGGTTAGGGTGAGGTATAGGTTTAGTGTGAGGTTTAGGTTTAGGGTTAGGGTTAGGATGAGTGTTAGGGTTAGGTTGATGGTGAGGGGGAGGGGGAGGGCTAGGGTTAGGGTTAGTGTGAGGGTTAGTGTTAGGATGAGGGTTAGGTTTAGGGTACAGGTTAGTGTTAAAGTAAGGGTTAGGGTGAGGGCTAGTCTTAGGGTTAGGGTGAGGGTCAGGGTGAGGATTAGGTTTAGGTTGAGGTTTAGGTTTAGGGTGAGGGTTAGGTTTAGGGTGAGCGTTAGGGTGATGGTGAGGATCAGGGTGAGGGTGAGGGTTAGGTTTAGATTTAGGGTTAGGATGAGTGTTAGGGTTAGGGTTAGGTTTAGGGTGAGAGTTAGGGTCAGGTGTCGTGATACGGTTAGAGTGAGGTTTAGGGTTAGTGTGAAGTTTAGGGTTAGGGTTAGTTTGAGGGTGAGGGTTAGGGTGAGCATTAGGGTTAGGTTCAGTGGAAGTGTTAGGGTTAAGGTGATGTTTAGGGTGAGGTTGAGGGTTACTGTGAGGGTGAGGGTGAGGTTGAGTGTGAGGGGTAGGATGAGGGTGAGGGTGAGGTTAGTTTAGGATTAAGGTTAGAGTTAGGATTAGGTTGAGGGTGAGGGGGAAAGTGAGGGTGAGGGTTAGGGTTAGGGCTAGGGTGAGGGTTAGGGTTTTTGTGAGGGTTAGTGTGATGGTGAGGGTCAGCGTGAGGGTGAGGGTTAGAATGAGGGTGAGGGTATGGTTGAGGGTAAGTGTTAGGATTAGGGTTAGGGTGAGTTTTAGGGTTAGGTTTAGAGTTATTGTTAGGGTTAGGATTAGGGTTAGGATGAGGGTGAGGGTTATTGTTAGAGTAAGGGTTAGTGTTAGGGTGAGGGTGGGGTTGAAGGTTAGGGTTAGGATTAGGGTTATGGTTAGGTTAAGGCTGAGGAAGGGGAGGTTGAGGCTGAAGTTTAGAGTTAAAGTTAGGATTAGGTTGAGGGCTTGTGTGAGGGTGAGGGTTAGGCTGAGGGTGAGGGTGACGGTTTCGGTTAAGTAAAGGTTAGGGTTAGGGTGAGGATTAGGGTGAGGATGAGGATTAAACTGAGTTTAGGTTCAGGGTCAGGGTTAGGGTTAGAGTGAGGCTTAGGGTTAGGGTGATGTTTAGGGTGAGGGTGAGGGTGACGGTTAGGGTGAGGGTGAGGGGGAGGGTTAGGGTTAGATTTAGGTTTAGGGTGAGTGTGAAGTTTAGGATTAGGAATAGGATTAGGATTAGGGTTAAGCTGAGGGTGAGGGTCAGGTTGAGGGTGAAGGTTAGGGTCAGAGTTAGGGTTAGGACTAGAGTGAGGGTTATGGTTAGTGTGAGGGATTTGGTTAGGGTTAGGTTGAGGGTTAGTGTTAGGGTGAGAATAAGGGTTTGGGTGTGGGTTAGGGTGAGTGTGAGTGTATGGATAGAGTTTGTGTTAGGGTTAGGGTGAGGGTTAGGGTTTGGGTGATGTTTAGAGTGAGGGTGAGGGTTAGGGTGAGGATGACGGTTCAGTTGAGGGTGAGAGTTCCTTTGAGGGTGAGGGTTAGGGTGTGGGTGAGGATTAGGGTTAGGGTGAGGTTTAGCATTAGGGATAGGTTTAGGGTTAGGTTGAGGGTTAGGGTTAGCGTTAGGGTTAGGATGAGGGGTAGGGAGAGGGTAGGGTTAGATTTAGGGTAGTTTTAGAGTGAGTGTGAGGGTTAGGTTGAGGCTGAGGGTGAGGGTTAGGGTTAGGTTTAGGATGAGGGATAGGCTGACGGTTAGGTTTAGGCTTAGGGTTAGGGTAAGGTTTAGGGTGACGGTGAGGGTTAGCTTTAGGATTAGGGTTAGGGTTAGTGTGATCGTTAGGGTTAGGGTTAGGGTGAGGGTTATGGTGAGGATTAGGGTTAGTGTTGGGGTGAGGGTTAGGGTGAGGGTTAGGTTTAGAGTTAGGGTTAGTGTGAGGATAAGGGTTAGGCAGAGGGTAAGGTTGAGGGGGAGGATGATGGTGAGGGTTAGGGTGAGGGTGATGGTTACAGTTAGGTTTAGATTTAGGGTGAGAGTGAGGTTAAGGGTTATGTTTTGGATTAGGGTTAGGCTTAGGCTGAGGGTGAGGCTGAGGGTCAGGGTGAGGGTTAAGGCTAGGGTGAGTGTTAGGGTTAGGGTTAGGGTTAAGGTTAGGGTGAGGGTTAGGGTTAGGGTTATGATTAGGATGAGGGTTAAGCTGAGGGTTAGGTTTAGGTTTAGGGTGAGGGTAAGGTTTAGGGTGAGGTTTATGGTGAGGGTGAGGGTTAGGATTAGTCTTAGGTTTAGGGTGAGGTTTAAGGTTAGGGAAAGGTTTTGGGCTGAGTGAGGGTTAGGGTGAGGGAAAGGGTTAGGGTGAGAGTTAGGGTAAGGGTGCGGATAGGGTTATGGTGAGGGTAAGGTTTAGGGCAAGTTTTCGGGTGAGGTTGAGGGTTAATGTTAGCATTAGAGTTATGGTGAGCATGAGGGTTATGGTTAGGTTGAGGGCTAGTGTGAGGTGAGGGTTAGGGTGAGGGTGAGGGTTCTGTTGAGAATTAGAGTTAGGGTGAGGGTTAGGGATAGGGTTAGTGTGAGCGTAAGTGTTAGGGGCAGGGTTATGGTGAGGGTGAAGGTTAGGGTTAGGGTGAGGGTTAAGGTTAGGGTTTTGGTTTGGGGGAGGGCTAGGGTGAGCCGTAGGTTTAGGGTTAGGTTTAGTTTGCAGGTTAGGTTGAGGGTAAGGGTTAGGGTGAGGTTTAGGGTGAGGGTGAGGTTTAGGGTTAGGGTGAGGTTAGGGTGAGGGTTAGGGTTAGGGTTAGGGATAGGGTGATGATAAGGGTTAGTGTGATGGTTAGGGTAAGGTTGAGGATTAGGGTTAGTGTGAGGATAAAGGTTAGGTTGAGGGTTAGGGTGAGAGTGAGGGTTAGGTTTAGGTTGAGGTTATGGGTTAGGGTTATGGTTAGGGTGAGGTTTACAGTGCGCCGTAGGTTTAGGGTTAGGATTAGTTGGCAGGTTAGGGTGAGGGTAAGGTTTAGGGTGAGGTTTAGCGTGAGGGTAAGAGTTAAGTTTGTAATGAGGTTAAGGATTAGGGTGAGGGTTAGGGTTAGGGTTAGTGATATGGTGAGGATTAGGGTTAGTGTGAGGGTTAGGGTGAGGTTTAGGATTAGGTTCATTGTGAGGAGAAGTGTTAGGGTGAGGGTTAGGGTGAGGGTGAGGTGTTGGGTTAGCATTAGGGATAGGGTGAGCGTTAGGGTGAGGTTTAGGTTTAGGGTGAGGGTAGGGTTAGGTTAAGGCTGAGGGTTAGGGTTGGGTTGATATTTATGGTGAAGGTGAGTGTTAGGGTGAGGGTGGGGGTGAAGGTTAGGTTAAGGGTTAGGGTTAGGGTGAGGGTGAGTGTGAGGATGAGGGTTAGGTTTAGGATTAGGGTTAGGGTTTTGCTTAGTGTTAATGTTAGTGTGAGGATGTGGGTTCAGGTGATGGTGAAGGTTAGGGTGTGTGCGAGGGTTAGGGTTAGGCTGAGGATTAGGGTTAGGGTTAGGATTATGGTGAGGTTAAGATTTAGGGTGAGGTTTATGGTGAAGGTGATGGTTAGGGTTAGCATTAGAATTAGGATGATGGTTAGGGTGAGGGTGAGGTTTAGGGTTAGGGTTAGGGTGAGTTTGAAGGTGAGGGTGAGATTTAGTGTTAGGATTAGTGTTAGGGTTATGGTTAGAGTGAGGTTGAGAGTTTTGGTTAGGGTGAGGGTTAGGGTGAGGGTTATGGTTAGGGTGAGGGTTAGGGTTAGGTTGAGGGATAGGGTTAGGGTGAAGTTTAGCGTTAGGGTGATATTTATTGTGAGGGTGACTGTTAGGGTGAGGGTGAGTTTCAGGGTCAGGGTGAGGGTTTGGTTGATCGTGAGGGTTAACCTGTGGTTGAGAGTTAGGGTTAGAGTGAGGTAGGGTGACGGTGAGTGTTAGGGTGCGGGTTAGATTTAGTGTTAGGGTTAATGTGATGTGAGGGTGAGCGTGAGGGTGATGGTTAAGGTGAGGGTGATTGTGAGGGTTAGGTTTAGGATTAGGGTTAGGGTGAGTTTTAGGGTTAGGGTTAGGGTTAGTGTGAGGATAAGGGTTAGGGTGAGACTGAAGGTGATGGTTAGCGTTATGGTTAAGGTGAGATTTAGGGTGAGGGTTAGGGTCAGGGTTAGTGTTAGGGTTCGGGTGAGGGTTCGGGTGAGGGTGTGTGTCACAGTGTGGGTGAAGTTTAGGGTTAGGGTGATTGTTAAGTTGATGTTGAGTGTTAGGGTGAGAGTGAGTGTTAGGGTTACGGTGAGCGTTAGGGTTAGGGTTAGGGTTAGGCGAAATGTGAGGATTAGGGTTAGAGTTAGGGTTATGGTGAGGGTACGGGTTAGGGTGAGGTTTGTGGTGAGGGTGAGGGTTAGGGTTAGGGTGAGGTTTAGGGTGGGGGTTAGGGTTAGGGTGAGGGTGCCTGTTAGGGTTAAGGTTAGGGTGAGGTTTAAGGTTAGGGTGAGGGCTAGGGATATGGTTAGGGTTTGGGTGAGGGTCAGAGTTAGCGGTAGGGTTAGAGTTAGGGAGAGGGTGAGGGTTAGAATTAGGGTTAGGATTAGGTATATGGTTAGGCTGAGGGTGAGGCTTAGGTTTAGCGTGAGGGTTAGGGTTAGGTTGAGGGTTAGGGTTAGGTTTAGGATGAGGGTTTGGCTGAGGGTTAGGTTTAGGGTTAGGGTGAGGGTTAGTGTTAGTGTGATGGTTAGGGTTAGGGTTTTGTTTACGGTGAGAGTGAGGGTTAAGGTTAGGTTTAGGGTGAGGTGAGCGATAGGTTGAGGGTTTGGGTTAGGTTTAGTATTAGGGTGATAGTTAGGGTGAGGGTTAGTGTTAGGTTTAGGGTTTGGGTGAGGGTTAGGGTTAGGGTTAGAGTTCGAATGAGGGTGAGGTTGAGGGTTAGCGTTTGAATTAGGGTTAGGTTTAGGGTTATGCTGAGGGTGAGGTTGAAGGTGAGGGTGAGTTTTAGGGTTTGGGCGAGGGTTAGGGTTATGGTTAGGGTTAAAGTGAGGGTGAGGGTTAGGTTTAGGGTTAGGGTTAGGATGAGGGGTAGGCTGAGTGTTAGGTTTAGGCTTAGGGTGAGGGTAAGGGTTAGGGTGATGGTGAGGGATAGGTTTAGGATTCAGGTTAGGGTTAGGGTAATGGTTAGGGTTAGGGTTAGGCTTAGGGTGAAGGTTAAGGTGAGGGGTAGGGTTAGGGTTAGTGTTAGGGTGATGATTAGGGTTAGGGTGGGGGTAAGGGTGAGGGGTAGGTTTAGGTTTAGGGTTAGTGGGAGGGTAAGGGTTAGGGAGAAGGTAAAGGTGAGTGTGAGGATGAGGGTGAGGGTTAGTGTGAGGGTGAAGTTAGGGTTAGGTTTAGAGTTAAGATGAGAGTGAGGGTGAGGATTAGGTTTTGGATTAGGGTTAGGTTTAGGTTTACTCTGAGGGTGAGGTTAAGGGTGAGGGTGAGTTTGAGGGTTACGTTGAGAGTTAGGGTTAGGGTTAGGGTTAATGTTAGGGTGAGGGATAGGGTTAGGGTTAGGGTTTGGATCAGGATTAGGCTGAGGGTTAGGATTAGTGTTAGGGTAAGGATAAGGGTTAGGGTGAGGGTTATGGTGAGGGTGAGGGTTAGTGTTAGCTTAGGGTTAGGGTGAGGGTTAGGGTGAGTTTTAGGGTGAGGGTTAGGGTGAGGGTTAGTGTTAGGGTTAGGGATAGGGTTGGGTGAGGGAAAGTTTTAGGGTGAGGGTTAGTGTGGGGATGAAAGATAGGGTTATGGTGAGGGTAAGGGTTAGGGCGAGGTTTAGGGTGAAGTTGAGGGTTAATGTTAGCATTAGGGTTATGGTGAGCGAGAGGTTTAGCGTGAGGGTTATGGTTAGAGTTAGGGTTAGGGTGAGGGTTAGGCTGAGGGGTAGGGTTAGGGTTAGGCTTAGGGTGAGGCTTACTGTGAAGGGTAGGGTTAGGGTGAGGGTGAGGGTTAGTGTTAAGGTTAAGGTGAGGTTGAGGTTGAGGGTAAGTGTTAGGGTGAAGGTTAGGTTGAGGTTGAGGTTTAGGTTTAGGATTAGGGTTAGGGTTAGGTTTAGGGTAAAGGTTAGGGTTAAGTTTAGGGTAAGGGTGAGGGTGAGGGTGATGGTTAGGGTTAGGGTTAGGATTAATTGCTAGCGTTAGGGATAGCCTGAGTGTGGGGATGAGGGTTAGGGTTAGGGTTAGGTTTAGGTTTAGGGTTAGGGGGAGGGTGAGTGTTAGAGTTAGGGTGTTGGTTAGGGTGAGTGTTAGGGTGACTGTGAGGGTTAGGGTTAGATTTAGGGTTAGGGTGATTGTTAGGGTGAGGGTTAGGGTGAGGGTTAGGGTTAGTGTTAGTGTTAAGGGGAGGGTTAGGATGAGGGTTAGTGTGAGGGTGAGGGTTAGGGTAAGGTTTAGGATTAGGATTAGGGTTAAGGTGAGGGTGAGTGTGAGGGTTATTGTTAGGGTTAGTATTAGGGTTAGGGTGAGGGTCAGGGTTAACTTTAGGGTTATGTTTAGAGTGAGGGTTAATGTGAGGGTTAGGCTGAGGGTGATTGCTAGGGCCGTGGTTAATATGAGGGTTAGTGTTAGGGATAGGTTTAGGTTTAGGATTAGGTTTAGATTGAGGGTAAGTGTGAGGGCTAGGGTTAAGGTTAGGGTTAGGCTTAGGGTTAGAGTGAGTGTTAGGGTTAGGGTTTGGTTTAGGGTGAAGGTGAGGTTAGGGTTAGGGTTAGGGTGAGGGTGAGGGTGAAGGTGAGGGTTAGGGTTAGTGTGAAAGTTAGGGTTATGGTGAAGGTTATGGTTAGGGTGACGGTTAGGGTTAGGGTTAGTGTTAGACTTAGGGTTAGGCTGAGGCTGAGGGTGAGGGTGAGGGTTAGATTTAGGGTGAGGATTTTGTTTAGGGTTAGAGTGAGGGTTAGGGTGAGGGTTAGGGTTATGATTAGGGTTAGGGTATGTCCTAGGGTGAGGATTAGAGTTAGGGATACGTTTAGGGTAAGGTTTAGCACTAGGGTTAGGGTGAGGGTTAGGGTTAGGGTGAGGGTTTGGGTTAGGGTTAGAGTTACGGTGAGGGTGAGTTTTAAGTTTAGGTTTAGGATTATTGTTATTCTTAGGGTTAGGGTTAAGGTTAAGGTTAAGGTAAGGGTGAGGGTGAGGGTGATGTTGAGGGTTAGGGTTAGGTTTAGGATGAGGTTTAGAGTTAGGGTTAGTGTTAGGGTGAGGGTGAGGTTTAGGGTTATTGTTAGGGTTAGGGTTAGGGTTAGTGTGAGTGTTAGGGTTAGGTGTAATGTTATGGTTTGGGTTATGGTGAGGGCTAGTGTGAGGGTGAGGGTTAGGGTTAGGGTTAGGCTTAGGCTTAGTGTTAAGCTGAGGGTGGGGGTGAGGGTTAGGGTTACGCTTAGGCTTAGGGTTAGGCTGAGGGTGAGGATGAGGGTTAGGTTTAGGGTGAGGGTGAGGTTTAGGGTTAGTGTTAGCGTTAGGGTGCGGGTTAGTGTGAGGGTTAGGGTTAGGGTTAGTGTTACGGTTACGGTGAGGGTGACTGTGATGGTTAGGCTTAGCCTTAGGCTTAGGCTTATGCTTAGGCCGAGCTTGAGGGTGAAGGTGAGGGTAAGGGTTAGGGTGATTGTTAGGGTTTTAGGGTGAGGTTTAGGTTTAAGATTAGGGCTAGGGTGAGTGCTAGGGTGAGGGTGAGGGTTAGGGTTAGAGTTAGGGTGAGGTTTAGGGTTAGGGTTAGGTTTAGGGTTAGGGTGAGTTTTAGGGTGAGGATTACGGTGAGGGTGAGGGTTAGGGTTAGGCTGAGGGTTAGGGTTAGGGTGAGGGTGATGGTGAGGGTTAGATTAGGGTTAGGGTTAGTGTTATTGTTAGTGTTATGGTTAGGTTTAAGTTTACCGTGAGGGTGAGGCTGAGGGTGAGGGTTAGGTGTTAGGGTGAGGGTGAGGGTTAGATTGAGGATGAGGGTTAGGGTTAGGGTGAGGGAAAGGGTTAGAATTAGGTTTAGTGTGAGGGCTAGGGTGAGAGTGAGGGTTAGGGTTAGGGTTAGGGGGAGGTTAAGTGTTCGGGTGAGGGTTAGGATTAGTGGTAGGGTTATTGTTATTGTTAGGTTTAGGTTTACGTTTAGGGTGAGGTTGAGGGTGAGGTTTAGGGTTACAGTTAGGCTTAGGTTGAGAGTTAGTGTGAGGGTTAGGGTTAGAGATAGGGTTAGGTTTAGGATTAGGGATAGGTTTAGAGTGAGTGTGAGGGTTAGGGTTAGGGCTAGGCTTAGGTTTAGGGTTAGGGTTTGGTTTAGGGTGAGGGTGAGGTTTAGGTTTAGGGTTAGTGTTAGTGTTAGGGTTAGGGTTACAGTGCTGGTTAGGGTTAGGGTTAGGTTCAGGCTTAGGCTTAGGTTTAGGCTGATGGTGAGGGTGGAGATGAGGATTAGGTTTAAAGAGATGATTAGTGTTATAGTTACCTTGAGGGTTAGGATGAGGGTTACGGTTAGGATTAGGGTTAGGCTGAGGCGGAGGTTGAGGGTGAGGTTTAGGGTTAGGGTGATGGTTAGGGTTAGGTTTAGGGTGAGGGTTAGGATGAGGGTTAGGGTTAGGGTGAGGGTGACGGTAAGGTAAAGGTGAGGGTTAATGTTAGGGTGAGGTTTACGGTAAGGGTGAGGATTAGGATTAGGTTGAGGGTTAGGATGAGGGTTAGGGTTAGGGTTAGGGTGAGTGTGAGGGTTAGATTGAGGGTTAGGTTTATGTTGAGGGTTATGGTTAGGGTGAGGGTTAGGTTTAAGCTTAGGGTTATTGTCACGGTTATGTTTAGGGTTACGGTTACGGTGAGAGTGAGGGTGAGGCTGAGGGTTAGGGTTAGGGTGAGCTTTAGGTTTAAGGTTCGGGTTAGAGTTAGGCTTAGTGTGAGGGTGAGGTTTAGGGTTAGAGTTAGGGTTAGTGTTAAGGTTAGGGTTAGGGTGAGGGTTAGGGTGAGTGTTAGAGTTCGGTAAGGCTTAGGCTTAGGCTTAGGCTGAGCTTGAGGGTGAGGGAAAGGTTTAGGTCAAGGTTTAGGGATAGGGTTTGGGTTAGGATTAGGGTTAGGGTGAGGGTGAGGGTTAGGGTAAGGGTTAGGCTTAGGCTCTGGGTAACCTTAGGGTGAGGGTGAGTGTGAGGATTAGCATTAGGGTGATGGTTAGGGTTAGGATTAGTGTTATTGTTAGGGTTAGGGTTAGAGTTAAGGTGAGGGTGAGGGTGCGGGTGAGGGTTAGGGTTAGGGTGAGGTTTAGGGTTAGGGTTAGAGATAGGGTTAGGGTGAGGGTGAGCTTTAAGGTTAGATTTAGGGTTAGTGTTAGGATTAGGCTTAGGGTTAGGCTTAGGGTTAGTCTGAGGGTGAGGGTGGGGATGAGGTTTAGGGTTACGATTAGGGTTAGGGTGAGGTTTAGGGTTAGGGTGAGGGTTAGGTTTAGGGTTAGTGTTAGCCTTAGGGTGAGGGTGAGGGTTAGGTTGAGGTTTAGGGATAGAGTTAGGGTTAGGATTAGGGTTAGGGTGACTGTGAATGTGAGGGTTAGGGTTACAGTTTGGCTTAGGCTTAGGGTTAGGATTAGGGTGAGGGTTAGGGTGAGGGTGAGGGTGAGAGTTAGGGTTAGGGTTAGGGTGAAGTTTAGGCTTAGAATATGTGTGAGTGTTGGTGTTAGGGTTAGGGTTAGGGTTAGGTTTAGTGTTACGGTTACGGTGAGGGTGAGGGTGAGTGTGAGGTTTAGGCTTAGCCTTAGGCTTAGGCTTATGCTTAGGCCGAGTTTGAGGGTGAAGGTGAGGGTTAGGGTTAAGGTGATTGTTAGGGTTTTAGGGTTAGGGTGAGGGATAGGATTAGGGTTAGGGTGAGGTTTAGGGTGAGGTTTAGGTTTAAGACTAGGGCTAGGGTGAATGCTAGGTTGAGGGTGAGGGTTAGGATTAGAGTTATGGTGAGGTTCAGGGATAGGGTTAGGTTTAGGGTTAGGGTTAGTGTTACGGTGAGGGTTAAAGTGAGGGTGAGGGTTAGGTTTAGGGTAAGGTTTAGGGTTAGGGTGAGGTTGAGGGTAAGTTTAGGGTTACGGTTATTGTTATTGTTATGGTTATGGTTAGGTTTAAGTTTACAGTGAGGGAGAGGCTGAGGGTGAGGGTTAGGTTTTGGGTTAGGGTGAGGTTTAGGTTAGGGTTAGGGTAAGGGTTAGGGCGAGGTTTTGGTTTAGTTTGATGATTATGGTGAGGGTGAGTGTTAGGTTTATGGTGAGGGTTAGTGTTATTGTTAGGGTTAGGGTTAGCGTTACGGTGAAGGTGAGGGTGAGTGTGAGGGTTAGGGTTAGGGTGAGGTTTAGGGTTAGGGTTAGGTTTAGGGTGAGGGTGAGGGTGAGGTTTAGGGTTAGATTTAGGCTTAGGGTGAGGTTTAGATTGAGATTTAGGTTTAGGGTTATTGTTAGGGTTAGTGTTAGGGTGAGGGTTAGGATGAGGGTGAAGTTTAGGTTGAGGTTTAGAGTTAGGGCTAGGATTAGGATTAGGGTTAGCATTAGGGTGAGTGTTTGGGTTAGACTGAGGGTTAGGGTTTGGCTTAGCATTAAGCTGAGGGTTAGGGTGAGGGTGAGGATTAGGGTTTTGGTTTGGGGTAGGGTTAGCGTTTGGGTGAGAGTTAGGGTTAGGGTTAGGGTGACAGGATGAGGATTAGGGTTAGGATTAGTGTTAGGGTTAGGGTTAGGGTTAGGGTTAGGATGAGGGTGATGTTTAGGATTAGGGAAAGGTTTAGGTTGAGGTTTAGGGATAGGGTTAGGGTTAGGATTAGAGTTAGGTTGAGGTTGAGGGTTAACTTTAGGCTTAGGTTTAGAGTGAGAGTAAGGTTGAGGGTTATGGTGAGGGTTAGGGATAGGATTAGCGTTAGGGTATGTGCTAGGATGAGCAATAGGGTTCAGGTTAGGATTAGAGTGAGGGTTAGGTTGAGGTTTAGGTTTAGGTTTAGTGTTAGGGTTAGGGTTGGTGTTAGGGTGAGGAGTAGGGTTACGGTGACTGTGAGTGTGACAGTTAGGGTTAGGGTTAGTGTTAGGCTTAGGGTTAGGCTGAGGCTGAGGGTGAGAGTGAGGGTTAGATTTAGGGTGAGGGTTTGGTTTAGGGTTAGAGTGAGGGTTAGGGTGAGGGTTAGGGTTAGATTAGGCTTATGGTATGTCCTAGGGTGAGGATTAGGGTTAGTGTAAGGTTTAGGGTGAGGGTGAGGGTGAGGTTTAGGGTTAAATTTAGGGTTAGGGTGAGGTTTAGGGTGAAGTTTAGGGTCAGGTTTAGTGTTAGGTTTAGGGTTAGGGTGAGGGTTAGGATGAGGGTGAGGGTTAGGGTGAGGCTTAGTTTTAGGGCTAGGATTAGGATTAGGGTTAGCATTAGGGTTAGTGTTTGGGTTAGGCTTAGGGTTAGGGTTAGGCTTAGCATTACGCTGAGGGTGAGGGTGTGGGTGAGGATTAGGGTTAGGGTTAGGGTTAGGTTTAGGATTAGGTTTTGGGTGAGGTTGAGTGTCAGGGTTATCATTAGGGGTATGATTAGGCTTAGGGTTAGGCTGAAGGTGAGGGTGAGGGTTAGGGTTAGGGTGAGGGTTAGGTTTAGGGTTAGGGTGAGTGTTAGGATGAGGGTTAGGTTTAGGATTATGATTAGGGTGAGGGCTAGCATGAGGTTGACGGTTAGGGTTAGTGTTAGGGTGAGGTTTAGTGTTAGGATTAGGTTTAGGCATAGGGTGGGGGTTAGGGTTAAGGTTATGATGAAGGTGAGGGTTAGGGTAAGGTTGAGGGTTAGGATTAGGTCTAGGTTTAGGGTGAGGTTTAGGGTTAGGGTGAGGGATACAGTGAGGGTGTGGTTTAGGTTTAGGGTGAGGTTTAGGGTTAGGGTGATGGTTAGTGTTAGTGTGAGGATTAGTGTTAGGGTTAGGGTTAGTGGTAGGGTGAGGGTAAGTGTTAGGGTGAGGGTTAGGTTTATGGTGACGTTTATGGTTACAATGAGGGTTAGGTTTAGGCTTAGTGTTATTTTTAGAGTAAGGGTTAGGGTTACGGTTACTATGAGGGTGAGGGTTAAGGTTCGGTTTAGGGTGAGGTTTATATTAAGGGTTAGGGTTAGAGTTAGGGTTAGGGTGAGGGTGAGGTTTAGGATGAGGGTGAGGTTTAGGGTTAGGGTTAGTGTGAGGTTTAGGGTTATGTTTAGGGTTACGGTTAAGGCGAGGGTTAGGGTTAGGTTTAGAGCTAGGGTTAGGGTGAGGGTTAGGGTGAGGATTAGTGTTAGTTTTAGTGTTAGGGGTATGGTTAGGCTGAGAGTTAGGGTGAGGGTGAGGGTTAGGGTAAGGGTTAGGATTAGGATTATTGTTAAGGTGAGGGTGAGTGTGAGGTTACTGTTAGTGTTAGGTTTAGGGTTAGCATTAGGGTTAGGGTGAGGGTGAGGGTTACCTTTAGGTTTCGGTTCAGAGTGAGGGTAAGGGTGAGATTTATGGTGAGGGTTGGGGATAGGATTAGCGTTAGGGTTAGTTTTAGAGTGAGGGTTAGGGTGAGGGTTAGGTTTAGGTTTAGTGTTAGGGTTAGGATTAGGGTTACGGTGACTGTGAGTGTGACAGTTAGTGTTAGGGTTAGTGTTAGGCTTAGGGTTAGGCTGAGGCTGAGGGTGAGGGTGAGGGTTAGATTTAGGGTGAGGGTTTGGTTTAGGGTTAGAGTGAGGGTTAGAGTGAGGATTAGGGTTAGATTAGGGTTAGGGTATTTCCTAGGGTGACGATTAGGGTTAGTGTTAGCTTTAGGGTGAGGTTTAGCGTTAGGGTTAGGGTCAGGGTTAGGGTTAGGGTGAGGGTTTGGGTTAGGGTTAGAGTTACTGTGAGGGTGAAGTTTAAGTTTAGGTTTAGGTTTATGGTTATTCTTAGGGTTAGGATTAAGTTTAAGGTTAAGGTAAGGGTGAGGGTGAGGGTGATGTTGAGGGTTAGGGTTAGGGTTAGGATGATGTTTTGGGTTAGGGTTAGTGTTAGGGTGAGGGTGAGGTTTAGGGTTATTGTTAGGGTTAGGTTTAGTGTGAGTGTTAGGGTTAGGTTTAGTGTTATGGTTAGGGTTATGGTGAGGGCTATTGTGAGGGTGAGGGTTAGGGTTAGGGTTAGGGTTAGGCTTCGTGTTAGGCGGAGTTTGAGGGAGAGGGTGAGGGTTAGGTTTAGGTTGAGTGTGAGGTTTAGGGTTAGGGTTAGCGTTAGGGTGCGGGTTAGTGTGAGGGTTAGGGTTAGGGTTAGTGTTACGTTCACGGTGAGGGTGAGGGTGAGTGTGAGGGTTAGGTTTAGCCTTAGATTAGGCTTATGCTTAGGCCGAGCTTGAGGGTGAAGGTGAGGTTTAGGGTTATGGTAATTGTTAGGGTTTTAGGGTTAGGGTGAGGGTTAGGGTTAGGGTTAAGGTGAGGTTTAGGGTGAGGTTTAGGTTTAAGATTAGGGCTAGGGTGAGTGCTAGGGTGATGGTGAGGGTGAGGGTTAGAGTTAGGGTGAGGTTTAGGGTTAGGTTTAGGTTTAGGGTTAGGGTGAGTGTTAGGGTGAGGATTACGTTGAGGGTGAGGGTTAGGGTTAGGGTGAGGGTTAGGGTTAGGGTGAGGGTAAGGATGAGGGTTAGATTAGGGTTAGGGTTAGTGTTATTGTTAGTGTTATGGTTAGGTTTAAGTTTACAGTGAGGGTGAGGCTGAGGGTGACGGTTAGGTTTAGGGTTAGGGTGAGGTTTAGGTTAGGGTTGAGGTAAGGTTTAGGTTGAGGTTTTAGGTTAGATTTAGGGTTACGGTGAGGGTGAGTGTTAGGGTTAGGTTGAGGGTTCGTGTCATTGTTAGTGTTAGGGTTAGACTTACGGTGAAGGTGAGGGTGAGTGTGAGGGTTAGGGGTAGGGTGAGGTTTAGTGTTAGGGTTAGGTTTAGTGTGAGGGTGAGGGTGAGGTTCAGGGTTAGATTTAGGGTTAGGTTGAACCTTTTGGTGAGGTTTAGGGTTAGGGTTAGTGTTAGGGTTAGGGTTGGGGTGAGGGTTAGGATGAGGGTGAGGGTTAGGATGAGGGTGAGGGTTAGGGTGAGGGTTAGGGTTAGGTTTAGGATTAGGAATAGGGTTAGTGTTAGGGTGAGTGTTTGGGTTAGGCTTAGGGTTAGGGTTAGGCTTAGCGTTAAGCTGAGGGTGACGGTGAGGGTGAGGGTTAGGGTTAGCGTTTGGGTGAGAGTTAGGGTTAGGGTGAGAGTTAGGTTTAGGTTTAGGGTGAGAGTTAGGATGAGGATTAGGATTAGGATTAGTGTTAGGGTTAGGTTTAGGGTAAGGGTTAGGATGAGGGTGATGTTTAGGGTTAGGGTTAGGGTGAGGGTGAGGGTGAGTTTAGGATTAGAGTTAGGGTTAGGGTGAGGGATAGGGTGAGGTTTAGGGTTAGTGTTAGTGTTAGGGTTAGGGTTAGGGTGAGGGTTAGTGTTAGGGTGAGGGATAGGTTTAGGGTTAGGATTAGGATTAGGGTTAGTGTGAGGGTGAGTATGAGGGTTAGGGTTCGGGTTAGGTTTAGGCTAAGGGATAGGCTGAGGGTGAGGGTGAGGGTGAGGGTTAGGTTTAGGGTGAGGGTGAGTTTTAGGGTTAGAGTTAGTGTTAAGTTGAGATTTACTGTGAGGGTTAGTGTTAGGTTTAGTGTTAGGGTTAGGGTTAGGGTGAGGGTTAGGGTGAGGATTAGGGTTACAGATAGGGTTAGGTTTAGGATTAGGTTTTGGGTGAGGTTGAGTGTGAGGGTTATGGTTAGGGTTATGAATAGGCTTAGGGTTAGGCTCAGGGTGAGGTTGAGGTTTAGGTTTAAGGTGAGGTTTAGGTTTAGCGTTAGGGTGAGGGTTAGGATGATTGTTAGGTTTAGGATTAGGATTAGGGTGAGGGCTAGCATGAGGGTGAGGTTTAGGGTTAGGGTTAGGGTGAGGTTTAGGGTTAGGATTATTTTTAGGCATAGGGTGGGTGTTAAGGTTAAGTTTATGATGAAGGTGAGGGTTAGCGTAAGGTTGAGGGTTAGGATTAGGTCTAGGTTTAGGGTGAGGGTTAGGGTGAGGGCTAGGGTGAGGGTGAGGTTTAGGGTTAGGGTGAGGTTTAGGGTTAGGGTGATGGTTAGTGTTAGTGTGAGGATTAGTGTTAGGGTTAGGGTTAGTGTTAGGGTGAGGGTAAATGTTAGGGTGAGGGTTAGGGTTATGGTGACGGTTATGGTTACAATGAGGGTTAGGTTTAGGTTTAGTGTTATTGTTAGGGTTAGGGTTACGGTTACGGTTACTGTGAGGGTGAGGGTTAGGTTTCGGTTTAGGGTGAGGTTTATATTAAGGGTTAGGGTTAGAGTTAGGGTTAGGGTGAGGGTGAGGTTTATATTTAGAGTTAGCGTTAGTGTTAGTGTTAGTGTTAGAGTTAGGGTGAGGGTTAGTGTGAGGGTTAGGGTTAGGCTTAAGCTGAGGTTTCGGCTTAGGCTTAGGCCGAGAGTAAGTGTGAGGGTTAGGGTTAGGGTTAGGTTAAGGGTTAGGGTTAGCGTTAGGGTGAGTGTTAGGATGAGGTTTAGGTTTAGGATTATGGTTGGGGTGAGCACTAGGGTGATGGTTAATGTGAGGGTTAGGGTTAGGGATAGGGTTACGTTTAGGATTAAGTTTAGATTGTGGGTAAGTGTGAGGGTTAGGGTTAGGCTTAGGGTTAGTGTGAAATTTAGGGTTATCGTGAGGGTTATGGTTAGGGTGAGGATTAGGGTTATGGTTAGGGTTAGGGTGAGGGCTAGGGTGAGAGTGAGGTTTAGGGTTAGGGTTAGGGCGAGGTTTAGGGTGAGGTTGAGTTTTAGGGTTAGTGTGTGGGTGAGTGTCAGGGTTAGGGTGAGGGTTAGTGTTATTGATAGGGTTAGGTTTAGAGTTACTGCGAAGATTATGGTGACTCTGAGGGTTAGGGTTAGGGTGAGGTTTAGGGTTAGGGTTAGGTTTAGGGTGAGGGTGAGTGTGAGGTTTAGGGTTAGTTTTAGGGTTAGGGTGAGGGTTAGGGTGAGGTTTAGGATTAGGGTTAGAGTTAGGGTTTGGGTTAGTGTGAGGGTTAGGATGAGGGTGAGGGTTTAAGGTGAGGGTTAGAGTTAGGGTTAGGATTAGGATAAAGGTTAGTGTTAGGGTGAATGTTTGGATTAGGCTTAGGTTAAGTTTAGGCTTAGCGTTAAGCTGAGGGTGAGGGTGAGGTTGAGGGTTAGGGTTAGGGTTTGGGTTAGGGTTAGCGTTTGGGTGAGAGTTAGGGTTAGGGTTAGGGTGAGAGTTAGAATGAGGATTAGGGTTAGGATTAGTGTTAAGGTTAGTGTTAGGGTGAGGGTTAGGATGAGGGTGATGTTTAGGGTTAGGGTTAGGATGAGGGTGAGGTTGAGGTTTAGGGTTAGAGTTATGGTTAGGGTAAGGTATAGGGTGAGGTTTAGGTTCAGGGTTAGTGTTAGGGTTAGGGTTAGGGTTAGGGTGAGGGTTAGTGTTAGGGTGAGGGTTAGGTTTAGAGTTTGGATTAGGATTAGGGTTAGTGTGATGGTGAGTATCAGGGTTAGGGTTAGGGTTAGGTTTAGGCTTAGGGATAGGCTGAGGGTGAGGGTGAGTGTTAGGGTTAGGGTGAGGTTGAGTTTTAGGGTTAGAGTTAGTGTTAAGTTGAGATTTACTGTGAGAGTTAGTGTTAGGTTTAGTGTTAGGGTTAGGGTTAAGTTGAGGGTTAGGGTGAAGGTTAGGGTTAGGGATAGGGTTAGGTTTAGGATTAGGTTTTGGGTGAGGTTGAGTGTGAGGGTTATGGTTAGGGTTATGATTAGGCTTAGGGTTAGGCTGAGCGTGAGGGTGAGGTTTAGGTTTAGGGTGAGGTTTAGGTTTAGGGTTAGGGTGAGCGTTAGGATGAGGTTTAGGTTTAGTTTTATGGTTAGGGTGTGGGCTATCATGAGGGTGAGTTTTAGGGTTACAGTTAGGGTGAGTTTTAGGGTTAGGATTAGCTTTAGGCATAGGGTGGGGATTAGGGTTAAGGTTATGATGAAGGTGACGGTTAGGGTAAGGTTGAGGGTTAGGATTAGGTTTGGTTTAGGGTGAGGTTTAGGGTTAGGGTGATGGTTAGGGTTAGTGTGAGAATTAGTGTTAGGGTTAGGGTTAGTGTTAATGTGAGGGGAAGTATTTTGGTGAGGGTTAGGTTTATGGTGACGCTTAGGATTACAATGAGGGTTAGGGTTAGGTTTAGTGTTATTGTTAGAGTTAGGGTTAGGGTTACGGTTACTGTGAGGGTGAGGGTTAGGGTTCAGTTTAGGGTGAGGTTTATATTAAGGGTTAAGGTTAGAATTAGGGTTAGGGTGAGGGTGAGGTTTAGGGTTTGAGTTAGCGTTAGTGTTACTGTTAGTGTTAGGGTGAGGGTTAGTCTGAGGGTTAGTCTGAGGGTTAGGGTTAGGCTTAAGCTTAGGTTTAGGTTTAGGCTTAGGCCGAGATTGAGGGCTAGGGTGAGAGTGAGGTTTAGGGTTAGGTTTAGGGTGAGGTTTAGGGTGAGGGTGAGGTTTAGGGTTAGGGTAAGGGTGAGGTTTAGGGTTATGTTTAGGGTTACGGTTAAGGTGAGGGTGAGGGTTAGGATTAGAACTAGGTTTAGGGTGAGGTTTAGTGTGAGGATTAGTTTTAGTGTTAGTGTTAGGGGTAGGGTTAGGCTGAGAGTTAGGGTGAGGGTGAGGGTTAGGGTAAGGTTTAGAATTAGGATTAGGGTTAAGGTGAGGGTGAGTGTGAGGTTAGTGTTAGTGTTAGGGTTAGGGTTAGCATTAGGTTTAGGGTGAGGGTCAGGGTTAGCTTTAGGGTTAGGTTTAGAGTGAGGGTAAGGTTGAGGCTTATGGTGAGGGTTAGGGATAGGATTAGCGTTAGTTTATGTGCTAGGATGAGCAATAGGGTTAGGGTTAGCTTTAGAGTGAGGGTTAGGGTGAGGGTTAGGTTTAGGTTTAGTGTTAGGGTTAGGGTTGGTGTTAGGGTTAGGAGTAGGGTTACGGTGACTGTGAGTGTGACAGTTAGGGTTAGGGTTAGTGTTCTGCTTAGGGTTAGGCTGAGGCTAAGGGTGAAGGTGAGGGTTAGATTTAGGGTGAGGGTTTGGTTTATGGTTAGAGTGAGGGTTAGGGTGAGGGTTAGGTTTAGATTAGGGTTAGGGTATGTCCTAAGGTGAGGATTAGGGTTAGTGTTGGGTTTAGGGTGAGGTTTAGCATTTAGGGTTAGGGTCAGGGTTAGGGTTAGGGTGAGGGTGAAGTTTAAGTTTAGGTTTAGGGTCATGGTTATTCTTAGGGTTAGGGTTAAGGTTATGATGAGGGTGAGGGTTAGGGTAAGTTAGGGGGTTAGGATTAGGTCTAGGTTTAGGGTGAGGGTTAGTGTTAGGGTGAGGACTAGGGTGACGGTGAGGTTTAGGGTTACGGTGAGGTTTAGGGTTAGGGTGATGGTTAGTGTTAGTGTGAGGATTAGTGTTAGGGTTGGGGTTAGTGTTAAGGTGAGGGTAAGTGTTAGGGTGAGGGTGAGGGTTATGGTGACGGTTATCTTTACAATGAGGGTTAGGTTTAGGTTTAGTGTTAGTGTTACGGTTAGAGTTAGGGTTACGGTTACTATGAGGGTTCGGGTTAGGGTTCGGTTTAGGGTGAGGTTTATATTAAGGGTTAGGGTTAGAGTTAGGGTTAGGGTGAGGGTGAGGTTTAGGGTTAGAGTTAGCATTAGTGTTACTGTTAGGGTTAGGGTGAGGGTTAGTGTGAGGGTTAGGGTTAGGCTTAAGCTTAGGGTTAGGCTTAGGCTTAGGCCGAGAGTGAGGGTGATTGTTAGGGTTAGGGTTAGGGTAAGGGTTAGGGTTAGGGTTAGGGTGAGTGTTAGGTTGAGGTGAAGTGTTAGGATTAGGGTTAGGGTGAGCACTAGGGTGATGGTTAATGTGAGGGTTAGGCTTAGTTATAGGGTTAGGTTTAGGATTAGGTTTAGATTGAGGGTGAGTGTGAGGGTTAGGGTTAGTGTTAGGCTTAGGGTTAGAGTCAGTGTTAGAGTTAGGGTTTGGTTTAGGTGAGGGTGAGGTTTAGGTGAGGGTTAGGGTGAGGGTGAGGGTGAGCGTTAGGGTTAGGGTTTGTGTGAAAGTTAGGGTTATGGTGAGGGTTATGGTTAGGGTTAGGGTTAGGGTTAGGTTTAGGGTTAGGGTGAGGGGTAGGGTGAGAGTGAGGTTTAGGGTTAGGGTTAGGGTGAGGTTTAGGTTGAGGGTGAGGTTTAGGGTTAGTGTTAGCGTGAGGTTTAGGGTTATGGTTAGGGTTACGGTTAAGGCGAGGGTGAGGGTTAGGGTTAGAATTAGGTTTACGGTGAGGGTTAGGGTGAGGGTTTGTGTTAGTGTCAATGTTAGGGGTTGGGTTAGGATGAGGGTTAGGGTGCGGGTGAGGATTATGGTAAGGGTTAGGATTAAGTAAGTGTGAGCATTAGGGTTAGGGTTAGGGTTTGCATATGGGTTAGGGTGAGGGTGAGGTTTAGCTTTAGGTTTAGGTTTAGAGTGAGGGTCAGGGTGAGGGTTATGGTGAGGGTTAGGGATAGGATTAGCGTTAGGGTATGTTCTAGGATGAGCAATAGGCTTAGGGTTAGGATTAGAGTGAAGGTTAGGGTGAGGGTTAGGTTTAGGGTTAGTGCTAGGGTTAGATTTGGTGTTAGGGTTAGGATTAGGGTTAAGGTGACTGTGAGCATGACAGTTAGGTGTAGGGTTAGTGTAAGGCTTAGGGTTAGGCTGAGTTTGAGTGTGAGGGTTAGAGTTAGGTTTTGGGTTAGGGTTAGGCTTAGTGTTAGGCAGAGGGTGAGGGTGAGGGTGAGGGTTAGGTTTAGGGTGAGGGTGAGGTTTAGGGTTAGGGTTAGGGTTAGGGTGCGGGTTAGTGTGAGGGTTAGGGTTAGGGTTACTGTTACGGTTACGGTGAGAGTGAGGGTGAGTGTGAGGGTTAGGGTTCGCCTTAGAGTTAGGCTTATGATTAGGCCAAGCTTGAGGGTGAAGGTGAGGGTTAGGGTTAGGGTGATTTTTAGGGTTTTAGGGTTAGGGTGAGTGTTAGGGTGAGGTTTAGGTTTAAGATTAGGGCTTGGGTTAGTGCTAGGGTGAGGGTGAGTGTTAGGGTTAGAGTTAGGGTGAGGTTTAGTGTTAGGGTTAGGTTCACGGTTAGGGTGAGTGTTACGGTGAGAGTGAGGGTTAGGGTTAGGGTGAGGTTTAGGGTTAGGGTGAGGTTTAGGTTATGGTTAGGGTAAGGGTTAGGGTGAGGGTTTGTGTTAGGGTTAGGGTTACGGTGAGGGTGAGTGTTAGGGTTAACGTGAGGGTTCATGTTATTGTTAGGGTTAGGGTTAGAGTTACGGTGAAGGTGAGGGTGAGTGTGAGGGTTAGGGTTAGGGTGAGTTTTAGGGTTAGGGTCAGGTTTAGGTTGAGGGTGAGGGTGAGGGTGAGGTTTAGGGTTAGATGTAGGGTTAGGGTTAGTGTTAAGGTGAGGTTTAGGGTTAGGGTTAGTGTTAGGGTTAGATTGAGGTTTAGAATGAGGGTTAGGGTTAGGGTGAGGGTTAGGGTTAGGGTTAGGGTTAGGATTAGGATCAGGGTTAGTGTTAGGGTGAGTGTTTGGGTAAGGCTTAGGGTTAGGGTTAGGCTTAACATTAAGCTGAAGGTGAGGGTGAGGGTGAGGGTTAGGGTTAGTGTTTGGGTTAGGGTTAGCATTTGTGTGAGAGTTAGGGTTACGGTTAGGGTGAGAGTTAGGATGAGGAATAGGTTTAGGATTAGTTTTAGGGTTATGGTGAGGGTTAGGATGAGGGTGATGTTTAGGGTTAGGTTTAGGGTGAGGGTGAGGGTGAGGATTAGGGTTAGAGTTAGGGTTAGGGTGAGGGATAGGGTGAGGTTTAAGGTTAGGGTTAGTGTTAGAGTTAGGGTGAGGGTTAGTGTTAGGGTGAGGGTTAGATTTATGTTAGGATTAGGATTAGGGTTAGTGTGAGGGTGAGTATGAGGGTTAGGGTTAGGGTTAGGTTTAGGCTTAGGGATAGGCTGAGGGTGAGGGTGAGGGTGAGGTTTAGGGTTAGAGTTAGTGTTAAGTTGAGGTTTAGTGTGAGGGTTAGTGTTAGGGTTGGTGTTAGGGTTAGGGTTAGTGTGAGGTTTAGGGTGAGTGTTAGGGTTAGGTATAAGGTTACGTTTAGGATTAGGTTTTGGGTGAGGTTGAGTGTGAAGGTTATGGTTAGGGTTAGGATTAGGCTTAAGGTTGGGCATAGGGTGAGGGTGAGGTTTAGGGTTAGGATGAGGGTTGGGATTAGGGTGAGGTTTAGGGTTAGGATTAGGTTTAGCCATAGGGTGGGGGTTAGGGTTAAGGTTATGATGAAGGTGAGGGTTAGGGTAAGGTTGAGGTTTAGGATTAGGTCTAGGTTTAGGGTGAGGGTTAGGGTTAGGGTGAGGGCTAGGTTGACGGTGAGGTTTAGGGTTAGGGTGAGGTTTATTGTTAGGGTGATTGTTAGGTGTTAGTGTGAGGATTAGTGTTAGGGTTAGGGTTAGTGTTAGGGTGAGGGTAAGTGTTAGGGTGAGGGTTAGGGTTATGGTGACAGTTATGGTTACAATGAGGGATAGGGCTAGGTTTAGCGTTATTGTTAGGGTTAGGGTTAGGGTTACGGTTACTGTTAGGGTGAGGGTTAGGGTTCGGTTTAGGGTGAGGTTTATATTAGGGGTTAGGTTTAGAGTTAGGGTTAGGATGGGGGTGTGGTTTAGGCTTAGAGTTAGCGTTAGTGTTAGTGTTAGGGTTAGGGTGAGGGTTAGTGTGAGGGTTAGGGTTAGGCTTAAGCTTAGGGTTAGGCTTAGGCTTAGGCCGAGAGTGAGGGTAATGGTTAGGGTTAGGGTGAGGGTGAGGGTGAGGGTGAGGGTTAGGGTTAGTGTGAGTGTTAGGATGAGGTGTAGGGTTAGGATTAAGGTTAGGGTGAGCGCTAGAGTGATGGATAATGTGAGGGTTAGGGTTAGGGATAGGGTTATATTTAGGATTAGGTTTAGATTGAGTGTGAGTGTGAGTGTTAAAGTTAGGGTTTGTTTTAGGGTGAGGGTGAGGGTAAGGGTTAGATTTCGTGTGAAAGTTAGGGCTATGTTGAGGGTTATTTTTAGGGTGAGGGTTAGGGTTAGGGTTAGGCTTAGGCTTAGGTTTAGAGTGAGTGTTAAGGTTAGGGTTTGGTTTAGGGTGAGGGTGAGGGTGAGGTTTAGGGTTAGGGTTAGTGTGAAAGTTAGGTTTATGGTGAGGGTTAGGGGTAGGGTGAGCGTTAGGGTTAGGGTTAGGCTTAGGGTGAGGGCTAGGGTGAGAGTGAGGTTTAGGGTTAGGTTTAGGGTGAGTTTTAGGGTGAGGGTGAGGTTTAGGATTAGGGTTAGGGTGAATTTTAGGGTTATGGTTATGGTTAGGGTTAAGGCGAGGGTGACTGTTACAGTAAGGGTGAGGGTTAGGATGAGGGTTAGGATTAGGGTGAGGGTTAGAATGAGGGTGAAATTAAGAGTAAAGGTGAGGGTTAGGCTGAGGGTTAGGGTATGGTAAGGGTGACGGTGAGGGTTAGAGTGAGGGTGAGGTTTAGAATTAGAGTTATTTTTAGGGGGAGGGTTAGGGTTAGGGTTTGGGTTAGGGTGAGGGTGGGGTGAGGATTAGGGTTACGTTTAGGGTTAGTGTTAGGGTTAGGTTTTTAAGATAGGGTTAGGGTTAGGGTTACGGTGAGGGTTAGGGTTAGGGTTAGGCTTAGGGTTAGGCTGAGGGTGAGAGTGGGTGTGAGGATTAGGGTTAGGGTTAGTGTTAGTGTTAGGGTTATTTTTAGTGTTATGGTTAGGGTTAAGTTTGCTGTGAGGGTGAGTCTGAGGGCGAGGGTTTTGGTTATGGTTATGGTTAGGGTTAGGTTTAGAGGTATTGTTAGGGTTGGGATTAGAGTTACTGTGAGGGTGAGGGTGAGGGTGAGGTTTAGGGTTCAGATTAGGGTTTGGGTTAGAGTGAAGGTTAGATTGAGGTTTAGGGTTAGGATTAGGGTAAGTGTGAGGGCTAGGGTTAGGGTTAAGGTGAGGGCTAGGGTTAGGGATAGGGTTTTGTTTTGGATTAGGGTTAGGGTGAGGGTGAGTGTGAGGTTTAGGGTTAGGGTTAGGCTTAGAGTTAGGGTGAGGGTTAGGGTTAGGGTTTGGGTTAGTGTGAGGGTGAGGCTGAGGATTAGGGTTAGGTTTAGGGTTAGGTTTAGTGTTAGGGTTAGTGTTAGGTTTAGGGTTAGGATTAGGGTTATGGTGAGGTTTAGGGTTAGAGTTAGGTTTAGGCTTAAGTTTAGGATGAGGGTAAGGGTGGGTTTGAGGATTAGAGTTAGGGTTAGGGTTAGGCTTAGTGTTAGGCTTATTTTTAGTGTTATGCTTAGGGTTAAGTGAACATGAGGTGAGCATGAGGCTGAAGCTGAGGGTTATGGTAAGGGTTATGGTTAGGGTAAGGGTTAGTGTTATTCTTAGGGTTAGGGTTGGAGATATGGTGAGGATAAGGTTGAGGGTGAGGGTTAGGTTTAGGGTGCGGTTTAGGGATAGGTTTAGGGTAAGGGTTAGGGTGAGGGTGAGGTTTAGAATTAGAGTTATTGTTAGGGGGAGGGTTAGGGTTAGGGTTTGGGTTAGGGTGAGGGTGGGGCTGAGGATTAGGGTTAGGTTTAGGGTTAGGATTAGGGTTAGGTTTTTAGGATAGGGTTAGGGTTAGGGTTACGGTGAGGGTTAGGGTTAGGGTTAGGCTTAGGGTTAGGCTGAGGGTGAGGGTGGGTGTGAGGATTAGGGTTAGCATAAGGGTTAGTGTTAGGGTTATTGTTAGTGTTATGGTTAGGGTTAAGTTTGCTGTGAGGGTGAGTCTGAGGTTGAGGGTTATGGATATGTTTAGGGTTATTGTTAGAGTTATTGTTAGGGTTAGGGTTAGAGTTATGATGAGGGTGAGGGTGAGGGTGAGGGTTAGGGTTCGGGTTACGGTGAAAGTTAACTTGCGGTTTAGGGTTAGGATTAGGGTAAGGGTGAGGGCTAGGGTTAGGGTTAGAGTTAGGGTTATGGGGATGGATAGGGTTAGGTTTAGGGTTAGGTTTAAGGTTAGGGTTAGGATTACGGTGAGGGTTAGGGTTAGGATTAGACTTAGGCTTACAGTTAGGCTGAGGTTGAGGCTGAGGGTGAGGGATATGGTGATGGTTAGGGTTAGGATTAGGGTTAGGGTAAGTGTTATTGTTAGGGTTAGGGTTAGAGTTATTGTGAGGTTCAGGGTGAGGTTGAGGGTTAGGGTTAGGTTGAGGTTTAGGGTTAGGTTTAGTGTTAGGGATAGTGTTAGGGTGAGGGTATCGGTAAGGTTAAAGTTGAGTGTTAGGCTGAGCATGAGGATTACGGTAAGGGTGAGGGTTAGGCTTAGGGTGAGGGTTAGGGTTAGGGTTGGGGTGAGAGTTAGGGTTCGGGTTCAATTTAGGGTTAGGTTGAGGGTTAGAGTAAGGGTTACGGTGACGGTGAGGGTTAGGGTTAGGCTGAGGGTTAGTGTTAGGATTAGGGTTAGTGTGAGGTGAAGGTTAAGGTTAGTGTTAGGGTGAGGGTTAGGATGAGGGTTAGGGATAGGATTAGGGTTAGGGTGAGGGCTAGTTTGAGATTGAGGTTTAGGATTAGCGTTAGGGTGAGGTTTAGGGTTAAGGTTAGGGTGAGGGTTAGGGTTAGGGTGAGGTTTACGGTTAGAGTTATGTTTAGGGTGAGACTGAAATTGAGGGTTAGTGTTAGGGTTAGTGTTAGAGTTAGGGTTAGGGTGAGGGTTAGGTTGAGGGTGAGGGTTAGGCTAAAGGTTAGGATTAGGATTAGCCTAAGGGTTAGGGTGAGTGTGAGGGTTAGGGTTAGGGTTAGGCTTAGGGTTAGGCTGAGGGTGAGGTTGAGAGTGAGGGTTTGGTTTAGGTTTACTGTGAGAGTTAGGGTTCGGGTAAATTTAGGGTTAGGGTGAGGGTTAGGGTTAGGTTTATGGTGAGCTTGAGTTTTAGGGTAAGGTTGAGGCTTAGGGTTAGGATTATGGTTATGGAAAGGGTTAAGGTTAGGGTTAGGGTGAGGTTAAGAATGAAGATTAGGAATAGGGTGAGGGCTAGGTTGAGGGTGAGCTTTAGGGTTAGTGTTAGATTAAGGTTTAGGGATAGAGTTAGGGTTAGGGTGAGGGTTAGGTTGAGGGTTAGATTTACGGTGAGGGTGAGGGTTAGGGTTAGGGTGAGGGTTAGGGTGAGGATGATTGTAAGGGTAAAGGTGAGGTTTAGGCTGAGGTTGAGTGTTAGGGTGAAGGTTAGGGTTAGGTTTAGGGTTAGGGTAAGGGATAGGGTTAGGTTCAGGGTGAGTGTTAGATTGAGGATTAGGGTTACTGTTAGTGTGAGGTTTAGGGTGAGGATGAGTGTGAGGGTTAGGATTAGGGTTAGGATTAGGGTTAGGGTTAGGCTTAGAGTTAGGATGAGTGTTAGGGTTAGGGTTTGGGTTAAGGTGAGGTTGAGGCTGAGGATTAGGATTAGGTTTAGGCTTACTGTTAGTGTTAGGGTTAGGTTTAGGGTGAGGGTGAGGTTTAGATGTAGGGTTAGGGGGTGGGTTAGGGTGAGGGTTAGGGTTAGGGGTAGTGTTTGGTTTAGGTTGAGGGTGAGTGTTAGATTGAGGTTTAGTGTTAGGGTTAGGGTTAGGGTCAGTGTGAGGCTTAGTGTTAGTGTTAGGGTTAGTGTTAGGGTGAGGGTAAGTGTTCGGGTGAGGTTATGGGTTAGGGTGACGGTTATGGATAGGGTGAGGTTTAGAGTTAGGGTTAGAGTTATTGTTAGGTTTAGGTTTAGGGTTACGGTTACGGTGAGGGTGAGTGTGAGGGTTAGGGTTAGTGTTAGTTTGAGGTTTAGGGTTTGGGTTAGGGTTAGAGTTAGGGTTAGGGTGAGGGTGAGGTTTAGTGTAAGAGTTAAGGTTAGGGTGACGTTTAGGGTTAGGTTAGGGTGAGAGTTAAGGGGAGGGTAAGGCTTAGTGTTAGGTTTAGGGATAGGATTAGGGTTAGGGTTAGGGTGAGGGTCCGTGTGTTTGTTAGGGTTAGTTCTGGGGTTAGGCTTAGGTTTAGGCTGAAGGTGAGGGTGATGGTTAGGGTTAGGGTTAGGGTTAGTGTTAGGGTTAGGGGGAGGGTTAGGATGAGGGTTAGTGTTAGGATTAGGGTTAGGGCAAGGGCTAGGGTGAGGTTGAGGTTTAGGGTTAGAGTTAGGTTGAGGTTTATGGTTAGGGTAAGGGTTAAGGTGAGGGTGAGGTTTAGGGTTAAAGTTAGGGTTAGGGTGAGGCTGAGGGTGAGGGTTAGGGTTAGGGTTAGTGTTAGAGTTAGGGTTAGGGTTAGGGTGAGGGTTAGCATGAGTGTTAGGGTTAGGTTTAGGGTTAGGTTTAGGCTGAGGGTGAGGGTGAGGGTGAGGGTTTGGGTGAGGATAAGGGTTAGGGTTAGGATGAGGGCTAGGGTTGGGTGAGGGTTAGGGATAGGGTTATAGTGAGGTTTAGGTTTAGGGTGATGGTTAGGGTTAGTGTGAGGGTTAGTGTTAGGGTTAGGGTTATTGTTAGGGTTGGGGTAAGTGTTAGGGTGAGGTTTAGGGTTAGGCTGATGGTTATAGTTAGGGTGAGTGTTAGGATTATGGTTAAGGTTATTGTTAGGGTTAGGGTTAGGATTATGGTGAGGGTGAGGGTGAGGGTTACAGTTAGGGTTAGGATTAGGTTTAGTTTTAGGGTTAAGGATAGAATTAGGGTTCGGGGGACAGTGAGGTTTAGGGTTAGAGTTATGGTTTTTGATAGGTTTAGGATTAGGGTGAGGGTTATGGTTAGGCTTAGGCTTAGGCTTAGGCTTAGGCTGAGCATGAGGGTGAGGGTTAGGGTTAGGGTGATGGTTCTGATTAGGATTATTGTTATTGTTAGGTTTAGGGTTAGAGTTACAGTGAGGGTGAGGTGCAGGTGAGGGTTAGGGTTAGGGTTAGGGTGGGGCTTACCGTTAGGGTTAGGGTTAGGGTTAGGTTGAGGGTGAGGTTTACGATTAGATTTAGGGTTAATGTTAGGGTGAGGTTTAGTGTTAGAGTTAGGGTTAGGGTGAGGCTGAGGGTGAGGGTTACTGTTCGGATTAGGTGTTGGGTTAGGTTGACGGTGAGCGTTAAGTTTAGCGTTAGGGTGAGGGTTAGGATGAGGGTTAGGGTTAGGATTAGGGTTAGGGTGAGGGCTAGGGTGAGGGTGAGGTTTAGGATTAGAGTTATGGTGAGGTTTAGGATTAGGGTTAATGTTAGGGTTAGGGTGAGTGTAAGGTTTAGGATTAGAGTTAGGGTTAGGGTGAGGCTGAGTTTGAGGGTTAGGGTTAGTGTTAGTGTTAGATTTAGGGTTAGGGTGAGGGTTAAGTTGAATGTGAGGGTTAGGCTTAGGGTTAGGATTAGGTTTAGGGTAAGTGTTAGGGTGAGTGTGAGCGATATGGTTAGGGTTAGGGTTAGGCTTAGGGTTAGACTGAGGGTGAGGGCTGGGGTGAGGGTTAGGTTAAGGGTGAGTGTGAGGGTTAGGGTTAGGGTGAGGGTTAGGGTTAGGGTTACTGTGAGCGTGAGGGTTAGGGTAGGTTGAGAGTTAGGGTTAGTGTTAGAGTTAGGGTGAGGGTTCAGGTTAGGGTTAGGGTGAGAGTAAGGATGAGGATTAGGGTTAGGATTAGGGTTATGTTGAGGGCTAGGGTGAGGTTGAGGGTTAGGGTTCTTATAAGATTAAGGTTTAGGTTTAGGGTTAGGGTTAGGGTGAGGATTAGGTTGAGGATTATGGTTACAGTGAGGGTGAGGATAAGGGTTAGGGTTAGGGTTAGGGTTAGGATTAAGGTTAGCTTGAGGGTGAGTATTAGCATTAGTGTTAGGGTTAGGTTTAGGGTTAGGATTAGTGTTATTGTTAGGGTTAGGGTTAGAGTTATTGTGAGGGTGAGGGTGTGTGTGAGGGTTAGGGTTAATGTTAGGTTGAGGTTTAGGGTTAGAGATTAGGATTAGGGTAAGTGTGAGGGTGAGGTTTAGGGTTAAATTTAGGGTTAGTTGGAGGATTAGGTCGAGGGTGAGGGTTAGGTTTAATTTTAGTATTAAGGTTAGGGTGAGGGTTAGGTTGAGGTTTAGGCTTACCGTTAGGGTTAGGGTTAGGATTAGGGTTAGGGTGAGGATGAGTGTGAGCGTTAGGGTTAGGGTTAGGCTTAGGCTTAGAGTTAGGCTGAGAGTGAGGGTGGGGGTGAGGATTAGGTTTAGGGTGATGGTTAGGGTTAGGGTTAGGGTGAGGGTTAGGATGAGGGTTAGGATTAGGATTAGGGTGAGGGTGAGGGATAGGGTGAGGGTGAGGGTTAGGCTTAGGATAAGGATTAGGCTCAGCTTGAGGTTGAGGGTGAAGGTTATGGTTAGTATGATGGTTAGGTTTACAGTTAGGTTGATGTTTAGGATGAGGCTTAGGGTTAAGGTGTGGGTTAGGGTGAGGTTTAGTGTTTGGGTTAGCGTTAGACTTAGGGTTATGGTGAGGGTGAGGTTCTGGGGTACAGTTAGGGTGAGGATGAGGGTTAGGGTTAGGGTGCAGGTTAGCCTGGGGTTGACGGTAAGGGTAAAATTGAGGGTTAGGATGAGGGTGAGGGTTTCCCTATGGGTGAGGGTTAGGGTTAGGGTGAGGGTTAGTGTTAGCATTAGATTGAGGGTGAGGGTTAGATTGAGGATTAGTGTTAGGTTTAGTGTGAGGTTTAGGGTGATGATGAGGGTTAGGGTTAGGATGAAGGCTAGGGTGAGTGTGAGGGTTAGGGTGAGGGTAAGTGTTAGGGTGAGGGTTAAGGTTAGGGTGAGGGTTATGGTTAGGGTGAGGGTTAGGGTTAGCGTTAGGTTTATTGTTAGGTTTAGGGGTAGGGTTACGGTTACTGTGAGGGTGAGGGTGAGGTTTAGGGTTAGGGTAAGGTTGAGGTTTAGGTTTAAGGTTAGGGTTAGAGTTAGGGTTAGGGTGAGGGTTAGGCTTAGGCTTAGGCTTAGGCTTATGCTTAGGCCGAGCATGAGGTTGAGGGTTCGGGTTCGTGCTGGGATAAGGGTTAGGTTTAGGTTTAGGGGTAGTTTGGGAGTTAGGTTGAGGTTAAGGGTTAGGATAAGTTTAAGGGTGAGGGCTAGGCTGAGGGTTAGGGTGAGGGTTTGGGTGTGGGATAGGGTTAGGTTTAGGATTAGGGTTAGGGTGAGGGTGAGTGTGAGGGTTAGGATTAGGGTTAGGGTTAGGCTTAGAGTTAGGATGAGGGTTAGGGTTAGGGTTTGGGTTAGGGTGATGTTGAGGCTGAGGATTAGTGTTAGGTTTAGGGTTAGGTTTAGGGTTAGTGTTAGTGTTAGGGTTAGGTTTAGGGTTAGGGTTAGGGTGAGGGAGAGGTTTAGATATAGGGTTAGGGGGAGGGTTAGGGGGAGGGTTAGGGTTAGGTTTATTGTTAGGTTTAGGTTGAGTGTGAGGGTTAGGTTGAGGTTTAGGGTTAGGGTTAGGTTTAGGGTCAGTTTGATGGTTAGTGTTAGTGTTAGAGTTAGTGTTAGGGTGAGGATAAGTATTAGGGTGAGGTTATGGGTTAGGGTGATGGTTATGTTTAGGGTGAGGGTTAGGGTTAGGGTGCGGTTTCGGGATAGGTTTAGAGTAAGGGTTAGGGTGAGGGTGAGGTTTAGAATTAGAGTTATTTTTAGGGGGAGGGTTAGGGTTAGGGTTTGGGTTAGGGTGAGGGTGGGGTGAGGATTAGGGTTACGTTTAGGGTTAGTGTTAGGGTTAGGTTTTTAAGATAGGGTTAGGGTTAGGGTTACGGTGAGGGTTAGGGTTAGGGTTAGGCTTAGGGTTAGGCTGAGGGTGAGAGTGGGTGTGAGGATTAGGGTTAGGGTTAGTGTTAGTGTTAGGGTTATTTTTAGTGTTATGGTTAGGGTTAAGTTTGCTGTGAGGGTGAGTCTGAGGGCGAGGGTTTTGGTTATGGTTATGGTTAGGGTTAGGTTTAGAGGTATTGTTAGGGTTGGGATTAGAGTTACTGTGAGGGTGAGGGTGAGGGTGAGGTTTAGGGTTCAGATTAGGGTTTGGGTTAGAGTGAAGGTTAGATTGAGGTTTAGGGTTAGGATTAGGGTAAGTGTGAGGGCTAGGGTTAGGGTTAAGGTGAGGGCTAGGGTTAGGGATAGGGTTTTGTTTTGGATTAGGGTTAGGGTGAGGGTGAGTGTGAGGTTTAGGGTTAGGGTTAGGCTTAGAGTTAGGGTGAGGGTTAGGGTTAGGGTTTGGGTTAGTGTGAGGGTGAGGCTGAGGATTAGGGTTAGGTTTAGGGTTAGGTTTAGTGTTAGGGTTAGTGTTAGGTTTAGGGTTAGGATTAGGGTTATGGTGAGGTTTAGGGTTAGAGTTAGGTTTAGGCTTAAGTTTAGGATGAGGGTAAGGGTGGGTTTGAGGATTAGAGTTAGGGTTAGGGTTAGGCTTAGTGTTAGGCTTATTTTTAGTGTTATGCTTAGGGTTAAGTGAACATGAGGTGAGCATGAGGCTGAAGCTGAGGGTTATGGTAAGGGTTATGGTTAGGGTAAGGGTTAGTGTTATTCTTAGGGTTAGGGTTGGAGATATGGTGAGGATAAGGTTGAGGGTGAGGGTTAGGTTTAGGGTGCGGTTTAGGGATAGGTTTAGGGTAAGGGTTAGGGTGAGGGTGAGGTTTAGAATTAGAGTTATTGTTAGGGGGAGGGTTAGGGTTAGGGTTTGGGTTAGGGTGAGGGTGGGGCTGAGGATTAGGGTTAGGTTTAGGGTTAGGATTAGGGTTAGGTTTTTAGGATAGGGTTAGGGTTAGGGTTACGGTGAGGGTTAGGGTTAGGGTTAGGCTTAGGGTTAGGCTGAGGGTGAGGGTGGGTGTGAGGATTAGGGTTAGCATAAGGGTTAGTGTTAGGGTTATTGTTAGTGTTATGGTTAGGGTTAAGTTTGCTGTGAGGGTGAGTCTGAGGTTGAGGGTTATGGATATGTTTAGGGTTATTGTTAGAGTTATTGTTAGGGTTAGGGTTAGAGTTATGATGAGGGTGAGGGTGAGGGTGAGGGTTAGGGTTCGGGTTACGGTGAAAGTTAACTTGCGGTTTAGGGTTAGGATTAGGGTAAGGGTGAGGGCTAGGGTTAGGGTTAGAGTTAGGGTTATGGGGATGGATAGGGTTAGGTTTAGGGTTAGGTTTAAGGTTAGGGTTAGGATTACGGTGAGGGTTAGGGTTAGGATTAGACTTAGGCTTACAGTTAGGCTGAGGTTGAGGCTGAGGGTGAGGGATATGGTGATGGTTAGGGTTAGGATTAGGGTTAGGGTAAGTGTTATTGTTAGGGTTAGGGTTAGAGTTATTGTGAGGTTCAGGGTGAGGTTGAGGGTTAGGGTTAGGTTGAGGTTTAGGGTTAGGTTTAGTGTTAGGGATAGTGTTAGGGTGAGGGTATCGGTAAGGTTAAAGTTGAGTGTTAGGCTGAGCATGAGGATTACGGTAAGGGTGAGGGTTAGGCTTAGGGTGAGGGTTAGGGTTAGGGTTGGGGTGAGAGTTAGGGTTCGGGTTCAATTTAGGGTTAGGTTGAGGGTTAGAGTAAGGGTTACGGTGACGGTGAGGGTTAGGGTTAGGCTGAGGGTTAGTGTTAGGATTAGGGTTAGTGTGAGGTGAAGGTTAAGGTTAGTGTTAGGGTGAGGGTTAGGATGAGGGTTAGGGATAGGATTAGGGTTAGGGTGAGGGCTAGTTTGAGGTTGAGGTTTAGGATTAGCGTTAGGGTGAGGTTTAGGGTTAAGGTTAGGGTGAGGGTTAGGGTTAGGGTGAGGTTTACGGTTAGAGTTATGTTTAGGGTGAGACTGAAATTGAGGGTTAGTGTTAGGGTTAGTGTTAGAGTTAGGGTTAGGGTGAGGGTTAGGTTGAGGGTGAGGGTTAGGCTAAAGGTTAGGATTAGGATTAGCCTAAGGGTTAGGGTGAGTGTGAGGGTTAGGGTTAGGGTTAGGCTTAGGGTTAGGCTGAGGGTGAGGTTGAGAGTGAGGGTTTGGTTTAGGTTTACTGTGAGAGTTAGGGTTCGGGTAAATTTAGGGTTAGGGTGAGGGTTAGGGTTAGGTTTATGGTGAGCTTGAGTTTTAGGGTAAGGTTGAGGCTTAGGGTTAGGATTATGATTATGGAAAGGGTTAAGGTTAGGGTTAGGGTGAGGTTAAGAATGAAGATTAGGAATAGGGTGAGGGCTAGGTTGAGGGTGAGCTTTAGGGTTAGTGTTAGATTAAGGTTTAGGGATAGAGTTAGGGTTAGGGTGAGGGTTAGGTTGAGGGTTAGATTTACGGTGAGGGTGAGGGTTAGGGTTAGGGTGAGGGTTAGGGTGAGGATGATTGTAAGGGTAAAGGTGAGGTTTAGGCTGAGGTTGAGTGTTAGGGTGAAGGTTAGGGTTAGGTTTAGGGTTAGGGTAAAGGATAGGGTTAGGTTCAGGGTGAGTGTTAGATTGAGGATTAGGGTTACTGTTAGTGTGAGGTTTAGGGTGAGGATGAGTGTGAGGGTTAGGATTAGGGTTAGGATTAGGGTTAGGGTTAGGCTTAGAGTTAGGATGAGTGTTAGGGTTAGGGTTTGGGTTAAGGTGAGGTTGAGGCTGAGGATTAGGATTAGGTTTAGGCTTACTGTTAGTGTTAGGGTTAGGTTTAGGGTGAGGGTGAGGTTTAGATGTAGGGTTAGGGGGTGGGTTAGGGTGAGGGTTAGGGTTAGGGGTAGTGTTTGGTTTAGGTTGAGGGTGAGTGTTAGATTGAGGTTTAGTGTTAGGGTTAGGGTTAGGGTCAGTGTGAGGCTTAGTGTTAGTGTTAGGGTTAGTGTTAGGGTGAGGGTAAGTGTTCGGGTGAGGTTATGGGTTAGGGTGACGGTTATGGATAGGGTGAGGTTTAGAGTTAGGGTTAGAGTTATTGTTAGGTTTAGGTTTAGGGTTACGGTTACGGTGAGGGTGAGTGTGAGGGTTAGGGTTAGTGTTAGTTTGAGGTTTAGGGTTTGGGTTAGGGTTAGAGTTAGGGTTAGGGTGAGGGTGAGGTTTAGTGTAAGAGTTAAGGTTAGGGTGACGTTTAGGGTTAGGTTAGGGTGAGAGTTAAGGGGAGGGTAAGGCTTAGTGTTAGGTTTAGGGATAGGATTAGGGTTAGGGTTAGGGTGAGGGTCCGTGTGTTTGTTAGGGTTAGTTCTGGGGTTAGGCTTAGGTTTAGGCTGAAGGTGAGGGTGATGGTTAGGGTTAGGGTTAGGGTTAGTGTTAGGGTTAGGGGGAGGGTTAGGATGAGGGTTAGTGTTAGGATTAGGGTTAGGGCAAGGGCTAGGGTGAGGTTGAGGTTTAGGGTTAGAGTTAGGTTGAGGTTTATGGTTAGGGTAAGGGTTAAGGTGAGGGTGAGGTTTAGGGTTAAAGTTAGGGTTAGGGTGAGGCTGAGGGTGAGGGTTAGGGTTAGGGTTAGTGTTAGAGTTAGGGTTAGGGTTAGGGTGAGGGTTAGCATGAGTGTTAGGGTTAGGTTTAGGGTTAGGTTTAGGCTGAGGGTGAGGGTGAGGGTGAGGGTTTGGGTGAGGATAAGGGTTAGGGTTAGGATGAGGGCTAGGGTTGGGTGAGGGTTAGGGATAGGGTTATAGTGAGGTTTAGGTTTAGGGTGATGGTTAGGGTTAGTGTGAGGGTTAGTGTTAGGGTTAGGGTTATTGTTAGGGTTGGGGTAAGTGTTAGGGTGAGGTTTAGGGTTAGGCTGATGGTTATAGTTAGGGTGAGTGTTAGGATTATGGTTAAGGTTATTGTTAGGGTTAGGGTTAGGATTATGGTGAGGGTGAGGGTGAGGGTTACAGTTAGGGTTAGGATTAGGTTTAGTTTTAGGGTTAAGGATAGAATTAGGGTTCGGGGGACAGTGAGGTTTAGGGTTAGAGTTATGGTTTTTGATAGGTTTAGGATTAGGGTGAGGGTTATGGTTAGGCTTAGGCTTAGGCTTAGGCTTAGGCTGAGCATGAGGGTGAGGGTTAGGGTTAGGGTGATGGTTCTGATTAGGATTATTGTTATTGTTAGGTTTAGGGTTAGAGTTACAGTGAGGGTGAGGTGCAGGTGAGGGTTAGGGTTAGGGTTAGGGTGGGGCTTACCGTTAGGGTTAGGGTTAGGGTTAGGTTGAGGGTGAGGTTTACGATTAGATTTAGGGTTAATGTTAGGGTGAGGTTTAGTGTTAGAGTTAGGGTTAGGGTGAGGCTGAGGGTGAGGGTTACTGTTCGGATTAGGTGTTGGGTTAGGTTGACGGTGAGCGTTAAGTTTAGCGTTAGGGTGAGGGTTAGGATGAGGGTTAGGGTTAGGATTAGGGTTAGGGTGAGGGCTAGGGTGAGGGTGAGGTTTAGGATTAGAGTTATGGTGAGGTTTAGGATTAGGGTTAATGTTAGGGTTAGGGTGAGTGTAAGGTTTAGGATTAGAGTTAGGGTTAGGGTGAGGCTGAGTTTGAGGGTTAGGGTTAGTGTTAGTGTTAGATTTAGGGTTAGGGTGAGGGTTAAGTTGAATGTGAGGGTTAGGCTTAGGGTTAGGATTAGGTTTAGGGTAAGTGTTAGGGTGAGTGTGAGCGATATGGTTAGGGTTAGGGTTAGGCTTAGGGTTAGACTGAGGGTGAGGGCTGGGGTGAGGGTTAGGTTAAGGGTGAGTGTGAGGGTTAGGGTTAGGGTGAGGGTTAGGGTTAGGGTTACTGTGAGCGTGAGGGTTAGGGTAGGTTGAGAGTTAGGGTTAGTGTTAGAGTTAGGGTGAGGGTTCAGGTTAGGGTTAGGGTGAGAGTAAGGATGAGGATTAGGGTTAGGATTAGGGTTATGTTGAGGGCTAGGGTGAGGTTGAGGGTTAGGGTTCTTATAAGATTAAGGTTTAGGTTTAGGGTTAGGGTTAGGGTGAGGATTAGGTTGAGGATTATGGTTACAGTGAGGGTGAGGATAAGGGTTAGGGTTAGGGTTAGGGTTAGGATTAAGGTTAGCTTGAGGGTGAGTATTAGCATTAGTGTTAGGGTTAGGTTTAGGGTTAGGATTAGTGTTATTGTTAGGGTTAGGGTTAGAGTTATTGTGAGGGTGAGGGTGTGTGTGAGGGTTAGGGTTAATGTTAGGTTGAGGTTTAGGGTTAGAGATTAGGATTAGGGTAAGTGTGAGGGTGAGGTTTAGGGTTAAATTTAGGGTTAGTTGGAGGATTAGGTCGAGGGTGAGGGTTAGGTTTAATTTTAGTATTAAGGTTAGGGTGAGGGTTAGGTTGAGGTTTAGGCTTACCGTTAGGTTTAGGGTTAGGATTAGGGTTAGGGTGAGGATGAGTGTGAGCGTTAGGGTTAGGGTTAGGCTTAGGCTTAGAGTTAGGCTGAGAGTGAGGGTGGGGGTGAGGATTAGGTTTAGGGTGATGGTTAGGGTTAGGGTTAGGGTGAGGGTTAGGATGAGGGTTAGGATTAGGATTAGGGTGAGGGTGAGGGATAGGGTGAGGGTGAGGGTTAGGCTTAGGATAAGGATAAGGCTCAGCTTGAGGTTGAGGGTGAAGGTTATGGTTAGTATGATGGTTAGGTTTACAGTTAGGTTGATGTTTAGGATGAGGCTTAGGGTTAAGGTGTGGGTTAGGGTGAGGTTTAGTGTTTGGGTTAGCGTTAGACTTAGGGTTATGGTGAGGGTGAGGTTCTGGGGTACAGTTAGGGTGAGGATGAGGGTTAGGGTTAGGGTGCAGGTTAGCCTGGGGTTGACGGTAAGGGTAAAATTGAGGGTTAGGATGAGGGTGAGGGTTTCCCTATGGGTGAGGGTTAGGGTTAGGGTGAGGGTTAGTGTTAGCATTAGATTGAGGGTGAGGGTTAGATTGAGGATTAGTGTTAGGTTTAGTGTGAGGTTTAGGGTGATGATGAGGGTTAGGGTTAGGATGAAGGCTAGGGTGAGTGTGAGGGTTAAGGTGAGGGTAAGTGTTAGGGTGAGGGTTAAGGTTAGGGTGAGGGTTATGGTTAGGGTGAGGGTTAGGGTTAGCGTTAGGTTTATTGTTAGGTTTAGGGGTAGGGTTACGGTTACTGTGAGGGTGAGGGTGAGGTTTAGGGTTAGGGTAAGGTTGAGGTTTAGGTTTAAGGTTAGGGTTAGAGTTAGGGTTAGGGTGAGGGTTAGGCTTAGGCTTAGGCTTAGGCTTATGCTTAGGCCGAGCATGAGGTTGAGGGTTCGGGTTCGTGCTGGGATAAGGGTTAGGTTTAGGTTTAGGGGTAGTTTGGGAGTTAGGTTGAGGTTAAGGGTTAGGATAAGTTTAAGGGTGAGGGCTAGGCTGAGGGTTAGGGTGAGGGTTTGGGTGTGGTATAGGGTTAGGTTTAGGATTAGGGTTAGGGTGAGGGTGAGTGTGAGGGTTAGGATTAGGGTTAGGGTTAGGCTTAGAGTTAGGATGAGGGTTAGGGTTAGGGTTTGGGTTAGGGTGATGTTGAGGCTGAGGATTAGTGTTAGGTTTAGGGTTAGGTTTAGGGTTAGTGTTAGTGTTAGGGTTAGGTTTAGGGTTAGGGTTAGGGTGAGGGAGAGGTTTAGATATAGGGTTAGGGGGAGGGTTAGGGGGAGGGTTAGGGTTAGGTTTATTGTTAGGTTTAGGTTGAGTGTGAGGGTTAGGTTGAGGTTTAGGGTTAGGGTTAGGTTTAGGGTCAGTTTGATGGTTAGTGTTAGTGTTAGAGTTAGTCTTAGGGTGAGGATAAGTATTAGGGTGAGGTTATGGGTTAGGGTGATGGTTATGTTTAGGGTGAGGGTTAGGGTTAGGGTTAAGGTTATTGTTAGGTTTAAGTTTAGGGTTACGGTTACGGTGAGTGTGAGTGTGAGGGTTAGGGTTAGGGTTAGGTTGAGGTTTAGGGTTTGGGTTAGGGTTAGAGTTAGGGTAAGGGTGAGGGTGAAGTTTAGGGTTAGAGTTAGGGTTAGGGTGACGGTTAGGGTTAGGGTTAGGGTGAGAGTTAGGGGGAGGGTAAGTTTTAGTGTTAGGCTTAGGGATAGGATTAGGGTTAGGGTTAGGGTGAGGGTCAGTGTGTTTTTTAGGGTTAGGTCTAAGGTTAGGCTTAGATTTAGGCTGAGGGGGAGGTCGATGGTTAGGTTAGGGTTAGGGTTAGGGGGAGGGTTAGGATGAGGGTTAGGGTTAGGATTAGGGTTAGGGCAAGGCCTAGGGTGAGGGTGAGGTTTAGCGTTAGAGTTAAGGTGAGATTTATGGTTAGGGTTAGGGTTAGGTTGAGGGTGAGGTTTAGGGTTAGAATTAGGGTTAGCGTGAGGCTGAGGATGAGGGTTAGGGTTAGGCTTAGTGTTAGGTTTAGTGTTAGGGTTAGGGTGAGGGTTAGGGTGAGGGTTATGGTTAGATTTAGGATTAGGGTTAGGCTGAAGGTTAGGGTGAGGGTGAGGGTTAGGGTGAGGATAAGGGTTAGGTTTAGGTTGAGGGCTAGGGTTGGGTGAGGTTTAGGAACAGGGTTAGCGTGAGGTTTAGGGTTAGGTTTATTTTTAGAGTTAGGCTAAGTGTTAGGGTTAGTGTTAGGTTGAGGGTGAGGTTTAGGGTTAGATTTAGGGTGAGGGTTAATGTTAGCGTTAGGTTCAGTTTTAGGGTGAGGCTAATGGTTATGGTGAGGTTTTGGGTTAGGGTGAGGTTTATGGTTAAGCTGAGGGTTAGGAATCGGTTTAGAGTTATTGTTAGGGTTCGGTTTAAGTTTGCGGTTACAGTAAGGGTGAGGATGAGGGTTAGGGTTAGGCTTAGGGTGAGGTTTAGTGTGTGGGTGAGGTTTAGGGTTAGAGTCAGTGTGAGGGATAGGTTGAGGGTTTGGGTTAGGGTTAGTGTTAGTGTTAGGGTTAGGGTGAGAGTTAGGGGGAGGTTTAGGGTTAGGGTTAAGTTTAAGATTAGGTTAAGAATGAGGGTGAATGTGTGTGAGTTTTAGGGTTAGGGTCAGGGTGATGATTAGGGTTAGGGTGAGGGTTAGGTTTAGGATTAGGGTTAGCCTGAGGATGAGCGTTAGGATTAGTATTAGGGTTAGGTTTCAAGTTAGGATTAGTGTTATTGTTAGGGTTAGTGTTAGAGTAATGGTGAGGGTGAGGGTGAGGGTGAGGGTTAGGGTTAGGGTTAGGGTGAAGTTTACGGTTAGGGTTAGGATTAGGTTTAGGTCTAGGGTTAGTGTTAGGGTTAGTTTTAGGGTTAAGGTTAGGGTGAGGGTTAGGTTGAGGTTTAGGGTTATGGTTAGGGTTAGGGTTAGGATCAGAATGAGGGTGAAGGCGAGTGTGAGGGTTAAGATTAGGGTTAGGCTTAAGCTTAGGGTTAGGCTGAGGGTGAGAGTGGGGGTGAAGATTAGGTTTAGGGTGATGGTTAGGTTTAGGGTTTGGGTGAGGTTTAGGATTAGGATTAGTGTTAGGGTGAGGTCTAGGGGGAGGGGGAGGGTTAGGGTAAGGGTTAAGCTTAGACTTAGGTTTATGCTGAGCGTGTAGTTGAGGGTGAGGGTTAGGGTGAGTTTGATCGTTAGGTTTACGGTTATGGTGAGGGTTAGGAGGAGGTTTAGGGTTAGGGTGAGGGTTACGGTGAGGATGATGGTAAGGATAAGGTGAGGTTGAGTCTGAGGGTGAGGGTTAAGATAAGGATGAGGTTTAGGGTTTGGTTTAGGGTTAGGGTAGGGGTTAGGGTTAGGGTTAGGGTGAGGGTTAGATTGAGGATTAGGGTGAGGGTTAGTGTGAGGTTTAGAGTGAGGATGAGAGTTAGGGTTAGGGTGAGGGTGAGGATTAGGAGAAGGTTTAGTTTTAGGATTAGGGTTAGGGTGAGGGCTAGGGTGAGGGTGAGGTTTACGGTTTGGTTTAGGGTTAGGTTTAGGGTTAGGTTTAGGTTTAGGGGTAGGGTGAGGGTGAGGTTTAGCGTTAGAATTAGGTTTAGGGGGAGGGTTAGGGGGAGGTTTATGGTTATTGTTATTGTTAGGTTTATGGGATGTTGAGGGTTAGGTTGAGGTTTAGGGATAGGGTTAGGTTTAGTATTAGGGTTAGGGTGAGGGTGAGGGTGACCGTTAGGGTGAGGGTTAGGCTTAGGCTTAGGGTTAGGCTGAGGGTGAGGGTGGGGGTGAGAATTAGGGTTAGGGTGATGGTTTGGGTTAGGGTTAGTGTTATTATTAGGGTTAGGCTTAGAGTTACCGTGAGGGTGAGGATGCGGGTGAGGGTAAGGGTTCGGATTAGGGTGGGGTTTAGGGTTAGGGTTAGGGTTAGTGTGAGAGTGAGATTTAGGGTTAGATATAGGGTTGGGGGAGGGTTAGGGTTAGGGTAAGGGATAGGGTTAGTGTTAGAGTTATGGTGAGGGTGAGGATTAGGTTTAGGTTTAGGGTTAGGGTTATGGTTAGGGTTAGTGTGAGGGTTAGTGTTAGGGTTAGCGTTATTGTTAGGGTGAGGGTAAGTTTTAGGGTGAGGGTTTGGGTTAGGGTGAGGGTTACGGTTAGGGTGAGTGTTAGGATTAGGTTTAGGGTTATTGATAGGTTTAGGTTTAGGGTTTTGGTTACAGTGAGGGTGAGTTATAGGGTTAAGGTTAGGGTGAGGTTTAGGGTTTGGGTTAGGATTAGAATGAGGGTTAGAATGAAGGTGAGGTTTGCTGTTAGAGTTAGGGTGATGGTGAGGGGTAGGGTTAGGATTTGGTTTAGGGTGATGGTGAGTGTGTGTGTTAGGGTTAGGTTTAGGTTTAGGCAAAGAGTTAGGCTAAGGTTGAGGTCGAGAGTGAAGTTTAGGGTTAGGATTAGGGTTAGTGTGAGAGTGAGGGCGAAGGTTTGGTTTAGTGTTAGGGTGAGGGTTAGGGTGAGTGTTAGGATTAGGGTTAGGGTTATGGTGAGCGTTAGGGTTAGGGTTAGGTAGAGGGTTTGGGTTTGGTTAAGGATGAGGGTTAGTTTCACGGTTAGGGTGAGGATTATGATGAGGACTAGGGTTACGATTAGGGTTAGGGTGAGGGATAGGGTGAGGGTGAGAACTAGGGTTAGTGTTACGTTAAAGTTTAGGGTTAGGGATAGGCTTAGGGTGAGGGTTATGATGAGGGTTAGGGTTACGGTGAGGGTGAGGGTTAGGGTTAGGTTGAGGGTTAGGGTTAGGATTAGGGTTAGGGTTAGGGTGAGGGTGAGGTTTATGGTTAGAGTTAGGGTTAGGCTGAAGCTGAGGGTGATTGTTAGGGTTCCAGTTAGTGTTAGGTTTAGGGTTAGTGAAAGGGTCAGTGTTAGAGTGAAGGTAAGGGTGAGGGTTAGGGTTAGGGTGAGGATTAGGGTTAAGGTTAGGGGGAGGGTTAGGATGAGGTTTAGGGTTAGGGTGAGGGTGAGGTTTAGGGTTAAGGTTAGGGTGAGTTTTAGGGTTAGGATTAGTGTTAGCTTTAGGGTGAGGCTGAGGTTTAGGGTTAGAGTCAGGTTTAAGGTGAGGCTGAGGGTGAGGGTTAGGGTTAGTTTTAGGATTAGGATTAGGGTAAGGGTTAGGGTGAGTGTGAGAGTTAGGGTTAGGGTTAGGGTTAGGGTTAAGGTGAGCTTGAGATTTAGGGTTATGTTGAGGATTAGGGTTATGGTTAGGGCTAGGGTGAGGGTTAAGGTTAGGGTTAGGGTGAGGGTAAGGATGAGGATTAGGGTTAGTATTAGGGTTAGGGTGAGGGCTAGCATGAGTTTGAGGGTTAGGGTTAGTGTTAGATTAAGGTTTAGGTTTATGGTTAGGGTTAGGGTGAGGGTTAGGTTGAGGGTTAGGGTTACTGTGATGGTGATGATTAGGGTTACGGTGAGGGTTTGGTTTAGGATTAGGTTTACGGTGAGGGTGAGTGTTAGCATTAGGGTTAGGGTTAGGGTTAGGGTTAGATTTCGGGTTAGGATTAGTGTTATTGTTAGGGTTAGGGTTAGAGTTATGGTGAGGGTGAGGGTTAGGGTGAGGTTTACGGTTCGGGTGAGGTTTAGGTTGAGGGTTAGGATTAGGGTGAGGCTGAGGGTGAGGGTTAGGGTTAGGGTGAGGGTTAGGGTATGGGTTAGGTTGAGAGTTAGTGTTCGATTATGTTTAGGGATAGGGTGAGGGTTAGCGTTAAGGTTACGTTGAGCATGAGGATTAGGGTTATGTTGAGGATTAGGCTTAGAGTTACGGCTAGGGTGAGGGTTCAGATTAGGGTTAGGGTGAGGGTGAGGATGAAGATTAGGGTTAGGATTAGTGTTAGGGTGAGGGCTAGTGTGAGGGTGAGGGTTAGGTTTAGAGTTAGATTAAGGTTTAGAGTTAGTGTTACGGTTAGGGTGAGGGTTAAGTTGAGGGTTAGGGTTACGGTGAGGGTGAGGATTAGGGTTAGGGTGAGGGTTAGGGTTAGGATTAGTGTTAGCATGAGAGTGAGTGTCAGGTTTAGGGTTAGGGTTTGGGTTAGGTTTAGGGTTAGGATTAGTGTTATTGTTAGGGTTAGGGTTAGAATTGTGGTGAGGGTGAGGTTGAGGGTGAGGCTTATGGATAGGGATAGGGTGAGGTTTAGGATTAGGTTTAGGATTAGGGTTAGGGTGAGGGTGAGTTTTAGGGTTAGATTTAGGGTTAGTTGTAGGGTTAAGTCGAGGGTTAGGGTTAGTGTTAATTTTAGTGTTAAGGTCACGGAGAAGGTTAGGTTGAGGTTTAGGGTTATGGTTAAGGTTAGGGTTAGGATTAGGGTGAGGGTGAAGGTGAGTGTGAGGGTTAGGGTTAGGGTTAGTCTTAGGCTTAAGGTTAGGCTGAGTGTGAGGGTGGGGTGAAGATTAGGTTTAGGGTGATGTTTAGGATTAGGGCTAGGATGAGTTTTAAGATTAGGGTTCGGATTACTATTATGGTTAGTGCGAGGTCTAGGGTTCGGGTGAGGGTTAGGGTAAGGTTTAGGCTTAGGCTTAGGGTTAGGCTGAGCATGAGGTTGAGGGTGAGGGTTATGGTTAGGGTGATGGTTAGGTTTACAGTTAGGGTGAGGGTTGGGATGAGGTTTAGGGTTAGGGTGAGGGTTAGGGTGAGGATGATGGTATGGGTAAGGGTGATGTTTAGGTTGAGGTTGAGTGTTAAGGTAAGGGTGAGTGTTAGGGTAAAGTTTAGTGTTAAGGTTAGGGTTCGGGTTAGGGTGAGGGTTAGATTTAGGATTAGGATTAGGGTTAGGGTGAGGTTTAGGGTGAGGATGAAGGTTAGGGTTAGGGTGAGGGTGATGGTTAGAATTAGGGTTAGGGTGAGGGCTAGGGTCAGGGTGAGGATTAGGGTTAGGGTTAGGGTTACGTGAGCTTTAGGGTTAGGGTGAGCTTTAGGATTAGGGTGAGGGTTAGGGTTAGTGTGAGGGTTAGTGTTAGGGTTAGCATTAGTGTTACGGTGAGGGTATGTGTTAGGGTGAGGTTTAGGGTTAGGGTGCGGGTTATGGTTCGTGTGAGGGTTAGGGTTAGGTTTATTGTTAGATTTAGGGTTAGGTTTACGGTTATGGTGAGGGTGAGGGTTAGCGTTAGGGTTTGGGTCAGGTTTAGTGTTAGGGTTAGCGTTAGAGTTAGGGTTATGTTGAGGTTGAAGTTTAGGGGTACAGTTAGGGTTAGGGTGAGGGTTAGGTTTAGGGAGCGCGTTAGCATGGGGGTGACAGTAAGCGTAAAGGTGAGGGTTAGGCTGAGGTTGAGGGTTATGTTAAGGGTGAGGGTTAGGGTTAGGATGACGGTTAGTGTTAGCTTTAGGGTGAGGTTGAGGATTAGATTGAGGATTAGTATTAGGGTTAGTATGATGTTTAGGATGAGGATGAGGGTTAGGGTTAGGGTGAAGTCTAGGTTGAGGGTGAGGGTTGGGATTAGTGTTAGGCTGATGTTTAGGGTTTGGGTGATGTCTAGGGTCAGTGTGAGGGTTAGGCTTAGGGTGAGGTTTAGGGTTAGGGTTAGGGTTAGGGTGAGGTTGAGGTTTAGGGTTAGATTTAGGGTTAGTGTTAGTGTGAGGTTAGTGTTATCGTTAGGGTTAGTGTTACGGTGAGCGTAAGTCTTAGGGTGAGGGTTTGGGTCAGGGTGACGGTTATGGTTATTGTGAGCGTTAGGATTAGGGTTAGGGTTATTGTTAGGGTTTGGTTTAAGGTTATGGTTATGGTGCGAGTGAGCGTGAGGGTTAGGGTTAGTGTTAGGGTGAGGTTTAGGGTGAGGGTGAGGTTTAGGGTTAGAGTTAGGGTTAGGGTGAGGATTGGGGTTAGGCTTAGGCTTAGACTTAGACTTAGGCCGAGCATGAGGGTGAGTGTTAGGGTTCGTGTTTGGGTGAGGGTTAGGGTTAGGTTTAGGTTTAGGGTGAATGTTAGGATTAGGTTTAGGGTTAGGATAAGTGTAAGGGTGAGGGCTAGCCTGAGGGTTAGGGTGAGGCTTAGGGTTAGGGATAGAGTGAGGTTTAGGATTAGAGTTAGGGTGAGGGTGAGTGTGAGGGTTAGGATTAGGGTTAGGGTTAGGCTTAGAGTTAGGATGAGGGTTAGGTTTTGGGTTAGGGTGAGGGTGAGGCTGAGGATTAGGGTTAGGTTTAGGGTTAGTGATAGGGTTAGGGTTAGGGTTAGGGTTATAGTGTGGGGTGGGGTTAGGGTTAGGGTTAGGCTTATACTTAGGTTGAAGGTTAGGATGAGGATTAGTTTTACGATTAGGGTTAGGGTGAGGGCTAGGGTGAAGGTGAGGATTAGTGTTAGTGATAGGGTAACGTTTAGGTTTAGGGTTAGGGTTAGGGTGAGGGTTAGGATGAGCGTTAGGGTTATGGTGAGGTGAGGGTTAGTGTTAGGGTGAGGGTTAGGGTTAGGTTTAGGGATAGGGTGAGGTTGAGTGTTAGCATTAGGGTTAGGGTTTGGGTTTGGTTTAGGTTTAGAGTTAGGATTACTGTTATTGTTAGGGTTAGGGTTAGAGTTATGTTGAGAGTGAGGGTGAGGGTGAGGATTAGGGTTAGAGTTAGGGTGAGGTTTAGGGTTAGGGTTAGTGTTAGGGTGAGGGTGAGGTTTATGGTTAGATTTAGGTTTAGTTTGAGGGTTAGGTCTAGGGTTAGGATTAGGGTAAGTGTTAGGTTTCAGGTTAGTTTCATGGTTAGGTTGAGGTTTAGGGTTAGGGTTAGTGTGAATTTTAGGGTGAGGATGAGGGTTAGGGTTAGGGCGAGGTCTAGGGAGAGGATGAGGTTTAGGGTTAGTGTTAGGGCGAGGTTTATGGTTAGGGTAATGTTTAGGATTAGTGTGAGGTTTAGTGTTAGGGTTAGGGTTAGTGTTAGGGTGAGGGTAAATGTTAGGGTGAGGGTTAGGTTTAGGGTGAGAGTTATGGTTAGAGTGAGCGTTAGGGTTAGGGTTAGGGTTATTGTTTGCGTTAAGGTTAGGGTTAAGGTTATGGTGAGGGTGAGGGTTAGGGTTAGGGCTAGGATGAGGTTTAGGGTTAGGGTTAGGGTGAGGTTTAGTGTTAGATTTAGGGTTAGGGTGAGGCTGAGGGTGAGGGTTAGGGTTAGGATTAATGTTAGGGTTAGGCTTAAGGTGAGGGTTAGGTTGAGGGTGAGGGTTAGTGTTAGGGTTAGGAGTAGGATTAGGGTTAGTGTTAGGGTGAGTGTGAGGGTTAGGGTTAGGATTAGGGATAGGCTTAGGGTTAGGCTGAGGTTGAGGGTGAGGGTTAGGGTTAGGGTGAGGTTTAGGGTTAGGTTTAGGGTGAGTGTGAGGGTTAGGGTTAGGGTTAGGCTTAGGAATAGGCTGAGGGTGAGGGTGTGGGTTAGGGTTAGGATTAGTTTTAGGTTTTGGGTTAGGGTTAGATTTAGGCTTAGGGTTAGGTTTATGTTTATGGTTAGAGTTAGGGTTAGGGTGAGGTTTAGGTATAGGGTTAGGGTAAGGGTTAGTTTTAGATTTAGGGTTAGGTGAGAGTTAAGGGGATGGTTAGGGTTAGGGTTAGTGTTAGAGATAGGATTTGGGTTAGAGTGAGGGTGAGTGTGTGTGTTAGGTTTAGGTTTAGGGTTAGGCTTACGGTTAGGCTGAGGGTGAGGTTGAGGTTGACGGTTAGGGTTAGGGGGAGGTTTAGGATGAGAGTTAGGGTTAGGATTAGGGTTAGGGTAAGGGCTAGGGTGAGTGTGAGGGTGAGGTTTAAGGTTAGGGTTAGGTTTAGGGTGAGGTTTAGTGTTAGGGTTACGGTTAATGTTAGGATTAGGGTGAGGGTGAGGTTTAGGGGTACAGCTAGGTTTAGGGTGCGGGTTAGCTTGGAGGTGACGGCAAGGGTAAACTTGAGGGTTAGGCTGAGGTTGATGGTTACGTTAAGGGTTAGGGTCAGGGTGAGCGTGAGGGTTAGTGTTAGCATTAGGGTGAGGCTGAGGGTTAGATTGAGAATTAGTGTTAGGTTTATTGTGAGGTTTATGGTGAGGATGAGGGTTAGGTTTAGGGTGAGGGCTAGGAAGAGGGTGAGGTTTAGGGTTAGTGTTAGGGTGAGGCTTAGGGTTAGGGTGATCATTAGGGTTAGTGTGAGGGTTAGTGTTAGGGTTAGAGTTAGTGTTAGGATGAAGGTAAGTGTTAGGGTGAGGGTTAGGTTTAAGGTGAGGATTATGGTTAGGGTGATGGTTAGAGTTAGGGTGAGGGTTATGGTTAGGGTGAGGGTTAGATTTAGGATTATTGTTAGCATTAGGGTTAGGATTACGGTTATCGTAAGGGTGAGGGTGAGGGTTAGGTTTAGGCCTAGGATGAGGTTTAGTGATAGGGTTAGGGTTAGGGTTAGGGTCAGGGTGAGGTTTAGTGTTAGTTAGGGTTAGGATGAGGCTGAGGTTGAGAGTTAGATTTAGGATTAATGTTAGGGTTAGGCTTAAGGTGAGGGTTAGGTTGAGGGTGAGTGTTAGAGTTAAGGTTAGGAGTAGGATTAGGGTTAGCGTTAGGATGAGTGTGAGGGTTAGGGTTAGGGTTAGGGATAGGCTTAGGGTTAGGCTGAGGTTGAGGTTGAGGGTTAGGTTTAGGGTTAGGCTTAGGGTTAGGCTGAAGATGAGGGTGAGGGTTAGGGTTAGGGTGAGAATTAGGGTTAGGGTTATGGGGAGGGTTAGTATGAGAGTTAGGGTAAGGATTAGGGTTAGAATGAGGGCTAGGAAGAGGTTGAGTTTTAGGGTTAGGGTTAGGGTGATGTTTAGGGTTAAGATTAGGGTTAGGGTTAGGGTGAGTGTAAGGTATAGGGTTAGAGTTAGGGTTAAGCTGAGGCTGAGGGTGAGGCTTTGGGTTAGGGTTCGGATTAGGATTAGGGTAAGGGTTAGGGTGAGTGTGAGAGTTAAGGTTCTGGTTAGGGTTAGGCTTAGGGTTACACTGAGGGTGAGGTTGAGAGTTAGGGTTATGATTAGGGTTAAGGTGAGTGTGTTAGGTTAGGTTTAAGTTTAGGTTAAGGGTTTGGCTAAAGGTGAGGTTGAAGGTGAGGTCAGGGTTAGGGTGAGGTTTAGGGTAAGTGTTAGGGGGAGGGTTAGGATGAGGTTTAGTATTAGGTTTATCATGATGGCTAGGGTGAGGGTGAGTTTTAGGATTAGGGTTAGGTTTAGGGTTAGGATTAGGGTTAGGGTTAGGGTGAGGGTGAGGTTTAGGGTTAGAGTTAGTGTAAGAGTGAGGCTGAGGTTGAGGTTTAGGTTTAGGGATAGTTTTCGAGTTAGGGTTAGGGTGACGGTTAGGGTGAGGGTGAGGATTACGGTTAGGGTTAGGATTAGGATTAGAGTAAGGTTAAGGGTGAATTTGAGGGTTAGGGTTAGGGTTAGTTTTGGCTTAGTGTTAGGCTGAGGCTGAGGGTGAGGGTGAGGGTTAGGGGTAGGGTTAGGGTGGGGTTTAGGGATAGGGTTAGTGTTAGTTTGGGGATTACTGTGAGGGTTAAGTTTAGGGTTAGGATTAGTGTTCTTTTTAGGGTTAGGGTTAGAGTTATGGTGAGGGTGAGGGTTAGGGTGAGGGTGAGATTTATGTTTAGATTTAGGTTCAGTTGGAGGCTTAGGTCAAGGGTTAGGGTTAGGGTTAGTGTTAGGGTTAAGGTTAGGGTGATGGTTAGGTTGAGGTTTAGGGATAGGGTTAGTGTTAGTTTGGGGATTACTGTGAGGGTTAGGTTTAGGGTTAGTATTACGGTTATGGAGAGGGTGAGGGTGAGTGTGTTGGTTAGGGTTAGGGTGAGAATTAGGGTTCGGTTAAGTTTAGGGGCAGGGGGAGGGTTAGGGTTAGGGTTAGGGTGAGAGTAAGTGTTAGGATTAGGGTGAGGATTAGGGTTAGGGTAAGAATGAGGGTTAGTGTTAGGGTTCGTGTGAGGGTTAGGGTGAGGATTAGGGTTATGATTAGGGTTAGGGTGAGGGCTAGGATGAGCGTGAGGATTAGGGTTTGTTTTAGGGTAAGGTTTAGGGTTAGGGTTGGGGTTAGGGTGAGGGTTAGGATGAGGGTAAGGGTTACGGTGAGGGTGAGGGTTAGGGTTAGGGTGAGGGTTAGGGGTAGGATTAGGGTTAGGGTGAGGTTGAGTGTTAGCATTAGGGTTAGGGTTAGGGTTAGGGTTAGGTTTAGGGTTAGGATTAGTGTTCTTTTTAGGGTTAGGTTTAGAGTTATGGTGAGGGTGAGGGTTAGGGTGAGGGTGAGATTTATGTTTAGATTTAGGTTCAGTGGGAGGGTTACTTCGAGGGTTAGGGTTAGGGTTAGTGTTAGGGTGATGGTTAGGTTGAGGTTTAGGGTTAGGGTTAGGTTTAGGGTTAGGATTAGTGTTAGGGTAGGGTGAGTGTGAGTTTTAGTGTTAGGGTTAGGCTTAGGCTTAGGGTTAGGCTGAGGGTGAGGGTGGGGGTGAGGATTAAGTTTAGGGTGATGGTTAGGGTTAGTGTTATGGTGAAGGATAGTGTTAGGGTTAGGGTTAGAGTTAGGATTAGGTTGAGGATGAGGTTTATAAGTAGAGTTAGAGTTAGGGTAAGGGTTAACATTACAGTGAGGGATAGGGTGGCGTTGACGGTAAGGATAAAGGTGAGGTTTAGGCTGAGGGTTAGGGTTACATTAAGGGTGAGGGTTAGGGTTAGGGTGAGGGTTAGGGTGAGGGTTCAGGTGAGGGTGAGGGTTAGACTGAGGATTAGTGTTAGGGTTAGTGTGAAGTTTAGGGTGAGGATGAGGGTTAGGGTTAGGGTGAGGGCTAGGCAGAGGTTCAGGTTTAGGGTTAGTGTTAGGTTGAGGTTTAGGGTTAGCATGATGGTTAGGGTTAGTGTGAGGGTTAGTGTTAGGGTGAGGGTAAGTGTTAGAGTGAGGGTTAGGGTTAGGGTGAGTTTTATGGTTAGGGTGAGGGTTAGGGTTAGGGTTAGGATTATTGTTCTCATTAGGGTTAGGGTTTCGGTTATGGTGAGTATGAGGATTAGATTTAGGGCTAGGATGAGTTTTAGGGATAGGGTTATGGTTAGGGTTAGGGTCAGGTTGAGGTTTAGTGTTAGAGTTACGGTTAGGGTGAGGCTGAGGGTGAGGGTTAGGGTTAGGGTTAATGTTAGGGATAGGCTTAAGGTGAGGGTTAAGTTGAGGGTGAGGGTTAGAGTTAGGGTTAGGAGTAGGATTAGGGTTACAGTTAGGGTGAGTGTGAAGGTTAGGGTTAGGCTTAGGGATAGGCTTAGGGTTAGGCTGAGGTTGAGGGTAAAGTTTAGGGTTAGGGTAAGGGTTAGGATGAGTGTGAGGGTTATTATTAATATTAGGGTTAGGGTTAGGGTGAGTGTATGTGTTAGTGTTAGGTTTAGGTTTAGGCTTAGGTTTAGGCTGAGTGTGAGGTTTAGTGTTAAGGTGAGGGTTAGGGTTAGGTTTAGGTTGAGGTTTGAGGTTTGGTTTAGGGTTAGAGTTAGGTTTAGGGTGAGGGTGAGGTTTAGGGTTAGGCTGAGGGTGAGGGTGGGTGTGAGGATAAGAGTTAGGGTTAGGATTAGGCTTAGGGTTAGGGTTATTGTTAGTGTTATGTTTAGGGTTAATTTTGTGGTGAGGGTGAGGCTGAGGGTGCGGGTGAGGTTGAGGGTTAGGGTTAGAGTTAGGGTGAGGTTTAGGTTGAGGGTGAGGTTTAGGGTTAGAGTTAGGGTTAGGGTGAGGTTTAGGTTGAGGTTTAGGGTTAGTGTTAGTGTTAGGGTTAGGGTTAGCGTGAGAGTTAGTGGGAGGTTTAGGGTTAGGGTTTGGGTGAGGGATAGGATTAGGGTTAGGGTGCGGGTGAGTGTGTGTGTTAGGGTTAGGTTTAGGGTTAGGCTTAGGGTTAGGCTGATGGTGAAGTTGAGGGTGAGGGTTAGGGTTCGGGTTGGGGTGAGGGTTAGGGTTAGGGTTTGGGTAGGTTGAGGGTTAGGATGAGGTTTAGGTTTAGGATTTGGGTAAGGCTGAGGGCTAGGCTGAGGGTTAGGTTGAGGGTTAGGATTAGGGATAGGTTTAGGTTTAGGATTAGGGTTAGGGTGAGGTTGAGTGTGAGGGTTAGTGTTAAGGTTAGGGTTAGGCTTATAATTAGGGTGAGGGTTAGGGTTAGGTTTTGGGTTAGGGTGAGGGTGAGGCTGAAGATTAGGTTTAGGGTTAGGATTAAGGTTAGGGTTAGTGTTAGGGTTAGGGTTAGTGTTAGGGTTATGTTCAGGGTTAGGATTAGGATTAGGGTTAGGTTTAGACTTAGGGTTAGGTTGAGGGTGAGGGTGGATGTGATGATTAGAGTTAGGGATAGGGTTAGGCTTAGGGTTAGGGTTATTGTTAGTGTTATGGTTAGGGTTAAGTTTGCGGTGAGGGTGAGGCTGAGGGTGAGGGTTATGTTTATTGATAGGGTTAGGGTTATGGTTAGTGTTAGGGTTATTATTATTGTTAGGGTTAGAGTTAGATTTACGGTGAGGGTGAGGATGCAGGTGAGGGTTAGGTTTAGGGTTAGGGTGGGGTTTACGTTTAGGGTTAGGATTAAGGTTTGAGTGAGGTCGAGGTTTAGGGTTAGATTTAGGGTTAGTGTTAGTGTGAGGGTTAGTGTTAGAGTTAGGGTTAGTGTTACAGTGAGAGTAAGACTTAGGGTGAGGGTCTGGGTTAGGGTAAGGGTTAGCATTAGGTTTAGGGTTGTTGTTAGGCTTCAGTTTAAGTTTACTGTTATGGTGCATGTGAGGGTGAGGTTTAGGGTTAGGGTTTAGTGTTAGGGTTAGGGTGAGGGTTAGGATTAGGGTTAGCATGCGGCTGAGTGTGTGTGTTAGGGTTAGGTTTAGGGTTAGGCTTAGGATTAGTCTGAAGGTGAGGTTGAGGGTGAGGATTAGGATTAAGGTTAGGGTGAGGGTGAGGTTGAGGTTTAGGATTAGGGTTAGGTTGAGGTTTAGGCTGAGGCTTAGGTTTAGGATTAGGGTTAGGGTGATGTCTAGGGTGAGGGTTAGGGTTAGGTTAAATTTTAGGCTTAGGGTTAGTTTTAGGCTGAGCTTGAGGTAGAGTTTGAGGGTTAGGGTTAGGGCGATGGTTAGGTTTATGGTAAGGGTGAGGGTTAGGATGAGGTTTAGGGTTAGGGTGAGGTTTAGGATGAGGATGATGGTAAGGGTAAAGGTGAGGTTTAGGCTGAGGGTGAGGGTTAAGATAATGGTGAGTGTTAGGGTTAGGTTTACGGTTAGGGTAAGGGTTAGGATTAGGCTTAGGGTGAGGGTTAAATTGAGGTTTAGGGTTAGGGTTAGTGTAAGGTTTAGGGTGAAGATGAGGGTTAGGGTTAGGGTTAGGATTATTTTTAGGTTTAGGGTGAGGGTGAGGTTTTCTGTTGGAAATAGGGTTAGGGTGAGGGTTAGGGTGAAGGTTAAGGTTAGGGTAAGGGTTATCATGGGGGTGATGGTAAGGGTAAACCTGAGGGTTAGGCTGAGGGTGAGGGTTACAGTGGGATGAGTGTTAGGGTTAGGGTGAGGGTTAGGGTTTGGGGAAGGCTGTGGGTTAAGGTTAGATTGAGAATTAGTGATGAGTGTTAGGGTTAGTGTGAGGTTTAGGTTGAGGATGAGGGTTAGTGTTAGGGTGATGGCTAGGGTGAGATGAGGGTTAGGTTTAGCTTTAGGGTGAGGTTTCGGGTTAGGGTGATGATTACGGTTAGTTTGAGGGTTAGTGTTAGGGTTAGGGTTAGTGATAGGGTGAGAGTAAGTGTTAGGGTGAGTGTTATGTTTAGGGTGAGTGTTATGGTTAGGTTGAGGGTTAGGGTTAGGGTTAGGGTTATTGTTAGGGTTAGGGTTACAGTTATAGTGAGGGTGAGGGTCAGGGTTAGGGTTAGGATTAGGATGAGGTTTAGGTTTAGGGTTAGGGTTAGAGCTAGGGTTAGTGTGAGAGTGAGGTTTATGGTTAGAGTTAGGGTTAATGTTAGGGTTAGGGTTATGGTGATTGTTTGTGTTAGAGTTAGGCTTAGGCTTAGGCTTATGCCAAGCATGAGGGTGAGGGTTAGGGTTATGGTTAGGGTGAGGTTTAGGGTTAGGGTTAGGGTGAGGGTTAGGATGAGGTTTAGGGTTAGGATTAGTGTTAGGGTGAGGGTTAGGGTAAGGGTTAGATTTAGGGATAGGGATAGGTTAAGGAGGGTTAGGGTTAGACTTAGGATGAGTGTGAGGGTCAGGGTAAGGGTTAGGCTTAGGTTTAGGGTGAGGGTTAGGGTTAGGGGTTTGGTTAGGGTGAGGGTGAGGCTGAGGATTAGGGTTAGGTTTAGGGTTAGGTTTTGGGTTAGGTTTAGGGTTAGGGTTTGGGTTACAATTAGGGTTAGCGTTAGGGTTAGGGTTAGGCTTAGGGTTAGGCTGAGGGTGAGGTTGGGGTTGAGATTTAGAGTTAGGGTTAGGATTACGGTTATTGTTAGTGTTATGGTTAGGGTTAAGTTTGCAGTGAGGGTGAGGCTGAGGATGAGGGTTATGGTTATGGTTAGGGTTAGGGTTAGTGTTATTTTTAGGGTTAGGGTTAGAGTTACGGTGAGATTGAGGGTGAGGGTGAGGGTTAGAGTTAGGGTGAGGTTTAGGGTTAGGGTTAGGGGGAGGGGGAGGTTTAGGGTTAGAGTTAGTGTTAGGGGGAGGGTCAGGGTGAGGTTTATGGTTAGGGTTAGTGTTAATGTTAAGGGCAGGGTGAGGTAAAGGTTGAGGTTTAGGGATAGGGTTAGGTTTAGTATTAGGTTTAGGGTGAGGGTGAGTGTGAGGGTTAGGGTGAGGTTTAGGCTTAGGCTTAGGTTTAGGCTGAGGGTGAGGGTGGGGGTGAGTATTTTGGTTTGGATGATGGTTCGGGTTAGGGTTAGTGTTATTGTTAGGGTTAGGGTTAGAGTTATGGTGAGGGTGAGGGTGCGGGTGAGGGTTAGGCTTAGGGTTAGGGTGGGATTTAGGGTTAGGGTTAGGGATAGTGTGAGGGTGAGGTTTAGGTTTAGATATAGGGTTAGGGGGAGTGTTAGGGTGAGGGTTAAGCATAGTGTTAGTGTTCCGGTTAGGGTGAGGGTGAGGGTTAGGTTGAGGTTTAGGGTTATGGTTAGGGTTAGTGTGAGGGTTAGTGTTAGGGTTAGGGTTAGTGTTAGGGTGAGGGTATGTTTTAGGGTGAGAGTTTTGGTTAGGGTGAGGGTTATGTTTTGGGTGAGGGATAGGATTAGGTTTAGGGTTATTGTTAGGGTTAGGTTTAGGGTTTTGGTTACGGTGAGGGTGAGGTTGAGGTTTAGGGTTTGGGTTAGGGTTAGAGTGAGGGTTAGGATGAGGGTGAGTTTTACGGTTGGATTTAGGGTTCGGGTGAGGGTTAGGGTGAGGTTTAGGGTTAGGGTTACTGTTAGGGTTAGGGTTAGGGTGAAAGTTAGTTGGAGGATTAAGGTTAAGGTTAAGGATAGGGTTAGGTTTAGGGTTTCAGTTACGGTGAGTTTGAGGGTTAGGATTTGGGTTAGGGTGAGGGTGAGGTTTAGGGTTAGACTTAGGGATAGGGTGAGGCTGAGGATGAGGGTGAGGTTTAGGGTTAGGGTTAGGATGAGGTTTGGGGTTAGGTTTAGGTTGAGTGTGAGGGTTATGGTTAGGGTTAGGGTTAGCTGTAAGTTTAGGCTGAGGGTTTGGCTGAGGGTGAGGGTTAGGGTTAGTTTGAGGGTTAGGGTTAGGGTTAGGGTGAGGTTTAGTGTTAGGGTTAGGGTTAGAGTTATGGTTAGGGTGAGGGTGAGATTTAGAGTTAGAGTTAGTTTTAGGATGAGGGTTAGGGTGAGTGTTAGTGTTAGGGTGAGGGTTAGGGTAGGGTGTCGGTAAGGGTAAATGTGAGGGTGAGGCTGAGGGTGATGGTTATGGTAAGGTTGAGGGTTAGGGTTAGGGTGAGGGTTAGAGTTAGGGTTAGGGTGAGAGTTAGGGTTCGGGTCAAGTTTAGGGTTAGGGTGAGGGTTAGAGGAAGGGTTATGGTGAGGGTGAGGGTTAGGGTTAGGTTGAGGTTTAGCGTTAGGATTAGGGTTAGGGTGAGGGTGAGGGTTAGTGTTAGTGTTAGGGTGAGGGTAAGTGTTAAGTTGAGGGTTAGGGTTATGTTGAGGGTTATGTTTAGGTTGAGGGGTAAAGTTAGGGTTAGGGTTAATGTTAGGGTTAGGGTTAGGGTTACCATTATGGTGAGAGTGAGGGTGAGGGTTAGGGTTAGGGTTAGGCTGAGTGTGAGTGTGCAGGTGAGGATTAGAGTTAGGAATAGGGTTAGGGTAATTTTTAGTGTTATAATTAGGATTAAGTTTGCAGTGAGGGTGAGGCTGAGGGTGAGGGTTATGGTTAGTGTTAGGATTAAGGTTAAGTTAGTGTTATTGTTAGGGTTAGGGTTAGAGTTACAGTGAGGTTGAGGTTGAGGGTTAGGTTTAGGGTGAGGTTTAGGTTTAGGGTTAGGGTTAGGGTTAGGGTGAGGGTGAGGTTTAGTGTTAGATTTAGGGTTAGGGGGAGGGTTAGGGTGAGGTTTAGGGTTAGTTTTAGGGTTAAGGGGAAGGTGTGTGTTAGATTGAGTTTTAGGGATAGGCTTAGGGTTAGGATTAGGGGTAGGGTGAGCGTGAGTATGAGGGTTAGGGTGAGGGTTAGGCTTAGGCTTAGGGATAGGCTGAGGGTGAGGGTGGGGGTGAGGATTAAGGTTAGGGTGATAGATAGGGTTAGGGTTAGTGTTATTGTTAGGGTTAAGGTTCATATTAGGGGGAAGATGAAAGTACGGGTGAGGGTTAGGGTGAGGGTTAGGGTGAGGGTTAGGGTTAGGGTTAGTGTTAGGGTTAGGGAGAGGATGAGGTTTAGGGTTAGATATAGCGTTAGGGGGAGGGTTAGGGTTAGGGTTATGGTTAGGGTGAGGTTTAGGTTTAGGGTTAAGGTTAGGGTTAGAATTACAGTGAGGTTGAGGGTGCAGGTTAGTGTGAGGTTTAAGGTTAGGGTTAGGGTTAGGGTTAGGCTGAGTGTTAGGGTTAGTGTTAGTGTTAGAATTAGAGTTATAGTGAAGGTTAGGGTGAGGGTGAGGGTAAGGCTTAGTGTTAGGTTTAGGATTAGGGTAAGGGTTATTGTGAGTGTGAGGGTTAGGGTTAGGTTTAGTGTTAGGCTTAGGGTTAGGCTGAACATGAGGTTGAGTGTGAGCGTTAGGGTTAGGGATAGGGTGAGGTTTAATTTTAGGGTTAGGGTTAGGGTTAGAGTTAGGGTTAGGTTGAGGGTCAGGTTCAGGTGTAGGGTTAGGGTTAGGGTTAGAGTTATAGTGAAGGTTAGGGTGAGGGTTAGGGTAAGGCTTAGTGTTAGGATTAGGATTAGGGTAAGGGTTATTGTGAGTGTGAGGGTTAGGGTTAGGGTTAGTGTTAGGCTAAGGGTTAGGCTGAACATGAGGTTGAGTGTGAGCGTTAGGGTTAGGGATTGGGTGAGGTTTAATTTTAGGGTTAGGGTTAGAGTTAGGGTTAGGTTGACGGTGAGGTTTAGGGATAGGTTTAGGGTGGGGGTGAGGGTTAGGGTTAGGGTGAGGGTCAGGGTGAGGGTCAGGGTGAGTGTTAGGGTTAGGGTGAGAGTTAGGGTTCGGGTTAAGTTTAGGGTTAGGGTGAGGGTTAGGTTAAGGGTTACAGTGAAGGTGAGGGTTAGAGTTAGGTTGAGGGTTAGGGTTAGGGTTATTGTTAGGGTGAGGTTTGGGATGAGGATTAGGGTTAGGATTAGGGTGAGGGTGAGGGCTAGGTTGAGAGTGAGTTTTAGGGTTATGGTTAGGGTGAGGTTTAGGTTTAGGTTTAGGGTTAAAGTTAGCATTAGGGTGAGGGTTCGATTGAGGATTAGTGTATGGGTTAGGGTTAGTGTTAGGTTTAGGGTGAGCATGAGAGTTAGGGTTAGGGTGAGTTTGAGGTTTAGAATTAGGGTTATGGTGAGTGCTAGGGTGAGGGTTAGGATGATGGTGAGGGTGGGGGTGAGGATTAGGGTTAGGGTTAGGGTTATTGTTAGGGTGAGGGTGAGATTTAGGGTTAGAGTTAGGTTTTGGTGGAGGGTTTGGGTGGGGTTTAAGGTTAGGGTTCGTGTTAGGGTTAGGGTGAGGGTGAGGGTTAGGTTGAGGTTTAGCGATAGGTTTAGGTTTAGAATTAGGGTTAGGGTGAGCATGAGTATGAGGGTTAGGGTGAGGGTTAGGCTTAGGCTTAGGGTTATGCTGAGGGTGAGGGTGGGGGTGAGTATTAGGGTTAGGGTGATGGTTACGTTTAGGTTTAGTGTTATTGTTAGCGTTACGGTTTCAGTTACGGTGATGGTGAGGGTGGGGGTGAGGGTTAGGCTTAGGGTGAGGGTGGAGTTTAGAATTAGGGTTAGTTTTAGAATGAGGATGAGGTTTAGGTTTAGATATAGTGTTAGGGGGAGGGTTAGGGGGAGGGTTAGGGTTAGGGTTAGTGTTAGGGTTAGTGAGAGGTTGAGGGTTAGGGTTAGGTTTAGCGTTAGGGTTAGGGTGAGGTTTAGGGTTAGGGTTAGATTTTCGGTGAGGGTAAGGGTGCGGGTGAGTGTGAAGGATTAGGGATAGGTTTAGGGTTTGGTTTTGGGTGAGGTTGAGGCTGAGGGTTAAGTTTAGGTTGAGGGTTAGGGTTACGGTTAGGGGGAGGGTTAGGATGAGGGTTAGGGTTACGATTAGGGTTAAGGTAAGGACTAGGGTGAGGGTGAGGTTTAGGGTGAGGTTGAGCTTTAGGGTTAGGGTTAGGGATAGGGTGAGGTTGATGTTTAGGGTTAGAGTTAGGGTTAGGGTTAGGCTGAGTTTGAGGGTTAGGTTTAGGGTTAGTGTTAGGGTTACAGTTAAGGTTAGGGTGAGGTTTAGTGTGAGGGTGAGTGTTAGGGTTAGGGTTCGGATTACGATTAGGTTTAGGGTTAGGGGGAGTGTGAGGGTTAGGGTTAGGTTTAGGGTTAGGTTTAAGGTTAGGCTGACGGTGAGAGTGAGGGTGAGGGTTAGGGTTAGGGTTAGACTTAGGCTTAGCTTTAGGCTGTGAGTGAGGGTGAGGGTGAGGATTAGGGTTAGGGGAGGGTTAGAGTTAGGGTTGGGGTGAGAGTTAGGTTGCGGTTAAATTTGTGGTTAGGGTGAGAATTAGGGTTATGGTGAGGGCTAGGTTGAGGGTGAGGTTTAGGGTTAGTGTTAAGGTAAGGTTTACGTTTAGGGTTATGGTTAGGGTGAGGGTTAGGTTGGGGATTAGGGTTACTGTGAGGGTGAGGGTTAGGGTTAATGTGAGGGTTAGGGTTAGGATTAGGTTTACGGTGAGTGTGAGTGTTATTGTTAGGGTTAGGGATAGGGTTGGGTTTATGGTGAGGTTGAGGGTTAGGGTTTGGGTAAAAGTGAGGTTCAGTGTTAGGGTTAAGGTTAGAGTTAATGTTTAGCGTGAGTGCGAGGTTTAGGGTTAGAGTTAGGGTAAAGGTGAGGCTGAGGTTTAGGGTTAGGGTTAGGCTTAGGTTTAGGATTAGAATTAGGTTAAGGGTTGGGGTGAGTGTGAGATTTAGGGTTAGGTTTAGGCTTAAGGTTAGGGTTAGGCTGAGAGTGAGGGTGAGGGTGAGTGTTATGGTAAGGTTGAGGTTTAGGGTTAGGGTTAGGATTATGATTAGGGTTAGGGTTAGGGGGAGTGTGAGGGTTAGGGTTAGGTTTAGGGTTAGGCTTAAGGTTAGGCGGAGGGTGAGGGTGAGGGTGAGGGTTAGGGTTAGGGTGAGGGTTAGGGTTAGGGTTATGGGGAGGGTTAGGATGAGGGTTAGGGTTAGGATTAGGGTTAGGGTGAGGGCTAGGGTGAGGGTGAGGTTTAGGGTTAGTGTTAGGGTAAGGTGTAGGGTTAGGGGTAGGGTTTGGGTTAGGGGTAGGGTTTGGGTTAGGGTTAGGATGAGGGTTAGTGTTAAGATTATGGTTAGGGTGAGTGTTAGGATTAGGGTTAGGGTTAGGGTTAGGTTTAGGGATAAGATTAGTGTTATTTTTAGGGTTAGGGTTAGAGTTATGGTAAACGTGAGGGTGAGGGTGAGGGTGAGGGTTAGGGATAGGGTTAGGGTGAGGTTTAGGGTTAGGTTTAGGATTAGAGTTAAGGTGAGGGTGAGGTTTAGTGATAGATTTAATGTTAGTTGGAGGGTTAGTTCAAGCGTTAATGTTAGGGTTAGTGTTAGGGTTAAGGTTAGGGTTAGGGTTAGGCTGAGGTTTAGGGATAGGTTTAGGTTTAGGCTTAGGGTTAGGATTAGGGTTAGGTTGAGGGTGAGTGTGAGGGTTAGGGTTAGGCTTAGGCTTAGGCTTTGGGTTAGGCTGAGGGCGAGGGTGCTGCTGAGGATTAGGGTTAGGGTGATGGTTATGGTTAGGGTTAGGGTGAGGGTTAGGATGAAGGTTAGTGTTAGGATTAGGGTTAGGGTGAGGGCTAGGATGAGGGTGAAGTTTAGGGTAAGGGATAAGCTTAGTCTTAGGGTTAGGCTGAGCATGAGGTTGAGGGTTAGGGATAGGGTAAGGTTTAGTGTTAGGTTTAGGGTTAGAGTTAGGGTTAGGGTGAGGGTGAGGTTTAGGGGTAGGTTTAGGGTCAGAGTGAGGAGTAGGGTTAGGGTGAGGGTTAGGGTGGGGGTTACGGTAAGGATAAAGGTGAAAGTTAGGCTGAGGGTCAGGGTTATGGTAAGGGTGAGGGTTACCTTTAGGGTGAGGGTTAGTGTTAGGGTGAGGGTGAGGGTGAGGGTGAGGTTTAGATTGAGGATTAGTGTTAGGGTTAGTGTGAGGTTTAGGGTGAGGATGAGGGTTAGGGTTAGGTTGATGGCTAGGGTGAGGTTGAGGTTGAGGGTTAGATTGAGGATTAGTGTTAGGGTTAGTGTGAGGTTTAGGGAGAGATTGAGGTTTAGGGTTAGGGTTAGGGTTAGGATTAATATTAGGGCTAGTCTTAACATGAGGGATAGGGTGAGGGTGAGGTTTAGGGTTAGTGTTAGGATTAGGATTAGGGTTGGGTTTGGGTGAGTGTGAGGGTTAGGGTTAGGGTTAGGCTTAGGCTTAGTGTTAGGCTGAAGGTGAAGGTGAGTGTGAGGGTTAGGGTTAGGATGAGTGTTAGGGTTAGGGTGAGAGTTAGGGTTCGGATTAAGTTTAGGGTTAGAGTGAGGGTTAGCGTAAGGGGTACAGTGAGGGTGAGGGTTACAGTTAGGTTGAGGGTTAGGGTCAGGGTTACTGTTAGGGTGAGGTTTAGGATCAGGGTTCGGGTTAGGATTAGGTTTAGGGTGAGGGCTAGGGTGAGGGTGAGTTTTAGGGTTAGGGTTATGGTGAGGTTTAGTGTTAGGTTTAGGGTTTGGGTTAGGGTGAGTGTGAGGTTTAGGGTTAGATGTAGCTTTAGGGTGAGGCTGAGGGTGAGGGTTAGGGTTAGGGTTAGTGTTAGAGTTATTGTTACTATGAGGGTTAGGGTGAGGGTGAGGGTAAGGCTTCGTGTTAGGATTGGGATTAGAGTAAGGGTTTGGGTTAGTGTGAGGGTTAGGGTTAGGGTTAGGGTTAGGCTTAGGTTTAGGCTTAGGGTGAGCTTGAGGGTGAGGGTTAGGGTTAGGGTGAGGGTTAGGTGTAGGGTTAGGGTGAGAGTTAGGGTTCTGGGTAAATTTAGGTTTAGGGTGAGGGTTAGAGTTAAGGTTACAGTGAGGGTGAGGGTTAGGGTTAGCTTGAGGTTTAGGGTTAGGCTTAGGATTAGGGTGAGGGTTAGGATTAGGGTTAGGGTTAGGGTGAGGGCGAGGGTGAGGTTTAGGGTTAGATATAGGGTTAGGTTGAGGATGAGGGTTAGGGTTAGGGTGGGGGCTAGGGTGAGGGTGAGGTTGATGTTTAGATTGAGGATTAGTGTTAGGGTTAGTGTGAGTTTTAGGGTGAGGATGAGGTTTAGGGTTTGGGTTAGGGTTAGGATTATTGTTAGGGTTAGTCTTAACGTGAAGGTTAGGGTGAGGGTGAGGTTTAGGATTAGTATTAGGGATGGGTTTAGGGTGAGTGTGAGGGTTAGGGTTAGGGTTAGGCTTAGGCTTAGTGTTAGGCTGAAGGTGAGGGTGAGTGTGAGGGTTAGGGTTAGGATGAATGTTACGGTTAGGGTTAGGGTGAGAGTTAGGGTTCAGGTTAAGTTTAGGGTTAGAGTGAAGGTTAGTGGAAGGGTTACAGTGAGGGTGATGGTTCGAGTTAGGTTGACGTTAGGATTCAGATTAGGGTTAGGGTGAGGGTGAGGGTTAGGTTTAGTGTTAGGATGAGGGTTAGGTTCAGGGTTAGAGTTAGGATTAGGGTTAGGGTGAGGGCTAGGGTGAGGGTGAGGTTTAGGGTTAGGATTAGGGTTTTAGGGTTAGGGTTAGGGTTAGGGTGAGGGTGAGGTTTAGATTTAGAGTTACGGTTAGGGTGAGGATGAGGTTTAGGGTTAGGGTTAGGATTAATGTTAGGGTTAGTCTTAACGTGAGGGTTAGGGTGAGCTTGAGGTTTAGGGTTAGAGGTAGGTTTAGGGTGAGGCTGACGGTGAGGGTTAGGGTTAGGGTTAGTGTTAGAGTTATTGTTACTGTGAGGGTTAGTGTGAGGGTGATGGTAAGTCTTCGTGTTAGGATTGGGATTAGAGTAATGTTTAGGGTGAGTGTGAGGGTTAGGGTTAGTGTTAGGGTTAGGCTTAGGTTTAGGCTTAGGGTGAGGGTGAGGGTGAGGGTTAGGGTTAGGGTGAGGGTTAGGTGTAGGGTTAGGGTGAGAGTTAGGGTTCTGGTTAAATTAAGGTTAGGGTGAGGGTTAGGGTTAGGGTTACAGTGAGGGTAAGGGTTAGGGTTAGTTTGAGGTTTAGGGTTAGGCTTAGGATTAGGGGAGGGTTAGGGTTAGGGTGAGGGTGAGGTTTAGGGTTAGATATAGGGTTAGGGTGAAGATTAGGGTTAGGGTTAGGGTTAGGGTTAGGGTGAGGTTTAGGGTTAGGGTTAGAGTTAGCGTTAGAATTACAGTGACGGTGAGGGTGCAGGTTAGTGTGAGGTTTAGGTTTAGAGTTAGGGTTAGGGTTATGCAGAGTGTTAGGGTTAGGGTTAGTGTTAGAGATAGGGTTATGATGAGGGAGTAGGGTGAGGGTGAGGATAAGGCTTAGTGTTAGGATTAGCAATAGGGTAAGGGTTAGGGTGAGTGTGAGGGTTAGCTTTAGGGTTAGTGTTAGGCTTAGGGTAAGGCTGAGCATGAGGTTGAGTGTGAGGGTTAGGGTTAGGGATATGGTGAGGTTTAGTGTTAGTGTTAGGGTTAGATTTAGGGTTAGGGTTAGGATGAGGGTGAGGGTGGCTCTGAGGATTAGGTTTAGGCTTAGGGTTATTGTTAGGGTGATGGTGAGTTTTAGGGTTAGAGTTAGGATTAGGGGGAGGGTTGGGGTGAGGTTTCGGGTTAGGGTTAGTGTTAGGGTTAGGGTGAGGGTGAGGGTTAGGTTGAGGTTTAGGGATAGGGTTAGGTTTAGGATTAGGGTTAGGTTTAGCATGAGTATGAGGCTTAGGGTAAGGGTTAGGCTTAGGCTTAGGGTTATGCTGAGGGTGAGGGTGGGGGAGAGGATTAGGGTTAGGGTGATGGTTAGGGTTAGGGTTAGTTTTATTGTTAGGGTTAGGGTTTGCGTTATGGTGACAGTGAGGGTGCGGGTGAGGGTTAGGTTTAGGGTTAGGGAGGGGTTGAGGGTTAGTGTTGGGTTTAGGGTGAGGGTGAGGTTTAGGGTTAGATATAGGGTTAGGGGGAGGGTTAGGGGGAGCGTTAAGTCTAGGGTTAGTGTTAGGGTTAGGTTCAGGTTGAGGGTTAGGGGTAGGGTTAGGGTTAGGGTGAGGGTGAGTGTGCATATGAGTGTGAGGTTTAGGGTTAGGTTTCTGCTTAAGCTTAGGTTTATGCTTAGGGTTAGGCTGAGGTTGAGTGTTAGGGTTAGGATGAGGGTTAGGGTTAGGTTTATGGGGAGGGTTAGGATGAGGGTTAGGGTTAGGATTAGTGTTAGAGTGAGGGCTAGGATGAGGGTTATGTTTAGGCTTAGGGTTAGGGTGTGGTTTAGGGTCAGAGTTAGGGATAGAATTAGGTTTAGGGATAGGGTGATGGTTGGGGTTAGGCTTAGGCTTAGTCTTAGGCTTAGGCCGAGCATGAGGGTGAGGGTTAGGGTTAGGTTTAGGGTGAGGGTTAGGCTTAGGGTTAAGGTGAGTTTAAGGATGAGGTTTAGGGTTAGGATTAGGTTTAGGGTGAGGGCTAGGGTGAGGGTTAGGGTGAGGGTTAGGAATAGGTTTAGGTTTAGGATTTGGGTTAGGGTGAGGGTGAGGGTGACGGTTAGGGTTAGGGTTAGGCTTAGGCTTAGGGTTAGGGTAAGTGTTAGTGTTAGGATTTGGGTTAGGGTGAGGGTGAGGCTGAGGATTAGGGTTAGGTTTAGGGTTTGGTTGAGGGTTAGGGTTAGTGTTAGTGTTAGGGTTAGGGTTAGGTTTACCTTGAGTGTTATGATTAAGGTTAGGGTTAGGGTTAGGCTGAGGTTGAGGGAGGGGGTGAGGATTAGGGTTAGGGTTAGGGTTAGGGTTATTGTTAGTGTTATGGTTAGGGTTAACTTTGCTGTGAGGGTGAGGCTGAGGGTTATGGTTATGGTTAGGGTTAGGATTAGGGTTAGGGTTAGTGTTATGGTTATGGTTAGGTTTAGAGTTACAGTGAGGTTGAGGTTGAGGGTGAGGGTTAGTTTTAGGGTGAGGTTTATTGTTACAGTTAGGGTTCGGGTAAGGGTAAGCGTGAGGTTTAGAGTTAGAGTTAGGTTTAGGGGGAGGGTTAGGGGGAGGTTTAGGCTTAGGGTTAGTGTTAGGGTTAGGGTGAGGGGGAGGGTTAGGTTGAGGTTTAGGGATAGGGTTAGGGTTAGGATTAGGGTTAGGGTGAGCATGAGTATGAGGCTTAGGGTGAGGGTTAGGCTTAGGCTTAGGGTTAGGCTGAGGGTGAAGTTGGGGGTGAGGATTAGGTTTAGGGTGATGGTTAGGGTTAGGGTTAGGGTGGGGTTTAGAGTTAGGGTTAGTCTTAGGGTTAGGGTGAGGGTCACGTTTAGGGATAGATATAGGGTTATCGGGAGGGTTATGGTGAGGGTTAGGGTTAGGGTTAGTGTTAGGTTTAGGGTGAGGGTGAGGTTTAGGGTTAGATATAGGGTTAGGGTGACGATTTGGGTTAGGGATAGGGTTAGGGTTAGGTTGAGGTTTAGGGTTAGGGTTAGTGTTAGGGTTAGAATTACAGTGAGGGTGAGGGTGCCTGTTAGTGTGAGGTTTAGGGTTAGAGTTAGGCTTAGGTTTATGCTGAGTGTTAGGGTTAGGGTTAGTGTTAGAGTTAGGGTTATGGTGAGGGTTAGGGTGAGGGTGAGGGTAAGGCTTAGTGTTAGGATTAGGAATTGGGTAAGTGTTAGGGTGAGTGTGAGGGTTAGGGTTAGGTTTAGTGTTAGGCTTAGGGTAAGGCTGAGCATGAGGTTGAGTGTGAGGGTTAGGGTTAGGGATATGGTGAGGTTTAGTTTTAGGGTCAGGGTTAGATTTGGGGTTAGGGTTATTATGAGGGTTTGGGTGAGGCTGAGGATTATGGTTAGGCTTAGAGTTATTGTTAGGGTGATGGTGAGTTTTAGAGTTTGAGTTATATTTAGGGGGTGGCTTAGGGTGAGGTTTAGGGTTTGGTTTAGTGTTAGGGTTAGGGTGAGGGTGAGGGTTAGGTTGAGGTTTAGGGATAAGGTTAGGTTTAAGATTAGGGTTAGGGTGAGCATGAGTATGAGGCTTAGGGTGAGGGTTAGGCTTAGGCTTAGGGTTAGGCTGAGGGTGAGGGTGAGTGTGAGGATTAGGGTAAGGGTAATGTTTAGGTTTAGGTTTAGTGTTATTGTTAGGGTTAGGGTTTGAGTTACGGTGAGGGTAAGGGTGCGGGTGAGGGTTAGGCTTAGAGTTAGGGTGGGTTTTAGGGATAGAGTTAGGTTTAGGGTGAGGGTGAGCTTTAGGGTTAGATATAGGGTTAGGGGGAGGTTTAGGGTGAGGGTTACAGTTAGGTTTAGTGTTAGGGTTAGGATGAGGGTGAGGGTTAGGTTGAGGTTTAGGGATAGGGTTAGATTTATGATTAGTGGTAGGGTGAGCATGATTTTGAGGCTTAGGGTGAGGGTTAGGCTTAGGCTTAGGGTTAGGCTGAGGTTGAGGCTGGGGGTGAGGATTAGGGTTAGGGTGATGGTTAGCGTTAGGGTTAGTGTTATTGTTAGGGTTAGGGTTTGAGTTATGGTGACGGTGAGGGTGCGGGTGAGGGTTAGGGTTAGGGTTAGGGTGGGGTTTAGGTTTAGGGTTAGGTTTAGGGTGAGGGTGAGGTTTAGGGTTAGATATAGGGTTAGGGGGAGGATTAGGGTGAGGGTTAGCGTTAGGGTTAGTGTTAGGTTTAGAGTCAGGTTGAGGGTTAGGTTTAAGGTTAGGGTTAGGTTGATCGTGAGAGTGCGGGTGAGTGTGAGGTTTAGGGTTAGGTTTAGGCTTAAGCTTAGGTATATGCTTAGGGATAGGCTGAGGGTGAGGGTGAGGGTGAGGGTTAGGTTTAGCGTCAGGGTTAGGGTTAGGCTTATGGGGAGGGTTAGGATGAGGGTTAGGGTTAGAATGAGGGCTACGGCGAGGGTTATGTTTAGGGTTAGGGTGAGGGTGAAGTTTAGGGTTAGGGGTAGCGTTAGGTTTAGGCTTAGGGTGAGGATGAGGTTAATGATTAGGGTTAGGTTGAGAGTTATGGGTAGGGTCAGGGTGAGAGTTAGAGTTCGGGTTAAGTTTAGGGTTAGGGTGAGGGTTAGGGTTAGGGTTACAGTGAGGGTGAGGGTTAGGGTTAGGGTTAGGCTTAGGATTAGGGTGAGGGTTAGGGTTAGTGTTAGGGTGATGGTTAGGATGAGGATTAGGGTTATGATTAGGGTTCGGGTGAGGGCTAGGGTGAGGGTGAGGGTTAGGATTAGTGTTTGGGTGAGGTTTAGGGTTAGAGTTAGGGTGAGGGTTAGGATATGGTTTAGGGTCTCAGTGAGGGTTAGGGTGAGGGTTAGGGTTAGGGTTTGGGTTAGGGTGAGGCTGAGTTTTAGGATTATATTTAGGGTTAGGGGGAGGGTTAGGTCAAGGCTTAGGGTTAGGGTTAGTGTTAGGGTTAAGGTTAGGGTTAGGGTTAGGTTGAGGTTTAGGGTTAGGGTTAGGATTACAGTAATTATTAGGGTATGTGAGGGTTAGGGTTAGGGTTAGGCTTAGGGTTATGGTTATGCTGAGGGTGAGGGTGGGGATGAGGATTAGGGTTAGGGTGATGGTTAGGGTTAGGGATAGGGTGAGGTTTAGGATGAGGTTAGAGTGAGGATTATGGTTAGGGTGAGGGATAGGTTGAGGGTGAGGGTATGGTTAAGCTTAGGCTTAGGCTTAGGTTTAGGCTGAGCATGAGTTTGAGGGTGAGGGTTAGGGTTAGGGTGATGGTTAGATTTAAGGTTAGGGTGAGGGTTAGGGTTAGGGTTAGGGTTAGGGTGAGGGTAAGGGTGAGTTTGAGTGTTAGAGTTAGGGTAAGGTTGCGGCTGAAGTTGTGGGTTAGTGTTAGGGTTAGTGTTAGAGTTAGGGTTAGGGTGAGGTTTAGTTTGAGGGTAAGGGTTAGGCTTAGGGTTAGGATTAGGATTATAGTAAGGTAAAGGTGAGTGTGAGAGTTAGGGTTAGGGTGAGGGTTAGTGTTAGGATTATGGGGAGGGTTAAGGTGAGGTTTAGGGTTAGGATTAGGGTTAGGTTGAGGGCTAGGTTGAGGGTGATATTTAGGGTTAGGTTTAGGGTGAGGTTTATGGTAAGGGTGAGTGTTAGGATTAGGGTGAGTGTGAGGTTTAGGGTTAGATTTAGGGTTAAGTTGAGGCTGATGGTTCAGGTTAGGATTAGGGTAGGGATTAGGATTTGGGTAAGGGTTTGGTTGAGTGTGAGGGTTAATTTTAGGGTTAGGGTTAGGCTAAGCGTTACATTGAGGGTGAGGGAGAGGGTGAGGTTTACGGTTAGGGTGAGGGTTAGTGTTAGGGTTAGGATGAGAGTTAGATTTCAGGTTAAGTTTAGGGTTAGGGTGAGGGTTAGGGTTAGGGTTAAGTTGAGGGTGAGGGTTAGGGTTAGGTTGTGGTTTAGGGTTAGGGTTAGGGTGAGCTTTAGGGTTAGGGTTAGGGTGAGGGTTAGGTTGAGGATTAGGGTTAAGATTAGGGTTAGGGTGAGGGCTAGGGTGAGGGCAAGTTTTAGGGTTAGTGTTAGGGTGAGGTTTAGGGTTAGGTTTAGGTTTAGGGTGATGGTTAGGTTGAGAGTTAGGGTTACAGTAATGGTTAGGGTTAGGTTTAGAGTTAGGGTTAGGGTTAGGGTTAGAGTGAGTGTGAGGGTTAGTTTTAGGATTAGGGTTTGGGTGAGGGTGATGGTTAGGATTAGGGGTAGAGTTAGTGTTATTGTTAGGGTTAGGGTTAGGGTTATGGTGAGAGTTAGGGTTAGCGTTATTGTTAGGGTTAGGGTTAGGCTGAGGGTGAATTTGGGGGTGGGGGTGAGGATTATGTTTAGGGTTAGGCTTATTGTTAGTGTTATTGTTAGGGTTAAGTTTGCGGTGAGGATGAGGCTGAGGGTGAGGGTTATGGTTATGGTTATGGTTAGTGTTAGGGTTAGTGTTATTGTTAGGGTTAATGTTAGACTTATGGTGAGGTTGAGGGTGAGGGTGAGGGTTAAGTTTATGGTGAGGTTTAGGGTATGGGTTAGGGTTAGGGTTAGTGTTAGTGTGAGGGTGAGGTTTAGGGTTAGAGTTAGTGTTAGGGTGAGGGTTATGTTGAGGGTGAGGTTTAGTGTTAGTATTAGGGTTAGGTTTAGAGTGAGAGTTAGGGGGAGGGTTTGGGTTAGGGTTAGGGTTAGGGATAGGATTAGGGTTAGGGTGAGGGTGAGTGTGTGTGTTAGGGTTAGGTTTAGGGTTAGGTTTAGGGTCAGGCTGAGGATGAGGTCGAGGGTGAGGGTTAGGGTTAGGGTGAGGGTTAGGGTTAGGGTTAGTGAGAGGGTTAGGATGAGGTTTAGGGTTAGGTTTAGGGTGAAGGTAAGGGCAATGGTGAGGGTGAGGTTTAGAGTTAGTGTTAGGGTGAGGTTTAGGTTTAGGGTTAGGGTTAGGATTAGGTTGACCATGAGGTTTAGGGTTAGAGTTAGTGTTAGGGTGAGGCTGAGGGTGAGTGTTATGTTTAGGGTTAGTGTTAGGATTAGGGTTAGGGTTAGGTGAGCGTTAGGGTTAGTGTGAGTCTGAGGGTTAGGTTTAGGTTTAGGGTTAGGGTTAGGGTGCCGTGAGTATGAGGATTAGGGTAAGGGTTTGGCTTAGGCTTAGGGTTAGGCTGAGGCTGAGGGTGAGGGTGCGGGTGAGGGTTAGGGTTAGGGTTAGGGTGGGTTAGGGTTAGGGTTAGGGTGAGGGTGAGGTTTAGGGTTAGATATTGGGTTAGGGTGAGGGTTAGGGCGAGGGTTAGTGTTAGGGATAGTGTTAGGGTTAGGGTGAGGGTGAGGGTTATGGTTAAGTTTAGGGTTAGGGTGAGGTTTAGGGTTAGGGTTAGTGTTAGGGTTAGAATTATGGTGAGAGTTAGCGTGCGGATGAGTGTGAGGGATAGGGTTAGATTTAGGTTTAGGCTTAGGGTTAGGCTTAGGGTTAGGCTGACTGTGAGGGTGAGGGTGAGGTTTTGGGTTAGGGTGAGGGTTAGGGTTAGAGTTATGGGGAGGGTTAGTGTGAGGTTAGTGTAAGGATTAGGGTTAGGGTGAGGGCTAGCGTGAGGGTGATGTTTAGGGTTAGGGTTAGGGTGAGGTTTAGGGTTAGGGTTAGGTTAAGGGTGAGGGTAAGATTTAGGGTTAGTCGTAGGGTTAAGGTGAGGCTTAGGGTGAGGTTTAGGATTAGGGTTAGGATTAGGATTAGGGTAAGGTTTCGGGTTAGTGTTGGTGTAAAGGTTTGGGTGAGGGTTAGGTTGAGGTTTAGGGTTAGGGTTAGGGTTAGGATTAGGGTTAGGGTGAGGGTGAGTGTGATTGTTAGGGTTAGGGTTAGGCTTACGATTAGGCTGAGGGTGAGTGTGGGGGTGAGGATTAGGGTTAGGGTGATGTTTAGGGTTAGAGTTAGGGTGAGGGTTAGGATGAGGGTTAGGGTTAGGGATAGGGTTAGGTTTAGTGTTAGGGTTAGGTTTAGAGTTAGGGTTAGGGTGAGGGTGAAGTTTAGGTGTAGGGTTAGGGTCCGAGTGAGGGTTAGGGTTAGGTTGAGTGTTAGGCTTAGTGTTATGGGGAGGGTTAGGATGATGTTTAGATTTAGGATTAAGGTAAGGGTAAGAGCTACAGTGAGGGTGAAGTTCAGGATTAGGGTTAGGGTGAGGTTTAGGGCTAGGGTTACGGTTCAGGTTAGGGTGAGGGTGAGGTTTAAGGTTAGGTTTAGGGTTAGGTTGAGGTTTAGGGTGAGGGTTAAGATGAGGATTAGGGTTAGGATTAGCGTTAGGGTGAGGACTAGGTTGAGGGTGAGGTTTAGTGTTAGTGTTAGGGTGAGGTTCAGGGTTAGGGTTAGTGTTAGGGTGAGGGTTAGGGTGAGGGTTAAGGTTACTGTAAGTGTGAGGGTTAGGGTTATGGTGAGGGTTAGTGTTAGGATTAGGGTTAGTTAGGGTTATTGTTAGGGTTAGGGTTAGGGTTACAGTAAGGGCTAGGGTTAGTGTTAGGGTTAGGGTTGGGCTGAGGTTGAGGGTGGGGGTGGGGTTGAGGATGAGGATTAGGGTTAGGGATAGGGTTATTTTAAGTGTTATGGTTAGGGTTAAGTTTGCGGTGAGGTTGAGGCTAAGGGTGAAGGTTATGTTTAGGGTTAGGGTTAGGGTTAGGGTTAATGTTATTTTTAGGGTTAGGGTTAGAGTTACGTTCAGGTTGAGGGTGAGGGTGAGGTTTAGGTTTAGGGTAAGTTGTAGGTTTTGGGTTAGGGTTAGAGTTAGTGTTAGTGTGAGAGTGAGGTTTAGGGTTAGAGTTAGCGTTAGAGTGAGGGTTAAGTTGAGGGTTAGGTTTAGGGTTAGTGTTAGGGTTAGGTTTAGATTGAGAGTTAGGGGTAGTGTTTGGGTTAATGTTAGGCTTAGGGATAGGATTAGGGTTAGGATGAGGGTGAGTGTGTGTGTTAGGATTAGGTTTAGGGTTAGGTTTAGGGTTAGGCTGAGAGTAAGTTTGAGGGAGAGGGTTAGGGTTAGGGTGAGGGTTAGGGTTAGTGTTAGGGGGAGGGTTAGGATGAGGGTTAGGGGTAGGTTTAGGGTTAAGGTAAGGGCTAGGGAGAGGGTGAGGTTTAGGTTTAGGTTTAGGGTGAGGTTTAGGTTTAGGGTTAGGGTTAGGGTTAGGGTGAGGGTGAGGTTTAGTGGTATGGTTAGGGTTAGAGTTAGGGTTAGGGTGAAGATGAGGTTCAGGGTTAGAGTTAGGGTATGTTGAGGCTGAGGTTTAGGGTTAGATTTAGTGTTAGTGTTAGAGATAGGGTTAGGGTGAGGGTTACGGTGGGGTTGAGTTTGAGGGTGAGGGTTAGGCTTAGGTTTAGGATTAGGATTAGGGTAAGGGTTAGGGTGAGTGTGATGGTTAGGTTTAGTGTTAGGCTTAGGCTTAGGGTTAGGCTGAGAGTGAGGGTGAGTGTGAGGGTAAGGGTTAGGGTGAAGGTTAGGGTTAGGTTTAGGGTGAGAGTTACGGTTCGGTTAAGTTTTGGGTTAGGGTGAAGGTTAGAATTAGGGTTATGGTGAGGGCTAGGGTGAAGGTGAGGTTTAGGTTTAGTTTTAGGGTAAGGTTTAGATTTAGGGTTAGGGTTTGGGTTAGGGATAGGATGAAGGTTAGGGTTACGGTGAGGGTGAGGGTTAGGGTTAGGTTGAGGGTTACGGTTAAGATTATGGTTAGGGTGAGGGTGAGTGTTAGGATTAGGGTGGGTTGAGGTCTAAGGTGGGGGTGAGTGTTAGAGTTAGGGTTAGAATTAGGGTGAGGTTTAGGATGAGGGTGAGGGTTAGGGTTAGTGTGAGGGTTAGTGTTAGGTTTAGGGTTAGTGTTAGGATGAGGTTAAGTGTTAGGGTGAGGGTTAATGTTAGGGTGAGGGTTATGGTTAGGGTGAGGGTTAGGGTTAGGGTTATGTTAGGGTTAGGGTTACGGTTACGGTTAAGGTGAGGGTGAAGTTGAGAGTTAGAGTTAGGGTAAGGTTTAGATTAGGGTTAGGGTAGAATTAGGGTTAGGGTGAGGGTGAGGTTTAGGGGTAGAGTTAAAGATAGGGTGAGGGTTAGGGTTAGGGTGAGCGTTAGGGTGGGGTTATGGTAAGGGTAAAGGTGAGGGTTAGGCTGAGGGTGAGGGTTAAAGTAAGGGTGAGGGTTAGGGTTAGGGTGAGGGTTAGGTTTACGGTTAGGGTGAGGGTGAGGGTTAGTTTGAGGATTAATGTAAGGGTTAGTGTGAGGTTTAGGATGAGGATCAGGATTAGCGTTATGGTGAGGGCTAGGGTGAGGTTGAGGGTTAGGGTTATTTTTAGGGTGCGGTTTAGGGTTAGGGTGATTGAGTTAGTGTGAGCGTTAGTGTTAGTGTTAGGGTTCGTGTTAGGGTCAGGGTAAATGTTAGGATGAGGGTAAGTGATAGAGTGAGGGTTATGGTTAGGGTGAGGGTTAGGAATAGGGTTAGGGTTAATGTTAGGTTTTGGGTTACTGTTACTGTGAGGGTGAGGGTTAGGGTTAGGGTTAGGTTTAGGATGAGGTTTAGGGTTAGGGTTAGGGTTAGAGTTAGGGTTAGGGTGAGGGTGAGGTTTAGGGTTAGAGTTAGGGATAGTGTTAGGGATAGGGATAGGGTGAGTGTTAGGGTTAGGCTTAGGCTTAGGCTTAGGCTTAGGCTGAGCATGAGGGTGAGGGTTAGGTTTAGGGTGAGGGTTAGGATGAGGTTTAGGGTTAGGATTAGGTTTAGGGTGAAGGCTAGGTTGAGGGTTAGGGTAAGGGTTAGGTTTAGGGATAGGGTTAGGTTTAGGATTTGGGTTTGGGTGAGGGTCAGTGTGAGGGTTAGTGTTAGGGTTAGGGTTAGGCTTAGGGTTAGGGTGAGGTTTAGTGCTAGGGATTGGTTAGGGTTAGGGTGAGACTGAGGATTAGGGTTAGGTTTATGGTTAGGTTTACGGTTTGGTTTAGGGTTAGGGTTAGTGTTAGGGTTAGGATTAGGGTTAGGGTTAGGGTTAGGCTGAGGGTGATGGTGGGTGTGAGGATTAGGGTTAGGTTTAGGTTTATTGTTAGGGTGAGGGTGAGGTTTAGGGTTAGAGTTAGGTTCAGGGGGAGGGTTATGGTTAGGGTTATTTTTAGGGTTCAGAGGAGGGAGAGGGTTAGGTTGAGATTTAAGGATAGTATTAGGTTTAGGATTAGGGTTAGGGTGCGGTGAGTTTGAGGATTAGGGTGAGGGTTAGGCTTAGGCTTAGGGTTAGGCTGAGGGTGATGGTGGCTGTGACGATTAGGGTTAGGGTGATCGTTAGGGTTAGGGTTAGGGTTATTGTTAGGGTTAGGGTTCGAGTTCCGGTGAGGGTGAAGGTGGGGGTGAGGTTTAGGGATAGGGTTAGGGTGAGGGTGAGGTTTATGGTTAGATATTACGTTAGGGTGAGGGTTAGTGTTAGGGATAGTGTTAGGGTTAGGGTGAGGTTGAGGGTTAGGGTTAGGGTTAGGTTTAGGGTTAGGCTTAGGGTTAGGCTTACGTTTAGGCTGACTGTGAGGGTGAGGGTGAGGTTTAGGGTTAGGTGAGGGTTAGGGTTAGAATTATGGGAGGGTTAGGGTGAGGGTTAGGGTTAGTATTAGGGTTAGGGTGAGGGCTAGGGTGAGGGTGATGTTTAGGGTTAGGGTTAGGGTGAGGTTTAGGGTTAGGGTTAGGGTTAGGGTGAGGGTGAGGTTTAGGCTTAGACTTAGGGTTACGGTGAGGCTTATGGTGAGGTTTAGGATTAGGGTTAGGATTAGGATTAGGGTAAGGTTTAGGGTTAGTGTTTGTGTTATTGTTTGGGTGAGGGTTAGGGTTAGGGTTGGGGTTAGGATTAGGGTTAGGATGAGGGTGAGTGTGATTATTAGGTTTAGGGTTAGGGTTAGGTTTAGGCTTAGGCTGAGGGTGAGTGTGGGGGTGAGGATTAGGGTTAGGGTGATGTTTAGGGTTAGGGTTAGGGTGAGGGTTAGGATGAGGTTTAGTGTTAGGATTAGGATTAGGGTGAGGGCTTGGGTGAGAATAAGGCTTAGGGTTAGGGTTAGGCTTAGGCTTAGGGTTAGGCTGAGCATGAGGTTGAGGTTGAAGTTTAGTGTTAGGGTTAGGGTTAAAGTTAGGGTTAGGGTGAGGGTGAGGTTTAGGGGTAGGGTTAGGGTCAGGGTGAGGGGTAGGGTTAGGGTGAGGGTTAGGGTGGGGTTGATGGTAAGTGCAAGGGTTAGGGTTAGGCTGAAAGTGAGGGTTATGATAAGGGTGAGGGTTAGGTTTAGGGTGAGGGTTATGGTTAGCGTTAGGGTGAGGGTGAGGGTTAAGTTTGAGGATTAGTGTTAGGGTTAGTGTGAGGTTTAGGGTGAGAATGAGGGTTAGGTTTAGGGTGAGGTCTAGAGTGAAGGTGAAGGTGAGGGTTAGATTGAGGATTAGTGATAGGGTTAATGTGAGGTTTAGGTTGAGGATGTGGTTTAGTGTTAAGGTTAGGGTTAGAATTAATATTAGGGTTAGGCTTAAGGTGAGGGTTAGGGTGAGGGTGAGGTTTAGGATTAGTGTTAGGATTTGGATTAGGGTTAGGGTAAGGGTGAGTGTGAGGGTTAGGTTTGGGTTAAGTTTAGGCTTAGTGTTAGGCTGAAGGTGAGGGTGAGGGAGGAGGCTTATGGTTAGGTTGCGGGTTAGGATTAGGCTTATGGTGAGGGCTAGGGTGAGGGTGAGGTTTAGGGTTAGGGTTTGGGTGAGCTTTAGGTTTAGGTTTAGGTTTAGGGTTATGGTGAGGTTGAGGTTTAGTGTTAGAGTTAGGGTTAGGGTGAGGCTGAGGTTGAAGGTTAGGGTTAGGTTTAGTGTTAGAGTTAGGGTTACGCTGAGGGTTAGGTTGAGGGTGAGGGTTAGGCTTAGTGTTAGGATTAGAATTAGGGTAAGGTTTACGGTGAGTGTGAGGGTTAGGGTTAGGGTTAGGGTTAGGTTTAGGGTGAGGGTTAGGATGAAGATTAGGGTTAGGATTAGAATTAGGGTGAGGACTCGTGTGAGAGTGAGGGTTAGGGTTAGAATTTGCGTAAGGTTTATGGTTAGGGTTAGAGTTAGGGTGAGGGTTAGGATGAGGGTTAGGGTTACAGTGAGGATGAGAGTTAGGGTTAGGTTTAGGGTTACGGTTAAGGTGAGGGTGAGGGTTAGGATTAGGGTTAGGTGAGGTTTAGTGTTAGTGTTAGGGTTAGGGTTAGGGTTAGGGTTAGGGTGAGGGTAAGGTGTAGGGTTAGAGTTAGGGTAAGGGTGAGGCTGAGGTTGAGGGTTAGGTTTAGGGTTAGTGTTAGAGTTAGGGTTAGGTTGAGGTTTAGGGTGAGGGTGAGGGTGATGGTGAGTCTTAGGCTTATGTTTACGATTAGGATTAGGGTATGGGTTATGTTGAGTTTGAGGGTTAAGGTTAGGCTTAGGCTTAGGGTTAGGCTGAGAGTGAGGGTGAGAGTGAGTGTTAGAGTTATGTTGAGGGTTAGGTTTAGGGTTAGGGTGAGAGTTAGTGTTCGGTTAAGTTTAGGATTAGGGTGAGGGTTAGGGTTAGGATTAGGGTTAGGTTGATGGCTAGGGTGAGGTTGAGGTTTAGGGTTAGTGTTAGGGTAAGGTTTAGGGCTAGGGTTAGTGTTTGGGTGAGGGTTAGGATGAGGGTTAGCTTTAAGATTATGGTTAGGGTGAGGGTGAATGTTAGGATTAGGGTTAGGGTTAGGGTTAATTTTAGGTTTAGGATTAGTGTTATTGTTAGGGTTAGGGTTAGAGTTATGGTGAGGGTGAGGGTGAGGGTTAGGGTTAGTGTTAGGGTTAGGGTGAGTTTTACGATAGGGTTAGTATTAGAGTTAGGGTGTGGTTAGGTTTAGGGTTAAATTTAGGGTTAGGTGGAGCGTTAGGTCGAGGGTTAATTTTAGGGTTAGCATTGGGCTTATGGTTACGGTGATGGTTAGGTTGAGGTTTAGGGTTAGGGTTAGGTTTACGGTGAGGTCTATGGTGAGGGTGAGTTTTAGTGTTAGATTTAGCGTGAGGTTTAGCATTAGGTTTAGGGTTAGGTTGAGGTTGAGGTTAAGGTTAGAGTTAGGGTTAGGGTGAGGCTGAGTGTGAGGTTTAGGGTTAGGGTTAGTTATAGAGTTAGGGTTAGGGTGAGGGTTAGGGTGTGGGTGAGGGTTAGGCTTTGTGAAAGGATTATGATTAGGTTAAGGGTTAGGGTGTTGTGACGGTTAGGGTTAGGAAGAGGTTTAGGGTTTGGGTTAAGGTTAGAGTTAAGGTAAGGGTGAGGGTGAGGTTTAGGGTTAGAGTTAGGGTTAGTGTTCGGGTTAGGGTTAGGGTGAGGGTTAGGCTTTGGGTTAGGCTTAGGTTTAGGCTTAGGCTTAGCCTTTGGCTTAGCATGAGGGTGAGGGTTAGGGTTAGGGTGAGGGTTAGGGTTAGGGTTAGGGTGAGGGTTAGGATGAGGTTTAGGGTTAGGATTAGGTTAGGGTGAGGGCTAGGTTGAGGCTGACTGTGAGGGTTGGGGTTAAGGATAGGGTTAGGATTAGGATTAGGGTTACGGGGAGGGTGAGTGTGAGGGTTATGGTTAGGGTTAGGCTTAGGGTTAGGGTGAGGATTAGGGTTAGGGTTTGGTTCAGGGTGAGGGTGAGGCTGAGGATTAGAGCTAGGGTTAGAGTTGCAGTGATGATTATGGTTATGGTTAGGGTTAGGGTTATGTTTAGGGTTAGGGTGGGTGTTAGGGTTAGGGTTTGTGTTAGGGTGAGGGTGAGGCTGAGGATTAGGGTTAGGTTTAGGGTTAGGGTTTGGTTTAGGTTTAGGGTTAGTGTTAGGTATAGGGTTAGGGTTACGGTGAGGGTTAGGGTTAGGGTTGGCTTAGAGTTAGGCTGAGGGTGATGGTGGGGGTGAGGATTAGGGTCCGTGTTAGGGTTAGGGTTATTGTTAGTGTTAAGTTTGCTGTGATGGTGAGGCTGAGGGTGAGGGTTATGGTTATGGTTATGGTTATGGTTAGGGTTAGGGTTAGTTTTAGGTTTAGAGTTAGAGTTACATTGAGGTTTTGTGTGAGGGTGAGGGGTAGAGTTAGGGTGAGGTTAGGTTAGGGTGAGGGTGAGGTTTAGGGTTAGAGTTAGGGATAAGGGGGACGGTTAGGGTGAGGTTTAGGGTTAGAGCTAGATTTAGGGTTAGGGTGAGGGTGAGGTTTAGGTTGAGGTTTAGGGATATGGTTAGGATTAGGATTAGGATAAGTATTAGTGTCAGTGTGAGGGTTAAGGGTGAGGGTTAGGTTTAGGCTTAGGGTTAGACTGAGGGTGAGGGTAATGTTGAGGGTTAGGGTGCGGGCTAGGGTTAGGTTTATGTGGAGTGTTTTGATGAGCGTTAGGGTTAGGATTAGTATTAGGGTGAGGGCTAGGGTGAGGGTGAGTTTTAGGGTTAGGGTTACAGTGAGGTTTAGCATTAGGTTTAGGGTTAGGGTTAGGGTGAAGTTGAGGTTTAGGGTTAGAGTTAGGGTTAGGGTGAGGCTGAGGGTGAGGGTTAGGGTTAGTGTTAGAGTTAGGGTTAGGGTGAGGGTTAGGGTGTTGGTGAGGGTTAGGCTTAGTGATTGGATTTGGATTAGGTAATGGTTAGGGTGTGTGTGAGGGTTAAGGTTAGGATGAGTTTTAGGTTTAAGGTTAGGGTTAGAGTTAGGGTTAGGATGAGGGTGTGGTTTAGGGTTTGAGTAAGGGATAGTGTTTGGGTTAGGGTTAGGGTTAGGGTGAGGGTTAGGGTGAGGGTTAGGTTTAGGTTTAGGGTGCGTGTTAGGATGAGTTTTAGGGTTAGGATTAGGGTTAGGGTGAGGGCTAGGTTGAGGCTGACTGTTAGGGTTAGGGTTAGGGATAGGTTTAGGTTTAGGATTAGGGTTAGGGTAAGGGTGAGTGTGAGGGTTAGGGTTAGGGTTAGGCTTAGGGATAGGGTGAGGGTTAGGTTTAGGGTTTGGATTAGGGTGAGGCTGAGGCTGAGGATTAGGGTTAGCCTGAGGTTTAGGGTTAGGCTGAGGGTGAGGGTGTGGGTGAGTCTTAGGGTTATGTTAGGGTTTTGGTTATTGTTATTTGGTTATTGTTATTGTTATGCTTAGGGTTAAGTTAGTAGTGAGGGTGAGGCTGAGGATGATGGTTACGGTTAGGGTTAGGGTTATTGTTAGGATTAGTGTTATTGATAAGGTTAGGGTTAGAGTTATGGTGACGTTGAGGGTGCGGGTGTGGGTTACGGTTAGGGTGAGGTTTAGCGTGAGGTTTAGTGTTAGGGTGAGGGTGACTGTGAGGTTTAGGGTTAGAGTTAGGGTTAGGGTGAGGGTTAGGGTGAGGTTTAGGGTTAGGGTTAGTGTGAGGATTAGGTTGAGGTTTAGGGATAGGGCTAGCTTTAGGATTAGGGTTAGTGTGAGGGTGAGTGTGAGGTTTAGGGTTGAGGGTTAGGCTTTGGCTTAGGGTTAGGCTGAGGATAAGGGTAGGGCTGAGGATTAGGGTTAGTGTGATGGTTAGGGTTAGTGTTATTGTTAAGGTTAGGGTTAGAGTTATGGTGAAGGTGAGGTTGGGGGTGAGGGTTAGGTTTAGGGTTAGGGTGAGGGTTAGTGTAAGGGTTATGGTGAGGGTGAGGGTTAAGGTTAGGTTGAGCTTTTGTGTTAGGTTTAGGGTTAGGGTGAGTGTGAGGTTAGGGTTAGTGTGAGGTTGAGGATTAGGTTGAGGGTAAGGTTTAGGATTAGGGTTAGTGTGAGGGCTAGGGTGAGGGTGAGGTTTAGGGTTAGGTTTAGGATGAGGTTTAGGGTTAGGGTTAGGGTGAAGGTGAGGTTTACGGTTAGAGTTAGGGTTAGGATGAGGCTGAGGTTGAGGGTTAGGTTTAGGGTTAGTGTTAGAGTTAGGGTTAGGGTGAGGGTTAGGATGAGGGTGAGGGTTAGGCTTACGGTTAGGCTTAGGGTTAGGGTAAGGGTTCGTGTGAGTGTGAGGGTTAGGGTCAGTGTTAGGCTTAGGCTTAGGGTTAGGCTGAGGGAAGGGGGAGGGTGAGTGTTAGGGTTAGGGTGAGGGTTAGGTTTAGTGTTATTGTTAGTGTTAGGGTTAGATTTACTGTGAGGGTGAGGATTAGGGTTAGGTTTTGGGTGTGGTTGAGGGTTAGGGTTGGGGTTAGGCTGAGGGTGAGGTTTAGGATTAGATATAGTGTTAGGTGGAGGTTTAGGGTGAGGGTTAGTTTTAGGTTTAGTGTTAGTTTTACTGTTAGGGTTAGTGTTAGAGTTGGGGTTAGGGTGAGGTTTAGGGTTAGGGTTAGAGTAAGTGTTAGGGTGAGGGTGAGGGTTAAGTTGAGGTTTAGGGAAAGGTTTAGGTTTAGGATTAGGGTTAGGGTGAGGGTGAGTGTGAGTTTTAGGGTGAGGGTTAGGCTTAGGCTTAGGGTTAGGCTGAGGGAGAGGGTGGGGGTGAGGACTAAGGTGATGGTGATGGTTCGGGTTAGGGTTAGTGTTGTTGTTAGGGTTAGGCTTATTGTTAGTGTTAGGGTGAGGGTGAGGGTTAAGTTGAGGTTTAGGGTTGTGGTTACAGTTAGGGTTAGTGTGATGGTTAGTGTTAGGGTTAGGGTTAGGGTTAGGGTGAGGTTAAGTGTTAGGGTGAGAGCTTGGTTTAGGGTGAGGGTTGTGGTTAGGGTGAGGTTTAGGATTAGGATTAGGGTTATTGTTAGGGTTAAGTTTAGGGTGAGGTTTAGGGTTTAGGTAAGGTTAGAGTTAGGTTTAGGTTGAGGGTGAGGTTTAGGGTTAGAGTTAGTGTTAGGGTGAGGCTGAGGGTGAGCGTTAGGTTTAGGCATAGTGTTAGGTTTAGGGTTAGGGTAAGAGTTAGGGTGAGGTTTAGGGTTAGGGTTAGGGATAAGTTTAGACTTAGGGTGAGGGTGAGTTTGTGTGTTAAGGTTATTTTTAGGGTTAGCCTTAGGGTTAGGATGAGGTTGAGGTTGAGGGTGAGGTCTAGGGTTAGGTTCAGGGTTAGGGTTAGGTTTCGGGGGAGGGTTAGTATGAGGGTTAGAGTTAGGATTAGAGTTAGGGTAAGGGCTAGGGTGAGGGTGAAGTTTAGGGTTAGGGTTAGGGTGAGGTTTAGGGTTAGGGTTAGGGTTAGGGTGAGGGTGAGGTTGAGGTTTAGGGTAAGAGTTAGGGTTAGGGTGAGGTTGAGGGTGAGGTTTAGGGTTAGGGTTATTTTTAGGGTTAGGGTTAGGGTGAGGGTTAGGGTTCGGGTTAGGGTGAGGGTGTGGGTTAGGATGAAGATTAGGATTAGGTTTAGGCTGAGTGGGAGCGTTAGGGTTAGTGTTAGTGTTAGAGTTAGGGTTAAGGTGAGGGTTAGTTGAGGGTGAGGGTTAGTTTTAGTGTTGGGTTAGGCTTAGGTTTAGGCTGAGTTTGAGGGTGAGGGTTAGGGTTAGGGTTAGGGTGAGGTTTAGGATGAGGATTAGGTTTAGGATTAGTGTTAGGGTGAGGGCTAGGCTGAGGGTTAGGATGAGGGTTAGGGTTACCGTAATGGTGAGGGTTAGGGTTAGGGTGAGGATTATGATTAGGATTACGGTTAGGGTGAGGATGAGGTTTAGGATTAGGGTTAGTGTTAGGGTTAGGGTTAGGTTTAAGGTTAGGATTAGTGTTATTGTTAGGGTTAGGGTTAGACTTATGGTGAGGCTGAAGGTGAGGGTTAGTTTTAGTGTGAGGGTTAGTGATAGGGTTAGGGATAGTGTTAGAGTGAGGGTAAGTGTTATGGTGAGGGATAGGTTTAGGGTGAGGGTTATGGTTAGGGTGAGGGTTAGGGATAGGGTTAGGGTTAATTTTAGGGTTAGGGTTACGGTTACGGTTATGGTGAGGGTGAGGATTTGGATTAGGCTTAGGCTTAGGGTGAGGTTTAGTGTTAGGGTTAGGGATAGAGTTAGGGTTAGGGTGAGGCTGAGGGTGTGGCTTAGGGTTAGGGTTAATGTTAGAGTTAGGAATAGGGTGAGGGTTAGGTTGAGGGTTAAGTTTAGGGTTAAGATTAGGGTTAGGTTGAGGGTTAGGTTTAGGGTTTGGGTTAGGGTGAAGGTGATGCTGAGTATTAGGGTTAACTTTAGGGTTCGGGTTAGATTTAGGGTTAGGGTTAAAGTTACAGTGAGGTTTAGGGTTAGGTTCAGGCATAGGGTTAGGCTGAGGGTGAGGGTGGGGTTGAGGATTAGGGTAGGGGTTAGGGTTAGGGTTAGGGGAAGTTTAGGATGAGCATTACGGTAAGGATTAGGGTTAGAGTGAGGGCTAGGATGAGGGTGAGATTTAGGGTAAGCTTAGGGTGAGGTTTAGGGTTAGGTTTAGGGTTAGGGTGAGGCTGAGGGTTAGGATTAGGGTTAGGGTTAGTGTCAGAGTTAGGGTTAGGGTGAGGGTTAGGGTGAGGGTGAGGTTTAGACTTAGGTTAAGGATTAGGATTAGGGTAAGGGTTAGGTTGAGTGTGAGGGTTAGGGTTAGGGTTAGGGTTATGCTTAGGATTAAGCTGAGGGTGAGGTTGAGGGTTAGGTTTAGGGTTAGGGTGAGGCTGAGGGTTAGGGTTAGGGTTAGGGTTAGTGTTAGAGTTAGGGTTAGGGTGAGGGTTATGGTGAGGGTGAGGTTTAGGCTTAGGTTTAGGATTAGGATTAGGGTAAGGGTTAGGTTGAGTGTGAGGGTTAGGGTTAGGGTTAGGGTTATGCTTAGGATTAAGCTGAAGGTGAGGTTGAGGGTGAAGGTTAGGGTTAGGTTGAGGGTAAGGTTTAGGATTAAGGTGAGCGTGAGGGTTAGGTTTAGTTTGAGGGTTAGGGTGAGGGTAAGCGTTAGAGTTAGTGTGAGGGTTAGGGTTAGGGTTAGGGTTAGGCCTCGGGTTACACTGAGGGAGAGGGTGAGCATGAGGTTTAGGGTTAGGGTGAGGTTTAGCGGTAGAGCTAGTGTTAGGGTGAGGGCTAGGGTGAGGGTTAGGGTTAGCATGAGGATTAGATTAGGGGTAGGGTGAGGGTGAGGGCTAGACTGAGGATTAGTGTTAGGGTTATTCTGAGGTTCAGGGTGAGGATGAAGGTTAGGTTTAGGTTGGGGCTTAGGTTGAGGGTGAGGGTTAGGGTTAGGGTGAGTGTGAGAATTAGGGTTAGGTTGATGGTTTGTGTTAGGGTTAGAGTTAATATTAGGGTGAGGATAAGTGTTAGGGTGAGGGTGAGGTTTAGGGTGAGGGTTATAGTAAGGTTGAGGGTTAGGGCTAGGGTTAGGGTTACTGTTAGGGTTAGGGCTAGGGTTACGGGGAGGGTGAGGGTGAGGGTTAGGTTTAGGGTTAGGATGAGGTTTAGGGTTAGGGTTAGAGTTAGGGTTAGGGTGAGGTCTAGGGTGAGGGTTAGGGTGAGGGATAGGTTTAGGGTTAGGGTTAGGTATAGGATTATGGTGAGGGTGAGTGTGAGGGTTAGGGTTAGGCTTAGGCTTAGGCTTAGGGTTAGGGTGGGGGTTAGGGTTAGTGTTTGGGTTAGGGTTAGGGTGAGGCTGAGGTTTAGGGTTAGGTTTGGGTTAGGGTTTGGGTTAGGTTTAGGGTTAGGTTTAGGTTTAGGGTTAGGGTTACAGTGAGTGTTAGAGTTAGGGTTAGGGTTTGGCTTAGGGTTAGGCTGAGGGTGAACATGGGGGTGAGGATTAGGGTGAGTTTTACAGTTAGGGTTATTGTTAGTGTTATGGTTAGGGTTAAGTTTGCGGTGAGGGTGAGGCTGAGGGTGAGGGTTATGGTTAAGTTTAGGGTTAGGGTTTGGGTTAGTGTTATTGTTAGGTTTAGAGTTAGAGTTACTTTGAGGTTTTGGGTGAGGGTGTGGGTTAGGGTTAGGGTTAGGTTTAGGGTGAGTCTTAGGTTTATGGTTAGGGTGAGGGTGAGGTTTAGGGTTAGAGTTAGGGTTAGGGGGATAGTTAGCGTGAGGTTCAGCGTTAAGGTTAGTGTTAGATTTAGGGTGAGGTTGAGGTTCAGGTTGAGGTTTAGGGATAGGTTTAGGTTTAGAATTAGGGTTAGGGTGAGGGTGAGTGTGAGTATTAGGGTGAGGGTTAGGTTTAGGCTTAGGGTTAGGCTCAGGGTGAGGGAGAGGTTGAGGGTTAGGGTTAGGGTGAGGGCTAGGGTTAAGGTTATGGGGAGGGCTTGCATGAGCGTTAGGGTTAGTATTAGGGTTAGGGTGAAGGCTAGGGTGAGGGTGAGTTTTAGGGTTAGGTTTAGGGTGATGTTTAGAGTTAGGTTTAGGGTTAGGGTTAGGGTGAGGTTGAGGTTTATGGTTATATTTAGGGTTAGGTTGAGGCTGAGGGTGAGGGTTAGGGTTGGGGTTAGGGTTAGAGTTAGGATTAGGGTGAGGGTTAGGGTGTGGGTGAGGGTTAGGGTTAGGATGACGTTTAGGTTTAGGGTTATGATTAGAGTTAGGTTTAGGGTGAGGATGAGGGCTAGGGTTAGGGTTAGGGTTAGCGTGAGGATTAGATTTAGGGGTAGGTTGAGGGTGAGGGCTAGATGGAGGATTAGTGTTAGGGTTATTTTGAGGTTCAGGGTGAGGGTGAAGGTTAGGTTTTGGGTGAGGGTTAGGGTTATGGTTAGGTTGAGTGTGAGTATTAGGGTTAGGGTGATGGTTTGTGTTAGGGTTAGAGTTAGTATTAGGGTGAGGTTAAGTGTTAGGGTGAGGGTGAGGGTTAGGGTGAGGGTTATAGTAAGGTTGAGGGTTAGGGTTAGGGTTAGGGTTAGGGTTAGGCTAGGGTTAGGGTTAATGTTAGGGTTAGGGCTACGGTTATGGTGAGTGTGAGGGTGAGGGTTAGTTTTAGGGTTAGGATGAGGTTTAGTTTTAGGGTTAGGGTTAGAGTTAGGGTTAGGATGAGGGCTAGGGTGAGGGTTAGGGTGAGGGTTAGGTTTAGGGATAGGGTTAGGTTTAGGATTAGGGTGAGGGTGAGTGTGAGTGTTAGGGTTAGGCTTAGGCTTAGGCTTAGGGTTAGGGTGGGGGTTAGGGTTAGTGTTTGGGTTAGGGTGAGAGTGAGGCTGAGGATTAGGGTTTGGGTTGGTTTAGGGTTTGGGTTACGTTTAGGGTTAGGTTTAGGTTTAGGGTTAGGGTTACAGTGAGGGTTAGGCTTAGGGTTAGGGTTTGGAAAAGGGTTAGGCTGAGGGTGAGCATGGGGGTGAGGATTAGGGTGAGTTTTACGGTTAGGTTTATTGTTAGTTTTATGGTTAGGTTTAAGTTTGCGATGAGGGTGAGGCTGAGGGTGAGGGTTATGGTTAGGTTTAGGGTTAGGGTTAGGGTTAGTGTTATTGTTAGGTTTAGAGTTAGAGTTACTTTGAGGTTTTGGATAAGGGTGAGGGTTAGGGTTAGGGTGAGGTTTAGCGTTAGGTTTGTGGTTAGGGTTAGGGTGAGGTTTAGGTTTAGGATTAGAGTTAGGGTTAGGGTGAGGCTGAGGGTGAGGGTTAGGGTTAGTGTTAGAGTTAGGGTTAGGGTGAGGGTTAGAGTGTGGGTGGGGGTTAGGCTTAGTGATAGGATTAGGATTTTGGTAATCCTTAGGCTATGTGTGAGGATTACGGTTAGGATGTGGTTTAGGTTTAGGGTTAGGGTTAGGGTTAGGGTTAGAATGAGGGTGAGGTTTAGGGTTAGCTTTAGGGTTAGTGTTAGGGTTAGGGTTAGTGTGAGGTTTAGGGTTAGGGTCAGGTTAGTGTGAGGGTGAGTTTTAGGTTGAGGTTTAGGGATAGGGCTAGGTTTAGGATTATGGTTAGGGTGAGGGTGAGTGTGAGGGTTAGGCTTAGGCTTAGGGTTAAGCTGAGGATGAGGGTGAGTGTGAGGATTAGGGTTAGGGTGATGGTTAGGGTTAGGGTTCGTGTTATTGTTAGGGTTAGGGTTAGAGTTATGGTGAGTGTGATGGTGGGGGTGAGGGTTAGGTTTAGGGTTAGGGAGAGGATTAGGGTAAGGGTTACGCTGAGGGTGAGGTTTTGGGTTAGTTTGAGCTTTAGTGTTAGGTTTAGGGTTAGGGTGAAGTTGAGGATTAGGGTTAGTGTGAGGGTGAGGGTTAGGATGAGGGTTAGGTTTAGCAATTGGTTTAGGGTGAGGGCTAGTCTGAGGGTGAGGTTTAGTGTTAGGTTTAGGGTGAGATATAAGATTAGGGTTAGGGTGAAGGTGAAGTTTAGGGTTAGAGTTAGGGTTAAGCTGAGGCTGAGGGTGATGGTCAGGTTTTGGGTTGGTGTTAGAGTTAAGGTTAGGTTGAGGGTTAGGATGATGGTGAGGGTTAGTTTTAGGGTTAGGATTAGGATTAGGGTAAAGGTTAGGGTGAGTGTGAGGGTTAGGGTCAGGGTTAGGGTTAAGCTTAGGTTTAGGGTGAGGGTGAGGGTGAGGGTAAGGGTTAGGGGAAGTTTAGGATGAGCATTATGATAAGGATTAGGGTTAGAGTGAGGGCTAGGATGAGGGTGAGTTTTAGGGTTAGGCTTAGGGTGAGGTTTAGGGTTAGGTTTAGGGTTAGGGTGAGGCTGAGGGTGAGGGTTAGGGTTAGTTTTAGTGTTAGAGTTAGGGTTAGGGTGAGGGTGAGGTTTAGGCTTAGGTTTAGGATTAGGATTAGGGTAAGGGTTAGGTTGAGTGTGAGGTTTAGGGTTAGGGTTAGGGTTATGCTTAGGATTAAGCTGAGGGTGAGGTTGAGGGTGAAAGTTAGGGTTAGGGTGAGGGTAAGGGTTAGGGTTATGGTGAGCGTGAGGGTTAGGTTTAGGTTGAGGGTTAGGGTGAGGTTAAGCGTTAGAGTTAATGTGAGGGTTAGGGTTAGGGTATGGGTTAGACTTAGGGTTACCCTGAGGGAGAGGTTGAGCATGAGGGTTAGGTTTAGGGTGAGGTTCAGCGGTAGAGTTAGGTTAGGGTGAGGGCTAGGGTGAGGGTTAGGGTTAGCGCGAAGATTAGGTTTAGGGTTAGCGTGAGGGTGAGGGCTAGATGGAGGATTAGTGTTAGGGTTATTGTGAGGTTCAGGGTGAGGATGAGGGTTAGGTTTAGGGTGCGTGTGAGGATTAGGGTTAGAGTTAGTATTAGGGTGAAGGTAAGTGTTAGGGTGAGGGTGAGGGTTAGGGTGAGGGTTATGGTAAGGTTGAGGATTAGGGCTAGGGTTAGGGTTACTGTTAGGGTTAGGGCTACGGTTATGGTGAGGGTGAGGGTGAGGGTTAGGTTTAGGTTTAGGATGAAGTTTAGGTTTAGGTATAGGGTTAGAGTTCAGGTTAGGTTGAGGGTAAGGTTTATTGTTAGAATAAGGGTTAGTGTTAGTGTTAGGGTTAGGTTGAGGTTTAGGGTTAGGCTTAGGCTTAAGCTTAGGCTGAGCATGAGTTTGAGGGTTACGGTTAGGGTTAGGGTGAGGGTTAGGGTTAGGGTTAGGGTGAGGGTTAGGATGAGTTTTAGGGTTAGGATTAGGGTTAGGATTAGGGCTAGGGTGAGGGTGAGTGTGAGGGTTAGGTTTAGGGATAGGGATAGGATTAGGGTTAGGATTAGGGTTAGCGTGAGGGTGAGTGTGAGGGTTAGGGTTAGCGTGAGGTTTAGGCTTAGGGTTAGGGCTAGGGTGAGTATTCGGGTGAGGGTTAGGGTTAGGGATAGGGTTAGGTTTAGGATTAGGGTTAGGGTGAGTGTGAGTGTGAGAGGGTTAGGGTTAGGGTGAGGATTAGGGTTAGGGTTAGGGTGAGGGTTAAGTTTAGGGATTGGGCTAGTGTGAGTGTGAGGATGAGGATTAGGGTTAGTTTTAGGATTAGGCTTAAGTTTAGGTTTAGGTATAGGGTTATGGTTAGGGTTAGGGTTATTGTGAGAGTTACTGTTAGGATTATGGTTAAGCTTAGGGTTAGGCTGAGGGTTTGTGTGGGGTGAGGAATAGGGTTAGGGTTAAGTTTAGGGTTAGGTTTAGGGCTATTGTTAGTGTTATGGTTAGGGTTAAGTTTGTGGTGAGGGTGAGACTCAGAGTGAGGTTTATGGTTATACTAAGGGTTAGGGTTAAGGTTAGTGTTATTGTTAGGTTTAGGATTAGAGTTTCGGTGAGGGTAAGGATGATGGTGAGGGTGAGGGTTAGGATGAGGTTTAGGGTAAGGTTTAGGGTTAGGTTTAGGGTTAGGGTGAGGGTGAGGTTTAGGTTTAGGGTGTGGGTGAGTGTAACGCTTAGGATGAGGGTTAGGCTTAGGCTTATGGTTAGACTGAGGGTGAGATTGGGGGTGAGGATTAGGGTTAAGGTGATGGTTAGTGTTAGGGTTAGTGTTATTGTTAGGGTTAGGTTTAGAGTTAAGGTGAGGTTGAGGTTGCGGGTGAGAGTTAGGAGGAGGGTTAAGGTAGGGTTAGGCTTAGGATTAGAGTTAGGGTGAGGGTGAGTGTGTGTGTTAGGGTTAGTTTTAGGGTTAGGCTTATGGTTAGGCTGAGGGAGAGGTTGAGGGTGAGGGTTAGTGTGAGGGTGAGGGTTAGGGTTCGGGTTAAGTTTAGGGTTAGTGTGAGGCTTAGGGTAAGGGTTATAGTGAGGGTGAGGGGTAGGGTTAGGTTAGGGTTAGGTTTAGGGTTAGGGTGAGGGTGAGGGTGAGGATTAGGCTTATGGTGAGGGTTAGGATGAGGGTTAGTTTTAGGACTAGGGTTAGGGTGAGGGCTATTGTGAGGGTGAGGTTTAGGGTTAGGGTTAGGGTTAGGTTGAGGTTTAGGGTTAGGGTTAGGGTGAGTGTGAGGTTTAGGGTTAGAGTTAGGGTTAGGGTGAGGCTGAGGGTGTGGGTTAGGGTTAGTGTTAGTGTTAGATTTAGGGTTAGGGTGGGGGTGAGGGTTAGGCTAAGGGTTAGGATTAGGATTAGGGTAGGGGTTAGGGTGAGTCTGAGGGTTACTGTTAGCGTTAGGGTTAGGCTTAGGGTTAGGCTGAGGGTGATGGTGAGGGTGAGGGTTAGGATTAGGGTGAGGTTTAGGGTTAGGGTTAGGGTAATAGTTAGGGTTCGCCTTAAGTTTAGGGTTAGGGTGAGGTTTATGGTTAGGCTTACACTGAGCATGAGAATTAGGGTTAGGTTGACAGTTACGATTAGGGTTAGGGTTACTGTGGTGGTTAGGGTTAAGTATAGGGTGAGGGTTAGGATGAAGATTAGGGTTAGGATTAGGGTTAGAGTGAGGGCTAGTGTGAAGTTGAGTGTTCTGGTTAGTGTTAGGGTGAGGTTTAGGGTTAGGGTTAGGGTGAGGGTTAGGATGAGGGTTAGGGTTATGGTGACATGAAGGTTAGGGTCAGGGTTGGGGTTAGGGTTAGAATTAGTTTTAGGGTGAGGGTGAGTGCTAGGATTAGGGTTAGGGTTAGGGTTAGGGTTGGGTTTAGTCTTAGGATTAGTGTTATTGTTAGTGTTAGTGTTAGCGTTAAGGTAAGGGTGAGGGTGAGGGTGAGGTTGAGGGTTAGGGTTAGGGTGAGGTTTAGGGTTAGGTTTAGGATTAGGGTTAGGGTGAGGGTGAGGTTTAGGGTTAGATTTAGGGTTAGGGTGAGGGCTAGGGTGAGGGTTAGGGCTAGAGATAGGAGGTTGAGGGTAATGGTGAGGGTTAGCGTTAGGGTGAAGTTTAGGGTGAGGTTTAGGGTTAGGGTTAGGGTTATAGTTATGATTAGGGTTAGGGTGAGGGTGAGTGTGAGGGTTACAGTTATGGTTAGGCTTAGGCGTGGGGTTAGGGTGAGGGTGAGTGTGAGGGTTACAGTTAGGGTTAGGCTTAGGCTTGGGGTTAGGGTGAGGGTGAGTGTGGGGGTGAGGATTAGGTTTAGGGTGATGGTGAGGATTAGGGTTAGGGTGTTGCATAGGGTGAAGGTGAGGTGTAGGGTACGGCTTAGGCTTTGGCTTAGGGTTAGACTGAGTGTGAGGTAGAGGGTGAGGCTTAGGGTTAGCGTGATGGTTAGGTTTACGGTTAGGGTGAGGGTTAGAATGAGATTTAGTATTAGGGTGAGGGTGAGGCTTAGGCTTAGTCCGAGCATGAGGGTGAGGGTTAGGGTTAGGGTTAGGGTGAGGGTTAGGTTTAGGGTTATGGTGAGGGATACGATGAGGTTTAGGGTTAGGATTAGGGTTAGGGTTAGGGCTAGGGTGAGTGTTAGGGTGAGGGTTAGGGTTAGGGATAGAGTTAGGTTTAGGATTAGGGTTAGCTCGAGGGTGAGTTGGAGGGTTAGGGTTAGGGTTAGGATTAGGCTTAGGGTTAGGGTGAGGGTTAGGTTTAGTGTTTCGGTTAGGGTGAGGGTGACCCTCAGGATTTGGGTTAGGATGAGTTTTAGGTTTAGGGTTAGGGATAGAGTTAGGGTTAGGGTGAGGGTGAGATTTAGGGTTAGAGTTAGTGTTAGGGTTAGGGTTTGTGTTAGAGTGAGGGTGATGTTTTGGGTTAGGGTTAGGGTTAGGCTTAGGGATAAGTTTGCGGTGAGGGTGAGGCTGAGGATGAGTGTTATGGTTAGGGTTAGGATTAGTGTTATTGTTAGGGTTAGGGTTAGAGTTACAGTGAGGTTGAGGGTGAGGGTGAGGGTTAGGGTTAGTGTGTGGTTTAGGGTTAGGGTTAGTGTTAGTGTTAGGGTGAGGGTGAGGTTTAGGTTTAGAGTTAGGGTGAGGGTTAGGTTTAGAAATTGGGCTAGGGTGAGTGTGAGGATGAGGATTTGGGTTAGGTTTAGGGTTAGGTTTAGGTTTAGGTTTAGGGTTAGGGTTAGGCTTATGGTTATGGTGAGAGTTAATGTTTGGATTAGGGTTAGGCTTCGGGTTAGGCTGAGGTGAGGTTGGTGGTGAGGATAAGGGTTAGGTTTAGGGTTAGGTTTAGGGTTATTGTTAGTGTAATGGTTAGGGTTAAGTTGGTGGTGAGGGTGAGGCTGAGGGTGAAGGTTATGTTTATACTGAGCGTTAGGGTTAGGGTTACTGTTATTGTTAGGGTTACGGTTAGAGTTACGGTTAGGTTGTGGGTGAAGGTGAGCATGAGGGTTGGGGTGAGGTTTAGGGTGAGGTGTAGGGTTAGGTTTAGGTTTAGGGTGAGGGTGAGGTTTAGGTTTAGAGTTAGGGTTACGAGGCGGGTTAGGTTAAGGTTTAGGGTTAAGGTTAGTGTTAGGGTTAGGATGAGGGTGAGGGTTAGGATGAGGTTTAGGGCTAGGTTTAGGGTTAGATTTAGGGTTAGGTTGAGGGTGAGTGCAAGGGTTAGGGTGAGGGTTAGGCATAGACTTATGGTTAGGCTGAGGGTGAGGGTGGGGGTGAGGATTAGGGTTAGGGTGATGCTTTGGGTTAGGTAGGGTTAGTGTTATTGTTAGGGTTACGTTTAGAGTTACGGTGAGGGTGAGGGTACAGGTGAGGGTTAGGTTTAGGGTGAGGTTAAGGTTTGGGTTAGGTTTAGAGTTAGGTTTAGGGTGAGGGTGAGGTTTAGGGTTAGAATTAGGTTTCAGGTGAGGGTTAGGTTGAGGGTTAGGGTTAGTGTTAGTGTTAGGGTTAGGTTTACGGGGAGAGTTAGAGGGCGGGTTAAGGTTAGGGTTAGGGTTAGGATTAGAGTTACGTTGAGGGTGAGTGTGTGTGTTAGGGTTAGGTTTAGGGTTGGGCTTAAGGTTAGGCTGACGGTGAGGTTGAGGGTGAGGTTTAGGGTTAGGGTTCGGGTTAGGGTTCAGGTTAAGTTTAGGGTTAGGGTGAGGGTTAGGGTAAGGGTTAGGGTGAGGTTGAGGGTGAGGGTTAGGCTTATGGTGAGAGTTAGGATGAGAGTTAGTTTCAGGATTAGGGTTAGGGTGAGGGCTATTGTGAGGGTGAGGGTTAGGGTTAGGTTTAGGGTGAGGTTTAGTGTTAGGGTTAGGGTTAGTGTGAGGGTGAGTTTTAGGGTTAGACTTAGGGTTAAGGTGATACTTAGGGTGAGGTTTAGTATTAGGGTTAGGTTTAGGATTAGGGTAAGGTTTAAGATTAGTGTTAGTGTTAAGGTTAGGGTGAGGGTTAGGATTAAGGTTAGGGTGAGGGTGAGGTTTAGGGTTAGATTTAGGGTTAGTTGGAGGGTTAGGTCGAGGGTTAGGTTTAGGGTTAAGGTTAGGGTGAGTGTTAGGCTGAGGTTTAGGGTGAGGTTTAGGGTTAGGGTTAGGATTAGGGTTAGGTTGAGGGTGAGTGTGAGGGTTACGGTTAGGGTTAGGCTTAGGCTTAGGGTTAGGCTGAGGGTGAGGGTGGGTGTGAGGATTAGGGTTAGGGTGAGGGTTAAGATGAGGTTTATGGTTAGGATTAGGGTTAGGGTGAGGGCTAGGGTGAGGGTGAGGTTTAGGATAAGGTTTAGGCTTAGACTTAGGGTTAGGATGAGCATGAGGTTGAGTGTGAGGTTTAGGGTTAGGGTTAGGGTGAGGTTTACGGTTAGGGTTGGTTTTAGATTTACAGTTAGTGTGAGGGTGAGTTTTAGGGGTAGAGTTATGGTTAGGGTGAGGTTTAGGGTTAGGATGAGGTTTAGGGTTGGGTTGACGGTAAGGGTAAAGGTGAGACTTGGGCTGAGGGTTACTGTAAGGGTCAGGGTTAGGGTTAGGGTGAGGTTTAGGGTTAAGGTAAGGGTTAGGGTGAGGGTGAGCGTGAGGTTTAGGGTTAGTGTTAGGGTTTGGGTGAGGCTGAGGGTGAGGGTTAGGGTTAGGGTTAGTGTTAGGGTTAGGGATAGGGTTAGGGTGAGGGTTAGTGTGAGTGTGAGGGTGAGGTTTAGGGTTAGGATTAGGATTATGGATAGGGTTAGGGTGAGTGTGAGGGTTAGGGTTAGGGTTAGGGTTAGGCTGAGGTTGTGGGTGAGGGTGAGGTTAGGGTAAGTGTGAGGGTTAGGTTTAGGTTTAGGTTTAGGGTTAGGGTGAGCATGAGGTTTAGTGTTAGAGGTAGGGTTAAGGTGAGGTGAGTGTGAGGGTTAGGGTTCGGGTTAGGATTAGGATTAGGGTAAGGGTTAGGGTGAGCTTGAGGATTAGGGTTAGGCTTAGGCTTAGGCTTAAGGTTACACTGTGGATGAGGGTGAGGGTTATGGTTAGGGTGAGGATTAGGATGAGGGTAAGGGTTAGGGTGAAGTATATGGTTAGGCATAGTTTTAGGGTGAGGGTGAGGTTTAGGGTTAGAGTTAGGGTTAAGGTGAGGCTGAGGGTGAGGGTTAGGGTTAGGGATAGGATTAGGATTAGGGTAAGGGTTAGGGTGAGTGTGAAAGTTAGGGTTAGGGTTAGGGTTAGGCTTAGGTTTATGCTGATGATGAGGGGGAGGGTTAGGGTTATGGTTAGGGTGAGCTTTAGGGTTTGGGTTAGGGTTAGAGTTAGGTTAAGGGTGAGGGTGAGGTTTAGGTATAGACTTAGGGTTAGGGTGAGTGTTAGGTTGAGGGTTCGGGTTAGGGTTAGTGTTAGGGTTAGGCTTAGGGTAAGAGTTAGGGGGAGGGTTAGGGTTAGGGTTAGGGTTAGGTTTAGGGTTAGGCTGAGGGTGAGTTTGTGTGTTAGGGTTAGGTTTAGGGTTAGGGTTAGGGATAGGCTGAGGGTGAGGGTTAGGTTTAGGGTGAGGGTTAGGGTAAGGGTTAGGAGGAGGGTTAGGATGAGGGTTAGGGTTAGGATTAGGGTTAGTGTGAGGCCTAGGGTGAGCAGGAGGTTTAGGGTTAGGGTTAGGGTTAGAGTTAGGGTTAGGTTTAGGGTGAGAGTTTTATTTCGGGTTATGTTTAGGGTTAGTTGAGGGTTAGGGTAAGAGTTACAGTGAGGGTGAGGGTTAGGGTTAGGTTGAGGATTAGGGTTCGGATTAGGGTTAGGGTGAGGGTGAGGATGAGGGTTAGGGTAAGTGTTTGGGTGAAAGTTAGGATGAGGGGTAGGGTTAGGATTAGGGTTAGGGTGAGGGCTTGGGTGAGGGTGAGGTTTACGGTTAGGGTTAGGGTGAGGTTTAGGGTTAGGCTTAGTGTTAGAGTTAGGATAAGTGTGAGGCTGAGTTTGAGGGTTAGGTTTAGGGTTAGTGTAAGAGTTAGGGTTAGAGTGAGGGTTAGGGTGAGGGTGAGGGTTAGGCTTAGTGTTAGGATTAGGTTTAGGGTAAGGGTTAGGGTGAGGTTTAGGGTAAGGTTGAGGGTTAGGGTTAGTGTTAGGGTAAGGCTTAGGGTTAGGGTGAGGGTTAGGGTTCGGGTCAGGGTGAGTGTTAGGGTTAGGGTGAGCGTTAGGGTTAGGATTAGGCTTAGAGTGAGGGTGAGTGTTAGCATTAGGGTTAGGGTTAGGGTTAGTTTTAAGGTTAGGATTAGTATTATTGTTAGGGTTAGGGTTAGCTTTATGGTAAGGGTGGGGGTGAGGGTTAGGGTTAGGGTGAGGTTTAGGGTGCCGGTTAGGATTAGGGTTAAGGTGAGGGTGAGCTTTGGGGTTAGATTTAGGGTTAGTTGGAGGGTTAGGTCTAAGGTCAGTTTTAGGGTTAATGTTAGGGTTAAAGTTAGGGTGAGTGCTAGGTTGAGGTTTAGGGTGAGGATTAGGGTTAGGGTGAGGGGTTAGGCTGAGGTGAGGGTCGTGGTGAGGATTAGGGTTAGGGTGATGGTTAGGGTTAGGGTTAGTGTGAGGGTTAGGATGAGGGTTAGGGTTAGGATTAGTGTTAGGGTGAGGACTAGGTTGAGGGTGAGGGTTACGATAAGGGTTAGGCTTAGACATTGAGGTTGAGGGTGAGGTTTAGGGTTAAGGTTAGGGTGAGGTTTAGGGGTAGAGTAAGGGTTAGGGTGAGGGTTAGTGTTAGGGTGAAGGTTAGGGTTGAGGTGATGGTAAGGGTAAAGGTGAGGGTTAGGCTGAGGGTGAGGATTACTGTAAGGGTGAGGGATTAGGGTTATGGTGAGGTTTAAGGTTAAGGTTAGGGTGAGGGTGAGGTTTACATTGAGGATTAGTGTTAGGGTTAGTGTGAGGTTTAGGGTGAGGATGAGTGTTAGGGTTAGGGTGAGGGCTGGGGTGAGGATGAGGTTTAGGGTTAGTGTTAGGGTGAGATTTAGGGTTAGGGTGATGGTGACTGTGAGTGTGAGGTTTAGATTTAGGGTTAGGTTTAGTGTTAGGGTGAAGGTAAGTGTTAGGGTGAGGGTTAGGGTTAGGGTGAGGGTTATGGTTAGGGTCAGGGTGAGGGTTAGTGTTAGGATTTTTGTTAGGGTTCGGTTAGTGTTGCGGTTACTGTGAGCGTGAGGGTGAGAGTTAGTTTTAGGGTAGGATGACGTTTAGGGATAGGGTTAGGGTTAGGGTCAGGGTGAGGTTTAGGGGTAGATTTAGGTTTAGGGTGAGGCTGAGCATGATGGTTAGGGTTAGGATTAATGTTAGGGTTAAGGTGAGGGTTAGGGTGAGGGTGAAGGTTAGGGTTAGTGTTAGGTTTAGGGTTAGGGTTAGGTTGAGGGTGAGGGTGAGGGTGAGGGTGAGGTTTAGGATTAGGTTTTGGTTTATGATGAGGGTCAGGATGAGGGTAGGGTTTAGGATTAGGGTTAGGGTGAGGGCTAGGGTGAGGGTGAGGTTTAGGGTTAGGGTTAGGGTGAGGTTTAGGGTTAGGCTTAATGTTAGGGTGAGGGTGAGGGTGAGGTTTAGGATTAGAGTTAGGGTTAAGGTGAGGCTGAGTGTTAGGGTTAGTGTAGGATTAGGATTAGGATTAGGGTAAGGGTTAGGGTGAGTGTGAGAGTTAGGGTTAGTGTTAGGGTTCGGCTTAGGGTTAAACTGAAGGTGAGGTTGAGGGTGACGGTTAGGGTTAGTATTTGGATTAGTGTGAGGGTGATTGAGTGTGTTAGGGTTAGGTTTAGCGTTAGGCTTAGGGTTAGGCTGAGGGTGAGTTTGTGGGTGAGGGTTATTTTTAGGGTGAGGGTTGGAGTAAGTTTTAGGGGGAGGGTTAGGATGAGGGTTAGGATTAGGATGAGTGTGAGGCTGAGGGTGAGGATTAGGGTTAGGGTGATGGATAGGTTTAGGTGTAGGGTGAGTTTTAGGATCAGGGTTAGCGTTAGGGTGAGGATTAGGGTGAGTGTGACGGTAAGAGTAAAGGTGAGGGTTAGGCTGAGGGTGAGTGTTCCACTAAGGGTGAGGGTTACATTTAGGGTGAGGGTTAGGGTAAGGGTTAGGGTGAGGTTTATGTTGAGGGTGAGGGTTAGATTGAGGATTAGGGTTAGTATGAGGTTTAGGGTGAGGGTTACGGTTAGTGTTAGGGTGAAGGTTAGGGTTAGAATTAGGGTTAGGGTTAGGGTTAGGGTGAGGGTGAGGTTTAGGATTAGAGTTAGTGTTAGGGCGAGGTTTAGGTTAAGGTTGAGAGTTAGGGTTACTGTGAGGGTTAGTATTAGTGTTAGGGTTAGGGTAAGGCTGAGGGTAAGTGTTAGGGTGAGGGTTAGGGTTAGGGTGAGTGTTAAGGTTAGTGTGAGGGTTATGGTTAGGTTTAGGATTATTGTTAGGTTTAGGGTTAGGTTTACAGTGAGAGTGAGGGTGAGGGTTAGAGTTAGGGTGAGGTTGAGGTTTAGGGTTAAGGTTTGAGTTAGGGTTAGTTTGAGGGTGAGGTTTAGGGTTAGGTTTAGGTTTAGGGGGAGGGCTAGGGTGAGGGGAAGATTTAGGGTTAGGGTTAGGGTGAAGTTTAGGGTTAGTATTAGGGTGAGTGTCCGGGTGAGTTTTAGGTTTAGGGTTAGAGATAGGGTTAGGGTGAAGGTTAGGGTAAGGGTTAGTGTTAGGATTAGGGTTAGGGTGAGATTTAGGGTGAGGTTGTGTGTTAGGGTTAGGGTTAGGATTAGGATTAGGGTTAGGGAGACAGTGAATGTGAGGGTTATGGTTAGGGTTAGGGTTAGGCTTTGGGATAGGCTGAGGGTGAGGTTGAGGATGAGGGTGAGGGTGAGGGTTAGGGTGAGGGTTAGGGTTAGGGTTAGGGTGATAGTTAGGTATCGGGTTAAGTTTAGGGTTAGGGTGAGATTTAGGTTGAGCGTGTCGGTAAGTTTAAAGGCGAGAGTTAGGCTGAGTATGAGGGTTACGGTAATGGTGAGGGTTAGGGTTAGTGTGAGGTTTAGGGTAAGGGTTAGGGTTAGAGTTAGGGTGAGGGTAAGGGTTAGATTGAGGACTAGGGTTAGGGTTAGTGTGAGGTTTAAGGTGAGGATGAGGGTTAGGGTTAGGGTGAGGTTTAGGGTTAGATTTAGGGTTAGGGTGAGGGTTAGGTTTAGGGTTAGGGTTTGGGTGAGGGTGATGGTTAGAATTAGGGTGAGGGTTAGGGTTAGTGTGAGGTTTAGTGTTTGGGTTAGTGTTAGGGTGAGGGTAAGTGTTATTGTGAGGGTTAGGTTTAGGGTGAGGTTTAGGTTTAGGGTTACGCTGAGGGTGAGAGTGAGGGTGAGGGTCAGGAATAAGGTAAGGGTTAGGGTGAGATTTAGGGTTAGGTTAGGGTTAGAGTTAGGGTTAGGGTGAAGTTGAGGTTTAGGGTTACAGTTAGGGTTAGGTTGATGGTGAGGGTGTGGTTTAGGGTTAGGTTTAGGGTTAAGGTTAGGGTTAGGGTGAGCTTTAGTGTGAGGGTTAGGGTTGGGTTTAGGATTAGGGTTAGGGTGAGTGTTTGTGTGAGGGTTAGGGTTAGGGCTAGGTCTAGGTTTAGGGTTAGGCTGAGGGAGAGGGTGAGGGTGAGAGTTAGGGTTACGGTTAGAATTAGCCTTAAGGAGAGGTTTATGTTTAAGGTTAAGGTTAGGGTTTTGGTAAGGGTGAGGTTTCGAGGTAGCATGATGGTTAGGGTGAGAAGTAGGATTAGGGTTAGGTTGAGGGTTAGGGTGAGTGTTAGGTTGAGGGTTTGGGTTTGGGTTAAGGTTAGGATGAGCATGAGGTTTAGGGTGAGGTTTAGGTTAGGCTTAGTTTTAGGATTAGGGTGAGGTTAAGCATTAGGGTGAGGATTAGGTTTAGGGTTAGGATGAGGGTTAAGATGAGGTTTAGGGTTAAAGTGAGGGTGAGGGTTAGGGTTAAGGTGAGGGTTCATGTTAGGATTAGGATTAGAGTGAGGGTGATGTTTAGGATTAATGTTAGGGTTATTGTAAGTGTTATGGTTAGGGATACATTTGCAGTGAGGGTGAGGTAGAGGGTGAAGTTTAGGGTTAGGGTTAGGGTTAGTTTTAGGTTTAGGATTAGTGTTAATGTTAGGGTTAGGTTTAGAGTTATGGTTTGGGTGAGGGTGAGGGTGAGGGTTAGGGTTAGGGTTATGGTGAGTTTTAGGGTTAGGGTTAGGATTAGGGATTGGGTGAGTGTGAGGTTTAGGGTTAGAGTTAGGATGAGGGGGAGGGGGAGTTGTAGGTTTAGGGTTAGCGTTAATGTGAGGTTTAGGGTTAGGGTTAGGGTTAGGGTGAGGGTGAGGGTTAGGTTAAGGGTTAGGGTTTGGGTTAGGGTAGGTTAAATTTTAGGGTGAGGTTTAGGGTTAGGTTAGGATGAGGGTTAAGATGAGGGTTAGGGTTTCAGTGAGGGTGAAGGTTAAGTTTCGGGTGAGAGTTAGGGTTAGGATTAGGATTCGGGTGAGTGGGATGGTTAGGATTAGGGTTAGGGTTATTGTAAGTGTTATGGTTAGGGTTACATTTGCAGATAGAGTGAGGCTGAGGATGAAGGTTAGGGTTAGGGTTAGTTTTAGGGTTAACATTAGTGTTAATATTAGGTTTAGGGTTACACTTGCAGTTTGGGTGAGGGTGAGGGTGAGGGTGAGGGTTAGGGTTAGGTTTAGGTTGAGGGTGAAGGTTATGGTGAGGGTTAGAGTTAGGGTTAGTCTTACGGTTAGCGTTAGGGTTAGGGTGAGGTTTAGGTTAAGGTTAAGCGTTAGGATTAGGGTTAGGGTTAGGATTAGGGTTAGTGTGAGGGTGAGTGTAGGGTTAGGGTTAAGATTAGGCTTGGGCTTAGGGTTAGGCTGAAGGTGAGTGTGGGGGTGAGAATCAGGCTTAGGGTGATGGTTAGCCATATGGTGAGTGTGAGGGTTAGGATGAGGGTTAGGGTTAGGATACGGGTTAGGGTGAGGTCTAGTGTGAGGGTGAGGGATAGGGTTAGGGTTAGGCTTAGGCATAGGCTTTAGGCTGATGGTGATGGTGAGTGTGAGTGTTAGAGTTATAGTGATGGATAGGGTTAGATTTAGGGTGAGTGTTAGGATGAGGGTTCGGGTTAGGGTGAGGGTCAGTATGAGCATTGGGGTGATGGTAACGTTTAGGGTTAGGTTGAGGGTGAGGGTTAGGGTAAGGGTGAGGATTAGGGTTAGGGTGAGGTTTAGGGTAAGTGTTAGGGTTAGGGTTAGATTGAGGATTAGGGTTAGGGTTAGTGTGAGGTTTAGGGTGAGCATGAGGGTTAGGGTGAGAATTAGGGTTAGGGTGAGGGCTAGCTTGAGGGTGAAGGTTAGGGTTAGGGTTAAGTTTAGGGTGAGGGTTAGGGTGACGGGTAGGGTTAGGTTTAGGTTGAGGGTTAGGTTCAGTGTGAGGGTTACGGTTAGGGTGACGGTTTGGGTGAGGGTGAGGTTTAGGCTTAGGAAAAGTGATAGGGTTAGTGTTACACTGAGGGTGAGGGTGAGTGTGAGGGTGAAGGTTAGGGTTAGGGTGAGGGCTAGGGTGAGGGTTAGGGTAAGGGTGAGGGTTAGGGTGAGGGTGATGGTAAGGGTAAAGGTGAGGGTTAGGCTGAGGGTGATTATTAAGATAGGGGTGAGGGTTAGTGTTAGGATGAGGGTTAGGTTAAGGGTTCGGGTTAGGTTTAGGTTGAGGGTTAGATTGAGGATTAGGGTTAGGGTTAGTTTGAGGTTTATGGTGAGGATGAGGGTAAGGGTTAGGTTGAGGGTTAGGGTTAGAATGAGGGTTAGGGTGAGGGCTAGGGTGAGGGTGAGGTTTAGGGTTAGGGTTATTGTTAGGGTGAGTTTTAGGGTTAGGGTGAGGGCTATGGTTAGTGTGAGAGTTAGTGTTAGAGTTAGGGTTAGTGTTAGGCTGTGGGTAAGTGTTAGGGTGAGGGTTAGGGTTAGGATGAGGGTTAGGGTTAGGGTTAGGGTGAGGTTGCAGGTGAGAGTGAGGGTTAGGGTGAGGATTAGGGTGAGTTTTAGGTTTAAGGTGAGGGTTAGGGTTAGGGTTAGCAAGTGGGTGATGATGAGGGTGAGAGTTAAGGTTAGAGTTACGGTGAGGTTTCGGATAAGTGTGACGTTTAGGGTGAGGATGAAGTTAAGGGTTAGGGTGAGGGTTAGGTTTAGGGTTACGGTGAGGGGCAGGTTTAGTGTGAGTGGTAGGGTTAGGTTTAGGCTGAGGGTAAGGGTTAGGATGAGGGTTAGGGTGTGTTTGAGTGTTAGGGTTAGGGTAAGTGTTAGGGTGAAAGTAAGGCTTAGGGAGAGCATTAGGGTGAGAGACATTTTCAGGGTTAGAGTTAGGGGTATGTTGAGGGTTAAGTTGCGTGTTAGGGTTTGGGTTAAGGTTAGGGTGAGGGTGAGGGTGAGGCTTAGGGTTAGGATTAGGTTGAGGGTGAGTTTTAGGTGGAGGGTGAGGGTGAGGGTTCGTTTGAGGGTTTGGGTTAGGTTTAGGTTGAGGTTGAGGGTGAGGCTGAGGGTTAGGGTGAGGGTTAGGGTTAGGATTAGGGCTAGGGTGAGGGTGAGGGTGAGGGTTATATTTAGGATTAGGGTTAGGTTGACGATGAGGGTGATAGTTAGGGTTAGAGTTAGGGTTAGGGTTTTTGTTATGGTTAGGGTTAGGGTGAGGTTGAGGATGAGGGTGAGATTTAAGAATGGGGTTAGGTTTAGTGTGAGGGTGAGGGTGAGGGTTAGGTTTAGGAATAGGGTTAGGGTTAGGGTTAGTCTGAGGGTGAGGGTGAGGTTGAGGATGAGGGGTACGGTTAGGTTTAGGGTTAGGTTTAGGATGAGGGTTAGGGTTAGTATGAGGGTTAGGTTTAGGGTTAAGGTGAGGTTAAGGGTTAGGTTGAGGGTCAGGGTGAGGGTGAGGGTTAAGGTTAGGTTTAGGCTGAATGTTAGGGTGAGGGTAAGGGTTAGGGTGAGGGTTAGGGTTAGGGTTAGGGTTAGTGTCAGGATTAGGGTTAGGGTGGAGGTTAGGGTTAGGGTGAGTGTTAGCGTTAGGGGTAGGGTTAGGTTGTGAGTAAGGGTGAGGGTGAGTGTTAGGATTTGTGTTCGGGTTAGGGTTAGGCTGGGGTGAGGTTGAGGGTGTGGGGTAGTGTGAAGCTTTAGATTAGGGTTAGGGTGAGGTTTAGGGCAAAGGTAAGTGTTAGGGTGAGGGTTAGGATTAGGGTGAGTTTTAGGGTGAGGTTGAGGGTTAGGGTTAGGTTTAGGGTTATGGTGAGGGCTAGGGTGCTAGTGAGAGTTAGGGTTAGCTTTAGGCTTATGGTGAGGTTTATGATTAAGGTGAGCGTTAGGTTTAGTGTGAGGATTAGTGTTAGGGTTAAGGGGTTAAGGTGAGTGTTAGGGTGAGCGTAAGGTTTATGGTGAGCTTTAGGGTTAGGGGGAGGGTTAGGGTAGGTTAGGGTTAGTGTCAGGATTAGGGTTAGGGTGGAGGTTAGGGATAGGGTGAGGGTTAGGGTGAGGGATAGGGTTAGGTGTAGGATTAGGTTTAGAGTGCAGGTGAGGTTTAGTGTTAGGATTAGAGTTAGGTTTAGGCTGAGGGTTTCGGCGAGGGTGAGGGTTAGGGTAAGGGTGAGGGTGAGGCTTAGGGTTAGGGTGATTATTAGGGTTAGGGTCATGTTTAGGGTGAGGGTGTGGGTTAGGTGGAGGGTGAGGTTGAGGGTTCGGTTGAAGGATTGAGTTACGTTTAGGGTGAGAGTGAGGGTGATGGTGAGGGTTAGAGTTAGGGATAGGGTTAGGCTTAGGGTTAGGGTGAGGGTGAGGGAGAGGGTTAGGTTTCGGATTAGGAATAGGGTTAGGGTTAAGCTTAGGGTGAGGGTGAGGGTGAGGGTTAGAGTGAGGTTAGGGTTATGGTTAGGGTTATTGTTAGGGTTAGGTTTAGGGTGAGGTTGAGGATGAAGGTGAGGGTGAGGGTTAAGATTAGGGTTAGGTTTAGGGGGAGGGGGAGGGTGACGGTTAAGGTTAGGATTAGTGTTAGGGTTAGGGTGAGGGTGAAGGTGAGGGTGAAGGTGAGGATGAGGGGTACGGTTAGGTTTAGGGTTTGGGTTAGGATGAGGGTTAGGGTTAGTGTGAGGGTTAGGTTTAGGGTTAGGGTGAGCATAAGGGTTAGGTTGAGGGTTAGGGTGAGGGTTAAGGTTAAGGTTATTGTTAGAGTCAGGATTAGGGTTAGGGTGGAGTTTAGGGTTAGGGTGAGTGTTAGCGTTGGGTTAGGGTTAGGTTGAGAGTGAGGGTGAGGGTTAGTGTTAGGGTTAGTGTTAGGTTGAGGGTAAGGGTTAGGGTTAGGGTGAAGGTGAGGTTTAGGTTTAGCGTTTGCGTTATAGTGAGGGTAAGGTTGAGGGTTAGGGTTTGGGTTAGTGTTAAGTTGAGGGTGAGGGTTAGGGTGAGGTTTAGGGTTAGGGTTAGTGATAGGGTGAGAGTTAGGGTGACAATAAGGTTTAGAGTGAGTGTTAGGGTTAGGGTGAGGTTGAGGGTGAGGTTGAGTGTTAGGGTTAGGGTGAGGTTAGGGTGACAGTAAGGGTAAGGGTGATGGTGAGGATTAGAGTGAGGGTGAGCATTACTGTAAGGGTGAGGATTGGGTGCGGGTGAGGGTTCCGGTGAGGGTTAGGGTTAGGATTAGGCCGAGGGTGAGGGCAAGGGTAAGGGTGAGGGTGAGGGTGAGGTTGAGGTTTAGCGTTAGGGTTACTGTTACAGTTAGGGTGAGGGCTAGAGTGAGGGGTAGGGATAGAGTTCGATTGATGGTTAGGTTTAGTAAGAGCATTAGGATTACAGTTAGGGTTAGGATTAGTGTGAGGGTAAGGGTTAGGGTGATGGTTAGGGTGAGAGTGAGGGTTAGGGTTACCGTGAGTGTTACGGTGAGGGTTAGGGTGAGGGTTAGGGTTAGGGTTAGTGTTAGGGTGAGGGTTCGGGTTAGGGTGAGGGTCAGTATGAGCATTGGGGTGATAGTAACGTTTAGGGTTAGGTTGAGGGTGAGGGTAAGGGTAAGGGTGAGGATTAGGGTTAGGGTGAGGTTTAGGGTAAGGGTTAGGGTTAGGGTTAGATTGAGAATTAGGGTTAGGGTTAGTGTGAGGTTTAGGGTTAGGTTGAGGGTGAGGGTTAGGGTTAGGGTAAGAATTAGGGTTAGGGTGAGGGCTGGCGTGAGGGTGAAGGTTAGGGTTAGGGTTAAGTTTGGGGTGAGGTTTAGGGTGAGGGGTAGGGTTAGGTTTAGGTTGAGGGTTAGGTTCAGTGTGAGGGTTACGGTTAGGGTGACGGTTTGGGTGAGGGTGATGTTTAGGGTTAGGAAAAGTGATAGGGTTAGTGTTACACTGAGGGTGAGGGTGAGTGTGAGGGTGAAGGTTAGGGTTAGGGTGAGGGCTAGGGTGAGGGTTAGGGTAAGGGTGAGGGTTAGGGTGAGGGTAATGGTAAGGGTAAAGGTGAGGGTTAGGCTGAGGGTGATTGTTAAGATAAGGGTGAGGGTTAGTGTTAGGGTGAGGGTTAGGTTAAGGGTTCGGGTTAGGTTTAGGTTGAGGGTTAGATTGAGGATTAGGGTTAGGGTTAGTTTGAGGTTTATGGTGAGGATGAGGGTAAGGGTTAGGTTGAGGGTTAGGGTTAGAATGAGGGTTAGGGTGAGGGCTAGGGTGAGGGTGAGGTTTAGGGTTAGGGTTATTGTTAGGGTGAGGTTTAGGGTTAGGGTGAGGGCTATGGTTAGTGTGAGGGTTAGTGTTAGAGTTAGGGTTAGTGTTAGGCTGTGGGTAAGTGTTAGGGTGAGGGTTAGGGTTAGGTTGAGGGTTAGGGTGAGGTTGCGGGTGAGAGTGAGGGTTAGGGTGAGGATTAGGGTGAGTTTTAGGGTTAAGGTGAGGGTTAGGGTTAGGGTTAGCGTGTGGGTGATGATGAGGGTGAGAGTTAAAGTTAGAGTTACGGTGAGGTTTCGGATAAGTGTGACGTTTAGGGAGAGGATGAAGTTAAGGGTTAGGGTGAGGGTTAGGGTGAGGGTGAGGGATAGGGTTAGGTTTGGTTTAGGGTGATGTTTAAGGTTAGGGTTTTGCTTAGGGTTAGGGTTAGGGTGAGGGTGTGGGTGAGAGTGAGGGTTAGCATGAGGGTTAGGGTGAGGGTTAGAGTTAAGGTTAAGGTGAGGGTTAGGGTAAGGGTTAGGGTTACGGTTAGGGTGAGGGTTAGGTTTAGTGTGAGAGTTAGGGTTAGGTTTAGGGTTAGGGGTAGGGGTAGGGTTAGGGTTAGGGTTAGGGTTAGGGTTAGGGAGAGCGTTAGGGTGAGGGACAGTTTCAGGGTTAGGGTTAGGGGTATGGTGAGGGTTAGGTTGAGGGTTAGTGTTTTGGTTAAATTTAGTGTGAGGGTTAGGGTGAGGATGAGGATCAGGGTAAGGCTGAGTGTGAGGGTGAAGATTAGGGTGAGGTTTAGGGTTAGTGTTAGGGTGAGGGGCAGGTTTAGTGTGAGTGTTAGGGTTAGGTTTAGGCTGAGGGTAAGGGTTAGGATGAGGTTTAGGGTGTGTTTGAGTGTTAGGGTTAGGGTAAGTGTTAGGGTGAAGGTAAGGCTTAGGGAGAGCATTAGGGTGAGGGACATTTTCAGGGTTAGAGTTAGGGGTATGTTGAGGGTTAAGTTGCGTGTTAGGGTTTGGGTTAAGGTTAGGGTGAGGGTGAGGGTGAGGCTTAGGGTTAGGATTAGGTTGAGGGTGAGTGTTAGGTGGAGGGTGAGGGTGAGGGTTCGTTTGAGGGTTTGGGTTAGGTTTAGGTTGAGGTTGAGGGTGAGGCTGAGGGTTAGGGTGAGGGTTAGGGTTAGGATTAGGGTTATGGTAAGGGTGAGGGGAGGGTTAACTTTAGGATTAGGTTTAGGTTGACGATGAGGGTGATCCTTAGGGTTAGGGTTAGGGTTAGGGTTTTTGTTATGGTTAGGGTTAGGGTGAGGTTAAGGATGACGGTGAGGTTTAAGATTGGGGTTAGGCTGAGGGTGCGGGTGAGGGTTAGGGTTAGGGTGGAGGTTAGGGTTAGGGTGAGGGATAGTGTTTGAATTAGTGTATTGGTGAGGGTGAGGGTTAAGGTGAGGTTTAGGGTTAGGGTTAGGGATATTGTGAGGGCTAGGGTGAGGGTGAGGGTTAAGATGAAGGTGAGGGTGAGGGTTTTGTTTAGGTAAGGGTTATGGTTAAGGTGAGGATTAGGTGAGGGTGAGGGTTAGGGTGAAGGTTACCTTTAGGATGAGGTTTAGGGTTAGGGTTAGGGTGAGTGTTAGGGTTAGGGTGATGTGTAGGGTGATGTTGAGGGTGAGGGTGTGGAAGAGAGTTAGTGTTAGTGTGAGGGTTAGCCTGACAGTGAGAGTTAGGGTGAGGGTGAGGATTATGGTTACGTTTAGGGTGAAAGTTAGGTTTAGGGTTAGGGTTAGAGATAAGGTGAGGGGTAGGTTGAGGGGTAGGTTTTGGGTTAGTGTTAGGGTTAGGGTTAGGGTGAGGATAAGGTAAGTGTGAAGGTTAGGGTTAGGGTGAGGGTTAGGGTTAGTGTGAGTGTTAGGGTTAGGGTTAGGGTTTGGGTAAGGGTTAGGATGAGGTTTGAGGTGAGGGTGAGGGTTAGGGTTAGGGTGAGAGTAAGGGTTGGGGTGAGGGTTAGGGTGAGGATGAGGTTTAGGCTTAGGGTTAGGGTTAAGGTGAGGGTTAGTTTGAGTGCTAGGGTTTAGGTTAGGGTTAGGGTGAGGGTGAGGGTCAGGGTGAGGTTTTGGGTTATGGTTAGGGTTAGGGTGAGGCTTAGAGTCAGGGTATGGTTTAGGGTGAGGTTTAGGGTTAGGGTGAGGAGTAGGGTTAGGGTTAGGGTGAGGGCTATGTTGAGGGTGAGTTTTAGGGTGAGGGTTATGGTGAGGGTGAGGGTTTGTGTTAGGTAAGGATTATGGTTAGGTTTAGGGTTAGGGTGAGGGTTAGGTTTAGGGTGAGTGTTAGCTTGAGGGGTACGGTTAGGGTTAGGGTGAGGATTAGGGTTAGTGTGAGGGTAAGGGTGATGGTGAGGATTAGAGTGAGGGTGAGGGTTACTGTAAGGGTGAGGATTGGGTGAGGATGAGGGTTAGGGTGAGGGTCAGGGTTACGATTAGGCCGAGGGTGAGCTCAAGGTTTAGGGTTAGGGTTAGGGTTAGGGTGAGGTTTAGCGTTAGGGTTAGTGTTACAGTTAGGGTTAGGGCTAGAGTGAGGGGTACCGATAGATTTCAATTGATGGTTAGGTTTAGTAAGAACATTAGGGTTAGAGTTAGGGTTAGGATTAGTGTGAGGGTAAGGGTTAAGGTGAGGGTTAGGGTGAGAGTGAGGTTTAGGGTTACCGTGAGTGTTACGGTGAGGGTTAGTGTTAGGGTGAGGGTTAGGGTTAGGGTTAGTGTTAGGGTGAGGGTTAAGGTTAGGCTAAGGGTTAGGGTGAGGGTTATGGTTAGGGTGAGGTTTAGGGTGAGGTTGAGTGTTAGGGTTAGTGTTAGGGTTGCGGTGAGGGCTAGGGTGAGAGTGAGAGTTAGGGTTAGAGTTAGGGTTAGGGTGAGGGTTAGGGTAAGGGTGACATTTAGGTTTAGTGTGAGGGTTAGTGTTAGGGTTAGGGTGAGTGTTAGGGTGAGGGTAAGGATTAGGGTGAGGGTTAGGGTCAGGGTGAGGTTTAGGTTTAGGATTAGGGTTAGTGTCAGGGTTAGGGTTACAGTGGAGGTTAGGTTTCGGGTGAGAGTTAGGGTTAGGGGTAGGGTTAGGTTTAGAGTGAGGGTGAGGTTTAAGGTTAGGATTGGAGTTAGGGTCAGCCTGAGGGTTAGGATTAGGCATAGGGTGAGGATCAGGTTTATGGTTAGGGTTAGGGTGAAGTTGAGGGTGAGGGTGAGTGTTAGGGTTAGGATTAGGGTTAGGGTGAGGGTTAGTGTGAGGGTGAGTATAAGGTTAGCATTAGGGTTAGTGTGAGGGTGAGGGTTAGGATTAGGTTTATGGTGAGAGCTAGGATGAGGGTGAGGGTTAGGGTAGGGATAGAGTGAGGATTAGGATTAGGGTTAGGGTTAGGGTTAGGGTGAGGGTTAGGGTGAGGGTGAGGGTTATGGTTTGCATTAGGGTTAGGGTTAGTATTAGGCTGAGGGTTAGGGTTAGGTTTAGGTTTAGGTTGAGGGTGAGGGTGAGGTTTAGCCTTACAGTTAGGTTGAGGGTTAAGTTTAGGATGAGGGTTAGGGTTAGTGTTAGGTTCAGGGTGAAGGTGAGGGTTAGGTTTAGGGTAAGGTTTAGGTTTAGGGTGATGGTTAGGTTAGTGTGAGTGTTAGTGTTGGGGTTAGGGTTAGTGTTAGGTTGAGGGTAAGTGTTAGTGTGCGGTTAAGGATTAGGGTGATGTTTAGGGTTAGGGTTAAGTTTAGGATTAGGGTGAGGGTGATGTTTAGGATTAGAGTTAAGGTTAGGGTGAGGGTTAGGGTAAGTTTTAGTGTTAGGGTTTGGGTTATGGTGAGGTTTAGGGTGGGGGTGAGGGTTAGGGTTAGGGTTAGGATTAGGATGAGGGTTAAGGTGAGGGTGAGTGTGAGGGTTAGATTTAGGGTTAGGATTAGACTTAGGGTGAGGGTGAGGGTGAGGGTTAGGGTGAGGTTTAGGCTTAGGCTTAGGGATAGAGTATGGGCTAGGGTGAGGGTGAGGATTTGGGTTAGGGTTAGGGTATGGGTTAGGGTGAGGGTTAGGGTTAGGGTTATTGTTGGGGTTAGGGTTGGGGTTAGTTATAGGCTTAGTGTTAGGTGGAGGGTGAGGGTGAGGGTGAGGGTTAGGGTTAGTGTGAGGGTTAGGGTAAGGGTTAGGGTTAGGGTTAGCATGAGGTTAAGGGTTAGGTTGAGATTTAGGGTGAGGGTGAGGTTTAGGGTTAGGCTAATGGTGAGGGCTAGGGTGAGGTTTAGGGTTAGGTTTAGGGTGAGGTTTAGGGTGTGCTTTAGGGTTAGGTTTAGGGTGAGCGTTTGGGTAAGGGCAAGTGTTCGGGTGAGGGTTAGGATGAGGATGAGTGTTAGGTTTACAGTTAGGGGTAGGGTGAGGGTTAGAGTTAGGGTTTAGGGTTAGTGTGAGGGTTTTGTTTAGTGTTAGGGTTACGGTTATGGTGAGGTTTAGGGTGGGGTTGAGGTTTAGGGTTAGGATTAGGATTAGGGTTAAGGTGAGGGTGAGTGGGAGGGTTTGGGTTAGGGTTAAAGTTAGGGTTAGACTTAGGATTAGACTTAGGGTGAGGGTGAGGGTGAAGGCAAGGGTTAGGTTTAGGGTGAGGTTTAGGGTTAGGGTTAGAGTGAGGGTTAGGGTGAGGGTGAGGGTGAGGGTTAGGGTGAGGGTGAGGGTGAGGGTTAGGGTGTTGATGACGGTTAGTGTTAGGGTGAGGTTTAAGGTGACGGTGAAGGATAGGGTTAGGGTGGTGGTTAGAGTTAGTGTGAGTATTAGGTTCAGGGTTAGGGTTAAGGTTATGGTGAGGGTAAGGGTTAGGTTAGGTTTAGAGTGAGGGTGAGGGTTAGGGTTAGGGTTAGGGTTACGGTGAGGTATAGGGTTTGGGTAAGGGTTAGGGTTAGGGTGAGGTTGAGTGTTAGATTTACGGTTTGGATGAGGTTTAGGGTTAGGGTGAGGGTTAGGGATAGGGTTAGGGTTAGGGTGAGGGTTATTGTTAGGGTTCGGGTTTGAGTTAGGGTGAGTATGAGGGTGAGGATTAGTGTTAGGATTATGGTAAAGGTTAGTGTTAGGCAGAGGTTGAGGGTGAGGGTGAGGGTTAGGTTTAGGGTTAGGGTTAGGGTGAGTGGTAGGGTTAGGGTTAGGGTGAGGGTTAGGGTTAGGATTCGGGTTAGGGTTAGGTTGAGGGTGAGGGTGGGGTTAGGGTTAGGGTGAGGGTGAAGGTGAGTGTTAGGGTTAGGGTTAGGTTTAGGATTAGGGTTAGGTTTAGGGTAAGGGTAAGGGTTAGGGTGAGGGTTAGGTTTAGGGTGAGGGTGAGGGTTAGGTTTAGGGTTAGGGTTAGGGTGAGGGTGAGGGTTACGTTTATGGTTAGTGTTAAGGTGTGGACTATGGTGAGGGAGAGGATTAGGGTGAGGGTTAGGGTTAGGGTTAGGGTTAGGGTCAGGGGTAGGTTGAGGGTTAGGATTAGGGTAAGGACTATGGTTAGGCTGAGGGTGAGGTTGAGGTTGATGGTGAGGGTTAGGTTTAGAGTGAGTGTTAGTGTGAGGGTGAGGGGGAAGAGGAGAATTTGGTTTTGGGTTAGAGTTAGGTTGAGGGTGAGGATTAGTATTAGGGGTAGCAGTAGGTTTAGGCTGAGGGTGAGGGTGATGCTGAGGGTGAGAGTTAGGTTAGGGTGAGGGTAAGGGTTAGGGTTAGGGTGAGGGTTAGGGTGATTTTTAGGGTGCCGCTGAGAGTTAGGGTGAGGGTGAGTTTGAGTGTGAGGTTTAGGGTGAGTGTGAGGGTGAGTGTGAGTTTGACGATTAGGATTAGGTTTAGGATGAGGGTAAGGGTTATCGTTAGGATTGGGGTTAGTGTAAGGCTTAGGCTGAGGGTGAGGGGGAGGGTGAGGTGAGGGTTAGGGTTAGGGTTAGGTTGAGGGTTAGGGTTAGTGTGAGGGTTAGGGTGAGGGTGAGCTTGAGGTTCAGGTTGAGGTTGAGAGTGACGTTGAGATTGAGGGTTAGGGTTAGGGTTACAGTTAGGGTGACGGTGAGGGTGAGGGTTACGGTTAGGGTTAGTGTTATTTTTATAGTTAGGGTTAGGGATAGTAATAGGGTGAGAGTGAGGGTGAGGGTTAGCATGAGGGTAAGGGTTAGGGTTATGGTTAGGGTGAGAGTGAGGGTGAGACTGAGGGTTAGGATTAGGGTTAGGGTAAGGGTTAGGATGAGGGTTAGGCTGAAGGTTAGAGTTAGGGTTAGTGTGAGGTTTAGGTTTAGGGTTATGGTTAGGGTGAGGGCAAGGTTTATGGTGAGGGTTAGTTTGAGTTTGAGGGTTAGGGTTAGGGAGAGGGTTAGGGTGAGTTTTAGGGTTAAGGTTCGGGTGAATCTAATGGTTATAGTGAGAGTTATTGTGAGGGTGAGGGTTTGGGTTAGGGTGAGGGTAAGTGTTAGGGTGAGGGTTAGTGTGAGGGTTTGGGTTCGGGTTAGCATTAGGGTTAGGTTCAGGGTGAAGGTTAGGTTGAGGTTTAGGGTTAGTGTTCGGGATAGGGTGAGTATTAGGATTAGTGTGAGGGTGAGGGTCTGGATTAGGGTTAGATTTAGGGTGAGGGTGAGGGTGAGGGTTAGAATTAGGATTAGGGTTAGGGTTAGAGTTAGGTGACATTGAGGGTGAGGGTTAGGGTTTGGTTTAGAATTAGTGTGAGGGTGATCGTGAGGGTTAGGTTAGGATTAGTTTTATGGTTATGGTTAGGTTTAGGATGAGGGTGAGGGTGAGGCTTATGGTTAGGGTTAGGGTGAAGTTTAGGTTTAGGGTTAGGGCTATGGTGAGGGTGAGTGTTAGGGTGAGTGTGAGGGTGAGGTTGAGGGTTTCGATTAGGTAATGGTTAGGGTTAGGGTTAGGGTGAGGATTAGGGTGAGGGTGAGGTTTAGGTTGAGGGTTACAGTTATGGTGAGGATTAGGGTGAGGCTGAGGGTTAGGGTGAGGGTTAGTGTTATGGCGAGGATTTGGGTTAGGGTTATGTTGATGCTGAGGGTTAGGTATACGGTAAGGGTTAGGGATACGGTGAGGGTTAGGGTTAGGGTTAGGGTTAGGGTGAGGGTGAGGGTGAGGGTTAGGGTTAGGGTGAGGTTTAGGGTTAGGGTTAGGGTTAGTGTAAGGGTTAGAGTTAGGGTGAATGTTAGGAATAGGGTTAGGGTGAGGTTTAGGGTGAGGGTGAGGGTTAAGGTGAGGGTGAGGGTAAGGGTGTGGGTGAGGATTAGGGTTAGGTTGAGTGTTAGTGTTAGGTTTAGGGTTAGTGTGAGGGTGAGGGTTAGGGTTAGGTTTAGGGATAGGATAAGGGTTAGGTTGAGGGTTAGGTTTAGGGCTAGTTTGAGGGTTAGGTTTATGTTTAGGGTTAGCATCAGGGTAAAGGTTAGGGTGAGGATTAGGGTGAGGGTGAGGATTAAGGTTAGGGTGAGGGTTAGGGCAAGGGTGAGGGTTAGGGTTAGGGTGAGCGTTAGGTTGCGGGTTAGTGTGAGGGTTAGGGTGAGGGTAAGGGTTTGGGTGATTGTAAGTTTGTGAGTGAGGGATAGGATTAGGTTGTGTGTAAGGGTTAGGGTGAGGGTTAGGGTGAGGGTTAGGGTTAGGGTGGGGGTTAGGGTTAGAGTTAGGTTGAGAGTTAGGTTTAGGTTGATGTTTATTGTGAGAGTATGGTTTAGGTTGAGGGTGAGTATTCGGCTGAGCGTGAGGGTTAGGATGAGGGCGAGGAATAGGGTTACAGTTAGGGTTAGGGAGAGGAGTAGTGTGAGCATTAGGGTTCGGATTAGGGTTAGGATTAGGGTTAGAGTGAGGATGAGGGTGAGGGTTAGGGTGTGGGTAAGTGTTATGGTTAGGGATAGGGTTAGTGCTAATGTGAGGATGAGGGTTAGTGTGAGTGTGAGGGTTACATTTATGTTTGGGTTAGGGTTAGGGTGAGGATTAGGTTGAGGGTGATGGTTAAGCTGAGCTTAGGGTTAGAATGAGGGTTTGTGTTCGGTGAGGGTGAGGGTTAATGTTAGGGTTAGGTTTAGGTTGAGGGTGATTGTGAGGGTTAGGATTAGGAATAGGTTTAGGGTTACGGTGAGGGTGAGGGTCAGTGTGAGGGTGAAGGTTAGGGTTAGGTTTAGGGTTATGTTTAGGGTGAGGGTTAGGGCTAGTGTGAGGGTTATGATTAGGGTTAGGGTTAGGGTCAGAGTGAGGGTAAGAGTTAGGGTGAGGGTTATTGTGAAGGTGAGGATTAAGGTTCGGGTTAGGGTTAGTGTTTGGGTGAGGGCTAGGGTCAGGGTGAGGGTCAGTGTGAGGGTTAGGTTGAGGGTTTCTTTTCGGTCAGGGTTATAGTTATTGTGAGGATTAGAGTGAGGGTGAGTGTTAGTGTTAGGGTGATGTTTAGGGTGCGGATGAGGGTGAGGGTGAGGGTGAGGGTGAAGGTTCAGGTGAGGGTGAAGTTAGGTGTGGTTGAGTATTAGGGTTAGGGTTAGGGTTATGGTGAGGGTAAGGTATAGGGTGAGGTTTATTGTGAGGATGAGGGTTATGGTTAGTGTTAGGGTTAGGGTGAAGTTTAGGGTGAGGATTAGGTTTTGGTTTAGGATTAGGGTGCGGATGACATATAGAGTGAGTTTTAGTGTTAGGGTGAGGGTTAGGGATATGGTTAGGGTGAGGGTGAGGGTTAGGGTTAGGGTTAGAGTTAGGGTGAAGCTGAGGGTTAGGATTAGGGTAAGGATTAAGGTTGGGCTGAGGGTGAGGGTGACTGTAAGAGTGAGGGTTTGGGTGAGGGTTAGGGTGAGGGTGAGGGTTTGGGTTAGGGTGAGGGTGAGGGTGAGGATTAGGGTTAGGGTGAAGGTGTGGGTAAGTGTTAGGGTGAGCGTTAGGGCGAGGGTGAGGTTTAGGCTTAGGGTGAGGGTAAGGGTTAGAGTGAGGGTAAGGGTAAGGTTGAGGGTTAGGGTGAGGGTGAGGGTTAAGGTTATCATTAGGGTTAGGGTGAGGGTGAGGGTTAGGGTGAGGTTTAGGGTTAAGATTAGGGATAGTGTGAGGATTAGGGTTAGGGTTAGGTTTAGGGTGAAGGTTAGGCTGAGGGGTAGGGTTAGGGATAGAGTGACTTAGGTTTAGTGTGAAGTTTAGATTTAGGGTTAGGTTTAGGATTAGTGTTAGGGTTAGGTTGAGGGTGAGGGTGAGGGTGAGGGCTACGGTTAGGGTTATTGTGAGGGTTAGTGTTGGGGTGCGGGTTAGGTTTAGGGTGAGGGTTAGGATTAAAGTAAGGTTGAGGGTGAGGGTTAGGGTTACGGTTAGATTTAGGGTGAGGGTCAGGATGAGGGTTAGGTTTAGATTGAGGGTTAGGTTTAGGGTGAGGGTTAGGGTTAGGGTGAGCATTAGCATGATGGTGAGGGTTAGGGTGAGGGTGAGGGTTAGGTTTAGATTTAGGGTTAGGGTGAGTGTTAGGGTTAGAGTTAGGGTGAGATTTAGGTTGAGGTGGAGGGATATGGTTAGGTTGAGGGTTAGGATTAGTGTGAAGGTTAGGGTTAGGGTTAGGTTTAGTGTGAGGATACTGTTTCGGGTGAGGGTTAGTTTGAGGGTGAAGGTTAGGGTGAGCGTTAGAGTTAGGTTCAGTGTGAGGGTTAGGGTTAAGGTGATGCTTAGGGTGAGGTTGAGGGTTAGTGTTAGGGGGAAGGGGAGTTTGAGGGTAAGGGTTAGGGTGAGGTTAGTTTAGGATTAGGGTTAGAGTTAGGGTTAGGCTGAGTGTGATGGGGGAAGTGAGGGTGAGGGTTAGGGTTAAGGCTAGGGTGAGGGTTAGGGTTAGTGTGAGGGTTAGTGTGATGGTGAGGTTCAAAGTGAGGTTGAGTTTTAGAATGAGGGTGAAGGCGAGGTTGAGGGTTAGGGTTAGGATTAGGGTTAGGATGAGTTTTAGGGTTAGGGTTAGGGTTAGAGTTATTGTTAGGGTTAGAGTAAGGCTGAGAGAGAAGGGGCGGTTGAGGGTGAGGGTGAGGGTTAAGGTTAGGGTTAGGCTGAGGGCTTGGGTGAGGGTGAGGGATAGGCTGAGGGTGAGGGTGAGAGATTCTGTTCGGTAAAGGTTACGGTTAGGGTGAGGATTAGGGCGAGGGTGAGGATTAAGCTGAGGTTAGGTTCAGGGTGAGGGTTAGGGTTAGGTTGAGGGTGAGGGTTAGGGTTAGGTTTAGGGTTATGTTTAGGGTGAGGGTTAGGGCTAGTGTGAGGGTTATGATTAGGGTTAGGGTTAGGGTCAGAGTGAGGGTAAGAGTTAGGGTGAGGGTTATTGTGAAGGTGAGGATTAAGGTTCGGGTTAGGGTTAGTGTTTGGGTGAGGGCTAGGGTCAGGGTGAGGGTCAGTGTGAGGGTTAGGTTGAGGGTTTCTTTTCGGTCAGGGTTATAGTTATTGTGAGGATTAGAGTGAGGGTGAGTGTTAGTGTTAGGGTGATGTTTAGGGTGCGGATGAGGGTGAGGGTGAGGGTGAGGGTGAAGGTTCAGGTGAGGGTGAAGTTAGGTGTGGTTGAGTATTAGGGTTAGGGTTAGGGTTATGGTGAGGGTAAGGTATAGGGTGAGGTTTATTGTGAGGATGAGGGTTATGGTTAGTGTTAGGGTTAGGGTGAAGTTTAGGGTGAGGATTAGGTTTTGGTTTAGGATTAGGGTGCGGATGACATATAGAGTGAGTTTTAGTGTTAGGGTGAGGGTTAGGGATATGGTTAGGGTGAGGGTGAGGGTTAGGGTTAGGGTTAGAGTTAGGGTGAAGCTGAGGGTTAGGATTAGGGTAAGGATTAAGGTTGGGCTGAGGGTGAGGGTGACTGTAAGAGTGAGGGTTTGGGTGAGGGTTAGGGTGAGGGTGAGGGTTTGGGTTAGGGTGAGGGTGAGGGTGAGGATTAGGGTTAGGGTGAAGGTGTGGGTAAGTGTTAGGGTGAGCGTTAGGGCGAGGGTGAGGTTTAGGCTTAGGGTGAGGGTAAGGGTTAGAGTGAGGGTAAGGGTAAGGTTGAGGGTTAGGGTGAGGGTGAGGGTTAAGGTTATCATTAGGGTTAGGGTGAGGGTGAGGGTTAGGGTGAGGTTTAGGGTTAAGATTAGGGATAGTGTGAGGATTAGGGTTAGGGTTAGGTTTAGGGTGAAGGTTAGGCTGAGGGGTAGGGTTAGGGATAGAGTGACTTAGGTTTAGTGTGAAGTTTAGATTTAGGGTTAGGTTTAGGATTAGTGTTAGGGTTAGGTTGAGGGTGAGGGTGAGGGTGAGGGCTACGGTTAGGGTTATTGTGAGGGTTAGTGTTGGGGTGCGGGTTAGGTTTAGGGTGAGGGTTAGGATTAAAGTAAGGTTGAGGGTGAGGGTTAGGGTTACGGTTAGATTTAGGGTGAGGGTCAGGATGAGGGTTAGGTTTAGATTGAGGGTTAGGTTTAGGGTGAGGGTTAGGGTTAGGGTGAGCATTAGCATGATGGTGAGGGTTAGGGTGAGGGTGAGGGTTAGGTTTAGATTTAGGGTTAGGGTGAGTGTTAGGGTTAGAGTTAGGGTGAGATTTAGGTTGAGGTGGAGGGATATGGTTAGGTTGAGGGTTAGGATTAGTGTGAAGGTTAGGGTTAGGGTTAGGTTTAGTGTGAGGATACTGTTTCGGGTGAGGGTTAGTTTGAGGGTGAAGGTTAGGGTGAGCGTTAGAGTTAGGTTCAGTGTGAGGGTTAGGGTTAAGGTGATGCTTAGGGTGAGGTTGAGGGTTAGTGTTAGGGGGAAGGGGAGTTTGAGGGTAAGGGTTAGGGTGAGGTTAGTTTAGGATTAGGGTTAGAGTTAGGGTTAGGCTGAGTGTGATGGGGGAAGTGAGGGTGAGGGTTAGGGTTAAGGCTAGGGTGAGGGTTAGGGTTAGTGTGAGGGTTAGTGTGATGGTGAGGTTCAAAGTGAGGTTGAGTTTTAGAATGAGGGTGAAGGCGAGGTTGAGGGTTAGGGTTAGGATTAGGGTTAGGATGAGTTTTAGGGTTAGGGTTAGGGTTAGAGTTATTGTTAGGGTTAGAGTAAGGCTGAGAGAGAAGGGGCGGTTGAGGGTGAGGGTGAGGGTTAAGGTTAGGGTTAGGCTGAGGGCTTGGGTGAGGGTGAGGGATAGGCTGAGGGTGAGGGTGAGAGATTCTGTTCGGTAAAGGTTACGGTTAGGGTGAGGATTAGGGCGAGGGTGAGGATTAAGCTGAGGTTAGGTTCAGGGTGAGGGTTAGGGTTAGGTTGAGGGTGAGGGTTAGGGTTAGGGTGATGTTTAGGGTGAGGGTGAGGGTTAGGTTGAGAGAGAGGGTGAGGGTGATGGTTAGGGTTAGGGTTAGGGTTAGGTTTAGGGTGAGGGTGAGTGTTAGGATTAGGAATAGGATTAGGGTGAGGGTCAGGGTGAGGGGGAAGTTTAGGGTAAGCGTTAGGGTTAGGGTTAGAGTGAGGGTTACGGTTAGTGTGAGGGTTATGGTTAGGTTTAGGGTAAGGGAAAGGGTTAGGCTGAGGGTTAGGGTGAGTGTGAGTGTTTGGATTAGGGTTTGTGTAAGGGTTAGGGTGAGGATTAGGTTTTGGGTGATGTTTAGAGTGAGGGTGAGAGTTAGGGTGAGTATGAGGCTTCGGGTGAGGGTGAGGGTTAGGGTGTGGGTGAGCATTAGGATTAGGGTGAGGGATAGCTTTAGGGGTAGGTTTCGGGTTAGGTTGAGGGTTAGGGTTAGCATTAGGATCAGGGTGAGTGGTAGGGAGAGGGGTAGGTTTAGGTTTAGGGTGAGGTTTAGGGTGAGGATGAGGGTTAAGTTTAGGGTCTGGGTGAGGGTTAGGGTTAGGTTTTGGGGTAGAGTTAGGGTGAGTTTGAGGGTGAAGGTTAGGTTTAGGATTAGGGTGAGGGTTAAGTTTATGTTGAGGCTTAGGGACAGTGTTATGGTTAGGGTAACTGTGAGGGTGAGTGTTAGGTTTAGGTTTAGGGTTACAGTTAGGGTGAGGGTGAGGGTTAGGATTAGGGTTAGGGTTAGGATGAGGGTTAGGCTGAGGGTTAGGATTAGGTTAGGGTGAGGTTTAGGGCTAGGTTTAGGGTTAGGATAAGGATTAGGCTGAGGGTTAGGGTTAATGTGAGGGTTAGGTTTAGGGTTAGGGTAAGGGTTAGGGTGAGGGTAAATGTTAGGGTGAGAGTTAGGGTGAGGGTGAGTTTTAGGGTTAGGGTGAGGGATAGGGTCAAGTTTAAGTTTAGGTTTAGGGTTAGGGTGAGGGTAAGGGTGTGGGTAAGTGTTAGGGTGAAGTTTAGGTTGAGGGGGAGTGTTAGCATGAAGGTTAGGTTTAGGTTTAGGTTTTGGGTGAGGTTTAGGGTTTGGGTAAGTGTTAGGGTGAGGTTTAGGGTGAGGGTGAGTTTTAGGGTTAGGGTAAGGGTTAGGGTCAAGTTTAAGTTTAGGTTTAGGGTTAGGGTGAGGGTAAGGCTTTGGGTAAGTGTTAGGGTGAAGTTTAGGTTGAGGGTGAGTGTTAGCATCAAGGTTAGGTTTAGGTTTAGGGTTTGGGTGAGGGTTAGGGTTTGGGTAAGTGTTAGGGTGAGGTTTAGGGTGAGGCTGAGGGTTAGGGTTAGCATTAGGGTGAGGGTGAGGGTGAGGCTTAAGTTGAATTTTGGGTTAAGATTAAGGATAGGGTGAGGATTAGGGTTAGGGTTAGTTTGAGGGTAAGGGTTAGGGTGAGGGGTTACATTAGAGTTTGGGTGAGGGTTAGGTTTAGTGTGAGGGTTAGGGTTAGGGTTAGGGTGACAGTAAGGGTTAGGGTGAGGGTTAGGGTGAGTGTGAGGTAGGGTGAGGGTTAGGGTTAGGGTGAGGGTTAGGGATAGGTTTAGGGTTAGGGTGAGGGTTACAGTTAGGGTTAGGATTAGAGTTAGGGTGAGGGTAAGGCTTAGGGTGAGGTTTAGGGTGAGGTAGAGGGTTAGGGTTGGGGGAGTGTGAGGGTGAGGGTGAGGGTTAGATTTAGGATGAGGGTTAGGGTTAGGGTTAGGGTGAGGGTGAGGTTTATGGTGAGGGTTAGTGTTAGGGTTAGGGTGAGTGTTAGCTTTAGGGTTATGTTTAGTGTGAGGGTGTGTGTTAGGGTGAGGGTGAGTGTTAGTGTGAGAGTTAGAGTTAGGGTTAGGTTTAGGGATACGTTTAGGGTGAGGGTAAGGTTTAGGGTGAGGGTTAGCGTGAGGGTGAGGGTTAAGGTTAGTGTGAGGGTTAGGGTTAGGGTTAGGGTTAGGATGAGGTTTAGGGTCAGTGTTAGGGTTAGGTTTAGGGTTAGTGTGAGGATTCCGGTTAGGGTGAGGGTTGGGGTTAGGTTTAGGGTTAGTATAAAGTATAGGGTGAGGGTTAGGTTTACAGTTAGTGTGAGTGTTAGGTTTAGGGTTCGGGTTTGGGTTATGTTGAGGTTAAATGTTAGGGTGAGGGTTAGGGTGAGGCTGAGGGTTAGGGTTAGGGTGAGGTTTAGGTTGAGGGTTAGGATTAGGTTTACGGTTAGGATAAAGCTGAGGGGGAATGGGAGGTTGAGGGTGAGGGTTAGGGTTAAAGTGAGGGATAGGTTGAGGATTTGGGTTACGTTTAGATTTAGGGTGAGGGTTAGGCTGAGGGGTAGGGTTAGGTTTAGGTTGAGGCTTAGGTTTAGTGTGAGGTTTAGGGTTAGGGGTAAGGTGAGGATTAGGTTTAGGGTGTTAGTTAGGTTTAGGGTTAGGGTGAGGTTTAGGTTTTGTGTGAAGGTTACGGTTAGGGTTAGGGTGAAGGTAAATTGTAGGGTGAGGTTTAGGTTGAGGATGATGTTTAGGGTTAGCTTTAGGTTTAGGTTTAAGGTTAGGATGAGGGTTAGGGTTAGGGTGAGGGTGAGGGTGAGGGTGAGGGTGAGGGTGAGGCTTAGGTTTAGGATAATTGTTAGGGTTAGGGTAAGGGTTCGGGATAGGTGTAGTTTGAGGGTTATGGTCAGGGTAAGTGTTAGGGTGAGGGTTAGGGTTATGGTTAGGTTTAGTGTGAGGGTCAGGGTGAGGGTTAGGGTTAGTTTGAGGGTTAGGATTAGGGTGAGGTTTAGGGTTAGCGTTAGGGTGAGAGTTAAGGTTAGGGTTAGTGTTGGGGTTAGATTGAGGTTTATGGTCAGGGTTAAGTGGAGGATTACGGTGAGGGTTATGGTTTGGGTAAGTGTTAGGGTTAGGGTTAGGCTGAGGGTGAGGGTGAAAGTGAGTGTGAGGGTTAGGGTTAGGGTTAGGGTGAGGGTTAGGGTTAGGGTTAGGGTCAGGGTTAGGGTTAGTGTGAGGGTTAGGTTTAGGGTGAGGGTTATCGTGTGGATTAGCGTTAGGTTTAGGGTGAGGGTGGGATTGAAGGTTAGGGATTGGATTAGAGTTAAGGTTAGTATAATGCTGAGGCGGAAGGGGAGGGTGAGGGTGAGGGTTAGGGTGAGGTTTAGGGTCAGGGTGAGGGTGAGGGTTTCGGTTAGGTAATGTTAGGGTGAGGATAAGGATGAGGCTGGGGTTTAAGCTGAGGTTAGGTTTAGGGTGAGGGTTAGGGTTAGGGTGAGGGTTAGGGTTAGGGTGATGGTTAGGGTGATGGTGAGGCTTAGGATAAGGGTGAGGGTTAGGGTTAGGGTTAGGGTGAGGGTTAGGGTGAGTGGTAGGTTTAGGGATAGGGTTAGTTTGTGGGTTATTCTGAGGATAAGGGTTAGGGTGAGGGTTAAGTTGAGGGTGAGGTTTAGTATTAGGGTAAGGGTAAGGTTTAGGTTGAGGGATAGGGTGAAAGTGAGGGTTAGGGTTAGCATTAGAGTTAGGGTGAGGGTGAGGGTTAGGGTGAGGTGTAGTGTGAGGATGTGGGTTAGGTTTAGTTTGAGGGTTAGGGTGAGGTTTAGAGTTAGGATTAGGGTTAGGGTGTGAGTGAGGTGTAGGGTGAGGGTTAGGGTTAGGGTTAGGGTTAGGGATAGGGTTAGTGTGAGGATGAGGGTGAGTGTTAGGGTTAGGTTTAGGGTAAGTGTGAGTTTGAGAGTTAGGATTAGGAATAGGGTTAGGGTTAGGGTTAGGCTGAGGGTGAGGGTCAGGGTGAGGGTGAAGCTTAGGGTTAGGGTTAGGATGAGGGTAAGTGTTAGGGTGAGGGTTAGGGTTAGAGTCAGGTTTAGGGTTAGGGTTAGGATTTGGGTGATATTTAGGGTGAGGGTAAGGGTTAGCGTGGGACTGAGGGTTTGGATGAGGGTGAGGATTCGGGTGATGGTTCCGGTTAGGGTGTGGGTGATGATTAGGGTTAGGGTGAGGGTTAGCATTATGTTTAGGGTTTAGTTTGACGGTGAGGGTGAGGGGTAGGGTTAAGGTTAGGTTGAGGGTTAGTGTTATGGTTAGGGTTAGGGTGATGGTTAGGGAGAGGAGTAATGTTAGGGTTAGGGTGAGGTTTAGGGTGTGTATGAGGGTTAGGGTTAGGTTGAGGGTTAGGTTTAGGGTTAGGATTTGGTTGAGGATGAGGTATAGGTTGAGGTTTAGGATTAGGGTGAGGGTTATGGATAGTGTTAGTTTAGGTTTAAGGTGAGTGTTAGGTTTAGGTTTAGGTATAGAGTTAGGGTGAGGCTGACGGTGAGGGTTAGGATTAGGGTTAGTGTTAGGTTTAGGATGAGGGTTAATCTGAGGGTTAGGGTTAGGTTTAGTGTGAAGGTTAGGTTAAGGTTTAGGGTTAGGGTGAGGGTTAGGGTTTCGTTGATGTTTAGGGTGAGTATGAGAGTTTGGGTGTGGTTATGGGTTCAGGTGAGTTTTCGGGTTAGGGTGTGGGTTGAGGATTAGGGTTAGGGTGAGGGTTATCATTAGTTTTAGGTTTAGTGTGAGTGTGAGGGTGAGGGGTAGGGTTAGGTTGAGGGTTAGGTTTAGGTTTAAGCTGAGGTGAAGATCAGGGTGAGGGTGAAGGTTAGGGTTAGGGTTATAGTTAGGGTGAGGTTTAAGGTTAGTGTGAGGGCTATGGTTATGGTGAGGGTAAGGGTTATAGTGAGGGTAAGGGTTATGGTGAGGGGTAGGGTTAGGGTGAGGGGTAGGGTTAGGGTTAGGGTTAGGGTTAGGGTGAGGGTTCGGGTTTGGGTGATGTTTAGGGTGAGGGTGAGGTTTAGGTTGAGGATGAGTGTTTGCGGGTGGGTGTGGGTTCAGGTGAGATTTCGGGTTAGGTTGTGGATGAGGATTAGGGTTAGGGTGAGGGTTCTCATTAGGTTTAGGTTTAGTGTGAGGGTGAGGGTGAGGGGTAGGGTTAGTTTGAGGGTTAGGGTTAGGGTGAGGTTTAGGATGATGGCTAGAGTGAGAGTTAGGTTTAGGGTGAAGTTTATTGTGACTGTGAGTTTTAGGGTGAGGGTTAGTGTTCAGGTGAGGGTGAGGGTTCGTGTGAGGGTGAGGATTAGGGTGTGGTTGAGGGTTAGTTTTAGGATTAGAGTCAGGGTGAGGTGTAGGGATAGGGTTAGGGTGAGGGTTAGGGTTAGTGTGAAGGTTAGGGTTAGGGTTATGGTTAGTTTTAGGTTAAGATTTAGGGTGTGGGTTAGTGTGAGGGTGAGGGTTAGGGTTAGCGTTAGGGGTAGGGTGAGGGTTAGGATGAGGTTTATGGTTAGGGTGAGGGTTAGGATTAGGGTTAGTGTGAGGGTGTGAGTTAGGGTGATGTTTAGGTTGAGGTTGAGGGTTAGTGTGAGGGTGAGGGTGAGGGTGAGGGTTAGGGTGAGTGTGTGGGTGCGGGTGAGGGTGAGGGTGAGGGTTAGGGTTAGGTTTAGGGTGAGGGTGAATTTTAGGTTTACAGTAAGGGTTAGGGTTGGGCTGAGGGTGAAGATGAAAGTGAGGGTGGGGGTTAGGGTTAGGGTTAGGGTTATTGTTAGTGTTAGGGTTAGGTGAGGGTGAGGTTGAGGGTTAGCATTAGGGTTAGGATTAGGTTTAGGTTTAGGGTAAGGTTGAGGGGGAAGGGGAAGTTGAGTGTGAGGTTTAGGGTTAGGGTTTGGTTCAGGGTGAGGGTTACTGTTAGGTTTAGTGTTACTATAAGGGTTAGGCTGAGGGTAAGTGTTAGGGTTAGTGTGAGGGTTAGGTTTAGGGTTAGGGTTTGTGTTAGGTTGAGGGTAAAATTAGGTTGAGGGTTAGGGAGAGGGTGAGGGTTAGGGTTACAGTGAGGGTTCAGGTGAGGGTTAGGTTTAGGGTTATATTTAGGGTTAGCGTGAGGGTTATGTTGAAGGTTAGGTTTAGGTTTAGGGTTAGGGTGAGGGTTATGGTGTGGGTAACTGTTAGAGTGAGGTTTAGGGTGAGGGTGAGGGTTAGGACCAGGAGGAGGGTTAGTGTTAGAATTAGGGTTAGGGTGAGGTTGAGGGTTAGGGTGAGGGTTAGGTTTAAGTTTAGGGATAGAGTGAAGATTAGTGTTAGGATTAGTCATAGGGTGAGGGTTATGCTGAGTGGTAGGGTTAGATTTAGTGTGAGGGTTAGGTTTAGTGTGAGGATTAGGGTTAGGGTTAGGGTGAGGTTTAGGTTTAGTGTGAGGGTTAGGGTTAGTGTTAGGGTGTGGGTGAGGGTTAGGGTTAGGGTTAGTGTGAGGGTGAGGCTTAGGTTTAGGATGAGGGTTAGGTTTAGGGTGAGGTTCGGGTTAGGTTTAGGGTTAGAGTTAGGGTCAGGGTAAGTGTTAGGGTGAGTGTTAGTGTTATGGTTAGGTTTAGTGCGAGGGTCAGGATGAGGGTTAGGGTTAGGTTGAGGATTAGATTTAGTGTGAGGGTTAGGTTTAGTGTGAGGATTAGGGTTAGGGTTAGGGTGAGGTTTAGGTTTAGGGTTAGGGTGAGAGTTAGGGTTAGGGTTAGTGTTAGGGTAAGGGTGAGGATTATTGTCAGGGTTAGGTGGAGGATTAAGGTTAGGGTTAGGGTTAGGTAAGTGTTTGGGTTAGGGTTAGGCTGAGGGTGAGGGTGAAAGTGAGGTTTAGGGTTAGGTTTAGGATTAGGGTGAGGGGTAGAGTGAGGGGTAGGGTTAGGGTTAGGGTGAGGTTTAGGGTTAGTGTGAGGGGTAGGGTTAGGGTTAGTGTGAGGATAAGGGTTAGCTTGAGGGTTAGGTTGAGTGTGAGGGTTAGGGTTATCGTTAGGTTTAGGGTGAGTGTTAGGGTGAGGGTTAGGGTTCAGGTTAGGGTAGGATTCAGTTTGGGTGAGGGTTAGGGTTAGGGTGATGTTTAGGATGAGGTTGAGGGATAGGGTGAGGGTAAGGGTTTGGGTTAGGTTTTGTGTGAGGATTAAGGTTAGGGTTAGTGTTAAGTTTAGGGTGACGGTTAGGGTGTGGGTTAAGTTTAGGTCTAGGGTTAGGTTGAGGGTGAGGTATAGGGTGAGGGTTAGGGTTAGGGTGAGGGTTAGGGATAATGTTAGGTTAGGGTGAGGGTGAGGGTCAGTGTTTGGTTTAGTTTTACGTTTAGAGTTAGGGTGAGGGTGAGGGTGAGGGTTAGGATTAGTGTTAGGGTTAGGGTTAGGATGAGGGTTAGGCTGAGGGTTATGGTTAGGGTTAGTGTGAGGGTTAGGGTTAGGGTTAGGGATAGATTTAGGGTTATCATAAGGTTTAGGCAGAAGGTTAGGGTTAGGGTTAGTTTGAGGGTTAGGTATAGGGATAGGGTAAGGGTTACGGTGAGGGTAAAGGTTACGGTGAGGGTTAGGGTGAAGGTGAGTGTTACGGTTAGGGTGAGCGTTATGGTGAAGTTTTAGGGTGAAGTTTTGGGTTAGGTTTAGGGTGAGGGTGAGGGTGTGGGTAAGTTTTAGGGTGAGGGTGATGGTGAGGGTGAGTTTTAGGTTTAGGGTGAGGGTAAGGGTTAGCGTAAGTGTTAGGGTCAGGGTGAGGGTTAGGGTTAGCATTAGGTTTAGGGTGAGGTTTAGGGTGAGTTTTTGCCTTAAGGTTAATGATAGGGTGAGGATTAGGGTTAGGGTTAGGTTTGTGGTGAGGGTTAGGCTGAGGGGAAGGGTTAAGGTTAGGGTGAGTGTTAGGTTTAGTGTGAGGGTTTGGATTAGGGTTAGGGTGACGGTAAGGGTTAGGGTGAAGGTTACGGTGAGTGTGAGGTTTAGGGTTAGAATTAGGTTTAGAGTTAGGGTTAGGATGAGTGTTAGCGTTAGGTTTAGAGTTAGGGTTCAGGTGAGGGTGAGGATTCGGGTGAGGGTGATTTTTTCATTTAGGTACGGGTTAGGGATAGGGTTAGGATGAGGTTTAGGGTGAGGGTGTGGTTTGTGGTTAGGGTTAGGGTTAGGGTGAGGGTGAGGGTGAAGGTTAGTGTTAGGATGAGGGTTAGGTTTAGGGTGAGGGTGAGGGTTAGGTTGAGAGTTAGGGTTAGGGTTATGGTGAGGGTTAGGGTTGGGTGATGTTTAGTGTGAGGGTAAAGGTTAGGGTGAGGGTGAATGTTCTGTTGAGAGTTATGGTTAGGGTTAGGGTTAGGGATTGCGTTAATGTGAGGGTAAGGGTTAGGGTGAGGGTTACGGTGAGGGTGAGGTTTATGGTTAGGGTGAGTGTTAGGTTTAGGGTTAGGGTTATGGTGAGGTTGAGGGTTAGGGTGAGCAGTAGGTTTAGGGTTAAATTTAGTTTGCGGGTTAGGTTGAGGGTAAGGGTTAGGGTGAGGTTAAGGGTGAGGGTGAGTTTTAGGTTTAGGGTGAGGGTAAGGGTTAGGGTGAGGGTTTGGGTTAGGGTTAGGGATAGGGTGATGATTAGTGTTAGTGTGAAGGATAGGGAGAGGGTTAGGATTAGGGTTAGTGTTAGGATAAGGATAAGGGTGAGGGTTACTGTGAGTGTGAGGGTTAAGGTTAGGGTGAAGGTTAGGGTTAGGGTTATGGTCAGGGTGAGGGTTAGGGTGAGCCGTAGGTTTAGGGTTAGTGTTAGTTTGCAGCTTAGGGTGAGGGTAAGGATTAGGGTGAGGATAATGGTGAGGGTGAGGTTTAGGATTAGGGTGAGGTTAAGGGTTAGGGTGAGGGTTAGGGTGAGGGTGATGGTGAGGTTTAGGTTTAGGGTTAGGGTTAGGGTGAGGGTTAGGATTAGTGTGAGTGTTAGTGTGATGGTGAGGGTAAGGGAGAAGGTGAGGGTTAGAATGTCGGTGAGGGTGAGGGTGAGGTTTAGGGTTAGGATTAGTGTTAGGGTGAATTTTAGGATTAGGGTTAGTTTTAGGGTTATTGTTAGGGTTAGAGTTTGGGTTAGGGTGAGGCTGAGGGTGAGGTTCAGCATTAGGGTTAGGTTTAGGGTTAGGCTGAGTGCGAGGATGAGTGTGAGGGTTTGGATGAGGGTGAGTGTGTTTCGGTTATGTAAGTGTTAGGGTTAGGGTGAGGATTAGGGTGAGGCTGAGGGTTAAGCTGATAGGTTTAGTGTGATGGTTAGGGTTAGGGTTAGGGTGAGGTTTAGGGATAGGTTGATGGTTAGGGTGAGGGTGAGAGTTAGGATTAGGAATAGAGTTAGTGTTAGGGTTAGGCTGAGGTGAAGGTCAGGGTGAGGGTGAAGGTTAGAGTTAGGGATATAGTTAGGTTCAGGGTTAAGGTTAGTGTGAGCGTTATGGTGAGAGTGAGGGTTAGGGCAAGGTTGAGAGTTAGTTTTAGGGTGAGGATTAGGATTAGGATGAGTGTTATGGTTAGGGTGAGTATGAGGGTAAGGGTTAGGTTAAGGATTAGGGTTAGGGTGAGGTTTAGGGTTAGGGTTAAGGTGAGAGTTAGGGTTAGGGTGATGTTTATTGTGAGGGTGAGGGTTTGGGTGAGGGTGAGTGTTCGGTTCAGGATGAGGGTTCGGGTGAGGGTGAGAGTTAGGGTGTGGTTGAGGGTTAGGGTTACGGTGAGAGTTAGGTTGAGGTTTTGGGATAGGGATAGGGTTAGGGTTTGTGTGAGGGTAAGGGTTAGGGTGAGAGTTAGGGTGAGGGTGCCAGTGAGGGTGAGGGTGAGGGTGAGGGTTATAGTTAGGGTTACGGTGAGGCTGAGATTTAGGGTTAGGCTGAGGGTTCAGGTTAGTGTGAGGGTTAGTGTGATGGTGAGGGTCAGGGTGAGGGTGAGTGTTAGAATGAGGTTTAGGTGAGGGTTAGGGTTAGGATTAGGATTAGGTTGAGTTTTAGGGTTTGGGTTAGTGTTAGGGTTAGGGTAATTGTTAGGGTTAGGTTTAGGGAGAAGTGGAGTGTGATGCTGAGGTTTAGCGTTAGGGTTAGGGGGAGAGAGGGGTTGAGGGTTAGGGTTAGGATTTTGGTTAGGGTAACGGTAAGGCTGAGGGGGAAGGGGAGGTTGAGGGTGAGGGTTATGTTTAGGGTTAGGTTTAGGGTGAGGGTTAGGGTTAGGTTTAGGTTTAGTATAAGGTTTAGGCTGAGGGTAAGGGTTAGGGGTAGTGTGAGTGTTAGGTTTAGGGTTAGCGTTTGGGTTAGGTTGAGGGTAAAGCTTAGGGTGAGGTTTAGGGAGAGGGTGAGGGTTAGGGTTAGGGTGAGGGTTAGGGTGAGGGTTAGGTTTAGGGTTATGGTTAGGTTTAGGGTGAGGGTTAGGGTGAAGTTTAGGTTTAGTGTTAGGGTTAGCGTGAGGCTTAGGGTGTGGGTAAGTGTTAGGGTGAGTGTTAGAATAAGGATGAGGGTTAGGGTTAGGGTGAGGTTTAGGGTTAGGGTGAGTGTTAGGGTGAGGGTAAGGGATAGGGTTAGCATTAGGGTTAGGGTGAGGGTTAGGGTGAGGTTTATGGTTAAGGTTAGGTATAGGGTGAGGATTATGGTTAGGGTTAGGTTTAGGGGGCGGGTTAGGTTGAGGTTTAGGGTTACGGTTAGGGTGAGGGTTAGGTTTAGTGTGAGGTTTAGGGTTAGCATTAGGTTTAGGGTTAGGGTTAGGATGAGGATTAGGGTTAAGGTGATGGTTAGGTTGAGGGTGAGGTTTAGGGTTAGGATGAGGGTTAGGGTTAGGGAGAGTGTGAGGGTTAGGTTTAGGGTGAGGGTTAGGTATAGGATGAGGATTAGGGTTAGGGTGAGGGTGAGGGTTAAGGTTAGGTTGAGAGTTAGGGTTAGGGTGAGGTTTAGGCTTATGGTTAGTGTGAGAGTTAGGGTTAGGTTGAAGTTTATTGTGAGGGTGAGTGTTATGCTGAGGGTTAGTGTTCATGTGAGGGTGAGGGTTCGTGTGAGGGTTAGGGTGTGTTTGAGGGTTAGGGTTAGGGTGAGAGTTAGGGTGAGGTGTCGGGATAGGGTTAGGGTTAGGGTTAGTGTGAGGATAAGGGTTTGGGTGAGGGTTAGGTTGAGCGTGAGGGTTATGGTTAGCGTTAGGGTTAGGGTTAGGGTTAGGGTTAGTGTGATGTTTAGGGTGAGATTGAGGTTAGTGTGAGGGTAAGGGTGAGGGTGAGGTTTAGGTTGAGGTTGGGGGTGAGTGTGAGTGTGAGGGTGAGGGTGAGGGTTATCTTTAGGGTTATGATGAGGGTGAGGGTTAGGGTTAGGATTAGGTTTTGGGTTATGGTTAGGCTGAGGGTGAGGGTGAAATTGAGGGTGAGGGTTAGGATTAGGGTTAGGGTGAGGGTTAGGGTTAGTGTGGGGGTTAGTGTGATGGTGAGGGTCAGGATGAGGGTGAGTGTTAGAATGAACGTGAGGGTGAGGGTTAGGGTTAGGATTAGGGTTAGGGTGAGTTTTAGGGTAAGGGTTAGTGTTCGGGTGAGGGTTATTGTTAGGGTTAGGGTTAGGGTGAGGGTGAGGGTTAGCGTTAGGATTAGGATTAGGGTTAGGGTGAGGGTGGGGTTGAGGGATAGGGTTAGGATTAGGGTTAGGGTTAGGGTTAGGCTGAGGAGGAAGGGGAGGTTGAGGGTGAGGGTTAGGTTTAGGGTTAGGGTTACGTTGAGTGTTAGGATTAGGTTTAGGGTTATTATAAGGGTTAGGCTGAGGGTAAGGGTTAGGGTTAGTGTGAGTGTTAGGGTTTGGGTTAGGTTGAGGGTAAAGTTGAGGGTGAGGGTTAGGGAGAGGTTGAGGGTTAGGGTTATGGTTGGGTTAGGGTTAGGGTAAAGGTTAGGTTTAGGTTTAGGTTTCAGGTGAGGGTTAGGGTGTGGGTAAGTGTTAGGGTGAGGGTTAGGGTGTGGGTGAGGGTTACAGTTTGGGTGAGTGTAAGGGTTAGGGTTAGGGTTAGGGTGAGGGTGAAGGTTAGGGCTAGCATCAGGGTTAGCGTGAGGGTGAGGGTTAGGGTTAAGGTTAGTGATAGGGTGAGGGTTAGGTTTAGGGTTAGGTTTAAGGTGAGGGTTAGGCTGAGGGGTAGGGTTAGGGTTAGGGTGAGGGTTAGGTTTAGTGTGAGGATTAGGGTTAGGGTTTGGGTGAGGGTAAGTGTTAGGTTGAGGGTTAGGGTGAGAGCGCGGTTTAGGGTTAGCATTAGGTTTGGGGTTAGGGTTAGGATGAGGGTTATGGTAAGTGTGAGGGTGAGGTGTGGTTTAGGGTTAGGATGAGGGTTAGGGTGAGGGTGAGGGTGAGGGTTAGGTTTAGGGTGAGGATTAGGTTGAGTGTAAGTGTTAGGCTGAGGGTTAGGGTTAGGTTTAGGGTGAGGGTCAGGGTGAGGGTTAAGGTGAGAGTTAGGGTTAGGGTTAGAGTTAGGGTGAGGGTGAGTGTTTTTTCAGGGTTAGGTGGAGGATTAGTGTGAGGGTTAGTGTTAGGATTAGTCTTAGTTTTAGGGTTAGGCTGTGGGTGAGGGTGAAAGTGAGGGTGAGTGTTAGGTTTAGGGTTAGGGTGAGGGATAGTGTGATGTGTAGGGTTAGGGTTAAGGTGAGGTTTAGGTTTAGTGTGAGGGTTAGGGTTAGGGTTAGGTTTAGGGTTAGTGTGAGGATAAGGGTTAGGTTGAGGGTGAGATTGAGGGTGAGGGTTAGGTTTATCCTTAGGGATAGGGTGAGGGTTAGTTTGAGGGTTAGGTTTAGGTTTAGGGTGAGGGTTAGGGTTAGGGTGATGTTTAGGGTGAGGCTTAGGATGAGGGTGAGTGTGAGGGTTAGGGTGAGGGTGAGTGTGAGTGTTAGGTTTAGGATTAGGGTTAAGTTTAGGGTTAGAGTTAAGGTGAGGCTTATGATTAGTGTGAGGTTAGGGTTAGGATTAGGGTGAGGGTGAGGGTAAGTGTTTGGGTGAGGGTTAGGGTGAGGGTTAGGGTGATTTTTAGGGTTAGGGATTGGGTTAGGTTTAGGGTTAAGGTTATTGTTAGAGTTAGGGTTAGGGTTAGGTTGAGGGTGAGGTTTAGCGTTAGGGATAGGGTTAGGGTTAGTGTGAGTGTGGGATTGAAGCTTAGGGTTAGGATTAGGGTAAGGGTTAGGGTAATGCTGAGGTTGAAGGGGAGGTTGAGGGTGAGGGTTAGGGTTAGGGTTAGGGTTTGGGTGAGGGCTAGGCTGAGGGTGAGGTTTAGGGTGAGGTTGAGGGTGAGGGTTTCGGTTAGGTAAGTGTTAGGGTTAGGGTGAGGATTGGGGTAAGAGTGAGTGTTAAGCTGAGTTTATGTTTAGGTTGAGGGTTAGGGTTAGGGTGACGGTTAGCATTAGGTTTAGGGTTAGTTTGAGGGTGAGGGTGAGGGGTAGGATTAGGGTTAGGTTGAGAGTTAGGGTTAGGGTTAGCGTTAGGGTGATGGTTAGGAAGAGTGGTAATGTTAGGGTTAGGGTCAGGTTTAGGTAAGTGTGCGGGTTAGGGTTAGGTTTAGGTTTAGGTTGAGGGTTAGGGTTAGGGTGTGGGTTAATGTTAGAGTTAGAGTTAGGGCTAGTTTGGGGGTGAGGGCTAGGTTTAGGAATAGGGTTAATGTTAGGGTGAGGGTTAGTGTTAGGGTAGGGTTAGGGTGATGGTTAGGGAGAGGGGTAATGTAAGGTTTAGTGTGAGGTTTAGGTGTGTGTGAGGGTTAGGGTTAGTGTTATGGTTAGGGTGATGGTTAGGTAGAGGGGTATTGTTAGGGTTAGGTTTAGGTTTAGGTGAGTTTGAGTGTTAGCGTTAGGGTTAGGGTTAGGTGGAGGGTTAGAGTTAGTGTTATGGTTAGGGTGATGGTTAGGAAGAGGGGTAATGTTAGGTTTAGGGTGAGGTTTAGGTGAGTGTGAGTGTTCAGGTGAGGGTGAGGATTAGGTTTAGGCTTAGGGTTAAGTTTATGGTGAGGGAAAGGGTTTAGGATGAGGGTTAGGATTAGTGTTAAGTTTAGGGTGAGGGTTAGAGTGAGTGTTAGGGTTAGGGTTAGGATGAGGGTGACGTATAGGGTGAGGGTTAGGGTTAGGATGAGGGTTAGGAATAGTGTTAGGTTAAGGTGAGGGTGAGGGTAAGTGTTATGTTGAAGGTGAGGGTGAGGGTGAGGGTGTGGGTTAGTGTGTGGGTGAGGGTTAGGGTTATGGTGAGGATTAGGTTTAGGCTGAGGGTTAAGGTTATGGTCAGGGTAAGGGTTATGGTTTGGTTTAGTGTGAGGGTGAGGGTTAGGGTTAGCGTTAGTGTTAGGGTGAGTGTTAGGGTTAGGGTTAGGGTGAGGGTGAGATATAGGGTGATGGTTACGGTTAGGGTGAGGTTTGGGGATAGTGTTAGGTTCGGGTGAGGATGAGGGTGAGTGTTAGGTTTAGGTTTAGGTTTAGAGTTAGGGTGAGGGTGAGAGTGAGGTTAGGATTACGGTTAGGTTTAGGGTTAGGATGAGGGTTAGGCTGAGGGTTAGGGTTAGGTTTAGTGTGAGGGTTAGGGTTAGGGCTAGGTTTAGGAGTATGGTGAAGGTTAGGGTTAGATTTAAGGTTAGCATAAGTTTTAGGCTGAGGGTTAGGCTTAGGTTAGTGTGAGGGTTAGGTTTAGGGTTAGGGTGAGGGTTAGGGTGAGAGTAAGGGTTAGGGTAAGGGTGAGTGTTAGGGTGAAGTATAGGTTTAGGGTTAGGGTGAGGTTGAGGGTGTGGGCAAGTGGTAGGGTGAGGGTTAGTGTGAGGGTGAGGTTTAGATTTAGGGTTAGGTTTAGGGTGAGTGTTAGGCTGAGGGGAAGGTTTAGGGTTAGCTTGAGGGTTAGGGTTAGGGTTAGGGTGACTGTAAGGGATAGGGTGAGGGTTAGGGTGAGTGTGAGGTTTAGGGTTAGCATTAGGTTTAGAGTTAGGGTTAGGATGAGTGTTAGGGTTAGGTTTAGGATTAGGGTTAGGGTGTGGGTGAGGCTTAGGTTTAGGGTTAGGGTGAGGGTTAGTTTTAGGGTGAGGGCCAAGGTGAGGGTGAGGATTAGGGTGAGGGTGAGTGTGAGGGTGAGGTTTTCGGTTAGGTAAGGGTTAGGGTTAGGGTTAGGGTGAGGTTTAGGGTGAGGGTGTGGGTTGGGGTTAGTGTAAGGTTTAGGGTCATGGTGAGGGTTAGGGTGAGGGTGAGGTTTAGGGTTAGGGTTTGGGTGAGTGTTAGGTTTAGGGTGATGTTTAGTGTGAGGGCGAGGGTTAGCGTGAGGGTGAGTGTTCTTTTGAGAATAAGGGTTAGGTTTAGGGTGAGGGATAGGGTTAATGTGAGGGTAAGGGTTAGGGTGAGGGTTGGGGTGATGGTGAGGGTTAGGGTTAGGGTGAGGATTAGGTTAAGGGTTAGGGTTATGGTGAGGGTGAGGGTTAGGGTGTGCCGTCGGTTTAGGGTTAGGGTTAGTTTGCAGATTAGGTTGAGTTTAACGGTTAGGGTTAGGGTGAGGGTAAGGATTACGGTGAGGGTTTGGGTTAGGGTTAGGAATAGGGTGAGGATTAATGTTAGTGTGAGGGTTAGGGTGAGGTTTAGGATTAGGGTAAGTGTGAGGATAAGGGTTAGTGTGAGGGTTTGGGTGATGGTGAGGTGTTGGGTTAGTATTAGGGATAGGAAGAGCATTAGGGTGAGGGTTAAGTTTAGGGTGAGGGTTAGGGTTAGGTTTAGGGTGAGGGTTAGGGTTATGGTGATGTTTTTGGTCAGGGTGAGTATTATGGTGAGGGTGAATGTTAGGTTTAGGGTTAGGGTTACGGTGAATTGAGGGTGAGGGTTAGGATTAGGATTAGGGTTAGGGTTAGCGTTAGCGTGAGTGTTAGGGTGAGGATAAGGGTTCCCGTGATGGTGAGGATTACGGTGTGTGCGAGGGTTAGGGTTAGGGTGAGGATTAGGTTTAGGGTTAGGGTTAGGGTTATGGTGAGTTTTAGGGTTATGGTGAGATTTAGGGTGAAGTTAAGGGTTAGGGTTATCATTAGAGTTAGGATGAGGGGTAGGGTTAGGTTAGGTTTAGGGTGAGGTTGAGGGTGAGGGTGAGGGTTAGGGTTTGGGTTAGTGTGAGGGTTAGGGTTAGTGTGACTGTGAGGGTGAGGGTGAGGTTTAGGGATATGGTAATTTTTAGGATGAGGTTTAGGTTTAGGTTTAGCATTAGGGTTAGGGTTAGTGTGAGGATAAGAGTGAGGGTTAGGGTTAGGTTCAGGATTATAGTTAGGGTAAGGTTTAGCATTGGGGTGATGTTGATTGTGAGGGTGAGGTTTAGGGTGAGGGTGAGTGTTAGGGTGAGGGTGAGGGTTCAGTTGAGGGAGAGGGTTAGGGTGTGGTTGAGGGTTAGGGTTAGAGTGAAGGTTACGGTGACTGTGATGGTTAGGGTGAGGGTTAGTGTTAGTGTTAGGGTTAGTGTGATAGTGAGGGTGAGGGTAAGGGTGAGGGTTAGGTTGAGGGTGAATGTGAGGTTTAGGGTAAGGATTAGGGTTAGGGTGAGTTTTAGGGTTAGGGTTAGGTTGAGGGAGAGGGTTAGGGTTAGGGTTATTTTTAGGGTAAGAGTTAAGGTTAGGGTGAGTGTGAGAGTGAGGTTTAGCGTTAGGGTTAGTGTTATGGTTCGCGTGAGGTTGGGGATGAGGGTTAGGGTTAGGATTAGTGTTACGCTTAGGGTTAGGTTGAGTGGAGGCAGAAGTTTAGTGTGAGGGTTAGGGTTAGGGTTATGGAGAGGGTGAGGGTTAGGCTGAGGGTGAGTGTTAGGGTTATCTTAGTGACAGGGTGAGGGTTAGGGTGAGGGTAAGGGTTAGGGCGAGGTTTATGGTGAGGGTAAGGGTTAGGGCGAGGTTTAGGGTGAGGTTGAAGGTTAATGTTAGCATTAGGGTTAGGGTGAGCATGAGCTTTAGAGTGAAGGTTAGGGTTTGGGTTAGGCATAGGTGATGATTAGGGTTAGGGTTAGGGTGAGGTTGAGGTTTAGGATGTGGGGTAGCGTTAGGGTTAGGGTTAGGGTGAGGGTGAGGGTTAGGCTGAGCGTTAGGGTGAGGGTAAGGTTTTCAGTTAGGAAAGACTTAGGGTTATGGTTAGGGTGAGGATTAGGTTGAGGGTGAGGTTTAAGGGGAGGATTAGGGTTAGGTTGAGGATTAGTGTTAGGATTAGGGTGAGGGTGAGGATTAGAGTTAGGTTTAGGGTTAGGGTTATGTGATGGAAAGGGTTAGGGTGAGGTTTAGGGTGAGGGTGAGGGTTAGGGTTAGTGTTAGGGTTAAGGTGAGGGTTAGTGGGAGGGTTTGTGTTAGGGGGAGGTTTAGGGTTAGGGTGAGGGTTAGGGTTAGGATGAGGGATAGGGTGAGAGTGAGGATTAGGGTTAGTGTTAGGGTGAGGGAGAGGATGAAGGTGAGGGTTTCGGTTAGGAAAGGCTTAGGGTTAGGGTTAGTGTGAGGGTGAGGATTAGGGTGAGGGTGAGGTTTAAGGTGAGATTTAGGTTTAGGGTGAGGATTACAGTTAGGTTTAGGGTGAGGGTTAGGATTAGGGTGATGTTTAGGGTTAGGGTGAGGGTGACGGTGAGAGTGAGGGTGTAGGTGAGTATTAGGGTTAGGGTGAGGTTTAGGGTGACAGTGACATTGAGGGTTAGTGGGAAGGTGAGGGTTATGGATAGGGCTAGGGTGAGGGTTAGGGTTTGGGTTAATGTGAGGGGTAGGGTGAGGGGTAGCATTAGGGTTAGTGTGAGGGTTAGGGTTAATGTGAGGATTAGGGTTAGGGTTAGGGTTAGTGTGAGGATAAGGGTTAGGATGAGGGTTAGTTTGAGAGTGAGAGTTAGGGTTAGCTTTAGGGTTAGCATGAGGGTTAGGGTGAGGTTTAAGGTGAGGGTTTGGGTTAGTATGAGGTTTAGGTTTAGAGTTAAGTTTAGGGTGAGGATTAGGATTCGGGTGAGGTTTAGGGTAGGGTTAGGGTGAGGGTTCGGGTTAGGGAGAGGGTGAGTTTTAGGGTGAGAGTGACGGTTAGGGTTAGGCTGAGGGTTAAGGTGACGGTGAGGGTTAGGGTGAGTTTCAGGGTTAGGGATATGGTGAGGATTAGTGTTAGGGTTAATGTTAGGGTTAGGGTGAGGGTAAGTTTTCGGGTGAGGGTTAGGGTGAGGGTGTGGTTTAGGTTTAGGTTGAGGGTTAGGGTGAGCGTTAGGGTGAGGGTTAGGTTTAGATTTAGGAATAGGGTGAGGGTTAGGATGAGGTTTAGTGTTAGTGTTAGGGTTAGGGTTAGGGTGAGGGTTATGGTTAGGGTAAGGGTTAGAGTGAGGTTTAGGGTGATGGTGAGGGTTACCGATAGTATTAGGGTTAAGGTTAGGTTTAGGGTCAGGGTTAGGTTTAGGTTTCCTGTGACGGTGAGTGTTAGGGTTAGCATTAGGGTTATGATTAAGGTGAGGGGGAGGATTAGGGTTAGGGTTAGGGTGAGGGCTAGGGTTAGGGTTAGGGTAAGGTTTAGGTTTCGGGTGAAGGCGAGGGTGAGGTTTAGGTGTAGGATTAGGCTTAGGTGTAGGTTAAGGCTTAGGGTGAGGTTGAGGGTGAGTTTCAGAGTTAGGATTAGGGTGAGGGTTAGGGTTATGGTTAGGATTAGGGTGAGGGTGAGTGTTAGGGTGAGGGTGATGGTAAGGGTGAGGGTGAGGCTGAGGTTGAGGGTGAGAGTGAGGTTTTGGGTGAGGGTTAGGGTTAGAGTAAAGGTTAGGGTGAGGGTTAGGGTTAGGGTGAGCGTAAGGGTTAGGGTTAGGGTAAGGATTAGTTTTAGGATTAGGTTTAGGGTTAGCATGAGGGTTAGGGATAGGGTTAGGATTAGGGTGATGGTTTTGGTTAGGTTTAGAGTTAGGGTGAGGGTGAGGGTTAGAGTTTGGATTAGGGTTAGGGTTAGGGTTAGACTGAGGGTGAGGTTGAGTGTGAGTGTGAGGGTTAGGGTTAATATGAGGGTTACCTTTATGGTTAGCGTTAAGGTTAGAGTGAGGGGTAGGGTTAGGGCCAGGGTTAGGATGAGGGTTAGGCTGAGAGTTAGTGTTCGTGTGAGGGTAAGGGTTAGGGTGATTGTTAGCGTGAGAGTGAGGTTTAGGGTTAGGCTTAGGGTTAGGGTGAGGTTAGGGTGAGGGTAAGTGTTAGGGTGAGGTTTAGGGTAAGTGTGAGTGTGAGTGTTAGGGTTAGGGTTAGGCTTAGATTTAGGCTTAGGCTGAGGTTGAGGGTGGGGGTGAGGATTAGGGTTAGGATGATGATTAGGGTTAGGGTTAGTGTTATTGTTAGAGTAAGGTTAGATTTTCGTTGAGGGTGAGGTTGTGGGTGAGGGTTATGGTTAGGGTTAGGGTGAGGTTTAGGGTTAGGGTTAGAGTTAGGGTTAGGTTTAGGGTGAGATTTAGGTTTAGGGTTAGGGTTAGTGTTAGGGTTAGGCTTTGGGTTAGGCTGAGGTTGAGGGTGGGGTTGAGAATTAGGGTTAGGTTTAGGGTTAGGGTTAAAGTTAGGGTTAGGGTTAGGGTTAGGGTTATTGTTAGTGTTATGGTTAGGGTTTAGTTTCTGATGAGGGTGAGGTTTATGGTTAGGGTTAGGTTTAGGTTTAGGGTTAGGGTTAGTGTTATTGTTAATGTTAGGGTTAGAGTTAAGTTGAGGGTGAGGGGGAAGTTTAGGGTTAGAGTGAGATTTATGGTGAGGTTTAGGGTTAGGGTTAGGTTGAGGGTGAGGTTCAGGTTCAGAGTTAGTTTTAGGGGGAGGTTTAGGTGAGGGTTAGGGTGAGGTTGAGGTTTAGGGATAGGCTTAGAGTTAGGATTAGGGTTAGCGTAAGGGTGAGTGTGAGGTTTAGGTTTAGGGTTATGCTTAGGCTTATGGTTAGGCTGAGGTTGAAGGTAGGTGTGAGGGTTAGGGTTATGGTTAGGGTGAGGATTAGTGTTAGGGTGAGTTTTAGAATTTGGATTAGGCTTAAGGTGAGGGTGAGGGTTAGGTTTAGGGTGAGGGTTAGGGTTAGGGTTAGGGTGAGGGTTAGGGTTAGGATTAGGGTTAGAGTGAGTGTGAGGTTTAGGATTAGGTTTAGGGTTAGGGTTATTGTTAGTGTTATGGTTAAGGTTACCTTTGCTGTGAGTGTGACGCTGAGAGTGAGGTTTAGGTTTAGGATTAGCGTTAGGGTTAGGGTTAGGGTTAGAGTTAGGATTAGTGTTATTGTTAAGTTTACTGTTAGAGCTATGGTGAGGGTGAGGGTGAGGGTGAGGGTTAGGTTTAGGGTTAGGGTGCGGGTTTGGATGAGGGTTAGGGTTAGGATTAGTGTTAGGGTGAGGGCTAGGGTGAGGGTGAGGGTTAGGGTTAGGGTTACGGTTAGGGTTACGGTTAGCTTTAAGGTTAGCATGAGGTTTAGGGATAGGGTGAGGTTTAGGGTGAGCGTGATAGTAAGCATAAAGTTGAGGGTTAGGCTGAGGGTGAGGGTTAAGATAAGGGTGAGGGTCAGGGTTAGGGTGAAGGTTAGGGTAAGGTTGAGGGTTGGGGTTAAGGTGAGGGTGAGGGTTAGATTGAGGATTAGGGTTATGTTGAGGGATATGGTTAGTGTGAGGGTTAAGTTTAGGGTTAGGGTTATTGTTAGGGTTAAGGTTAGGGTTAAGGTTATGGTGAGGGTGAGGGTTAGTGTTAGGGTTAGGGAGAGGTAAAGGTTTAGAGTTAGGGTTAGAGTTAGGCTTAGGTTGAGGATGAGGTTTAGGGTTAGAGTTAGTGTTAGTTTTAGGGTTAGGGTTAGCGTGAGGGTTAGGTTGAGGGTTAGAGTTCGGGTTAGGCCTATTCTTAGGCTTAGGCTTAGGCCGAGCTTGAGGGTGAAGGTTAGGGTTAGGGTTAGGGTGAGGGTTAGGGTTAGGTTTAGGGTGAGGGTTAGGATGAGGTTTAGGGTTAGGGTTAGCTTTAGGGTTAGGGTTAGGTTTAGGATTAGGGTTGGGGTTAGGGAGAGGGTGAGGGTGAGGATTATGGATAGGGATAGTGTTAGGGTTAGGGTTAGGTTTAGGGTTAGGATTAGGGTTAGGGTTAACGTTATTTTTTGGGTTAGAATTAGAGTTACAGTGACGGTGAGAGTGAGGGTGAGGGTGAGGGTTAGGGTGAGGTTTAGGGTTAGGGTTAGAGTTAGGGTTAGGGTGAGGGTGAGATTTAAGTTTAGAGTTAGGGTTTGTGTTAGGGTAGGCTTAGGGTTAGGCTGAGGTTGAGGGTGGGGGTAAGAATTAGGGTTAGGTTTAGGGTTAAAATTAGGGTTAGGGTTAGGGTTATTGTTAGTGTTATGGTTACGTTTAAGTTTGCAGTGAGGGTGAGGTTTATGGTTAGGCTTAGGTTTAGGGTTAGGGTTAGGGTTAGTGTTATTGTTAGGGTTAGGTTTAGAGTTAAGTTGAGGTTGAGGGTGAGGGTTAGGGTTAGGGTGAGGTTTATGATGAGGTTAAGGGTTAGGTTTAGTTTGAGTGTGAGGTTTAGGTTTAGAGTTAGGTTTCGGGGGAGGTTTAGGGTGAGGGTGAGGGTTAGGTTGAGGTTTAGGGATAGGCTTAGGGTTTGGATTAGGGTTAGGTTAAGGGTGTGTGTGAGGGTTAGCGTTAGGGTTAGGTTTAGGCTTAGGATTAGGCTGAGGGTGAAGGTAGGTGTGAGGGTTAGGGTTATGGTGAGGATGAGGATTAGTGTTAGGATGAGTTTTAGAATTTGGATTAGGCTTAAGGTGAGCGTGAGGGTTAGGGTTAGGGTGAGGGTTAGGGTTAGGATTAGGGTTAGGGTGAGGGTGAGGTTTAGGATTAGGTTTAGGGTTAGGGTTATTGTTAGTGTTATGGTTAAGATTAACTTGGCTGTGAGGGTGAGGCTGAGGGTGAGGGTTAGGTTTATGATTAGCTTCAGGGTTAGATTTAGAGTTAGGATTAGTGTTATTGTTAAGGTTAGGGTTAGAGTTATGGTGAGGGTGAGGGTGAGGGTGAGAGATAGGGTTAGGGTGAGGGTTTGGATGAGGGTTAGGGTTAGGATTAGGGTTAGGGTGAGGGCTAGGGTGAGGGTTGGGTTAGAGTTAGGGTTAGGCTTAGGCTTAAGCTGAGGGTGAGGTTGAGGGTGAGGGTTAGGTTTAGGGTGATGGTTAGGGTTATGGTTAGGTTGAAGGTTAGCATGAGGTTTAGGGATAGGGTGAGGGTTAGGGTGAGTGTGATGGTAAGGGTAAAGTTGAGGGTTAGGCTGAGGGTGAGGGTTAAGATAAGTTTTAGGGTTAGGGTGAGGTTTAGGGTAAGTTTGAAGGTTAGGGGTTAAGATGAGGGTGAGGGTTAGGTTGAGGATTAGGGTTAGGTTTAGTGTGAGGTTTAGGGTGAGGATGAGGGTTAGGCTTAGGCTTAGGGTTAGGGTTTGGTTTAATGTGAGGGTGATGGTCAGGATTAGGGTTAGGTTTAGGGTTAGTGTTAGGATTACTTTTAGGGTTATAGTGAGGGTTAGGGTTAGGGTTAGGCTTAGGTGTAGGGTTAGTTTGAAGGTGAGGGTGGGGTGAGGATTAGGGTTAGGGTGATGGTTAGGTTTAGGGTTAGGTTTAGAATTATGGTGAGGGTGCGGTTGAGGGTTAGGGTTAGTGTTAGGGTTAGGGTGAGGTTTAGGGTTTGGGTTAGTGTTAGAGTTAGGTTTAGGGTGAGGTTGAGTTTTAGGGTTAGATTTAAGGTTAGTGTTAGGGTTAGGCTTAGGGTTAGGGTTAGGGTTATTGTTAGTATTATGGTTAGGGTTTAGTTTGCAGTGAGGGTGAGGTTTATGGTTAGGGTTAGGTTTAGCGTTAGGGTTAGTGTTAGTGTTATTGTTAGGGTTAGGGTTAGAGTTATGGTGAGGGTGAGGTTGTGGGTGAGGGTTAGGGTTAGGGTGAGGTTTAGGGTGTGGTTTAGTGTTAGGGTTAGGTTGAGGGTGAGGTTTAGGCTTAGTGTTAGTCTTAGGGTGAGTGTGAGGTTTAGGTTGCAGTTTAGGGATAGGGTTAGGGTTAGGATTATTTATGGTGAGGGTGAGTGTCAGGGTTAGGGTTAGGGTTATGCTTAGGCTTAGGGTTAGGCTGAGGGTGAGGGTGGGGATGAGGGTTAGTGTTACAGTCAGGGTGAGATTTAGGGTTAGAGTGAGGGTTTGGATGAGGTTTAAGGTTAGGATTAGGTTTGGTTTAGGGTGAGAGTGATTGTGAGGATTAGGGTTAGGCTTAGGGTTAGGGTTATGGTTAGGTTTATAGTGAGGTTTAGGGGTAGGGTTAGGTTTAGGCTTAGGGTTAGGCTGATGCTGAGTGTGGGGATGAGGCTTAGGTTTAGAGTGATGGTTAGGGTTATGGTTACATTGAGGGTTATGGTTTGGATTAGGGTTACTGTGAGGGCTAAGGTGAGGGTGAGGGTTAGGGTTTGGCTTAGGATTAAGGTTAGGCTGAGGCTGAGGGTGAGGGTGAGGGTTAGGGTTAGGGTGATGTTAGGGTTATGGTTAGGGTGAGGGTTAGGATGAGGGTTAGGGTTAGGGTGAGGGTTAGGGTTAGGGTGATGGTTAGGGTTATGGTTAGGGTGAGGGTTAGGATGAGGGTTAGGGTTAGGGTGAGGTTGAGGGTGAGGGTGAGGGTTAGGGTTTAGGTGAGGGTCAGGTTTACGGTTAGGGTTAAGTTTAGGGTGAGTGTTAGGGTTAGGATTACGATGATGGTTAGACTGATAATTTAGGGTTAGGGTGAGGGAAAGGTTTAGAGTGATGGGTTAGGGTGAGGATTAGGTTTTGGATTAGGGTTATGGTTAGGGTGAGGGTTAGGGATAGGTTTAAGATTAGGGTGAGGGTTTTGGTTAGGATTAGGTTTAGCGTTAGGGTGAGGGGTACGGTTAGTTTTGGATTAGGGTTAGGGTTAGGTTTAGGCTGAGGGTGAGGTTGAGCATGACAGATAGTGTTAGGGTTAATGTGAGGGTTAGGTTTAGGGTTAGCATTAAGGTTAGGGTGAGAGTTAGAGTTAGGTTTAGGGATAGGATGAGGGTTAGGCTGAGGGTTAGGTTGAGCGTGAGGGTTAGGGTTAGGGTTAATGTGAGGGTTAGGGTTAGGGTTAGCATTAAGGTTAGGGTGAGGGTTAGGGTTAGGGGTAGGTTTAGGATGAGGGTTAGGCTGAGGGTTAGGTGTAGGGTTCGGGTTCGGGTAAGGGTTTGGGTGAGGTTTAGGGTGAAGTTGAGGGTTAGGTTTAGGCTTAGGTTTACGGTGAGGGTTAGGGTGAGGGTTAGGGTTAGGGTGAGGGTGAGGGTTAGGGTGAGGGTTAGGGACAGGGTTAGGGTTAGGTGAGGGTTAGGGATAGGGTTGTGTTTAGGGTGAAGGTCAGGGTTAGTTTTAGGGTTAGAGTTAGGGTGAGGGTGAGTGTGAGGGTTAGGTTTAGGTTTAGCTTTAGGGTTAGGTTTAGGCTGAGGCTGAGGGTGAGGGTGGGGTTTAGGGTTAGGGTTAGGGTTAGAGTTAAGGTTAGGGTTAGGGTTGGGTTGAGGGTTAGGGTTAGGGTTAGGAAGTGCGTTTGGCTGAGGGTTAAGGTTATGTTTAGGGTGAGATTTAGGTTTAGTGTGATGGTTAGGATGAGGGTTAGGCTGAGTGTTACGGTTAAGGTTAAGGTGAGGGTAAGGGTTAGGTTTACTGTGAGGGTTATGTTTAGTATAAGCGTTAGGGTGAGGGTGAGTGTGAGGGTTAGGGTTAGGGTTAGGCTTAGGCTTAGGGTTAGGCTGAGGGTGAGGGTGGGGGTGAGGGTTAGTGTTACAGTGAGGGTGATGATTTGGTTTAGAGTGAAGTTAGGATGAGGTTTAGGGTTATAGTGAGGGTGAGGGTTAGGGTTAGGGTAAGGGTTAGGGTTTGGATTAGGGTGAGGGTGAGGGTTAGGATCAGGGTTAAGGTGAGGGTTATTGCCAGTGTTATGTTTAAGGTTAACTTTGCTGGGAGGGTGAGGCTGAGGGTGAGGTTTAGGGTTAGGATTAGGGTGAGGATGAGGGTTAGGGTAAGAGTGAGGGTTAGAGATAGGGTTAGGGTGAGGTTTAGGGTTAGGGTGAGGGTTAGGGTTAGTGTGAGGGTTAGTGTTAGGGTAAGGGTTAGGGTTAAGGTTAGGGGGAGGGTTAGGTTCAGGGTTAGGGTTAGGGTTAGGATTAGGGTTAGGGTTAGGGTGAGGGTTAGGTTGAGGTTTAGGTTTAGGGTTAGGATTAGGTTTAGGATTAGGGTTAGGGTGAGGCTGAGTGTGAGGGTTAGGGTTAGGTTTAGGCTGAGGCTGAGGCTGAGGGTGGGTGTGAGGATTAGTGTTTGGGTGATGGTAAGGGTTAGGATTATGGTGAGGGTTAGGATGAGGGTTAGGGTTAGGATTAGGGTTTGGGTGAGGGCTATGGTGAGGGTGAGTGTTAGGGCTAGGGTTAGGCTTAGGCTTAGGTTTAGGCTGATGGTAAGTTTGAGGGTGAGGGTTAGGGTTAGGTTGATGGTTAGGGTTACGGTTAGCTTGAAGGTTAGGATGAGGTTTAGGGTTGGGGTTAGTGTTAGGGTGAGGGTGATGGTAAGGGTAAATTTGAGGGTTAGGCTGAGGGTGAGGGTTAAGATAAGGGTGAGAGTTAAGGTTACGGTGAGGGTTAGTTTAAGGGTGAGGGTTAGGGGTTAGGGTGATTGTGAGGGTTAGATTGAGGATTAGGGTTATGCTTAGTGTGAGGTATAGGGTGAGAACAATGGTTAGGGTTAGGTGAGGGTAACGGTTAGAATTAGGGTTAGGGTGAGGGCTAGGGTGAGGTTGAGGGTTAGGATTAGTGTTAGTGTGAGGTTTAGGGTTAGGGTGAGAGTTACGGTTATTGTGAGGGTGAGTGTTAGGGTTAGATTTAGTGTTAGGGTGAGGGTAAGTGTTAGGGTGATGGTTAGGGTTAGGGTGAGGGTTATTGTTAGAGTGAGGGTTAGGATGAGGGCTCGGGTTAGGATTAGGGTTAGGGTGAGTACTAGGGAGAGGGTGAGGGTTAGGGTTAATTTTAGGCTTAGGCTTAGGGTTACGCTGAGGCTGCGGGTGAGGGTGAGTGTTAGGGTTAGGGTTAGGGTAATAGTTGGGCTTACCGTTAGGGGGAGGGTTAGGATGAGTATTAGGGTTAGGGTGAGGGTGACGGTAAGCATAAAAGTGAGTTTTCGGCTTAGGGTGAGGGTTATGGTAAGGGTGATATTTAGGATTAGGGTGAGGGTGAGGGTTAGATTGAGGATTATTGTTAAGTTTAGTGTGAAATTTAGGGTGAGGATGAGGGTGAGGTTTAAGTTGCAGGCTAGGTTGAGGGTGAGGGTTAGGTTTATGGTGAGATTTAGGGTTAGGGTGATGGTTAGGGTTAGTGTGAGTGTTAGTGTTAGGGATAGGGTTAGTGTTAGGGTGAGGGTAAGTGTTAGGGTGAGGGTTAGGGTTAGGGTGAAGGTTATGGTTAGGATGAGGGTTAGGGTTAGGGTTGGGGTTATTGTTAGGGTTAGGGTTAGGGTTACGTTTACGGTGAGGTTGAGGGTGAGGGTGAGGGTTAGGGTAAGGATGAGGTTTAGGTTTAGGGTAAGGGTTAGAGTTAGGGTTAGGGTGAGGGTGAGGTTTAGGATTAGAGTTAGGGTTAGCATTAGTGTTAGTGTTAGGGTTAGGGTGAGGGTTAGGGTTAGGGTTAGGCTTAGGCTTTGGCTTAGGCCAAGCATGAGTGTGAGGGTTAGGGTTAGGGTTACGGTGGGGTTTAGGGTTAGGTTTAAGGTGAAGGTAAGGGTGAGGATGAGGGTTAGATATAGGGTTAGGGGGAGGTTTAGGGTGAGGGTTAGGGTTAGGGTTAGTGTTATGGTTAGGGTGAAGGTGAGCGTTAGGTTGAGGTTTAAGGTTAGGGTTAGAGTTTCGGTTAGTCTTAGGTTTAGTGTTAGGGTTAGGGTTTTTTTAGGTTGAGGGTAAGTGTTAGGGTGAGGGTTTGGGTTAGGGTGACTGTTATGGTTAGGGTGAGGGTTAGGAGTAGGGTTAGGGTTATTGTTATGGTTAGGTTTAGGGTTACAATTACTGTGAGGGTGCGGATGAGTGTTAGGTTTAGGTTTAGGGTGCGGTTTAGGGTTTGTGTTAGGGTTAGACTTAGGGTTAGGGTCAGGGTGAGGTTTAGGGTTATCGTTAGTGTTAAGGTGAGGGTTGGTGTGAGGGTTAGTGTTAGGGTTAGGGTTAGGGTTAGGGTTAGGGTGAGGGTGAGGGTGAGGGATAGGGTTAGGGACAGGGTTAGGTTTAGGATTAGGGTTTGGGTGAGGGTGAGTGTGAGGGTTCGGTTTAGGGTTAGGTTTAGGCTTAGGGTTAGGCTGAGAGTGAGGGTGAGGGTTAGGGTTAGGGTGACGGTTAGGGTTAGGGTTAGGGTGAGAGTTAGGATGAGGGTTAGGTTTAGGATTAAGGTTAGGGTGAGGGCTAGTTTGAGGGTGAGGTTTAGGGTTAGGGTTAGGTTGAGGTTTAGGGTTAGGGTTAGGTTTAGAGACAGGGTGAGGTTTAGGATTATTGTTATGTTGAGGGTGAGGTGTAGGGTTAGGTTGAGGGTTAGGATTAGGGCTAGGTATAGCGTGAGGTATAGGGTTAGGTTTAGGGTAAGGGTTAGCATGAGGGTTAGGGTTAGGATTTGGGTTAGGATGAGGTCTATGGTGATGGTGAGGGTTAGGGTTAGGTTTAGGGTGAGGTTTAGGGTTCAGTTTAGGTTTAAGGTTAGGTTGAGGGTTAGGGTTAGGGTTACGGTGAGGGTCAGGGTTAGGGTTAGCTTGAGGGGTAGAATTAGGTTTAGGTTTAGGGTGATGGTTAGTGTTAAGAATAGGGTGAGGGTTAGGATGAGGGTTAGGGTTACAATTAGGGTTAAGGTGAGGGCTAGTGTGAGGGTGATGGTTAGTGTTAGTGTTAGGGTGATGTTTAGGATTAGGATTAGTGGTAGGGTTAGGGTGAGCGTTAGTGTTAGGGTTATGGTGAGGGTGAGGGTTAGGTTTGGGGTGAGGGTGAGGGTGAGGACGAAGGTGAGGGTTAAGATTAGTGTTGGGGTTAGGGTGAGGATCAGCTTGAGGTTTAGGTTTATTGTTAGGTTTAAGGTTAGAATTAGGGTTACGGTGAGGGTGAGTGTGAGGGTTAGGGTTAGGGTTAGGCTTAGGCTTAGGGTTAGGCTGAGGGTGAATATGGGGATGAGGATTAGGTTTAGAGTGATGATTCCGGTTATGGTTAGGTTGAGGGTTACGATGAGGGTTAGGGTTAGGATTAGGTTTAGGGTGAGGGCTAGGGTGAGTGTGAGGTTTAGGGTTAGGGTTAGCCTTAGGCTTAGGGTTAGGCTGAGGCTGAAGGTGAGGTTCAGGGTTAGGATTAGGGTGATGGTTAGGGTTACACTTAGGGTGAGGTTTAGGGTGAGGGTTAGGTTTAGGGTGAGGGTTAGGATGAGGGTGACATTAAGAGTAAAGTTGAGGGATAGGCTGAGCTTGAGGGTTATGGTAAGGGTGAGGGTTCGGGTTAGGGTTAGGGTGAGGGTGAGAGTTAGATTGAGGATTAGTGTTAGGGTTAGTGTGTGGTTAAGATGAGGATGAGGATTAAAGTTAGGGTGAGGGCTAGGGTGAAGTTGAGGGTTATGTTTAGGGTTAGGGTGAGGTTTAGGGTTAGGGTTAGGTTTAGGGTTAGGGTGAGGGTTAGGATTAGTGTTATGGTGAGGGTGAGGGTGAAGGTGAGGGTTAGGGTTAAGGTGAGGGGTAGGGTGAGGGTGAGGGTTAGGGTTAGTGTTAGGGTGACGTTTAGGGTTAGGGTTAGTGTGAGGGTTAGGATGAGGGTTAGGGTTATGGTGAGGGTGAGGGTTAGGGTTAGGGTGAGGGTTAGGGTTAGGATGAGGGTTACATGAGGATGAAGCTTAGGATTAGGTTTAGGGTTAGGATTATTGTTAGTGTTATCGTTATGGTTATGTTTGCAGTGAGGGTCAGGCTGAGGGTGTGGGTTATATATAGGATTAGAGTTAGGGTTAGGTTTAGGCATAGGATTAGTGTTATTGTTAGGGTTAGAGTTACGGTGAGGTTGAGGGTAAGGATGAGTGTTAGTGATAGTGTCAGGGTGAGGTTTAGGGTTAGGGTTAGGATAAGGTTTAGGGTGAGTGGGAGGTTTAGGGTTAGAGTTAGGGTTAGGGGGAGGGTTAGGGGGAGGTTTAGGGTTAGGGTTAGTTTTAATGTTAGGGTTAGGGTGAGGGTTAGGTTGAGGTTTAGTGTTAGGGTAAGGGTTAGGGTTAGTGTTAGGGTTAGGGTTAGTGTTATTCTAAGGCTTAGGGTTAGAGTTACATTAAGGTGCAGGATGAGGGTGAGGTTGAGGTTGGGTGTGAGGATTAGGGTTCGGGTGATGGTTAGGTTTAGGGTTAGTTTGAGGGTTAGGATGAGGGTTAGGTTTAGGATTAGGATTAGGGTGAGGGCTAGGGTGAGGTTGAGGGTTAGGGTTAGGGTTAGGCTTAGGGTTAGTCGGAGGGTGAGGTTGAGAGTGAGAGTTAGGGTTAGGGTTATGGTTAGGGTTATGGTTAGGGTGAGGGTTAGCATGAGTGTTAGGGTTAGGGTGAGGGTTAGGGTGAGGGTGATGGTACCGTAAAGGTGAGGGTTAGGCTGAGGGTGAGGGTTAAGATATGGGTAAGTGTTAGGGTTAGGGTTAGGGTGAGAGTTAGGGGGAGGGTTAGGGTTAGGATTAGGGTTAGGATTAGGGTTAGGGTGAAGGTGAGGGTTTGTGCTAGGGATAGGTTTGGGGTTAGGCTTAGGGTTAGGCTGAGAGTGAGAGTGAGGGTGAGGGAGAGGGTTAGGGTTAGGGTTAGGGTTAGGATTAAGTTTAGGGTGAGGTTTAGTGTTAGGGTTAGTGTTAGAGTTAAGGTTCGGGTGAGGGAGAGGGTGAGGTTTAGGGTTAGGGTTAGTGTTAGAGTTAGGGATCGGGTGAGGGAGAGGGTGAGGTTTAGGGTTAGGGTGACGGTTAGGGTTAGGGTTAGGGTGAGGTTTAGTTTTAGGGTTAGGGTTAGATTTAGGGTTAGGGTGAGGGAGAGGTTGAGGTTTAGTTTTAGGGTTAGGGTTAGATTTAGGGTTAGGGTGAGGGAGAGGGTGAGGTTTAGGGTTAGAGTTAGGGTTAGGGGGAGGGTTATGGGGAGGGTTAAGGTTAGGGTTAGTGTAAGCGTTAGCGTTAGGGTGAGGGTTAGTTTGAGGTTTAATGTTAGGGTTAAAGTTAGGTTTAGGATTAGGTTTATATTAAGGGTGAGTGTGAGGATTAGGTTTAGGCTTCGGCTTAGGCTAACGTTTAGGCTGAGGGTATGGGTGGGGATGAGGATTAGGTTTAGAATGATGGTTAGGGTTATAGTTATGTTAAGGTTTAGGATGAGGGTTAGGGTTAGGATTAGGGTTAGGGAGAGGTCTAGGGTGAGGGTGAGGGTTAGGGTTAGTTTAAGGCTTAGGCTTAGGGTTAGCCTGAAACTGAGGGTGAGGGTGAGGGTTAGGGTTAGGGTGATGGTTGGGGTTACCCTTATATTCAGGGTTAGGATGAGGATTAGTGTTAGGTTGAGTGTTAGGGTGAGGGTGACAGTAAGGGTAAAGGTGAGGTTTAAGCTGAGTGTGTGGGTTATGGTAAGGGGTTAGGGTAAGGGTGAGGGTGCTGGTTAGATTGAGAATTAGTGTTAGGGTGAATTTGAGGTTTAGGGAGAGGATGAGGGTTAGGGTTAGGTTGAGGGCTAGGTAGACGGTGAGGGTTAGGGTTAGGGTGAGGTTTAGGGTTAGGGTGATGGTTAGGTTTAGTGTGAGGGTTAATATTAAGGTAAGGGTTAGTGTTAGGGTGAGGGTAAGTGTTAGGGGGAGGGTTAGGGATAGGTTGAAGGTTGTGGTTAGGATGAGGGTTAGGGTTAGGTTTAGGGTTTTTTTAGTGCTAGGTTTAGGGTGAGGTTTAGGGTTAGGGTTAGGGTTAAGGTGAGGGTGAGGATGAGGGTTTGGGTTAGGGTTAGGGTTACAGTGAGGGTGAGGGTTAGGGTTAGGGTTAGGATTAGTGTTATTTTGAGGGTTAGGATTAGAGTTATGGTGAGTGTGAAGGTGAGGTTTAGGGTTAGGGTGAGGTTTAGGGTTAGGGTTAGGGTAAGGATGAGGTTGAGGGTGAGGTTTAGGTTTAGAGTTAGTGTTAGTGAGAGGGTTAGGGTGAGGGTTAGTGTTAGGTTTAGTGTTAGGTTTAGGGTGTGGGTTAGGATGAGGGTGAGTGTTAGTCTTAGGGTTAGGATTAGTATTAGGGTTAGTGTTAGGGTGAGGGTTAGGGTTAGGATGAGGGTTAAGTTTAGGGTTAAGATTAAGATTAGGGTGAGTGTGAGGGTGAGTGTGAGGGTTAGGGTTAGGGTTTTGCTTAGGGATAGGCTGAGGGTGAGGGTGAGGGTGAGGGTTAGGTTTAGGGTGAGGGTGAGGTTTAGGGTTATTATTAGCATTAGGGTGAGGGTTATTGTGAGGGTTAGTGTTAGGGTTAGTGTTAGGTTTAGGGTTAGGGTGAGGGTTAGGGTGAGGGTTAGGGTTAGGGATAGGGTTAGGTTTACAATTAGGGTTTCGGTGAGGTTGAGTGTGAGTGTTAGGGTTAGGGTTATGCTTAGGGTTTTGCTGAGGGTGAGTGTGAGGGTTAGGGTTAGGGTGAGGGTTAGGGTTAGAGTTAGGGTTAGGGTTAGGGTTAGGGTGAGGGTTAGGGTTAGGGTTAGGGTGAGGGTTAGGATGAGGGTTAGGTTTCAGTTAGGGTTAGGTTGAGGGCTAGCATGAGGGTGAGGTTTCGCGTTACGTTTAGGGTGAGGCTTAGGTTTATGGATAGGTTTAGGGATAGGGTGATGTTTCGGGTTAGGGTTATGGTGCGGGTGAGGGTTAGGGTTAGGTTGAGAGTTAGGATTAGGGCTAGGTTTAAGGTGAGGGTTAGTGTTAGGCTTAGGGTGAGTGTTTACATGAGTGTTCGGGTTAGGCTTAGGTTTAGGATGAGGGATAGGGTGAGGATGAGTGTTAGGGTTAGGGTTATGTTTAAGGTTCGGATTTGGTTTAGGTTAGGGTGCGGGTTATTATTAGGGTTACGGTGAGGGTCAGGGTTAGGGTTATGTTGAGGTTTAGAATTAGGTGTAGGGTTAGGTTGACGGTTAGGGTTAGGGTTAGGGTGAGTGTTTGGATGAGGGTTAGGGTTGCAATTAATGTTAGGGTGAGGGCAACGGTGAGGGTGAGGCTTAGTGTTAGGCTTAGTGTGAGGTTTAGTTTTAGGGTTAGGGGTAGGTTTAGGGTGAGTGTTAGGGTTCGGCTTACGGTGAGGGTGAGTGTTAGCTTTGGGGTGAGGGTTAGGGTGAGGCCTAAGGTGAGGGTGAGGGTTAGGGTTAGGTTTATGGTGGGGATTATGTTGAGGTTTAGGTTTAGTGTTAGGGTTAGGATTAAGGTTAGGGTGAGGGTGAGTGTGAGGGTTAGGGTTAGGCTTAGGCTTTGGGTTATGCTGAGGGTGATTGTGGGGATGAGGATTAGGTTTAGAATAATGGTTCAGGATATGGTTAGCTTGAGGGTTAGGATGAGGGTTAGGGTTAGGATTAGGTTTAGGGTGAGGGCTAGGGTGTTGTGAGGTTTAGGGTTAGGTTTAGGCTTAGGCTTAGGGTTAGGCTGAGGCTGAAGGTGAGGGTGAGGTTTAGGGTTAGGGTGATGGTAAGGGTTACAGTTAGGGTTTGGTTTAGGATGAGGGTTAGGTTTAGGGTGAGGGTTAGGATGAGGGTGACAGTAAGAGAAAAGGTGAGGGTTAGGCTGAGGGTGAGGGTTATGGTAAGGGCGAGCGTTCGGGTTAGGGTTAGGGTGAGGGTGAGTGTTAGATTGAGGATTAGTGTTAGTGTAACTGTGAGGTTTAGGGTTATGATGAGGGTTAGAGATAGGGTGAGGGCTAGGGTGAAGTTGACGGTTAGGGTTAGGGTTACGGTGAGGTTTAGGTTTAGGGTGAGGTTTAGGATTAATGTTAGGGTTACGGATAGGGTGAGGATGAGGTTTAGGGTTAGAGTTAGGTTTAGGGTGAGGGTTAGGGTTAGGGTTAGTGTTAGGGTGATGTTATTTTGGGGGTGGGGGTTGGTGTTAGGGTTAGGATTAGGATTAAGTTTAAGGTGAGGGTGAGTGTTAGGGTTAGGGTTAGGATTAGAGTTAGGGTGAGTGTGAGGGTGAGGGTTAAGGTTAGGGTGAGTGTTGGGTTTAGGGTTAGAGTGAGGGTTATGGTGAGGGTTAGGCTTAAGCTTATGTTTTGGGTATGGGCTAGGGTGAGGGTGAGGGTTAGGGTTAGGGTTTGGGTGAGCGTTAGGGTGAGGGTTAGGTTTAGTGTTAGGGTTAGGGTTGGGGTTAGAGTTAGGCTTAATGTTAGGCTGAGACTGAGGATGAGGGTGAGGGTTAGGGTTAGGGTGATGGTTGGGATTACCGTTAAGGTGAGTGTTCAGATGAGGATTAGGATTAGGCTGAGGGTTAGGGTGAGGGTGACGGTAAGGGTAAAGGTGAGGGTTAGGCTGAGCGTTCCGGTAAGTGTAAGGGTTAGGGTTAGGGTGAGGGTGAGGGTTAGATTGAGGATTAGTGTTAGGGTTAGTGTGAGGTTTAAGGTGAGGATGAGGGTTAGTGTTAGGTTGAGGGCTAGGTTGAGGTTTAGGGTTAGGGTTAGTGTGAGGTTTAGGGTGAGGATGAAGGTTAGGGTTAGGTTGAGGGTGATGGTTAGAATTAGGTTGAGGGTGTGGGCTAGTGTGAGGGTGAGGTTTAGGGTTAGGGTTGGGGTTAGGGTGAGGTTTAGGATTAGGGTCAGGGTTAGGGTTAGTGTGAGGGTTAGTGTTAGGGTTAGGGTTGCTGTTAGGGTTAGGGTAAGTGTTAGGGTGAGGGTTAGGGTCAGGGTGAGTGTTATGGTGAGGGTGAGGGTTAGAGTTAGGGTTAGGTTTTTGTTAGGGTTAGGGTTAGGGTGACCCTTACAGTGAGGGTGAGGGTTAGGGTTAGGTTTAGGGTGAGGTTTAGGGTTTGGTTTATGATTAGTGTTTGGGTTAGGGTTAGGGTTAAGGTGAGGGTGATGATGAGTGTGTGGGTTAGGGTTAGGTTTAGGGTTATGCTTAGGGTTAGGGTAAGGGTGAGGTTGAGAGTGAGGGTGAGGGTCAGGATTAGGGTGAGGGTTAGGGTTAGGTTTAGGTTGAGGGTGAGTGTGTGGGTTAGGGTTAGTGTTAGGGTTAGGCTTAGGGTTAGGCTGAGGGTGAGGGTGAGGGTTAGAGTTAGGGTGAGTGTTAGATTTAGTGTTAGGTTGAGGTTTAGTGTTAGGGTTAGGGTTAGAGTTTGGTTTAGGGTGAGGGTGAGGTTTAGGGTTAAAGTTAGGGTTAGGGTTAGGGTGAATGTTAGGATGAGGATTAGGGTTAGGATTAGGGATACTGTTAGGTTCAGGATTAGGGTTAGGGTAGAGTGAGTGTGAAATTTAGGGTTAGGGTTAGGCTTAGGCTTAGGTTTAGGGTGAGGTTTCTGGTTAGGGTTTGGGTTAGGGTGAGGGTGAAGCTGAGGATTAGGGTTAGGTTTAGGGTTAGGCTTAGGTTTAGGGTTAGGGTTAGTTATACGGTTAGGGTTTCGGTGAGGGTTAGTCTTAGGGTTAGGGTTAGGCTTAGAGTTAGGCTGAGGATGAGGGTGGGGCTGAGGATTAGTGTTAGGGTTAGGGTTAGGGTTATTGTTAGTGTTATGGTTAGGGTTAAGTTTGCAGTAAGAGTGAGACTGAGGGTGGGGTGAGGAATAGGGTTAGGGTGATAGTTAGGGTTAGGGTTAGTGTTATTGTTAGGGTTAGGGTTAGAGTTACGGTGAGGTTGAGTGTGCGGGTGAGTGTTAGGGTTAGGGTTAGGGTGGGGTTTAGGGTTAGGGTGAGGGTGAGGTTTACGTTTAGATATAGGGTTAGGGGGAGGTTGAGGGTGAGGTTTAGGGTGAGGGTTAGGATGAGGTTTAGGGTTAGGATTAGGGTTAGGGTGAGGGCTAGCGTGAGGGTGAGATTTAGGGTTAGGGTTAGGATGAGGTTTAGGTTTAGGGTGAGGGTTAGGATGAGGGTGAGGTTTAGGGTTAGAGTTAGGGTCAGGATGAGACTCAGGGTGAGGTTTAGGGTTATGGTCCGTGTTACAGTTAGGGTTAAGGTGAGGGTTAGGGTGAGTGTGAGGGTTAGGTTTAGGGTTAGAATGAGGGTTAGGGTTAGGGTTTGGGATCAGTTTAGGGTTCAGTGAGGGTTAGGGTAAGACTTATGGTGATGGTGACGGTTAGGGTTAGGTGGAGGGTTAGGGTTATGTTTAGGGTTAGGGTGAGGCTGAAGATGAGGTTTAGGGTTAGTGTTAGAATGAGGGTTATGATGAGGGTTAGGTTTGGATTCGGGATAGGGTGAGGGCTAGGGTGAGGGTGAGGTTTAGGTTTAGGGTTAGGCTGAGGTTTAGAGTTAGGGTTAGGGTTAGGGTTAGAATGAAGGGGAGGTTTAGGGTTAGAGTTAGGGTTAGGGGGTAGCTGAGGGTGAGGGTTAGGGGTAGGGTTAGTGTTAGCGTTAGGGTTAGGGTAAAGGTAAGTGTTAGGGTGAGGTTTAGGGTTAGGGTGAAGGGTATGTTTAAGATGAGGGATAGGGTTAGGGTTAGTGTTATTGTAAGGGTTAGGTTAGGGTTATGGTTACAGTGAGGGTGAGGGTGAGGGTTAGGATTAGGGTTAGGGTCAGTTTTAGTTTTACGGTTAGGGTTAAAGTTAGGATTAGGTTTAGGTTTAGGGTTAGGGTGAGGGTGAGGGTTATTGTTAGTGTTATGGTTTGGGTTAAGTTTGCGTTGAGGGTGAGGCTGAGGGTGAGGGTTATGATTATGGTTAGGGTTAGGTTTAGTGTTAGTGTTAGAGTTAGTGTGAGGTTGAGGTTTAGGTTTAGGGTTAGGGTTAGCGATAGGGTTAGGATTAGGGTTAGGGTGAGAGTTAGTGTTAGGGTGAGGGCTAGGGTGAGTGTGAGGTTTAGGTTTAGGGTTAGGCTTAGGCTTAGGGTTAGGCTGAGGCTAAAGCTGAGGATGAGGTTTAGGGTTACGGTGATGTTTAGGGTTACCGTTAGGGTGAGGGTTAGGATGAGTGTTAGGTTTAGGGTGAGGGTTTGGATGGGGGTGACAGTAAGAGTAAAAGTGAGGTTTAGGCTGAGGGTGAAGGTTATGGTAAGGGTGAGGGTTCACATTAGTGTTAGGGTGAGGGTGAGGGTTAGATTTAGGATTAGTGTTAGGATTAGTGTGAGGTTTTGGGTGAAGATGATTAGGGTTAGCGTGAGGATTATGGTGAAGTTGATGGTTAGGTTTAGGGTTATGGTGAGGTTTAGGGTTAGGTTTAGGGTTAGGGTGAGGGTTAGGGTTAGGGTTAGGGTGAGTGTGAGGGTTAGATTAGAGTTAGGGTTAGGGTTATTGTTAGTGTTTTGGTTAGGGTTAAGTTTACAGTGAGGGTGGGGCTGAGGGTGAGAGTTAGGGTTAGGTTTAGGGTGAGTTTTAGGGTTAGGGTTAGGGTGAGGGTTAGGGTGAGGGTTTGGGTTAGCGTTAGGGTTATGATGAGGGTGAGGGTTAGGGTTAAGGTTAGGATTAGTGTTATTGTTAGGGTTAGGATTAGAGTTATGGTGAGGGTGAGGGTGAGGGTGTGTATTAGGGTTAGGGTGAGGTTTAGGGTTAAGGTTAGGGTTAGGGTGAGGTTGAGGGTGAAGTTTAGGGTTAGGTTGGGAGTGAGGATTAGGCAAGGTTTAGGGTTCGAGTTAGGTTTAGAGTTATGGTTAGGGTTATTGTTAGTGATATGGTTAGGGTTAATTTTGCGGTGAGGATGAGGCTGAGGGTGAGGGTTATGGTTAGGGTTAAGGTTAGGGTTAGGGTTAGGATTAGGGTTAGTCTTATTGTTAGGTTTTGGGTTAGAGTTACAGTGAGGTTTAGGGTAATGTTAAGGGTGAGGGTTAGGTTGAAGTTTATGGTGAGGGTTAGGGTTAGGTTGAAGGTAAGTTTTAGGGTTAGAATTAGGGGTAGGTGGAGGTTTAGGGTGAGGGTTAGGGTTAGGTTTATTGTTAGGGTTAGGGTGAGGGTGAGGTTTAATTTGATGTTTAGGGATATGGTTACAGTAGAATTAGGGTTAGCGTGAGGGTGGGTGTGAGGGTTAGGTCTAGGGTAAGGCTTAGTTTAAGGGTAAGGCTGAGGGTGAGTTTGGGGGTTAGGATTAGGGTTATGGTGATGGTTAGGGTTTGGGTTAATATTATTCTTAGGATTAGGGTTAGATTTAAGGTAAGGGTGAGGGTGCAGGTGAGGGTTAGGATTAGGTTGAGGTTTAGGGTTCGGGTTAGGGTTGGGGTTAGGGTGAGAGTAAGGGTGAGGTTTAGGGTTAGTGTTAGGGCTAGGGTTATGGTGAGGTTTAGGATTAGGGTTAGGGTTATTGTTAGGGTAAGGTTTATGTTTATGGTTACATTGAGGTTGTGGGTTAGGGTTAAGGTTACGGTGAGGTTTAGGGATTGGTTTAGGGTTAGAGTTAGTGTTAGAGTGAGGGTGAGGTTTAGGTTTAGAGTCAGGGTTAGGGTGAGGGTTAGGATGAAGTTTAGGGTTAGTGTTAGTGTTAGTGATAGTGTTAGGGTGAGAGTTAGGTGTAGGGATAATGTTAGGGATAGGGTTAGGATTAGGGTTAGGGTGAGTGGGACTGTGTGGGTTAGGGTTAGATTTAGGGTTAGGCTGAGTGTGAGGTTGAGGGTGAGAAAGTTAGGGTTAGGGTGAGGGTTAAGCATAGGGTTAGGGGAGGGTTAGGATGAGGTTTAGGGTTGGGAATAAGTTTTGGGTGATTGCTCAGGTGAAGGTGAGGGTTACGGTTTGGCTGAAGGTGAGGTTTAGGGTTAGGGTTAGGGTTCGGGTAAGAGTGACGTTTAGGGTTAGAGTTAGGGTTAGGGTGAGGCTGAGGGTGTGTGTTAAGTTTAGGGTAAATGTTAGGTTTAGGGTTAAGGTGAGGTTAGGGTGAGGGAGAGGGTTAGGTTTAGGGTTAGGATTAGGGTTAAGGTTAGGGTGAGTGTGAGTGTTAGGGTTAGGGTTAGGCTTAGCCTTAGGATTAGGCTGAGGGTGAGGGTGAAGGTGAGAGTTAGGTTTAGGGTGAGGTTTAGGGTTAGGTTTAGGGTGAGAGTTAGGTTTCGGGTTAAGTTTAGTGTTAGGGTGAGGGTTAAGGTAAGGGTTACTCTGAGGATGAGGGTTAGGGTTAGGGTTAGGCTTAGTCTTAGGGTGGGGATGAGGATTAGGTTTAGAGTGATGGTTCTGGATATAGGTTGAGGTTTCGGATGAGGGTTAGGGTTACGATTAGGGTTCGGGTGAGGTCTACGGTGAGTGTGAGGTTTAGGGTTAGGTTTAGGATTAGCCTGAGGCTGAAGGTGAGGGTGAGGGTTAGGGTTAGGGTGATGTTTAGGGTTACGGTTAGGGTGAGGGTTAGGATGAGGGTTAGGTTTAGGGTGAGGGTTAGGATGAGGGTGATAGTAAGAGTAAAGGTAAGGGTTAGAGAGAGTGTGAGGGTTAGGGTTAGGATTAGGGTTAGGGTTAAGGTTAGGGTGAGTGTGAGGTTTAGGTTTAGCTTTAGGCTTAGGCTTAGGCTGAGGGTGAGCGTGAGGGTGTGGGTTAGGTTTAGGGTGAGGGTTAGGGTTAAGTTTAGGCGAAGAGTTAGGGTTTGGGTTAAATTTAGGTTTAGGGTTAGGGTTAGGGTGAGGGTTATTTTGAGGTTTAGGTTTAGGGTTAGGGTTAACATTAGGATTAGGGTTCTGGTGAGGGTGAGTGTGAGGGTTAGGGTTAGGGTTCCGCTTAGGTTTAGGATTAGGCTGAGGGTGAGTGTGGGGATGAGGATTAGGTTTAGAGTGATGGTTCATATGGTTAGGTTGAGGTTTAGGATGAGGTTTAGAGTTAGGATAATTGTTAGGGTGAGGGTTAGGGTGAGTGTGAGGTTTAGGGTTAGGGTTAGGCTTAGTCTTAGGGCTAGGCTGAGGCTGAAGATGAGGCTGAGGGTTAGGGTTAGGGTGATGTTTAGGGTTACGGTTAGGGTGAGGGTTAGGATGAGGGTGAGGTTTAGGATGAGGGTGACAGTAAGAGTAAAGGTGAGGGTTATGCTGAGGGTGAGGGTTATTGTAAGGGTGACGGTTCGGGTTCGGGTTAGGGTGAGGGTGAGGGTTAGATTGAGGATTAGTGTTAGGGTTAGTGTGAGGTTTTGGGTGAGGATGATTAGGGTTGGGGTGAGAGCTAGGGTGAAGTTGAGGGTTAGGGTTTGGGTTAGGGTGAGATTTAGCGTTAGGGTTAGGTTTAGGGTTAGGGTGAGATTTAGGGTTAGGGTTACAGTGAGGGTGCTTGTTATGGTTAGGGTGAGGGTTATGGTTAGGTTTAGGGTGAGTGTGAGGGTTAGATTAGGGATAGGGTTAGGTTTATGTTTTGTGTTATGGTTAGGGTTAAGTTTACGGTGAAGGTGAGGCTGAGGGTGAGGTTTAGGGTTAGGGTTAGGGTGAGGTTTAGGGTGAGCGTTAGGTTTAGGGTTAGGGTTTGGATTAGTATTATTGTTATGTTAGGATTAGAGTTATGCTGAGGGTGAGGGTGAAGGTGAGGGTTAGGGTTAGGGTGAGATTTAGGGTTAGGGTTAAGTTTAGGGTGAGGGTGAGAGTGAGGTTTAGGGTTAGAGTTAGGGTTAGGGTGAGGGTTAGGGTGAGGTTTAGGGTTAGGATTAGAGTTAGAGTTAGGGTGAGGGTTAGGATGAGGGTGAGGGTTAGGGTTAGGGTTAGGATTAGTATTAGGTTTAATTTTAGGATGAATGTTTGGGTTAGGCTTAGGTTTAGGGTTAGGCTAACAGTTAAGCTGAGGGTGAGTGTAAGGGTGAGGGTTAGGGTTAGGGTTCCGGTTAGGGTTAGCGTTAGGGTATGAATTAGCGTTCAGGTTAATTTTAGGGTTTGGGTGAGGTTTAGGGTTCAGGTTACAGTGAGGGTGAGGGTTAGGGTTAGTTTGAGGGTTAGGGTTAGGATTAGGGTTAGGGTGAGGGTTAGGGTTAGGGTTAGGGTGAGTGGTAGGATGAGGTTTAGGCTTAGTATTAGGGTTAAGGTGAGGGCTAGGGTGAGTGTGAGGGTTAGGGTTAGTGTTAGGTTGAGGTTTAGCGTTAGGGTTAGGGTGAGGGTTAGGATGATGGTTAGGATTATGGCGAGGGTTAGGATTAGGGTTAGGGTGAGGGTTAGGGTTAGGATAAGGGTTAGGGTGAGGGTGAGGGTTAGGGTTAGGGTTAGGATTATTGTTAGTGTTATGGTTATGGTTTCATTTGCAGTGAGGGTGAGGCTGAGGGTGAGGGTTAGATATATGATTAGGGTTATTGTTAGGTTTAGGGTTAGGATTAGTGTTATTGTTAGGGTTATGGTTAGAGTTACGGTGAGGTTGAGGGTGAGGGTTAGGGTGAGGTTGGGTGTAAGGATTTCAGTTGGAGTGTTGGTTAGTGTTAGGGTTAGATTGAGGGTTAGGAGGAGGGTTAGGGTTAGGATTAGGGTTAGGGTGAGGGCTAGGGTTTGGTTGAGGGTTAGGGTTAGGTTTAGGCTTATGGTTAGTCCGAGGGTGAGGTTGAGGGTAAGGGTTCGGGTTAGGATGATGGTTAGGGTTACGGTTAGTGTGAGGGTTAGGATGAGATTTAGGGTTAGGGTGAGGGTTATTGTGAGGGTGACGGTACCATAAAGGTGAGGGTTAGGCTGAGGGTGAGGGTTAAGATAAGGATAAGGGTTAGGGTTAGGGTGAGGGTTAGGGTTAGGGTTACGCTTAGGGTTAGGTTGAGGGTGAGCGTTAAATTAAGAATTAGGTTTAGGGTTAGAGTGAGGTTTATGGTGAGGGTTAGGATTAGGGTGAGGGTTAGGGTGACAATTAGGGTTATGGTGAGGGTGTGGGTTAGGGTTAGGGTGAGTTTTAGGGTTAGGTTAAGGTTTAAGATTAGTGTGAGGGTTAGTGTTAGTGTTAGGCTTAGTGTAAGGGTGAGGGTAAGTGTTAGGGTGAGGGTTAGGCTTACGTTGAGTGTTATGGTTAGGGTGAGGGTTAGAGTTAGGGTTAGGGTTATTGTTAGGGTTAGGGTTAGGGTTACCCTTACAATGAGGGTGAGCGTTAGGGTTAGGTTTAGAGTGAGATTTAGGGTTAGGGTTAGGGTTAGAGTGTGGGTTAGGTTAGGATTAGGGTTAGGGTGAACGCTAGGGTGAGGGTGAGGGTTAGGGTTGGGGTTAGTGTTGGGAATAGTGTTAGGGTGAGAGTTAGTGTGTGGGTTAGGCTTAGTTTTAGGGTTAGGCTTAGGGTTACGCTAAAGGTGAGGTTGGGGGAGAGAGTTTGGGTTAGGGTGAGGGTTAGGGTTAGGCTTGGGTTGAGGGTGAGTGTGTGGTTTAGGGTTAGGTTTAGGGTTACGCTTAGGTTTAGGCTAAGGGTGAGGTTAAATGTGAGGGTTAGGGTTAGGGTGAGGGTTAGGTTTAGGGTTAGGGTGAGGGCTTGCATGAAGGTTAAGTTTAGGATTAGGTTTAGGGTTACGGCTAGGCTGAGGGTGAGGGTGAGAGTGAGGGTTAGTGTTAGGATGAGGGTGAGATTTAGGGTTAGAGTTAGCGTTAGGGTGACAGTTAGTGTGAGGGTTAGTGTTAGGGTTAGTGTTAGGGTTAGGGTTAGTGTGAGGGTTAGAGTGAGGTTTAGGGTTAGGGATAGGGTTAAGTTTAGGATTAGAGTTTGGGTGAGGGTGAGTTTGAGGGTCAGAGTTAGGGTTAGGATTAGGCTTATGGTTAGGCTGAGGGTGAGTGTAAGGGCTAGGTTTAGGGTGAGGGTTAGTGTTAGGGTTAGGATGAGTGTTAGGTTTAGGATTAGGGTTAGGGTGAGGGCTAGGGTGAGGGTGTGGGTTAGGGTTACGGTTAGGGTGAGGTTTAGGGTTAGGTTAAGGTTTACGATTAGTGTGAGGGTTAGTGTTAGGGTTAGGCTTAGTGTAAGGGTGAGGGTAAGTGTTAGGGTGAGGGTTAGGGTTAGGGTGAGTGTTATATTTAGGGTGAGGGTTAGAGTTAGGTTTAGGGTTATTGTTAGGTTTAGGGTTAGGGTTACCCTTACAGTGAGGGTGAGGGTTAGGGCTAGGTTTAGGGTGAGATTTAGGATGAGGGTTATGGTTAGAGTTTGGTTAGGGTTAGGATTAGGGTTAGGGTGAAGGCTAGGGTGAGGTTGAGGGTTAGGGTTGGGGTTATGGTTAGGAATAGATTTAGGGTGAGGGTGAGTGTGTGGGTTAGGTTTAGGTTTAGGGTTAAGCTTAGGGTTAGGCTAAAGGTGAGGTTGGGGGTGAGAGTTTGGGTTAGGTTGAGGGTTAGGGTTAGGGTTAGGTTGAGGGTGATTGTGTGGGTTAGGGGTAGGTTTAGGGTTAGGCTTAGTTTTATGCTAAGGGTGAGGTTAAGTGTGAGGGTTAGTGTTAGGGTGAGGGTTAGGTTTAGGGTTAGGGTGAAGGTTAAGATGAGGGTTAATGTTAGGATTAGTGTTAGGGTTACGGCTAGGCTGAGGGTGAGGGTGAGGGTGAGGGTTAGGTTTAGGGTGAGGTTTAGGGTTAGGATTAAGTTCAGGGTTCGGGTGAGTTTTTGCCTTAGGGTTATGGTTATGGTTAGGTTGAGGATTAGGATTAGGGCTAGGTTTAGGGTGAGGGTTAGGGTTAGGGTTAGGGTGAGGGTTAGCATTAGGGTTAGGGTTAGGATTAGGGTTATGAGGAGGGATAGGGTGAGGGTAATGGTTCTGGTTAGTGTTAGGATAAGGTTTAGGGTTCGGTTTAGGTTTAGGGTTATGGAGAGGGTTAGGGTTAGGGTTACGGTGAGGGTCAGGGTTATGGTTAGGTTGAGGGTTAGCATTAGGTTTAGGGTTAGGTTATGGGTTAAGGTTAGTGTTTGGATGAGGGTTAGGGTTGCAATTAGGGTTAGGGTGGGGGCTCAGGTGAGGGTGAGGGTTAGTTTTAGGCTTAGGGTGAGGTTTAGGTTTAGGGTTAAGATTCGGGTTAGGGTGAGGGTTATGGTGAGGGTTATGGTGACGGTGAGGGTTAGGTTTGTGGTGAGGGTTAGGGTGAGGACTAAGGTGAGGATGAGGGTTAGGGTTAGGGTTAGGGTGAGGATTAGGTTGAGGTTTAGGTTTAGGGTTAGGGTTATGATTAAGGTTAGGGTGAGTGTGAGTGTGAGGGTTAGGGTTAGGGTTAGGCTTCGGCTTTGGTTTAGCCTGAGGGTGAATGTGGGAATTAGAATTAGGTTTAGAGTGATGGTTCAGGTTATGGTTGGGTTGAGGGTTAGGATGAGGGTTAGGGTTAGGATTAGTTTTAGGGTGAGGGCTTGGGTGAGTGTGAGGTTTAGGGTTAGTTTTAGGCTTAGGCTTAGGGTTAGGCTGAGGCTGAAGGTAAGCGTGTGGGTTAGGGTTAGTGTGATGGTTAGTTTTATGGTTAGGGGGAGGGTTAGCATGAGGGTTAGGTTTAGGGTGTGGGTTAGGATGAGGGTGACAGTAAGAGAAAAGATGAGGTTTAGGCTGAGGGTGAGGGTTATGGTAAGGTTTCGGGTTCAGGTTAGGTTTAGGGTGAGGGTGAGGGTTAGATTGAGGATTAGTGTTAGGGTTAGTGTGAGGTTTGGGGTTAGGATGAGTGTTAGCGTTAGGGTGAGGGCTATGGTGAAGTTGAGGGCTAGGGTTAGGGTGAGGTTTAGGTTTAGGTTGATGGTTAGCCTTAGTGTGAGAGTTAGTGTTAGGGTTAGTGTTAGTGTTAAGGTGAGGGTAAGTATTAGGGTAAGGTTTAGGTTTAGGGTGAGGTTTAGGATTAGGGTTAGCTTTATGGTTAGGGTGAGGGTGAGGTTTAGGGTTAGAGTTAGGGTTAGGGTTAGGGTTAGGGTTAGGGTTAGTGTAAGGTTTAGTGTGGGGGTGAGCATTGGTATTAGGGTTAGGATTAGGATTAGGGTTAAGGTGAGGGTGAGTGTTAGGGTTAGGATTACAGTGAGGGTTAGGGTGATGGTTAGGCTTAGGCTTAGGGTTTGGGTATGGGCTAGGGTGAGGTTGAGGTTTCAGCTTAGGGTTAGGGTGAGTGTTAGAATGAGGGTTAGGGTTAGTGTTAGGGTTAGGGTTGGGGTTAGGGTTATGCTTAATGTTAGGCTGAAGCTGAGGGTGAGGGTGAGGGTTAGGGTTAGGGTGACTAGGGTTAGGGTGAGGGTTAGGGTGAGGGTGACGGTAAGGGTAAAGTTGAGGGTTAGGCTGAGCATGAGGGTTACGGTAAGTGTGAGTGTTTGGGTTAGGGTGTGGGTGAGGGTTAGATTGAGGATTAGTGTTAGGGTTAGTGTGAGGTTTAGGGTGAAGATGAGGGTTAGGGATAGGTTGAGGGCAAGGTTGAGGGTGAGGGTTAGGGTTAAGGTGAGTTTTACGGTTAAGGTGATGGTTAGGGTTAGTGATAGGGTTAGGGTTAGTGTTAGGGTGAGGGTAAGTGTTAGTGTGAGGGTTAGGGTTAGGGTTTGTGTTATGGTTAGGATGAGGGTTAGAGTTAGGCTTAGGGTTATTGTTAGGTTTAGGGTTAGGGTTACCCTTACAGTGAGGGTGAGGGTTAGGGTTAGGTTTAGGGTGAGGTTTAGGTTTAGGGTTATGGTTACAGTTTGGGTTAGGTTTAGGATTAGGGTTAGGGTGAAAGCTAGGTTGACGGTGAGGTTTAGGGTTAGGGTTAGGGTTAGGATTAGGGTTAGGGTGAGGGTGAGTGTGTGGGTTAGGGTTAGGTTTAGGGTTAGGCTTATTTTTAGGCTCAGGGTGCGGTTAAGCTTGAGGGTTAGGGTGAGTGTGAGGGTTAGGTTTAGGATTAGGCTGAGGGTTAGGATCAGGTTTAAAGTTAGGATTAGCGTTAGTGTGAGGGCTAGGGTGAAGGTGAGGTTCAGGGTTAGGGTTAGTGTTAGGGTGAGGGTCAGGTTTAGGGTTAGAGTTAGGGTTAGGCTGAGGGATAGGTTGAGGTTTAGGGTTACGGTTAGTGTTAGGGTTAGGGTGAGTGTTAGGGTTAGGATGAGGCTTAGGTTTAGGGTCAGGATTAGGGTTAAGGTGAGGGTGAGTGTGAGAGTTAGGGTTAGGGTTAGGCTTAGGGATAAGCTGAGGGTGAGAGTGACGGTGAGGGTTAGCGTTAGGGTGAGGGTGAGCTTTAGGGTTAGAGTTAGTGTTAATGTGAGGGATAGTGTGAGGCTTAGTTTTAGGGTTAGGGTGAGGGTTAGGGTTAGGGATAGGGTTAGTTTTAGGATTAGGGTTTGGGTGAGGGTGAGTGTGAATGTTAGGGTTAGGGTTGGGGTTTGCTTAGGGTTAGAGGTAGGTTTAGCGTGAGGGTGAGGGTTAGGGTTAGGGTTTTAGAGTTAGGGTGAGGGTTAGGATAAGGTTTAGCCATAGCATTAGGGTTAGGGTGAGGGTTAGAGTGAGGGTGAGGGTTAGGGTTAGCATTATGGTGAGGTTTAGGGTTAAGGTTCGGATTAGGATTATGGTGAGTGTGAGAGTTAGGGTTAGGGTGAGTGTTATGGTTAGGGTGAGGGTGAGGGTGAGGGTTAGGATTAGGGATAGGGTTAGAGTTACAGTGAGGGTGAGGATGACGGTTAGGATCAGGGTTAGGCTGTGGTTTAGGGTTAGGGTTATGGTTAGGGTTAGGGTGTCATTTATTGTTAAGTTAGGGGGATGGGGAGTGTTAGGATGAGGATTAGGGTTAGGGTGAGTTTTAGTGTGAGGGTGATGGTAAGGGTAAAGGTGAGGGATAGGCTGAGGGTTAGGGTTACGTTAAGGGTGGGGGTTAGGGTTAGGGGAGGGTGAGGGTTAGATTGAGGATTAGTGTTAGGGTTAGTGTGAGGTTTAGGGTGAGGATGAGAGTTAGGGTTAGGTTGAGGGCTAGGTTGAGGGTGAGGGTTAGGGTTAGGGTGAGGTTTAGGATTAGGGTGATGGTTAGAGTTAGTGTTCCTGTTAAGTTTAGGGTTAGGGTGAGAGTTATGGGTAGGGTTAGGGTTAGGGTAAGGATTAGTGTTAGGGTGAGGGTGAGTGTGTTTGTCAGGGATAGGTATAGGCTTAGGCTTAGGGTTAGGCTGAGGATGAGGGTGAGGGTGTGGATTAGGGTTAGGGTTAGGGTGAGGTTTAGTGTTAGGTTTAGAGTTAGAGTTAGGGTGAGGGTGAGGTTTAAGCGTAGAGTTATGGTTAGGGTGAGGGTTAGTGTTAGGATAGGGTTAGGGTGAGGGCTAGCGTGAGGGTTACGTGAGTGTTAGGTTTAGGGATACTGTTAGGTTTAGGAATAGGCTTAGGGTAGAGTGAGTGTGAAGGTTAGATTTAGGGTTAGGATTAGGCTTAGGGTTATGGTTCGGGTTCCGGTTCAGGTTCGGGTTTGGTTTAGGCTGAGGTTGAAGCTGAGGATTAGGGTTAGGTTTAGGGTTAGGGTTAGGTTTAGGGTTAGGGTTAGGTATAGGGTTAGGGTTAATGTTAGGGTTAGGGTTTCGGTGAGGGTTAGCCTTAGGGTTAGGGTTATGCTTAGTGTTAGGCTGAGAATGAGGGTGGGGGTGAGGATTAGGGTTAGGGTTAGGTTTAGGTTTAATGTTAGTGTTATGGTTAGGGTTAAGTTTGCTGTGAGGTTGAAGCTGAGGGTGGGAGTGAGGATTAGGGTTAGGGTGATAGTTAGGCTTAGGGTTAGTGTTATTGTTAATGTTAGGGTTAGGGTTACGGTGAGGTTGAGGGTGCGAGTGATGGTTAGGGTTAGGGTGGGGTTTACGGTTAGGGTTAGGGTTAGGGTGAGGGTGAGGTTTACGGTTAGATATAGGTTTAGGGGGAGGGGGAGGGGGAGGTTTAGGGTTAGGGTTAGTGTTAGTGTTAGCATGAGGGTGAGGGTTTTGTTGAGGTTTAGGGTTAGTGTTAGGGTTAGGGTTAGTGTGAGGGTTAGTTTTATGGTTAGGGTTAGTGTTAGTGTGAGGGTAAGTGTTTGGGTGAGGGTTTGGGTTAGGGTGAGGGTTATGGTTACGGTGAGGGTTAGGATTAGAGTTAGGGTTATTGTTTGGGTTAGGTTTAGGGTTACTGTTACGGTGAGGGTGAGGGTTAGGTTTAGGGTTAAGGTTTGGGTTAGGGTTAGATTTAGGTTTAGGGTGAGGGTGAGGTTTAGGGTTAGAGTTAGGGTTAGGGTGAGTGTTAGGTTGAGGATTAGATTGAGGGTTAGGGTTAGGGTTAGTGTTAGGGTTAGGGTTAGCGTGAGATTTATGGGGAGGCTTAGGGATAGGGTTAGGTTTAGGGTTAGGATTAGGGTAAAGGTGAGGGTGCATGTGTGTGTTAGGTTTAGGTTTTGGGTTATGCTCAGGGTTAAGCTGTGGGTGAGTTTGAGGGTGAGGATTAGCGTTAGGGTAAGGGTTAGGTTTAGGGTCAGAGGGAGGGTGAGGATGAGGGTTAGGGTTAGGATTAGGGTTAGTGTGAGGGCTAGGGTGAGGGTGAGGTTTAGTGTTAGGGTTAGGATGAGGTTTAGGGTTAGGGTTAGGGTTAGGACGAGGGTGAGGTTTAGGGTTACAATTAGGGTTAGGGGTGAGGTTGAGGGTTAGGGTTAGGGTTAATGTTAGGGTTAGGGTTAAGTTGAGGATTAGCGTGAGGGTGAGAGTTAGGGTTAGGATTAGGATTAAGTTTAGGGTTAGGGTGAGATTTAGGGTTAATATTAGGGTTAGGGTTAGGGTTTGGGTGAAGTTTAGGTTTAGGGTGATGGTTAGGGTGATGGTGATGGTTGTGGTTAGGTTGAGAGTTAGGGTTAGGTTTAGGGTTAGGCTGAGTGTTAGTGTTAGGGTTAGTGTTAGTGTGAGGGTTAGGATGAGGTTAAGGTTTAGAATTCGGGTTAGCATGAGGGCTAGGGTGAGGGTTAGGTTTAGGTTTAAGATTAGGGTGAGGTTTAGGGTTAGGTTTTTGGTTAGGGTTAGTGGGAGGGTGAGGTTTAGGGTTAGAGTTAGGGTTAGGGGGAAGCTGAGGGTGAGGTTTAGGGTTAGGGTTAGTGTTATAGTTAGGTTTAGGGTTAGGGTTAGGGTGACGGTGAGGGTTAGTCTTAGGGATAGGATTTGGATTAGGGTAAGGGTTAGGGTGAGTGTGAGGGTTAATGTTAGGGTAGGGTGAGGGTTAGTGTTACTGTGAGGATTAGGTTTAGGTTGAAGTATATGGTTAGGATGAGGGATAGGGTTAGGGTTATTGTAAGAGTTAAGGTTAGGGTTATGTGTACTGTGAGGGTGAGGGTGAGGGTTAGGATTAGTGTTAGGGTCAGATTTAGGTTTAGGTTTAAGGTTAGCGTTAGGTTTATGGTTAGAGTTAGGGTTAGGGTGAGGGTTAGGGTTATTGTTAGTGTTATAGTTTTGGTTGTTTTTGCTGAGGGTAAGGCTCATGGTGAGGGTTACGGTTAGGGTTAAAGTTAGGGTTAATGTTAGGGTTAGGGTTAGGGTGAGGTTTAGGGCAAGGGTGAGAATTAGCATTAAGTTTAGGATTAGGTCTAGGGTTAAGGTGAGGGTGAGTGTGAGGATTAGGGTTAGGGTTAGGATTAGAGTTAGGGTGAGGGTTGGGGTTAGGGTTAGAGTGAGAGTTAGGGTGAGGCTTAGGCTTAGGCTTAGGTTTAGGATGTGGGCTTGGGTGAGTTTGAGGGTTAGGGTGAGGGTAAGGGTGAGGGTTAGGGTTAAGGTTAATGTTAGGGTTAGGGTTGGAGTTAGGGTTAGGCTTAGTGTTAGGCGGAGGGTGAGGGTGAGGGTGAGGGTTAGGGTTAAGTGAGGGTGAGGTTTAGGGTTATATTTAGCTAGTGTGATGGTTAGGCTTTTAGGGTTAGAGTGAGGGTTAGGATGAGGTTTAGGGTTAGGATTAGTGTTAGGGTGAGGGCTAGAGTGAGGGTGAAGTTTATGGTTAGCATTAGGATGAGGTTTAGTGTTACGGTTAGGGTTAGAGTACGGTGAGTGTGAGGATTAGGGTTAGGTTTAGGGTTAGGGTTATTGTTAGGCTTAGGGTTAGAGTTAAGTTGGAGGTAAGGGTGAGGGTGAGGATTAGGTTTAGGGTTAGGGTGAGGTTTAAGATGAGGTTTAGGGTTAGGATTAGGGTTTGTTTGAGGGCTAGGGTGAGGGTTAGGTTTAGGGACAGTGTTAGGTTTAGGAATAGGGTTAGGGTGAGGTTTACGGTTTGGGTTAGGTTTAAAGTTAGGGTTAGGGTATGGGTGAGGTTTAGGGTTAGAGTCAGGGTTAGGGTGAGTGTAAGGTTGAGATTTAGGGTTAGGGATAGTGTTAGTGTTAGGGTTAGGGTGAGAGTTAGGGGGAGGTATAGTGTAAGGGTTAGGGTTAGGATTAGGTTTAGGGTGAGGGTGAGTGTGTGGGTTAACGTTAGTTTTAGGTTTAGGCTTAAGGTTAGGCTGAGGGTGAGTGTTTGTGTTAGTGTCAGGTTTAGGTTTAGGCTTAGGGTTAGGATGAGGGTGAGGTTGAGGGTGAGAAAGTTAGCATTAGGGTGAGGGTTAGTCATAGGGTTAGGAGGAGGGTTAGGATGAGGTTTAGGGTTAGGATTAGGGTTTGGGTGAGCGCTAGGGTGAGGATCACGGTTAGGGTTAGGGTGAGGGTGAGGTTTAGGGTTAGGGTTAGGGTTAGGGTGAGGCTGAGGGTGTGCGTTAGGGTTAGGGTTAATGTTAGCGTTAGGGTTAAGGTGAGGGTTAGGGTGAGCGTGAGGGTTAGGGTTAGGTTTAGGGTTAGGATTAGGGTAAACGTGAGGGTGAGTATGTGTGTTAAGGTTAGGTTTAGGGTTAGGCTTAGGGTTAGGCTGAGGGTGAGGTTGAGGGTGGGGGTTAGCATTAGGGTGAGGGTTAGGGTTAGGGTTAGGGGGAGGGTTAGGATGAGGGTTAGGGTTAGGATTAGGGTTAGGGTGAGGGCTAGGGTGAGGGTGAGGTTTAGGGCTAGGGTTAGGATGAGGTTTAGGTTTCGGGTGAGGGTTAGGGTTACTGTTACGGTTAGGATGAGATTGAGGTGAGGAATAGGGTTATGGTTAGTGTTAGGGTTAGGGTTAAGGTGAGGGTTAGGGTGAGTTTCAGGGTTAGGGTTGGGTTAGGATTAGGATTAAGGTTAGGGTTAGGGTGAGGTTTAGTGTTAGGATTAGGGTTATGGTTATGGTGATGGTTAGGCTGAGGGTAATGTTTAGGGTTATGGTTAGGCTTAGGCTTAGGCTTAGGTTGAGGGTGAGGATGAGGGTTCAGGTTAGGGTGAGGGTTAGGGTTAGGGTTAAGGTGAGAGTTAGGGTTTGGGTTAAGTTTAGGGTTAGAGTGATGGTTAGGGTAAGGGTTTTTTGAAGGTGACGGTTAGGGTTAATTTGAGGGTTAGGGTGAGGTTTAGGATAAGGGTTAGGATTAGGGTTAGGGTGAGGGCTATGGTGAGGGTGAGTTGTAGGGGTAGGGTTAGGGTGAGGTTTAGGGTTAGGGTTAGGGTTAGGGTTAGGGGGAGTGGGAGGTTTAGGGTTACAATTAGGGTTAGGGGGTGGCTGAAGGAGAGGGTTAGGGGTAAGGTTAGTGTTAGGGTTAGGGTGAGGGTTAGGGTGAGGGTGAGGGTTAGGCTTAGGGTTAGAATTAGGATTAGGTTAAGGGTTAGGGTGAGTGTGAGGGTTAGGGTTAGGTTTAGGATGAGGGTAAGTGTAAGGGTGAGGGTTAGGGTTAGGGTGAAGGATTTGGTTAAGATGAGGGATAGGTTTAGGGTTAGGGTTATTGTAAGGGTTAGGGTTAGGGTTATGGTTACTTTGAGGGTGTGGCTGAGGGTTAGGATTAGGGTTAGGTTTAGGATTAGGGTTAGGGTTAGGGTTAGTTTTAGGGTTAGGGTTTGGGTTAGGGTGAGGGTTAGGGTTATTGTTAGTGTTATGGTTTGGGTTAAGTTTGCAGTGAGGGTTAGGCAGAGGGTGAGGGTTATGCTTAGGGTTAGGGTTAGGGTTACTGTTAGTGTTAGGGTTAGGATGAGGTTTATGGTGAGGGTGACGGTTAGGGTTAAGGTTAGGATTAAGTCTAGGGTTAAGGTGAGGGTGAGTGTGAGGGTTATGGTTAGGGTTAGGGTTAGGATTAGAGTTAGGGTGAGGGTGAGGTTTAGGATTAGGGTGAGGGTTGGGGTTAGGGTTAGAGTGAGAGTTAGGGTGAGGGTTAGGCTTAGGCTTAGGTTTAGGGTGTGGGCTAGGGTGAGGTTGAGAGTTAGGGTGAGGGTTTGGGTTAGGGTTAGTGTTAGGGTTAGGGTTGGAGTTAGGGTTAGGCTTAGTGTTAGGCAGATGATGAGGGTGAGGGTGAGGGTTAGGGTTAGGTGAGGGGGAGGTTTAGGGTTAGATTTAGTGTTAGGTGGAGGGCTAGTGTGAGGGTTATTGTTTTAGTGTTAGGGTGAGGGTTAGGATGAAGTTTAGGGTTATGATTAGGGTTAGTATTAGGGTTAGGGTAAGGGCCAGAGTCAGCGTGAGGCTTATGGTTAGCGTTAGGGTCAGGTTTAGTGTTAGGTTTAGGGTTAGAGTTTCTGTGAGTGTGAGTGTTAGGTTTAGGTTTAGGGTTAGGGCTATTGTTAGGGTTAGGGTTAGAGTTAAGTTGAGGGTAAGGGTTAGGGTTAGGTTTAGGGTTTGGGTTTCTTGTTAGGGTTAGTGTTAGAGTTAATTTGAGGGTAAGTTTGAGGGTGAGGTTTAGGTTTAGGGTTAGGGTGAGGGTTAGGTTGAGGGTTAGGGTTATTGTTAGTGTTATGGTTTGGGTTAAGTTTGCGGTGATGTTGAGGCTGAGGGTGAGGGTTATGATTTTGGTTAGGTTTAGGGTTAGTGTTAGGGTTAGGGTTAGGGTGAGGTTTAGGGTTTGGGTTAGGGTTAGCCTTAGGGCTAGGCTGAGGGTGAGGTTGAGGGTAAGAAAGTTAGGGTTAGGGTGAGGGTTAGTCATAAGTTTAGGTGGAGGTTTAGAATGAGGTTTAGTGTTAGGATTAGGGTTTGGGGGAGGGTGAGTGTTATGGTTCGGGTGAGGGTGAGGTTTAGGGTTAGGGTTAGGTTGAGGGTTAGAGTGAGGGTTAGGGTTAGCGTTAGGGTGAGGGTGAAGTTTAGGGTTAGAGTTAGGGTTAGGGTGAGGCTGATTGTGAGGGTTAGGGTTAGGGTTAGTGTTAGAGGTAGGGATAGGTTGAGGGTTAGGGTGTGGGTGAGGGTTAGGCTTAGGGTTAGGATTAGGTTTAGGGTAAGGTTTAGGGTGAGTGTGAGGTTTAGGGTTAGGGTTAGGGTTAGGTTTAGAGTAGGATGAGGGTGAGGGTGAGGGTTAGGGTTAGGGTGAGTGTTAGGGTTAGGGTTAGGGTGAGAGTTAGGGTTCAGGTTAAGTTTAGGGTTAGGATGAGGGTTAGGGTTAGGGTTAGTGTTAGGGTGAGGGTTAGGGTTAGGTTTAGGGTGAGGGTGAGGATTAGGATGAGGATTAGGGTTAGGATTAGGGTTAGGGTGAGGGCTATGATGAGGGTGAGGGTTAGGGTTAGTGTTAGCATGAGGTTTAGGTTTAGGATTATGGTGAGTGTTAGGATGAGGGTTAGGGTTACAGTGAGGGTGAGGGTTAGGTTTAGGTTTAGGGTTAGGATTAGGGTAAGGGTTAGGGTGAGTTTTTGGATTAAGGTTAGGTTTATGGTTATATTTAGGGTTAGGATTATTGTTATTTTTATTGTTAGGGTTAGAGTTAAGATGAGGGTGAGGGTGAGGGTGATGATGTGGGTTAGGGTGAGGTTTAGGTTTAGGGTTAAGATTAGGGTTAGGGTGAGGGTGAGGTTTAGGGTTAGATTTAGAATTAGGGGGAGGGTTAGATCGAGGGTTAGGGTTAGGGTTAGTGTTAGGGTTAAGGTTAGGGCAAAGGTTAGCTTGAGGTTTAGGGTTAGTGTTAGGTTTATGATTAGGTTTAGGGTGAGTGTGAGTGTGAGGGTTAGGGTTAGGGTTAGGCTGAGGGTGAGGCTGGGGGTGAGGATTAGGGTTAGGCTAATGGTTAGGGTTAGGGTGAGGGTGAGGTTTAGGGTTTGGGTTAGGGTTAGCCTTAGGGCTAGGCTGAGGGTGAGGTTGAGGTTAAGAAAGTTAGGGTTAGGGTGAGGGTTAGTCATAAGTTTAGGTGGAGGTTTAGAATGAGGTTTAGTGTTAGGATTAGGGTTTGGGTGAGGGTGAGTGTTATGGTTCGGGTGAGGGTGAGGTTTAGGGTTAGGGTTAGGTTGAGGGTTAGAGTGAGGGTTAGGGTTAGCGTTAGGGTGAGGGTGAAGTTTAGGGTTAGAGTTAGGGTTAGGGTGAGGCTGATTGTGAGGGTTAGGGTTAGTGTTAGAGGTAGGGATAGGTTGAGGGTTAGGGTGTGGGTGAGGGTTAGGCTTAGGGTTAGGATTAGGTTTAGGGTAAGGTTTAGGGTGAGTGTGAGGTTTAGGGTTAGGGTTAGGGTTAGGTTTAGAGTAGAATGAGGGTGAGGGTGAGGGTTAGGGTTAGGGTGAGTGTTAGGGTTAGGGTTAGGGTGAGAGTTAGGGTTCAGGTTAAGTTTAGGGTTAGGATGAGGGTTAGAGTTAGGGTTAGTGTTAGGGTGAGGGTTAGGGTTAGGTTTAGGGTGAGGGTGAGGATTAGGATGAGGATTAGGTTTAGGATTAGGGTTAGGGTGAGGGCTATAATGAGGATGAGGGTTAGGGTTAGTGTTAGCATGAGGTTTAGGTTTAGGATTATGGTGAGTGTTAGGATGAGGGTTAGGTTTACAGTGAGGGTGAGGGTTAGGTTTAGGTTTAGGGTTAGGATTAGGGTAAGGGTTAGGGTGAGTTTTTGGATTAAGGTTAGGTTTATGGTTATATTTAGGGTTAGGATTATTGTTATTTTTATTGTTAGGGTTAGAGTTAAGATGAGGGTGAGGGTGAGGGTGATGATGTGGGTTAGGGTGAGGTTTAGGTTTAGGGTTAAGATTAGGGTTAGGGTGAGGGTGAGGTTTAGGGTTAGATTTAGAATTAGGGGGAGGGTTAGATCGAGGGTTAGGGTTAGGGTTAGTGTTAGGGTTAAGGTTAGGGTAAGTGTTAGCTTGAGGTTTAGGGTTAGTGTTAGGTTTATGATTAGGTTTAGGGTGAGTGTGAGTGTGAGGGTTAGGGTTAGGGTTAGGCTGAGGGTGAGGCTGGGGGTGAGGATTAGGGTTAGGCTAATGGTTAGGGTTAGGGTGAGGGTGAGGGTTAGTTTGAGGGTTAGAGTTAGGATTAGTGTTAGGGTGAGGGCTAGGGTGAGGGTGAGGGTTAGTGTTATGCTTAGTGTTAGTGTTAGGGTGAGTGGAAGTGTTAGAGTGAGGGTTAGGGTTATGGTGAGTGTTAGGGTAAGGCTTAGGCTTAGGCTTAGGCTTAGGCTGAGTGTGAGGTTGAGGTTGAGGGTTAGGGTTAGGGTTATGGTTAGGTTTACGGTTAGGGTGTTGGTTAGGATGAAGTTTAGGTTTAGGTTGAGGGTTAGTGTGAGGATGATGGTAAGGGTAAACGTGAGTTTCGGGCTGAGGGTGAGGGTTAACATAAAGGTGAGGGTTAAGGTTAGGTTTAGGGTTAGGGCAAGGGTTAGGTTTAGGGTTAGGGTGAGGTTTAGATTGACGATTAGGGTTAGGGCTAGTGTGAGGTTTAGGGTGAGAATGAGGGTTAGGGTTAGGGTGAGTGTGAGGGTTAGGACTAGGGTTTAGGTGAGGGCTAGGGTGAGGGTGAGGGTTAGTGTTATGCTTAGTGTTAGTGTTAGGGTGAGTGGAAGTGTTAGAGTGAGGGTTAGTGTTACGGTGAGGGTTATGGTTAGGGTTAGGGTTAGGGTTTGGGTTAGGTTTATTGTTAGGGTTAGGGTTACGGTTACGGTTATGGTGAAAGTGAGGGTGAGGTTTAGGTTTAGTTATAGTGTTAGGGTTAGGGTGAGGGTTACGTTGAGGGTTGGGTTTAGGGTTAGTGTTAGTTTTAGATTTAGGGTGAGAGTTAGGGGGAGGTTGACGGTTAGGGTTAGGGTTAGGGTTAGGATTAGTGTTAGGGTGAGGATGAGTGTATGTGTTAGGGTTAGATTTAGGGTTAGGCTTAGGGTTAGACTGAGTGTGCAGTTCAGGGTGAGGGTAAGGGTTAAGGTGCAGGTTAGGTTTAGGTTTAGGTTGAGGGTTTGGATGAGGGTTAGGGTTACAGTGAGGGTGAGGTTTAGGGTTAGTGTGTGGGTTAGGGTTAGGATTAGGGTTAGGTTGAGGGTAGGTTTTAGGATTAGGGTTAGGTTTACGGTTAGGTTTAGGGTTAGGCTTTGGTTTAGGGTTAGGATTAGTGTTATTGTTAGGGTTACGTTTAGAGTTACTGTGAGGCTGATGGTGAGGGTGAGCGTTAGAGTTAGGTTTAGGGTGAGGTTTTGGGTTAGGGTTAGGATTAGTGCTAGGGTAAAGGTTAGGTTTATGGTTAGACTTAGGGTTAGGGGGAGGGTTAGGATGAGTGTTAGGGTTAATGTTAATGTTAGGGTTAGGGTTAAGGTGAGGGTTAGGTTGAGGTTTAGGGTTAGGGTTAGGGAGAGGTTTAGGGTTAGGGTTAGGGTTAGGGTGAGGGTTGGGTTTAGGGTTAGAGTTAGGGTTAGGGTGAGGCTGAGGGTGAGGGTTAGGTTTAGGGTTAGTGTTAGAGTTAAGGATAGGGTGAGGATTAGGTTGAGGGTGAGGGATAGGCTTAGGGTTAGGATTTGGTTTAGGATAAGGATTAGGGTGAGTGTTAGGGTGAGGGTTAGGTTTAGGGATAGGGATAGGTTTAGGATTAGGGTTAGGGTGAGGGTGAGTGTGAGGGTTGGTTTAGGGTTAGTGTTAGGTTTTGGGTTAGGGTTAGTGTTAGTGTTATGGTGAGGGTTAGGGTTAGGTTTATTTTTAGGATTAGGCTTAGGTTTAGGCTAAGGGTGACAGTGGGGGTGAAGATTAGGTTTAGGGTTATGGTTAGGGGTAGGGATAAGGTTATTGTTAGTGTTATGGTTATGGTTAAGTTTGTGTGGAGGGTGATGCTGAGGGTGAGGGTTATGTTTAGGTTTAAGGTTAGGGTTAGGATTACGGTTAGGCTTAGGCTTAGGCTGAGGGTAATGGTGGGGGTGAGGATTAGAGTTAGGGTTAGGGTTATTTTTAGTGTTATGGTTAGGGTTAAGTTTGCGGTGAGGGTGAGGCTGAGGGTGAGGGTTATGTTTAGGGTTAGGGTTAAATTTAGACTTAGTGTTATTGTTAGGGTAAGGGTTAGAGTTATGGTGAGTTTGAGGGTGAAGGTGAGGGTTAGGTTTAGGGTGAGGTGTAGGGTGAGGTTTAGGGTTAGTGTTAGGGTTAGGGTGAGGGTGAGGTTTAGGGTTAAACTTAGGGTTAGGGTTAAGGTTAGGGTGAGGTTTACGGCTAGGGTTAGTGTTAGGGTTAGAGTGAGGGAAAGGGTTAGGTTCAGGTTTAGGGATAGGGTTAGGTTTAGGAGTAGGCTTAGGGTGAGTGTGAGTGTGAGGGCTAGGGTGAGGGTTAGGTTTAGGGTTAGGGTGAGAGATAGGACGAGAGTTAGGGTGAGAGTTAGGACTGTTAGGTTGAGGGTTGGTTGAGGATGATGATAAAGGTAAAGGTGAGGTTTCGGCTGAGAGAGAGGGTTTCGTTAAGGGTGAGTGATAGGGTTAGGTTTAGGGTTAGGATAAGGGTTAGGGTTAAGGTTAGGGTAAGGGTTAAATTGAGGATTAGGTTTAGGGTTAGTGTGAGGTTTAAGGTGACGATGAGGGTTAGGGTTAGGGTGAGGGTGAGGGTTAGAATTAGCGTTTGGGTGAGGGCTAGGGTGAGGGTGAGGGTGAGGGTTAGGGTTTTGGTTAGGCTGAGGTTTAGGGTTTGGGTTAGTGTTAGAGTTACGTTTACAGTGAATTGTGAGGTTTAGGTGTAGTGTAAGGGTTATGGTTATGGTTAGGGTTAGAGATAGGGTGAGGTTTTAGATTAGGATGAGGGTTAGGGTTAGTGTGAGGGCGAGTGTTAGTGTTAGGGTTAGTGTTACGGTGAGGGTAAGCGTTTTGGTGAGGCTTAGGGTTAGGGTGAGGGTTTTCGTTAGGGTGAGGGTTAGGGTTAGGGTTAGGGTTAGGGTGTGGTTGAGTTTTAGGGTTAGATATAGGGTTAGAGGGAGGGTTAGGGTGAGGGTGAGTGTTAGGGTTAGTGTGAGGGTGAGGTTTAGGTTGAGGTTTAGGGTTAGGGTTAGGGTTAGGGTTAGTGTGACGGATAGTGTTAGGTTGAGGGTAAGTGTTATTGTGAGGGTTAGGGTTAGGTTGAGTGTGATGGTTAGGATGAGGGTTAGTATTAGGGTTAGTGTTATTGTTAGGGTTAGGTTTAGGGTTACGTTTACAGTGAGGGTGAGTGTTAGGGTTAGGGATAGGTTGAGGTTTAGGTTTTGGGTTAGAGTTAGATTTAGGTTTAGGGTAAGGGTTAGGGTGAAGGTTAGTTTGAGGGTTAGCGTTAGGGTTAGTGTTAGGGTTAGGGTCAGGGTGAGATTTAGGGGGAACGTTAGGGTTAGTGATAGGGTTAGGATTAGGGTTAGGGTGAGGGTGAGTGTGTATGTTACGGTTAGGTTTAGTGTTAGGCTTAGGGTGTGGGTGAGGGTGAGGTTGAAGGTGAGGGATAGGGTTAGGGTGAGGGTTAAGGGTAGGGTTAGGGGGAGGGTTAGGATGAGGTTTATGATTAGGATTAGGGTTAGGGTGAGGGCTAGGGTGAGAGTGAGGTTTAGGTTTAGGTTTAGGGTGAGGGTTAGGGTTAGGGTGAGAGTTAGGGTTCGTGTTAAGTTTAGGGTGAGGGTGAGGGTTAGTGTAAGACTTAGGGTGCGGTTGAGGGTTAGGTTTAGGGTTAGTGTTAGGGTGAGGTTTAGGATGAGGGTTAGGGTTAGGATTAGGGTTAGGGTGAGGGCTAGGATGAAGGTGAGTTTTAGGGTTAGGTTTAGGGTGAGGTTTAGGGTTAGGGTTAGGGTGAGGTTTAGGGTTAGAGTTAGTGTTAGGGTGAGGTTGATTGTGAGGTTTAGCGTTAGGGTTTGTGTTGGAGTTAGGGTTATGGTGAGGGTGAGGGTTAGGCTCAGCATTAGGATTAGGATTAGGATAAGGGGTAAGGTGAGTGTGAGGGTTAGGGTTAGGGTTAAGCATAGGGTTAGGCTGAGGATGAGGGTGAGGTTTAGGGTTCGGGTTAGGGTGAGGGTTAGGGTTAGGGTTAGGGTAAGAGTTAGGGTTCGGGTTAAGTTTAGGGTTAGGATGAAGGTTAGGGATAGGTTGAGGGTTAGTGTTAGGGTTAGGGTTAAGTTGAGCGTTAGGGTTAGGGTTAGTGTTATTGTTAGGGTTATGGTTAGATTTTCGGTGAGGGTGAGGGTGAGGGTTAGGGTTAGGGTTAGGGTGAGGTGTAGGTTTAGGGTTAGGATTAGGATTAGGATGAGGGTGAGATTTAGGGTTAGATTTAGGGTTAGGGGGAGGGTTAGTTCTTGGGTTAGGTTTAGGGTTAGTGTTAGGGTTAAGGTTAGGGTGAGGGTTAGGTTGAGGTTAAGGGTTAGAGTTAGGGTTAGTTTTAGGATTAGGGTTAGGGTGAGGGTGAGTGTGAGGGTTAGGGTTAGGGTTCGGCTTAGGCTTAGGGTTAGGCTGAGGGTGAGGGTGGGGTTGAGGATTAAGGTTAGGATGATGGTTAGGGTTAGGGTTAGGTTAAGTGTTAGGATGAGGGTTAGGGTTAGGATTAGGGTTAGGGTGAGGGCTAGGGTGAGGGTGAGGGTTAGGATAAGGGTTAGGCTTAGGCTTAGGGCTAGGCGGAGCATAAGGTTGATGATGAGGTTTAGGGTTAGGGTGATGTTTTGGTTTTCGGTTAGGGTGAGGGTTAGGATGAGGTTTAGGGTTAGGGGGAGTGTTAGGGTGAGTATGATGGTAAGGGTAATGGTGAGATTTAGGCTGAGGCTGAGGATTAAAATAAGGGTGAGTGTTAGGGTTAGGTTTAGGGTTAGGGTAAGGTTTAGGGTTAGGGTTAGGGTGAGGGTTAAATTGAGGATTAGGGTTAAGGTTAGTGTGAGGTTTAGGGTGAGGATTAGGGTTAGGGTTAGGGTGAGCATGAGGGATCGAATTAGGGTTAAGGTAAGGGCTAGGGTGAGGGTGAGGGTTAGGGTTAGTGTTAGGGTTAGGGTAAGTGTTAGGATGAGGGTGAGGGTTAGTGTTAGTGTGAGGGTGAGTGTTTGGTTTAAGGTTAGTTTAAGAGTGAGGGGAAGTGTAATGGTGATGGTTAGGGTTAGGGTGAGGTTAGTTTTTAATTTGAGGCTTAGGGTTAGTGCTAGTGTGAGGGTGAGGGTGAGGTTTATGGTTAGATTTTGGGTTAGGGGAGGGTTAGGGTGAGGTTTAGTGTTATGGTTATTGTTAGGGTTAGGGTGAAGGTGAGGTTTAGGTTGAGGTTTAGGATTAGTTTTAGGGTTAGTGTGAGGGTTTGTGTTAGGATTAGGGTTATGCTTAAGATTAGGCTGAGGGTGAGGGTGAGGGTGAATGTTAGAGTTAGGGTGAGGGTTAGGGTTAAGGTTATGGGGAGGTTTAGGATGAGGGTTAGGGTTAGGATTAGGGTTAGGGTGAGGGCTAGGGTGAGGGTGAGGTTTAGATTTAGGGTTCCGGTGAAGGTGAGGTTCAGGGTTAGAGTTAGGTTTACATTGAGGCTGATTGTGAGGGTTAGGGATAGGGTTGGTGTTAAAGTTAGGGTTAGGGTGAGGATTAGGTTGAGGGTGAGGGTTAGGCATAGAGTTAATATTCGAATTATGGTAAGGTTTAGGGTGAGTGTGAGGTTTAGGGTTATGGTTAGGCTTATGGTTATGTTGAGGGTAAGGGGGAGGGTTAGTGTTAGGTTAAGTGTTAGGGTTAGGTTTAGTTTGAGAGTTAGGGTTCGGGTTAAGTTTAGGGTTAGCGTGAGGGTTAGGGTTAGACTTACGGTGAGCATGAGGGTTAGCTTTAGGTTGAGGGTTAGAGTTAGGTTTACGGTTAGGGTGAGGGTTAGGGTAAGGGTTAGCCTGAGGGTTAGGATGAGGATTAGGGTTAGGATTAGGGTTAGGGTGAGGGCTAGGGTGAGGGTGAGGTTTAGGGTTAGTGTTATTTTGAGGTTTAGGGTTAGGGTTAGGGTAAGGGTAAGGGTTTGAATGAGGGTTAGTGTTATACTGAGGGTGAGGGTTAGGGTTCGGGTGAGGATTAGGGTTAGGATTAGGCTTAGGGTGAGGGTGAGTTTTAGGATTAGGTTTAGGGTTAGGTTTAGGTTTAGGTTTAGGGTTAGGATTAGTGTTATTGTTATGGTTGTGGTTTCATTCATGCTGAAGGTAAGGGTGAGGGTGAGGGTTAGGGTGAGGGTTAGGGTATGGATTAGGGTTAGGGTTAGGATTAGGGTTAGGGTGAGGGGGAGGTTTAGCGTTAGATTTAGAGTTAGGGGGAGGGTTAGTTCTTGGGTTAGTGTTAGTGTTAGGGTTAGGGTTAAGGTTAGGGTGAGGGTTAGATTGAGGTTAAGGTTTAGGTTTAGGATGAGGGTTAGGTTGAGGGTGAGTGTGAGGGTTAGAGTTAGGGTTAGGTTGAGGCTGATTTTGAGGGTTAGGGTTCGTGTTAGATTTAGTGTTAGAATGAGGGTTAGGGTGAGTGTGAGGCTTAGGCTTAGGGTTAGGATTGAGATTAGGATAAGGATTAGGGTTATTGTGAGCTTTAGTGTTAGTCTTAGGGTTAGGGTGAGGGTGAGGGTTAGGGTGAGGGTTAGGGTGAGGGTTAGGCTTAGGGTTAGGGTGAGAGTTAGGGTTCAGGTGAAGTTTAGAGTTTGGATGAGGAGTAGGGTTAGGGTTATGGTGAGTGTGAGGGCTAGGGTTAGGTTGAGGGTTAGGGTTAGGTTTAGGGTTAGGGTGTGGGTTTGTGTTAGGTTTAGTGTGAGGGTTAGGGTTAGGGTGAGGGTTTGGATGAGGGTTAAGGTTATGGTGAGGGTGAGGGTTAGTGTTATAGTTAGGATTAGAGTTAGGGTGAGGGTGTGTGTTAGGATTAGGGTTATGGTTATGGTTAGGGTTAGGTTTAGGGTTAGGATTAGTGTTATTGTTAGGGTTAGAGTTAGAGTTCAAGTGAGGGTGAGGGTGAGGGTTAGGGTTCGGGTTAGGGTGAGGTTTGGTTAGGGGTAGATCTAGGGCTAGGGTGAGGATAAGGTTTATGGTTAGATTTAGGGTTAGGGGGAGGGTTAGTTCGTGGGTTAGGGTTAGAGTTAGAGTTAGGGTTAAGGTTATGGTGATGGTTAGGTTGAGGTTAAGGTTTAGGGGTAGGGTTAGGTTTCTGATTAGGTTTAGGGTGAGGATGAGTGTGAGTGTTAGGCTTAGGGTTAGGCCTCGGCTTATGTTTGGGCTGAGGTTGAGTGTGGGCGTGAGGATTAGGGTTAGGGTGATGGTTAAGTTTAAGGTTAGGGTAACGGTTAAGATGAGGGTTACGGTTAGGATTAGGGTTAGGGTGAGGGCTAGGGAGAGGGTGAGGGTTAGGGTAAGGGTTAGGCTTAGGCTTAGGGTTAGGCTGAGTTTGAGTTTGAGGGTGAGGATTAGGGTTAGGGTGATGTTTAGGTTTATGGTTAGGGTGAGAGTTAGGATAAGGTTTAGGGTTAGGGGGAGGTTTAGGGTGAGGATGATCATAAGGGTAAAGGTGAGGTTTAGGCTGAGGGTGAGGGTTAGGATAAGATTGTGGGTTAGGGTTAAGTTTAGGGTTAGGGGAAGGGTTAGGGTTAGGGTTAGGGTGAGGGCTAGACTGAGGTTTAGGTTTAGGGTTAGTGTGATGTAGGGAGCCGAGGCGAGACTCCGCCCACTCCCTTGCAGTTTTGAGGATTACCACTCCAGACGGTGCTTGGCGGGACGCATGGGCTGTGCGCGTGCGCGAGCCCGGTAGTGTCCCCAGCCAATCCCATGACACCTGGTGACGGTAAAAGGCAGGCGACCAACAATAGAAAAGACCCGTGTTCGAATTCCCTATATAAGCGGCTGTATTTCGGGTGCACGCTCTCTCGCGCCCAAGCTCTCCTACAACTAAAAGTCTCTCCAATAAAGCTTGATCTGAGAAGACTCCTGGAGTGGTGGTCGTTTTTCCTCGCTGGTCGAGTAGGCGGTCACTACAGTGTGAGGTTTAGGGTGAGGATGAGGGTTAGGGTTAGGGTGAGGGTGAGGGTTAGAATTAGGGTTAGGGTGAGGGCTAGGGTGAGGGTGAGGTTTTGGGTTAGGGTGTGGCTTAGGATTAGGGTGAGGGTTAGGGTTAGTGTGAGGGTTAGTGTTAGGGTTAGTGTTAGTGTTAGGGTGAGGGTAAGTGTTAGGGTAAGGGTTAGGGTTAGGGTGAGGGTTATGGTTAGGGTGAGGGTTATTGTTAGGTTTGTTGTTAGGGTTAGGGTTACTTTATCGATGAGGGTGACGGTTAGTGTTAGGGGGAGGGGGAGGCTTATTATTAGAGTTAGGCTTAGGGTGAGGCTGAGGGTGAGGTTTAGGGTTGGGGTTAGTGTTAGGTTTAGGTTTAGTGTGAGGGTTAGGGTTAGGGTCTGGCTTAGGCTTAGGCTTAGCCTTAGCCTTAGGCTGAGCCTGAGGGTGAGGGTTAGGGTTAGGGTGAGGGCTAGGGTTAGGGTTAGAGTGAGGGTTTGGATAAGTTTTAGGGTTAGGATTAGTGTTAGGGTGAGGGCTAGGCTGAGGGTTAATGTGAGGGTTAGGTTTAGGGATAGGTTTAAGTTTAGGATTAGGGTTAGGGTGAGGGTGATTGTGAGGGGTAGGGTTAGGGTTAGGCTTAGGGTTAGGGTGAGAGTAAGGGTTAGGTTTTGGGTTAGGGTGAGGGTGAGGCTGAGGATTAGGGTTTGGTTCAGGTTTTGGGTTAGGGTTAGGGTTAGGTTTAAGGTGATGGTTAGGGTTAGGGTTAGGGTTAGGCTTAGGGTTAGGCTGAGGGTGAGGGTGTGGGATAGGGTTAAGGTTTGGGTTAGGGTGAGGGTGAGGCTGTGGATTAGGGTTACGTTTAGGGTTAGGGTTAGGGTTAGGGTTATGCTTAGGCTTAGGGTTAGGGTTACCGTGAGGTTTATGTTTAGATATAGGGTTAGGCAAGGGTTAGGAATAGGGTTATTGTTAGGGTTAGGGTGAGGGTGAGGTTTAGGTTGAGGTTTAGGGTTAGGGTTAGTGTTAGGGTTACTGTGAGGGTTAGTGTTTTGGTTAGGGTTAGTGTTAGTGTGAGGGTAAGTGTTTAGGTGAGGGTTTTGTTTAGGGTGAGGGTTATGGTTAGGGTGAGGGTTAGGATTAGCTTTAGGGTTATTGTTAGGGTTAGGTTTAGGGTTACGGTTACAGTGAGGGTGAGTGTGAGGGTTAGGATTAAGTTTAAGGTGATGTTTAGTGTTTGGGTTAGGGTTAGAGTGAGGGTTAGGTTGAGGGTGAGGTTTAGGGGTAGAGTTAGGGTTAGGGTGAGGGTTAGGTTGAGGTTTAGGGTTAGGGTTAGTGTTAGAATTAGGGTTAGGGTGAGGCTGAGTGTGAGGGTTAGTGTTAGGGTTAGTGTTAGGGTTAGGGTGAGAGTTAGGGTGAGGGTGAGGTTTAGGCCTAGGGTTAAGATTAGGATTAGGTTTATGGTTAGGGTGAGTGTGATGGTTAGGGTTAGGGTTTGGGTTAGCTTTAGATTTCGGCTGAGGGTGAGGTTGAGTTTTAGGTTTAGGGTGAGGGTTAGGGTTAGGGTTAGGGTAAGTTTTAGTGTTAGGTTTAGGGTTAGGATGATGGTGAGGTTTAGGGGTAGAGTTAGGATTAGGGTGAGGTTGAGTATGAGTGTTAGGGTTAGGGTTAATGTTAGGCTTAGGTTTAGGCTGAGGGTGAGGGTGAGTTTTTGGGTTAAGTTTAGGATGAGGTTTAGGTTTTGCCTTAAGGTTAGAATTAGTGTTATGGTGAGATTTAGTTTTAGGGTTATAGTTAGGGTCAGTGTTAGGGTTAGGGTTAGGGTGAGTGTTAGGGCTAGGGTTAGGCTTAGGCTTAGTCCGAACAAGAGGGTGAGGGTTAGGGTTAGGGTTAGGGTGGGGTTTATGGGTAGGGTTAGGGTTAAGGTTAGGGTGAGGGTTATGGTTAGGATTATGGTTAGGGTGAGGGCTAGGGTGAGGTTGAGGGTTAGGGTTAAGTTTAGGCTTAGGCTTAGGGTTAGTCTGAGGGTGAGGTTGAGGGTGAGGGATAGGTTTAGGGTAATGCTTAGGGTTACGGTTAGGGTGAGGGTAAGGATGAGGGTTAGGGTTAGGGTGAGGGTTAGAATGAGGGTGATGGTAAGTGTAAACGTGAGGATTAGGCTGCGGATTAGGGTTAAGATAAGGGTGAGTGTAAGTGTTAGGGTGAGGGTAAGTGTTAGGGTGAGGGTTAGGGTTAGGGTGAGTTTTATGGTTAGGGTGAGGGTTAGAGTTAGGGTTACGGTTATTGTTAGGGTTTGGATTAGGGTTACCCTTACAGTGAGTGTGAGTGTAAGGGTTAGGTTTAGGGTGAGGTTATGGTTAGGGTTATGGTTAGAATTTGGGTTAGGTTTAGGGTTAGGGTTAGGGTGAAGGCTAGGGTGAGGATGAGTGTTAGGGTTAGGGTTAGATTTAGGGTTAGAATTAGGTTTAGGGTGAGAGTGAGTGTGTGGTTTAGGGTTAGGGTTAGGGTTAGGCTTAGGGTTAGACTAAGGGTGAGGTTAGGGGTGACTGTTAGGGCTAGAGTGAGGGTTAGGTTTAGGGTTAGGGTGAGGGGTAGGATGAGGATTAAGGTTAGGATTAGGGTTAGGGTGAAGACTAGGGTGAGGGTGAGGTTGAGGGTCAGGGTTAGGGTTACCATGAGTGTCAGGTTTAGGTTTAGAGTTAGGGTTAGGGTGAGGGATAGGTTAAGGTTTAGGGTTAGGATTAGTGTTAGTGTTAGGGTGAGGGTGAGGGCTAGTTTTAGGATGAGGGTTAGGTTTAGGGTAAGGGTTAGGGTTAGGGTTACGGTGGGGTCGGGGTTAGGGTTAGTTTGAGGGTTAGAATTAGGTTTAGGGTTAGGTTGAGGGTTAGGGTTAGGATTAGGGTGAGGGTTTGGATGGGGTTTAAGGTTGCAATTAGTTTTAGGGTGAGTCCTAGGGTGAAGGTGAGGGTTATGGTTAGGGTTAGGGTGAGGTTTAGGGTTAAGTTTAGGGTTAGGTTTACAGTGATGGTGAGGGTTAGGGTTAGGTTTAGAGTTACAGTGAGGGTGAGGGTAAGGATCAGGGTTAGTGTGAGGTTTAGGGTTAGGGTTATGGTTAGGGTGAGGGTGAGGTTTAGGGTTAGAGTTAGGGTTAGGGGGAGGGTTAGGGTGAGCTTTAGAGTTAGGGTTAGTGTTAGGGTTAGGGTTATCGTCATTAGGGTTAGGGTGATTGTTAGTGTGAGGGTGATGGTAAGGTTAAAATTTATTGTTAGGCTGAGGGTGAGGGTTATGGTAAGTGTGAGGGTTAGGGTTAGGGTGAGGTTGAGGGTTAGGGTTAGCATGATGGTTAGGATTAGTGTGAGGGTTAGTGTTAAGGTGATTGTTAGTGTTAGGGTGAGGGTAAGTGTTAGGGTGATGGTTAGGGTTAGGGTTATTGTTAGGGTTAGGGTTAGGTTTACGGTTAAGTTGAGGGTGAGGGTGAGGGTGAGGTTTAGGGTTAGGATGAGGTTCAGGTTTAGGGTTAGGGGTAGAGTTAGGGTTAGGGTGTTGTTTAGGGTTTGAGTTAGGATTAGTGTTATTGTTGGGGTTAGGGTGATGTTTAGGGTTAGTGTTAGGATTTGGCTCAGGCTTAGGCTTAGGGTGAGCATGAGGGTGAGGGTTAGGGTTAGGGTTAGGGTGGGGTTTACGGTTAGGGTTAGGGTGAAGGTGAGGTTGAGGGTTGGATATAGGGTTAGGGGGAGGGTTAGGGGGAGGGTTAGGGTTAGTGTTAGGGTGAGGGTAAGTGTTAGGGTGTGGGTTAGGAATAGGGTTAAGGTTATTCTTAGGGTTAGGTTTAGGGTATTGTTACCTTGAGGATGAGGATGAGGGTTAGAGTTAGGGTTAGGGTGAGGTTTAGAGTTTGGGTTAGTGTTAGAGTTAGTTTTAGGGTGAGGGTGAGGTTTAGGTTAGTGTTAGGTTTAGGGTGAGGGTTAGGTTGAGGGTTAGGGTTAGTGTTCCTTTTTAGGTTCGTGTTAGTGTTAGGGTTAAGGTGAGGGTTAGGGTGAGGGTTTGTCTTAGTGTTAGGGTGGGGGTTTGGGTTAGGTTTAAGTTTAATATTAGGTAGAGGGTGAGGGTGACTGTGAGGGTTAGGGATAGTGTGAGGGTGAGGTTTGGGGTTAGAGATAGCGTTAGGGTGAGGGTTAGTGTGAGGGTTAGGGTTAGGGTAAGTTTTACAGTTAGGGTTAGGGTGAGGGTGAGTGTGAGGGTCAGTGTTAGTCTTAGGCTTAGGCTTAGGCTTAGGCCGAGCATGAGGGTGAGGGTCAGGTTTAGGGTTAGCATTACGGTTAGGGTGAGGGTTAGAGTGAATATGAGGGTTAGGGTTAGCGTTAGGGTGAGTTTTAGGTTTAGGGTTAGGGTTATGCTGAGGGTGAGAGTTATGGTTATGGTTAGGGTTAGGGTGAGGGTGAGGGTTAGGATTAGGGAAAGGGTTAGAGTTACAGTGAGGGTGAAGGTGAGGGTGAGGGTTAGGATCAGGGTTAGGGTGAGGTTAAGGGTTAGGGTTATTTTTAGGGTTATGGTTAGGGTGAGGGTGTTGTTTAGGGTTAGATTTATGGTTAGGGGGTGTGTTAGGGTGAGGGTTAGGGTTAGGGTTAGTGTTAGGGTTAGGGTTAGGGTGAGGGTTAGGTTGATGTATAATGCTAGGATTCGTGTTAGGTTTAGGATTAGGTTTATGGTGAGGGTGAGTGTGAGGGTTAGGGTTAGGGTTCGGCTTAGGCTTACGGTTAGGCTGAGGGTATGGGTGGGGATGAGGATTAGGTTTAGAAAGATGGTTAAGACTATGGTTAGGTTAAGGGTTAGGATGAGGGTTAGGGTTAGGATTAGGGTTAGGGTGAGGGCTAGGGTGAGGGTGGGGTTTGGTTTAGAGTTAGGCTTAGGCTTAGGGTTAGGTTGAGGCTGAGGATGAGGGTGAGGGTTAGGATTAGGGTGATGGTTGGGGTTACCGTTAGGTTGAGGGTTAGGATGAGGATTAGGATTATGGTGAGGGTTAGGTTGAGGCTGAAGGTAAGGGTAAATTTGAGGGTTAGGCTGAGGATGAGGGTTAGGGTAAGGGTGAGGGTTAGGGTTAGGGTGAGGGTGAGGGTTAGATTGAGGATTAGTGTTAGGTTTAGTGTGAGGTTTAGGGTGAGGATGAGGGTTAGGGTTAGGTTGAGGGCTAGGTTGAGGTTGAGGGTTAGGGTTAGGGTAAGGTTTATGTTTAGGGTGAGGTTTAGGGTTAGTGTGAAAGTTAGTGTTAGGTTTAGGGTTAGTGTTAAGTTGAGGGTAAGTGTTAGGGTGAGGGTTAGGTTTAGGGTGAAATTTATGGTTATGATGAGGGTTAGGGTTAGGGTTAGGTTTATTGTTTGGTTTAGGGTTACGGTTACGGTTACGGTGAGGGTAAGGGTGAGGGTGAGGGTTAGGGTTAGAATGAGGCTTAGGTTTAGGGTTAGGGTTATAGTTAGGTTTAGGGTGAGGGTGAGGTTTAGGGTTAGAGTTAGGGTTTGTGTTAGTGTTGGGGTTATGGTGAGGGTTAGTGTTAGGGTTAAGCTTAGGCTTAGGCTTAGGCTGAGCATGAGGGTGAGGGTTAGGGTCAGGGTTAGGGTGGGGTTTAGGGTTAGGGTTAGGGTGAGTGTGAGGTTGAGGTTGAGGGTTAGGTATAGGTTGAGGGGGAGGGTTAGGGTGAGGGTTATGTTTAGGGTTATTGTTAGGGTTAGTGTGAGGGCGATGGTTAGGTTGAGGTTTAGGGTTAGGGTTAGGGCTTCGGTTAGTGTGAGGGTTAGTGTTAGGTTTAGGGTTAGTGTTAGGGTAACGGTAAGTGATAGGGTGATGGTTTGGGTTAGGGTGAGGGTTATGCTTAGGGTGAGGGTTAGGGATAGGGTTAGGGTTACTGTTAGGGTTACGTTTAGGTTTAGGGTTAATGTGAGGGTGAGGATGAGGGTTAAGTTTAGGTTAAAGGTGAGGTTTAGGGTTTGGCTTAGGGTTAGAGTAAGGGTTATGGTTAGGTTGAGGGTTACGGTGAGTGTTCCTGTTAAGGTTAGGGTTAGGGTGAGAGTTAGGGGGAGGGTTAGGGTTAGGGTGAGGGTTAGGGTTAGTGTAAGTGTGAGGATTAGGATGAGGGTTAGGTTTAGGATTAGGGTTAGGGTGAGGGCTAGGGTGAGGTTGAGGTTTAGGGTTAGGGTTAGGGTGAGGTTTAGGTTTAGGGTGAGGGTAAGTGTGTGTTAGGGATAGGTTTAGGGTTAGGCTTAGGCTTAGGCTGAGGGTGGGGTTGAGGGTGAGGGTTAGGGTTAGGGTGAGGGTTAGGGTTAGGATTAGGGTGATGTTTAGTGTTAGTGTTAGGGTTAGAGTTAGGGTTAGGGTGAGGTTGAGGTTTAGGGGTAGGTTTAGGTTTAGGGTGAGGTTTAGCGTTAGTATTAGGGTTAGGGTGAGGGCTAGGGTGAGGGTTACGGTGAGGGTTAGGTTTAGGGGTACTGATAGGTGTACGGGTAGGATTAGGGTTAGGGTGAGTGTTCGGGTGAGTGTGATGGTAAGCCTAAAGGTGAGGATTAGGCTGAGGCTGAGGGTTAAGATAAGGGTGAGTGTAAGTGTAAGGGTGAGGGTTAGGGTTAGGGTGAGTGTTATGGTTAGGGTGAGGGTTAGAGTTAGGGTTATGGTTATTGTTAGGGTTAGTGTTAGGGTTACCCTTACAGTGAGGGTGAGGGATAGGGTTAGGTTTAGGGTGAGGTTTAGGGTTAGGTTTAGGGTGAGGTTTAGGGTTAGGTTTAGGGTTAGAATTTGGGTTAGGGTTAGGATTAGGGTTAGGGTGAAGGCTAGGGTGAGGGTGAGTGTTAGGGTTAGGGTTAGGGTTTGGGTTCGGATTTTTGTTAGGGTGAGTGTGAGTGTGTGGGTTCGGGTTAGTTTTAGGTTTAGGCTTAGGCTTAGGCTAAGGGTGAGGTTGAGGGTGAGGTTTAGGGTTAGGGTGAGGGTTCGGTTTATGGTTAGGGTTCGGGTTACTATGAGGGTTAAGGTTAGGATTATGGTTAGGTTGAAGGGTAGGGTGAGGGTGATGTTTAGGGTTAGGGTTACGGTTAAGGTGAGGGTCAGGTTTAGGGTTAGAGTTATGGTTAGGGTGAGGGATAGGGTGAGGTTTAGGGTTAGGATTAATGTTAGGGTTAGGGTGACGGTGAGGGTTAGGGTTTGGATGAGTGTTAGGTTTAGGGTGAGGGTTAGGTTTAGGGTTACGTTGGTGTCTGTGTTAGGGTTAGGTTGAGGGTTAGAATTAGGTTTAGGGTTAGGTTTAGAGTTAGGGTGAGGTTTAGGGTTAGATATAGGGTTAGGGGAGGGTTAGGGTAAGGGTTAGGAATAGGGTTAGTGTAAGGGATTGGGTGAGGGTGAGGGTTAGGTTGAGGTTTATGGTTAGGGTTAGTGTGAGGGTTAGTGTTAGGGTGAGGGTAAGTGTTAGGGTGAGGGTTTGGGTTAGGGTGAGGGTTATGGTTAGGGTGAGGGTTAGCATTAGCTTTAGGGTTATTGTTAGGGTTAGGTTTAGGGTTACGGTTACTGTGAGGGTGATTGTTAGGGTTAGGGTTAGGGTTAGGGTTAGGGTGAGGTTAATTTTTTGGATTATGGTTAGAGTGAGTGTTAGGGTAAGGGTGAGGTTTAGGGATAGAGTTAGGGTTAGGGTGAGGGTTAGGTTTAGGTTTAGGGTTAGGGTTAGTGTTAGTGTTAGGGTTAGGGTGAGATTTAGGTGGTTGTTAGTGTCAGGATTAGGGTTAGGGTTAGCATTATGGTTAGGGTGTGGGTGAGGTTTAGTTTTAGAATTAGGGTTAGGGTAAGGCTGAGTGTGAAGGTTAGTTTTAGGGTTAGTGTTAGGGATAGGGTGAGGGTTAGGATGAGGGTGAGGGTTAGAGCTAGGGTTAGGATTAGGATTAGGGTTAGAATTAGGGTGAGTGTGAGTGTTAGCATTAGTATTAGGGTTAGCCTTAGGTTTAGGCTGAGGGTGAGGGTGAGGGTGTGGGTTAGGTTTAGGGTGAGGGTTAGCGTTAGGGTTAGGGTGAGGTTTAGTGTTAGGTTTAGAGTTAGGTTGAGTGTTAGGTTTAGGGTGAGGGTGAGTGTGAGGGTTAGGGTTAGGGTTAATATTCGGCTTAGGTTTAGGCTGAGGGTGAGGGTGAGTGTTAGGGTTAGGGTTAGGGTGAGGTTTAGGTTTAGGGTTATGGTTAGAATTAGTGTTAGGGTGAGAGGGAGGTTTAGGGTTAGATTTAGGGTTAATGTTAGGGTTGGGGTTAGGGTGAGGGTTTGGGTTATGGTTAGGCTCAGGCTTAGGCTTAGTCCGAGCATGAGGGTGAGGTTTAGGGTTAGGGTGAGGGTGATGGTTCAGGTTAGGGTTAGTGTTATTGATAGGTTTAGGTTTAGAGTTACCGTGAGGGTGAGGGTGCGGGTCACTGTTAGGGTTAGGGTTATGGTGGGATTTACGGGTAGGGTTAGGGTTAGGGTTAGGGTGAGAGTTAGGGTGAGTGTTCGGGTGAGTGTGATGGTAAGCCTAAAGGTGATGATTAGGCTGAGGCTGAGGGTTAAGATAAGGGTGAGTGTAAGTGTTAGGGTTAGGGTTAGGGTGAGGGTTTGGATGAGGGTTAGGGTTACAATTAGGTTTAGGGTGATTGCTAGGGTGAGGGTGAGGGTTATTGTTAGGGTTAGGGTGAAGTTTAGGATTAGTGTTAGGGTTAGGGTTAGAGTTACAGTGAGGGTGAGGGTGAGTGTAATGATCAGGGTTAGGGTGAGGTTTAGGGTTAGGGTAATGGTTAGGGTGAGGGTGAGGTTTAGGGTTAGAGTTAGGGTTAGGTGGAGGGTTAGGGTGAGCCTTAGTGTTAGGGTTAGGGTGAGGATGAGGGTGAGGGTGAGGGTTAGGGTGAGGTTTAGGGTTTCAGTTAGGGTTACAGTTTTGTTTAGGGTGAGGGTGAGGTTTAGGATTTAAGGTGAGGGTGAGTGTGAGGGTTAGGGTTATGGTTCCCGTTAGGATTAGAGTTAGAGTGAAGGTGAGGTTGAGGGTTAGGTTTTGGGTGATGTTTGGGGTTAGGGTTAGATTGAGATTTAGGTTTAGGGTTAGGCTTAGGCTTAGGTTAAGGGTGTGGGCTAGGGTTAGGCTTAGGGCTAGGGGTAGGATTAGGGTTAGGGTGAGGGTTAGGGTTATTGTTAGTGTTATGGTTTGGGTTAAGTTTGCTGTGAATATGAGGCTGAGGGTGAGGGTTATGGTTATGGTTAGGGTTAGGGTTAGTGTTAGGGTGAGGGTTAGGGTTAGGGTGAGGGTGAGGGTTAGATTGAGGATTAGTGTTAGGGTTAGTGTGAGGTTTAGGGTGAGGGTTAGTGTTATGGTTAGGATTATTGTTAGGGTGAGGGTGTGTGTTAGGATTAGGTTTAGGGTTAGGGTTAGGGTTAGGTTTAGGTTTAGGATTAGTGTTATTGTTAGGGTTCGAGTTAGAGTTAAAGTGAGAGTGAGGGTTAGGGTTAGGGTTAGGTTTAGGGTTGCTATTAGGACAACTTTTAGGGTTAGGGTTAGGGTTAGGGTGAGGGCTAGGCTGAGGGTTTATGTGAGGGTTAGGTTTAGGGATAGGGTTAGGTTTATGATTATGGGAAGGGTGAGGGTGAGTGTGAGGGTTAAGTTTAGGGTTAGGCTTAGGGTTAGGGTGAGGGTTAGGGTTACGGTTTGGGTTAGGGTGAGGGTGAGGCTGAGGATTAGGATTTGGTTCAGGGTTAGAGTTAAGGTTAGGGTTAGGGTTAAGGTGATGGTTAGGGTTAGGGTGAGGGTTAGGCTTAGGGTTAGGCTGAGGGTGAGGGTTTGGGTTAGGATTAGGGTTTGGGTTAGGGTGAGGGAGAGGCTGAGGTTAGGGTTAGGATTAGGATTAGTATTAGGGTTAGGTTGAGTGTGAGGGTTAGTGTTAGGGATAGGGTTAGGCTTAGGTTTAGGCTGAGAGTGAGGGTGACTGTTAGGATTAGTGTGAGGGTTAGGGTTAGGGTTAGGGTGAGAATTAGGGTTCGGTTAAGTTTAGGGTTAGGGTGAGTGTTATGGTAAGGGTTACAGTGAGGGTGACGGTTAGGGTTAGGTTGAGGGTTAGGACGAGGGTGAGGGTGCGGATGAAGTTTAGGGTTAGTGTTAGGGTGCGGGTTAGGATGAGTGTTAGGGTTAGGATTAGGTTTGGGTAAGGGCTAGGGTGAGGGTGAGGTTTAGGGTTAGGGTTAGGGTAAGGCTGAGGTTTAGGGTTAGAGTTAGGGTTATGGTGATTCTGAGGGTGAGGGTTAGGTTTAGGGTTAGTGTTAGAGTTAGGGTTGCAGTGAGGGTTAGGGTGAGGGTGAGGGTTAGGCTTAGTGTTAGGATTAGGATTAGTGTAAGGGTTAGGGTGAGTGTGAGGGTTATGGTTATTTTTAGGCTTAGGATTAGGGTTAGGCTGAGGGTGATGTTTAGGGTTAGGGTGAGGGTTAGTATTAGGGTTAAGTTGAGAGTTAGGGTTCGGGTTAAGTGTATGGTTATGGAGAGGGTTAGGGTTAGTTTTATTGTTAGGGTTAGGTTATTGTTAGCGTTAGTGTGAGGGTGAGGGTTAGGTTGAGGGTTATTGTTAGGGTGAGGTTAACTGTTAGGGTGAGAGTTTGGTTTAGGGTGAGGGTTATGGTTAGGGTGAGGTTTAGGATTAGGGTTATGGTTATTGTTAGGATTAGGTTTATGGTTAAGGTTATGGTGAGGTTGAGGTTTAGGGTAAAGGTTAGGGTGAGGTTTAGGGTTTAGTTTAGGGTTACAGTTAGGGTTACAGTTAGGTTTAGGTTGAGGGTGAGGTTTAGGGTTAGAGTTATGGTTAGGGTGAGGGTTAGATTGAGGGTTAGGGTTAGTGTTAGGTTTAGGGTTAGGGTAAGAGTTAGGGTGAGGGTTAGGTTAGGGTGAAGGTTTGGGTTAGGGTTAGTGTTATTTTTAGGGTTAGGTTTAGAATTACGGTGAGTGTGAGGGTTAGGGTTAGGTTTAGGGTTAGGGTTAGGATTACGGTTAGGGTGAGGTTGAGGTTTAGGTTAGATTTAGGGTTAGTTGGAGGTTTAGGTCGAGGGTTAGCGTTAGGGTTAGTTTTAGGGTTAAGGTTAGGGTGAGGGTTAGGTTGATGTTTAGGGTTATGCTTTGGGTTAGTTTTAGGAGTATGGTGAGTGTGAGTGTGAGGGTGAGGGTTAGGGTTAGTCTTAGGCTTAGGCTTAAGGTTAGGCTGAGGGTGAGGGTGGTGGTGAAGATTAGGTTTAGGGTGATGGTTAGGGTTGGGGCTAGGGTGAGGGTTAGGGTTAGGGTTAGAGTGAGCTTTAGGGTTAGGGGTTGGGTTAGGGTTAGAGTTACGGTGAGGGTGAGGGTGCGGGTGAGTGTGAGGGTTAGGTTTAGTTTTAGGTTTAAGGTTAGGGTGAGGGCTAGGGTGAAATTGAGGTTTAGGGTTAGGTTGAGGGTAAGGTTTAGTGTTGGGGTTAGTGTTAGGGTTAGGGTGAGTGTGAGGTTTAGGTTTAGAGTTAGGGTTAAGGTGAGGCTGAGGGTGAGGGTTAGGGTTAGGGTTAGGTTCACTGTTAAGTTTAGGGTTAGGGTGAGGGTTAGCGTGAGTTTTAGGGTTTGGGTTAGGATTAAGCTTAGGGTTAGGGTTAGGGTGAGTGTGAGGGTTAGGGTTTGGGTTAGGCTTAGGCTTAGGATTAGGCTGAGGGTGAGGGTGGGTGTGAGAAATAGGTTTTGGGTGATGGTTAGCGTTAGGGTTAGGGTGAGGTTTAGGATGAGGGTTAGGGTTAGGATTTGGTTTAGTTTAGGGCTAGGGTGAAGGTGAGGGTTAGGGTTAGGGATAGGGTTAGATTTAGGATTAAGGGTAGGATGAAGTTGAGGGTGAGGGTTAGGGTTAGGGTTAGGCTTAGGCTTAGGTTTAGGCTGAGGGTGAGGTTGAGAGTTAGGGTTAAGGTGAGGGTTAGGGTTAGGGTTAGGGTGAGGGTTAGTATGTGGTATAGGGTTAGGATTCGGTTTAGGTTGAGGTCTAGGGTGAGGGTTACGTTTAGGGTTAGGTTAAGGGTGAGGTTTAGGGTTCGGGTTAGGTTTTGGTTTAGGGTGAGGGTTAAGTTTAGGTTATGGTGAGGGTGAGGGTTAGGGTTAGGTTGAGGGTTATGGTTAGGGTTAGGTTGAGGTTTAGGTTTAGGTTTAGGATGAGTGTTAGGATGAGGCTTATATGGTTTGGATTAGGGTTAGGGTGCGGGCTAGGGTGAGGATGAGGGTTAGGGTTAGGGATAGGCTTAGGCTTAGGGTTAGGCTGATGGTGCGGGTGGAGGTGAGAAATAGGTTTTGGGTGGTGGTTAGGGTTAGGGTTAGGGTGAGGGTTAGAGTTAGGATTAGGTTTAGGGTTAGGGCTAGGGTGAGGGTGAGGGTTATTGTTAGGGTTAGGCTTAGGCTTAGTGTTAGGCTGAGTGTTAGGGTAAGGGTGAGGGTTAATGTTTGGGTGATGGATAGGGTTAGGGTTAGGGTGAATGTTAGGATGAGGGTTAGGGTTAGGGTGAGGGTTAGGGTGAGGGTGACAGTGAAGGTTAAGGTATGGATGAGTGTTAGTGTTAGGGTGAGGTTTAAAGCTACGGTGAGGGTTAGGGTGAGGGTGAGGGTAAGGGTTAGGTTTATGGTGAGGGTTAGGGTTAGAGGTAGGGTGAGGTGTAGGGTTAGAGTTAAGGTTAGGGGTAGTGTGAGGGTCAGGATTAGGGTTAGGGTTAGGGTTAGGGTTAGGGTTAGGTTTGGGGTTAGTGTTAGTGTTTTGGTTAGGATTAGGCTTACGGTTAGGGTTTGGGTTACAGTGAGGGTTAGGGTTAGGGTTAGGGTTAGGCTTCGGATTAGGCTGAGGGTGAGGTTGGTGGTGACGAGTAGGTAAGGGTTAGGGTTAGGGTTAGGTTTGGGTGAGGGTTAGTGTTAGGGTTAGGGTGAGGGTGAGGGTTAGATTGAGGATTAGTGTTAGGGTTAGTGTGAGGTTTACTGTAAGGATCAGTGTTAGGGTTAGGGATAGGGCTAGGGTTAGGTTGAGGTTTAGGGTTAGTTTTAGGGTGAGGGTTAGGGTTATGGTGATGGTTAGGGTTAGTGTGAGGCTTAGTGTTCGGTTTGCAGTTAGTGTTAAGGTGAGGGTAACTGTTAGAGTGAGGGTTAGGTTTAGTGTGAGGATAATGGTTAGGGTGAGGGTTAGGGTTATCATTAGGAAATTTGTTAGGATTATGGTTTGGGTTACTGTTACTGTGAGGGTGAGTGTTAGGGTTAGGGTTAGGATTAGTATTAGGGTTAGTGTTAGGGTGAGGGTAAGTGTTAGGGTGAGGGTTAGGGTTAGGGTGAAGGTTAGGGTTAGTGTGAGGCTTAGTGTTCGGGTTACGGTTAGTGTTAAGGTGAGGGTAGTTGTTAGGGTGAGGGTTAGGTTTAGGGTGAGGGTAATGTTTAGGGTGAGGGTTAGGGTGAAGGTTAGGGTTTTTGTTAGGATTATGGTTTGGGTTACTGTTACTGTGAGGGTGAGTGTTAGCGATAGAGTTAGGATTAGTATTAGGGTTAGTGTTAGGGTGAGGGTAAGTGTTAGGGTGAGGGTTAAGGTGAGGGTGAGGGTTATGGTTAGGGTGAGGGTCAGGGTTAGGGTTAGGGTTACATTGAGCGTGAGGGTTAGGGTTAAGTTGAGGGTTAGGTTTAGGGTTAGCGTTAGGGTGAGTTTAGGGTTAGGCTTAGTGTGAGGGTTAGTGTTAGGGTTAGGGTTAGTGGTAGGTGAGGGTAAGTGTTAGTGTGAGGTTTAGGGTTAGGGTGAGGATTATGGTTAGGGTGAGGGTTAGGGTTATTGTTAGGGTTAGGATTAGGTTTAGAGTTAGGGTTAGGGTGAGGATAAGATTTAGGGTTAGAGTTAGGATTAGGTTTACGATTAGGGTTAGGGTGAGGGCTGGGGTGAAGGTGAGAATTAGGGTTAGTGATAGGGTAACGCTTAGGGTTAGGGTTACGGTTAGGGTGAGGGTTAGGATGAGGGTTAGGCTTATGGTGAGGGTGAGGGTTAGGGTTAGGTTGAGGTTTAGGGTTAGGATTAGGGTTAGGGTGAGGTTGAGTGTTAGCATTAGGGTTAGGGTTAGGGTTAGGGTTAGGTTTAGGGTTAGGATTACTGTTATTGTTAGGGTTAGGGTTAGAGTTATGTTGAGAGTGATGGTGAGGGTGAGGATTAGGGTTAGAGTTAGGATTAGGTTTAGGGTTAGGGTTAGTGTTAGGGTGAGGGTGAGGTTTATGGTTAGATCTAAGTTTAGTTGGAGGGTTAGGTCTAGGGTTAGGATTAGGGCAAGTGTTAGGGTTAAGGTTAGTTTCAGGGTTAGGTTGAGGTTTAGGGTTAAGGATAGTGTGAATTTTAGGGTGAGGATGAGGGTTAGGGTTAGGGCGAGGTCTAGGGAAAGGGTGAGGTTTAGGGTTAGTGTTAGGGTGAGGTTTATGGTTAGGGTGATGTTTAGGGTTAGTGTGAGGTTTACTGTTAGGGTTAGGGTTAGTGTTAGGGTGAGGGTAAGTGTTAGGGTGAGGGTTAGGGTTAGGTTTAGGGTTACGGTTAGAGTGTGGGTTAGGGTTAGGGTTATGGTTATTGTTAGCATTAGGGTTAGGGTTAAGGTTATGGTGAGGGTGAGTGTGAGGGTTAGGGTTAGGGCTAGGATGAGGTTTAGGGTTAGGTTTAGGTTGAGGGTTAGGGTGAGGTTTAGTGTTAGATTTAGGGTTAGGGATATCCTTAAGGTGAGGGTTAGGTTGAGGTTGAGTGTTAGGGTTAGGGTTAGGAGTAGGATTAGGGTTAGTGTTAGGGTGAGTGTGAGGTTTAGGGTTAGGATTAGGGATAGGCTTAGGGTTAGGCTGAGGTTGAGGGTGAGGTTTAGTGTTAGGGTGAAGTTTAGGGTTAGGGTTATTCTTAGGATTAGCCTGAGGGTGAGGGTGTGGGTTAGGGTTAAGATTAGTGTTAGGTTGAGGTTTAGGGTTTGGGTTAGGGTTAGGGTGAGGTTGAGGTTTAGGTTTAGAGTTAGGGTTAGGGTGAGGTTTAGGTTGAGAATTAGGGTCAGGGTTAGTTTTAGGTTTAGGGGTAGAGTGAGAGTTAGGGGGAGGGTTAGGGTTAGGGTTAGTATTAGGGATAGGATTTGGGTTAGAGTGAGGGTGAGTGTGTGTGTTAGGTTTAGGTTTAGGGTTTGGCTGAGGGTGAGGTTGATGTTGATGTTTAGTGTTAGCGGGATGTTTAGGATGAGGGTTAGGGTTAGGATTAGAGTTACAGTAAGGGGTAGGGTGTGTGTGAGGGTGAGGTTTAAGGTTAGGGTTAGGGTTAGGGTGAGGTTTAGTGTTAGGGTTAGGGTTAGAGTTAGGGTTAAGGTGAGGGTGAGGTTTAGGGGTACAGTTAGGGTTAGGGTGCGGGTTAGCTTGGGGGTGACGGTAAGGGTAAATTTGAGGGTTAGGCTGAGGGCGATGTTTATGGTAAGGGTTAGGGTTAGGGTTAGGGTGAGGGTTAGTTTTAGCTTTAGGGTGAGGGTGAGGGTTAGATTGAGGATTAGTGTTAGGGTGATGGTGAGGGTTAGTGTGAGTATTAGTGTTAGGGTTAGTGTTAGTGTTAGGGTGAAGGTAAGTGTTAGGGTGAGGATTAGTGTTAAGGTGAGTGTTATGGTTAGGGTGAGGGTTAGGATTATTTTTAGCATTAGGGTTAGGGTTACGGTTATGATGAGGGTGAGGGTGAGGCTTAGGTTTAGGACTATGATGAGGTTTAGTTATAAGGTTAGGGTTAGGGTCAGGGTGAGGTTTAGTGTTAGAGTTAGGGTTAGGATGAGACAGAGGGTGAGAGTTAGGTTTAGAATTAATGTTAGGGTTAGGCTTAAGGTGAGGGTTAGGTTGAGGGTGAGGGTAGAGTTAGGGTTAGGAGTAGGATTAGGGTTAGGCTTTGGGTGAGTGTGAGGGTTAGGTTTAGGGTTAGGGATAGGCTTAGGGTTAGGCTGAGGTTGAGGGTGAGGGTTAGGGTTAGGATTAGAGTTAGGATTAGGAATAGGTTTAGGGTTAAGATTAGTGTTAGGTTGAGTTTTAGGTTTAGGGTTAGGATTAGTGTTAGAGTGAGGGCTAGGAAGAGGTTGAGGTTTATGGTTAGGGTTAGGGTGAGGTTTAGGGTTAGGTTTAGGGTTAGGGTTAGGGTGAGTGTGAGGTATAGGGTTAGATTTAGGGTTAAGCTGAGGCTGAGTGTGAGGCTTAGGGTTAGGGTTAGGATTAGGATTATGGTTAGGGTTAGGGTGAGTGTGAGGGTTAAGGTTCTGGTTAGGGTTAGGCTTAGGGTTACAGTAAGGGTGAGGGTTAGGGTTAGGATTAGGATTAGGGTTAAGGTGAGGGTGAGTGAGTGTGTTAGGTTACGTTTAGGTTTAGGTTAAGGGTTAGGCTAAGGATGAGGTTGAAGGTGAGGGTTAGGGTTAGGGTAAGGTTTAGTGTAAGGGTTAGGGGGAGGGTTAGGATGAAGTTAGGGTTAGGATTAGGGTTAGGGTGAGAGTGAGGATGAGGGTTAGGCTTAGTGTTAGGGTGAGTGTTAGGATGAGGTTTAGGATTAGGTTTAGGGTGAGGGCTAGGGTTAGGGTGAAGTTTAGGGTGAGGGTGAGGATTAGGGTTAGGTTTAGGATTAGGATTAGAGTAAGTGTTAGGTTGAGTTTGAGGGTTAGGGTTAGGGTTAGGTTTAGGGCTAGGGTTAGGCTGAGGCTGAGGGTGAGGGTGAGGGTTAGGGGTAGGGTTAGGTTGGGGTTTAGGGATAGGGTTAGTGTTAGGTTGGGGATTAGTGTGAGTGATAGGGTCAGGGTTAGTATTACGGTTATGTTGAGGGTGAGGGTGAGTGTGATGGTTAGGGTTAGGGTGAGAGTTAGGTTTTGGTTAAGTTTAGGGGTAGGGTGAGGGTTAGGGTTAGGGTTAGGGTGAGTGTCAGTGTTAGGGATAGGTTGAGGTTTAGGGTTAGGGTAAGGATGAGGGTTAATGTTAGTGTTTGTTTGAGGGTTAGGGTGAGGATTTGGGTTACAATTAGGGTTAGGGTGAGGGCTAGGGTGAGCGTGAGGATTAGGGTTTGTTTTTGGGTAAGGTTTATGGTTAGGGTTGGGGTTAGGGTGAGGGTTAGGATGAGGGTTAGGGTTACTGTGAGGGTGAGGCTTAGGGTTAGGGTGAGGGTAAGGAGGAGGATTAGGGTTAGGATTAGGTTTAGAGTGAAGGCTAGGGTGAGGGTGCGGGTTAGGGTTAGTGTTAGATTAAAGTTTAGGGTAAGGGTTAGGGTTAGAGTTATGGTTAGTTTGATGGTCAGGGTTACGGTGAGGGTGAGGATTAGGGCTAGGGTGAGGGTTAGGGTTAAGATTAGGGTTAGCATGAGGCTGAGTGTTAGGATTAGGTTTAGGGTTAGGGTTAGATTTGGGGTTAGGTTTAGTGTTATTTTTAGGGTTAGGGTTAGAGTTACGGTGAGGGTGAGGTTGAGGGTGAGGGTGATGTTTAGGCTGAGGGTTAGGGTGAGGGTTAGGGTTAGGGATAGGATTAGGATTAGGGTGAGTGTGCGGTTTAGGGATAAATTTAGGGTTAGGTGGAGGGTTAGGTCGAGGGTTAGCGTTAGGGTTAGGTTTAGGATTAAGGATAGGGTGAGGGTTAGGTTGAGGTTTAGGGTTATGGTTAGGGTTAAGGTTAGGATTAGGGTGAGGGTGAGGGTGTCTGTGAGGGTTATTGTTAGGGTGAGGCTTAGGCTTAGGTTTAGGCTGAGGGTTAGGGTGGGGATGAGGATTAGGTTTAGGGTGATGGTTAGGGTTAGGGTTAGGGTGAGGTTTAGGATGAGGGTTCGGATTAGAATTAGGGTTAGGGTGAGGGCTAGGGTGAGGGTGAGGGTTAGGGTAAGGGTTAGGCTTAGGCTTAGGTTTAGGCTGAGCGTGAGGTTGAGTGTGAGGCTTAGGTTTAGGGTGATGGTTAGGTTTACGGTTAGGGTGAGGGTTAGGATTAGTTTTAGTGTTAGGCTTAGGGTTAGGGTGAGGATGATGGTAAGGGTAAAGGTGAGGTTTAGGTTGAGGGTGAGGGTTAAGATAAGGGTGAGTGTTAGGGTTAGGTTTAGCTTTAGGGTGAGGGTTAGATTGAGGATTAGGCTTAGGATTACTGTGAGGTTTAGGATGAGGAGGAGGGTTAGGGTGAGGGTGAGGTTTAGGGTTAGGTTGAGGGTAAGTGTTAGAATTAGGGTTAGTGTTTGGGTTAGGGTGTGGGTGAGGGTTAGGATTAGGTTTAGGGTTAGGGTGAGGTTTAGGATTAGGGTGAGGCTTAGGGTTAGTGTGAGGGTTATTGTTAGGTTTAGGGTTAATGTTAGGGTGTGGGTTAGTGTTAGAGTCATGGTTAGGGTTAGGGTGAGGGTTAAGGTTAGGGTGAGGGTTAGGGTTAGGTTTAGGGTTATTGTTAGCATTAGGGTTAGGGTTAAGTTATGCTGAGGGTGAGGGTGAAGATTAGGCTTAGGGCTAGGATAAGGTTTAGGGTTCGGGTTAGGGTTCGGGTTAGGGTGAGGTTTAGCATTAGAGTTAGGGTTAGGGTTAGGCTTAAGGTGAGGGTTAGGTTGAGGGTGAGGGTTAGGGTTAGGGTTAAGAGTAGGATTAGGGTTAGTGTTAGGGTGAGTGTGAGGGTTAGGGTTAGGATTAGGGATAGGCTTAGGGTTAGGCTGAGGTTGAGGGTGAGGTTTAGGGTTAGGGTGAGGTTTAGGGTTACGGTTAGGGTGTGTGTGAGGGTTAGGGTTAGGGTTAGGCTTCGGATTAGCCTGAGGGTGAGGGTGTGGGTTAGGGTTAAGTTTAGTGTTAGGGTGAGGTTTATGGTTTGGGTTAGGTTTAGAGTTAGGGTTGGGGTGAGGCTGAGGTTGACGGTTAGATTTAGGATTAATGTTAGGTTTATGCATAAGGTGAGGGTTAGGTTGAGGGTGAGGGTTAGATTTAGGGTTAGGAGTAGGATTAGGGTTAGGTTTAGGGTAAGTGTGAGGGTTAGGGTTAGGGTTATGGATAGGCTTATGGTTAGGCTGTGGTTGAGGGTGAGGGTTAGGGTTAGGGTGAGGTTTAGGTTTAGGGTTACGTGAGGGTTAGCGTTAGGGTTAGGGTGAGAGTTAGGTTTCAGTTATGTTTAGGGTTATGGTGAGGGTTAGGGTTAGGGTTACGGTGAGCTTGAGGTTTAGGGTTAGGTTGAGATTTAGGGTTAGGTTTTGGGTTAGGGTGAGGGTAAGGATGAGCATTTGGGCTTGGATTAGGTTTAGGGTGATGGCAATTTTGAGGCTGAAGGTTAGGGTTAGTGTTTGATTAAGGTTTAGGGTTAGGTTTAGGGATATGGGGAGGGTTAGTTTGAGGGTTCGGGTTATGGTGAGGGTGAGGATTAGGGTTAGGTTGATGGTTAGGGTTAGGATTATGGTTAGCAAGAAGGTGAGTGTTAGGATTAGTGTTAGGGTTAAGGTTAGGGTTATTTTTAGGTTTAGGATTACTGTTATTGTTAGGGTTAGGGTTAGAGTTATGGTGAGGGTGAGGGGGAGGGGGAAGGGGAGGGTTAGGGTTAGGGTTAGGGTGAGTTTTAGGGTTAGGGTTAGGATTAGCGTTAGGGTGAGGGTGAGGTTTAGGGTTAGGGTTAGAGTTAGTGTGAGGATTAGTGTTAGGGTTAGGGTTAGTGTTAGGGTGAGGGTAAGTGTTAGCGTGAGGGTTTGGTTTAGCTGAGGTTTATGGTTAGGTTGAGGGTTAGGATTAGGTTTAGGGTTTTTTTTTAGGGTTAGGTTTAGAGTTACAGTTACGGTGAGGGTGTGGTTGAGGGTGAGGGTTAGGTTTAGGGTGAGGCTTGGGTTGAGGTTAAGATTTAGGGTTATGGTTAGGGTTAGGATTAGGGTTAGGATGCCGGTAAGTGTGAGGGTTAGGGTTAGCCTTAGGCTTAGGGTTAGGCTGAGGGTGAGGGTGAGTGTTAGGATTAGGGTTAGGGTTAGGGTTATGGTTAGGTTTAGGGTTAGGATTAGTGTTATTGTTAGGGTTTGGGTTAGCGTTAAGGTGAGGGTGAGGGTGAGGGTGAGGGTTAGGGTTAGGTTAAGGGTGAGGTTTACGATTAGGGGTAGGATTAGACTTAGGGTGAGGGTGAGGTTTAGGGTTAGATTTGGGTTAGGGGGAGTGTTAGCTTGTGGTTTATGGTTAGGGTTAGTTTTAGGGTTAATGTTAGAGTGAGGGTTAGGTTGAGGTTATGGCTTAGGGTTAGGGTTAGTGTTAGGGTGAGGGTTAGGATGAGGGTTAGGATTAGGATGGTTTAGGGTGATGGCTAGGGTGAGGGTGAGGGTTAGGTTTAGGTTGATGGTTACGTTTACAGTTAGAGTGACTGTTAGGATGAGGTTTAGGGTTAGGGTGAAGATAATAGTAAGGGTAAAGGGGAGGTTTAGGCTGAGGGTGAGGTTTAAAATGAGGTTGAGGGTTACGGATATGTTTAGGGTTAGGGTTAGGGTTAGGGTTATGGTGAGGGTTAAATGAAGGATTAGGGTTAGGGTTAATGTGAGGTTTAGGGTGAGGGATTGGGATAGGGTTAGGTTGAGGGTGAGGGGTAGAATTAGGCTTAGGTTGAGGGCTAGGGTGAGGGTGAGGGTTAGTGTTAGAGTTAGGGTTAGGGTGAGATTTAGGATTAAGGTGAGGGTTAGGGTTAGTGTAAGGGTTAGTGTTAGGGTTAGGGTTAGGGTTAGGGTGAGAGTAAGTGTTAGGTTGAGGGTTATGGTTAGGGTGAGGGTTAGGGTTAGGGTTATTGTTAGGGTTAGGGTTACGGTTACGTTTATAGTGAGGGTTAGTGTGAGGGTTAGGGTTAGGGTTAGGTTGAGGTTTAATGTTAGGGTTAGATTTCGAGTTAGGTTTAGTTTAGGGTGAGGGTGAGGTTTAGGGGTAGAGTTAGGGTTAGGGTGAAGGTTCGGTGAGCATTAGGGTTATGGTAAGGGTTAGGGTGGGGTTGACAGTAAGGGTAAACTTGAGTGTTAGGCTGAGTGCAATGGTTACGGTCGGGTGAGGGTTAGGGATATGGTGAGGGTTAGGGTTATGGGAAGGATGTGGGTGAGGGTTAGAATGAGTTTTAGTGTTATGGTTAGTTTGCGGTTTAGGGTGAGGATGAGGGTTAGGTTTAGGGTGAGGGCTAGGGTGACGTGAGGGTTAGTGTTAGGGTTAGGGTGAGGTTTAGGGTTAGGGTGATGGTTAGATTTAGTGTGAGGTTTAGTGTTAGGGTTAGGTTTTGTGTTAGGGTGAGGGCAAGTGTTAGGTCGAGGGTTACGGTTAGGGTGAGGGTTATGGATAGGTTGAGGTTTATGGTTAGGTTTAGGGTTATTGTTATGTTTAGGTGTAGGGTTATGGTTACAGTGAGGGTGATGCTGATTGTGAGGTTAGGGTTAGGATGAGGTTTAGCTTTAGGGTTAGGGTGAGAGTTAGGGTTAGGGTGAGAGTGAGGTTTACAGCTAGAATTAGGGTTAATGTTAGGGTTAGGGTGAGGGTGAGGTTTAGGGTTAGGCTTAGGCTTAGGCTTTGGCCGAGCATGAGGGTGAGGGTTAGGGTTAGGGTTAGGGTGAGGGTTAGTGTTAGGGTTAGGGTGAGTGTTACTATGAGGTTGAGGGTTAGGATTAGGGTTAGGGTGAGGGCTAGACTGAGGGTTAGGGTGAGGGTTAGGTTTAGTGTTAGGGTTAGGTTAGGATTAGGGTTAGTGTGAGGGTGAGGGTGAGGGTTAGTGTTAGGGTTACCATAAGGCTTAGGGTTATGGTGAGGTTTACGGTTAGGGTTTGGGTTAGTGTGAGGGTGAGGCTTAGTGTTAGGGTGAGGGTGAGGATTAGTGTTAGCTTTAGGGTTAGTGTTTGGGTTAGATTGAGGTTTAGGCTTAGGGTTAGAGTGAGGGTTACGATGAGAGTTAGGGATAGGGCTAGGTTTAGGCTTAGGGTTAGGCTGAAGGTGAGTGTGAGGGTTAGTTTAAGGGTTTGGGTTAGGGTGAGGGTGAGGCTGAGCATTACTGTTAATTTTATGGTTAGGCTTAGGGTTAGGTTTAGGGTTAGGGCTAGGCTTAGGTTGAGGGTTAGGGTTAGGGTTAAGGTTAGGGTTATGGGCCGAGTTAAGGTGAGGTTTAGGGTTAGGGTTAGTGTTAGGGTGAGGGTGAGGCTGAGGGTTAGTTTGAGGTTTAGGGATAGGGTTAGGTTTAGGACTAGGGTTAGGGTGAGCGTGAGGGTGTGGGTTAGCCTTAGGCTTAGGGTTAGGGTGAGGGTGAGGGTGGGGGTGAGAATTAGGGTTAGTGATATGGTTAGGTTTAGGGTTAGGGTGAGTGTGAGGGTGGGGGTGAGCATTAGGTTTAGGGTGATGGTTTGGGTTAGGGTTAGTGTTATTGTTAGGGTTAAGGTTATAGTTACAGTGATTTTGAGGGTGAAGGTGAGGGTTAGGGTTAGGGTTAAGGTGGGGTTTAGGGTTAGGGTTAGGGTGAGTGTGAGGTTTCGGGTTAGATATAGGGTTAGGTAGAGGGTTAATGTGAGGGTTAGGGATAGGGTTAGTGTTAGGGTTAGGGTGAGGTTGAGGGTTAAGTTGAGTTTTAGGGTTAGGGTTAGTGTTAGTGTTAGCGTTAGGTTGAGAGTTAGGGGGAGGTTTAGAGTTAGGGTTAGGGTTAGCGTTAGCGTTAAGATGTGGGTGAGGTTTAGTTTTAGAAGTAGGATTCGGGTAAGGCTGAGGGTGAGGGTTAGGTTTAGGGTTAGTGTTAGGGTTAGGGTGAGGGTTAAGGTGAGGGTGTGGGTTAGGGTTAGGGTTAGGATTAGGGTTATGGTAATTGTGAGTGAGAGTGTTAGGATTAGGCTTAGGCTTAGCCTTATGTTTAGGCTGATGGTGAGTGTGAGGTTATGGGGTAGAGTTAGGGTTAGGGTGATGGTTAGGTTGAGGATTAGGGTTTAGGTGAGGGTTAGGGTTAGGGTGAGGGTGAGGGTTAGACTTAGACTTAGGGTTAAGCTGAGGGTGAGGGTGAGGGTGAGGATTAGGGATAGTGTTAGGGTTAGGATTAGGGTTAGGCTGAGGGTGAGGGTGGCGGTGAGCATTAGGGTGATTGTTCGGGTTAGGGTTAGTGTTATTGTTAGGGTTAGGGTTAGAGTTACAGTGATAGTGAGAGTGCGGATGAGGGTTAGGTTTAGGGTTAGGGTGTGCTTTAGGGTTAGGGTAAGGGTTAGGGTGAGGGTGAGTTTCAAGGTTAAATATAGGGTTAGGGAGAGGGTTAGGGTGAGGGTTAGGGATAGGGTTAGTGTTAGGTTTAGGGTTACGGTTACTGTGAGGGTGAGGGTGAGGGTTAGTTTAGGGTCAGGGTGAGGATTAGGGTTTGGGTTTGGGTTACAGTGAGGGTTAGGGAGAGGGTGAGTTTTAGGGATAGATTGAGGGTTAGGGTGAGGGTTAGGTTGAGGTTTAGGGTTAGGGTTAGTGTTAGTGTTAGGGTTAGGTTGAGAGTTAGGGGGAGGGTTAGGGTTAGGGTTAGTGTTATTTTAGGATGTGGGTGAGGTTTAGTGTTAGAATTAGGGTTAGTGTGAAGCTGAGGTTGAGGGTTAGGGTTAGCGTTAGGATTAGGGTTAGGGTGAGGGTGAGGGTTAGGTTTAGGGTTAGGATTAGGATTAGGGTTAGGGTTAGGGTGAGTGTGAGGGTTAGGGTTACGGTCAGTGTTAGCCTTAAGTTTAGGCTGAGGGTGAGGGTGAGGGTGAGGGTTAGGTTTAGGGTGAGGGTTGGGTTTAGGGTGAGGGTGATTTGTAGTGTTAGGTTTAGGGTTACAGTTAGGGTTAGGGTGAGGGTGAGGTTTAGGGGTAGAATTAGGGTTAGCGTCAGAGTTAGAGTTAGGGGAAGGGTGTGGGTGAGGTTTAGATTGAGGATTAGCTTTAGAGTGAGGGCTAGGTTGAGGGAGAGTGTTAGCGTTTGGGTTAGTGTTAGGGTTAGGGTTAGTGTTAGGGTGAGGGTAAGTGTTAGGGTGAGGGTTAGGATTAGGGTTAGGCTGAGATTGAGGGTGGGGGTGAGGATTAGGGTTAGGGTGATGGTTCGGTTTAGGGTTAGTGTTATTGTTAGGGTTACGGTTAGAGTTACAGTGAGGGTGAGGGTGCGGTTGAGGGTTAGGTTTAGGGTAAGGATGGGGTTTAGGGTTAGGGTTAGGGTTATGGTGAGTGTGAGGTTTAGGGTTAGATATAGGGTTAGGGAGAGGGTTAAGGTGAGGGTTAGGGATAGTTTTAGTGTTAGGGTTAGGGTGAGGTTGAGGGTTAGGTTGAGGTTTAGGTTTAGGGATAGGGTTAGGGTTAGTGTGAGTGTTAGTGTTAGGGTTAGGGTTAGTGTTAGGGTGAGGGTAACTGTTAGGATGAGGGTTTGGGTTTGGGTGAGGATTATGGTTAGGATGAGGGTTAATATTAGGGTTAGGGCTATTGTTAGGGTTAGGTTTAGGGTTACGGTTACTGTGAGGGTGAGGGTGAGGGTTAGTTTAGGGTCAGGGTGAGGATTAGGGTTGGGGTTTGGGTTAGGGTGAGGTTGAGGCTGAGGACTAGGGTTAGGTTTAGGGTTAGGTTTAGGGTTAGGATTAGGGTTAGGGTTACAGTGAAGGTTAGGGTTAGGCCTAGGGTTACTCTTAGGGTTAGGCTGAGGGTGAGGGTGGGGGTGAGGATTAGGGTTAGGTTAGGGTTTAAATTAGGGTTATTTTTATTGTTATTTTTTGGGTTAAGTTTGCATTGAGGGTGAGGCTGAGGGTGAGGGTTAGGGCTAGAGTTAGGCTTAGACTTAGGTTTAGGCTGAGGGTGATCTTGGGGGGTTAGGAATAGGTTTTGGGTGATGGTTAGGATTAGGGTTAGGGTGAGGGTTATGATGAGGGTTAGGGTTAGGATTTGGTTTAGGGTGAGGGCTAGGGTGAGGGTGAGTATTAGGGTTAGGGTTAGGCTTAGGCTTTGGTTTTGGCTGAGGGTGAGTGTGAGGGTGAGGTTTAGGGTTTGGTTGATGGATAGGGTTCGGGTTAGGGTGAGTGTTTGGATGAGGGTTAGGGTTAGGGTGAGAGTTAGGGTGAGGGTGAGGGATAGATTGAGGATTAGGGTTAGGGATAGTGTGAGGTTTAGAGTGAGGATGAGGGTTAGGTTTAGGGTGAGGTTTAGGGTTAGGGTGAGAGTTTGGGTTACTGTGAGGGTTAGTGTGAGAGTTAGGGTTAGTGTTAGGGTGAGAGTAAGTGTTAGGGTTAGGGTTAGGGTTAGGTGTAGGCTTAGGGTTAGGGTGAGGGTTAGCGTTAGGGTTTGTGTAAGGGTGTGGGTGAAGCTGAGGATTAGGGTTAGGTTTAGGGTTAGGGTGAGGGTTAGGTTTAGGGTTAAGTTTAGGATTATGGTGAGGGTTAGTGTTAGCGTTAGGCTTAGGCCTAGGGTTAGGCTGAGGGTGAGAGTGAGGGTAGGGGTGCGGATTAGGTTTTGGGTTAGGGGTTGGGTTTGGTTTATTGTTAGTGTTATGATTAGGGTTAAGTTTGCAGTGAGGGTGAGGCTGAGGGTGAGGTTTAGGGTTAGGGTCAGGTTTAGTGTTCGTGTTAGGGTTAGTGTTAATGTTAGGTTTAGGGTTAGAGTTACGGTGAGGTTGAGGGTGAGGGTGAGGGTTTTGGTTAGGGTGAGGTTTAGAGTGAGTTTTAGGGTAAGGGTTAGGGTTAGGGTGAGGGTGAGGTTTAGGGTTAGTTCGGGTTAGGGTTAGGGTTAGGTGTAGGCTTAGGGTTAGGGTGAGGGTTAGCGTTAGGGTTTGTGTAAGGGTGTGGGTGAAGCTGAGGATTAGGGTTAGGTTTAGGGTTAGGGTGAGGGTTAGGTTTAGGGTTAAGTTTAGGATTATGGTGAGGGTTAGTGTTAGCGTTAGGCTTAGGCCTAGGGTTAGGCTGAGGGTGAGGGTGAGGGTAGGGGTGCGGATTAGGTTTTGGGTTAGGGGTTGGGTTTGGTTTATTGTTAGTGTTATGATTAGGGTTAAGTTTGCAGTGAGGGTGAGGCTGAGGGTGAGGGTTATGGTTAGGGTCAGGTTTAGTGTTCGTGTTAGGGTTAGTGTTAATGTTAGGTTTAGGGTTAGAGTTACGGTGAGGTTGAGGGTGAGGGTGAGGGTTTTGGTTAGGGTGAGGTTTAGAGTGAGTTTTAGGGTAAGGGTTAGGGTTAGGGTGAGGGTGAGGTTTAGGGTTAGTTCGGGTGAGGGGGAGGTTTAGGGTGAGGGTCAGCGTTAGGTTTAGTGTTATGGTTAGGGAGAGGTTGAGGGTTAGGTTGAGCTTTAGGGATAGGGTTAGGTTTAGGATTAGGGTTAGGGTGAGGGTGAGTATGAGGGTTAGTGTGAGGGTTAGGCTTAGGCTTAGGGTTAGGCTGAGGGTGAGGGTGGGGGTGAGAATTAAGGTTAGGGTGATGATTCGGGTTTGGTTTAGTGTTATTGTTAGGGTTAGGGTTAGAGTTATGGTGAGGAGGAGGGGGAGGGTGTGGGTGCGGGTTAGGGTTAGGTTTAGGGTGAGGGTTAGGGTTAGGGTTAGGGGGAGGGTTAGGGTGAGGTTTAGGTTTAGGATTAGGGTTAGGTTGAGGGCTAGGGTGCGGGTGAGGTTTAGGGCTAGGGTGAGGGTGAGGTTTAGGGTTAGAGTTAGGGTGAGGTTTAAGGTTAGGTTTTGGGTTAGGGTTAGGGTGAGGGTGAGGTTTAGGGTTAGAGTTAGGTTAAGCTGAGGCTGAGGGTGAGGGATAGGGTTAGGTTTTGGATTTGGGTAAGGGTTAGGGTGAGTGTGAAGGTTAGGGTTAGGGTTAGGCTTAGGCTTAGGGTTAAACTGAGGGTGAGGGTGAGGGTGAGGTTTAGGGTTAGGATTAGGGTTAGGGTGAGGGTGAGTGTGTGTGTTATAGTTAGCTTTAGGGTTAGGCTTAGGGTTAGGCTGAGGGTGAGGTTGAGGGTGAGGTTTAGGGTTAGGGTGAATGTTTGTGCAAGACTTAGGGGGAGGGTTAGGATGAGGGTTAGTGTTAGGATTAGGGCTAGGGTGAGGGTGAGGTTTAGGTTTAGGGTCAGGGTGCGGTTTAGTGTTAGAGTTAGTGTTAGGGTGAGGCTGAGGGCGAGGGTTAAGGTTAGGATTAATGTTAGGCTTATCCTTAAGGTGAGGTTTAGGTTGAGGGTGAGGGTTAGGATTAGGGTTAGGAGTAGGTTTAGGGTTAGGGTGAGGGTGAGGGTTAGGGTTAGGTTTAGCTATATGCTTAGGGTTAGGCTGAGGTTGAGGTTGAGGGTTAGGGTAAGGGTGAGGTTTAGGGGTATGGTTAGGGTGAGTGTGAGGTTTAGGGTTAGGGTTAGGGTGAGGCTTAGGATTATGCTGAGGGTGAAGGTGTGGGTTAGTGTTTGGGTTATGGTTAGGGTTATGGGGAGGGTTAGGATCAGGATTAGGGTTAGTGTGAGGTTTAGGATGAGGGTGAGTGTGTGTGTAGGGTTAGGTTTAGGGTTAGGCTTAGGGTTAGGCTGAGGGTGAAGTTAGGGTTAGGGTTAGGCTTAGGCTTAGGCTTTGGTTTAGGCTGAGGATGAGGGTGAGGCTGTGGGTTAGGGTTAGGGTGAGGGTTAGGGTAAGGATTAGGGGGAGGTTTAGGAAAAGGGATAGGGTTAGGATTATGGTTGGGTGTGGCTAGGGTGAGAATGAGGTTTAGGGTTAGGGTTAGCTTGAGGGTTAGAATTATGTTAAGGGTGAGAGTTAGTGTTCGGGTAATGTTTAGGGTTAGGTTGAGGGTTAAGGTAAGGGTTACGATGAGGGTGAAGGTTAGGGTTTGGTTGAGGGTGAGGGTTCGGGTTAGGGTTAGGGTGAGCTTGAGGGTTATGGTTAGTGTTAGGGTGAGGGTTAGGATGAGGGTTAGGTTTAGGATTAGTGTTAGGGTGAGGGCTAGGGTGAGGGTGAGATTTAGGGTTAGGGTTAGGGTTAGGGTGAGGTTTAGGGTTAGGGATAGGGTTAGTGTTAGGCTGAGGGTGACGTTTATGTTTAGAGTTAGGGGTAGGATGAGGCTGAGGTTGAGGGTTAGGGTTAGGGTTAGTGTAAGATTTAGGGTTAGGGTGAGGGTTAGGATTGAGGGTGAGTGTTAGGTTTAGGGTTAGGTTTAGGTTTAGGGTAAGGGTTAGGGTGAGTGTGAGCATTAGGGTGAGTGTGAGCATTAGGGTTTGGCTTAGGGTTAGGCTGAGGTTAAGGGTGAGGGTTAGGGTTAGTGTTAGATTAAGGTTTAGGGTTAGGGTTAGGGTTAGGGTGAAATTTAGGGTTCGGTTATATTTAGCGTTAGGGTGAGGGTTATGGTTTAGGTTAAGGTGAGCATGAGGTTTAGGATTATGTTGAGGATTAGGCTTAGGTTTAGATCTAGGGTGAGGGTTAAGGTTAGGGTGAGGGTGAGGGTAAGGATGAGGATTAGGGTTAGGATTAGGGTTAGGGTGAAGCCTAGGGTGAGGGTGAGGGTTAGGGTTAGTGTTAGATTAAGGTTTAGGGTTAGGGTGAGGGTGATGGTAAGTTTGAGGGTTAGGGTTACGGTCAGGGTGATGATTACGTTTAGGGTGAGGGTTAGGTTTAGGATTAGGGTTAGCCTGAGGATGAGTGTTAGGATTAGGGTTAGGGTTAGGGTTAGGGTTAGGTTTCAGGTTAGGATAAGTGTTATTGTTAGGGTTAGGGTTAGATTTATGGGGAGGGTGAGGGTGAGAATGAGGGTTAGGGTTAGGCTGAGGTTTACGTTTAGGTTTAGGATTAGGGTTAGGGTGAGGGTGATGGTTAGAGTTAGGGTGATTGTTAGGGTTAGGGTGAGAGTGAGAGTTAGGGTTCGGTTATGTTTAGGGTTAGGTTGAGTGTTAGGGTTAGGGTTATGGTGAGCATGAGGTTTAGGGTTAAGTTGAGGATTAGGCTTAGGGTTAGGGCTAGGGTGAGGGTTAAGTTTAGGGTTAGGGTGAGGGTAAGGATGAGGATTAGGGTTAGGATTAGGGTTAGGGTGAAGGATAAGGTGAGTTTGAGGGTTAGGGTTAGTGTTAGATTAAAGTTTAGGTTTAGTGTTACGGTTAGGGTGAGGGTTCGTTTGAGGGTTAGGGTTATGGTGTGGGTGATGATTAGGGTTAGGGTGAGGGTTTGGTTTAGGATTAGGGTTAGCTTGAGGGTGAGTGTTAGGATTACTGTTAGGGTTAGGGTTAGGTTTCGGTTTAGGATTAGTGTTATTGTTAGGGTTAGGGTTAGAGTTATGGTGAGGGTGAGGGTGAGGATTAGGGTTAGGGTGAGGTTTAAGGTTAGGGTTAGGATTAGGGTTAGGGTGAGGGTGAGGGTTAGAGTTAGGGTGAGGGTGAGTATTAGGGTTGCGATGAGGGTTAGCGTTAGGATTATGGTTAGCAAGAGGGTGAGTGTTAGGATTACAGTTAGGGTTAGGATTAGGGTTAGGATTAGTGTTCTTGTTAGGGTTAGGGTTAGAGTTATGGTGAGGGGAAGGCGAGGGTGAGGGTTAGGGTTTGGGTTAGGGTGAGGTTTAGGGTTAGGGTTAGGATTAGAGTTAGTGTGAGGGTGAGAATGAGGGTTAGGGTTAGGGTGAGAGTTAGTGTTAGGGTTAGGCGCAGGGTTAGTATGAGGGTTAGGGTTAGGATTAGGGTTAGGGTGAGTACTAGGGTGAGGGTGAGGTTTAGGGTTAGGGTTAGGGTGAGGTTTAGGGTTAGGGTTAGGGTGAGTGTGAGGGTTAGGGTTAGGGTTAGGTTTAGGCTTAGGGTTACACTGAGGGTGAGGGTGAGCATGAGGTTTAGGCTTCGGATTAGGGTTAGGGTGAGGTTGAATTTGTGTGCTAGAGTTAGGTTTAGGATTAGGCTTAGGGTTAGGCTGAGCTTGAGGTTGAGGGTAAGGGTTAGTGTTAGGGTGAGGTTAAGGTAAGGGTTAGGGGGAGGGTTAGGATGAGGTTTAGTGTTAGGATTAGGGTTAGGGTGAGGGCTAGGGTGAGGGTGAGGTTTAGGTTTAGGGTCAGGGTGAGGTTTAGTGTTAGAGTTAGTGTTTGGGTGATGCTGAGGGTGAGGGTTAGGGTTAGTATTAATGATAGGCTTAGGCTTAAGGGGAGGTTTAGTTTGAGGGTTAGGATTTGGGTTAGTAGTAGGATTAAGGTTAAGGTGAGGGTGAGGATTAGGGTTAGGGTTAGGGTAAGGCTTTGGGTAAGGCTGAGGTTGAGGGTGAGGGTTAGTGTTAGGGTGAGGTTTAGGGTTATGTTTAGGGTGAGTTTGAGGGTTAGGGTTAGGCTTAGGCTTAGGATTATGCTGAGGGTGAGTGTGTGGTTTAGTGTTAGTGTTAGGGTTAGTGTTATGGGGTGGGTTAGGATGAGGGTTAGGGTTAGTGTGAGGTTTAGGTTGAGGGTGAGTGTGTTGTTAGGGTTAGGTTTTGGATTAGGCTTAGGGTTAGGCTGAGAGTGAGTTTGAGGCTGAGGGTTAGTGTTAGGGTGAGGGTTAGGATAAGGGTTAGGGGGAGGTTTAGGAAAAGGGATAGGGTTAGGATTAGTGGTGGGTGAGGCTAGAGTGAGAATGAGGTTTAGGGTTAGGGTTAGCTTGAGGGTTAGGATTATGGTAAGGGTGACAGTTAGTGTTCGGGTTAAGTTTAAGGTTAGGTTGAGGGTGAAGGTAAGGGTTACGGTGAGGGTTCGGATTAAGGTTAGGGTGAGCATGAGGGTTATGATTAGTGTTAGGGTGTGGGTTAGGATGAGGGTTCGGGTTAGGATTAGTGTTAGGTTGAGGGCTAGGCTGAGGATGAAGTTTAGGTTTAGGGTTAGGTTTAGGGTGAGGTTTAGGTTTAGGGGTAGGGTTAGTGTTCGGGTGAGGGTGACGTTTACGGTTAGTGTTAGGGGTAGGATGAGGCTGAGGTTGAGGGTTAGGGTTAGGGTTAGTGTTAGTTTTAGGGTTAGGGTGAGGGTTAGGTTGAGGGTGAGGGTTAGTGTTAGGGTTAGGATTAGGTTTAGGGTAAGGTTTAGGGTGAGTGTGAGCATTAGGTCTAGGGTTAGGGTTTGGCTTAGGGTTAGGTTGAGGGTGAGGGTGAGGATCAGGGTTAGGGTTAGTGTTAGATTAAGGTTTAGGGTTAGGGTTAGGGTTAGGGTGAGAGTTAGGGTTCGATTATGTTTAGGGTTAGGGTAAGGGTTATGGTTATGTTTAAGTTGAGCATGAGGTTTAGGGTTACATTGAAGATTAGGCTTAGGGTTAGGGCTAGGGTGAGGGTTAAGTTTAGGGTTAGTGTGAGTGTAAGGTTGAGGATTAGGGTTAGGGTGAGGGCTAGGGTGAGGTTGAGGGTTAGGGTTAGTTTTAGATTAAGGTTTAGGTTTAGGGTTTGGGTTAGGGTGAGGGTTAGGTTTAGGATTAGGTTTAGCCTGAGGATGAGTGTTAGGATTAGGGTTAGGGTTAGGGTTAGGGTTAGGTTTCGGGTTAGGATTAGTGTTATTTTTAGGGTTAGGGTTAGAGTTATGGTGAGGGTGAGGGTGAGGGTGAGGGTGAGGGTGAGGGTTAGGGTGAGGTTTAGTGTTAGTGTTAGGATTAGTGTTAGTGTGAGGGTGAGGTTTAGGGTTAGATTCAGGGTTAGTTGGAGGGTTAGGTCTAGGGTTAGGCTTAGGGTTAGTTTTAGGGTTAGGGATAAGGTGAGGGTTAGGTTGAGGTTTAGGTTTTTGGTTAGGGTTAGGATTAAGATGAGCGTGAGGGTGAGTGTGATGGTTAAGTTTAGGGATAGGCTTAACCTTAAGATTAGGCTGAGGGTGAGGGTATGGGTGAAGATTAGGTTTAGGGTGATGGTTAGCATTAGGGCTAGGGTGAGGGTTAAGATGAGGGTTAGGATTAGGATTAGGTTTAGGGTGAGAGCTAGGGTGAGGGTGAGGGTTAGTGTAAGGTTTTGGCTTAGGCTTAGGTTTAGGCTGAGCATGAGCTTGAGGGTGAGGGTTAGGGTTAGGGTGATGTTTAGGTTTACAATTAGGGTGAGTTTTAGGATGAGGTTTAGGGTTAGGGTGAGGATGATGGTAAGGGTAAAGGTGAGGTTTAGGCCAAGGGTCAGGTTTAAGATAAGGGTGAGGTTTAGGGTTAAGTTTAGGGTTAGGGTAAAGGTTAAGGTTAGGGTTAGGTGAGGGTTAGATTGAGGATTAGGGTTATGGTTAGTGTGAGATTTAGGGTGAGGATGAAGGTTAGCGTTAGGGTCAGGGTGATGGTTAGAATTAGGGTTAGGGTGAGGGCTAGGGTGAGGGTGAGGATTAGTGTTTTGGTTAGGTTAAGGGTGAGGTTTAGGATTAGGGTGAGGTTTAGCGTTAGTGTGAGGGTTAGTGTTATGGTTAGGGTTAGCATTAGGGTGCGGGTTATGGTTAGTGTGCGGGTTAGGGTTAGTTTTAGGGTTATTGTTAGGTTTAGGGTTAGGGTTAAGGTTATGGTGATGGTGAAGGTTAGGGTTAGGGTTAGGGTGAGGTTTAGTGTTAGGGTTAGGGTTAGAGTTAGGTTTATGATGAGGGTGAGGTTTAGGGGTACAGTTCGGGTTATGGTGAGGGTTAGGGTTAGGGTGTGTGTTAGCGTGGGGGTGACAGTAAGGGTAAAGTTGAGGGTTAGGCTGAGGCTGAGGGTTACGGTAAGGGTGAGGGTTAGGGTTAGGGTGAGGGTTAGTGTTAGCTTTAGGGTGAGGTTGAGGGTTAGATTGAGGATTAGTGTTAGGGTTAGTGTGAGGTTTAGGGTGAGGATGAGGGTTAGGATTAGGGTGAAGGCTTGGGTGAGTGTGAGGGTTGGGGTTAGTGTTAGGTTGAGGTTTAGGGTTAGGGTATTGTTTAGGGTTAGTGTGCGTGTTAGTGTTAGTGTTAGGTTTAGTGTTAAGGTGAGGGTAAGTGTTAGGGTGAGCATTAGGGTTAGGGTGAGGGTTATGGTTAGGGTGAGTGTAAGGGTTAGAGTTATGTTTATTGTTAGGGTTTGGTATAGTGTTACGGTTTCGGTGAGGGTGAGGGTGAGGGTTAGGGTTAGGGTGAGGTTTAGGGTTAGGGTTAGGGTTAGGATTAGGGTGAGGTTGAGTTTTAGGGTTAGATTTAGGGTTAGTGTTAGTGTGAGGGTTAGCGTTAGCATTAGGGTTAGTGTTACAGTGAGGGTACGTCTTAGGGTGAGGGTTTGTGTCAGGGTGAGGGTTATGGTTAGTGTGAGGGTTAGGATTGGTGATAGGGTTATTGTTAGGGTTTGGTTTAAGGTTATGGTTATAGTGCGAGTGAGGGTGAGGGTTAGGGTTAGGGTTAGGGTGAGGTTTAGAGTGAGAGTGAGGTTTAGGGTTAGAGTTAGGGTTAGGGTGAGGATTAGGTTGAGGGTTAGGGTTAGGGTTAATGTTAGGTTTAGGCTTACGGTGAGAGTTAATGGGAGGTTTAGGGTTAGGGTTAGGGTTAGGATTACGGTTAGGGTGAGGGTGAGTGTGTGTGTTAGGGTTTGGTTTAGGGTTAGGCTTAGCGTTAGGCTGAGGGTGAGGTTGAGGGTGATGGTTAGGTTTAGCTTTAGGGTTAGGGTTTCGGTGAGTTTGAGGGTTAGGATTAGGTTGAGGGTGGGGTTAGGATTAGGCTTAGGGTGAGGGTGAGGGTGAGGTTTATGTTTAGGGTTAGGATGATGGTTAGGGTTAGGATTAGTGTTAGGGTGAGTGCTAGTGTGAGGGTGATGGTTAGTGTTAGGGTGACGGTTAGGTTTACGGTTAGGGTGAGGGTTTGGATGAGGTTTAGGGTTAGGAGGAGGTTTAGGGTGAGCATGATGGTAAGGGTAAAAGTGAGGTTTAGGCTGAGGGTTAGGGTTAAGATAAGGGTGAGTGTTAGGGTTAGGTTTAGTGTTAGGGTAAGGGTTAGGATTAGGGTTAGGATGAGGGTTAAATTGAGGTTTAGGGTTAGGGTTAGTTTCAGGTTTAGTTTGAGGATGAGGGTTAGGGTTAAGGTTAGGGTTAGGGTGAGGATGAGTTTTTGTGGTGTCATTAGGGTTAGGGTGAGAGTTAGGGTGAGGGTTAAGTTTAGGATTAACGTGGGGGTGCTGGTAAGTGTAAACGGGAGGGTTAGGCTGAGGTTGAGGGTTATAGTGGGGTGAGATTTAGGGTTAGGTTGAGGGTTAGGGTTATGGGAAGGGTATGGGTGATAGTTAGATTAAGGATTAGTGTTAGGGTTAGTGTGAGGTTTAGGGTGAGGATGAGGGTTAGGGGTAGGGTGAGGGCTAGGGTGAGGGTGAGGGTTAGGTTTAGGTTTAGGGTGAGGTTTAGGGTTAGGGTCATGATTAGGGTTAGTGTGAGGGTTAGTGTTAGGTTTTGGGTTAGTGTTAGGCTGAGGGTAAGTGTTAGGGTGAGGGTTAGGGTCAGGGTGAGGGTTATGGTTAGGTTGAGTGTTAGGGTTTGGGTTAGGGTTATTGTTAGGTTTAGGGTTACGGTTATGGTGAGGGTGAGGGTGAGGGTTAGGGTTAGGGTTAGTATGATGTTTAGGTTTAGGGTAAGTATTAGTGTTAGGGTTAGGGTGAGAGTGAGTTTTACGGTTAGAGTTAGGGTTAGTGTTAGGGTTAGTGTTAGTGTGATAGTTTGGGTTAGCGTTATGTTTATGCTTAGGCTTAGGCTTAGGCCAAGCATGAGTGTGAGGTTTAGGGTTAGGGTTAGGGTGCAGGTTAGGGTTAGGGTTAAGGTGAGGTTTAGGATGAGGTTTAGGGTTAGGATTAGTGTTAGGGTGAGGACTAGGGTGAGGGTTAGGATGAGGGTTAGGATTAGGGTTAGGGTTAGTTTGAGTGTGAGTCTGAGGGTCAGTGTTAGGGTTAGGGTGAGGGTGATGGTTAGGGTTTTGGTTAGGGTGAGGGTGAGGCAAATGATTAGGGTTAGGTTTAGGCTTGGGTTTAGGGTTAGGGTAAGGTTTAGGGTTAGGATTACAGTTAGGGTTCAGGTTAGGTTTAGGCTTAGGGTTAGGCTGAGGGTGAGGGTGGGGTTTAGCATTAGGGTTAGGGTTAGGATTAGGGTTATTGTTAGTGTTATGGTTAGGGTTAAGTTTGCACTTAGATTGAGGCTGAAGGTGAGGGTTATGGTTAATGTTAGGGTTAGGGTTAGGGTTAGTGTTATTTTTAGGGTTAGGTTTACAGTTACGGTGAGATTGAGGGTGAGGGTTAGGGTTAGGGTTAGGGTGAAGTTTAGCGTGAGGTTTAGGGTTAGGGTTAGGGTGAGGATGAGGTTTAGGTTTAGAGTTAGTGTTAGGGGGAGGGTTAGCAGGAGGTTTACGGTTATTGTTAGTGTTAGGGTTAGGGGATGATGAGTGATCGGTTGAGGTTTAGGGATAGGGTTAGGTTTAGTATTAGGGTTAGGGTGAGGATGAGGGTGACCATTAGGGTGACGGCTAGGCTTAGGCTTAGGGTTAGGCTGAGGGTGAGGGTGGGGGTGAGGATTAGGGTTAGGGTGATTGTTTGCGTTAGGGTTAGTGTTACTGTTAGTGTTAGGGTTAGAGTTACAGTGAGGGTGAGGGTGAGGGTTAGGGTTAGTGTTAGGTTGAGGTTTAGGGTTAAGGTTAGGATTAGGGTTAGGGTGAGGGTGAGGTTTAGGTTAGATTTAGGGTTAGTTGGAGGGTTAGGTTGAGGTTTAGGGTTATGGTTAGGGTTAGTGTTAGGAGTAGGGTCAGTGTGAGGGTGAGGGTGAGGGTTAGGGTTAGTCTTAGGTGTAGGCTCAAGGTTAGGCTGAGTGTGAGGGTGGGGGTGAAGATTAGGTTTATGGTGATGGTTAGGGTTGGGGCTAGGGTGAGGGTTAGGATTAGGATTAGGGTTAAGGTGAAGGCTAGGGTGAGGGTGAGGGTTAGGGTAAGGGTTAAGCTTCGGCTTAGGGTTAGGCTGAGCGTGAGTTTGAGGGTGAGGGTTAGGTTTAGAGTGATGGTTAAGTTTACGGTTAGTGTGAAAGTTAGGATGAGCTTTAGGGTTAGGGTGAGGGTTAGGGTGAGGATGATGGTAAGGGTAAAGGTGAGGTTTAGGCTAATGGCGAGGGTTAAGATAAGAGTGAGGGTTAGGGTTTGATTTAGGGTTAGGGTTAGGGTTAGGGTTACGGTTAGGGTGAGGATTAGATTGAGGATTAGGGATAGGGTTAGTGTGAGGTTTAGAGTGAGGATGAGGGTTAGGGTTAGGGTGAGGGTGAGGGTTAGGATGAGGTTTAGTTTTAGGACTAGGGTTAGAGTGAGGGGTAGGGTGAGGTTGAGGTTTAGGGGTTGGTTTAGGGTTAGAGTTAGGGTGAGGGTGAGGTTTAGGGATAGAGTTAGGGTTAGGGGGAGGGTTAGGGTGAGGTTTATTGTTATTGTTAGTGTTAGGGTTATGGGATGGTGAGGGTTAGGTTGAGGTTTAGGGATTGGGTTAGTTTTAGTATTAGGGTTAGCGTGAGGGTGAGTGTGATGGCTAGGGTGAGGGCTAGTCTTAGTCTTAGGGTTAGGCTGAGGGTGAGGGTGGGGGTGAGTATTTGGGTTAGGGTGATGGTTTGGGTTAGGGTTAGTGTTATTGTTAGGGTTACGTTTAGAGTTACGGTGAGGGTGAGGGTGCGGGTGAGGGTTAGGGTTAGAGTTAGGGTGGGGTTTAGGGTTAGGTTTAGGGTTAGTGTGAGGTTGAGGTTTAGGGTTAGATATAGGGTTAGGGGGAGGGCTAGGGTTAGGGTTACGGATAGGGTTAGTGTTAGAGATAGGGTGAGGTTGAGGGTTAGGTTGAGGTTTAGGGTTAGGTTTATGGTTATGGTTAGTTTGAGGGTTAGTGTTAGGATTAGGGTTAGTATTAGGGTGATGGTAAGTTTTAGGGTGAGGGTTTGGGTTAATGTGAGGGTTATGGTTAGGGTGAGTGTTAGGATTACGGTTGGGGTGATTGTTAGGTTTAGGTTTAGGGTTTGGGTTACGGTGATGGTGAGGTATAGGGTTAGGGTTAGGGTGAGGTTTAGGGTTTGGGTTAGGGTTAGAATGAGGGTTAGGATGAAGGTGAGGTTTGTGGTTAGATTTAGGGTAATGGTGAGGGTTAGGGTTAGGATTTGGGTTAGGGTGAGGGTGAGTGTGTGTGTTAGGGTTAGGTTTAGGTTTAGGCTAATAGTTAGGCTAAGGGTGAGGTTGAGGGTGAAGGTTTGTGTTAGGGTTTGGGTTTGGTTTAGTGTTAGGGTGATGGTTAATGTGAGTGTTAGGATTAGGGTTAGGGTTATGGTGAGTGTTAGGGTTAGGGTTAGGTTGAGGTTTTGGGTTAGGGTAAGAGTTAGGGTTCGATTAAGTTCAGGGTTAGGGTGAGGTTTAGGGTTAGGGTTATGGTGATCATTAGGGTTACTGTTAGGTTGAAGGTTTGGGTTAGGTTAAGGATGAGGGCTAGTTTTAGGATTAGGGTGAGGGTTAGGATGAGGATTAGGGTTAAGATTTGTGTTAGGGTGAAGGATAGAGTGAGGGTGAGAACTAGGGTTAGTGTTAGGTTAAGGTTTAGGGTTAAGGATAGCATTAGGATGAGGGTTAGGACGAGGGTTTGGGTTACGGTGAGGGTGAGGTTTAGGTTTAGGGTGAGGGTTAGGGTTAGGGTTATGGTTAGGGTGAGGGTGAGGTTTACTGTTAGAGTTAGGGTTAGGGTGAAGCTGAGGGTGAGTGTTAGGGTTCCAGTTAGTGTTAGGTTTAGGGTGAGTGTAAGGGTCAGGGTTAGAGTGAGGGTAAGGGTGAGTGTTAGGGTTAGGGTTAAGGTTATGGGGAGGGTTAGGATGAGGGTTAGGACAAGGATTAGGGTTAGGGTGAGGGCTAGGCTGAGGGTGAGGTTTAGGGTTAGCTTTAGGGTGAGGTTTAGGTTTAGGATTAGGATTAGGGTAAGGGTTAGGGTGAGTGTGCGGGTTAGGGTTAAGTTTATGGTTAGGCTTAGGGTTACACTGAGGGTGAGGGTGAGGATTAGGGTTAGGATTAGGGTTAAGGTGAGGTTGAGTGTGTGTGTTAGAGTTAGGTTTAAGGTTAGGCTTCAGGTTAGGCTGAGGGTGAGGATTAGGGTTTGGGTGAGGGTTAGGGTAAGTGTTAGGGGGAGGGTTAGGATGTGGGATAGTGTTAGGATTAAGGTTAGGGTGAGGGCTAGGGTGAGGGAGAGGATTAGGGTTATGATTAGGGTGAGGGTGCGGTTTAGCATTAGGGTGAGGGTTAAGGTTAGTGTGAGGATTAATGCTACGGTTAGGTTTAGTGTTAGGGTGAGGGTATGTGTTAGGGTGAGGGTTAGGGTTAAGGTGCATGTTATGGTTAGTGTGAGGGTTAGGGTTAGGGTTAGAATTATTGTTAGGTTTAGGATTAGGGTTACGGTTAAAGTGAGGGTGAATATTAGGGTTAGTGTTAGTGTGGGGGTTAGCGTGGGGGTAATGGTAAGGGTAAAGGTTAGGGTTAGGGTGAGGTTGAGCGGTACGATAAGGGTGAGGGTTAGGGTTAGGGTTACAGTTAGGCTGAGGGTGAGGGTGGGGGTGACGATTAGGGTTAGGTGATGGTTAAGGTTAGGGTTGTGGTGAAGTCTAGGTTGAGGGTAAGGGTTGGGGTTAGTGTTAGGCTGAGGTTTAGGGTTTGGGTGATGTTTAGGGTGAGTGTGAGGGTTATGGTTAGATTGAGGTTTAGGGTTAGGGTTAGGGTTAGGGTTAGGGTTAGGGTGAGGTTGAGGTTTAGGGTTAAATTTATGGTTAGTGTTAGTGTGAGGTTAGTGTTAGCGTTAGGGTTAGTGTTATGGTTAGGGTAAATCTTAGGGTGAGGGTTTGGGTCAGGGTGAAGTTTATGGTTAGGGTGAGCGTTAGGATTAGGGTTAGGGTTATTTTTAGGGTTTGGTTTAAGGTTACGGTTATGGTGCGGTTGAGGGTGAGGGTTAGGGTTAGTGTTAGGGTGAGGTTTAGGGTGAGGGTGAGGTTTAGGGTTACAGTTAGGGTTAGGGTGAGGATTGGGGTTAGGGTTAGGCTTAGGCTTAGGCTTAGGCTTAGGCCGAGCATGAGGGTGAGTGTTAGGGTTCGTGTTTGGGTGAGGGGTAGTGTTAGGATTAGGGTTAGGTTGAGGGTGAGTTTTAGGGTTAGATTTAGGGTTAGTGTTTGGGTGAGGTTTAGTGTTAGAGTTAGGGTTAGTGTGAGGCTGAGGGTGAGGGTTAGGGTTAGGATTAATGTTAGGGTTAGGCTTAAGTTGAGGGTTAGGTTGAGGGTGAGGGTTAGGGTCAGGGTTAGGAGTAGGATTAGTCTTAGTGTTAGGGTGAGTGTGAGGGTTAGGGTTAGGTTTACTGATAGGCTTAGGGTTAGGCTGAGGTTGAGGGTGAGTGTTAGGGTTAGGGTGAGGGTTAGTGTTAGTTTTAGGTTAGTGTTACCGTTAGGGTTAGTGTTAAGATGAGGGTAAATCTTAGGGTGAGGTTTGGGTCAGGGTGACGGTTATGTTGCGGGTGAGGTTGAGGGTTAGGTTTAGTGTTAGGGTGAGGTTTAGGGTGAGGGTGAGGTTTAGGATTAAAGTTAGGGTTAGGGTGAGTGTGAGGGTTAGGGTTAGGGATAGGCTTAGGATTAGGCTGAGGGTGAGGGTGTATGTTAGGGTCAGGATTAGTGTTAGGGTGAGGTTTAGGATTTGGGTTAAGGTTAGAGTTAGGGTTAGGGTGAGGTTGAGCTTTAGGGTTAAAGTTAGGGTTAGGGTGAGGTTTAGGTTGAGGGTTAGGATAAGGGTTATATTTAGGTTTAGGGTTACAGTTAGAGTTAGGGGGAGGGTTAGGGTTAGGTTTAGTGTTAGGGATAGGATTTGGGTTAGAGTGAGGGTGAGTGTGTGTGTTAGGTTTAGGTATAGGGTTAGGCTTACGATTAGGCTGAGGGTGAGGTTGAGGGTGAGGGTTAGGGTTAGGGGGAGGTTTAGGTTGAGGGTTAGGGTTAGGATTAGGGTTAGGGTAAGGGATAGGGTTAGTGTGAGGGTGAGGTTTAAGTTTAGGGTTAGGGTTAGGGTGAGGTTTGTGTTGGGGTTAGGGTTAGAGTTAGGGTTAGGGTGAGGGTGAGGTTTATGGGTACAGTTAGGGTTAGGGTGCGGGTTAGCTTGGGGGTGACGGTAAGGGTAAAGTTGAGGGTTAGGCTGAGGGTGAGGGTTATGGTAAGGGTTAGGTTTAGGTTTAGGGTGAGGGTTAGTGTTCGCTTTAGGGTGAAGGTGAGGGTTATATTGAGGATTAGTGTTAGGGTTAGTGTGAGGTTTAGGGTGAGGATGAGGGTTAGGGTTAGGGTGCTGGCTAGGAAGAGGGTGAGGTTCAGGGTTAGTGTTAGGGTGAAGTTTAGGGTTAGTGTGATGGTTAGGGTTAGTGTGAGTGTTAGTGTTAGGGTTAGAGTTAGTGTTAGGGTGAAGGTAAGTGTTAGGTTGAGGGTTAGGTTTAAGGTGAGAGTTATGGTTAGGGTGAGGGTTAGGGTTAGGGTGAGGGTTATGGTTAGGGTGAGGGTTAGTGTTTGGGTTAGGATTATAGTAAGCATTAGGGTTATCGTTAAGGTTATGGTGAGGGTGAGGGTGAGCCTTAGGTTTAGGGCTAGGATGAGGTGTAGTTATAGGGTTAGGGTTAGGTTTAGTGTCAGGGTGAGGTTTAGTGTTAGAGTTAGGGTTAGGATGAGGCTGAGGGTGAGAATTAGGTTTAGGATTAATGTTAGGTTTAGGCTTAAGGTGAGGGTTAGGTTGAGGGTGAGGGTTAGATTTAGGGTTAGGATTAGGATTAGGTTTAGGGTTAGGGTTAGTGTTAGGTTTAGGGATAGGCTTAGGGTTAGACTGAGGTTGAGGGTGAGTGTTAGGTTTAGGGTGAGGGTTAGGGTTAGGGTTAGGATTAGGAATAGGTTTAGAGTTAGGGTGAGTGTGAGGGTTAGGGTTAGGTTTAGGGTTGGGCTTAGGTTTAGGCTCAGGATGAGGGTGAGGGTGAGGGTTATGGTTAGGGTTATGGGGAGGGTTAGGGTTAGGATTAGGGTTAGAGTGAGGGCTAGGAAGAGGTTGAGGTTTATGGTTAGGGTTAGGGTGAGGGTTAGTGTGAGTGTTAGTTATAGTGTTAGAATTAGGTTTAAGCTGAGGATGAGGGTGAGGCTTAGGGTTCTGGTTAGGATTAGGATTAGGGTAAGGGTTAGAGTGAGTGTGAGGGTTAAGGTTCTGGTTAGGGTTAGGCTTTGGATTACACTGAGGGTGAGGGTGAGGGATAGGATTAGGCATAGGGTTAAGGGGAGGGTGAGTGAGTGTGTTAGGTTAGGTTTAGGTTTAGGTTAAAGGTTATGCTAAGGGTGAGGTTGAAGGTGAGTGTTAGGGTTAGGGTGAGGTTTAGGGTTAGGGTTAGGGTTAAGTTGAGAGTAAGGGTGAGGGTTAGGGTTAGTGTTAGGGTGAGGGTTAGGATGAAGTTTAGAATTAGGGTTAGGGTGAGGGCTAGGCTGAGGGTGAGGTTTAGGTTTAGGGTTAGGTTTAGGGTTAGGGTTAGGTTTAGGGTGAGGGTGAGGTTTAGGGTTAGAGTTAGTGTAAGGGTGAGGCTGAGGTTGAGGTTTAGTTTTAGGGTTAGTTTTCGAGTTAGGGTTAGGGTAACGGTTAGGGTGATGGTGAGGATTAGGGTTAGAGTTAGGATTAGGATTAGAGTAAGGATTAGGGTTAGTTTGAGGGTTAGGTTTAGGGTTAGGTTTAGGCTTAGGTTTAGGCTGAGGCTGAGGATGAGGGTGAGGGTTAGGGTTAGGGTTAGGGTGGGTTTGAGGGATAGGGTTAGTGTTAGGTTAGGGATTAGTGTGAGGGTTAGGGTTAGGGTTAGTATTACGATTATGGTGAGGGTGAGGGTGAGTGTGATGGTTAGGGTTAGGGTGAGAGTTAGGGTTCGGTTAAGTTTAGGGGTAGGGTGATTGTTAGGTTTAGGATTAGGGTGAGTGTAAGTGTTAGGGTTAGGTTGAGGGTTTGGGTTAGGGTAAGGATGAGGGTTAGTGTTAGGGTTCGTGTGAGGGTTAGGATGATGATTAGGGTTACGATTAGTGTTAGGGTGAGGGTTAGGGTGAATGTGAGGATTAGGGTTTGTTTTCGTGTGAGGTTTAGGATTAGGTTTGGGGTTAGGGTGAGGGTTAGGATGAGGGTTAGGGTTCCGGTGAGGGTGAGGGTTAGGGTTAGGGTGAGGTTTAGGGTTAGGATTCGGGTTAGGGGGAGGTTGAGTGTTAGCATTAACGTTAGGGTTAGGGTTAGGTTTAGGGTTAGGATTACTGTTATAGTTAGGGTTAGGGTTAGAGTTATGGTGAGGGTGAGGGTTAGGGTGATTGTGAGGTTTATGGTTAGATTTAGTTTCAGTTGGAGCGTTAGGTCGAGGGTTAGGGTTTGTGTTAGGGTTAAGGTTAGGGTGAGGGTTAGGTTGAGGTTTAGGGTTAGGGTTAGGGTTAGGATTACGGTTAGGGTGACGGTGAGTGTGAGGTTTAGGGTTAGGGTTAGGCTTAGGCTTAGGGTTAGGCTGAGGGTGAGGGTGGGGGTGAGGATTAGGTTTAGGGTGATGGTTAGGGTTAGGGTTATGGTGAAGGTTAGTGTTAGGGTTAGGGATAGACTGAGGATTAGGGTGAGGATGAGGTTTAGGGATAGAGGTAGGGTTACGGTGAGGGTTAGCGTTAGAGTGAGGGTTAGGGTGGAGTTGACGTTAAGGATAAAGGTGAGGGTTAGGCTGAGGTTGAGGTTACAGTAAGGGTGCGGGTTAGGGTTAGGGTGAGGGTAAGTGTTAGGGTGAGGGTTAGGGTTAAGGTGAGAGTAAGTGTTAAGGTGAGGGTTAGGGTTAGGGTGAGGGTTATGGTTAGTTTCAGGTTTAGGGATAGGGTTAGGATTATTGTTAGCATTAGGATTAGGTTTACGGTTATGGTGAGGGTGAGGGTGAGGGTTAGGTTTAGGGCTAGGATGAGATTTAGGGATAGGGTTAGGGTTAGGTTTAGGGTCATGGTGAGGTTTAGTATTAGAGTTATGGTTAGGGTGAGACTGAAGGTGAGGGTTAGGGTTAGGGTTAGTGTTATGGTTAGGGTTAGGGTGAAAGTTAGGAGTAGAGTAAGGGTTAGGGTTAGGCTTAAGTTTAGAGTTAGGTTTAGGGTTTCAGTTACGGTGAGGGTGAGTTTCAGTATTAGGGTTTGGGTGAGTGTGAGGTCTAAGGTTAGAATTAGGGTTAAGATTAGGATTATGGTTAGGGTTAGCTTGAGTGTGAGGGTTAGGGTTAGTGTTAGCCTTAGGTTTAGGCTGAGGTTTTGCGTGAGGGTTAGGGTTATGGTTAGCTTGATGGGTAGGGTTAGGGTTAAGGTGAGTTTTAGTGTTAGGGTTATGTTTAAGTTATGGTTAGGGTGATGGTGAGGTTTAGGGGTAGAGTTAGTTTTAGGGTGAGGGTTATGGTGAGTGTAAGTTTTCTGTTGAGGGTTAGGTTAGGGGTGAAGTTAAGGGTAAACGTGAGGGTTAGGCTGAAGGTCAGGGTTACCTTAAGGTTGAGGGTTAGGGTTAGGGTGACCATTAGGGTTAGGGTTAGTGTGCGAGTTAGGGTATAGGTTAAGTGTAGGGTTAGGGTGAGGTTTAGGGTAAGGGTTAGGGTGAGGGTGAGGGTTAGGTTTAGGTTAAGGGCTAGGTTTAGGGTGAGGGTTAGGGTAAGGGTTAGGATGAGCACTAGGGTGAGGGTTAGGGTGAGGGTTAGGGTTAGATATAGGGTTAGGTTTAGGATTAGTGTTAGGTTGAGGGTGGGTGTGAGGGTTAGGGTTAGGGTTAGGATTAGGCTTAGAGTTAGGTTGAGGATTAGGGGTAGGGTTTGGGTTAGGGTGAGGCTGAGGCTGAGGATTAGGGAAAGGTTTAGGGTTAAGGTTATGCTTAGGGTTAGGCTGAGGTTGAGGGTGGTGGTTAGGATTAGAGTTAGGGTTAGCTTAGGCTTAGGTTTAGGGTTATTGTTAGTGTTACGGTTCGGGTTAAGTTTGCAGTGAGGGTGAGGCTGAGGGTGAGGGTTATGGTTAGAGTTAGGGTTAGCGTTAGGGTTAGTGTTATTGTTAGGTTTAGGTTTATGGTTACGGTGAGGTTGAGGGTGAGGGTGAGGTTAGAGTTAGGGTGAGGTTTAGGGTTAGGGTTTGGGTTAGGGTTAGGGTGAGGGTGATATTTAGGGTTAGAGTTAGGGTTAGGTGGAAGGTTAGGGTGAGGTTTAGGGTTAGGGTTAGTGTTAAGGTTAGTTTGAGGGTGAGGGTTAGGTTGAGGTTTAGGGATAGGGTTAGGTTTACTATTAGGGTTTGTGTGAGGGTTAGGGTGAGCATTAGGATGAGGGTTAGGCTTATGCTTTTGGTTCAGCTGAGGGTGAGTGTGGGGGTTAGGATTAGGGTTAGGGTGATGGTTTGGGTTATGGTTAGGGGGAGGTTTAGGATGAGGGTTAGGGTTAAGTTTAGTGTTAGGATTAGGGTAAGGATGAGGGTTAGGGCTCGGGTTCGGGTTAGGGTTAGGGTAAGGGTGAAGTTTAGGGTTAGGGTTAGGGTTAGGGTTAGATTTATGGTGAGGGTGACAGTGCGGATGAGTGTGAGGTTTAGGGTTAGGCTTACGGTTAGGCTTAGGGTTAGGCTAATGGTCAGGGTGAGTTTTAGGGTTAGGGTGAGGGTTAGGGTTAAGGTTATGGGGGGGTTAGGATGAGGGTTAGTGTTAGGATTAGGGTTAGGGTGATTGCTATGGTGAGGGTGAGGTTTAGGTTTAGGTTAGGTTGAGGTTCATGGTTAGGGTTAGGGTTAGGGTTAGGGTCACGTTGAGGTTTATGGTAAGAGTTAGGGTTAAGTTGAGGCTGAGGGTGAGGGTTATGGTTAGGGTTAGGTTAAGGATTAGGGTAAGGGTTGGGGTGAGTGTGAGTGAAAGGGTTAGGGTTAGGGTTAGGCTTAGGTTTACACTGAGTTGAGAGTGAGGGTGAGGCTTAGGGTTAGGGTGAGAGTTAGGGTTCAGGGTAAGTTTAGGTTTAGGTTGAGGGTTAGGGTTAGGTTTACGTTGAGTGTTAGGTTTAGAGTTACGTTGAGGGTTAGGGTTAGGGTTAGGGTTGGGGTGAGGGTTAGGGTTAGTGTTAAAGTGAGGTTTAGAGTTAGGATTAGAGTTAGAGTGAGGCTTAGTATGAGGGTAAGGGTTACGGTAAGTGTGAGGGTTAAGGTTAGGGTGAGGGTTAGGGTTAGGGTTAGGGTTAGGGTGAGGGTGAGGGTTAGGATTATGGTTAGTTTTAGGGTTATTTTTAGGGTTACGGTTACGGTGAGGGTGAGGGTGAGGGTTAGGGTTAGGGTTAGGTTGAGGTTTTTAGTGTTAGGGTTAGGGTTAGAGTTAGGGTTAGGGTGAGGTTAGTGTTAGGGTTAGTGTGAGGGTTAGTGTTTGGGTTATGTTATGCGTTACGGTTAGGGTTGTGGTTAGGGTTAGTGTTAGAATAAGAGTTAGGGTTACAGTAAGGGTGTGTTTTAAGGTTTGGGTGAGGGTTAGCATTAGGTTTAGGGTTAGGGTGAGGGTCTGGGTTAGGATTAGGGTTAGGGTTAAGGTTATTGTTAGGGTTAAGGTTATGGTGAGGTTGCTGGTGAGGATTATGGTTAGGGTTCGGTTGAGGTTTTTAGTGTTAGTGTTAGGGTTAAAGTTAGGGTTAGGGTGAGGCTAGGGTTAGGGTTAGTGTGAGGTTTAGTGTTTGGGTTAGGGTATGGGTTAGGGTGATGGTTGTGTTTAGGGTGAGGGTTAGGATTAGGGTTAGGGTTATTGTTTGGGTTAGGTTTAGGGTTACGGTTACGGTGAGGGTAAGGTTGAGGGTTCAGGTTTAGGGTTAAGGTCAGTTTTAGGGCTTGAGTAAGGGTTAGAGTTAGTGTTAGGGTTAGGGTAAGGTTTAGGGTCAGAGTATGGTTAGGATGATGGTTAGGTTGAGGTTTAGGGTTAGGGTTAGTGTTAGGGTTAGCGTGAGGTTTAGGTTGAGGTTGAGGGTTAGGGTTAGGGTTATGGGGAGGGTTAGGATGAGGGTTAGGGTTAGGATTAGGGTTAGGGTGAGGGCTAGGGTGAGGGTGAGTTCTAGGGTTAGGGTTAAGGTGAGGTTTAGGTTTAGGGTTAGGGTTAGTGGTAGAGTGAGGATTACGGTTAGGGTTATGGTGATGGTTAGGATTAGGGTTAGGGTCAGGATGGGGGTGAGGGTGGCGTTGAGGATTAGGGTTAGTGTTACCGTTAGGGTTATTGTGAGTTTTATGGTTAGGGTTAAGTTTGCAGTGAGGCTGAGGCTGAGGTTGAGTGTTATGTTTAGGGTTAGGGTCAGGTTTAGGGTTAATGTTATTGTTATGGTTAGGGTTAGAGTTACAGTGAGGTTGAAGGTGAGGGTGAGGATTAGCGTTAGCGTGAGTTTTAGAGTTAGGTTTAGGGTTAGGGTTAGGGTGAGTTTGAGCTTTAGGGTTAGATTTAGGGTTAGGGGGAGGGTTAGGGTGAGGTTTAGGTTTAGGGGTAGTGTTAGGGTTAGGGTGAGGTTGAGGGTTAGGTTGAAGTTTAGGGAAAGGGTTAGGTTTAGGATTAGGATTAGGGTGACCATGAGTGTGAGGATAAGGGTAAAGGTTAGGCTTAGGCTTAGGAATAGGCAGAGGGTGAGGGTGGGATGAGGATTAGTTTTAGGGTGATGGTTAGGTTTAGGGGTAGTTTTATTGTAAGGGTTAGGGTTAGAGTTACGGTGAGGGTGAGGGTGCGGGTGAGGTTTAGGGTTAGGGTTAGGGTGGGGTTTAGGGTTAGGTTTAGGGTTAGGGTTAGGGTGAGGGTGAGGTTTAGGGTTAGATATAGCGTTAGGGTGACTGTTAGGGTGAGGGTTAGGGTTGGGTTTAGTATTAGGGTTAGGGTGAGGATGAGGGTTAGGGTTAGGGTTAGGGTAAGGGTTAGGTTTAGGGTTAGGGTTACAGTTAGGGTTAGAGTTACGGTGAGGGTGATAGTGGGGAATGAGTGTGAAGGTTACGGTTAAGTTTAGGGTTAGGCTTAGGGTTAGGCTTAGGTTTGGGCTAAGGGTGATTGTGAGGTTAATGGTTATTGTGAGGGTTAGGGTTAGGGTTATGGGGAGGGTAGGATGAGGGCTAGTGTTAGGATTAGGGTTAGCGTAATGGCTAGGGTGAGGGTGATGTTTAGAGTTAGTTTAGTGTGAGGTTTAGGGTTAGGGCTGGGGTAGGGTTAGGGTGAGGGTGAGGTTTAGGGTTAGAGTTTGGGTTAAGGTGAGGCTGAGGGTGAGGGTTACGGTTAGGGTTAGGATTAAGATTTGGGTAAGGGTTAGGGTGAGTGTGAGGGTTAAGGTTAGGGTTAGCGTTAGGCTTAGGGTTACATTGAGCATGAGCATAAGGGTGAGGGTTAGGGTGAGAGTTAGGGGTCAGGTTAAGTTTACAGTTAGAATGAGGGTTAGGGTTAGGTTTACGTTGAATGTGAGTGTTAGGGTTAGGTTGAGGATTAGGGTTAGGGTTAGGGTGAGGTTTAGGTTTAGGGTTAGGGTGAGGGTTAGGATGAGGATTAGGGTTAGGATTAGGGTTAGGTTGAGGGCTAGGTTTAGGGTGATGGTTAGGGTTAGTTTTAGGGTGAGTTTTAGGGTTAGGGATAGGTTTATGGTGAGGGTTAGGATGAGGGTTAGGGTTACGTAAGGGTGAGGGTTAGGGTTTGGGTGAAGGTTAGAGTTAGGTTTAGTTTTAGGATGAGGGTGAGGGTTACGGTTAGTGTTAGGGTGAGGGTTAGGATGAGGGTTAGGGTTAGGATTAGGGTTAGGCTGAGGGCTAGGTTGAGGTTGAGGGTTAGAGTAAGGGTTAGGCTTAGGCTTAGGGTTAGGCTGAGCATGAGGTTGAGAGTGAGGGTTAGGGTTAGGGTGATGGTTAGGTTTAAGGTTAGGGTGAGGGTTAGGATGAGGTTTAAGGTAAGGTGAGCTTTAGGGTGAGGATGATGGTAAGGGTAAAGGTGAGGTTAAGGCTGAGGTTGAGGGTTAAGATAAGGGTGAGGGTTAGGGTTAGGTTTATGGTTAGGGTTAGGGTTATGATGAGGGTTAGATTGAGGATTAGGGTTAGGGTTAGGGTTAGTGTGATGTATAGGGTGAGGATGAGGGTTAGGGTTATGGTGAGAGTGAGGGTTAGAATTAGGGTTAGTGTGAGGGCTAGGGAGAGGGTGAGGGTTAGAGTTAGGGTTCGGGTTAGGGTGAGGTTTAGGTTAGGGTGAGGTTTAAGGTTAGTGTGAAATTTACTGTTAGGGTAAGGGTTAGTGTTAGGGTGAGGGTAAGTGTTAGGGTGAAGGTTAATGTTAGAGTTAGGGTTATGTTTAGGGTGAGGGTTAGTGTTAGGGTTAGGGTTATTTTTAGAGTTATTGTTAGGATTAGGGTTAGGGTAACAGTTACTGTGAGGGTGAAGCTTAGGGTTAGGGTTAGGGTGAGGTTGAGGCAGAGTTGGAGGGTAAGGTTTAGGGTTAGGTTTAGAGTAAGGGTTAGGGTGAGGGTTAGGGTGAGGATGAGTGTTAGGGTGAGGGTTAATCGTAGGGTTAGGATTAGTATTAGTGTAAGGGTTCGGGTGAGTTTGAGGGTTAGGTTTAGGGTTAGGCTTAGGCTTAGGGTTCGCCTGAGACTGACGGTGAGGTTGAAGGTTAGGGTTAGGGTGAGGGTTAGGGTTAGGATTAGGGTGAGGGTAAGGGCTAGGGTGATGGTGAGGGTTAGGATTGGTTAGGGTTAGTGTTTGGGTAAGGTTTAGAGTTACGGTTAGGGTTTCGGTTAAGGTTAGGTTGAGGGTTATTGTTACGGTGAGGTTGAGGGTTAGGGTTAGTTTGAGGGTTAGGGTTAATATTATGTTTAGGGAGAGGGTGAGTGTTAGGATTAGGGTTAGAGTTATGGTTAGGTTTAGGGTTAGGGTTAGGGTTAGTTTTAGGGTGAGGTTTAGGGTTAGGGTTAGGATTAGTGTTAGGGTGAGGGTGAAATTTAGGGTTAGATTTAGGCTTGGTTGGAGGGTTAGGTCGAGCGTTAATGTTAGAGTTAGTGTTAGGGTTAAGGTTAGGTTGTGGGTTAGGTTGAGGTTTAGGGTTAGGGTTAGGGTTAGGATTAGGCTTAGGGTGAGGTGAGTGTGAGTTTTAGGGTTAGGGTTAGGCTTAGGCTGAGGGTTTAGCTGAGGGTGAGGGAGTGGGTGAGCATTAGGGTAAGGTTGATGTTTAGGGTTCGGGTTAAGGTGAGGGTTAGGATGAGGGTTAGGGTTAGGCTTAGGTTTAGGGTGAGGGCTAGGGTGATGGTGAGGGTTAGGGTAAGTGTTAGGCTTAGGCTTAGGGTTAGCCTGAGCATGAGGTTGAGGGTGAGGTTTAGGGTTGAGAATAGGGTGTGATTTAGTGTTAGGGTTAGGGTTAGAGTTAGGGTTAGGACGAGAGTGAGGTTTATGGGTAGGGTTAGGGTCAGCGTGAGGGTTACGGTTCGGTTGAGGGTTAGGGTGGGAGTGACTGTATGGGTAAAGGTGAGGGTTAGGCTGAGGGTGAGGGTTATGGTAAGGGTGAGGGTTAGGTTTAAGATGAGCGTTAGGGTTAGGGTTAGGGTGAGGGTTAGATTGAGGATTAGTGTTAGGGTTAGTGTGAGGTTTAGGGTGAGGATGAGGGTTAGGTTTAGGGTGAGGGCTAGGGTGAGGGTGAGGGTGAGGGTTAGATTGAGGACTAGTGTTTGGGTTAGTGTGAGCTTTAGGGTGAGGATGAGTTTTAGGGTTAGGGTTATGATTAATGTTAGGGTTAGGCTTAAGGTGAGGGTTAGAGTGAGGTTGAGCTTTAGTGTTAGTGTTAGGATTAGGATTAGGGTTAGGGTTAGGGTGAGTTTGAGGGTTAGTGTTAGGGTTAGGGTTTGGCTTAGTGTTAGGGTGAATGTGAGGGTGAGGTTGAGGGTTACTGTGAGGGTGAGGGTTAGGGTTAGGGTTAGGGTGAGAGTTAGGGTTAGGGTTAGTTTGAGGGTTAGGTTTAGGGTTAGGGTTAGGGTGAAGGTGAGGGTGAGGGTGAGGGTTAGTGTTAGGGTGAGGGTTAGGATGAGTGTTAGGTTTAGGATTAGGTTTAGGGTGAGGGCTAGGGTGAGGGTGAGTTTTAGGGTTAGGTTTAGGTTTAGGTTTAGGGTTAGGTTTAGGGTGAGGTTCAGGTTTAGGGTTAGAGTTAAGGTTAGCGTGAGGCTGATGGTGAGGGTTAGGGTTAGGGTTAGTGTTAGAGTTAGGGTTACAATGAGGGTTCGGGTGAGGGTGAGGTTTAGGCTTAGTGATAGGATTAGGATTAGGGTACAGGTTAGGGTAAGTGTGAGGGTTAGGGTTAGGGTTACGGTTAGCCTTATGATTAGGCTGAGGGTGCGGGTAAGGGTGAGGGTGAGGGATAGGGTTAGGGTGAGAGTTAGGGGTAGGATTAGGGTGAGTGTTAGGGTTCTTGTTAAGTTTAGGGTTAGGGTGACTGTTAGGGTTATGGTGAGGGTTAGGGTTAGGTTGAGGGTTAGGTTTAGGATTAGGATTAGGGTGAGGGTTAGTGTTAGGGTTAGGGTGAGGGTTAGGATGAGGATTATGGTAAGGATTAAGGTTAGGGTGAGGGCTAGGGTGAGGGTGAGTGTTAAAGTGAGGGGGTAGGGTTAGGGTAAGGGTGAGGGTTAAGGTTATGATTTGGGTTACTGTAAGGGTGACTTTTAGAGTTAGATTTAGGGTTAGGGGGAGGGTAAGGTCAAGGTTTAGGGTTACGGTCAGAGTTAGGGTTAAGGTTATGGTGAAGGTTAGGTTGAGGTTTAGGGTTAGGGTTAGGGTTCGGATTAGGGTTAGGGTGAGGGTATGTGAGGGTTAGGGTTAGGATTAGGGTTAGGGTTAGGCTTAGGGTTAGGGTTATGCTGAGGGTGAGGTTGGGGGTGAGTATTAAGATTAGGGTGATGGTTAGGGTTAGGATTAGGGTGAGAGTTAGGATGAAGGATAGGGTTAGGATTTGGTTTAGTGTCAGTGCTAGGGTGAGGGTGAGGTTTAGAGTAAGATATAGGATTAGGCTTCGGGTTAGGCTGAGCATGAGGTTGAGGGTGAGGGTTAGGGTTATGGTGATGGTAAGGTATAAGGTTAGGTTGAGTGTTCGGATGAGGTTTAGGGTTAGGGTGAGGATGATGGTAAGGGTAAATGTGAGGTTTAGGCTGAGGGTGAGGAATAAGATAAGGGTGAGGTTTAGGGTTAGCTTTAGCACTAGGGTTAGGGTTATTGTGAGGTTTAGATTGAGGATTAGGGTTAGGTTTAGGGTTAGTGTGAGGTTTAGGGTGAGGATTAGGGTAAGGGTTAGGGAGAGGGTGAGGGTTAGAATTAGGGTTAGGGTGAGGGCTACAGTGAGGGTGAGGGTTAGAGTTAGGGTTGGGGGAGGTTTAGGATTAGGGTGAGGTTTAGGGTTATTGTGAGTTAGTGTTATGGTTAGGGTTAGTGTTAGGGTGAGGTTAAGTGTTAGGGTAAGGGTAAATGTGAGGGTGAGGATTATGGTTAGGGTGAGGGTTCAGGTTAGGTTTAGGGTGAGGTTTATTGTTGGGGTTAGGATTAGAGTTAGGGTTAGCGTGAGAGTGAGGTTTAGGTTTAGAGTTAGGGTAAGGTTGAGACTAAGGTTGAGAGTTAGGTTTAGGGTTAGTGTTAGAGTTAGGGTTAGGGTGAGGTTTAGGGTGAGGGTGAGGGTGAGGGTTAGGATTAGGATTGGAATTAGGATTAGTGTAAGGGTTTGAGTGAGTGTGAGGGTTAGGGTTAGGCTTAGGCTTAGGCTTAGGGTTAGGCTGAGAGTGAGGGTGAGGTTGAGGGTTAGGGTTAGGGTGAGGGTTAGAGTTAGGTTCAGGGTGAGAGTTAGGGTTCGGTTTAAGTTTAGGGTTAGGGTGAGGTTTAGGGTAACGGTTACAGTGAGGGTGAGGTTTAGGGTTAGGTTGAGGGTTAGGGTTAGGTTTAGGGTTAGGGTGAGATGAGGGTGAGTGTTAGGGTTAGTGTTAGAGTGAGGGTTAGGATGAGGGTTAGTTTAAGGATTAGGGTTAGTGTGAGGGCTAGGGTGAGGGTGAGGTTTAGGGTTTGGGTTAGGTTGAGGTTTAGGGTTAGGTTTAGGCTTAGGGTTAGGGTGAGGGTGAGGTTTAGTGTTAGAGTTAGGGTTTGGGTGAGGCTGAGGGTGAGGGTTAGGTTTAGGCTTAGTGTTAGAGTTAGGGTTACGGTGAGGGTTAGTATGAGGGGGAGGGTGGGGTTTATGGTTAGGATTCAGGTAAGGGTTAGGGTGAGTGTGAGAGTTAGGGTTAGGGTTAGGCTTAGGGTTAGGGTTAGGCTGAGAGTGAGGTTGAGGTTCAGGGTTAGGGTTGGGGTGAGGGTTAGGGTTAGGGTTAGAGTGTCAGTTAGGGTTCGGTTAATTTTACGGTTAGGGTGAGGGTTAGGGTAAGGGTTAAATTGAGGGTGAGGGATAGGGTTAGGCTGAGCGTTAGGGTTAGGGTTACGGTGGGGGTGAGGGTGAGGGTTAGGGTTAGCTTTAGGGTGAGGCTTAGGATGAGGGTTAGGGTTAGGATTAGGGTTAGGGTGAGGGCTAGGGTCAGGGTGAGGTTTAGGGTTAGGATCATGGTGCGATTTAGGGTTAGGTTTAGGATTAGGGTTAGGGTGAGTGTGAGGTTTAAGTTTAGAGTTAAGGTTAGGGTGAGGCTGAGGGTGAGGGTTAGTGTTAGGTTCAGTGTTAGAGTTAGTGTTACCTTGAGGGTTAGGGTGAGGGTAAGGTTTAGCCTTAGTGTTAGGATTAGGTTTAGGGTAAGGTTTAGGGTGAGTGTGAGGGTTAGGGATAGGGTGAGAGTTAGGGGTAGAGTTAGGGTGAGGGTTAGGGTTCGGGTTAAGTTTAGGGTTACTGTGAGGGTTAGTGTTAGGTTGAGGGTTAGGGTTAAGCTTAGGATTAGGGCGAGGGTTAGGGTTAGGTTTAGGGTTAGTAGAGGATTAAGTTTAGGATTAGGGTTAGGGTGAGGGCTAGGGTGAGGGTGCGGGTTAGGGTTAGTGTTTTGGTGAGATTTAGGGTTAGGGTTAGGGTTAGGGTGAGGGTTAGGAAGAGGGTTATGGTTACAGTGAGGGTGAGGTTTAGGGTGTAGTGTTAGGGTTAGGTTTAGGATTCGGGTTAGGGTGATGGTGAGTTTTAGGGTTAGATTTAGGGTTAGGGGGAGGGTAAAGTCGAGGGTTAGGGTTAGGATTAGTGTTAGGGTTAAGGTTAGGGTGAGGGTTAGGTTGATGTTTAGGGTTAGGTTTAGGGTTAGTGTTCGGGTTAGGAAGAGGGTTAGGGTATGTGAGGGTTAGGGGTATGGTTAGGCTTAGGGTTAGGGTTATGCTGAGGGTGAGGGTGGGGTTTAGGATTAGGGTTAGGGTGATGGTTAGCACTAGGGTTAGGGTGAGGGTTAGGATGAGGGATAGGGTTTGGATTAGGGTTAAGGTGAGGGTTAGGGTGAGGGTTAGGTTTAGAGTAAGGTTTAGGCTTAGGCTTAGGGTGACGCTGAACTTGAGTTTGATGGTGAGGGCTAGGGTTAGGGTGATGGTTAGGGTTAAGTTTAGGTTGAGGGTTAGGATGTGGTTTTGGGTTAGGGTGACCTTTAGGGTGAGGATGATGGTAAGGGTAAAGTTGAGGTTTAGGCTGAGGTTGCGGGTTCAGAAAAGGGTGAGAGTTAGGGTTAGGTTTATATTTAGGGTTAGGTTGAGGGTTAGATTGAGGATTAGGGTTAGGGTTAAGGTTAGTGTGCGGTTTAGGGTGAGTATGAGGGTTAGAGTTAGGGTGAGGGTGAGGGTTAGAATTAGGGTTAGGATGAGGGCTAGGGTGAGGGTGAGGGTTAGAGTTAGGCTTAGGGTTAGTTTGAGATTTAGTGTTAGGGTTAGGGTTAGTGTTAGGTTGTGGGTAAGTGTAGGGTGAGGATTAATGTTAGGTTGAGGGTTATGATTAGGGTGAGGGTTAGTGTTATTGTTTGGGTTAGGGTTAAGTTTACTGTGAGGGTGAAGATTAGGGTTAGGGTTAGGGTGAGGTTTAGTGTAAGGGTTAGGGTTAGAGTTAGGGTAAGTTTGAAGCTGAGGTTGAGGGCTAGGTTTAGTATTAGTGTTTGAGTTAGGGTTAGAGTTATGGTGAGAGTGAGGGTGATGGTGAGGGTGAGTGTTAGGTTTTGGGTTAGGGTGAGGTTTAGGTTTAGGTTTAGGGTTACGGTTCGGCTGAGGGTGAGGTTTAGGATTAGAGATAGGGTTAGGGTAAGGGTTATGGTTAGGGTTAGTTTTAGAGTTAGGGTTACAGTGAGGGTTAGGGTGAGGGTGAGTGTTAGGCTTAGTGTTAGGGTTAGGATTAGTGTAAGGTTTCGGGTGAGTGTGAGGGTTAGGGTTAGTGTTAGGCTTAGGCTTAGGTTTAGGCTGAGAGTGAGGGTGAGGGTGAGGGTTATGGTTAGTGTGAGGGTTAGGGTTAGGTTTAGAGTGAGAGTTAAGGTTCTGTTAACTATAGGGTTAGGGTGAGGATCAGGGTTAGGATTAGGGTGATGTTGATGGCTAGGGTGATGGTGAGGGTTAGGGTTAATGTGAGGGTAAGGTTTTGGGTTACGGTTAGGATGACGCTTAGGCTTACAGTGAGGGTGAGGGTTAGGGTTAGGTTGAGGGTTAGGGTTAAGGTTATGGTTAGTGTGAGGGTAAGTTTTAGGATTATGGTTAGGGTTAGGTTAGGTTTAGGGTTAGGATTCGTGTTATTGTTAGGGTTAGGGTTAGACTTATGGTGAGGGTGAGTGTGAGGGTTAGGGTTAGTGTTAGCGTGAGGTTTGGGGTTAGGGTTAGGATTAGGGTGAGGGTGAGGGTGAGGTTTAGGGTTAGATTTAGGGTTAAGTTGGAGGGTACGGTCGAGCGTTAATGTTAGGTTTAGTGTTAGGGTTAAAGTTAGGGTGAGGGATAGGTTGAGGTTTAGGGTTAGGGTTAGGGTTAGGATGAGGGTTAGGTTGAGGGTGAGTGTGAGGGTTAAGGTTAGGGTTAGGCTTAGGCTTAGGGTTAGCCTGAGGGTGAGGATTAGGGTTAGGGTGATGGTTAGGGTTTGGGTTAGGCTTAGGGTTAGAATGAGGTTTATGGTTAGGCTTAGGTTTAGGGTGAGGGCTAGGGTGAGGGTGAGGGTTAGGGTAAGGGTAAGGATTAATCTTAGGCTTAGGGTTAGGCTGAGCATGAGGTTGAGGGTGAGGGTTAGGGTTAGGGATATGGTGAGGTTTAGTGTTAGGATTAGGGTTAGAGTTAGGGTTAGGATGAGGGTGAGGTTTAGGGGTAGGGTTAGGGTCAGGGTGAGGGTTAGGGTTCGGGTGAGGGTTAGAGTGGGGGTGACGGTAAGTGTAAAGGTGAGGGTTAGGCTGAGAGTGAGGGTTATGGTAAGGGTGAGTGTTAGGTTTAGGATGAGGGTTAGGGTTAGGGTTAGGGTGAGGGTGAGGGTTAGATTGAGGATTAGTGTTAGGGTTAGTGTGAGGTTTAGGGTGAGGATGAGGTTTAGGGTTAGGGTTAGGCTTACCATTAATGTTAGGGTTAGACTTAAGGTGAGGGTTAGGGTGAGGGTGAGCTTTAGTTTTAGTGTTAGGGTTAGGATTAGGGTTAGGTTTAGGGTGAGTTTGAGGGTTAGGTTGAGGTTTAGGGTTAGGGTTAGGGTTAGGATGAGGGTGAGTGTGATTGTTAGGGTTAGGCTTAGGCTTAGGCTTAGGCTGAGGGTGAGTGTGGGGGTGAGGATTAGGGTTAGTGTGATGTTTAGGGTTAGGGTTAGGGTTAGGGTGAGGGTTAGAATGAGTGTTAGGGTTAGGGATAGGGTGAAGTTTAGTGTTAGGGTTAGGTTTAGAGTTAGGGTTAGGGTGAGGGTGAGGTTTAGGGATAGGGTTAGGGTCCGGGTGAGGGTTAGGTTTAGGTTTAGTGTTAGGTTTAGGGATAGGGTGAGGGTTAGGATGAGGTTTAGGGTTAGGATTAGGGTTAGGGTAAGTACTAAGGTGAGGGTGAAGTTTAGGATTAGGTTTAGGGAGAGGTTTAGGGCTAGGGTTACGGTTCATGTTAGGGTGAGGTTGAGGTTTCAGGTTAGGTTTAGGGTTAGGTTGAGGTTTAGGGTTAGGTTTAGGGTGAGGGTTAGGATGAGGATTAGGGTTAAGATTAGGGTTACGGTGAGGGCTAGGTTGAGGGTGAGGTTTATTGTTAGTGTTAGGGTGAGGTTCAGGGTTAGGGTGAGGGTTAGGTTGGGGGTTAAGGTTACAGTAAGTGTGAGGGTTAGGGTTATGGTGAGGGTTAGTGTTAGGATTAGGGTTAAGGTGAGTGTGAGGGTTAGGATTGGGGTTAGTGTTAGGGTCATTGTTAGGGTTAGGTTTAGGGTTACAGTGAGGGCTAGGGTTAATGTTAGGGTTAGGGTTAGGTTTAGGCTGAGGGTAAGGGTGGGGGTGGGATTGAGGATGAGGATTAGGGTTAGGGATAGGGTAATTGTAAGTGTTATGGTTAGGGTTAAGTTTGCGGTGAGATTGAGGCTAAGGGTGAAGGTTATGTTTAGGGTTAGGGTTAGGGTTAGGGTTAATGTTATTTTTAGGGTTAGGGTTAGAGTTATTTTGAGGTTGAGGGTGAGGGTGAGGTTTAGGTTTAGGGTGAGGTGTAGGTTTTGGGTTAGGTTTAGAGTTAGGGTTAGTGTGAGGGTGAGGTGTAGGGTTAGATTTAGGGTTAGAGTGAGGTTTAAGTTGAGGGTTAGGTTTAGGGTTAGTGTTAGGGTTAGGTTTAGATTGAGAGTTAGGGGGTGTGTTTGGGTTAGGGTTAGGCTTAGGGATAGGATTAGGTTTAGGATGAGGGTGAGTGTGTGTGTTAGGATTAGGTTTAGGATTAGGTTTAAGGTTAGGCTGAGAGTAAGTTTGAGGGTGAGGTTTAGGGTTAAGTTGATGGTTAGGGTTAGGGTTAGGGTTAGGGGGAGGGTTAGGATGAGGGTTAGTGCTAGATTTAGGGTTAAGGTAAGGGCTAGGGAGAGGGTGAGGTTTATGGTTAGGGTTAGGGTGAGGTTTAGGTTTAGGGTTAGGGTGAGGGTGAGGTTTAGTGGTATGGTTAGGGTTAGAATTAGGGTTAGGGTGAAGATGAGGTTCAGGGTTAGAGTTAGGGTATGTTGAGGCTGAGGTTGAGCGTTAGGTTTAGTGTTAGTGTTAGAGTTAGGGTTAGGGTGAGGGTTAGGATGTGGTTAAGTTTGAGGGTGAGGGTTAGGCTTAGGGTTAGTATTAGGATTAGGGTAAGGGTTAGGGTGAGTGTGACAGTTAGGATTAGGTTTAGGCTTAGGCTTAGGGTTAGGCTGAGAGTGAGGGTGAGTGTGAGGGTAAGGGTTAGGGTGAAGGTTAGGGTTAGGTTTAGGGTGAGAGTCATGGTTCGGTTAAGTTTTGGGTTAGGGTGAGGATTAGGATTAGGGTTAGGGTGAGGGCTAGGGTGAAGGTGAGGGTTAGGTTTAGTTTTAGGGTAAGATTTAGAGTTAGGGTTAGGGTTTGGGTTAGGGTTAGGATGAAGGTTAGGGTTATGGTGAGGGTAAGGGTTAGGCTTAGGTTGAGGGTTAGGGTTAAGATTATGGTTAGGGTGAGGGTGAGTGTTAGGAATAGGGTTGGGTAGAGGTCTAAGTTGGGGGGTGAGTTTTAGAGTTAGGGTTAGGGTTAGGCTGAGGTTTAGGATTAGGGTGAGGGTTAGGGTTAGTTTGAGGGTTACTGTTAGTGTTAGGTTTAGTGTTAGGATGAGGGTAAGTGTTAGGGTGAGGGTTAATGTTAGGGTGAGGCTTATGGTTAGGGTGAGGGTTAAGGTTAGGGTTAGGGTTATTGTTAGGGTTAGGGTTAGGGTTACGGTTAAGGTGAGGGTGAAGTTTAGGGTTAGATTTAGGGTAAAGTTTAGAGTTAGGGTTAGGGTTAGAATTAGGGTTAGGGTGAGGGTGTGGTTTAGGGGTAGAGTTAGGGTTAGGGTGAGGGTTAGGGTTAAGGTGAGCGTTAGGGTGGGTTTGATGGTAAGGGTAAAAGTGAGGGTTAGGCTGAGGGTGAGGGTTACACTAAGGGTGAGGGTTAGGGTTAGGGTGAGGGTTAGGTTTATGATTAGGGTGAGGGTGAGGGTTAGTTTGAGGATTAGTGTAAGGGTTAATGTGAGGTTTAGGATTCGGACCAGGATTAGCGTTATGGTGAGGGCTACGGTAAGGTTGAGCGTTAGGTTTATTTTAGGGTGCGGTTTAGGGTTAGGTTGATAGTTAGGGTTAGTGTGAGCCTTAGTGTTATTGTTAGGGTTCGTGTTAGGGTGAGGGTAAATGTTAGGATGAGGGTAAGTGTTAGAGTGAGGATTATGGTTAGGGTGAGGGTTAGGAATAGGGTTAGGGTTATTGTTAGGTTTTGGGTTACTGTTACAGTGAGGGTGACGGTGAGGGTTAGGGTTAGGTTTAGGATGAGGTTTAGGTTTAGGGTTAGGATTAGAGTTAGGGTTAGGGTGAGGGTGAGGTTTAGGGTTAGAGTTAGGGATAGTGTTAAGGATAGGGATAGGGTGAGTGTTAGGGTTAGGCTTAGGCTTAGGCTTAGGCTTAGGCTGAGCATGAGGGTGAGGGTTAGGTTTAGGGTGAGGGTTAGGATGAGGTTTAGGGTTAGGATTATGTTTAGGGTGAAGGCTAGGCTGAGGGTTAGGGTAAGGTTTAGGGTTAGGGATAGGGTTAGGTTTAGGATTTGAGTTAGGGTGAGGGTCAGTGTGAGGGTTAGTGTTAGGGTTAGGGTTAGGCTTAGAGTTAGGGTGAGGTTTAGTGTTAGGGATTGGTTAGGGTTAGGGTGAGACTGAGGATTAGGCTTAGGTTTAGGGTTAGGTTTAGGGTTTGGTTTAGGGTTAGGGTTAGTGTTAGGGTTAGGTTTAGGGTTAGGCTGAGGGTGAGGGTGGGTGTGAGGATTAGGGTTAGGTTTAGGTTTATTGTTAGGGTGAGGGTGAGTTTTAGGGTTTGAGTTAGGTTCAGGGGGAGTGTTAATGTGAGGTTTATGGTTAGGGTTATTGTTAGGGTTCGGGGGAGAGAGACTGTTAGTTTGAGATTTAGGGATAGTGTTAGGTTTAGGATTAGGGTTAGGGTGCCGTGAGTATGAGGATTAGGGTGAGGGTTAGGCTTAGGCTTAGGGTTAGGCTGAGGGTAAGGGTGGCTGTGACGATTAGGGTTAGGGTGATGGTTAGGGTTAGGGTTAGGGTTATTGTTAGGGTTAGGGTTCGAGTTACGGTGAGGGTGAGGGTGGGGGTGAGGTTTAGGGTTAGGGTTAGGGTGAGGGTGAGGTTTAGGGTTAGATATTGGGTTAGGGTGAGAGTTAGTGTTAGGGATAGTGTTAGGGTTAGGGTGAGGGTGAGGGTTAGGTTTAGGGTTAGGGTTAGAATTACGGTGACGGTGAGGGTGCAGGTGTGTGTGATGGTTAGGGTTAGGTTTAGGGTTAGGCTTAGGGTTAGGCTGACTGTGAGGGTGAGGTTGAGGTTTAGGGTTAGGGTGAGGGGTAGGGTTATAGTTATGGGGAGGGTTAGGGTGAGGGTTAAGGTTAGTATTAGGTTTAGGGTGAGGGCTAGGGTGAGGGTGATGTTTAGGGTTAGGGGGAGGTTTAGGATGAGGTTTAGGGTTAGGGTGAGGTTGAGGTTTAGGGTTAGACTTAGGATTAAGGTGAGGTTTAGTATTATGTTTAGGATTAGGATTAGGGTAAGGTTTAGTGTTAGTGTTTGTGTTAAGGTTAGGGTGAGGGTTAGGTTGAGGTTTAGGGTTAGGGTTAGGGTTAGGGTTAAGATTAGGTTTAGTGTGAGGTTTAGGGTGAGGATGAGGGTTAGGGTTAGGGTGAGGTCTAGAGTGAGGGTGAGGGTGAGGGTTAGATTGAGTATTAGTTTTAGGGTTAATGTGAGGTTTAGGTTTAGGGTGTGGTTTAGTGTTAAGGTTAGGGTTAGAATTAATATTAGGGTTAGGCTTAAGGTGAGGGTTAGGGTGAGGGTGAGGTTTAGGATTAGTTTTAGGATTAGGATTAGGGTTAGGTTTAGGGTGAGTGTGAGGGTTAGGTTTGGGTTAGGCTTAGGCTTAGTGTTAGGCTGAAGGTGAGGGTGAGGGAGGAGGGTTAGGGTTAGGGTGCGGGTTAGGATTAGGGTTATGATGAGGGCTAGGGTGAGGGTGAGGTTTAGGATTAGGGTTAGGGTGAGCTTTAGGTTTAGGTTTAGGTTTAGGGGTATTGTGAGGTTGAGGTTTAGGGTTAGAGTTAGGGTTACGGTGAGGCTGAGGGTGAGGTTTAGGGTTAGGTTTAGTGTTAGAGTTAGGGTTACAGTGAAGGTTAGGTTGAGGGTGAGGGTTAGGCTTAGTTTTAGGATTAGGATTAGAGTAAGGTTTAGGGTGAGTGTGAGTGTTAGTGTTAGGGTTAGGGTTAGGTTTAGGGTGAGGGTTAGGATGAGGATTAGGTTTAGGATTAGGGTTAGGATGAGGCCTCGTGTGAGAGTGAGCGTTAGGGTTAGAATTTGGGTGAGGTTTAGGGTTAGGGTTACAGTTAGGGTGAGGGTTAGGATGAGGGTTAGGGTTACGGTGAGTGTGAGAGTTAGGGTTAGGGTGAGTTTTAGGGTTAGGTTTAGGGTTACGGTGAGGGTGAGGGTGAGTGTGAGGTTTAGGGTTAGGGTTAGGGTTAGGCTTAGGCTTAGGGTGAGGGTTAGGTTTAGGGTTTGGATTAGGGTGAGGGTGAGGCTGAGGATTAGGTTTAGGATGAGGTTTAGGGTTAGGCTGAGGGTGAGGGTGGGGTGAGTATTAGGGTTAGGGTTAGGCTTTTGGTTATTGTTATTGTTATGCTTATGGTTAAGTTAGTGGTGAGATTGAGGCTGAGGGTGAGGATTACGGTTAGGGTTAGGGTTATTGTTAGGGTTAGTGTTATTTTTAAGGTTAGGGTTAGAGTTATGTTGAGGTTGAGAGTGTGGGTGTGGGTTACGGTTAGGGTGAGGTTTACCGTGAAATTTAGTGTTAGGGTGAGGGTGAGTGTGAGGTTTAGGATTAGAGTTAGTGTTAGGGTGAGGGTTAGGGTGAGGTTTAGGGTTAGGGTTAGTGTTAGGGTTAGGGTGTGGGTGAGGTTTAGGTTGAAGTTTAGGGATAGGGCTAGCTTTAGGATTCGGGTTAGTGTGAGGGTGAGTGTGAGGGTTAGGCTTTGGCTTAGGTTTAGGCTGAGGATGAGGGTGGGGCTGAGGATTATGGTTAGTGTGATGGTTAGGGTTAGGTTTAGTGTTAGAGTTAGGGTTAGAATTATGGTGAGGGTGAGGGTGGGGCTGAGGGTTAGGTTTAGGTTTAGGGTGAGGGTTAGTGTAACGGTTATGGTGAGGGTGAGGGTTAGGGTTAGGTTGAGCTTCAGTGTTAGGTTTAGGGTTAGGGTGAGAGTGAGTGTTAGGGTTACTGTGAGGTTGAGGATTAGGTTGAGGGTTAAGTTTAGGATTAGGGTTAGGGTGAGGGCTCGGGTGAGGGCTCGGTTTAGGGTTAGGTTTAGGGTGAGGTTTAGGGTTAGGGTTAGGGTTAAGGTGAGGTTTAGGGTTAGAGTTAGGGTTAGGATATGGCTGAGGGTAAGGGTTAAGGTTAGGGTTAGTGGTAGAGTTTGGGTTAGGGTGAGGATTAGGATGAGCGTGAGGGTTAAGCTTAGGGTTAGGATTAGGATTAGGGTAAGGGTTAGGTTGAGTGTGGTGGTTAGGTTCAGGGTTAGGCTTAAGCTTAGGGTTAGGCTGAGGGTAAGGGTGAGGGTGAGTGTTAGGGTTAGGGTTAGTGTTATTGTTAGGTTAGTGTTAGATTTACGGTTAGGGTGAGGGTTAGGTTTAGGTTTTGGGTGGGGTTAAGAGTTAGGGTTAGGGTTAGGCTGAGGGTGAGATTTAGCATTAGATATAGTGTTAGGGGTAGGCTTCGGGTGAGGGTTAGTTTTAGGTTTAGTGTTAGTGTTACTATTATGGTTAGTGTTAGATTTGGGGTTAGGGTGAGGTTTAGGTTTAGGGTTAGTGTAAGGGTTAGGGTGAGGGTGAGGGTTCAGTTGAGGTTTAGGGATAGGTTTAGATTTAGGATTAGGGTTAGGGTGAGGGTGAGTGTGAGTGTTAGGGTGAGGGTTAGGCTTAGGATTAGGGTTAGGCTGAGGGAGAGGTTGGGGGTGCGGACTAAGATGATGGTGATGGTTCGGGTTAGGGTTAGTGTTATTGTTAGGGTTAGGCTTAGTGTTAGGGTTAGGGTGAGGTTGAGGCTTAAGTTGAGGTTTAGGCTTAGGGTTACAGTTAGTGTTAGTGTGAGGGTTAGTGTTAGGGTTAGGGTTAGTGTTAGGGTGAGGTTTAGGTTTAGGGTTTAGGGTTAGGGTGAGGGTTATGTTGAGGGTTAAGGTTACTATAAGGGTGAGGGTTAGCATTAGGGTGAGGGTTAGGGTTAGTATTAGTGTTAGGGTGAGGTTGAGTGTTAGGATTAAGGTAGGTTTAGGGTTAGGATTTGGTATAGGTTTAGGATTAGTTTCATTGTTTGGGTTAGGGTTAGAGTTACAGTGAGGGTGAGCATGAGGGTAAGGGATAGGCTTAGGCTTATGCTTAGGAATAGGCTGAGCGTGAGGTTGACGGTGAGGGTTAGGGTTAGGGGGATGGTAAGGTTTATGGTAGGGTGTGGATTAGGATGTGATTTAGGGTTAGGGTGATGTTTAGGGTGATAAAGATGCTAAGGGTAAAGATATGGTTTAGGCTGAGGGTGAGGGTTAAAGTTCGGTTTAGGGTTAGGGTAAGCGTTAGGGTTAGAGTTAGGGTGAGTGTTAGATTGAGGATTAGGGTTAGGGTCAGTGTGAGGTTTAGTGTGAGGATGAGGGTTAGGGTTAGGGTGAGGGTGAGCATTAGAATTAGGGTTAGGGTGGGCGTTACGGTGAGGGTGAGGGTATGGGTTATGGTTAGGGAGAGGTTTAGTATTAGAATGAGGGTTAGGTTTAGTGTGAGGGTTAGTGATAGGGTTAGGGTTAGTGTTAGAGTGAGGGTAAGTGTTATGTTGAGGGTTAGGCTTAGGGTGAGGGTTATGGTTAAGGTGAGGGTTAGGGATAGGGTTAGGGTTAATTTTAGGGTTAGGGTTAGGGTTACGGTTATGGTGAGGGTGAGGGTGTGGATTAGGCTTAGGATTAGGGTGAGGTTTAGTGTTAGGGTTAGGGATAGAGTTAGGGTTAGGGTGAGGCTGAGGATGTGGCTTAGGGTTAGGGTTAATGTTAGAGTTAGGGATAGGGTGAAGGTTAGGTTGAGGGTTAAGGTTAGGGTTAGGATTAGGGATAGGTTGAGGGTTAGGTTTAGGGTTTGGGTTAGGGTGAGGGTGATGTTGAGTATTATGGTTAGGTTTAGGGTTAGGGTTAGGGTTAGAGTTAGGGTTAGGTTTAAAGTTACAGTGAGGTTTAGAGTTAGGGTCAGGCTTAGGGTTAGGCTGAGGGTGAGGGTGGGCTTGAGGATTAGGGTAGGGGTTAGGGTTAGGGTTAGGGGAAGGTTAGGATGAGCATTACGGTAAGGATTAGGGTTAGAGTGAGGGCTAGGATGAGGGTGAGATTTAGGGTTAGCTTAGGATGAGGTTTAGGGTTAGGTTTAGGGTTAGGGTGAGGCTGAGGGTGAGGGTTAGGGTTAGGGTTAGTGTTAGAGTTAAGGTTAGGTTGAGGGTTAGGGTGAGGGTGAGGTTTAGGCTTAGGTTTAGGATTAGGATTAGGGTAAGGGTTAGGTTGAGTGTGAGGGTTAGGGTTAGGGTTAGGGTTATGCTTAAGATTAAGCTGAGGGTGAGGTTGAGGGTGAAGGTTAGGGTTGTGTTGAGGGTAAGGGTTAGGGTTACGTTGAGCGTGAGGGTTAGGTTTAGGTTGAGGGTTAGGGTGAGGGTAAGCATTAGATTTAGTGTGAGTGTTAGGGTTAGGGGTAGGGTTAGGCCTAGGGTTACACTGAGGGAGAGGGTGAGCATGAGGTTTAGGGTTAGGGTGAGTTTTAGTGGTAGAGTTAGGGTTAGGGTGAGGGCTAGGGTGAGTGTTAGGGTTAGCTTGAGGATTAGATTAGGGGTAGGGTGAGGGTGAGGGCTAGATTGAGGATTAGTGTTAGGGTTATTGTGAGGTTCAGGGTGAGGATGAGGGTTAGGTTTAGGTTGAGGGTTAGGTTGAGGTGAGGGTTAGGGTTAGAGTGAGTGTGAGAATTAGGGTTAGGTTGATGGTTTGTGTTAGGTTTAGAGTTAGTATTAGGGTTAGGGTGAGGGTAAGTTTTAGGGTGAGGGTGAGGGTTAGGGTGAGGGTTATAGTAAGGTAGAGTGTTAGGGCTAGGGTTAGGGTTACTGTTAGATTTAGGGCTACGGTTACGTGGAGGGTGAGGGTGAGGGTTAGGTTTAGGGTTTGGATGAGGTTTAGGTTTAGGGTTACGGTTAGAGTTAGGGTTAGGGTGAGGGCTAGGGTGAGGGTTAGGGTGAGGGTTCGGTTTAGGGATAGGGTTAGGTTTAGGATTATGGTGAGGGTGAGTGTGAGGGTTAGGGTTAGGGTTAGGCTTAGGCTTAGGGTTAGGGTGGGGGTTAGTGTTAGTGTTTGGGTTAGGGTGAGGGTGAGGCTGAGGATTAGGGTTAGGGTTTGGGTTAGGTTTAGGGTTAGGTTTAGGGTTAGGGTTAGGGTTACAGTGAGGGTTAGGGTTAGGGTTTAGCTTAGGATTAGGCTGAGGGTGAGCTTGGGAGTGAGGATTAGGGTGAGTTTTAGGGTTAGGTTATTGATAGTGTTATGGTTAGGGTTAAGTTTGTGGTGAGGGTGAGGCTGAGGGTGAGGGTTATGGTTAAGTTTAGGGTTAGGGTTTGGGTTAGTGTTATTGTTAGGTTTAGAGTTAGACTTAATTTGAGGTTTTGGGTGAGGATGTGGGTTAGGGTTAGGGTTAGGTTTAGGGTGAGTCTTAGGTTTATGGTTAGGGTGAGGGTGAGGTATATGGTTAGAGTTAGGGTTAGGGGGATAGTTAGGGTGAGGTTCAGCGTTACGGTTAGTGTTAGGTTTCGGGTAAGGGTGAGGTTTAGGTTGAGATTTAGGGATAGGTTTAGATTTAGAATTAGGGTTAGGGTGAGGGTGAGAGTGAGTATTAGGGTGAGGGTTAGGTTTAGGCTTAGGGTTAGGTTGAGGGTGAGGGAGAGGTTGAGGGTTAGGGTTAGGGTGAGGGCTAGGGTTAAGGTTATGGGGAGGGCTTGCATGAGCGTTAGGGTTAGTATTAGGGTTAGGCTGAAGGCTAGGGTGAGGGTGAGTTTTAGGGTTAGGGTTAGGGTGAGGTTTAGCGTTAGGTTTAGTGTTAGGGATAGGGTGAGGTTGAGTTTTATGGTTATAGTTAGGGTTAGGGTGAGGCTGAGGGTGAGGGTGAGGGTTGGGGTTAGGGTTAGAGTTAGGGTTAGTGTAAGGGTTAGGGTGTGGATGAGGGTTAGGCTTAGTGAATGGATTAGGATTAGGGTAAGGGTTAGGGTGTGTGTGAGGATTAGGGTTAGGATGAGGTTTAGGTTTAGGGTTAGGTTTAGAGTTAGGGTTCTGTTGAGGGTGAGGTTTAGGGTTAGGGTTAGGGTTAGTGTTAGGTTTAGGGTTAGGGTGAGGGTTAGGCTTAGGGTTAGGCTTAGGTATAGGCTTAGGTGTAGGCTTTGGCTGAGCATGAGGGTTAGGGTTAGGGTTAGGGTGAGGGTGAGGGTTAGGGTTAGGATTAGGGTGAGGGTTAGGATGAGGTATAGGTTTAGGATTAGGGTTAGGGTGTGGGCTAGGTTGGGGCTGACTGTGAGGTTTGGGGTTAGGGATAGATTTAGGTTTACGATTAGGTTTAGGGTGAGTGTGAGCGTGAGAGTTAGGGTTAGGGTGAGCATTAGGCTTAGGGTTAGGGTTAGGATTTTTATTATGGTGAGGGTGAGGCTGAGGATTAGTGTTAGGTTTAGGGTTAGGGTTAAGGTTAGAGTTACAGTGAAGGTTATGGTTATGGTTATGGTTATGTTTAGGTTTAGGGTTAGGGTGGGGGTTAGGGTTAGGGTTGGTGTTAGGGTGAGGGTGAGGCTGAGGATTAGGGTTAGGTTTAGGATTAGGGTTTGGGTTAGGGTTAGGGTTAGGTTTAGGTTTATGGTTATGGTTATGGTGAGGTTTAGGGTTAGGTTTTAGCTTAGGGATAAGCTGAGGGTGAGGGTGGGGGTGAGGATTAGGGTTAGTGTAAGGGTTAGGGTTATTTTTAGTGTTATGTTTAGGATTAAGTTTGCTGTGAGGGTTAGGCTAAGGGTGAGGGTTATGGTTATGTTTATGGTTAGGGTTAGGGTTATTGTTAGGTTTAGAGTTAGACTTACTTTGAGGTTTTGGGTGAGGGTGAAGTTAGGGTTAGTGTGAGGTTTAGGGTGAGGTTTAGGTTTAGGGTTAGGGTTAGGGTGAGTGTGAGGTTTAGGGTTAGATTTAGGGTTAGGGGGACAGTTAGCGTGAGGTTTAGGTTTAGGGTGAAAGTGAGTTTTAGGGTGAGGTTGAGGTTTAGGTTGAGGTTTAGGGATAGTGCTAGGATTAGGATTAGGGTTACGTTGAGGGTAAGTGTGAGGGTTACGGTGAGGGTTAGGTTTAGGCTTAGGGTTAGGCCGAGGGTGAGGGTGAGTTTGTGGGTTAGGGTTAGGGTGAGGGATAGGGTGAGGGTGAGTTTTAGGGTTAGTGTTAGGGTGAGGTTTAACGTAAGGTTTAGGGTGAAATTGAGGTTTAGGTTTAGAGTTAGGGTTAGGGTGAGGCTGAGGGTGAGGGTTAGGGTTAGTGTTAGAGTTAGGGTTAGGGTGAGGGTTAGGGTGTGGATGAGGGTTAGGCTTAGTGAAAGGATTAGGATTAGGGTAAGGGTTAGGGTGTGTGTGAGGTTTAGGGTTAAGGTGAGGTTTAAGTTTAGGGTTAGGGTTAGAGTTAGGGTTAGGATGAGGGTGAGGTTTAGTGTTAGGGTTAGGGTTAGTGTTAGGTTTAGGGTTAGTGTGAGGGTTAGGGTTAAGGTTAGGCTTGGGTTTAGGCTTAGGTGTAGGCTTTGGCTGAGCATGAGTGTGAGGGTTAGGGTTAGGGTTAGGATGAGGTTTAGGGTTAGGATTAGGGTTAGGGTGAGGGCTAGGTTGAGGCTGACTGTGAGGGTTGGGGTTAGGGATAGATTTAGGTTTACGATTAGGTTTAGGGTGAGTGTGAGTGTGAGAGTTAGGGTTAGGGTGAGGGTTAGGCTTAAGGTTAGGGTGAGGATAGGGTTAGAATTTTGGTTATGGTGAGGGTGAGGCTGAGGATTAGTGTTAGGTTTAGGGTTAGGGTTCGGGTTAGAGTCACAGTGAAGGTTATGGTTATGGTTATGGTTATGGTTAGGTTTAGGGTTAGGGTGGGGGTTAGGGTTAGGGTTTGTGTTAGGGTGAGCGTGAGGCTGAGGATTAGGTTTAGGTTTGGGTTTAGGGTTTGGGTTAGGTTTAGGGTTGGTTTAGGTTTAGCGTTATGGTTATGGTGAGGTTTAGGGTTAGGGTTTATCTTAGGGTTAGGCTGAGGTTGAGGGTGGGTGTGAGGATTAGGGTTAGTGTTTGGGTTAGGGTTATTTTTAGTGTTATGGTTAGGGTTAAGTTTGCTGTGAGGGTGAGGCTAAGGGTGAGGGTTAGGGTTAGGGTTAAGGTTAGGTTATTGTTAGGTTTAGAGTTAGACTTACTTTGAGGTTTTGGGAGAGAGTGAAGGTTAGGGTTATTGTGAGGTTTAGGGTGAGGTTTAGGTTTAGGGTTAGGGTTAGGGTGAGGGTGAGGTTTAGGTTTAGAGTTTGGGTTAGGGGGACATTTAGGGTGAGGTTTAGGGTTAGGGTTAGTGTTAGGTTTAGGGTGAGGGTGAGGTTTAGGGTGAGGTTTAGGGATAGTGCTAGGTTTAGGATTAGGGTTACGTTGAAGGTGAGTGTGAGGGTTAGGGTGAGGGTTAGGTTTATGGGGAGAGTTTTGGATGAGAGTTAGGGTTAGGATTAGGGTTAGGGTGAGGGCTAGGGTGAGGGTGAGTTTTAGGGTTAGTGTTAGGGTGAGGTTTAGCATTAAGTTTACGGTTAGGGTTAGGGTGAGGTTGAGGTTTAGGGTTAGAGTTAAGGTTAGGGTGAGGCTGAGGGTGAGGGTTAGCTTTAGTGTTAGAGTTAGGGTTAGGGTGAGGGTTAGGGTGTGGGTGAGTGTTAGGCTTAGTGATAGGATTAGGATTGTGGTAATGGTTAGGCTGTGTGTGAGGATTAGGTTTAAGAAGAGGTTTAGGTTTAGGGTTAGGGTTAGGGTTAGGGTGAGGGTGAGTTTTAGGTTGAGGTTTAGGGATAGGGCTAAGTTTAGGATTAGGGTTAGGCTGAGGGTAAGTGTGAGGGTTAGGGTGAGGGTTAGGCTTAGGCTTAGGGTTAAGCTGAGGATGAGGGTGAGTGTGAGGATTAGGGTTAGGGTGATGTTTAGGGTTAGGATTAGTGTTATTGTTAGGGTTAGGGTTAGAGTTATGGTGAGGGTGAGGGTGGGGGTGAGGGTTAGGTTTAGGGTTAGGGTGAGGTTTAGGGTAAGGGTTATGGTGAGGGTGAGGTTTTGGGTTAATTTGAGCTTTAGTGTTATGTTTAGGGTTAGGGTGAATTTGAGGATTAGGGTTAGTGTGAGGGTGAGGGTTAGGTTTAGGAATAGGTTTAGGTTGAGGGTGAGGGTGAGGGTAAGTGTTAGGGGAAGTTTAGGATGAGCATTACGGTAAGATTAGGGTTAGAGTGAGGACTAGGATGAGGGTGAGATTTAGGGTTAGGCTTAGGGTGAGGTTTAGGGTTAGGTTTAAGGTCAGGGTGAGGCTGAGGGTGAGGGTTAGGGTAGGGTTAGTGTTAGAGTTAGGGTTAGGGTGAGGGTTAGGTTGAGGGTGAGGTTTAGGCTTAGGTTTAGGATTAGGATTAGGGTAAGGGTTAGGTTGAGTGTGAGGTTTAGGGTTAGGGTTATGCTTAGGATTAAGCTGAGGGTGAGGTTGAGTGTGAAGGTTAGGGTTAGGGTGAGGGTAAGGGTTAGGGTTAGGGTGAGGGTGAGGGTTAAGTTTAGGTTGAGGTTTACGGGGAGGGTAAGCATTAAAATTAGTGTGCAGGTTAAGGTTAGGGTTAGGATTAGGCTTACGGTTACACTGAGGGAGAGGGTGAGCATGAGGTTTAGGTTTAGGGTGAGGTTTAGCAGTAGAGTTAGGGTTAGAGTGAGGGCTAGGGTGAGGGTTAGGGATAACGTGAGGATTAGGTTTAGGGGTATGGTGAGGGTGAGGGCTACATTTAGTATTAGTGTTAGGGTTATTGTGAGGTTCAGGGTGAGGCTGAGGGTGAGGGTTAGTGTTAGGATTAGGATTAGGATTAGGGTAAGGGTTAGGGTGAGTGTGAGAGTTAGGGTTAGTGTTAGGGTTCGGCTTATGGTTAAACTGAGGGTGAGGGTGAGGATGATCGTTTGGGTTAGTATTGCGATTAGTGTGAGGGTGATTGTGTGTGTTAGGGTTAGGTTTACCGTTAGGCTTAGGGTTAGGCTGAGGGTGAGGTTGTGGGTGAGGGTTAGGTATAGGGTGAGGGTTGGCGTAAGGGTTAGGGGGAGGGTTAGGATGAGGGTTAGGGTTAGGATGAGGGTGAGCGTGAGCCTGAGGATTAGGGTTAGGGTGATGGTTAGGGTTAAGTTTAGGGTGAATTTTAGGATCAGGGTTAGGGTTAGGGTGAGGATTAGGGTGAGTGTGACGGTAAGAGTAAAGGTGAGGGTTAGGCTGAGGGTGAGTGTTTCACTAAGGGGGAGGGTTACATTTAGGGTGAGGGTTAGGGTAAGGGTTAGGGTGAGGGTAGGGTGAGGGTGAGGGTTAGTTTGAGGATTAGGGTTAGTATGAGTTTTAGGGTGAGGATTAGGGTTAGTGTTAGGGCGAGGTTTAGGTTTAGGTTGAGAGTTAGGGTTACTGTGAGGGTTAGTATTAGAGTTAGGGTTAGGGAAAGGTTGAGGGTAAGTGTTAGGGTGAGGGTTAGGGTTAGGGTGAGTGTTAAGGTTAGGGTGAGGGTTATGGTTAGGTTTAGGATTATTGTTAGGTTTAGGGTTAGGGTTACAGTGAGAGTGAGGGTGAGGGTTAGAGTTAGGGTGAGGTTTAGGTTTAGGGTTAAGGTTTGAGTTAGGGGTAGTGTGAGGGTGAGGTTTAGGTTTAGGTTTAGTTTTAGGGTGAGGGCTAGGGTGAGGGTAAGGTTTAGAGTTAGGGTTAGGGTGAAGTTTAGGGTTAGGATTAGGGTGAGTGTCAGGGTGAGTTTGAGGTTTAGGGTTAGATAGGGTTAGGGTGAGGGTTAGGGTAAGGGTAAGTGTTAGGATTAGGGTTAGGGTGAGGGTTAGGGTGAGGTTGTGTGTTAGGGTTAGGGTTAGGATTAGGATTAGGGTTAGTGAAACAGTGAATGTGAGGGTTAGGGTTAGGGTTAGGCATTGGGATAGGCTGAGGGTGAGGTTGAGGGTGAGGGTGAGGGTTAGGGTGAGGGTTAGGGTTAGGGTGATAGTTAGGTTTCGGGTGAAGTTTAGGGTTAGGGTGAGATTTAGTTTGAGGGTGTCGGTAAGTTTAAAGGTGAGAGTTATGCTGAGGATGAGGGTTACGGTAATGGTGAGGGTTAGGGTTAGGGTGAGGGTTAGGTTAAGGGCTAGGGTTAGAGTTAGGGTGAGGGTAAGGGTTAGAATGAAGATTAGGGTTAGGGTGAGGGTGAGGTTTAGGGTGAGGATGAGGGTTAGGGTTACGGTGAGGTTTAGGGTTAGGTTTAGGTTTAGGGTGAGGGTTAGTGTTAGGCTTAGGGTTTATGTGAGGGTGAGGGTTAGAATTAGGGTGAGGGTTAGGTTTAGTGTGAGGTATAGTGTTAGGGTTTGTGTTAGGGTGAGGGTAAGTGTTATGGTGAGGGTTAGGTTTAGGGTGAGGTTTAGGGTTAGAATTACGCTGAGGGTGAGGGTGAGGGTGAGGATTAGGGTTAGGGTTAGGGTGAGATTTTGGGTTAGGGATAGGGTTAGAGTTAGGGTTAGGGTGAAGTTGAGGTTTAGGGTTAGAGTTAAGGTTAGGGTAAGGGTGAGGGTGTGGTTTAGGGTTAGGGTTAGTGTTAGGGTTAGGGTTAGGGTGAGCTTTAGTGTGAGGGTTAGGGTTGGGTTTAGGATTAGGGTTAGGGTGAGGGTGAGTGTGAGGGTTAGGGTTAGGGCTAGGTCTCGGTTTAGGGTTAGGCTGAGGGAGAGGTTGAGGGTGAGAGTTAGGGTTAGGGTTAGAATTAGCCTTAAGGAGAGGTTTAGGGTTAAGGTTAAGGTTAGGGTTCTGGTAAGGTTGAGGTTTAGAGTTAGCATGATGGTTAGGGTGAGAAGTAGGATTAGGGTTAGGTTGAGGGTTAGGGTGAGGGTTAGGTTGAGGGTTTGGGTTTGGTTTAGGGTTAGGATGAGCATGAGGTTTAGGGTGAGGTTTAGGTTAGGCTTAGTTTTAGGATTAGCGTGAGGTTAAGCATTAGGGTGAGGATTAGGTTTAGGGTTAGGGTGAGGGTTAAGATGAGGTTTAGGGTTAAAATGAGGGTGAGGGTTAGGGTTAAGGTGAGGGTTCATGTTAGGATTAGGATTAGAGTGAGGGTGATGTTTAGGATTAATGTTAATGTTATTGTAAGTGTTATGGTTAGGGTTACATTTGCAGTGAGGGTGAGGTTGAGGGTGAAGTTTAGGGTTAGGGTTAGGGTTAGTTTTAGGTTTAGGATTAGTGTTAATGTTAGGGCTAGGTTTAGAGTTATGGTTTGTGTGAGGGTGAGGGTGAGGGTTAGGGTGAGGGTTAGGGTGAGGTTTAGGTTTAGGGTTAGGATTAGGGATTGGGTGAGTCTGAGGTTTAGGGTTAGAGTTAGGATGAGGGGGAGGTTGAGGTGTAGGTTTAGGGTTAGCGTTAATGTGAGGTTTAGGGTTAGGGTTAGGGTTAGGGTGAGGGTGAGGGTTAGGTTGAGGGTTAGGGTTTGGGTTAGGGTAGGTTATAGGTTAGGGTGAGGGCTAGGGTTAGGGTTAGGATGAGGTTTAAGATGAGGGTTAGGGTTTCAGTGAGGGTGAGGGTTAAGTTTCGGGTGAGAGTTAGGGTTAGAATTAGGATTCTGGTGAGGGTGATGGTTAGGATTAGGGTTAGGGTTATTGTAAGTGTTATGGTTAGGGTTACATTTGCATATAGAGTGAGGCTGAGGGTGAAGGTTAGGTTTAGGGTTAGTTTTAGGGTTAGCATTAGTGTTAATAATAGGTTTAGGGTTACACTTGGGGTTTGGGTGAGGGTGAGGGTGAGGGTGAGGGTTAGGGTTAGGTTTAGGTTGAGGGTGAAGGTTAGGGTGAGGGTTAGAGTTAGGGTTAATGTTAGGCTTAGCGTTAGGTTTAGGGTATGGGTTAGGTTGAGGTTAAGCGTTAGGATTAGGGTTAGGGTTAGGATTAGGGTTAGTGTGAGGGTGAGTGTAGGGTTAGGGTTAAGATTAGGCTTAGGCTTAGGGTTAGGCTGAGGGTGAGGGTGGGGGTGAGAATTAGGCTTAGGGTTATGGTTAGCCATAGGGTGAGGGTGAGGGTTAGGATGAGGGTTAGGGTTAGGATACAGATTAGGGTGAGGGCTAGGTTGAGGGTGAGGGATAGGGTTAGGTTTAGGCTTAGGCATAGGCTTTAGGCTGAAGGCAATGGTGAGTGTGAGTGTTAGAGTTATGGTGATGGATAGGGTTAGAGTTAGGGTGAGTGTTAGGTTGAGGGTTCAGGTTAGGGTGGGGGTCAGTATGAGCATTGGGGTGATAGTAACGTTTAGGCTTAGGTTGAGGGTGAGGGTTAATGTAAGGGTGAGGGTTAGGGTTAGGGTGAATTTTCAGGTAAGGGTTAGGGTTTGGGTTAGATTGAGGATTAGGTTTAGGGTTAGTGTGAGGTTTAGGGTGAGCATGAGGGTTAGGGTGAGGGTTATGGTAAGAATTAGGGTTAGGGTGAGGGCTGGCGTGAGGGTGAGGGTTAGGGTTAGGGTTAAGTTTAGGGTGAGGGTTAGGGTGAGGGGTAGGGTTAGGTTTAGGTTGAGGGTTAGGTTCAGTGTGAGGGTTACGGTTAGGGTGACGGTTTGGGTGACGGTTAGGTTTAGGGTTAGGAAAAGTGTTAAGGTTAGTGTTACACTGAGGGTGAGGGTGAGTGTGAGGGTGAAGGTTAGGGTTAGGGTGATGGCTAGGGTGAGGATTAGGGTAAGGGTGAGGGTTAGGGTGAGGGTGATGGTAAGGGTAAAGTTGAGGGTTAGGCTGAGCGTGATTGTTAAGATAAGGGTGAGGGTTAGTGTTAGGGTGAGGGTTAGGTTAAGGTTTCGGTTTAGGTTTAGGGTGAGGGTTAGATTGAGGATTATGGTTAGGGTTAGTTTGAGGTTTATGGTGAGGATGAGGTTAAGGGTTAGGTTGAGGGTTAGGGTTAGAATGAGTATTAGGGTGAGGGCTAGGGTGAGGGTGAGGTTTAGGGTTAGGGTTATTGTTAGGGTGAGGTTTAGGGTTAGGGTGAGGGCTATGGTTAGTGTGAGGGTTAGTGTTAGAGGTATTGTTAGTGTTAGGCTGTGGGTAAGTGTTAGGGTGAGGGTTAGGGTTAGCGTGAGGGTTAGGGTTAGGGTAGGGTGAGGTTGCAGGTGAGAGTGAGGGTTAGGGTGAGGATTAGGGTGAGTTTTAGGGTTAAGTTGAGGGTTAGGGTTAGGGTTAGGGTGTGGGTGATGGTGAGGGTGAGAGTTAAGTTTAGAGTTATGGTGAGGTTTCGGTTAAGTGTAACGTTTAGTGTGAGGATGAAGTTAAGGGTGAGGGTGAGGGTTAGAGTGAGGTTAGGGTTAGGGTTAGGGTTATTGTTAGGGTTAGGTTTAGGGTGAGGTTGAGGATGACGGTGAGGGTGAGGGTTAAGATTAGGGTTAGGTTTAGGGGGAGGGTGAGGGTGACAGTTTAGGTTAGGATTAGGTTTAGGGTTAGGCTGAGGGTGAGGGTGAGGGTGAAGGTTAGGATGAGGGGTACGGTTAGGTTTAGGGTTTGGTTTAGGATGAGGGTTAGGGTTAGTGTGAGGGTTAGGTTTAGGGTTAGGGTGAGGGTAAGGGTTAGGTTGAGGGTTAGGGTGAGGGTTAGGTTTAGGGTTAGCGTTAGAGTCAGGATTAGGGTTAGGGTGGAGTTTAGGGTTAGGGTGAGTATTAGCGTTGGGGTAGGGTTAGGTTGAGAGTGAGGGTGAGGGTTAGGGTTAGGGTTAGTGTTAGGTTGAGGGTAACGGTTAGGGTTACGGTGAGGGTGAGGTTTAGGTTTACCGTTTGCGTTATAGTGAGGGTTAGGTTGAGGGTTAGGGTTTGGGTTAGTGTTAGGTTGGGGGTGAGGGTTAGGGTGAGGTTTAGGGTTAGCGTTAGTTATAGGGTGAGAGTTAGGGTGACAATAAGGTTTAGCGTGAGTGTTAGGGTTAGGGTTTTGTTGAGGGTGAGGTTGAGGGTTAGGGTTAGGGTGAGGGTTAGGGTGACATTAAGGGTAAGGGTGATGGTGAGGATTAGACTGAGGGTGAGGGTTACTGTAAGGGTGAGGATTGGGTGAGGGTGAGGGTTAGGGTGAGGGTTAGTGTTAGGATTAGGCCGAGGGTGAGGGCAAGGGTTAGGGTGAGGGTGAGGGTGAGGGTGAGGTTTAGCGTTAGGGTTAGTGTTACAGTTAGGGTGAGGGCTAGAGTGAGGGGTAGGGATACAGTTCGAGTGATGGTTAGGTTTAGTAAGAGCATTAGGGTTACAGTTAGGATTAGGATTAGTGTGAGGGTAAGGGTTGGGGTGATGGTTAGGGTGAGAGTGAGGGTTAGGGTTACCGTGAGTGTTACGGTGAGGGTTAGGGTTAGGGTTAGGGTGAAGGTTAGGGTTAGGGTTAGTGTTAGGGTGAGGGTTCATGTTACGGTGAGGGTCAGAATGAGCATTGGGGTGATAGTAACGTTTAGGGTTAGGTTGAGGGTGAGGGTTACGGTAAGGGTGAGGGTTAGGGTTAGGGTGAAGTTTAGGGTAAGGGTTAGGGTTAGGGTTAGATTGAGGATTACAGTTAGGGTTAGTGTGAGGTTTAGGGTGAGCATGAGGGTTAGGGTGAGGGTTAGGGTAAGAATTAGGGTTAGGTTGAGGGCTGGCGTGAGGGTGAGGGTTAGGGTTAGGGTTAAGTTTAGGGTGAGGGTTAGGGTTACAGTGGAGGTTAGGGTTCGGGTGAGAGTTAGGGTTAGGGGTAGGTTTAGGTTTAGAGTGAGGGTGTGGTTTAAGGTTAGGATTGGAGTTAGGATTAGGCTGAGGGTTAGGGTGAGGGTGAGGGTTAGGGTTAGGGTGGAAGTTAGGGTTAGGGTGAGGGCAAGAGTTTGGGTTAGAGTATTGGTGAGGGTGAGGGTGAAGGTGAGGTTTAGGGTTAGGGTTAGGGATATTGTGAGGGCTAGGGTGAGGGTTAGGTTTAAGGTGAAGGTGAGGGTGAGGGTTTTGTTTAGGTAATGGTTATGGTTAAGGTGAGGATTAGGTGAGGGTGAGGGTTAGGGTGAGGGTTACCTTTAGGGTCAGGTTTAGGGTTAGGGTTAGGGTGAGTGTTTGGGTTAGGGTGATGTGTAGGGAGATGTTGAGGGTGAGAGTGTGGAAGAGAGTTAGGGTTAGCGTGAGGGTTAGCCTGACAGTGAGAGTTAGGGTGAGGTTGAGGATTAGGGTTACGTATAGGGTGAAAATTAGATTTAGGGTTAGGGTTAGAGATAGGGTGAGGGGTAGGTTTTGGGTTAGTGTTAGGGTTAGGGTTAGGCTGAGGATAAGGTAAGTGTGAGGGTTAGGGTTAGCGTGAGGGTTAGGGTTAGTGTGAGTGTTGAGGTTAGGGTTAGCGTTAGGGTAAGGGTTAGGATGAGGTTTGAGGTGAGGGTGAGGGTTAGGGTTAGGGTGAGAGTAAGGGTTGGGGTGAGGGTAAAGGTGATGGTGAGGATTAGAGTGAGGTTGAGAGTTACTGTAAGGGTGAGGATTGGGTGAGGGTGAGGGTTAGGGTGAGGGTTAGGGTTAGGATCTTGCCGAGGGTGAGGACAAGGGTTAGGGTGAGGTTTAGGTTTAGTGTGAGGGTTAGTGTTAGGGTTAGGGTGAGTGTTAGGGTGAGGGTAAGGATTAGGGTGAGGGTTAGGGTCAGGGTGAGGTTTAGGTTTAGGATTATGGTTAGTGTCAGGGTTAGGGTTACAGTGGAGGTTAGGGTTCGGGTGAGAGTTAGGGTTAGGTGTAGGGTTAGGCTTAGAGTGAGGGTGAGGTTTAAGGTTAGGATTGGAGTTAGGGTTAGGCTGAGGGTGAGGGTGAGGGTTAGGGTTAGGTTGAGGGCTAGAGTTTGGGTTAGAGTATTGGTGAGGGTGAGGGTGAAGGTGAGGTTTAGGGTAGGGTTAGGGATATTGTGAGCGCTAGGATGAGGGTGAGGGTTAAGGTGAAGTTGAGGGTGAGGGTTTCGTTTTGGTAAGGGTTATGGTTAAGGTGAGGATTAGGTGAGGGTGAGGGTTAGGGTGAGGGTTACCTTTAGGGGGAGGTTTAGGGTTAGGGTTAGGGTGAGTGTTAGGGTTAGGGTGATGTGTAGGGTGATTTTGAGGGTGAGGGTGTGGAAGAGAGTTAGGGTTAGCGTGAGGGTTAGCCTGACAGTGAGAGTTAGGGTGAGGGTGAGGATTAGGGTTACGTTTAGGGTGAAAGATAGGTTTAGGGTGAGGGTTAGGGTTAGGCTTAGGGTGAGGTTTAAGGTTAGGTTTAGGGTGAGGGTGAGGGTTTGTGTTAGGTAAGGATTACGGTTAGGTTTAGGGTTAGGTTGCGGGTTAGGTTTAGGATGAGGGTTAGCTTGAGGGGTACAGTTAGGGTTAGGGTGAGAATTAGGGTTAGTGTGAGGGTTAGTGTTGGGTTAGGGTTAGGGTGAGGGTTAGGGTGAGCCTAAGGGTTAGGGTGAGGGTGAGGGTTAGGTTTAGGGTTAGGGTTAGGGTTAGGGTTAGGTTGAGAGTGAGAGTTAGGGTGAGGGTAAGGGTTAGGGTGAGGGTTAGGTTGAGTGTAAGGGTTAGAATTAGCATTAGGGTTAGGGAGAGGGTTAGGGTGAGGTTTAGGGTTCAGCTGAGGGTGAGGGTTAGGGTTAGGGTGAGGGTTAAGTTTAAGGCGAGGTTTAGTGTTAGGGTTAGGGTTAGGGTGAGGGTGAGGGTGATGGTGAGGGTTAGGGTTAGGTTGAGTGTGAGGGCTAGGGTTAGGGTGAGGGTTAGGGTTAGGCTTAGGGTGAGGTTTAAGGTTAGGTTTAGGGTGAGGGTTAGGGTGAGTGTGAGGGTTTGTGTTAGGTAAGGATTACGGTTAGGTTTAGGGTTAGGTTGAGGGTTAGGTTTAGGATGAGGGTTAGCTTGAGGGGTACAGTTAGGGTTAGGGTGAGAATTAGGGTTAGTGTGAGGGTTAGTGTTGGGTTAGGGTTAGGGTGAGGGTTAGGGTGAGCCTAAGGGTTAGGGTGAGGGTGAGGGTTAGGTTTAGGGTTAGGATTAGGGTTTGGTTGAGAGTGAGAGTTAGGGTGAGGGTAAGGGTTAGGGTGAGGTTTAGGTTGAGTGTAAGGGTTAGAATTAGCATTAGGGTTAGGGAGAGGGTTAGGGTAAGGGTTAGGGTTCAGCTGAGGGTGAGGGTTAGGGTTAGGGTGAGGGTTAAGTTTAAGGCGAGGTTTAGTGTTAGGGTTAGGCTTAGGGTGAGGGTGAGGTTGATGGTGAGGGTTAGGCTTAGGGTGAGTGTGAGGGCTAGGGTTAGGGTGAGGGTTATGGTTAGGCTTAGGGTGAGGTTTCAGGTTAGGTTTAGGGTGAGGGGTAGAGTGAGGGGTAGGGTTATGGTTGGGTTAGTGTGAGGGCTAGGGTGAATGTAAGGGTTAGGGTGTTGGGGAGGGTTAGGGTTACAGTGATGGTTTGGGTTAGGTTTAGGCTGAGTGTTAGGGTGAGGGTTTGTGTTAGGGTTAGGTTTAGGGTGCAGGTTAGGGTTAGGTTTAGGTTTACGGTTCGGGTGAGTTGTAGGGTTAGGGTTAGGGTTAGTGTGAGGTCTAGGGTGAGGGTGAGGGTTAGGCTTAGGCATAGGGTGAGGATCAGGGTTATGGTTAGGGTTAGGTTGAGGGTGAGGTTGAGGGTTAGGGTTAGGATTAGGGTTAGGGTGAGGGTTAGTGTGAGGGTGAGTGTAGGGTTAGCATTAGGGTTAGGGTGAGGGTGAGGTTTAGGATTAGGTTTAGGGTGAGAGCTAGGGTGAGGGTGATGGTTAGGGTTAGGGATATAGTGAGGATTAAAGGTTAGGGTTAGTGTTAGGGTGAGGGTTAGGGTGAGGGTGAGTGTTATGGTTAGCATTAGGGTTAGGGTTAGTATTAGCCTGAGGGTTAGGGTTAGGTTTAGGTTTATGTTGAGGGTGAGGGTGAGGTTTAGCCTTAGAGTTAGGGTGAGGGTTAAGTTTAGGATGAGGGTTAGGGTTATTGTTAGGGTTAGGGTGAGGGTGAGGCTTAGGTTTAGGGTGAGGTTTAGGTTTAGGGTGATGGTTAGGTTAGTGTGAGTGTTAGTGTTGGGGTTAGGGTTAGTGTTATGTTGAGGGTAAGTGTTAGTGTGAGGTTAAGGATTAGGGTGAGGTTTAGGTTTAGGGTTAAATTTAGGATTAGGGTGAGGGTGATGTTTAGGATTAGAGTTAAGTTTAGGGTGAGGGTCAGGGTAAGGTTTAGTGTTAGGGTTTGGGTTATGGTGAGGTTTATGTTGGAGGTGAGGGTTAGGGTTAGGTTTAGGATTAGGATTACGATTAGGGTTAGGGTGAGGGTGAGTGTGAAGGTTAGGTTTAGGGTTAGGATTAGACTTATGTTGAGGGTGAGGGTGAGGGTTAGGGTGAGGTTTAGGCTTAGGCTTAGGGATAGAGTATGGGCTAGGGTGAGGGTGAGGGTTTGGGTTAGTGTTAGGGTATGGGTTAGGGTGAGGGTTAGGGTTAGGGTTATTGTTGGGGTTAGGGTTGGGGTTAGGTATAGGCTTAGTGTTAGGTGGGGGGTGAGGGTGAGGGTGAGGGTTATGGTTAGTGTGAGGGTTAGGGTAAGGTTTAGGGTTAGGGTTAGCGTGAGGTTAAGGGTTAGGTTGAGATTTAGTGTGAGGGTGAGGGTTAGGGTTAGGGTTAGGGTGAGGGTGAGGTTAAGGGTTAGGGTGAGATGTAGTGTGAGGCTGAGGTATAGGGTTAGGCTAAGGGTGAGGGCTAGGGTGAGGTTTAGGTTTAGGTTTAGGGTGAGGTTTAGGGTGTGGTTTAGGGTTAGGTTTAGGGTGAGCGTTAGGGTAAGGGTAAGTGTTCGGGTGAGGGTTAGGGTGAGGATGAGTGTTAGGGTTACTGTTAGGGGTAGGGTGAGGGTTAGAGTTAGGGTTTAGGGTTAGTGTGAGGGTTTTGTTTAGTGTTAGGGTTACGGTTATGGTGAGGTTTAGGGTGGGGGTGAGGGTTAGGGTTAGGATTAGTATTAGGGTTAACGTGAGGGTGAGTGTGAGGATTTGGGTTAGGGTTAATGTTAGGATTAGACTTAGGGTGAGGGTGAGGATGAGGGCAAGGGTTAGGTTTAGGGTGAGGTTTAGGGTTAGGGTTATGGTGAGGGTTCGGGTGAGGGTGAGTGTGAGTGTGAGGGTGAGGGTTAGGGTGTTGATGATGTTTAGTGTTAGCGTGAGGTTTAAGGTGACGGTGGTGGTTAGGGTGAGGATGATGGTTAGAGTTAGTGTGAGTATTAGGTTTAGGGTTAAGGTTAAGGTTATGGTGAGGGTAAGGGTTAGGGTTAGGTTTAGAGTGAGGGTCAGGTTTAGGGTTAGCTTTAGGGTTACGCTGAGGTATAGGGTTTGGGTTAGGGTTAGGGTTAGGGTGAGGTTGAGGGTTAGATTTACGGTTTGGATGAGGTTTAGGGTTAGGGTGAGGGTTAGGGATAGGGTTAGGGTTAGGGTGAGGGTTATTGTTAGGGTTCGGGTTTGATTTAGGTTGAGTATGAGGGTGAGGGTTAGTGTTAGGATTATGGTTAGGGTTGGTGTTAGGCAGAGGGTGAGTGTGAGGGTGAGGGTTAGGTTTAGGGTTAGGGTTAGGGTGAGTGGTAGGGTTAGGGATAGGGTGAGGTTTAGGGTTAGGGTGAGGGTTTGGGTTAGTTTGAGTGTTAGGGTGAAGGTGAGTTTGAGTTTGAGGGTTAAGGTTAGTGTGATGGTGACGGTGAGGTTTAGGGTTAGGATTCTGGATAGGATTAGGTTGAGGGTGAGGGTTGGGGTTAGGGTTAGGGTGAGGGTGAGGGTGGGTGTTAGGTTTAGGGTTAGGTTTAGGATTAGGGTTAGGTTTAGGGTAAGGGTAAGGTTTAGGGTGAGTGTTAGGTTGAGGGTTAGTGTGAGGGTTAGATTTAGGGTTAGGGTGAGGCTTAGGGTTAGGGTTAGGGTTAGGGTCAGGTGTAGGTTGAGGGTTAGGACTGGGTAAGGACTAGGGTTAGGCTGAGGGTGAGGGTGAGGTTTATGGTAAGGGTTAGGGTTAGAGTGATTGTTAGTGTGAGGATGAGGGGGAATTGGAGAATTTGGTTTAGGGTTAGAGTTAGGTTGAGGGTGAGGGTTAGGATTAGGGGTAGCAGTAGGTTTAGTCTGAGGGTGAGGGGGAGGTTGAGGGTGAGGTTTAGGGTTAGGGTGAGGCTAAGGGTTAGGGTTAGGGTGAGGGTTAGGGTTAGGGTGATTTTTAGGGTGCCGCTGAGAGTTAGGGTGAGGGTGAGTTTGAGTGTGAGGTTTAGGGTGAGTGTGAGGGTGAGTGTGAGTTTGACGATTAGGATTAGGTTTAGGATGATTGTAAGGGTTATCGTTAGGATTATGGTTAGTGTAAGGCTTAGGCTGAGGGTGAGGGTGAGGGTGAGGGTTAGGGTTAGGGTTAGGTTGAGGGTTAGGGTTAGTGTGAGGTTTAGGGTGAGGGTGAGTTTCAGGTTCAGGTAGAGGTTGAGAGTGACATTGAGGGTGAGGTTTAGGGTTAGGGAAATGGTTAGGTTGAGGGTGAGGGTGAGGGTTAGGGTTAGGGTTAGTGTTATTTTTATGGTTAGGGTTAGGGATAGTAATAAGGTGAGAGTGAGGGTGAGGGTTAGCATGAGAGTGAGGGTTAGGGTTATGGTTATGGTGAGGGTGAGGGTGAGACTTAGGGTTAGGATTAGGGTTAGGGTTAGGGTTAGGATGAGGGTCAGGCTGAGGGTTAGAGTTAGGGTTAGTGTGAGGTTTAGGTTTAGGGTTATGGTTAGGGTGAGGGCAAGGGTGATGGTGAGGGTTAGGTTGAGTTTGAGGGTTAGGTTTAGGGAGACGGTTAGGGTGAGATTTAGGGTTAATGTTAGGGTTAAGTTTAGGGTGAGTCTAATGGTTATAGTGAGAGTTACTGTGAGGGTGAGGGTTTGGGTTAGGGTGAGGGTAAGTGTTAGGGTGAGGGTTAGTGTGAGGGTTTGGGTTCAGGTTAGCATTAGGGTTAGGTTCAGGGTGAAGGTTAGGTTGAGGTCTAGTGTCAGTGTTCCGGATAGGGTGAGTATTAGGGTTAGTGTGAGTGTGAGGGTCTGGATTAGGGTTTGGGTTAGATTTATGGTGAGGGTGAGGGTGAGGGTTAGAATTAGGATTAGGGTTAGGGTTAGAGTTATGTGACATTGAGGGTGAGGGTTAAGGTTTGGGTTTGAATTAGGGTGAGGGTGATCGTGAGGGTTAGGGTTACGATTAGGGTTAGGTTTATGGTTAGGTTTAGGATGAGGGTGAGGGTGAGGCTTATGGTTAGGTTTAGGGTGAAGTTTAGGTTTAGGGTGAGGGCTATGGTGAGGTTGAGTGTTAGGGTGAGTGTGAGGGTGAGGTTGAGGTTTTCTATTAGGTAATGGTTAGGGTTAGGGTTAAGGTGAGGATTAGGTTGAGGGTGAGGTTTAGGTTGAAGGTTAGAGTTAGGGTGAGGATTAGGATGAGGCTGAGTGTTAGGGTGAGGGTTAGTGTTATGGCGAGGATTAGGATTAGGGTTATGTTGATTCTGAGTGTTAGGTATACAGTAAGGGTTAGGGTTACGGTGAGGGTTAGGGTTAGGGTTAGGGTTAGGGTGAGGGTGAGGTTGAGGTTTAGGTTAGGGTGAGGTTTAGGGTTAGAGTTAGGGTTAGTGTAAGGGTTAGAGTTAGGGTGAAGGTTAGGATTAGGGTTAGGGTGAGGTTTATGGTGAGGGTTTTGGTTAGAGTTAGGGTGAGTGTGAGGTTTAAGGTTAGGGGGAGTTTTAGGTTTAGGGTAAGGGCTACAGTGAGGATGAGGGTTAGGGTGAGTGCGAGCGTGAGGGTTTCAGTTAGGTCATGATTAAGGTTAGGGTTGGGGTGAGGATTAGGGTAGGGTGAGGTTTAGATTGAGGGTTAGGGTTACGGTGAGGGTTAGGGTGAGGCTGAGGGTTAGGGTTTGGGTTCGGGTTCGGTTGAGGGTTCGGGTGAGGGTGATGGTGAAGGTTAGGTTGTGGATTAGGTTTAGGTTTAGGCTGAGGGTTAGGGTGATTTTCAAGGTTAGGGTGAGGGTGAGGGTTAGGATTAGGGTTAGGGTGAGGGTTAGGTTTAGGGTGAGATTTAGGGTGATGGGTTGGGTTAGGGTTAGGGAGAGGGTTAGGGTTAGGGTGAGAGTTAGGTTTAGTTTGAGGGTTAGGTTGAAGTTGAGTTTGAAGTTGAGGGATAGGGTGAGGGTGATGGTGACGGTGAGATTTAGGGTTAGGATTCGGGTTAGGGTTAGGGTGAGGTTTAGGGTTAGGGTTTGGATTAGGTGAGGGTAGGTTGAGGATGAGGGTTAGGGTTAGGGTTAGGATTAGGGTTAGATTTAAGGTAAGGATTAGGGTTAGGGTGAGTGTTACGTTTGGGGTTAGGTTGAGGGTTAGGGTTTGGTTAAGGTTTAGGGTGAGGGTTAGGGTAAGGATTAGCGTGAGAGTGAGGGTTAGAGTGAGGGTAGGGTAAAGGATAGGGTAAGGGTTAGGGTAAGGATGAGGGTTAGTTTTAGGTTTAGTGTTAGGGTGAGGGTGATGCTGAGGGTTAGGGTTAGGGTTAGTGTGAGGATAAGGGTTAGGGTGAGGATTAAGTTGAGGGTGAGGGTTAGGGTTAGCATAAGGTTTAGGGTGAGAGATAGGGTTAGGCTTAGGGTTAGGTAAGGGTTAGGGTTAGGGTTAGGTAAGGGTTAGGGTTAGGGTAAGGGTTAGGGTTAGGCTTAGTGTGAGGGTTAGGGTTAGGCTGAGGGTTAGGCTTAGGGTTAGGTTGAGGGTGATGGTTAGGTTTATGGTGATATTTAGGGTGACAGTGAGGGTTAGAGTGAGGGTGAGGTTGAGCGTGAGTATTATGGTTACGGTGAGGGTGAGTGGGAGGGTGACGGTGAGGGTTAGGGCTACAGTTAGGTTTAGGGTGAGGGTAAGAGTTAGGGTTAGGATTAGGGTTAGGGTAAGGGTTAGGCTGAGGGTGAGGGTGAGTGTGAGGTTGAGGTTGAGGGTTTCGGTTAGGTAAGAGTTAGGGTTAGGGTTAGGGTGAGGGTGAGGTTAAGGATAAGGTTTAGGGTCAGGGTTAGGGTGAGGGTGAGGGTTAGGTTTAGTATTAGGGTTAGGGTTAGGGTAAAGTTGTATGTTAGGTTTAGGGTTAGGGTTAGGGTGCACGTTAGGGCTAGGGTGAGAGTGAGGGTGAGGGTGAGTGTTATGGTTAGATTAGGTTTAGGTTTAGGGTGAGGCTGAGGGTGAGGGTTAAGATTAGGGTTAGGTTTAGGGTGAGAGCTAGGGTGAGGGTGATATTTTTGGTTAGGAAAGGTTTAGGGTTAGGTTTAGGGTGAGGATTGGGGTGAGGGTGAGGTTTAAGGTGAGGTTTACGGTTAGGGTGAGGGTTAGGGTTAGGGTTAGGGTGACGGTTAAGGTTATGGTGATATTTAGGGTGAGGGTGAAGGTGAGAGTGAGGTTTCGGGTGAGGGTTAGGGTTAGGGTTTGGGTTAGGATTAGGGTGAGGGTGAGGGTGAGGGTAAGGATTAGGATGACAGTTAGCGTGAGGGTGAAGTTTATGGTTAGGTTTAGGGGTATGGTGAGGCTCAGGGTGAGGGTTAGTGTTAGGGTTAGTTTGAGGGTTAGGGTGAAGGTTCGGGTTAGGGTTAGGGTTTGGGTTAAGGTTAGGGAGAGGTTGAGGCTGAGGGTTAGGGTAAGGATGAGGGTTATGGATAGTGTGAGGGTGAGGGTTAGGTTTAGGGTGAGGTTTAGGTTTAGGGTGAGGGTGAGCGTTATGTTTAGGTCTAGGGTTAGGTTTAGGCTTAAGGTGAGGGTGAGGTTGAGCGTGAGGTTTAGGGTTAGGGCTAGGTTTAGGGTGAGGGTTAGGTTTAGGGTGAGGGTTAGTGTTAGTGTTAGGGATAGGGTTAGGATGAGCGTTAGGCTGAGGGTTAGGTTTAGGGTTGGTGTGAGGGTTAGGGTTAAGTTTTGGTTTAGAGTTAGTGTTTGGTTAGGGTGAAGGTTAGTTATAGGTTTAGGGTTAGGATAAGGTTGAGGCTGCGGGTTAGGTTTAGGGTTAGTGTGAGGGTTATGTTTAGCGTTAGGGTTAGGGTGTGGGCTACGGTGAGGGTGAGGGTTAGGTTCAGGGTTGAGTTTAGGTAATGGTTAAGGTTAGGTTAGGGTGAGGATTAGGGTGAGTTTGAGTTTTAAGATGAGTGTTAGGGTTATGGTGACCGTTAGGGTTACGATTAGGGTGAGGGTTAGTGTAAGGGTGATGTTTATGGTGAGGGTGAGGGTGAAGGTTCGGCTGAGGGGGAGGGTTAAGTTTAGGGTTAGCGTGAGGGTTAGGGTTAGGGTTGGGTTAGAGTTAGAGTTAGGGTGAGCGTGAGGGTTAGGGTGAGGGGTAGGGATAGGTTTAGGGTGAGGGTTTGGGTTAGTGTGAAGGTTAGGGTTAGGTGAAGGTGAGGGTAAGGGTTAGGGTGAGGGTTAGGGTGAGGTTTAGTGTTAGTGTGAGGGTTAGGGATATTGTTAGGGTTAGGGTGCTGTTGAGGGTGAGGGTGAGGATTAGTGTTAGGGTAGGGTTAGGTTTATGCTGAGGTTGAGGGTGAGGGTGAGGTTGATGGTTAATGTTAGGGTTAGGGTGAGGGTGAGGGCTTGGGTGAGGGTGAGGGTTAGTGTGAGGGTGAGGGTGACGGTTTTGTTTATGTCAGGGTTAGGGTTAGGGTGAGGATTAAGGTGAGGTTGACGGTGAGTGTCGTTTATATCAGGGTTAGGGTTAAGCTGAGTATAGGTTTAGGGTGAGGGTTAGGGTTAGGCTTAGGGTGTGGATTAAGTTTAGGGTGACGTTTAGTGTGAGGGTGAGGGTTAGGGTGACAGGGTGAGGTTTAGGGTTAGTGTTAGGATTAGGGTTCAGGTGAGGGTGAGGTTTAAGGTTAGAGTTAGAGTTATGGGGAGGCTTAAATTGAGGGTCAGGTTTAGGGTTAGTGTTAGGGTTAGGGTTAGTCTGAGGGTTATGTTGAGTTTTAGAGTTAGGGTTAGGGTTAGGGTTAGGATGAGCTTTAGGCTGAGGGTTAGGGTTAGGGCTAGTCTGAGGGTTAGGGTTAGGTTAGGGTTAGGGTTAGGTTTTGTTTAGGGTGAACGTTAGTTTTAGGTTTAGGGTTAGGATAAGGTTTAGGCAGAGGGTTAGGGTTAGGGTTAGTGTGAGGGATAGGTTTAGGGTTAGGATTAGGGTGTGGACTATGGTGAGGGTGAGGGTTAGGGTGAAGGTTAGGGTTAGGTTTAGGGTTAGGGTCAGGGGTAGGTTGAGGGTTAGGATTAGTTTAAGGACTAGGGTTAGGCTGAGGGGGAGGGGGAAGTTGAGGGTGAACGTTAGGGTTAGAGTGATGGTTAGAGTGAGGGTGAGGGGGAAGGGGAGAGTTTGGTTTAGTCTTAGAGTTAGGTTGAGGGTGAGGGTTAGGATTAGGGTTAGCACTAAGTTTAGGCTGAGGGTCAGGGTGAGGTTGAATGTGAGGTTTAGGGTTAGGGTGAGGGTTAGGTTTAGGGTTAGGTTTTAGGTGAGTGTTAGGGTTAGGCTTAGGGTTAGGTTTAGGGTTAGGGTTTGGTTAGGGTGAAGGTTAGTTTTAGGTTTAGGGTTAGGATAAGGTTTAGGATGAGATTTAGGGTTATGGTTAGTGTGAGGGTTAGGGTTAGGGTTAGTGTTAGGGTTAGCTTTAGGCTGAGGTTGAGGGTGAGGGTGAGGGTGAGATTGAGGGTTAGAGTTACGGTTAGGGTGAGGGTGAGGGCTAGGGTGAGGGTGAGGGTTAGTGTGAGGGTGAGGGTATCGTTTACGTCAGGGTTAGGGTTAAGATGAGTTTAGGGTTATTGTAAGGGTTAGAGTTAGGGTTAGGGTGAGGTTTATGGTTAGAGTGATGTTTAGGGTGAGGGTGAAGGTTAGGGTGAGGGTGAGGGTTAGGGTAAGGGTGAGGGTGAGGGTTAGGATTGGGAATAGCGTTAGGGTTAGGGTTAGGCTGAAGGTGCGAGTGAGGGTGAGGCTGAGGGTTAGGTTTAAGGTTAGTGTTAGGGTTAGGGTTAGGCTGAGGGTTATGGTTAATGTGAGAGTTATGGTTAGGAATAGGGTTAGGGTTAGGGTGAGGGAAAGGGTTAGAGTGAGGTTTAGGGTGAGGTTGAAGGTTAGGGTTAGGTTTAGGATTAGGTTGAGGGCTAGGGTGAGGGTGAGGCTTAGTGTGAGGGTGAGGGTTAAGATTATTTTTGGGTTAGGTTTAGGGTGAGGATTAGGTTGAGGGTGAGGGTTAAGCTGAGGTTAAGGTTAGGGTGAGGGTTTGTGTTCGGTGAGGGTGAGGGTGAGGATGAGGGTTTGTGTGAGTTTAAGGTTGAGGGTTTCTTTTAGCCAAGGGTTAGGCTTATGGGGAGGAATAGGGTGAGATTGAGGATTAGGTTTTGGGTTAGGTTTAGGGTGAGGGTTAGAGCTAGGGTTAGGGTGATGGTTAGGGTTTGGGTGATGTTTAGCGTGAGGGTGAGGGTTAAGGTGAGGGTGAGGGTTAGGGTGTGGTTGAGGATTAGGGTTAGGTTGAGTTTTAGTGTTAGGTTAAGGGTTAGTGTGAGGGTGAGGGTTAGGGTTATCTTTAGGGTTAGGTTGAGGGTTTGGATTAGGGTTAGGGTTAGTGTGAGGGTTAGAGTGAAGGGTAGCGTTAGGTTTAGGGTGAGGGTTAGGGTGACGGTGAGGCTTAGGGTGAGGGTGTGTGTGAGGGTAAGGGTTAGGTGTAGGGTTAGGGTGAGTTTAAGTGTGAGGCTTAGGTTTAGGAATAGGGTTAGGTTTAGGGTTAGGGTGAGTTTAAGGGGGTGGATGAGGCTTAGGTTTAGCGTGAGGATTAGGGTTATAGTTAGGTTTATGGTGAGGGTAAAGTTAGGGTGAGTTTCAGTGTGAGGGCTAGGGTTAGGGTTAGGGTGAGGGTGAGGTATAAGGTTTGGGTTAGGCTTAGAGTGAGGGTTAGGGATAGGTTTAGGGTTAGGGTGAGGGTGAGGGTGAGGTTTAGGATTAGGTTTAGGGTTAGAGTTAGGGTGAGGGTGAGGGTTAGGGTTAGTATTAGAGTTAGCCTGAGGGTGAGTGGGAAGGTTAGGGATAGGGTGAGTTTTATGGGTAGGGTTTCGGTTAGGGTGAGGGTTAGGGTTACGTTTAGGGTTAGGATGAGCGTTAGGCTGAGTGTTAGGTTTAGGGTTAGTGTGAGGGTTAGGTTTAGGGTTTGGGTGAGGGTTAGGGTTAGGTTTAGGGATAGAATAAGGGTTAGGTTGAGGGTTAGGTTTAGGGTTAGTTTGAGGGTTAGGTTTAGGGTTAGGGTTAGGATCAGGGTAAAGTTTAGGGTGAGGGTTAGGGTGAGGGTCAGGGTAAAGGTTAGGGTGAGGGTTAGGGCAAGGTTGAGGGTTAGGGTAAGGGTGAGCGTTAGGTTGCGGGTTAGGCTGAGGTTTAGGGTGAGGGTAAGGGTTTGGGTGATGGTAAGTTTGTGAGTGAGGGATAGGATTATGTTGTGTGTAAGGGTTAAGGTGAGGGTTACGGTGAGGGTTAGGGTTAGGTTGGGGGTTAGGGTTAGAGTTAGGTTGAGGGTTAGGGTTAGGGTGATGTTTATTGTGAGAGTATGGTTTAGGTTGAGGGTGAGTATTCGGCTGAGCGTGAGGGTTAGGATGAGGGTGAGGGTTAGGGTTACAGTTTGGGTTAGGGAGAGGGGTAGTGTGAGCATTAGGGTTAGGATTAGGGTTAGGATTAGGGTTGGAGCGAAGATGAGGGTGAGGGTTAGGGTGTGGGTAAGTGTTATGGTTAGGGTTAGGGTTAGTGCTAAGGTGAGGATGAGGGTTAGTGTGAGGGTGAGGGTTACATTTACGTTTGGGTTAGGGCTAGGGTGAGGATTAGGTTGAGGGTGAGGGTTAAGCTGAGCTTAGGGTTAGAATGAGTGTTTGTGTTCGGTGAGGGTGAGGGTGAGGGTGAGGGTTAGTGTTAGGGTTAGGTTTAGGTTGAGGGTTATTGTGAGGGTTAGGATTAGGAATAGGTTTAGGGTTACGGTGAGTGTGAGGGTCAGTGTGAGGGTGAAGGTTAGGGTTAGGTTTAGGGTTATGTTTAGGGTGAGGGTTATGGCTAGTGTGAGGGTTATGATTAGGGTTAGGGTTAGGGTTAGGGTGAGGGTAACGGTTAGGGTAAGGGTTAGGGTGAATGTGAGGATTAGGGTTCGGGTTAGGGTTAGTGTTTGGGTGAGGGCTAGGGTCAGGGTGAGGGTTAGTGTGAGGGTGAGGTTGAGGGTTTCTTTTCGGTCTGGGTTAGGGTTATGGTGAGGATTAGCGTGAGGGTGAGTGTTAGTGTTAGGGTGATGTTTAGGGTGCGGATGAGGGTGAGGGTGAGGGTGAGGGTGAAGGTTCAGGTGAGGGTGAAGTTAGGTGTGGTTGAGGATTAGGGTTATGGTTAGGGATATGTTGAGGGTAATGTATAGTGTGAGGTTTATTGTGAGGATGAGGGTTATGGTTAGTGTTAGGGTTAGGGTGAAGTTTAGGTTGAGGGTTAGGTTTTGGTTTAGGGTTAGGGTGAGGGTGAGATATAGGGTGAGTTTTAGTGTTAGGGTGAGGGTTAGGGTTAGGGTTAGAGTTAGGGTGAGTGTGAGGGTTAGGATTAGGGTAAGGATTAGGGTTAGGCTGAGGGTGAGGGTGACTGTAAGAGTGAGGGTTAGGGTTAGTGTGAGGGTTTAGGGTTAAGGTGAGGGCTAGGGTTAGGGTGAGGGTGAGGGTGAGGATTAGGGTGAGGGTGAGGTTGTGGGTAAGTGTTAGGGTGAGGGTTAGGGCGAGGGTGAGGTTAGGCTTAGGGTGAGGGTAAGGGTTATAGTGAGGTTAAGGGTTAGGTTGAGGGTTAAGGTGAGGGTGAGGGTTAAGATTAGCATTAGGGTTAGGGTGAGGGTGAGGGTTAGGGTTAAGGTTAGGGATAGTGTGAGGATTAGGGTTAGTGTAAGGTTTAGGTTTAATGTGAAGTTTAGATTTAGGATTAGGTTTAGGATTAGTGTTAGGGTGTGGGTTAGGTTTAGGGTGAGGGTTAGGGTTAGGGTGAGGGTAAGTGTTAAGGTGAGGTTTAGGGTGAGGCTGAGGGTTAGGGGTTGAGGGTTAGGGTTACGGTTAGATTTAAGGTGAGGGTCAGGGTGAGGCTTAGGTTTAGTTTGAGGCTTAGGTTTATGGTGAGTGTTAGGGTTCGGGTGAGCATTAGCGTGATGGTGAGGGTTAGGGTGAGGGTGAGGGTTAGGTTTAGATTTAGGGTTAGGGTGAGTGTTAGGGAGATTTAGGTTGAGATGGAGGGATATGGTTAGGTTGAAGGTTAGGATTAGTGTGAAGGTTAGGGTTAGGGTTAGGTTTAGTGTGAGGATACTGTTTAGGGTGAGGGTTAGTTTGAGGGTGAGGCTTAGGGTGAGCGTTAGGGTTAGGTTCAGTGTGAGGGTTAGGGTTAAGGTGATGCTTAGGGAGAGGTTGAGGGTTAGTGTTAGGGGGAAGGGGAGTTTGAGGGTGAGGGTTAGGGTGAGGGTGCGGGTGAGGTTAGTTTAGGATTAGGGTTAGAGTTAGGGTTAGGCTGAGTGTGATGGGGGAAGTGAGGGTGAGGGTTAGGGTTAAGGCTAGGGTGAGGGTGAGGGTTAGTGTGAGCGTTAGTGTGATGGTGAGGTTCAGCATGAGGGTAATGTTTAGAATGAGGGTGAGGGCGAGGTTGAGGGTTAGGGTTAGGATTAGGTTTAGGATGAGTTTTAGGGTTAGGGTTAGGGTTAGAGTTATTATTAGGGTTAGAGTAAGCCTGAGAGAGAAGGGGAGGTTGAGGGTGAGGGTGAGGGTTAAGTTTAGGGTTAGGGTGAGGGCTTGGGTGAGGGTGAGGGTTAGGCTGAGTGTGAAGGTGAGAGTTTCTGTTAGGTAAAATTACGGTTAGGGTGAGGATTAGGGCGAGGGTGAGGATTAAGCTGAGGTTAGGTTCAGAGTGAGGGTTAGGTTGAAGGTGAGGATTAGGGTTAGGGTGATGTTTAGGGTGAAGGTGAGGGTTAGGTTGAGGGAGAGGGTGAGGGTGATGGTTAGGGTTAGGTTTAGGATGAGGTTTAGAGTGAGGGTGAGGGTTAGGTTGAGGGTCTGGGTGAGGGTTAGGGTTAGGTTTTGGGTTAGAGTTAGGGTGAGTTTGAGAGTGAAGGTTAGGTTTAGGATTAGGGTGAGGGTTAAGGTTATGTTGAGGCTTAGGGACAGTGTTAGGGTTAGGTTAACTGTGAGGGTGAGTGTTAGGGTTAGGTTTAGGGTTACAGTTATGGTGAGGGTGAGGGTTAGGATTAGGGTTAGGGTTAGGATGAGGGTTAGGCTCAAGATTAGGATTAGGTTAGCGTGAGGTTTATGGCTATGTTTAGGGTTAGGATAAGGGTTAGGCTGAGGGTTAGGGTTAGGGTTAGCGTGAGCATTAGGTTTAGGGGTAGGCTAAGGGTTAGGGTGAGGGTAAATGTTAGGGTGAAAGTAAGGGTGAGGGTGAGTTTTAGGGTTAGGGTGAGGATTAGGGTCAAGTTTAAGTTTAGGTTTAGGGTTAGGGTGAGGGTAAGGGTTTGTGTAAGTGTTAGGGTGAAGTTGAGGTTGAGGGTGAGTGTTAGCATCAAGGTTAGGTTTAGGTTTAGGGTTTGGGTGAGGTTTAGGGTTGGGGTAAGTGTTAGGGTGAGGTTTAGGGTGAGGGTGAGGGTTAGGGTTAGGGTGAGGGTAAGTGTTAAGGTGAGGTTTAGGGTGAGGCTGAGGCTGAGGGTTAGCATTAGTGTGAGGGTGAGGGTGAGGTTTACGGTGAATTTTGGGTCAAGATTAAGGATAGGGTGAGGATTAGGGTTAGGGTTAGTTTGAGGGTGAGGGTAACATTAGAGTTAGGGTGAGGGTTAGGTTTAGTGTGAGGGTTAGGGCTAGGGTTAGGGTGACAGTAAGGGTTAGGGTGAGGGTTAGGGTGAGTGTGAGGTAAGGTGAGGGTTAGGGTTAGGGATAGGTTTAGGGTTGAGTGAGGGTTAAGTTTAGGGTTAGGATTAGAGTTAAGATGAGGGTATGGCTTAGGGTGAGGTTTAGGGTGAGGTAGAGTGTTAGGGTTAGGGTGAGTGTGAGGGTGAGGGTGAGGGTTAGTGTTAGGATTAGGGTTAGGTTTAGGGTTAGGGTGAGGGTCAGGGTGAGGGTGAGGGTTAATGTTAGGATGAGGGTTAGGGTTAGGGTGATGGTTAGGGTTAGGGTTAGGGTGAGTGTTAGCTTTAGGGTTATGTTTAGTGTGAGGGTGTGTGTTAGGGTGAGGGTGAGTGTTAGTGTGAGAGTTAGAGTTAGGGTTAGGTTTAGGGATACGTTTAGGGTGAGGGTAAGGTTTAGGGTGAGGGTTAGCATGAGGGTGAGGGTTAAGTTTAACGTGAGGGTTAGGGTTAGGGTTAGGGTTAGGATGAGGTTTAGGGTCAGGGTTAGGGTTAGGTTTAGGGGTAGTGTGAGGTTTCCGGTTAGGGTGAGGGTTGGGGTTAGGTTTAGGGTTGGTATAAAGGATAGGGTGAGGGTTAGGTTTACAGTTAGTGTGAGTGTTAGGTTTAGGGTTCGGTTTTGGGTTATGTTGAGGGTAAAGTTTAGGGTGAGGGTTAGGGTGAGGCTGAGGGTTAGGGTTAGTGTGAAGTTTAGGTTGAGGGTTAGGATTAGATTTACGGTTAGGGTAAAGCTGAGGGTGAAGTGGAGGTTGATGGGGAGGTTTAGGGTTAAGGTGAGGGATAGGTTGAGGATTTGGGTTACGGTTAGATTTAGGGTGAGGGTTAGGCTGAGTGGTAGTGTTAGGTTTAGGTTGAGGCTTAGGTTTAGTGTGCGGTTTAGGGTTAGGGGTAGGGTGAGGGTTAGGTTTAGTCTGTTGGTTAGGTTTAGGGTTAGGGTGAGGTTTAGGTTAATGTGAGTGTTACGGTTGGGGTTAGGGTGAAGGTAAATTTTAGGGTGAGGTTTAGGGTGAGGTTTAGGGTTAGCATTAGGTTTAGGTTTAAGGTTAGGATGAGGGTTTGGGTTAGGGTGAGGGTGAGGGTGAGGGTGAGGCTTAGGTTTAGGATTATTGTTAGGGTTAGGGTTCGGGTTCGGGTTAGGTGTAGTGTGAGGGTTAGGGTCAGGGTAAGTGTTAGGGTGAGGGTTAGGGTTATGGTTAGCTTTAGTGTGAGGGTCAGGGTGAGTGTTAGGGTTAGTTTGAGGGTTAGCGTTAGGGTGAGGTTTAGGGTTAGGGTTAGGGTGAGAGTTAGGATTAGGGTTATTGTTAGGGTTAGAGTGAGGGTTATGGTCAGGGTTAAGTGGAGGATTACAGTGAGGGTTATGGTTAGGGTAAGTGTTAGGGTTAGGGTTAGGCTGAGGGTGATGGTGAAAGTGAGTGTGAGGGTTATCGTTAGAGTTAGGGTGAGGGTTATGGTGAGAGTTAGGGTTAGGGTTTGTGTTAGGGTTTGGGTTAGGGTGAGAGTTAGTGTTAGGGTGAGGGTGATCATGTGGATTAGCGTTAGGGTTAGGTTTAGCGTGAGGGTGGGATTGAAGGTTAGGGATTGGATTAGAGTTAAGGATAGTATAATGCTGAGGGGGAAGGGGAGGTTGAGGGTGAGGGTTAGGGTGAGGTTTAGGGTCAGGGTGAGGGTTAGGGTTTCGGTTAGGTAAGTGTTAGGGTGAGGATTAGGATGAGAGTGGGGGTTATGCTGAGGTTAGGTTTAGGGTGAGGGTTTGGGTTAGGGTTAGGGTGAGGGTTAGGGTGAGGGTGATGGTTAAGGTGATGGTGAGGGTTAGGATAAGGGTGAGGGTTAGGGTTAGGGTGAGGGTTAGGGTGAGCGGTAGGTTTAGGGTTAGGGTTAGTTTGCGGGTTATTCTGAGGATAAGGCTTAGGGTGAGCTTTAGGTTGAGGATGAGGGTTAGGATTAGGGTAAGGGTAAGGGTTAGTTTGAGGGATAGGGTGAAAGTGAGGGTTAGGGTTAGCATTAGAGTTAGGGTGAGGGTGTGGGTTATGTTGAGGTGTAGTGTGAGGGTTAGGGTGCAGATGAGGGTTAGGGATAGGGTTAGGGTGAGGATGAGGGTGAGTGTTAGGGTTAGGTTTAGGGTAAGTGTGAGTTTGAGAGTTAGGATTAGGAATAGGGTTAGGGTTAGGGTTAGGCTGAGGGTGAGGGTCAGGGTGAGGGTGAAGGTTAGGGTTAGGGTTAGGATGAGGGTAAGTGTTAGGGTGAGGGTTAGGGTTAGAATCAGGGTTAGGGTGAGGGTTAGGATTTGGGTGATGTTTAGGGTGAGGGTGAGGGTTAGGGTGGGGATGAGGGTTTGGATGAGGGTGAGGGTTCGGGTGATGGTTCCGGTTAGGGTGTGGGTGATGATTAGGTTTAGGGTGAGGGTTAGCATTATGTTTAGTGTTAGTTTGACGGTGAGGGTGAGGGGTAGGGTTAAGGTTAGGTTGAGGGTTAGGGTTATGGTTAGGTTTAGGGTGATGGTTAGGGAGCGGAGTAATGTTAGGGTTAGGGTGAGGTTTAGGGTGAGTGTGAGGATTAGGGTTAGGTTGAGGGTTAGGTTTAGGGTTAGGGTTTGGTTGAGGATGAGTTATAGGGTGAGGTTTAGGGTTAGGGTGAGGGTTATGGATAGTGTTAGGTTATGGTTAGGGTGAGTGCTAGGTTTAGGTTTAGGTATAGAGTTAGGGTGAGGGTGACGGTGAGGGTTAGGATTAGGTTTAGGGTTTGGGTTAGTGTGAGGTTAGGTTTAGGTTTAGGGTTAGTGTGAGGGTTAGGGTTTGGTTGATGTTTAGGGTGAGGGTGAGGTTTAGGGTGAGTATGAGAGTTTGGGTGTGGTTGTGGGTTCAGGTGAGTTTTCGGGTTAGGGTGTGGGTTGAGGATTAGGGTTAGGGTGAGGGCTATCATTAGTTTTAGGTCTAGTGTGAGTGTGAGGGTGAGGGGTAGGGTTAGGTTGAGGGTTAGGTTTAGGTTTAGGCTGAGGTGAAGGTCATCGTGAGGGTGAAGGTTAGGGTTAGGTTTGTAGTTAGGGTGAGGTTTAAGGTTAGTGTGAGGGTTATGGTTATGGTTAGGGTTAGGGTTATGGTGAGGGTAAGGGTTAAGGTGAGGGGTAGGGTTAGGGTGAGGGGTAGGGTTAGGGTTAGGGTTAGGGTGAGGGTTTGGGTTTGGGTGATGTTTAGGGTGAGGGTGAGGTTTAGGTTGAGGATGAGAGTTTGGGGGTGGGTGTGGGTTCAGGTGATATTTCGGGTTAGGGTGTGGATGAGGATTAGGGTTAGGGTGAGGGTTCTCATTAGGTTTAGGTTTAGTGTGAGGGTGAGGGTGAGGGGTAGGGTTAGCTTGAGGGTTAGGGTTAGGGTGAGGTTTAGAGTGATGGCTAGAGTGAGAGTTAGGGTTAGGGTGATGTTTATTATGACTGTGAGTGTTAGGGTGAGGGTGAGTGTTCGGGTGAGGGTTCGGTTTCGGGCGAGGGTCACGATTAGGGTGTGGTTGAGGTTTAGGTTTAGGATGAGAGTCAGGGTGAGGTGAAAAGATAGTGTTAGGGTGAGGGTTAAGGTTAGTGTGAAGGTTAGGGTTAGGGTTAGGGTTAGTGTGAGGTTAAGATTTAGGGTGTGGGTTAGTGTGAGGGTGAGGGTTAGGGTTAGCGTTAGGGGTAGGGTGAGGTTTAGGATGAGGTTTATGGTTAGGGTGAGGGTTAGGATTAGGGTTAGTGTGAGGCTTTGAATTAGCATGATGTTTAGGTTGAGGTTGAGGGTTAGTGTGAGGGTGAGGGTGAGGGTGAGGGTTAGGGTGAGTGTGTGGGTGCGGGTGAGGGTGAGGGTGAGGGTTAGGGTTAGGTTTAGGGTGAGGGTGAGGTTTAGGGTTAGGGTTAGGGTTAGGATTGGGCTGAGGGTGAAGGTGAAAGTGAGGGAGGGGGTTAGGGTTAGGGTTAGGGTTATTGTTAGTGTTAGGGTTAGGTGAGGGTGAGGGTGAGGGTTAGCATTAGGGTTAGGAATAGGTTTAGGTTTAGGGTAAGGTTGAGGGGGAAGAGGAGGTTGAATGTGAGGTTTAGCGTTAGGGTTTGGTTCAGGGTGAGGGTTAGTGTTAGGTTTAGGGTTAGTATAAGGGTTAGGCTGAGGGTAAGGGTTAGGGTTAGTGTGAGGGTTAGGTTTAGGGTTAGAGTTTGGGTTAGGTTGAGGGTAAAGGTTAGGTTGAGGGTTAGGGAGAGGGTGAGGGTTAGGGTTACAGTGAGGGTTCGGGTGAGGTTTAGAGGTAGGGTTATATTTAGGGTTAGCGTGAGGGTTATGGTGAAGGTTAGGTTTAGGTTTAGGGTTAGGGTGAGGGTTATGGTGTGGGTAACTGTCAGAGTGAGGTTTACGGTGAGGGTGAGGGTTAGGAGAGGAGGTGGGTTAGTGTTAGAATTAGGGTTAGGGTGAGGTTGAGGGTTAGGGTGAGGGTTAGGGTTAAGTTTAGGGATAGGGTGAGGATTAGTGTTAGGATTAGGCATAGGGTGAGGGTTATGCTGAGTGTTAGGTTTAGATTTAGTGTGAGGGTTAGGTTTAGTGTGAGGATTAGGGTTAGGGTTAGGGTGAGGTTTAGGTTTAGTGTGAGGGTTAGGGTTAGTGTTAGGGTGAGGGTGAGGGTTAGGGTGAGGTTTAGGGTGAGGGTGAGGTTTAGGATTAGCATTAGGTTTAGGTTTAAGGTTAGGATGAGGGTTAGGGTTAGAGTGAGGGTGAGGCTTAGGTTTAGGATGAGGGTTAGGTTTAGGGTGAGGTTCGGGTTAGGTTTAGGGTTAAGGTTAGGGTCAGGGTAAGTGTTAGGGTGAGGGTTAGAGTTATGGTTAGGTTTAGTGTGAGGGTCAGGATGAGGGTTAGGGTTAGGTTGAGGATTAGGGTTAGGGTTAGGTTTAGGTTTAGGGTTAGGGTGAGAGTTAGGATTAGGGTTAGTGTTAGGGTGAGGGTGAGGGTTATGGTCAGGGTTAGGTGGAGGATTAAATTTAGGGTTAGTGTTAGGTAAGTGTTAGGGTTAGGGTTAGGCTGAGGGTGAGGGTGAAAGTGAGGTTTAGGGTTAGGGTTAGGATTAGGGTGAGGGGTAGAGTGAGGGGTAGGGTTAGGGTTAGGGTGAGGTTTAGGGTTAGTGTGAGGGGTAGGGTTAGGGTTAGTGTGAGGATAAGGGTTAGCTTGAGGGTTAGGTCGAGGGTGTGGTTTAGGGTTATCGTTAGGTTTAGGGTGAGTGTTAGTGTGAGGGTTAGGGTTCAGGTTAGTGTTAGGATTCAGGTTAGGGTGAGGGTTAGGGTTAGGGTGATGTTTAGGGTGAGGGTGAGGGATAGGGTGAGGGTGAGGATTAGGGTTAGTGTTAAGGTTAGGGTGAGGGTTAGGGTGATGGTTAAGGTTAGGTTTAGGGTTAGGTTGAGGGTGAGATATAGGTTGAGGGTTAGGCTTAGGGTGAGGGTTAGGGATAATGTTAGGTTAGGGTGAGGGTGAGGGTCAGTGTTAGGTTTAGGTTTACGTTTAGATTTAGGGTGAGGGTGAGGATGAGGGTTAGGATTAGTGTTAGGGTTAGGGTTAGGATGAGGGTTAGGCTGAGGGTTAGGGTTAGGGTTAGTGTGAGGGTTAGGGTTAGGGTTAGGGATAGATTTAGGCTTATCATAAGGTTTAGGCTGAAGGTTAGGTTTAGGGTTAGTTTGAGCGTTAGGTTTAGGCATAGGTTAAGTGTTACGGTGAAGGTAAGGTTACGGTGAGGTTTAGGGTGAGGGTGAGGGTTAGGATTAGGGTGAGCGTTGTGGTGAAGTTTTAGGGTGAAGTTTTGGGTTAGGTTCAGGGTGAGGGTGAGGGTGTGGGTAAGTTTTAGGGTGAGGGTTGTGTTGAGGGTGAGTTTTAGGTTTAGGGTGAGGGTAAGGGTTAGCGTGAGTGTTAGGGTCAGGGTGAGGGTTAGGGTTAGCATTAGGTTTAGGGTGAGGGTTAGGGTGAGTTTTTGCCTTAAGGTTAATGATAGGGTGAGGATTAGGGTTAGGGTTAGGTTTGTGGTGAGCGTTAGGCTGAGGGGAAGGGTTAGGTTTAGGGTAAGTGTTAGGTTTATTTTGAGGGTTAGGATTAGGGTTAGTGTGACGGTAAGGGTTAGGGTGAAGGTTACGGTTACTGTGAAGTTTAGGGTTAGCATTAGTTTTAGAGTTAGGGTTAGGATGAATGTTAGCGTTAGGTTTAGAGTTAGGGTTAAGGTGAGGGTGAGGATTCGGGTGAGGGTGATTTTTTCATTCAGGTAAGGGTTAGGGATAGGGTTAGGGTGAGGTTTAGGGTGAGGGTGTGGGTTGTCATTAGGGTTAGGTTTAGGGTGAGGGTGAGGGTGAAGGTTAGTGTTAGGATGAAGGTTAGGGTTAGGGTGAGGGTGAGGGTGAGGGTGAGAGTTAGGGTTAGGGTTATGTTGAGGGTTAGGGTTGGGTGATGTTTAGTGTGAGGGTAAAGGTTAGGGTGAGGGTGAGTGTTCTGTTGAGAATTAGGGTTAGGTTTAGGGTTAGGGATTGCGTTAATATGAGGGTAAGGGTTAGGGTGAGGGTTACAGTGAGGCTGAGGTTTATGGTTAGGTTGAGTGTTAGGTTTAGGGTTAGGGTTATGGTGAGGGTGAGGGTTAGGGTGAGCAGTAAGTTTAGGGTTAAGTTTAGTTTGCAGGTTAGGTTGAGGGTAAGGGTTAGGGTGAGGTTAAGGGTGAGGGTGAGTTTTAGGGTTAGGGTGAGGGTAAGGGTTAGGGTGAGGGTTTGGGTTAGGGTTAGGGTTAAGGTGAGGGATAGGGTGAGGGTGAGGGTTAGGGTTAGTGTTAGGGTGAGTTTTAGGGTTAGGGTTAGGGTGAGGGTGAGGGTTAGGATGAGGGTTAGGGTTATGGTGAGGGTTAGGGTTAGGGTTAGGGTGAGGGTTAGGGTTAGGATAAGGGTTAGGGTGAGGGTGAGTGTTAGGGTTAGGGTTAGGGTTAGGATTATTGTTAGTGTTATGGTTATGGTTACGTTTGCAGTGAGGGTTAGGGTTAGGGTTAGGGTTTGGGTGAGGTTAAGGGTGAGGGTGAGTTATAGGATTAGGGTGAGGGTAAGGGTTAGGGTGAGGGTTATGGTTAGGGTTAGGGATAGGGTGAGGATTAGTGTTAGTGTGAAGGATAGGGAGAGGGTTAGGATTAGGTTTAGTGTTAGGATAAGGGTAAGGGTGAGGGTTAGTGTCAGGGTGAGGGTTAAGTTTAGGGTGAGGGTTAGGGTTAGGGTTATGGTCAGGGTGAGGGTTAGGGTGAGCCATAGGTTTAGGGTTAGTGTTAGTTTGCAGCTTAGGGTGAGGGTAAGGATTAGGGTGAGGTTTAGGGTGAGGGTGAGGTTTAGGATTAGGGGGAGGTTAAGGGTTATGGTTAGGGTTACTGTGAGGGTGATGGAGAGGTTTAGGTTTAGGGTTAGGGTTTTGGTGAGGGTTACAATTAGTGTGAGTGTTAGTGTTATGGTGCGAGTCAGGGAGAAGATGAGGGTTAGAATGAGGGTGAGTGTGAGGGTGAGGTTTAGGGTTAGGATTAGGGTTAGGTTTAATTTTAGGGTTCGGTTTAGTTTTAGGGTTATTGTTAGGGTTAGAGTTTGGGTTAGGGTGAGGGTTAGGGTGAGGTTCAGCATTAGGGTTAGGTTTAGGGTTAGGGTGAGCGCGAGGGTGAGTGTGAGGGTTTGGATGAGGGTGACGGTGTTTCGGTTATGTAAGTGTTAGGGTTAGGGTGAGGATTAGGGTGAGGCTGAGTTTTAAGCTGATGTTAGGTTTAGTGTGATGGTTAGGGTTAGGGTTAGGGTGAAGTTTAGGGTTAGGTTGATTGTTAGGATGAGGGTGAGGGTGAGAGGATTAGGACTAGAGTTAGTGTTAGGTTTAGGCTGAGGTGAAGGTCAGGGTGAGGGTGAAGGTTACGGTTAGCGTTAAAGTTAGTTTCAGGGTTTAGGTTAGTGTGAGGGTGAGGGTGAGGGTTAGGGTGAGGTTGAGAGTTAGTTTTAGGGTGAGGGTTAGGATTAGGATGAGTGTTATGGTTAGGTTGAGTATGAGGGTTAGGGTTAGGTTGAGGATTAGGGTTAGGGTGAGGTTTAGGGTTAGGGTTAAGGTGAGAGTTAGGGTTAGGGTGATGTTTATTGTGAGGGTGAGGGTGAGTGTTCGGTTCAGGATGAGGGTTCTGTTGAGGGTGAGAGTTATGGTGTGGTTGAGGGTTAGGGTTACGGTGAGAGTTAGGTTGAAGTGTTGGGATAGGGATAGGTTAGGGTTTGTGTGAGGGTAAGGGTTAGGGTGAGAGTGAGGGTGAGGGTGCCAGTGAGGGTGAGGGTGAGAGCGAGGGTTATAGTTAGGGTTATGGTGGGGCTGAGGGTTAGGGTTAGGATGAGGGTTTAGGTTAGTGTGAGGGTTAGTGTGATGTTGAGGTTCAGGGTGAGGGTGAGTGTTAGAATGCGGTTTAGGTGAGGGTTAGGGTTAGGATTAGGATTAGGTTGAGTTTTAGGGTTAGGGTTAGTGTTAGGGTTAGGGTTATTGTTATGGTTAGGGTTAGGGAGAGGTTGAGTGTGATGCTGAGGTTTAGCGTTAGGGTTAGGGTTAGGGTTAGGGTGAGAGTGGGGTTGAGGGTTAGGGTTAGGATTTGGGTTAGGGTTACCGTAAGGCTGAGGGGGAAGGGGAGGTTGAAGGTGAGGGTTAGGTTTAGGGTTAGGTTTAGGGTGAGGGTTAGGGTTAGGTTTAGGTTTAGGTTTAGTATAAAGTTTAGGCTGAGGGTAAGGGTTAGGGTTAGTGTGAGTGTTAGGTTTAGGGTTAGGTTTTGGGTTAGGTTGAGGGTAAAGCTTAGGGTGCGGTTTAGGGAGAGGGTGAGAGTTAGGGTTAGGGTGAGGGTTAGGGTGAGGGTTAGGTTTAGGGTTATGGTTAGGTTTAGGGTGAGGGTTAGGGTGAAGTTTAGGTTTAGTTTTAGGGTTAGCGTGAGGCTTAGTGTGTCGGTAAGTGTTAGGGTGAGTGTTAGAATGAGGATGAGGGTTAGGGTTAGGGTGAGGTTTAGGGATAGGGTGAGTGTTATGTTGAGGGTAAGGGATAGGGTTAGCATTAGGGTTAGGGTGAGGGTGAGGGTGAGGGTTAGGGTGAGGTTTATGGTTAAGGTTAGGTATAGGGTGAGGATTAGGGTTAGGGTTAGGTTTAGGGGGCGGGTTAGGCTGAGGTTTAGGGTTACGGTTAGGGTGAGGGTTAGGTTTAGTGTGAGGGTTAGGGTTAGCATTAGGTTTAGGGTTAGGTTTAGGATGAGGATTAGGGTTAAGGTTAGGGTGAGGTTGAGGGTGAGGGTTAGGGTTAGGATGAGGGTTAGGGTTAGAGAGAGTGTGAGGGTTAGGTTTAGGGTGAGGGTTAGGTATAGGATGAGGATTAGGGTTAGGGTGAGGGTGAGGGTTAAGGTTAAGTTGAGAGTTAGGGTTAGGGTGAGTTTTAAGTTTAGTGTTAGTGTGAGAGTTAGGGTTATTTTGAAGTTTATTGTGAGGGTGAGTGTTATGCTGAGGGTGAGTGTTCAAGTGAGGGTGAGGTTTCGTGTGAGGGTTAGGGTGTGTTTGAGGGTTAGGGTTAGGGTGAGAGTTAGGGTGAGGTGTTGGGATAGGGTTAGGGTTAGGGTTAGTGTGAGGATAAGGGTTTGGGTGAGGGTTAGGTTGAGCGTGAGGGTTATGGTTAGCGTTAGGTTTAGGGTGAGGGTTAGGTTTAGGGTGATGTTTAGGGTGAGATTGAGGTTAGTGTGAGGGTAAGGGTGAGGGTGAAGGTTAGGTTGAGGGTGGGGGTGAGTGTGAGGTTGAGGGTGTGGGTGAGGGTTATCTTTAGCTTTATGATGAGGGTTAGGGTTAGGGTTAGGATTAGGTTTTGGGTTATGGTTAGGCTGAGGGTGAGGGTGAAATTGAGGGTGAGGGTTAGGGTTAGGGTTAGGGTGAGGGTTAGGGTTAGTGTGGGGGTTAGTGTGATGGTGAGGGTCAGGATGAGGGTGAGTGTTAGAATGAAGGTGATGGTGAGGGTGAGGGTTAGGGGTAGGATTAGGGTTAGGGTGAGTTTTAGGGTTAGGTTTAGTTTTAGGGTGAGGGTTATTGTTAGGATTAGGGTTAGGGTGAGGGTGAGGGTTAGCGTTAGGGTTAGGATTAGGTATAGGGTGAGGGTGGGGTTGAAGGATAGGGTTAGGATTAGGGTTAGGGTTAGGGTAAGGCTGAGGGGCAAGGGGAGGTTGAGGGTGAGGTTTAGGTTTAGTGTTAGGGGTAGGTTGAGTGTTAGGATTAGGTTTATGGTTAGTATAAATATTAGGCTGAGGTTAAGGGTTAGGGTTAGTGTGAGTGTTAGGTTTAGGGTTAGGGTTTGGGTTACGTTGAGGGTAAAGTTGAGGGTGAGGGTTAGGGAGAGGTTGAGGGTTAGGGTTATGGTTAGGGTTAGGTTTAGGGTGAAGGTTAGGGTGAAGGTTAGGTTTAGGTTTAGTTTTCGGGTGAGGGTTAGGGTGTGGGTAAGTGTTAGGGTGAGGGTTAGGGTGTGGGTGAGGGTTACAGTTAGGGTGAGGGTAAGGGTTAGTGTTAGCGTTAGGGTGAGGGTGAAGGTTAGTGTTAGCATCACGGTTAGGGTGAGGGTGAGGGTTAGGGTTAAGCTTAGTGATAGGGTGAGGGTTAGGTTTAGGGTTAGGTTTAAGGTGAGGGTTAGGCTGAGGGGTAGGGTTAGGGTTAGGGTGAGGGTTAGGTTTATTGTGAGGATTAAGGTTATGGTTATGGTTAGGGTAAGTTTTAGATTGAGGGTTAGGGTGAGAGTGCGGTTTAGGGTTAGCATTAAGCTTGGGGTTATTTTTAGGATGAGGGTTATGGTAAGTGTGAGGGTGAGGTGGGGGTTAGGGGTAGGATAACGGTTAGGGTGAGGGTGAGGGTTAGGTTTAGGGTGAGTGTAAGTGTTAGGCTGAGGGTTAGGTGCCGCGGACCGGGTTCTGTCGGGACGACGGAGGATACCTAGGGGAGGAACCTGGAATAGGACGGGGAGATGGCAAACAGACAACTCACACACATTAGGAGTGGATGCTGAGTGCTGAGTGCTGAGTGCGATTTAATGCAGAGGATAACAAACTTTTATAGCAAAAAGTCTCCATAAGAAAGGGCAAAAGGTTACATAATCTTGCTGCAGGGCTTCATTCTTGGGCGGTCACTAGCTGGTCGCCTGAAAGGGCAAAAGGTTACACAACCTTGCTGCAGGGCTTCGTCCTTGGGTGGTCACCAACTGGTCGCCTGATAGGCACTTGTTTCCAGCTTTACCTCTATTTTTAAGAAATACAATGGGTTTCGATGATTGTCACCAATTAACCACTACTTTTTTCGATAGAGGCCTTAACTGTCCCATTAAGATCTTTCCTGTTTCTTCTTTAATAGTAAGCACCAAGGAGACTTAGATTTAGCAAGTCTCTTAGTAAATGAGGAAGTTCTTTCTCCTAAGTAGTTATCTCAGCAATTGCCATACGTTCTTTCTATTCTAGCCGCGCCTACAACTTTTTGTAAATTTCTTACAATTCCTTCTGCTGGAGTGACTTTGTGAAACCCCCAATACTTTTATATTTACTTATAACTTGTCTACTAGCCTCCATAAGAGGGGTTTCAGGGTAGCACTTAACTCTGGTGAGTTAGTCATATTTTTAAGACACTCATCAGATATTGGAGTCGTCAACACTCTTAAAGAGCTTTGAATAAGGGAACGTTGACAATGAGTAAGTACAATGAGCAGTAGAAACAGTAAAAGATTAATAGGCACTCTTATGAGGAAAAGACAGGCAGAAACACATCTTTTCCAGGGTTTTTTGCCAGCCTTTTCCCAGGAGTAGGCCTCTTAGAAGCCTTATTCTCCGAGGTAGACTTCGGTGAAGTCCCAAAACTTGGAGATAGTTTTCTGTAAAGCCCCATTCTCTGAGGTAGACTTCGGTGAAGTCCCAAAACTCAGAGATAGGTCTCGAGGCCCCTATCATGGTCTGATAGATGGTTTCCCATGCTAAGCAGACTCTACTGGGGTCGGCGTGGCAGTTAGGGTTAGGTTTAGGGTGAGGGTCAGGGTGAGGGTTAGGGTGAGAGGTAGGGTTAGGGTTAGAGTTAGGGTGAGGGTGAGTGTTTTTGTCAAGGTTACGTGGAGGATTAGTGTGAGGGTTAGTGTTAGGGTTAGTCTTAGTTTTAGGGTTAGGCTGTGGGTGAGGGTGAAAGTGAGGGTAAGGGTTAGGTTTAGCTTTAGGGTGAGGGGTAGTGTGATGTGTATGGTTAGGGTTAAGATGAGGTTTAGGGTTAGTGTGAGGGTTAGGGTTACGGTTAGGTTTAGGGTTAGTGTGAGGATAAGGGTTAGGTTGAGGGTGAGATTGAGGGTGAGGATTAGGTTTATCGTTAGGTTTAGGGTGAGGGTTAGTTTGAGGGTTAGGTTTAGGGTTAGGGTGAGGGTTATGGTTAGGGTGATGTTTAGGGTGAGGGTTAGGATGAGGGTGAGTGTGAGGGTTAGGGTGAGGGTGAGTGTGAGGGTTAGGTTTAGGATTAGGGTTAGGTTTAGGGTTAGAGTTAGGGTGAGGCTTAGGTTTAGTGTGAAGTTAGGGTTAGGGTTAGGGTTAGGGTGAGGGTAAGTGTTTGGGTGAGGGTTAGGGTAAGGGTTAGGGTGATTTTTAGGGTTAGGGATTGGGTTAGGGTTAGGGTTAAGGTTATTGTTAGAGTTAGGTCTAGGGTAAGTTTGAAGGTGAGGTTTAGCTTTAGGGATAGGTTTAGGGTTAGGGTGAGCGTGGGATTGAAGGTTAGGGTTAGGATTAGTGTTAGGGTTAGGGTAATGCTGAGGTTGAAGGGGAGGTTGAGGGTGAGGGTTAGGGTTAGGGTTAGGGTTTGGCTGAGGGCTAGGCTGAGGGTGAGGTTGAGGGTGAGGGTTTCGGTTAGGTAAGTGTTAGGGTTAGGGTGAGGATTGGGGTGAGAGTGAGTGTTAAGCTGAGTTTATGTTTAGGTTGAGGATTAGGGTTAGGGTGACGGTTAGCATTAGGTTTATGGTTAGTTTGAGGGTGAGGGTGAGGGGTAGAATTAGGGTTAGGTTAAGGGTTAGGGTTAGGGTTAGCGTTAGGGTTATGGTTAGGGATAGTGGTAATGTTAGTGTTAGGGTCAGGTTTAGGTATGTGTGCCGGTTAGGGTTAGGTTTAGGGTTAGGTGGAGGGTTAATTTTAGGGTTAGGGTTAGGGTGTGGGTTAATGTTAGAGTTGGGGTTAGGGCTAGTTTGAGGGTGAGGGCTAGGTTTAGGAATAGGGTTAAGGTTAGGGTGAGTGTTAGTGTTAGTGTGGGATTAGGGTGATGGTTAGGGAGAGGGGTAATACAAGGTGAGGTTTAGGTGAGTGTGAGGGTTAGGGTTAGTGTTATGGTTAGGGTGATGGTTAGGTAGGGGGTTAATGTTAGGGTTAACCTTAGGTTTAGGTGAGTTTGAGTGTTAGCGTTAGGGTTAGGGTTAGGTGGAGGGTTAGGGTTAGTGTTATGGTTAGGGTGATGGTTATTTAGAGGGGTAATATTAGGGTTAGGGTGAGGTTTAGGTGAGTGTGAGGGTTCGGGTGAGGGTGAGGGTTAGTGTGTGGGTGAGGGTTAGGGTTAGGGTGAGGATTAGGTTTAGGCTTAGGGTTAAGTTTATGGTGAGGGAAAGGGTTAAGGTGAGGTTTAGTGTGAGGATGAGGGTTAGGATTAGTGTTAAGTTTAGGGTGAGGGTTAGAGTGAGGGTTAGGGTTAGGGTTAGGATGAGGGTGACATATAGGGTGAGGGTTAGGGTTAGGATGAGGGTTAGGAATAGTGTTAGGTTAAGCTGAGGGTGAGGGTAAGTGTTTTGGTGAGGGTGAGGGTGTGGGTTAGTGTGTGGGTGAGGGTTAGGGTTATGGTGAGGATTAGGTTTAGACTGAGGGTTAAGGTTATGGTCAGGGTAAGGGTTATGCTTTGGTTTAGTGTGAGGGTGAGGGTTAGGGTTAGCGTTAGGGTTAGGGTGAGTGTTAGGGTTAGGGTTAGGGTGAGGGTGAGATATAGGGTGATGGTTAGGGTTAGGGTGAGGTTTAGGGATAGTTTTAGGTTAAGGTGAGGATGAGGGTGAGTGTTAGGTTTAGGTTTAGGTTTAGAGTTAGGGTGAGGGTGAGGGTGAAGTTAGGATTAGGGTTAGGTTTAGGGTTAGGATGAGGGTTAGGCTGAGGGTTAGGTTTAGGTTTAGTGTGAGGGTTAGGGTTAGGGCTAGGTTTAGGGGTATGGTGAAGGTTAGGGTTAGATTTAGGGTTAGCATAAGTTTTAGGCTGAGGGTTAGGCTTAGGTTAGTGTGAGGGTTAGGTTTAGGGTTAGGGTAAGGGTTAGGGTGAGGGTAACGGTTAGGGTGAGGGTTAGGGTGAGAGTGAGGGTTAGGGTAAGGGTGAGCGTTAGGGTGAAGTATAGGTTTAGGGTTAGTGTAAGGGTGAGGGTGAGGGTGTGGGCAAGTGTTAGGGTGAGGGTTAGTGTGAGGGTGAGTTTTAGGTTTAGGGTTAGGTATAGGGTGAGTGTTAGGCTGAGGGGAAGGTTTAGGGTTAGTGTAAGGGTTAGGGTTAGGGTTAGGGTGACTGTAAGGGATAGGGTTCAGGTTAGGGTGAGTGTGAGGTTTAGGGTTACCATTAGGTTTAGAGTTAGGGTTAGGATGTGTGTTAGGGTTAGGTTTAGGGTTAGGGTTAGGGTGTGGGTGAGGCTTAGGTTTAAGGTTAGGGTGAGGGTTCGTTTTAGGGTCAGGGCTAGGGTGAGGGTGAGGATTAGGGTGAGGGTGAGTGTGAGGGTGAGGTTTTCGGGTAGGTAAGGGTTAGGGTTAGGGTTAGGGTGAGGTTTAGGGTGAGGGTGTGAGTTGGGGTTAGGGTAAGTTTTAGGGTCATGGTGAGGGTTAGGGTGAGGTTGAGGGTTAGGGTTAGGGTTTGGGTGAGTGTTAGGGTTAGGGTGATGTTTAGTGTGAGGGCGACGTTTAGCGTGAGGGTGAGTGTACTTTTGAGAATAAGGGTTAGGTTTATGGTGAGGGATAGGGTTATTGTGAGGGTAAGGGTTAGGGTGAGGGTTAGGGTTTTGGTGAGTGTGAGGGTTAGGGTGTGCCGTCAGTTTAGTGTTAGGGTTAGTTTGCGGATTAGGGTGAGGGTAAGGGTTAGGGTGAGATTTAGGGTGAGGGTGATGGTTAGGGTTACGGTGCGGGTAAGGATTATGGTGAGGGTTAGGGTGAGGGTTTGGGTTAGGGTTAGGTATAGGGTGAGGATTAAGGTTAGTGTGAGGGTTAGGGTGAGGTTTAGGATTAGGGTAAATGTTAGGATAAAGGTTAGTGTGAGGGTTTGGGTGATGGTGAGGTGTTGGGTTAGTTTTAGGGATAGGGAGGGCATTAGGGTGAGGGTTAAGTTTAGGGTGAGGGTTAGGGTTAGGTTTAGGGTGAGGGTTAGGGTTATGGTGATGTTTTTGGTCAGGGTGAGTGTTAAGGTGAGGGTGAGTGTTAGGTTTAGGGTTAGGGTTAGGGTGACGGTGTAGTTGAGGGTGAGGTTAGGTTTAGGATTAGGGTTATTGTTAGCGTTAGGGTGAGTGTTAGGGTGAGGATAAGGGTTCCGGTGAAGGTGAGGATTAGGGTGTGTGTGAGGGTTAGGGTTAGGGTGAGGATTAGTGTTAGGGTTAGGGTTAAGGTTATGGTGAGTTTAAGGGTTAGGGTGAGATTTAGGGTGAAGTTAAGGGTTAGGGTTATCATTTAAGTTAGGATGAGGGTTAGGGTTAGGGTTAGGTTTAGGGTGAGGTTGAGGGTAAGAGTGAGGGTTAGGATTTGTGTTAGTGTGAGGGTTAGGGTTAGTGTGAGGGTGAGGGTGATGGTGAGGTTTAGGGATATGGTAAGTGTTAGGATGAGGTCTAGGGTTAGGTTTAGCATTAGGGTTAGGGTTTGGGTGAGGATAACAGTGAGGGTTAGGGTTAGGTTCAGGGTTATAGTTAGGGTAAGGGCTAGCGTTAGCATGATGTTGATTGTGAGGGTGAGGTTTAGGGTGAGGGTGAGTGTTAGGGTGAGGATGAGGGTTCGGTTGAAGGGGAGGATTAGGGTGTGGTTGAGGGTTAGGGTTAGAGTGAGGGTTAGGGTGACTGTGATGGTTAGGGTGAGGGTTAGTGTTAGTGTTAGGGTTAGTGTGATAGTGAGGGTGAGGGTAAGGGTGAGGGTTAGGTTGAGGGTGAGTGTGAGGTTTAGGGTAAGGATTAGGGTTAGGGTGAGTTTTAGGGTTAGGGTTAGGTTGAGGGAGAGGGTTAGGGTTAGGGTTAGAGTTATTTTTAGGGTAAGAGTTAAGGTTAGGGTGAGTGTGAGAGTGAGGTTTAGCGTTAGGGTTAGTGTTATGGTTCGGGTGAGGTTGGGGATGAGGGTTAGGGTTAGGATTAGTGTTACGTTTAGGGTTCGGTTGAGTGGAGGCAGAAGTTTAGGGTGAGGGTTTGGGATAGGGATAGGGTGAGGGTTAGGCTGAGGGTGAGTGTTAGGGTTATCTTAGTGATAGGGTGAGGGTTAGGGTGAGGGTAAGGGTTAGGGCGAGGTTTAGGGTGAAGGTTAGGGTTAGGGCGAGGTTTAGGGTGAGGTTGAAGGTTAATGTTAGCATTAGGCTTAGGGTGAGCATGAGCTTTCGCGTGAGGGTTAGGGTTTGTGTTAGGGATAGGTGATGATTAGGGTTAGGGTTAAGGTGAGGGTGAGGTTTAGAATGTGGGATAGGGTTAGGGTTAGGGTTAGGGTGAGGGTGAGGGTTAGGCTGAGCGTTAGGGTGAGGGTAAGGGTTTCAGTTAGGAAAGGCTTAGAGTTACAGTTAAGGTGAGGATTAGGTTGAGGGTGAGGTTTAAGGGGAGAATTAGGGTTAGGTTGAGGATTAGTGTTAGGATTAGGGTGAGGGTGAGGATTAAGGTTAGGGTTAGGGTTAGGGTTATGTGAGGGAAAGGGTTAGGGTGAGGTTTAGGATGAGGGTGAGGGTTAGGGTTAGTGTTAGGGTTAGGGTGAGGGTTAGGGGGAGGGTTTGTGTTAGGGGGAGGGTTACGGTTAGGGTTAGGCTTGGGGTGAAAGATAGGGTTAGGGTGAGGGTTAGGGTGAGAGTGAGGATTAGGGTTAGTGTTAGGGTGAGGGTGAGGATGAAGGTGAGGGTTTCCATTAGGAAAGCCTTAGAGTTAGGGTTTGTCTGAGGGTGAAGATTAGGGTGAGGGTGAGGTTTAAGGTGAGATTTAGGGTTAGGGTGAGGATTACAGTTAGGTTTAGGGTGAGGGTTAGGATTAGGGTGATGTTTAGCGTGAGGGTGAGGGTTAGGGTGAGGGTTAGGGTGAGGGTGAGGGTGTAGGTGAGTATTAGGGTTAGGGTGAGGGTTAGGGTGACAGTGACATTGAGGGTTAGTGGGAAGGTGAGGGTTACGGTTAGGGCTAGGGTGAGGGTTAGGGTTAGGGTTAATGTGAGGGGTAGGGTGAGGGGTAGCATTAGGGTTAGTGTGAGTGTTAGGGTTAATGTGAGGATTAGGGTTAGGGTTAGGGTTAGTGTGAGGATAAGGGTTAGGATGAGGGTTAGGGTGAGAGTGAGAGTTAGGGTTAGCTTTAGGGTTAGCATGAGGGTTAGGGTGAGGTTTAAGGTGAGGGTTTGGGTTAGTATGAGGGTTAGTTTTAGAGTTAGGTTTACGGTGAGGATTAGGATTCGGGTGAGGTTTAGGGTAGGGTTAGGGTGAGGGTTCGGGTTAGGGAGAGGGTGAGTTTTAGGGTGAGAGTTACGGTTAGGGTTAGGGTGAGGGTTAAGGTGATGGTGAGGGTTAGGGTGAGTTTCAGGGTTAGGGATATGGTGAGGATTAGTGTTAGGGATAGGGTGAGGGTATGTTTTAGGGTGAGGGTTAGCGTGAGGGTTAGGTTTAGATTTAGGAATACGGTGAGGGTTAGGGTGAGGATTAGTGTTAGTGTTAGGGTTAGGGTTAGGGTGAGGGTTATGGTTAGGGTAAGGGTTAGAGTGAGGTTTAGGGTGACGGTGAGGGTTATGGATAGTATTAGGGTTAAGGTTAGGTTTAGGGTGAGGGTTAGGATTAGGTTTACTGTGACGGTGAGTGTTAGGGTTAGCATTAGGGTTAGGGTTAAGGTGAGGGGGAGGATTAGGGTTAGTGTTAGGGTGAGGGCTAGGGTTAGGGTTAGGGTAATTTTTAGGTTTAGGGTGAGGGTGAGGGTGAGGTTTAGGTGTAGGATTAGGCTTAGGTGTAGGTTTACGCTTAGGGTGAGGGTGAGGGTGAGTGTCAGAGTTAGGTTTAGGGTGAGGGTTAGGGTTATGGTTAGGATTAGGGTGAGGGTGAGTGTTAGGGTGAGGGTGATGGTAAGGGTGAGGGTGAGGCTGAGGTTGAGGGTGAAAGTGAGGTTTTGGGTGAGGGTTAGGGTTAGGGTTAAGGTTAGGGTGAGGGTTAGGGTTAGGGTGAGGATTAGTTTTAGGATTAGGATTAGGGTTAGCATGATGGTTAGGGATAGGGTTAGGTTTAGGGTGAGGGTTTTGGTTAGGTTTAGAGTTAGGGTGAGGGTGAGGGTGAGGGTTACGTTTTGGATTAGGGTTAGGTTTAGGGTTAGACTGAGGGTGAGGTTGAGTGTGAGTGTGAGGGTTAGGGTTAATATGAAGGTTACCTTTATTGTTAGCGTTAAGGTTAGAGTGAGGGGTAGGGTTAGGGCTAGGGTTAGGATGAGGGTTAGGCTGAGAGTTAGTGTTCGTGTGAGGGTAAGGGTTAGGGTGATTGTTAGCGTGAGAGTGAGGTTTAGGGTTAGGCTTAGGGTTAGGGTGAGGGTTAGGGTGAGGGTAAGTGTTAGGGTGAGGTTTAGGGTGAGTGTGAGTGTGAGGGTTAGGGTTAGGGTTAGGCTTAGACTTAGGGTTAGGCTGAGGGTGAGGGTGGGGGTGAGGATTAGGGTTAGGGTGATGATTAGGTTTAGGGTTAGTGTTATTGTTAGGGTAAGGTTAGATTTTCGTTGAGGGTGAGGTTGCGGGTGAGGGTTAGGGTTAGGGTTAGGGTGAGGTTTAGGGTTAGGGTTAGAGTTAGGGTTAGGTTTAGGGTGAGATTTAGGTTTAGGGTTAGGGTTAGTGTTAGGGTTAGATTTAGGGTTAGGCTGAGGTTGAGGGTGGGGTTGAGAATTAGGGTTAGGTTTAGGGTTAGGGTTAAAGTTAGGGTTAGGGTTAGGGTTATTGTTAGTGTTATGGTTAGGGTTTAGTTTCTGATGAGGGTGAGGTTTATGGTTAGGGTTAGGTTTAGGTTTAGGGTTAGGGTTAGTGTTATTGTTAGGGTTAGGGTTAGAGTTAAGTTGAGGGTGAGGGTGAGGGTTAGGTTTAGGGTGAGATTTATGGTGAGGTTTAGGGTTAGGTTGAGGGTGAGGTTTAGTTTTAGAGTTAGGTTTAGGGAGAGGGTTAGGTGAGGGTTAGGTTTAGGTTGAGGTTTAGGGATAGGCTTAGGGTTAGGATTAGGGTTAGGGTAAGCATGAGTGTGAGGTTTAGGTTTAGGGTTAGGCTTAGGCTTAGGGTTAAGCTGAGGGTGAAGGTAGGTGTGAGGGTTAAGGATATGGTTAGGGTGAGGATTAGTGTTAGGGTGAATTTAGAATTTGGATTAGGCTTAAGGTGAAGGTGAGCTTTAGGTTTAGGGTGAGGGTTAGGGTTAGGATTAAGGTTAGGGTGAGTGTGAGGTTTAGGATTAGGTTTTGTGTTAGGGTTATTGTTAGTGTTATGGTTAATGTTACCTTTGCTGTTAGGGTAACGCTGAGGGTGAGGTTTAGGTTTAGGATTAGCGTTAAGGTTAGGGTTAGGTTTAGAGTTAGGATTAGTGTTATTGTTAAGTTTAGGGTTAGAGCTATGGTGAGGGTGAGGGTGAGGGTGAGGGTTAGGTGTAGGGTTAGGGTGAGGGTTTGGATGAGGGTCAGGTTTAGGATTAGGGTTAGGGTGAGGGCTAGGGTGAGGGTTAGGGTTAGGGTTAGGGTTAGGGTTAGGGTTACGGTTAGCTTTAAGGTCAGCATGAGGTTTAGAGATAGGGTGAGGGTTACGGTGAGTGTGATACAAGGGTAAAGTTGATTGTTAGGCTGAGGGTGAGGGTTAAGATAAGGGTGAGGGTTAGGGTTAGGGTGAAGGTTACGGTAAAGTTGAGGGTTAGGGGTTAAGGTGAGGGTGAGGGTTAGATTGAGGATTAGGGTTATGTTGAGGGATATGGTTAGAGTGAGGGTTAAGTTTAGGGTTAGGGTTATTGTTAGGGTTAATGTTAGGGTTAAGGTTATGGTGAGGGTGAGGGTTAGTGTTAGGGTTAGGGTGAGGTAAAGGTTTAGGGTTAGGTTTAGAGTTAGGCTTAGGTTGAGGGTGAGGTTTAGGGTTAGAGTTAGTGTTAGTTTTAGGGTTAGGGTTTAGGTGAGGGATAGGGTGATGGTTAGAGTACGGTTTAGGCCTATTCTTCGCCTTAGGCTTAGGCCGAGCTTGAGGGTGAGGGTTAGGGTTAGGGTTAGGGTGAGGTTTAGGGTTAGGTTTAGGGTGAGGGTTAGGATGAGATTTAGTGTTAGGGTTTTGTTTAGGTTTAGGGTTAGGTTTAGGATTAGGGTTAGGGTTAGGGTGAGGGTTAAGGATAGGGTTTGAGTTAGGGTGAGGGTGAGGGTGAGGATTATGGATAGGGATAGTGTTAGGGTTAGGGTTAGTTTTAGTGTTTGGATTAGGGTTTGGTTAGCGTTACAGTGAGGGTTGGGTTAGGGTTAGGGTTATTGTTAGTGTTATGGTTAGGGTTAAGTTTGCGGTGAGGGTGAGGGTTATGGTTAGTGTTAGGGTTAGGGTTAGGGTAAGGGTTAGCGTTTTTGTTAGGTTTAGGGTTAGAGTTACAGTGACGGTGAGAGTGAGGTTGAGGGTGTGGGTTAAGGTGAGGTTTAGGGTTAGGTTTAGAGTTAGGGTTAGGGTGAGGGTGAGATTTAAGTTTACGGTTAGGGTTAGTGTTAGGGTAGGCTTAAGCTTAGGCTGAGGTTGAGGGTGGGGGTATGAATTAGGGCTAGGGTTAGGGTTAAAATTAGGGTTAGGGTTAGGGTTATTGTTAGTGTTATGGTTACGGTTAAGTTTGCGTTGAGGCTGAGGTTTATGGTTAGGGTTAGGTTTAGGGTTAGGGTTAGGGTTAGTGTTATTGTTAGGGTTAGGTTTAGAGTTAAGTTGAGGGTGAGGGTGAGGGTGAGGGTTAGGGTTAGGGTGAGGATTATGGTGAGGTTTAGGGTTAGGGTTTGTTTGAGTGTGAGTTTTAGGTTTAGAGTTAGGTTTAGGGGGAGGTTTAGGGTGAGAGTTAGGGTTAGGTTGAGGTTTAGGGATAGGCTTAGGTTTTGGATTAGGGTTAGGGTAAGGGTGAGTGTGAGTGTTAGCGTTAGGGTTAGGTTTAGGCTTAGGGTTAGGCTGAGGGTGAAGGTAGGTGTGAGGGTTAGGGTTATGGTGAGGATGAGGATTAGTGTTAGGGTGAGTTTTAGAATTTGGATTAGGCTTAAGGTGAGGGTGAGGGTTAGGGTTAGGGTGAGGGTTAGGGTTAGGATTAGGGTTAGGGTGAGGGTGAGGGTTAGGATTAGGTTTAGGGTTAGGGTTATTGTTAGTGTTATGGTTAAGATTAACTTGGCTGTGAGGGTGAGGCTGAGGGTGAGGGTTAGGTTTACGATTAGCTTTAGGGTTAGGTTTAGAGATAGGATTAGTGTTATTGTTAAGGTTAGGGTTAGAGTTATGGTGAGTGTGAGGGTGAGGGTGAGAGTTAGGGTTAGGGTGAGGGTTTGGATGAGGGTTAGGGTTAGGGTGAGGGTGAGGGCTAGGGTGAGGGTGGGGGTTAGGGTTAGGGTTAGTTTTAGGCTTAGGCTAAAGGTGAGGTTGAGGGTGAGGTTTAGGATTAGGGTGATGGTTAGGGTTAGGGTTAGGTTGAAGGTTAGCATGAGGTTTAGGGATAGGGTGAGGGTTAGGGTGAGTGTGACGGTAAGGGTAAAGTTGAGGGTTAGGCTGAGGGTGAGGGTTAAGATAAGTTTGAGGATTAGGGTTAGGGTGAGGGTTAGGGTAAGTTTGAAGGTTAGGGGTTAAGCAGAGGGTGAGGGTTATATTGAGGATTAGGGTTAGGTTTAATGTGAAGTTTAGTGTGAGGATGAGTGTTAGGCTTAGGGTTAGGGTTAGGGTTAGGGTTTGGTTTAATGTGAGGGTGATGGTCAGGATTAGGGTTAGGGTTAGGGTTAGTGATAGGATTATGTTTAGGGTTATAGTGAGGGTTAGGGTTAGGCTTAGGCTTAGGTGTAGTGTTAGCCTGAAAGTGAGGGTGGTGTGAGGATTAGGTTTAGGGTGATGGTTAGGTTTTGGGTTAGGGTTAGAGTTATGGTGAGGGTGAGGGTGTGGTTGAGGGTTAGGGTTAGGGTTAGGGTGAGGTTTAGGGTTTGGGTTAGTGTTAGAGTTAGGTTTAGGGTGAGGTTGAGTTTTAGGGTTAGATTTATGGTTAGTTTTAGGGTTAGGCTTAGGGTTAGGGTTAGGGTTATTGTTAGTATTATGGTTAGGGTTTAGTTTGCAGTGAGGGTGAGGTTTATGGTTAGGGTTAGATTTAGGGTTAGGGTTAGTGTTAGTGTTATTGTTAGGGTTAGGGTTAGAGTTATTGTGAGGGTGAGGTTGTGGGTGAGGATTAGGGTGAGGGTGAGGTTTAGGGTGAGGTTTAGTGTTAGGGTTAGGTTGAGGGTGAGGTTTAGGGTTAGTGTTAGTCTTAGGGTGAGTGTGAGGTTTTGGTTTCGGTTTAGGGATAGGGTTAGGGTTAGGATTATTTACGGTGAGGGTCAGTGTCAGGGTTAGGGTTAGGGTTATGCTTAGGCTTAGGGTTAGGCTGAGCGTGAGGGTGGGGATGAGGGTTAGTGTTACAGTCAGGGTGAGATTTAGGGTTAGAGTGAGGGTTTGGATGAGATTCAGGGTTAGGGTTAGGGTTTGGTTTAGGGTGAGAATGATTGTGAGGATTAGGGTTAGGGTTAGCATTAGGTTACGGTTAGGTTTATGGTGAGGTTTAGGGGTAGGGTTAGGCTTAGGCTTAGGCTTAGGGTTAGGCTGATGCTGAGAGTTGGGATGAGGCTTAGGTTTAGAGTGTTGGTTAGGGTTATGGTTACGTTGAGGGTTAGGATGAGGGTTATGGTTTGGATTAGGGTTACTGTGAGGGCTAAGGTGAGGGTGAGGGTTAGGGTTTGGCTTAGGATTAAGGTTTGGCTGAGGCTGAGGGTGAGGGTGAGGGTTAGGGTGATGGTTAGGGTTACGGTTAGGGTGAGGGTTAGAATGAGGGTTAGGGTTAGGGTGAGGGTTAGGGTGAGTGTGAGGGTTAGTGTGAGCGTGAGGGTTAGGTTGAGGGTGAGGGTGAAGGTTAGGGTTTAGGTGAGGGTCAGGTTTACGTTTAGGGTTAAGGTTAGGGTGAATGTTAGGGTTAGGGTTAGGATGAGGGTTAGACTGACAATTTAGGGTTAGGGTGAGGGAAAGGTTTAGAGTGATGTTAAGGGTTAGGGTGAGGATTAGGTTTTGGATTAGGTTTATGGTTAGGGTGAGGGTTAGGGATAGGTTTACGATTACGGTGAGGTTTTTGGTTAGCATTAGGTTTAGCGTTAGGGTGAGGGGTAGGGTTAGTTTTGGATTAGGGTTAGGGTTAGGTTTATGTTGAGTGTGAGGTTGAAAATGACAGATAGGGTTAGGGTTAATGTGAGGGTCAGGGTTAGGGTTAGGGTTAGGATGAGGGTTAGCCTGAGGGTTAGGTTGAGCGTGAGATTTAGGGTTAGGGTTAATGTGAGGTTTAGGTTTAGGATTAGCATTAAGCTTAGAGTGAGGGTTAGGGTTAGGGGTAGGTATAGGATGAGGGTTAGGCTGAGGGTTAGGTTTAGGGTTCGGGTGAGGATAAGGTTTAGGGTGAGGTTTAGGGTGAAGTTGAGGGTTAGGTTTAGGCTTATGTTTACGGTGAGGTTTAGGGTGAGGGTTAGGGTGAGGGTTAGGAACAGGGTTAGGTTTAGGTGAGGGTTAGGGATAGGGTTGTGTTTAGGGTGAAGTTCAGGGTTAGGTTTAGGGTTAGAGTTAGGGTGAGGGTGAGTGTGCGGGTTAGGTTTAGGTTTAGCTTTAGGGTTAGGTTTAGGCTGAGGGTGAGAGTGAGGGTGGGGTTTAGGGTTAGGGTTGGATTAGAGTTTAGGTTAGGGTTAGGTTTGGGTTGAGGGTTAGCGTTAGGGTTAGGAAGTGCGTTTGGCAGAGGGTTAAGATTATGGTTAGGGTGAGGTTTAGGTTTAGTGTGATGGTTAGGATGAGGGTTAGGCTGTGTGTTACAGTTAAGGTTAAGGTGAGGGTAAGGGTTAGGGTGAGTGTGAGGGTTATGGTTAGGATAAGTGTTAGGGTTAGGGTGAGTGTGAGGGTTTGGGTTAGGGTTAGGCTTAGGCTTAAGTTTAGGCTGAGGGTGAGGGTGGAGGTGAGGGTTAGTGTTACAGTGAGGGTGATGATTTGGTTTAGAGTGAAGTTAGGATGTGGTTTAGGGTTACAGTGAGGGTGAGGGTTATGGTTAGGGTGAGGGTTAGGGTTAGGATTAGGGTTAGGGTTAGGGTGAGGGTTAGGTTGATGTTTAGGGTTAGGGTTAGGATTAGGTTTAGGGTGAGGGTGAGTGTGAGGGTTAGGGTTAGGGTTAGGGTTAGGCTGAGGGTGAGGGTGGGTGTGAGGATTAGTGTTCGGGTGATGGTTAGGGTTAGGATTAGGTGAGGGTTAGGATGAGGGTTAGGGTTAGGATTAGGGTTTGCGTGAGGGCTAGGGTGAGGGAGAGGGTTAGGGTTAGGCTTAGGCTTAGGCTTAGGTTTAGGCTGAGGGTAAGGTTGAGGGTGAGTGTTAGGGTTAGGGTGATGGTTAGGGTTACAGTTAACTTGAAGGTTAGGATGATGTTTAGGGTTGGGGTGAGGGTTAGGGTGAGGGTGATGATAAGGGTAAATTTGAGGGTTAGGCTGAGGGTGAGGGTTAAGATAAGGGTGAGAGTTTAGGTTATGGTGAGGGTTAGTTTAAGGGTGAGGGTTAGGGGTTAGGGTGAGGGTGAGGGTTAGATTGAGGATTAGGGTTATGCTTAGTGTGAGGTTTAGGGTGAGGACGACGGTTAGGATTAGGTGAGGGTAACGGTAAGAATTAGGGTTAGGGTGAGGGCTAGGTTGAGGGTGAGGTTTAGGATTAGTGTTAGGGTTAGGGTGAGGTTTAGGGTTAGGGTGAGGGTCATGGTTATTGTGAGGGTGAGTGTTAGGGTTAGATTTAGTGTTAGGGTGAGGGTAAGTGTTAGGGTGATGGTTAGGGTTAGGGTGAGGGTTATTGTTAGGGTGAGGGTTAGGATGAGGGCTCAGGTTATTATTAGGGTTAGGGTGAGTACTAGGGTGAGGGTGAGGGTTAGGGTTAAGGTTAGGCTTAGACTTATGTTTACGCTGGGGCTGTGGGTGAGGGTGAGGTTTAGGGTTAGGGTTAGTGTAATGGTTGGGGTTACCGTTAGGGTGAGGGTTAGGATGAGGATTAGGGTTTGGGTGAGGGTGACGGTAATCATAAAGGTGAGTTTTCGGCTTAGGGTGAGGGTTATGGTAAGGGTGATGGTTAGGATTAGGGTGAAGGTGAGGGTTAGATTGAGGATTAGTGTTAGGGTTAGTGTGAAATTTATGGTGAGGATGAGGGTAAGGGTTAGGTTGCGGGCTAGGTTGAGGGTGAGGGTTAGGATTATGTTGAGATTTAGGGATAGGGTGATGGTTAGGGTTAGTGTGAGGGTTAGTGTTAGGGATAGGGTTAGTGTTAGTGTGAGGGTAAGTGTTAAGGTGAGGGTTAGGGTTAGGGTGAAGGTTATGGTTAGGATGGTTAGGGTTAGGGTTGGGGTTATTGTTATGGTTAGGGTTAGGGTTACGTTTACGGTGAGGTTGAGGGTGAGGCTGAGGGTTAGGGTTAGGATGAGGTTTAGGTTTAGGGTAAGGGTTAGAGTTAGGGTTAGCGTGAGGGTGAGGTTTAGGATTAGAATTAGGGTTAGCGTTAGTGTTAGGGTTAGGGTGAGGGTTAGGGTTAGGGTTAGGCTTAGGCTTTGGCTTAGGCCGAGCATGAGTGTGAGGGTTAGGGTTAGGGTTACAGTGGGGTTTAGGTTTAGGCTTAAGGTGAAAGTGAGGGTGAGGATGAGGGTTAGATATAGGGTTAGGGGAAGGTTTAGGTTGAGGGTTAGGGTTAGTGTTATGGTAAGGGTGAAGGTGAGCATTAGGGTGAGGGTTTTGTTTAGGGTGAATGTTATGGTTAGGGTGAGGGTTAGGAGTAGGGTTAGGGTTATTGTTAGGGTTAGGTTTAGGGTTACAGTTACTGTGAGGGTGCGGATGAAATTTAGGTTTAGGTTTAGGGTGAGGTTTAGGGTTTTGGTTAGGGTTCGACTTAGGGTTAGGGTCAGGGTGAGGTTTAGGGTTAGAGTTATTGTTAAGGTGAGGTTTGGTGTGAGGGTTATTGTTAGGGTTAGTGTTTGGGTTAGGGTTAGGGTGAGGGTGAGGGTGAGGGTTAGGGTTAGGGATAGGGTTAGGTTTAGGATTAGGGTTTGGGTGAGGGTGAGTGTGAGGGTTAGGGTTAGGGTTAGGGTTAGGCTTAGAGTTAGGAAGAGAGTGAGGGTGAGGGTTAGGGTTAGGGTGAGGGTTAGGGTTAGGGTTATGGTGAGAGTTAGGATGAGGTTTAGGGTTAGGATTAGGGTTAGGGAGAGGGCTAGGGTGAGGGTTAGGGTTAGGGTGATGGTTGGGGTTACCCTTATAGTCAGGGTTAGGATGAGGATTAATGTTAGGGTGAGGGTTAGGGTGAGGGTGACAGTAAGGGTAAAGTTGACGTTTTAGCTGAGTGTGAGGGTTATGGTAAGGGTGAGGGTTAGGGTAAGGTTGAGGGTGCTGGTAAGATTGAGAATTAGTGTTAGGGCGAGTTTGATGTTTAGGGAGAGGATGAGGGTTAGGGTTAGGTTGAGGGCTAGGTTGACGTTGAGGGTTAGTGTTAGGGTGAGGGTTTAGGTTAGGCTTAGGGTTAGGTTTAGGCTAATTGATAATCTGAGGGTGAGGATAAGGGTGAGGTTTAGGGTTAGGGTGAGGGTTAGGGTTAGGGTTAGGATGAGGGATAAGGTTAGGATTAGTGTTAGGGTGAAGTTTAGGGTAAGGGTTAGGGTTAGGGTGAGGGATAGGGTGAGGTTTAGGGTTAGGGTTAGTGTTAGGGTTATTGTTAGGGTCAGCATTAGGGTTAGGATGAGGGTTAAGTTTAGGGTTAGGATTAGGATTAGGGTCAGTGTGAGGGTGAGTGTGAGGGTTAGGGTTAGCGTTTTGCTTAGGGATAGGCTGAGGGTGAGGGTGAGGGTGAGGGTTAGATTTAGGGTGAGAGTGAAGTTTAGGGTTATTATTAGCGTTAGGGTGAGGGTTATTGTGAGGGTTAGTGTTAGGGTTAGTGTTAGGTTTAGGGTTAGTGTGAGGGTTAGGGTTAGGGTTAGGGTTAGGGTTAGGGTTAGGGTGAGGGTTAGGGTTAGGGTTAGGGTGAGGGTTAGGATGAGGGTTAGGTTTAGGTTAGGGTTAGGGTGAGGGCTAGCATGAGGGTGAGTTTTCGGGTTAGGTTTAGGGTGAGGTTTAGGGTTAGGGTTAGGTTTAGGGATAGGGTGATGTTTCGGGTTAGGGTTATGGTGAGGGTGAGGGTTAGGGTTAGGTTGAGAGTTAGGATTAGGGCTAGGTTTAGGGCGAGGTTTAGTGTTAGGGTTAGGGTGAGTGTTTACATGAGAGTTCGGGTTAGGATTAAGTTCAGGATGAGGGATAGGGTGACGATGAGGGTTAGGGTTAGGGTGAGGTTTAAGGTTCGGATTAGGTTTAGGTTAGGGTGCGGGTTATTGTTAGGGTTACGGTGAGGGTCAGGGTTAGGGTTATGTTGAGTGTTAGAATTAGTTGTAGGGTTAGGTTGACGGTTAGGGTTAGGGTTAGGGTGAGTGTTTGGATGAGGGTTAAGGTTGCAATTAATGTTAGGGTGAGGGCAACGGTGAAAGTGAGGCTTAGGGTTAGGGTTAGGGTGAGGTTTAGTTTTAGGGTTAGGGGTAGGGTTAGGGTGAGGGTTAGGGTTCTGGTTATGGTGAGGGTGAGTGTTAGGTTTGGGGTGAGGGTTAGGGTGAGGCCTATTGTGAGGGTGAGGGTTAGGGTAAGGTTTAGGGTGAGGGTTAGGTTGAGGTTTAGGTTTAGGGTTAGTTTTAGGATTAAATTTAGGGTGATGGTGACTGTGAGCGTTAGGGTTAGGGTTAAGCTTAGGCTTTGGGTTAGTCTGAGGGTGAGTATTGGGATGAGGATTAGGTTTAGAATAGTGGTTCAGGATATGGTTAGCTTGAGGGTTAGGATGAGGGTTAGGGTTAGGATTAGGTTTAGGGTGAGGGCTAGGGTGAGTGTGAGGTTTAGGGTTAGGTTTAGGCTTAGGCTTAGGGTTAGGCTGAGGCTGAAGGTGAGGGTGAGGTTTAGGGTTAGGGTGATGGTAAGGGTTACAGTTAGGGTGAGGGTTAGGATGAGGGTTAGGTTTAGGGTGAGGGTTAGGATGTGGGTGACAGTAAGAGAAAAGGTGAGGGTTAGGCTGAGGGTTCGGGTTATGGTAAGGGTGAGGGTTCAGGATAGGGTTAGGGTGAGGTTTCGGGTTAGATTGAGGATTAGTGTTAGTGTAACGGTGAGGTTTAGGGTTAGGATGAGGGTTAGAGATAGGGTGAGGGCTAGGGTGAAGTTGAGGGTTAGGGTTAGGGTTACAGTGAGGTTTAGGTTTAGGGTGAGGTTTAGGATTAGTTTTAGGGTTACGGATAGTGTGAGGGTGAGGTTTAGGTTTAGAGTTAGGTTAAGGGTGAGGTTTAGGGTTAGAGTTAGTGTTCTTGTGATGTTTAGTTTGGGGGTGAGGGTTGGTGTTAGGGTTAGGATTAGGATTAACGTTAAGGTGAGGGTGAGTGTTAGGGTTAGGGTTAGGATTAGAGTTAGGGTGAGGGTGAGGGTGAGGGTTAAGGTTAGGTTGAGTGTTGGGGTTAGGGTCAGAGTGAGGGTTATGTTTAGGGTTAGGCTTAAGCTTATGGTTTGGGTATGGGCTAGGGTGATGTTGAGGGTTAGGGTTAGGGTTTGAGTGAGCGTTAGGGTGAGGGTTAGGTTTATTGTTAGGGTTAGGGTTTGGGTTATAGTTAGGCTTAATTTTAGGCTGAGGCTGAGGGTGAGGGTGAGGGTTAGGGTTAGGGTGATGGTTGGGATTACGGTTAAGGTGAGTGTTCAGATGAGGATTATGTTTAGGATTAGGGTTAGGGTAGAGTGAGTGTGAAGTTTAGGGTTAGGGTTAGGCTTAGGCTTAGGGTTAGGGCGAGGTTTCGGGTTAGGGTTTGGTTTAGGGTGAGGGTGAAGCTGAGGATTAGGTTAAGCTTTAGGATTAGGGTTAGGTTTAGGTTTAGGGTTAGGTATAGGGTTAGGGTTAGGGTTTCGGTAAGGGTTAGTCTTAGGGTTAGGGTTAGGCTTAGAGTTAGGCTGAGGATGAGGGTGGGGCTGAGGATTAGTGTTAGTGTTAGGGTTAGGGTTATTGTTAGTGTTATGGTTAGGGTTAAGTTTGCAGTGAGGGTGAGGCTGAGGGTGGGGTGAGGAATAGGTTTAGGGTGATGGTTAAGGTTAGGGTTAGTGTTATTGTTAGGGTTAGGGTTAAAGTTACTGTGAGGTTGAGATTGCAGGTGAGTGTTAGGGTTAGAGTTAGGGTGGGGTTTAGGTTAGGTTTAGGGTTAGGGTGAGGGTGAGGTTTACGGTTAGATATAGGGTTAGGGGGAGGCTGAGGGTGAGGTTTAGGGTGAGGGTTAGGATGAGGTTTAGGGTTAGGATTAGGGTTAGGGTGAGGGCTAGCGTAAGGGTGAGTTTTAGGGTTAGGGTTAGGATGAGGTTTCTGTTTAGAGTGAGGATTAGGATGAGTGTGAGGTTTAAGGTTAGAGTTAGGGTTAGGATGAGACTGAGGGTGAGGTTTTGGGTTAGGGTTCGTGTTACAGTTAGGGTTAAGGTGAGGGTTAGGGTGAGTGTGAGGGTTAGGTTTAGGGTTAGAATTAGGGTTAGGGTTAGGGTTTGGGTTAAGTTTAGGTTTAGGGTGAGGGTTAGGCTAAGAATTATGGTGATGGTGACGGTTAGGTTTAGGTTGAGGGTTAGGGTTATGTTTAGTGTTAGGGTTAGGCTGAAGGTGAGGGTTAGGGTTAGTGTTAGAATGAGGGTTAGGATGAGGGTTAGGTTTGGATTCGGATTAGGGTGAGGGCTAGGGTGAGGGTGAGGTTCAGGTTTAGGGTTAGGCTGAGGTTTAGAGTTAGGGTTAGGGTTAGGGTTAGAGGGAGGGGAAGGTTTAGGGTTAGAGTTAGGGTTAGGGGGTAGCTGAGGGTGAGGGTTAGGGTTAGGGTTAGTGTTAGCATTAGGGTTAGGGTGAGGGTAAGTGTTACGGTGAGGGTTAGGGTTAGGGTGAAGGATATGTTTAAGATGAGGGATAGCGTTAGGGTTAGTGTTATTGTAAGGGTTAGGTTAGGGTTATGGTTACAGTGAGGGTGAGGGTGAGAGTTAGGATTAGGGTTAGAGTCAATTTTAGTTTTAGGTTTAGGGTTTAAGTTAGGGTTAGGTTTAGGTTTAGGATTAGGGAGAGGGTTAGGGTTATTGTTAGTGTTATGGTTTGGGTTAAGTTTGCGGTGAGGGTGAGGCTGACGGTGAGGGTTATGATTATGGTTAGGGTTAGGTTTAGTGTTAGGGTTAGGGTTAGGGTGAGGTTGAGGTTTAGGTTTAGGGTTAGGGTTAGGGTTAGGGTTAGGATTAGTGTTAGGGTTAGGGTTAGTGTTAGGGTGAGGGATAGGGTGAGTGTGAGGTTTAGGTTTAGGGTTAGGCTTAGGATTGGGGTTAGGCCGAGGCTAAAGCTGAGGATGAGGTTTAGGGTTGGGGTGATGTTTAGGGTTACGGTTAGGGTGAGGGTTAAGATGAGTGTTAGGTTTAGGGTGAGGGTTTGAATGAGGGTGAAACTAAGAGTAAAAGTGAGGTTTATCTTGAGGGTGAGGGTTATGGTAAGGGTGAGGGTTCACATTAGTGTTAGGGTGAGGGTGAGGGTTAGATTAAGGTTTAGTGTTAGGATTAATGTGAGGTTTTGGGTGAGGATGATTAGGGTTAGTGTGAGGGTTAGGGTGAAGTTGATGGTTAGGATTAGGCTTATGGTGAGGTTTAGGGTTAGGGTTAGGTTTAGGATTAGGGTGAGGGTTAGGGTTAGGGTTAGGGTGAGTGTGAGGGTTAGATTAGAGTTAGGGTTAGGGTTATTGTTAGGGTTATGGTTAGGGTTAAGTTTACAGTGAGGGTGGGGCTGAGGGTGAGAGTTAGGGTTAGGGTTAGGGTGAGTTTTAGGGTTAGGGTTAGTGTTAGGGTTAGGGTGATGGTTTGGGTTAAGGTTAGGGTTACGATGAGGGTGAGGGTTAGGGTTAGGGTTAGGATTAGTGTTATTGTTTGGGTTAGGATTAGAGTTATGTTGAGGGTGAGGGTGAGGTTGTGCATTAGGGTTAGGGTGAGATTTAGGGTTAGGGTTAGGGTTAGGGTTACGGTGAGTTTGAGGGTGAAGTTTAGGGTTAGAGTTAGGTTTAGGGTGAGGTTTAGGGTGAGGGTTAGGGTGAGGGTTATGGTTAGTGTTAGGGTTAGGGTGAGGTTTGGGATGAGGGTGAGGGTTAGGGTTAGTTTTAGGGTTAGCATTAGGGTTAGTGTTAGGGTTAGTGGTTTAGGCTTAGGGTTAGGTTTAGGCTAAGGGTTAATCTGAGGGTGAGTGTAAGGGTAAGGGTTAGGTTTAGTTTTCGGGTTATGGGTAGTGTTAAGGTGAGAGTTAGGGTTCAGGTTAAGTTTAGCGTTTGGGTGAGGTTTACGGTTCAGATTACAGTGAGGGTGCAGGTTAGGGTTACTTTGAGGGTTAGGGCTAGGTTGAGGGTTAGGGTTTGGGTTAGGCTGAGTGTTAGGATGAGGATTAGGGTTAGGATTAGCATTAGGGTGTGGGCTATGATGAGGGTGAGCATTAGGTTTAGTGTTAGGGTGAGGTTTAGGTTTACGGCTAGGGTTAGGGTGATGGTTAGGATGAGGTTTAGGGTTATTGTTAGTGTTATGGTTATGGTTATGTTTGTAGTGAGGGTGAGGCTGAGGGTGAGGGTTGGATATAGGATTAGGGTTAGGGTTAGGTTTAGGGTTAGGATTTGTGTTATTATTAGGGTTAGCGTTAGAGTTACCTTGAGGGTGAGGGTGAGGTTAAGGGTGAGGGTTAGGGTTAGGGTGAGGTAGGTTAGGGTTAGGTTAGGATTAGGGTTAGGTTGAGTGTGAGGCTTAGGGTTAGAGTTAGGCTTAGGGGCAGGGTTAGGGTTAGTGTTAGGTTTAGGGTTAGGGGGAGGTTTAGGTTGAGGTTTAGGGTTAGGGTTAGGGTTAGGATTAGGGTTGTGTTATTGTTAGGGTTATGGTTAGAGTTAAAGTGAGGTGGAGGGTGAGGCTGAGGGTGAGTTTGGGTGTGAGGATTAGGTTTCGGGAGATGGTTAGGGTTAGGGTTAGGTTGAGGGTTAGGATGAGGGTTTGAATAAGGATAAGGGTTAGGGTGAGGGCTAGGGTGAGTTTAGGGTTAGAGTTAGATTTATGCTTAGGCTTAGAGTTAGTCTGATTTTCAGTTTGTGGGTGAGTGTTAGGGTTAGGGTGATGGTTAGGGTTACAGTTAGGGTGAGGGTTAGGATGAGGGTTAGGGTTAGGGTGAGGGTTAGGGTGAGGGTGATGGTACCGTAAAGGTGAGGGTTAGTCTGAGCGTGAGAATTATGATAAGGGTAAGGGTTGGGGTTAAGGCGAGGTTAGGGTAAGGGTTACAGTTAGGGTTAGGGTGAGGGTAAGGGTTAAATTGAGAATTAGGGTTAGGGTTTGTTTGAGGTTTAGGGTGAGGGCTACTCTGAGGTTGTGGGTTAAGGTTAGGTTTAGGGTGAAGTTTAGGGTTAGGTTAAGGGTTAAGATTAGTGTGAGGGTTAGTGTTACAGTTAGGGGTTAGTGTAAGGGTGAGGGTAAGTGTTATGGTGAGGGTTAGAGTTAGGGTTAGGGTTATTGTTAGGGTTAGGGTTACCCTTACAGTGAGGGTGAGGGTTAGGATTAGGTTTAAGGTGAGGTTTAGGGTTAGGGTTATGGTGAGAGTTTGGGTTAGGGTTAGGATTAGGGTTAGGGTGAAGGCTAGGGTGAGGGTTAGGGTTGGGGTTAGGGTTAGGATTAGAGTTAGGGTGAGAGTGAGTGTGTGGGTTAGGGTTAGATTTAGGGTTAGCCTTAGGGTTAGTCTAAGTATGAGGTTGAGTGTGAGGGTTAGGGTTAGGGTGAGGGTTATCGTTAGGGGATAGCGTGAGGTTGAGTGTGTTGGTTAGTGTTAGGTTTAGGATTAGGCTTAGGCTTCGGCTAAGGATGAGGTTAAGGGTGAGGGTTAGGGTTAGGGTGAGGGTTAGGTTTAGTGTTAGGGTGAGGTTTAGGATTAGTGTTAAGGTTAGGATTAGGGTTAGGGTGAGGGCTAGGGTGAGGGTGAGGTTTAGGGTTAGGTTCAGGGTTAGGGTGGGGGTGAGGTTCAGGGTTAGAGTTAGGGTTAGGTTGAGGGATAAGGTGAGGTTTAGGGTTAGGGTTAGTGTTAGTGTTAGGGTTAGGGTGAGGGTTAGAGTTAGGATGATGGTTAGGTTTAGGTTTAGGTTTAGGATTAGGGTTAGGGTGAGGGTGAGTCTGAGGGTTAGGGTTAGGGCTAGGCTTAGGGAAAGGCTGAGGGTGAGGGTGAGTGTGAGGTTTGGGGTTAGGGTGAGGGTGAGTTTTAGGGTTAGAGTTAGTGTTAGGGTGACCGTTAGTGTGACGGTTAGAGTTAGGGTTAGTTTTAGGTTTAGGGTTAGGGTGAGGTTTAGGGTGAAGGTTAGGGTTATTGATATGGTTAGGTTTAGGATTAGCATTTGGGTGAGGGTGCGTGTGAGGGTTAGGGTTAGGGTTAGGGTGAGGTTTAGTGTTAGGGTTAGGGTTAGGGATAGGGTGAGGTTTCACTTTAGGTTTATGGTGAGTGTGAGGGTTAGGTTTAGGTTGAGGTTTAGGGTTAGGTTGAGGGTAAGGGTTAGAATGACGATTAATGTTAGGGTTAGTGTGAGGTTTAGGGTGAGGATGATGGTTAGGGTTAGGTTGCGGTCTAGTTTGAGGGTCAGGGTTAGGGTTAGGGTGAGGTTTAGGGTTAGGTTCGAGTAAGGTTTAGTATTAGGGTGAGGGTTAGGGTTAGGGTTATGGTAAGGTTCAGGATTACAGTTAGGTTGAGGGTTAGAATTAGGTTTAGTGTTAGGTTAAGGGTTAGCATTAGCGTTAGGGTGAGTGTTTGGATGAGTTTTAGGGTTGCAATTAGGGTTAGGGTGAGGGCAAGGGTGAGGGTGAGGGTTAGTGTTAGGCCTAGGGTTAGGTTTAGGTTTAGGGTTAGGGGTAGAGTTAGGGTGAGTGTTAGGGTTCGGGTTCCGGTGAGGGTTCAGGTTAAGTTTGGGGTGGGGTTAGGGTGAGGCCTAAGGTGAAGGTGAGGGTTAGGGTTAGGGTATTGTGAGCATTAGGTTGAGGTTTAGTTTTAGGGTTAGGGCTAGGATTAAGGTTAGGGTGAGTGTGAGTGTGAGGGTTAGGGTTAGGGTTAGGCTTCGGCTTTGGGTTAGGCTGAGGGTGAGTGTGGGGATGAGGATTAGGTTTAGAGTGATGGTTCATGTTATGGTTAGCTTGAGAGTTAGGATGTTGGTTAGGGTTAGGATTAGGGTTAGTGTGAGGGCTAGGGTCAGTGTGAGGTTTAGGGTTAGGTTTAGGCTTAGGCTTAGGGTTAGGCTGAGGCTGAAGGTGAGGGTAAGGTTAGGGTTAAGTTGATTGTTAGGGTTAAGGTTAGAGTGATTGTTAGGATGAGGGTTACGTTTAGGGTTACGTTGAAGGTTAGGATTATGGTTATGGATAGGGTTACAGTTAGGATGAGGGTTTGGCTGAGGATTAGGTTTAGGGTGAGGGTTAGGATGAGGGCGACAGTAAGAGAAATCTGAGGGTTATGCTGAGGGTGAGGGTTATGGTAAGGGTGAGTGTTCGGGTTAGGGTTAGGGTGAGGTTGAGGGTTAGAATGAGGATTAATGTTAGCGTTAGTGAGAGGTTAAGGTTAGGATGAGGGTTAGAGTTAGGGTGAGGCTTAGGGTGACATTGAGTGTTAGGGTTAGGGATAGGATGAAGTTTTGGTTTACGGTGATGGTTAGCGTTAGTGTGAAGGTTACTGTTAGGGTTAGTGTTAGTATTAAGGTGAGGGTAAGTGTTAGGGTAAGGTTTAGGTTTAGGCTGAGGTTTAGGATTAGGGTTAGGGTAACGGTTAGGGTGAGGGTGAGGTTTAGGGTTAGAGTTAGGTTTAGGGTGAGGGTTAGGGTTAGGGTTATGTTTAGTGTTAGGGTTAGGGTTAGGGTGAGGTTTAGTGTGGGGGTGAGAGTTTGTCTTAGCGTTAGGATTAGGATTAGGCTTAAGGTGAGGGTGAGTGTTAGGGTTAGGGTTAGGATTAGACTTAAGATGAGGGTGAGGTTGAGGGTTACCCTTAGGGTGAGTGTTGGGGTTAGGTTTAGAGTGAGGGTTAGGGTGAGGGTTAGGCATAGGGTTAGGGTTTGGGTATGGGCTAGGGTGAGGGTGAGAGTTAGGGTCAGAGTTAGGGTGAGTGTTAGGGTGATGGTTAGGGTTATTGTGAGGGTTAGTGTTAAGGTTAGGTTTAGTGATATGGTGAGGGTAAGTGTTAGGTCGAGGGTTAGGGTTAAGGTGAAGGTTATCTTTAGGATGAGGGTTAGGGTTAGGTTTAGGGTTATTGTTAGGGTTATGGTTACGGTGAGCGTGAGGTTGAGGGTGAGGGTTAGGGCTAGGATGAGGTTTAGGTTTCTGGTTAGGATTAGAGTTAGGTTTAGGGTGGGTGTGAGGTTTAGGGTTGGAGTTAGGGTTAGTGTTAGTGTTGGGGTTAAGGTGAGGGTTAGAGTTAGTGTTAGGCTTAGGCTTAGGCTTAGGCTTAGGACAAGCATGAGAGTGAGGGTTAGGGTTATGGTTAGGGTGGGGCTTAGGGTTAGGGTTAGGTTGAGGGTGAGGGTGAAGTTGAGGGTTAGGTATAGAGTTAGGGGGAGGGTTAGGGGGAGGGTTACGATTAGGGTTAGAATTAGGGTTATGGTGAGTTTGAGGGTTAGGTTGAGGTTTAGGGTTAGGGTTAGTGTTAGCGTTAGTGTGAGGGTTAGGCTTAGGGTTAGGTTTAGTGTTAGGGTGAGGGTAAGTGGTAGTGTGATGGTTTGGGTTAGAGTGAGGGTTATGGTTAAGGTGAGGGTTGGGAATAGGGTTAGGGTTATTGTTAGCGTTAGGTTTAGTGTTACCGTTACTGTGAGGGTGAACATGAGGGTTAGGGTTAGTGTTAGGGTGAGGTTTAGGGTTTGGCTTAGGGTTAGAGTTAGGGTTAGGGTGAGGGTTAGGTTGAGGGTTAGGGTTGGTGTTCGTGTTAAGTTTAGGGTTAGGGGGAGAGTTAGGGGGAGGGTTAGGTTTAGGGTTAGGATTAGTGTTAGGGTGAGGCTGAGTGTGTGTGTGTTAGGGATAGGTTCAGGGTTAGGCTTAGGGTTAGGCTAAATGTGAGGGTGAGGGTGAGGGTTAGGGTTAGGATGAGGGTTAGAGTTAGAGTAAGGGTGCGTTTTAGTGTTAGGGTTAGGGTTAGAGTTATGGTTAGGCTGAGGGTGAGGTTTAGGTTTAGAGTTAAGGTTAGGGTCCAGGTTAGGGATAGGATTAGGGTTAGGGTGAGGATGAGGGTGGGGGTGAGGATTAGGATTAGGGTTTGGGTTAGGGTTATTGTTAGTGGTATGGTTAGGGTTAAGTTTGAGGTGAGGGTGAGGCTCAGGGTGGGGTGAGGATTAGGGTTATGGTGATTGTTAGGGTTAGGGTTAGTGTTATTGTTAGGGTTAGGGTTAGAGTTACGGTGAGGTTGAGGGTGCGGGTGAGGGTTAGGGTTAGGATTAGGGTGAGGTTTATGGTTAGATATAGGGTTGGGGGAGGGGGAGGGGGAGGTTAAGGGTTAGGGTTAGTGTTAATGTTAAGGTGAGGGTGAGGTTTAGGTTGAGGTTTAGGGTTAGGGTTCGGTTTAATTTGAGGGTTAATTTTAGGGTTAGAGTTAGTGTTAGTGTGAAGGTAAGTGTTAGGGTGAGGGTTAAGGTGAAGGATATGGTATGGATGAGGCATAGGGTTAGGGTTAGGGTTATTGTAAGGGTTAAGGTTAGTGTTATGGTTACTGTGAGGGTTAGTATTAGGGTTATGGTTAGGTTTAGATTTAGGGTTAGGTTTAGGGTTAGGGTTAGGGTGAGGGTGAGGGTTTGAGTTATTGTTAGTGTTATGGTTTGGGTTAAGTTTGCGGTGAGGGTGAGGCTGAGAGTGAGGTTTATGGTTAGGTTTATGGTTAGAGTTAGGTTTATGGTGAGGTTTAGGGTGAGGGTGAGTGTGAGGGTTAAGGCTAGGATTAGTTCTAGGGTTAAGGTGAGGGTGAGTGTGAGGGTTAGGTTTAGGGTTACGATTAGAGTTAGAATGAGGGTGATGGAGAGGGTTAGGGTTAGGGTGAGGGTTGGGGTTAGGGTTATAGTGAGAGTTAGGGTGAGGGTTATGCTTAGGCTTAGGTTTAGGGTGTGGGCTAGGGTGAGGTTGAGGGTTAGGGTGAGGGTTGGGGTGAGGTTTAGCGTTAGGGTTAGTGTTATGTTTAGGGTTGGAGTTAGAGTTAGGCTTAGTGTTAAGCGGAGGGTGAGGGTGAGGTTGAGGGTTAGGGTTAGGTGCGGGTGAGGTTTAGGGTTAAATTTAGCATTAGGTAGAGGGCTAGTGTAATGGTTAGCCTTTTAGGTTTGGGGTGAGGGTTAGGATGAGGTTTAGGGTTATAATTAGGGTTAGGGTGAAGGCTAGAGTGAGGGTGAGGCTTATTGTTAGCGTTAGGGTGAGGTTTAGGGTTAAGGTTAGTGTTAGAATTATGGTGAGTGCAAGGGTTAGGGTTAGGTTTAGGGTTAGTGTTATTGTTCGGGTTAGGGTTAGAGTTAAGTTGAGGGTAAGGGTGCGGGTGAGATTAGGTTTCGGGTTAGGGTGAAATTTAGGTTTAGGGTTAGGGTTAGTGTGAAGGTTAAGGTTAGGGTCAGGGTGAGGTTTAGGATGAGGTTTAGGGTTAGGATTTGGGTTAGGTTGAGGGCTAGAGTGAGGGTTTGGGTTGGGGATAGGGTTATGTTTAGGATTAGGGTTAGGGTGAGGGTGAGTGTGAGGGTTAGGGTTAGGCTTAGGCTTGGGTTACGGTGAGGGTTAGGGTTATTGTTTGGGATAAGGTGATGGTGAGGTTGAGGTTTAGGGTTAGGGTTAGTGTTAGGTTTGGGGTTAGGGTTAGGGTTTCGGTTAGGGTTAGGGTTACGGTTAGGGTTTGGGATACGGTGAGGGTTAGGGTTAGGGTTATTCTTAGGGTTAGGCTGAGGGTGAGGTTGGGAGTGAGGATAAAGCAAGGTTTAGGGTTCGAGTTAGGTTTAGAGTTATGGTTAGGGTTATTGTTAGTGTTATGGTTAGGGTTAATTTTGCGGTGAGGGTGAGGCTGAGGGTGAGGTTTATGGTTAGGGTTAAGGTTAGGGTTAGGTTTAGGTTTAGGGTTAATCTTATTGTTAGGTTTTCGGTTAGAGTTACAGTGAGGTTGAGGGTGATGTTGAGGGTGAGGGTTAGGGTGAAGTTTATGGTGAGGGTTAGGGTTAGGGTGAGGGTAAGTTTTAGGGTTAGAGTTAGGGTTAGGTGGAGGTTTAGGGTGAGGGTTAGGGTTAGGTTTATTGTTAGGGTTAGGGTGAGGCTGAGGTTTATGTTGATGTTTAGGGATATGGTTAGAGTAGAATTAGGGTTAGCGTGAGGGTGAGTTTGAGGGTTAGGTTTAGGGTAAGGCTTAGGCTAAGGGTAAGGCTGAGGGTGAGTTTGGGGGTTAGGATTAGGGTTATGGTGATGGTTAGGGTTAGGGTTAGTGTTATTCTTAGGGTTAGGGTTAGAGTTACGGTGAGGTTGAGGGTGCGGGTGAGGGTTAGGGTAAGGTTGAGGTTTAGGGTTCGGATTAGGGTTGGGGTTAGGGTGAGGGTGAGGGTGAGGTTTAGGGTTAGTGTTAGGGCTAGGGTTATGTTGAAGTTTAGGGTTAGGTTTAGGGTTATTGTTAGGGTAAGGTTTATGTTTACGGTTACATTGAGGGTGTGGGTTAGGGTTAGGGTTAAGGTGAGGTTTAGGGTTTGGGTTAGGGTTAGAGTTAGGGTTAGGGCGAGGGTGAGGTTTAGGGTTAGAGTCAGGGTTAGGATGAGGGTTAGGATGAGGTTTAGGGTTAGTGTTAGTGTTAGGGTTAGGGTTAGGGTGAGAGTTAGGGGTAGGGATAGTGTTAGGGATAGGGTTAGGATTAGGGTTAGGGTGAGGGTGACTGTGTGGGTTAGGGTTAGGTTTAGGGTTAAAAATTAGGGTTAAGGTTAGGGTGAGTGTGAGTGTTAGGTTTAGGGTTAGGCTTAGGCTTAAGATTAGGCTGAGGGTGAGGGTGAGGTTGAGGGTTAGGTTTAGGGTGAGGTTTAGGGTGAGGTTTAGGGTGAGAGTTAGGTTTCGGGTTAAGTTTAGTTTTAGGGTGAGGGTTAGGGTAAGGGTTACTCTGAGGATGAGGGTTAGTGTCAGGGTTAGGCTTAGGCCTAGGTTCGGGATGAGTATTAGGTTTAGAGTGATGGTCCTGGTTATGTTTAGGTTGAGGGTTAGGATGAGGGTTAGGGTTAGGATTAGGGTTCGGGTGAGGTCTAGGGTGAGTGTGAGGTTTAGGGTGAGTTTAGGCTTAGGTTTAGGATTAGCCTGAGGCTGAAGGTGAGGGTGAGGGTTAGGGTTAGGGTGATGTTAAGGGTTACGGTTAGGGTGAGGGTTAGGATGAGGGTTAGGTTTAGGGTGATGGTTAGGATAATGGGTGATAGTAAGAGTAAAGGTAAGGGTTAGAGAGAGTGTGAGGGTTAGGGTTAGGATTAGGGTTAGGGTTAAGGTTAGGGTGAGTGTGAGGGTTAGGGTTAGGCTTAGGCTTAGGTTTAGGCTGAGGGTGACGGTGAGGGTGTGGGTTAGGTTTAGGGAGAGGGTTAGGGTTAGGTTTAGGGTGAGAGTTAGGTTTTGGGTTAAGTTTAGGGTTAGGGTTAGGGTTAGGGTGAGGGTTAGGTTGAGGTTTAGGTTTAGGGTTAAGGTTAGGATTAGAATTAGGGTTCTGGTGAGGGTGAGTGTGAGGGTTAGGGTTAGGGTTCGGCTTAGGTTTAGGATTAGGCTGAGGGTGAGTGTGGGGATGAGGATTAGGTTTAGTGTTATGGTTCATATTATGGTTAGGTTGAGGTTTAGGATGAGGGTTAGGTTTAGGATTAGGGTTAGGGTGAGGGCTAGGGTGAGTGTTAGGTTTAGGGTTAGGTTTAGGCTTAGGCTTAGGGCTAGGCTGAGGCTGAAGGTGAGGGTGAGGGTTAGGGTTAGGGTGATGTTTAGGGTTACGGTTAGGGTGAGTGTTAGGATGAGGGTGACAGTAAGAGTAAAGGTGAGAGTTGTGCTGAGGGTGAGGGTTATGGTAAGGGTGAGGGTTCGGGTTCGGGTTAGAGTGAGGGTTAGGGTTAGATTGAGGATTAGTGTTAGGGTTAGTGTGAGGTTTAGGGTGAGAATGATTAGGGTTAGGGTGAGAGCTAGGGTGAGGGTTAGGGTTTGGGTTAGGGTGAGATTTAGGGTTAGGGTTAGGTTTAGGGTTAGGGTGAGGTTTAGTGTTAGGGTGACAATGAGGGTGATTTAAGTTTACGGTGAAGGTGAGGCTGAGGGTGACGTTTAGGGTTAGGTTTAGGGTGAGGATTAGGGTGAACATTAGATTTAGGGTTATGGTTTGGATTAGTATTATTGTTAGGGTTAGGATTAGAGTTATGCTGAGGGTGAGGGTGAGGGTGAGGTTTAGGGTTAGGTTGAGATTTAGGGTTAGGGTTAAGTTTAGGGTGAGGGTGAGGGTGAGGTTTAGGGTTAGAGTTAGGGTTAGGGTTAGGGTTAGGGTGAGGGTTAGGGTTAGGATTAGTGTTAGGGTTAGGGTGAGGGTTAGGATGAGGGTGAGGGTTAGGGTTAGGGTTAGGATTAGTATTAGGTTTAGTTTTAAGGTGAGTGTTTGTGTTAGGCTTAGGTTTAGGGTTAGGCTAAGGGTTAAGCTGAGGGTGAGAGTAAGGTGAGGGTTAGGGATAGGGTTCGGGTTAGGGTTAGCGTTAGGGTGAGAATAAGCATTCGGTTAATTTTAGTTTTTGGGTGAGGTTTACCGTTCAGGTTACAGTGAGGGTGGGGGTTAGGGTTAGTTTGACGGTTAGGGTGAGGATTAGGGTTAGGGTGAGGGTTAGGGTTAGGGTTAGGGTGAGTGTTAGGATGAGGATTAGGGTTAGTATTAGGGTTAGGGTGAGGGGTAGGGTGAGGGTGAGGGTTAGGGTTAGTTTTAGGGTGAGTTTAGGGTTAGGGTTAGGGTTAAGGTGAGGGTTAGGGTTAGGATGAGGGTTAGGGTTAGGATAAATGTTAGGGTGAGGGTGAGTGTTAGGGTTAGGTTTAGGGTTACGATTATTTTTAGTGTTATGGTTATGGTTACGTTTGCAGTGAGGGTGAGGCTGAGGGTGAGGGTTAGATATATGATTAGGTTTATTGTTAGGTTTAGGGTTAGGATTAGTGTTATTGTTAGGGTTAGTGTTAGATTTAAGGTGAGGGTGAGGGTTAGGGTTAGGGTGAGGTTGGGTGTGAAGATTTCGGTTGGAGTGATGGTTAGTGTTAGGGTTAGGGTGAGGGTTAGGAAGAGGGTTAGGTTTAGGATTAGGGTTAGGGTGAGGTCTAGGGTGTGGTTGAGGGTTAGGGTTAGGTTTAGGCTTAGGGTTAGTCCGAGGGTGAGGTTGAGGGTAAGGGTTCGGTTTAGGATGATGGTTAGGGTTACGGTTAGGGTGAGGGTTAGGATGAGGGTTAGTGTTAGGGTGAGGGTTAGGGTGAGGGTGATGGTACCATAAAGGTGAGGGTTAGGCTGAGGGTGAGGGTTAAGATAAGGATAAGGGTTAGGGTTAGGGTGAGGGTTAGGTTTAGGGTTACACTTAGGGTTAGGGTGAGGGTGAGGGTTAGATTAAGAATTAGGGTTAGGGTTAGTTTGAGGTTTATGGTGAGGGTTAGGATTAGGGTGAGGGTTAGGGACAGTGTTAGGTTTAGGATTAGGGTTAGGGTGAGGTTTAGGGTTTGGGTTAGGGTTAGAGTTAGGGTTAGGGTGAGGGTGAGGTTTAGGGTTAGAGTCAGGGTTAAGGTGAGGGTTAGGTTGAGATTTAGGGTTAGGGATAGTGTTAGTGTTAGGGTAAGGGTGAGAGTTAGGGGGAGAGATAGTGTAAGGGTTAGGGTTAAGATTAGGGTTAGGGTGAGGGTAAGTGTGTGGGTTAACGTTAGTTTTAGGTTCAGGCTTAAGGTTAGGCTGAGGGTGAGTGTTTGTGTTAGCGTCAGGTTTAGCGTTAGGCTTAGGGTTAGGCTGAAGGTGAGGTTGAGGGTGAGAAAGTTAGCCTTAGGGTGAGGGTTAGTCATAGGGTTAGGAGGAGGGTTAGGTTGATGTTTAGGGTTAGGATTAGGGTTTGGGTGAGCGCTAGGGTGAGGGTGAGGGTTAGGGTTAGGGTGAGCGTGAGGTTTAGTGTTAGGGTTAGGGTGAGGCTGAGGGTGTGTGTTAGGGCTAGGGTTAATGTTAGCGTTAGGGTTAAGGTGAGGGTTAGGGTGAGCATGAGGGTTGGGGTTAGGTTTAGGGTTAGGATTAGGGCAAACGTGAGGGTGAGTATGTGTGTTAGGGTTAGGTTTAGGGTTAGGCTTAGGGTTAGGCTGAGGGTGAGGTTGAGGGTGAGGGTTAGCATTAGGGTGAGGGTTAGGTTTAGGGTTTGGGGAAGGGTTAGGATGAGGTTTAGGGTTAGGATTAGGGTTAGGGTGAGGGCTAGGGTGAGAGTGAGCATTAGGGCTAGGGTTAGGATGAGGTTTAGGTTTAGGGTGAGGGTTAGGATGAGGGTGAGGTTTAGGGTTACTGTTATGGTTAGAATGAGATTGAGGTGAGGAATAGGGTTATGGTTAGTGTTAGGGTTAGGGTTAAGGTGAGGGTTAGGGTGAGGGTCAGGGTTAGGGTTAGGGTTAGGATTAGGATTAAGTTTAGGGTTAGGGTGAGGTTTAGTGTTATGATTAGGGTTATGGTTTTGGTGATGGTTAGGGTGATGGTAATGTTAGGGTTAGGCTTAGGCTTAGTGTTAGGCTGAGGGTGAGGGTGAGGGTTCAGGTTAGGGTGAAGGTTAGGGTTAGGGTTAAGGTGAGAGTTAGGGTTTCGGTTAAGTTTAGGGTTAGAGTGATTTTTAGGGTAAGGGTTTTGGTGACATTGACGGTTAGGGTTAGGTTGAGGGTTAGGGTGAGGGTTAGGATAAGGATTAGGGTTAGGGTGAGGGCTAGGGTGAGGGTGAGGTGTAGGGGTAGGGTTAGGGTGAGGTTTAGGGTTAGGGTTAGGGCTAGGGTTAGGGGGAGTGGGAGGTTTAGGGTCAGAGTTCGGGTTAGGGGGTGGCTGAATGTGAGGGTTAGGGGTAAGGTTAGGGTTAGGGTTAGGATGAGGGTTAGGGTGAGGGTGAGTGTTAGGCTTAGGGTTAGAATTAGGATTAGGGTAAGGATTAAGGTGAGTGTAAGGGTTAGGGTTAGGGTTAGGATGAGGGTATGTGTTAGGGTTAAGGTTAGGGTTAGGGTGAAGGATTTGGTTAGGATGAGGGATAGGTTTAGGGTTAGGGTTTTTGTAAGGGTTAGGGTTAGGGTTATGGTTACTTTGAGGGTGTGGCTGAGGGTTAAGATTAGGGTTAGGTTTAGGTTTAGGTTTAGGTTTAGGATTAGGGTTAAGGTTAGGGTTAGGTTTAGGGTTAGGGTTAGGGTTACGGTGAGGGTTAGCGTTATTGTTAGTGTTATGGTTTGGGTTAATTTTGCGGTGAGGTTTAGGCTGAGGGTGAGGTTTATGCTTAGGGTTAGGGTTAGGGTTATGGTTACTTTGAGGGTGTGGCTGAGGGTTAAGATTAGGGTTAGGTTTAGGTTTAGGTTTAGGTTTAGGATTAGGGTTAAGGTTAGGGTTAGGTTTAGGGTTAGGGTTAGGGTTACGGTGAGGGTTAGCGTTATTGTTAGTGTTATGGTTTGGGTTAATTTTGCGGTGAGGTTTAGGCTGAGGGTGAGGTTTATGCTTAGGGTTAGGGTTAGGGTTTCTGTTAGTGTTAGGGTTAGGATGAGGTTTAGGGTGAGGGAGAGGGTTAGGGATAAGTTTAGGATTAGGTCTAGGGTTAAGGTGAGGGTGAGTGTGAGGGTTAGCGTTAGAGTTAAGGTTAGGATTAGAGTTAGGGTCAGGGTGAGGGTTAGGATTAGGGTGAGGGTTGGGGTTAGGGTTAGAGTGAGAGTTAGGGTGAGGGTTAGGCTTAGGCTGAGGTTTAGGGTGTGGGCTAGGGTGAGGTTGAGGGTTAGGATGAGGGTTAGGGTTAGGGTTAGTGTTAGGGTTAGGGTTGGAGTTAGGGTTAGGCTTAGTGTTAGGCAGAGGATGAGGGTGAGGGTGAGGGTTAGGGTTAGGTGAGGGGGAGGTTTAGAGTTAGATTTAGTGTTAGATGGAGGGCTAGTGTGAGGGTTAGGGTTTTAGGGTTAGGGTGAGGTTTAGGATGAAGTTTAGGGTTATGATAAGGGTTAGTATTAGGGTTAGGGTAAGGGCCAGAGTGAGGGTGAGTCTTATGGTTAGCGTTAGGGTCTGCTTTAGTGTTAGGGTTAGGGTTAGAGTTACTGTGAGTGTGAGGGTTAGGGTTAGGTTTAGGTTTAGGGCTATTGTTAGGGTTAGGTTTAGAGTTTAGTTGAGGGTAAGGGTTAGGGTTAGGTTTAGGGTTTGGGTTTCTTGTTAGGGTTAGGGTTAGAGTTAAGTTGAGGGTAAGGTTGAGAGTGAGGTTTAGGTTTAGGTTTAGGGTGAGGGTTAGGGTTATTGTTACTGTTATGGTGTGGGTTAAGTTTGCGCTGATGGTGAGGCTGAAGGTGAGGGTTATGGTTTTGGTTAGGGTTAGGGTTAGTGTTAGGGTTAGGGTTAGGGTGAGGTTTAGGGTTTGGGTTAGGGTTAGCCTTAGAGCTAGGCTGAGGGTGAGGTTGAGGGTTAGAAAGTTAGGGTTAGAGTGAGGGTTAGTCATAAGTTTAGGTGGAGGTTTAGAATGAGGTTTAGGGTTAGGATTAGGGTTTGGGTGAGGGTGAGTGTTATGGTTCAGGTGAGGGTGAGGTTTAGGGTTAGGGTTAGGTTGAGGGTTAGAGTGAGGGTTAGGGTTAGCGTTAGGGTGAGGGTGAAGTTTAGGGTTAGAGTTAGGGTTAGGGTGAGGCTGATTGTGAGGGTTAGGGTTAGGGTTAGTGTTAGAGGTAGGGATAGGTTGAGGGTAAGGCTTAGGCTTAGGCTTAGGCTTAGGCTGAGTTTGAGGTTGAGGTTGAGGGTTAGGGTTAGGGTGATGGTTAGGTTTACGATTAGGGTGTTGGTTAGGATGAAGTTTCGGTTTAGGGTGACGGTTAGGGTGAGGAGGATGGTAAGGGTAAACGTGAGGGTTAGGGTTAAGATAAAGGTGATGGTTAGGTTTAGGTTTAGGGTTAGGGAAAGGGTGAGGTTTAGGGTTAGGGTGAGGTTTAGATTGAGCATTAGGGTTAGGGTTAGTGTAAGGTTTCGGGTGAGAATGAGGGTTAGGGTTAGGGTGAGGGTGTGGGTTAGAACTAGGGTTTAGGTGAGGGCTAGGGTGAGGGTGAGGGTTAGTGTTATGCTTAGTGTTAGTGTTAGGTTGAGTATATGTGTTAGAGTGAGGGTTAGGGTTACGGTGAGGGTTATGGTTAGGGTTAGGGTTAGGGTTTGGGTTAGGGTTTTTGTTAGAGTTAGGGTTACGGTTATGGTTACGGTGAAAGTGAGGATGAGGTTTAGGGTTAGTTATAGTGGTAGGGTTATGGTGAGGGTTACGTTGAGGGTTGGTTTTAGGGTTAGTGTTAGTTTTAGATTTAGGGTGAGAGTTAGGGGGAGGCTGAGGGTTAGGGTTAGTGTTAGGGTTAGGTTTAGTGTTAGGGTGAGGGTGAGTGTATGTGTTAGGGTTAGATTTAGGGTTAGGCTTAGGGTTAGCCTGAGTGTGCGGTTCAGGGTGAGGCTAAGGGTTAATGTGAGGGTTAGGTTTAGGGTTAGGTTGAGGGTTTGGATGAGGGTTAGGTTTACAATGAGGGTGAGGTTTAGGGTTAGTGTGAGGGTTAGGGTTAGGATTAGGGTTAGGTTGAGGGTAGGTTTTAGGATTAGGGTTAGGTTTAGGGTTAGGTTTAGGGTTAGGGTTTGGTTTAGGGTTAGGATTAGTGTTATTGTTAGGGTTAGGATTAGAGTTACTGTGAGGGTGAGGGTGAGGGTGAGCGTTAGGGTAATATTTAGGGTGAGGTTTTGGGTTAGGGTTAGGATTAGGGCTAGGGTAAGGTTAGGTTTATGGTTAGACTTCGGGTTAGGGGAAGGGTTAGGATGAGTGTTAGGGTTAGAGTTAATGTTAGGGTTAAGGTTAAGGTGAGGGTTAGGTTGAGGTTGAGGGGTAGGGTTAGGGTGAGGATTAGGGTCAGGGTTAGGGTTAGGGTGAGGGTTGGGTTTAGGGTTAGAGTTAGGGTTAGGGTGAGGCTGAGCGTGAGGTTTAGGGTTAGGGTTAGTGTTAGAGTTAGGGATAGGGTGAAGATTAGGGTGAGGGTAAGGGATAGGCTTAGGGTTAGGATTTGGTTTAGGATAAAGATTAGGGTGAGGGTTAGGGTGAGGGTTAGGGTTACCGTGAGGGACAGGTTTAGGGTTAGAGTTAGGGTTAGGGTGAGGGATAGGGTGGGTTTAGGGTTAGGATTAGTGTTATGGTTAGGGTGAGGGTGAGGGCTAGTTTTAGGATGAGGGTTAGGTTTAGGGTGATGGTTAGGGTTAGGGTTACAGTGGGGTCAGGGTTAGGGTTAGGTTGAGGGTTAGAATTATGTTTAGGTTTAAGTTGAGTGTTAGGGTTAGGATTAGGGTGAGGGTTTGGATGAGGGTTAAGGTTACAATTAGTTTTAAGGAGAGTCCTAGGGTGAGGGTGAGGGTTATTGTTAGGGTTAGGGTGAGGTTTAGGGTTTGGGTTATGGTTAGGGTGAGGGTGAGGTTTAGGGTTAGAGTTAGGGTTAGGGGGAGGGTTAGGGGGAGCATTAGAGTTAGGGTTAGTATTAGGGTTAGGGTTAGGGTGAGTGTTAGATTGAGGTTTAATGCTAGTGTTTGGGTTATGTTTAGGATTAGGTTGACTGTGAGGGTGAGTGTGAGGGTTAGGGTGAGGTTGAGGTTTATGGTTAGGGTTACAGTGAGGGTGAAGGTTAGGTTAAGGGTGAGAGTTAGGGTTAGGGTCAGGGTGAAGTTGAGGGTTAGGATTAGGGTTAGGTTTAGAGTTACAGTGAGGGTGAGGGTGAGGGTGAGGGTAAGGATCAGGGTTAGGGTGAGGTTTAGGGTTAGGTTTATGGTTAGGATCAGGGTGAGGTTCAGGGTTAGAGTTAGAGTTAGGGGGAGGGTTAGAGTTAGTGTTAGGCTGAGTGTTAGATTGAGGTTTAATATTAGGGTTAGGGTTACGTTTAGGATTAGGTTTACGGTGAGGGTGAGTGTGAGGGTTAGGGTTAGGGTTCGGCTTAGGCTTAGGGTTAGGCTGAGGATATGGTTGGGGATGAGGATTAGGTTTAGAAAGATGGTTAGGTTTATGGTTAGGTTAAAGGATAGGATGAGGGTTAGGGTGAGGGCTTGGGTGAGGGTGAGGGTTAGGTTTAGGTTTAGGCTTAGGCTTAGGTTTAGGCTGAGGCTGAGGGTGAGGGTGAGGGTAGGGTTAGGGTGATGGTTGGGATTCCCGTTAGGGTGAGGGTTAGGATGAGGATTAGGGTTAGGGTGAGGGTTAGTGTGAGGGTGACGGTAAGGTTAAAAGTTATCGTTAGGCTGAGGGTGAGGGTTATGGTAAGTGTGTGGGTTAGGGTTAGGGAGAGTTTGAGGGTTAGGGTTAGCACGATGGTTAGGGTTAGTGTGAGGGTTAGTGTTAAGGTGAGTGTTAGTGTTAGGTTGAGGGTAAGTGTTAGGGTGAGGGTTAGTGTAAGGGTGAAAGTTATCCTTAAGATGAGGATTAGGATTAGGGTTAGGGTTATTGTTAGGTTAGGGTTAGGGTTACGGTTAAGTTGAGGGTGAGGGTGAGTTTGAGGTTTAGGGTTAGGATGAGGTTCAGGTTTAGGGTTAGGGTTAGAGTTAGGGTTAGGGTGATGGTTAGGGTTTGAGTTAGGTTTAGGGTTATTGTTGGGGTTAGGGTGATGTTTAGGGTTAGTGTTAGGATTAGGCAGGCTTAGGCTTAGGCTGAGCATGAGGGTGAGGGTTAGGGTTAGGGTTAGGGTGGGGTTTAGGGTTAGCGTTAGGGTGAGGGTGAGGTTGAGTGTTAGATATAGGGTTAGGGGGAGGGTTAGGGTTAGTGTTAGAGTGAGGGTGAGTGTTAGGGTGAGGGTTAGGTATAGGGTTAAGGTTATTTTTAGAGTTAGGTTTAGGGTTACGGTTACCTTGAGGGTGAGGATGAGGGTTAGGGTTAGGGTTAGGGTAAGGTTTAGGGTTTGGGTTAGTGTTAGAGTTAGGTTTACGGTGAGGGTGTGGTTTAGGTTAGAGTTAGGGTTAGGGTAAGGGTTATTGTGAGGGTTAGGGTTAGTGTTCCTTTTTAGGTTAGGGTAAGTGTGAGTGTTAAGGGGAGGGTTAGAGTTAGGGTTAGGATTAGGAATAGAGTTAGGGTGAGGGTGAGGGTTATGTTTAAGGTGAGTATTTGGGTTAGGGTTAGAGTGAGGGTTAGTTTGAGGGTTAGGCTTAGGCTTAGGGTTTGGTTATGGGCTATGGTGAGGGTGAGGGTTAGGGTTAGGGTTAGGGTGAGGGTTAGGTTGAGGGTTTATCTTAGTGTTAGGGTGGGGATTGGGGTTAGGTTTAAGTTTAATATTAGGTAGAGGGTGAAGCGACTGTGAGGTTAGGGTTAGGGTGAGGGTGTGGTTTAGGGTTAGAGTTAGCATTAGGGTGAGGGTTAGTGTGAGGGTTAGGGTTAGGGTAAGTGTTACAGTTAGGGTTAGGGTGAGGGTGAATGTGAGGGTCAGTGTTAGTCTTAGGCTTAGGCTTAGGCTTAGGGCGAGCATGAGGTTGAGGGTTAGGTTTAGGGTTAGCATTCGGGTTAGGGTGAGGGTTAGAGTGAATGTGACGGTTAAGTTAGCATTAGGGTGAGGTTTAGGGTTAGGGTTAGGGTTATGGTGAGGGTGAGAGTTAGGGTTAGGGTTAGGGTTAGGGTGAGGGTGAGGGTTAGGATTAGGGAAAGGGTTAGAGTTACAGTGAGGGTGAAGATGAGGGTGAAGGTTAGGATCAGGGTTAGGGTGAGGTTAAGGGTTAGGGTTATGGTTAGGGTGAGGGTGTTGTTTAGGGTTAGATTTATGGTTAGGGGGTGGGTTAGGGTGAGGGTTAGGTTTAGGGTTAGTGTTAGGGTTAGGGTTAGGGTGAGGGTCAGGTTGAGTTATAATGCTAGGATTAGTGTTAGGTTTAGGATTAGGTTTACGGTGAGGTGAGTGTGAGGGTTAGGGTTAGGGTTCGGCTTAGGCTTACGGTTAGGCTGAGGGTATGGGTGGGGATGAGGATTAGGTTTAGAAAGATGGTTATGGTTATGGTTATATTAAGGGTTCGGATGAGGGTTAGGGTTAGGATTAGGGTTAGGGTGAGTGTGAGTGTTTATGTTAGGGTTAGGCTTAGGCTTAGGGTTAGGTTGAGGCTGAGGTTGAGGGTGAGGGTTAGGATTAGGGTGATGGTTGGGGTTACCGTTAGGGTGAGGGTTAGGATGAGGATTAGGGTTAGGCTGAGGGTTAGGTTGAGACTGAAGGTAAGGATAAAGGATGAGGGTTAGGCTGAGGGTGAGGGTTAGGGTAAGGGTGAGGGTTAGGGTTAGGATGAGGGTGAGGGTTAGATTGAGGGTTAGGAGGTTTAGGGTGAGGATAAGGGTTAGCGTTAGGTTGAGGGCTAGTTTGAGCGTGAGGGTTAGGATTAGGGTGAGGTTAAGGTTTAGGGTGAGGGGTAGGGTTAGTGTGAGAGTTAGAGTTAGGGTCAGGGTTTGTGTTAAGATGAGGGTAAGTGTTAGGGTGACGGTTAGGTTTAGGGTGAAATTTCTGGTTAGGATGAGGGTTAGGGTTAGGGTTAGGGTTATTGTTAGGTTTAGGGTGACGGTTACGGTTACGGTGAGGGTGTGGTTGAGGGTGAGGGTTAGGGTTAGATAGAGGCTTAGGTTTAGGGTTAGGGTTATAGTTAGGTTTAGGGTGAGGGTGAGGTTTAGAGATAGGGTTTGTGTTAGGGTTGGGGTTATGGTGAGGGTTAGGGTTAGTGTTAAGATTAGGCTTAGGCTTAGGCTGAGCATGAGGGTGAGGGTTAGGGTGAGGGTTAGGGTGGGGTTTAGGGTTAGGGTTAGGGTGAGGGTGAGGTTGAGTTTGAGGGTTAGGTATAGGTTGAGGGGGAGGGTTAGGGTGAGGGTTATGTTTAGGGTTATTGTTAGGGTTAGGGTTAGGGTTAGGGTTAGGTCTTCGATTAGTGTGAGGGTTAGTGTTAGGTTTAGGGTTAGTGTTAGGGTGAGGGTAAGTGATAGGGTGATGGTTTGGGTTAGGGTGAGGGTTATGTTTAGGGTGAGGGTTTGGAATAGGGTTAGGGTTACTGTTAGGGTTAGGTTTAGGGTTAGGGTTAAGGTGAGGGTGAGGATGAGGGTTAAGGTTAGGGTAAGGGTGAGGTTTAGGGTTTGGCTTAGGGTTAGAGTAAGGGTTAGGGTTATGGTTAGGTTGAGGGTTAGGGTTAGGGTGAGAGTTAGGGGGAGGGTTAGGGTTATGGTGAGGGTTAGGGTTAGTGTAAGTGTGAGGGTTAGGATGAGGGTTAGGGTTAGGATTAGGGTTAGGGTGAGGGCTAGGGTGAGGGTGAGGTTTAGGTTTAGGGTTAGTGTGAGGTTTAGGTTTAGGGTGAGGGTAAGTGCGTGTTAGGGATAGGTTTAGGGTTAGGCTTAGGGTTAGGCTTAGGGTGGGGGTGAGGTTGAGGGTTAGGATTAGGGTGATGGTTAGGGTTATCTTAGGGTGAGGTTTAGTGTTAGTGTTAGGGTTAGAGTTAGGGTTAGGGTGAGGTTGAGGTTTAGGAGTAGGTTTAGGGTTAGGGTGAGGTTTAGGGTTAGGATTAGGGTTAGGGTGAGGGCTAGGGTGAGGGTTACGGTGAGGGTTAGGTTTAGAGGTACTGTTAAGTTTAAGGGTAGGGTTAGGGTTAGGGTGAGGGTTAGGGTGAGGGTTCGGGTGAGTCTGATGGTAAGCCTAAAGGTGAGGATTAGGCTGAGGCTGAGGGTTAAGATAAGGATGAGTGTAAGTGTTAGGGTGAGGGTTAGGGTTAGGTTGAGTGTTATGGTTAGGGTAAGGGTTAGATTTAGGGTTATGGTTATTGTTAGGGTTAGGGTTAGGATTACCCTTACAATGAGGGTGAGGGATAGGGTTAGGTTTAGGGTGAGGTTTAGGGTTAGGGTTATGGTTAGAGTTTGGGTTAGGTTTAGGATTAGGGTTAGGGTGAAGGCTAGGGTGAGGGTGAGGTTTAGGGTTAGGGTTAGGGTTTGGGTTAGGATTAGAGTTAGGGTGAGGGTGAGTGTGTGGGTTCGGGTTAGGTTTAGGGTTAGGCTTAGGGTTAGGCTAAGGGTGAGGTTGATGTTGAAGTTTAGGGTTATGGTGAGGGTTAGGTTTAGGGTTAGATTGAGGGTGAGTGTCTTGGTTAGGGTTAGGTTTAGGATTAGGCTTAGGGTTAGACTAAGTGTGAGGTTAAGGGTGAGGGTTAGGGTTAGGGTGAGGGTTAGTTTTAGGTTTAGGGTGAGGGTTAGGATGAGGGTTAAGGTTAGGATTAGGGTTAGGTTGAAGGCTAGGGTGACGGTGATGTTTAGGGTTAGGGTTACGGTTAAGGTGAGGGTCAGGATTAGGGTTAGAGTTATGGTTAGGTTGAGGGATAGCGTGAGGTTTAGGGTTAGGATTAATGTTAGGGTTATGGTGAGGTGAGTGTTAGGGTTAGGATGTGTGTTAGGTTTAGGGTGAGTGTTAGGGTTAGGGTTACGTTGGTGTCTGGGTTAGTGTTAGGTTGAGGGTTAGAATTAGGTTTAGGTTTAGATTGAGGGTTAGGTTTAGGGTTAGGGTGAGGTTTAGGGTTAGATATAGGGTTAGGGGAGGGTTAGGGTAAGCGTTAGGAATAGGGTTAGTGTTAGGGATTGGGTGAGGGTGAGGGTTAGGTTGAGGTTTATGGTTAGGGTTAGTTTGAGGGTTAGTGTTAGGGTGAGGGTAACTGTTAGGGTGAGGGTTTGGGTTAGGGTGAGGGTTATGGTTAGGGTGAGGGTTAGCATTAGCTTTAGGGTTATTGTTAGGGTTAGGTTTAGGGTTATGGTTATTGTGAGGGTGAGTGTGAGGGTTAGGGCTAAGGTTAGGGTGAGATTTAGTGTTTGGATTAGGGTTAGAGTTGGGGTTAGTTTGAGTCTTAGAGCTAGCGTTAGGGTTAGGGTTAGTGTAAGAGTTATGGTTAGGGTGAGGGTTAGGTTGAGGGTGAGGGTTAGGCTTAGGGTTAGGATTAGGTTTAGGGTAACGTTTAGGGTGAGTGTGAGGTTTAGGATTCGGGATAGGGTGAGGGTAAGTGTTAGGGTGAGGGTTAGGTTTAGGGTGAAGGATATGGTTAGGATGAGGATTAGGATTAGGGTTATTGTTATTGTAAGGTTTAGGGCTAGGTTTATGGTTACGGTGAGGGTGAGGGTTAGGATTAGGGTTAAGGTGAGGTTGAGGTTTAGGTTTAGGGTTAGATTTAGGGTTAGGGTGAGGGTTAGGATGAGTGTTAGTGTTAGGGTTAGGGTGAGAGTTAGGTGGAGGTTAAGGATTAGGGATAGGGTTAAGATTAGTGTTAGGGTGAGGGTGAGTGTGTATGTTAGGGTTAATTTTAGGGTTAGGTGTAGGGTTAGGCTGAGGGTGAGTTTGAGGGTGAGGGTTAGGGTTAAGATGAGGGTTAGGTTTAGGGTTAGGGGGAGGGTAAGGATGAGGGTTAGGATTAGGATTAGGGTTAGGTTGAGGGCTATGGTGAGGGTCAGGGTGAGGTTTAGGGTTAGGGTTAGGATGAGGTTTAGGGTTAGGGTTAGGGTGAGGGTGAGATTTAGGTTTAGATTTTGTTTTAGGTTGAGGCTGAGGGTGAGTGTTATGGTTAGGGTTTGTGTTAGGGTTAGGGTTAAGGTGAGGGTTAGCGTGAGGGTGAGGGTTAGGGTTAGGGTTAGGATTAGGATTAGCGTAATAGGGTGAGTGTGAGGGTTTTGGTTAGGGTTAGTTTTAGGCTCAGGTTTAGGCTGAGTGTGAGGGTGAGGATGAGGGTTAGGGTAAGTGTGAGGGTTAGGGTTAGTGTTAGGGTTAGGGTGAGAGTTTGGGTTCAGGGTCAGATTAGGGTTAGGATGAGAGTTAGGGTTACAGTTACGGTCAGCGTGAGGGTTAGGGTTACGTTGAGGGTTAGGGTTAGGGTGAGGGTTAGGGTGAGTTTAGGATGAGGATTAGGTTTAGGATTAGGTTTAGGGTGAGGGCTAGGGTGAGGATGAGGTTTAGTGTTAGTGTTAGTGTGAGGTTTAGGTTTAGAGTTAGGGTTAGGGTGAGGTTTTGGATGAGGGTTAGGTTAACGATGAGGGTCAGGTTTAGGGTGAGGTTGAAGGTTAGGGCTAGGATTAGGGTTAGGTTGAGGGTGAGTGTTAGGATTAGGGTTAGGGTTAGGTTTAGGTTTAGGTTTAGGCTTACCATTAGTGTTATTGTTAAGGTTATGGTTAGAGTTACGGTGAGGGTGAGGGTCAGCGTCAGGGTGAGGTTTAGAGTTAGGGTGAGGTTTAGGGTTAGGGTTAGTGTGAGGGTGAGGTTTAGGGTTAGATTTAGGGTTAGGGGGAGGGTTAGTTCGTGGGTTAGTGTTAGTGTTAGTGTTAAGGTAAAGGTTAGGTTGAGGTAAAGGTTTAGGGTTAGGATTGGTTAGGGTGAGGGTGAGTGTGAGGTTTAGTGTTAGGGTTAGGCTTAGGCTTAGGGTGAGGCTGAGGGTGAGGGTGGGGCTGAGGATTAGGGTTAAGTTGATGGTTAGGGTTTGGGTTAGGGTGAGGGTTAGGGTTTGGGTTAGTGTTAGAGTTAGGTTTAGGGTGAGGTTGAGGTTTATGGTTAGAGTTACGTTTAGGGTGAGTGTTAGGTTGAGGGTTTGGGTTAGGGTTATTTTTAGGGTTATGTTTAGGGTGAGATTTAGGGGGAGGGTTAGGGTTAGGGATAGGTTTAGGATTAGGGTTACAGTGAGGGTGAGTGTGTATGTTTGCTTTAGGTTTAGGTTTAGGCTGAGGTTGAGGTTGAGGGTGAGGGTTAGGGTTAGGTGAGGGTTAAGGGGAGGGGGAGGTTTAGGGTTAGAGTTGGGGTTAGGGTGAGGGTGAGCATGAGGTTTAGGGTTAGTGTTAGAATTAGGGTTAAGTTGAGGGTTAGGGTGAGTGTCCAATTTCGGGTTAGGGTTAGGATTAGGATTAGGATTTGGCTTAGGGTGAGTGTGAGGATTAGGTTTAGGGTTAGGCTTAGGCTTAAGCTTAGGCTGAGGGTGAGCGTGAGGGTTAGGGTTAGGGTGAGGGTTAGGGTTAGGGTTAGGGTGTGAGTTAGGGTTCAGGTTAAGTTTAGGGTTAGTGTGAGGGTTAGGGTAAGTGTTATTGTGAGGTTTAGGGTTAGGGTTCGGTTGAACGTTAGGATTAGTGTTAGGGTTAGGGTGATGATGAGGGTTAGGTATAGGATTAGGTTAGGGTGAGGGTGTGTGCTAAGATCAGGATTAGGGCTGTGGTTAGGGTTAGGTTTATGGTTAGGATTAATGTTATTGTTAGGATTAGAATTAGAGTTAAGGTGAGGGTGATGGTCAGGGTTAGGTTTAGGTTGAGGTTGAGGTTTAGGTTTAGGGGTAGGATTAGGGTTAGGGTGAGGGTGAGGTTTATGGTTAGATTTAGGGTTAGGGGGAGGGTTAGTTCTTAGATTAAGGTTAGGGTTAGTGTTAGGGTTAAGGTTAGGGTGAGGATTAGGTTGAGGTTAAGGGATAGGGGTAGGGGTAAGTTTAGTATTAGGGTTAGGGTGGGGGTGAGTGTGAGGGTTAGGGTTAGGGTTAGGATTATGCTTAGGGTTAGGCTGAGGGTGAGTGTGAGCGTGAGGGTTAGGTTTAGGGTGAGGGTTAGGGTTAGGTTTAGGGTGAGGTTTAGTGTTAGGTTTAGGATTAGGTTCAGGGTGAGGTTTAGGGTTAGAGTTAGGTTTACGGTGAGGGTGAGTGTGAGGGTTAGGGTTAGGGTTAATATTCGGCTTAAGTTTAGGCTGAGGGTGAGGGTGAGTGTTAGGGTTAGGGTTAGGATGAGTTTTAGGGTTAGGGTTAGGGTTAGAATTAGTGTTAGGGTGAGAGTGAGGTTTAGGGATAGAGTTAGGGTTAGTGTTAGGGTTAGGGCTAGGGTGAGGGTTAGGGTTAGGCTTAGGCTTAGTCCGAGCATGAGGGTGAGGGTTAGGGTTAGGGTTATGGTGATGGTTTGTGTTAGGGTTAGTGTTATTGATAGGTTTAGGGTTAGAGTTACCGTGAGGGTGTGGGTGCGGGTCACAGTTAGGGTTAGGGTTAGGGTGGGGTTTACGGGAAGGGTTAGGGTGAGGGTTAGGGTGAGGGTTCGGGTGAGTGTGATGGTAAGCCTAAAGGTGAGGTTTAGGCTGAGGCTGAGGGTTAAGATAAGAGTGAGTGTGTTAGGTTGAGGGTTATGGTTAGGGTGAGTGTTATGGTTAGGGTAAGGGTTAGAGTTAGGGTTACGGTTATTGTTAGGGTTAGGGTGAGGTTTAGGGTTAGAGTTAGGGTTAGGGGGAGGGTTAGGGTGAGCGTTAGAGTTAGGGTTAGTATTAGGGTTAGGGTTAGGGTGAGTGTTAGATTGAGGTTTAATGTTAGGTTTTGGTTTATGTTTAGGATTAGGTTTACGGTGAGGGTGAGTGTGAAGGTTAGGGTGAGGGTGAGGGTTAGATTGAGGATTAGTGTTAGGGTTAGTGTGAGCTTTAGGGTGAGGATGAGGGTTAGGGTTAGGTTGTGGGCTATGTTGAGGGTGAGGGTTAGGATTAGGGTGAGGTTTAGTGTTAGGGTTATGCTTAGGGTTAGTGTGAGTGTTAGTGCTAGGGGGAGGGTTAGTGTTAGGATGAGGTTAAGTGTTAGGGTGAGGGTTAGGTTTAGGGTGAAGGTTATGGTTAGGATGAGGGTTAGGGTTCGGGTTCGCGTTATTTTTAGGGTTAGGGTTAGGGTTACGGTTACGGTGAGGATGAGAGTGAGGGTTAGTTTTAGGATGAGTTTTAGGTTTAGGGTTAGGGTTAGTGTAGGGGTTAGGGTGAGGGTGAGGTTTAGGGTTGGAGTTAGGTTTAGTGTTATTGTTGGGGTTAGGGTGAGTTTTAGGGTTAGTGTTAGACTTAGGCTTTGGCTTAGGCTTAGGCTGAGCATGAGAGTGAGGGTTAAGGTCAGGGTTAGTGTGCGGTTTAGGGTTAGGGTTAGGGTGAGTGTGAGGTTGAGGGTTAGATATAGGGTTAAGGGGAGGGTTATTGTGTTGGTTAGGGTTAGTGTTAGGGTGAGGGTAAGTGTTAGGGAGAGGGTTAGGAATAGGGTTAAGGTTATTCTTAGGGTTAGGTTTAGGGTTACGGTTACGTTGAGGGTGAGGATGAGGGTTAGGGTTAGGGTTGTGGTGAGGTTTAGGGTTTGGGTTAGTGTTAGAGTTAAGTTTAGGGTGAGGGTGAGGTTTAGGTTAGAGTTAGGGTTAGGGTGAGGGTTAGGTTGAGGGTTAGGGTTAGTGTTCGTGTTAAGGTTAGGGTTAGGGTGAGTGTGAAGGTTAGGATTAGTGTTAGGGTAAGGGTTAGTTTGAGGGTGAGGTTGAGGTTGAGGGTTAGGGTTAGGGTGAGGTATAGGGTTAGGGTTAGGGTGAGAGTTAGGGTTCTGGTTAAGTTTAAGATTAGGGTGAGGGTTAGGGTTAGGGTTAGGGGGAGCATGAGGATTAGGGTTAGGTTGAGGGTGAGGGTTAGTGTTAGGGTTAGGGGGTGGGTTAGTGTTAGGTTTAGGGTGAGGGTTAAGAGGAGTATTAGGATTACCATTATGGTTAGGGTGACGGCTAGGGTGGGGTTGAGAGTTAGGGTTTGTGTTAGGGTGAGCTTTACGCTTAGGGTTAGGTTTAGTGTGAGGGTTTGGTTGAGGGTTAAGGTTAAGTTGAGGGTGAGGTTTCGGGTTAGGGTTAGGGTTAGGGTTAGGGTTATTGTTAGGGTTAGGGTTCAGGTTATGATTATGGTTAAGGTGCCCGTGAAGGGTAGGATTAGGGTAAGGATTAGGATGAGGTTTAGGTTTAGAGTTAGGGTTAGGGTGAGAATAAGGTTTAGGGTTAGATTTTGGGTTAGTGTTAGGGTTAGCGTTAGGGTGATGGTTAGGGTTAGGGTTCGGCTTAGGCTTAGGCCGAGCATGAGGGTGAGGGTTAGGGTTAGGGTGAGGGTTACAATGATGTTTAGGGTTAGGATTAGGGTTAGGGTGAGGGCTAGGTTGAGTGTTAGGGTGGGCGTTAGGGTTAGGGATAAGGTTAGGTTTAGGATTAGGGTTAGGGTGAGGGTTAGGTTTAGGGTTTTGATTAGGGTGAGGGTGTGGCTGAGGATTATGGTTAGGTTTAGGGTTAGGGTTAGGTTTAGGGTTAAGTTTAGGGTTATGGTTAGGGTTAAGGTGAGGTTTAGGGTTAGGGTTAGGGTTAGGATTAGGCTTAAGGTTAGGCTGAGGTTGACAGTGGGGGTTTGGATTCAGGTTAGGTTTAGGGTTAGGGTTATTGTTAGTGTTATGGTTAGGGTTAAGTTTGCTGTGAGGATGTGGCTGATGGTGAGGTTTATGGTTAGGTTTAAGGTTAAGGTTAGGGTTAGGGTGAGGCTTAGGGTTAGGCTCAGGGTGATGGTGGGGGTAAGGATTAGAGTTAGGGTTAGTGTTAGGGTTATTGTTAGTGTTATGGTTAGGGTTAAGTTTGCGGTGAGGTTGAGGCTGAGGTTGACGATTATGGTTAGGGTTAGGGTTTGGGTTAGAGTTAGGGTTATTGTTAGGTATAGAGTTAGATTTACAGTGAGGTTGAGGGTGAGTGTGAAGGATAGGGTTACAGTGAGTTTTAGGGTGAGTTTTAGGGTTAGGGTTAGGGTTAGGGTGAGGGTGAGGTTAAGGGTTAGACTTAGGGTTAGGGGGAGGGTTAGGGTGAGGTTTAGGGCTAGGGTTAGTGTTCGGGTTAGGGTGAGGTTTAGGGTTAGGGTTAGGGTTAGGATGAGGGTGAAGTTTTTAGTGTTAGGCTTAGGGTTAGAGATAGGGTTAAGGTGAGGTTGAGATTTAGGGGTAGAGTTAGGATTTGGGTGAGGGTTAGGTTGAGGGTTAGGGTTAGGGTGAGGGTTAAGCTGGGGGTGACGGTAAGGGTATAGTTGAGGGTTAGGCCTAGGGTGAGGGTTACAGTAGGGTGAGGGTTAGGTTATGGGTGGGAGTTAGGGTTAGGGTCAGGGTAAGAGTGAGGGTTAGATTGAGGATTAGTGTTAGTGTTAATGTGAGGTTTAGGGTGAGGATGACCGTTAGGGTTAGGGTGAGGGCTAGGGTGAGGGTGAGGATTAGGTTTAGTGTTAGGGTGAGGTTAGGGTTAGTTTGAGGGTTATGGTTAGGGTCAGGGTTAGGGTTAGTTTTAGTGTTAGTGTTAGGGTTAGGTTAAGGTTAGGGTTACGGTTATTGTTAGGCTCAAGGTTAGGATGAGGTTTAGGTTTAGGTTTAGTTTTAGAGTTAGGGTTAGTGTGAGGGTGAGGTTTAGGGTTAGAGTTAGAGTTAGGGTTAGTCTTAGGGTTAGGGTTAGGGTGAGAGTTAGGTTTAGGGTTAGGCTTTGGCTTTGGCTTTGGTTTAGTTAGGCCCAGCATGTGGATGAGGGATAGGGTTAGGGTTAGGGTGAGGGTTAAGGTTAGGGTGAGAGTGAGGATTAGGATGAGGTTTAGGGTTAGGATCAGGGTTAGGCTGAGGGTTAGGGTGAGGGTTAGGATTAGGGATAGTGTTAGGTTTAGGATTAGGTTTAGGGTGAGAGTGAATATGAGGGTTATAATTAGGGTTAGGGTTAGGCTTAGGGTTAGGGTGAAGGTTAGGGTTAGGTTTTGGTTAGGGTGAGGGTGGGCTGAGGATTAGGGTTAGGTTTAGGTTTAGGGTTAGTGTTAATTTTAGTGTTAGGCTTAGGATTAAGGTTATTGTTAGAGTTAGGGTTAGGGTTACAGTTACAGTGAGGGAGCGGGTGAGGTTTAGCGTTAGGATTATGGTGAGATTTAGTGTTAGGGTTAGGGTTAGAGTTAGGATTAAGGTGAGGGTGAAGTTTAGGGGTAGAGTCATGGTTAGGGTGAGGGTTAGGGTGAGGGTTAGTGTTAGGGTGAGGGTTAGCGTGGGGGTGACGGTAGGGGTAAACGTGAGGGTTAGGCTGAGGGTGGGGGTTATCATAAGGGTGAGGGTTAGGGTTAGGGTGAGAGTTAGGGTTAGAGGTAGGGTGAGGATGAGGGTTAGATTGAGGATTAGTGTTAATGTTAGTGTGAGGTTTAGGGTGAGGATGATTGTTAGGGTTAGGGTGAGGGCTAGGGTGAGGGTGAGGTTTAGGTTTAGGTTTAGGGTAAGGTTTAGGGTTTGGGTGATGGTTAGGGTTAGTGTCAGTGTTAATCTTAGGGTTAGGGCGAGGGTTAGGATGAGGTTTATGGTTAGGATTAGGGTTAGAGTGAGGGCTAGGATGAGGCTTAGGGTGAGGGTTAGGGTAAGGTATAGGGTTATGTTTAGGAATAGGGTTAGGGTGAAGGTGAGTTTGAGGGTTAGGGTTAGGGTGAGGGTGAGCGTTAGGGTTAGGGTTGCAGTGAGGGTTCGTCTTAGGGGTAGGGTTAAGCTTAGGGTTAGGCTGAGGGTGAGGGTGGGGGTGAGGATTAGGTTTCGGTTAGGGTTAGGTTTAGGGTTATTGTTAGTGTTATGGTTAGGGTTAATTTGCCGTGAGGGTGAGGCTGAGGGTGAGGGTTATGGTTGGGTTAGGTTTAGTGTTAGGTTTAGTGGTAATGTTAGGTTTAGGGTTAGAGTTATGGTGAGGTTGAGGTGAGGGTGAGGGTTAGGGTAAGGGTGAGGTTTAGGGTGAGGTTTAGGGTGAGTGTTAGGGTTAGGGTTAGGGTGAGTGTAAGGGTTAGGTTGAAGGTTAGGCTTAGGTTTAGGGTTAGGATGAGGGTGAGAGTTGTGGTGAGGATTAGGGTAAGTGTGATGGTTCGGGTTAGTGTTAGTGTTATTGTTAGGGTTAGGGTTAGAGTTCCTGTGAGGGTGAGGGTGCGGGTGAGGGTTAGGTTTAGGGTTTGGGTGAGGTTTAGGGTTAGGGTTAGGGTTAGTGTTAGTTTGAGGGTGAGGTTTAGGTTTAGATATATGGTTCAGGAGAGGGTTAGGTATAGGGTTAGTGTTAGCGTTAGTGTTGGGGTTAGGTTGAGGGTGAGGGTTAGATTGATGTTTAGAGTTAGATTTAGGGTTAGTGTGATAGTTAGTGTTAGGGTTAGGATTAGTATTAGGGTCAGGGTAAGTGTTAGGGTGAGGGTTTGGGTTAGTGTGAAGGTTATGTTTAGGGTTAGGGTGAGGTTTAGGTTTTGGGTTAGAGTTAGGTTTAGGATGAGTGGTAGGTTGAGGGTTAGGGTTAGGGTTAATGTTAGGGTTACGGTTATGGTGAGAGTCAGGGGGAGGTTTAGGGTTAGGTTTAGGGTTCGATTAGGGTTAGGGTGAGGGTGAGTGTGTGTGTTAGGGTTAGGTTTAGGGTTAGGCTTAGTTTTAGGCTCAGGGTGAGGTTGAGGATGAGGGTTAGGGTTAGGGTGAGGGTTAGGCTTCGTTTAAGTTTAGGGTTAGGGTAAAGGTTATGGTGAGGGTGAGGGTTAGGGTTAGGTTGAAGGTTATGGTTAGCGTGAGGGTGAGGGTGAGGGTTAGCGTTAGGGTTAACGTGAGAGTTAGGATGAGGGTTAGTTTTAGGATTAGGGTTAGAGTGAGGGCTATTGTGTGTGTGAGGTTTAGGGTAAGGGTTAGGGTGAGGTTTAGGGTTACGGTAAGTGTTAGGGTTAGGGTGAGGGTGAGGTTTAGGGTTAGAGTTAGTGTTAGGGTGAGGCTGAGGGTAAGGATTAGGGTTAGGGTTAGTTTTAGATTTAGGGTTAGGATGAGGGTTAGGGTTAGGCTTAGGGTAAGGCTTAGGGTTAGGATTAGGATTAGGGTAAGGTTTCAGGTAAGTCTGAGGGTTTGGGCTAGGTTTAGGGTTTGGCTTTGGGTTAGGCTAAGGGTGAGGGTGAGGGTGAGAGTTAGGGTTAGGGTGAGGTTTAGGGTTAGGGTTAGAGTGAGTGTTAGGGTTAGGTTGAGGGTTAGGCATAGGGTTATGGTGAGGGTTAGGGTTAGGGTTAGGGTGATGGTTAAGATGAGGATTAGCGTTAGGATTAGTGTTAAGGTGAGGGCTAGGGTGAGGGTGAGGGTTAGGGTTAGGGTTAGGGTGAGGTTTAGAGTTATGGTTAGGGATAGCGTGAGGGTTAGGATGAGGGTTAGGTTTACGGTGACATGAGGGTTAGGGTTAGGGTGGGGCTTAGGCTTAGGGTTAGGCTGAGGGTGAGGGTGGGGTGAGGATTAGGGTTAGTGTGTTGGTTAGGATTAGGGTTAGGATGAGGGCTAGTGTGATGGTGAGGTTTAGGGTAAGGCTTAGGATTAGGCTTAGGTTTAGGCTGAGTGTGCGATTGAGGGTGAGGCTTAGGGTTAGGGTGATGTTTAGGTTTAAGTTTAGGTTGAGGGTTAGGATGAGTTTTAGTGTTAGGGTGAGCGTAAGGTTGAGGATGATTGTAAGGGTAAAAGTGAAGTTTAAGCTGAGGGTTAGGGTTAAGATAAGGCTGAGGGTTAGGGTTAGATTTAGGGTTAGGGTAAGGGTTAGGGTTAGGGTTAGGGTGAGGGTTAGATTGAGTATTAGGGTTAGGGTTAGTGTGAGGTTTAGGGTGAGCATGAGGGTCTGGTTTAGGTTGAGGGTGAGGGTTAGAATTAGGTTTATGGTGAGGGCTAGGGTGAGGGTGAGGGTTAGGGTTAGGGTGAGGTTTAGGAGTAGGGTGAATGTTAGAGTTAGTTTGAGGCTTAGTGTTAGAGTTAGGGTTAGTGTTAGGGTGAGTGTAAGTTCTAGGGTGAGGATTACCGTTAGGGTGAGGGTTATGGTTAGGGTGAGGGTTAGGGTTAGGGCTAATGTAATTGTTAGAGTTAGGGTTAGGTTTAAAGTTGCGGTGAGAGTGAGGGTGATGGTTAGGTTTAGGGTTAGGGTGAGGTTTAGTGTTAGGTTTAGGGTTAGAGTTAGGGTTAGGTGAGGGTGAGGTTTAGGGGTAGATTTAGGGTTAGGGTGAGGGATAAGGTGAGGGTGAAGTTTATGGTTAGTGTATGGTTAGGGTTGGTGTTAGGGTGAAGGTAAGAGTTAGGGTAAGGGTTAGGGTGAGGTTTAGGGTGAGGGTTAGGCTTATGGATAGTGTTAGGTTTAGGATTAGTGTTAGGGTGAGGGTGAGTGTGAGGTTTAGTGTTAGGGTTAAGCTTAGGGATAGGGATAGGGTTTCATTGAGGGTGAGGGTGAGGCTAAGGATTAGGGTTAGGTTGAGGGTTAGGGTTAGGATTATGGTGATGGTTAGGGTTAGGGTTAGGCTTAGGCTGAGGGTGAGGGTGATGGTGGGGGTGCAGAATAGGGTTAGGGTTAGGGTTATGTTTATTGTTAGTGTTATGGTTAGGGTTAAGTTTGCTGTGAAGTTGAAGCTGAGGGTGAGGTTTATGTTTAGGGTTAGGGTTAGGGTTAGTGATATTGTTAGGGTTAGGGTTAGCGTTCCGATGAGGTTGAGGGGGAGGGGAGGTTTAGGGTTAGGGGGAGGGTTAGGGTGAGATTTAGGGTTAGAGTTAGTGTTAGGGTTAGGGTGAGGGTGAGGGTTAGGTTGAGGTTTAGGGATAGGGTTAGGTTTAGGATTAGGGTTAGGGTGAGGATGAGTATGTGGGTTAGGTTGAGGGATAGGCTTAGGCTTAGGGTAAGGATGAGGTTGAGTGTGGGGGTGAAGATTAGGGTTAGGGTGATGGTTTGGGGTAGGCTTAGTGGTATTGTTAGGGTTAGGATTAGAGTTCCCGTGATGGGGAGGGTGCGGGTGAGGGTTAGGGTTAGGGTTAGTGTGGGGTTTACGGTAAGGGTTAGGGTGAGGGTGAGATTTAGGGTGAGATATTGGTTTAGGGGGGGTTAGTGTTAGGGTTAGTGTTAGGGTTAGGGTGAGGGTCAGGATTAGGTTGAGGTTTTGGGTTAGGGTTAGGTTAGTTGGAGGGTTAGTGTTAGGGTTATGGTTAGTGTTAGGGTGAGGGTAAGTGTTAGAGTGAGGGTATGGGTTAGGGTGAGGGTTATGGTTTGTGTGTGGGTTAGGATTAGGGTTATGGTTTTTGTTAGGTTTAGGTTTAGGGTTAGGCTTAGGGTTAGGCTGAGGGTGATGTTGAGGGTGAGGGTTACTGTTAGGATGAGGGTTAGAGTTAGGGTTAGGTTGATGGTTAGGGTTAGTGTTAGGGTTAGGGTGAGTGTTAGGTTGAGGGTAAATGTTAGGTTGAGGCTTATGGTAAGGGTGAGGGTTAGGGTAAGGGTTAGAGATACTGTTAGATTTAGGTTTAGTGTCAGAGTTAGGGTTAGGGTGAGAGTGAGGTTTAGGGTTAGAGTTAGGCTTAGTGTTAGGGTTAGGGTTAGGGTGAAGGTTAGGGTTAGGACTAGGCTTAGGTTTAGGCTTAGGCTTAGGCCGAGCTTGAGGGTGAGGGTTAGGGTCAAGGTGATGGATAGGGTTAGGGTTAGGGTTAGGGTGAGGTTAAGGATGATGTTTAGGGTTAGGATTAGGGTTAGGATGAGGTCTAGGGTGAGACTTAGGGTGAGGGTTAGGGTTAGGTTTAGGGTGAGGTTAGGTTTAGGGTTAGGGTTATGGTTACAGTGAGGGTTAAGGTTAGGGTTAGGGTTAGGCTTAGGGTTAAGCTGAGGTTGAGGGTGGCGGTGAGGATTAGGGTTAGGGTTAGGGTTAGGGTTATTGTTAGTGTTATGGTTAGGGTTAAGTTTGCGGTGATGGTGAGGCTGAGGGTGAGGGTTATGATTAGGGTTAGGGTTAAGGTTAGGCTTAGGGTTAGGCTGATGGTGTGGTTGAAGGTGAGGGTTAGGGTTAGGGTTAGTGTTAGAGTTAGGTTTAGGTTTAAGGTGAGGGTTAGGGTGAGGGTTAGGTTTAGGGTTAGGGTAAGGTTGAGGGTTCGGGTTAGGGTTAGGTTTAGCGTTAGGGTTAGGGTGAGGTTGAGGTTTTGGGTTAGAATTAGGGTTAGGTTGAGGCTGAGGGTGAGGGTCAGGTTTACATTTAGGCTTAGGATTAGGCTTAGGCTTAGGCCGAGCATGAGGGTGAGGTTTAGGGTTAGGGTTAGTGTTAGGGTTAGGGTTAGATGAGTGTTACGGTGAGTGTAAAGGGTTAGTGTTAAGGTTAGGTTTAGCCTTAGGTTTAGGCTGAGGCTGAGGCTGAGGGTGAGGTTGAGTTTTAGAGTTAGTGTTAGGGTTAGGGTTAGGGTTAGGGTGAGGGTCAGGTTTAAGGTTAGGCTTAGGATTAGGCTGAGGCTTAGGCCAAGCATGAGCGTGAGGTTTAGGGTTAGGATGAGGGTTAGGGTGGGGTTGTCGGTAAGGGTAAACGTGAGGGTTAGGCTGACGGTGAGGGTTACTGTAAGGGTGAGGGTTAGCATTAGGGTGAGGTGTAGGGTGAGGGGTAGAGTGAGGGTGAGGTTTACATTGAAGATTAGTATTAGGGTTAGGGTTTGGTTTAGGGGGAGGATGAGGGTTAGGGTTATGGTGAGGGCTAGGGTGAGGGCTAGGTTTAAGGATAGGGTTAGCTTTAGGGTTAGGGTGATGGTTAGGGTTCGTGTGAGGGTCAGTGTTAGTGTTAGGGTTTGTGTGAGGGTGAGGGTAAGGGTTAGGGTGACGGTGAGGGTTAGGGTGAGGGTTACGGTGAGGGTGAGGGTGAAGGTTCGGATTAGGATTAGGATGAGGTTTAGGTTTAGGTTTAAGGTTAGAGTTAGGGTTAGGGTGAGAGTGAGGTTTATGTTTAGAGTTAGGGTTAGTGTTAGGGTTAGGGTTAGAGTTAGGATTAGTGTTAGGGTTAGGGTTAGGTTTAGGGTTAGGTTTAGGGTTAAGATGAGGGTTTGATTTAGGATTAGGGTTATGTTGAGGGCTAGGGTGAGGTTGAGGTTTAGTGTTAGGTTTAGGGTGAGGTTTAAGTTTAGGTTTAAGGTTAAGGTCGGTGTGAGTTTGAGGTTTAGGGTTAGAGATAAGGGAAGGGTGAGGGTTAGGGTTAGGGTTAGGGTTAGGGTTAGGGTTAGGGTGAGGGTGAGGGTGAGTGTGTGTGTTAGAGTTAGGGTTAGGATTAGGATTAGGGTTAGTTAGAGCATGAGTGTGAGGGTGAGTGTTAGGGTTAAGGTGAGGCTTAGGTTTATCGTTAGGGTGAGAGTTAGGGTTAGGGTTTAGGGTTAGGGTGAGGGTTATTTTTAGTGTTATGATTACGGTTAAGTTTGTGGTGAAGGTGAGGCTGAGGGTTAGGTTTATTGTTAAAGTTAGGTTTAGGGTTAGGATTAGTGTTATTGTTAAAGTTAGGGTTAGAATTAGGGTGAGGGTGGGGGTGAGGGTTAGGGTTAGGGTTAGGGTGAGTTTTAGGGTTAGGGTTAGGGTTAGTGTGAGGGTTAGTGTTTGGGTTAGGGTTAGTGTTAGGTTAAGGTAAGTGTTAGGGTGAGGGTCAGGGTTAGGGTGAGGGCTATGGTGAGTGTGAGGGTGAAGGTTAGGGTTAGGCTTAGGCTTAGGGTTAGACTGAGGCTGAGGTTGAGGTTGAGGGTTAGGGTTAGTGTGATGGTTAGGGTTACGGTTAGGGTGAGGGTTAGAATGTGGGTTAGGGTTAGGGTGAGGTTTAGGGTGAGGGTGACAGTAAGGGTAAAGGTGAGGGTTAGGGTTAGGGTGAGGATTAGGTTTATTGTTAGGGTGAGGGTTAGGATGAGGTTTAGGGTTAGGATTAGTGTTAGGATGAGGGCAAGGGCGAGGGTGAGGTTTAGGGTTAGCATTATGTAGAGGTTTAGGATTAGGGTTAGGTTTAAGGTTAGGGTGAGGTTTAGGGTTAGGGTTACGGCGAGGGTGAGGGTGAGGGTTAGGGTTAGGGTTAGGGTGAGGGTGAGGGTTAGATTTATTGTTAGGGTTAGGATTTTTGTTAGTGTTATCGTTAAGGTTAATTTTACAGTGAGGTTGAGGCTGAGGGTGAGGGTTAGGGTTAGGGTTAGTTTGAGGTTTAGGGTTAGGGTTAGGGTAGTGTTAAGGTGAGGGGTTGGGTTAGGGTGAGGGTTATTGTGAGGGTGAGGTTTAGGGTTAGGTTTAGGGTTTGTGTTATTGTTAGGGTTAGGGTTAGAGTTACTGTGAGGATGAGGGTGAAGGTGAGTGTGAAGTTTAGGGTTAGGGTTAGCCGTAGTCTTAGGCTTAGGCCGAGCATGAGGATGAGGGTAAGGGTTAGGGTTAGGGTGATTGTTAGGGTTTTAGGGTTAGGGTGAGGTTTAGGTTTAGGATTAGGGCTACGGTGAGGGCTAGGGTAAGGGTGAGGGTTAGGGTTAGCCTTAGGTTGAGGTTTAGGGTTAGGGTTAGTTTTAGGGTTAGGGTGAGTGTTAGGGTGAGAGTTACGGTGAGGTTGAGGGTTAGGGTTAGGTTGAAGGTTAGGGTTAGGGTTAGGGTGAGGGTTAGGGTTAGGTTTAGTGTTAGGGTTAGAGTTAGGGTTAGGTTAGGATTAGGGTTAGGGTTATTGTTAGGGTTAAGGTTAGGATGAGGTTTAGGTTTAGGTTTAGTGTTAGAGTTAGAGTTAGTGTGAGGGTGAGGTTTAGGGTTAGAGTTAGTGTTATGGGGAGGGTTATGGGGAGGGATAGGGTTAGGGTTAGTGTTAGGGTTAATGTTAGGGTGAGGGTTAGGTTGAGGTTTAGTGTTAGTGTTAGGGTTGGGTTTAGGATTAAGGTTATGGTGAGGATGAGTGTGTGGGTTAGGGTTAAGATTAGGCTTAGGCTTAGGGTTAGGCTGAGGGTGAGGGTGGGGTTGAGGATTAGGTTAAGGGTGATGGTTAGGGTTAGGGTTAGGGTTAGGATTAGGGTTAGGGTGATGTCTAGGTTGAGGGTGAGGTTTAGGGTTAGGGTTAGGCTTAGGGTTACAGTCAGGGTGAGGGTTAGGATGAGGGTTAGGCTTAGGGTGAGGGTTAGGGTGAGGGTGACATTAATGGTGAAAGTGAGAGTTAGGCTGAGAGTGAGGATTAAGGTAAGGGTGAGCGTTAGAGTTAGGGTGAGGGTTAGGGTTAGGGTTAAGGTGAGGGTGAGTTTTATATTGAGGATTAGTTTTAGGGTTAGTGTGAGGTTTAGGGTGAGGATGAGGGTTAGGGTTAGGGTGAGGGCTAGGGTGAAGTTGTGAGTTAGGGTTAGTGTGAGTGCTAGTGTTAGGGTTAGGTTTAGTGTTATGGTGAGTTTAAATGTTAGTAGGAGGGTTAGGGTTAGGTTGAGTGTTATGGTTAGAATGATTGTTAGGGTTAGGGTTATTGTTAGGATTAAGATTAGGGTTACGGTTACGGTGAGGGTGAGGGTTAAGGTTAGGGTGAGGGTTAGGTTTATGTTTAGGGTTAGAGTTAGAGTTACGGTTAGGGTGAGGGTGAGGTTTAGGGTTAGTGTTTGCTTTTGTGTTAAGGTTAGGGTTAGGGTGAGCGTTAGTGTGAGGGTTAGAGTTAGGCTTAAGCTTAGGCTTAGGGTTAGACTTAGGCCGAGCATGAGGGTGAGGGTTAGGGTTAGGGTTAGGGTGAGGGTTAGGGTTAGGGTGAGCGCTAGGATGAAGTTTAGGGTTAGGATTAGGGTTAGGGTGAGCGCTAGGGTGAGGGTTACTGTGAGGGTTATTGTTAGGTTTAGGATTAGGTGTAGGTTGAGGGTCATTGTGAGGGTTAGGGTTAGGGTTAGGGTTAGGCTTAGGGTTAGAGTGAGGGTTAGGATTAGGGTTTGGTTTAGGGTGAGGGGGAGGGTTAGGGTTAGGGTGAGGATGAGGGTGAGGTTAGGGTTAGGGTTAGTGTGAGTGTTAGGGTTACAGTGAGGGTTATGTTTAGGGTGAGGGTGAGGGTTAGGTTTAGGGTGAGGGTGAGGGCTAGTGTGAGGGTGAGGTTTAGGGTTAGGGTGAGGATGAGGTTTAGGGTGAGGGTGAGGATTTGTGTTAGTGTTACCGTGAGGTTTAGGGTTATGGTTAGGGTTAGGTTTAGGGCGAGTGTGAGGTTTAGGCTTAGATATAGGGTTAGGGTGAGGGTTAGGGTGAGGTTAAGGGTTAGTGTGAGGGTTAGGGGTAGGGGTAGGGTGAGGGTTATCGTTAGGGTGATTGTTAGGGTTAGGATTAGGGTTACGGTATGTGCTAGGTTGAGTGTTAGGGTTAGAGCCAGGGTGAAGTTGAGGGTTAGGGTTAGGGTTAGCATGCGGTTTAGGTTTAGGGTGATGGTTAGCATTAGTGTGAGGGTTAGTGTTAGTGTTAGGGTGAGGGTAAGTGTTAGGGTAAGTTTTAGGTTTAGGGTAAGGTTTAGCATTAGGCTTAGGGTTAGGGTTAGGGTGTGGGTGAGGTTTAGGGTTAGAGTTAGGGTTAGGGTGAATGTTAGGGTTACGGTTAGGGTTAGGGTTAGGGTGAGGTTTAGGGTTTGGTTTAGGGTTAGAGTTAGGGTTAGGGTGAGGGTGAGATTTAGGGTTAGAGTTAGGGTTAGGGTGAGGGTTAGGTTGAGGGTTAGGGTTAGGCTTAGAGTTAGGGTTAGGGTGAGGATGAGAGTTAGGGGGAGGGTTAGGGTTAGGGTTAGTGTTAGGGTTAGGATTAGGGTTAGGGTAAGGTTGAGTGTGCGTGTTAGGGTTAGGTTTAGGGTTAGGCTTAGGGTTAGGCTGAGGGTGACGTTGAAGGTGAGGGTTAGGGTTAGGGTTAGTGTTAGGGTTAAGTTTAGGGTGAGAGTTAGGGTGAGGGTGAGGGATAGGGTTAGGGTTATGATTAAAATTAGGGTTAGGGTTAGGGTTAGTGTGAGGGTTAGTGTTATGGTTAGTGTTAGGCTGATCATGATGGTGAGGGTGAGGGTTAGGGTTAGGGTGAGGGTTAGGGTTAGGGTGAGGTTTAGTGTTAGGGTTAGGGTTAGAGTTAGGGTTAGTGTTATTGTTAGGTTTAAGGTGAGAGTTAGGGGGAGGGTTAGGGTTAGGCTTAGGTTTAGGGCTCGGGTTAGGGTCAGCTTTAGCGTTAGCATTAGGGTGACGTTGAGGTTTTGGGTTACAATTAGGGTTAGGGTGAGGCTGAGCGTGAGGATTAGGGTTAGGGTTAGTGTTAGGGTTAGGGTTAGGGTGAGTGTTAGGGTGAGTGTGAGGGTTAGTGTTAAGGTAAGGTTTAGCTTTAGGTTTAGGCAGAGGGTGAGGTTGAGGTTTAGAGTTAGTGTTAGTGTTAGGGTTAGGGTTAGCGTGAGGGTCAGGTTTAAGGTTAGGCTTAGGATTGGGCTTAGGCTTAGGCCGAGCATGAGGGTGAGGTTTAGGTTTAGGGTGAGGGTTAGGGTGTGGGTGACGATAAGGGTAAAAGTGAGGGTTAGGCTGACGGTGAGGGTTACTGTAAGGGTGAGGGTTAGCATTAGGGTGAGGTTTAGGGTTAGGGGTAGAGTGAGGGTGAAGGTTACATTGAAGATTAGTGTTAGGGTTAGGGTGAGGTTTAGGGGGAGGATGAGGGTTAGGGTTAGGTTGAGGGCTAGGGTGAGGGCTAGGTTTAAGTTTAGGGTTAGCTTTAGGGTTAGGGTGATGGTTAGGGTTAGTGTGAGGTCAGTGTTAGTGTTAGGGTTTGTGTTAGGTGAGGGTTAGGGTTAGGGTGAGGTTACGGTGAGGGTGAGGGTGAAGGTTCGGATTAGGATTAGGATGAGGTTTAGGTTTAGGTTTAAGTTTAGAGTTAGGGTTATGGTGAGTGTGAGGTTTATGTTTAGAGTTAGGGTTAGTGTTAGGGTTAGGGTTAGAGTTAGGATTAAGGTTAGGGTGAGGGTGAGTGTGAGGGTTAGTGTTTGGGTTAGGCTTATACTGAGGGTGAGGATGGGGGTGAGGATTAGGGTTAGAGTGATGGTTAGGGTTAGGGTTAGGTTGAGGGTTAGGATGAGCGTTAGATTTAGGGTGAGGGTTAGGGTGAGGGTGAAAGTAAGTGTAAAGGTGAGGGTTAGGGTAAGGGTGAGGGTTAAGATAAGTGTGAGGCTTAGGGTTAGGGTTAGCCTTAGTGTAAGGGTTCAGGTTAAGGTTAGGGTTCGGGTTAGATTGAAGATTAGGTTTAGGGTTAGTGTGAGGTTTAGCGTGAGGATGAGGATTAGGGTTAGGGTGAGGGTGTGGGTTAGAATTAGGGTTAGGGTGAGGGCTAGAGTGAGGGTAAGGTTTAGGGTTAGGTTTAGGGTTAGGATGAGGTTTAGGATTAGGATGAGAGTTAGGGTTAGTGTGAGGGTTAGTTTTAGGGTTAGGGTTAGTGTTAGGGTGAGGTTAAGTGTTCGGTTGAGAGTTAGGTTTAGGGTGAGTGTTATGGATAGTGTTAAGGTTAGGGTTATGGTTACATTGAGATTGAGGGTGAGGGTTAGGGTTAGGGTGAGTTTTAGTGTTCGTGTTAGTGTTAGGGTTAGTGTTAGGGTGAGGTTTAGGGTTAGGATGATGGTTAGGGTTAGTGTGAGGGTTAGTGTTAGTGTTAGGGTTAGTGTTAGGGTGAGGGTTAGTGTTAGGGTGAGGGTTATGATTAGGGTGAGGTTCAGGGTTAGGGTTAAGTTTCTTGTTAGGGTTAGGGTTAGGGTTAGGGTTAGGGTTACGGTGAGGGTAAGGCTGAGGGTTAGGTTTGGGTTAGAATGAGGTTTAGGTTTAGGGTTAGGCTTAGAGTTAGTGTTAGGGTGAGGGTGAGGTTTAGGGTTGGAGTTAGGGCTAGTGATAGGGTGAGGGTTAGGGTTAGGGTTACGGTGAGGGTAAGGCTGAGGGTTAGGTTTGGGTTAGAATGAGGTTTAGGTTTAGGGTTAGGCTTAGAGTTAGGGTTAGGGTGAGGGTGAGGTTTAGGGTTGGAGTTAGGGTTAGTGTTAGGGTGAGGGTGAGGGTGAGGGTTAGGGTTAGGGTGAGGGTTAGGATGAGGCTTAGCGTTAGGATTAGGTTTAGGGTTAGGGCGAGGGTGAGCGTGAGTGTTAGATTTAGGCTTAGGTTTAGGCTTAGGGTTACGCTTAGGTTGAGGGTGAAGTTGAGGGCTTGTGTTAGGGTGATGGATAGGGTTAGGGTTCGAATGAGTGTTAGGATGAGTGTTAGGTTTAGGGTGAGGTTTAGGATGAGTGTGACGGTAAGAATAAAGGTGAGGGTTAGGCTGAGTGTGCGTGTTCCCTTAAGGGTGAGAGTTAGGATTAGGGTGAGGGTTAGGGTAAGGGTTAGGGTGAGGTTTAGGGGGAGGGTGAGGGTTAGATTGAGGATCAGTGTTGGGGTTTGTGTGAGGTTTAGGGTTAGGATGAGGGTTAGGTTTAGGTTGAGGGTTAGGGTTAGAATTAGGGTTAGGGTGAGGGCTAGGGTGAGGGTAAGGGTTAGGGTTAGTGTTAAGGTGAGGTTTAGGGTTAGGGTGAGAGTTAGGGTTACTGTGAGGGTTAGTGTTAGAGTTAGAGTTAATGTTAGGGTGAGGGTAAGTGTTAGGGTGAGGCTTTGGGTTAGGGTGAGGGTTATGTTAGGGTGAGGGTTAAGGTTGGGTTTAGGGTGATTGTTAAGTTTAGAGTTAGGGTTACGGTGAGGGTGAGGATGAGGGTTAGGGTCAGAATGAGGTTTAGGGTTATGGTTAGGGTTAGAGTTAGGGTGAGGATGAGGGTGAGGTTTAGGGTTAGAGTTAGGGTGCAAGTGAGGGTTAGGATGAAGGTGCAGGTGAGGTTTATTGTTAGGTTTAGGGTTAGGGTGAGGCTTAGGGTTAGGGTGAGAGTTAGGGTTAGTGTGAGGGTTAATGTTAGGGTTAGGGTTTGTGTTAGGGTGAGGTTAAGTGTTAGGTTGAGGGTTAGGTTTTGGGTGAGTGTTATGGATAGTGTTAAGGTTAGGGCTACGGTTACGTTGAGTGTGATTGTGAGGGTTAGGGTTAGGGTGAGGTTTATGTTTCGTGTTAGGGTCAGGTTTAGCATTAGGTTTAGTGTGAGGTTGAGGTTTTGGGTTAGAATTAGGGTTAGGGTGAGGCTGAGGGTGTGGATTGGGTTAGGGTTAGTGTTAGAATTAGGGTTAGGATGAGTGTTAGGGTGAGTGTGAGGGTTAGTGTTAAGGTTAGGTTGAGCCTTAGGTTTAGGCTGAGGATGAGGGTGAGGGTGAGGTTGAGGTTTAGAGTTAGTGTTAGTGTTACGGTAAGGGTTAGGGCGAGGGTCAGGTTTACAGTTAGGCTTAGGATTAGGCTTAGGCTTAGGCCGAGCATGAGGATGAGGTTTATGGTTAGGGTGAAGGTTAGGGTGGGGGTGACGGTAAGGGTAAACGTGAGGGTTAGGCTGAGCGTGAGGGTGACTGTAAGGGTGAGGGTTAGCATTAGGGTGAGCTTAAGGGTATTGGTAGAGTGAGGGTGAGGGTTAGATTGAGGATTAGTGTTAGTGTTAGGGTGAGGGTTAGGGTGGGGGTGACGGTAAGGGTACATGTTAGGCTTAGGCTGAGCGTGAGGGTTACTGTAAGGGTGAGGGTTAGCGTTAGGGTGAGGTTTATGGTTAGGTGTAGAGTGAGGGTACGGGTTAGATTGAGGATTAGTGTTAGGGTTAGGGTGAGTTTTAGGGGGAAGATGATGGTTAGGGTTAGGGTGAGGGCTAGGGTGAGGGGTAGGGTTAAGGTTAGGTTTAGCTTTAGGGTTAGGGTGATGGTTAAGGTTAGTGTGAGGGTCAGTGCTAGTGTTAGGGTTTGGGTTAAGGTGAGGGTAAGTGTTAGGGTGAGGGTTAGGGTTAGTGTGAGGGTTACGTTGAGGGTGAGGTTAAAGGTTAGGATTAGGATTAGGATGAGGTTTAAGTTTAGGTTTAGGGTTAGAGTTAGGATTAGGGTGAGAGTGAGGTTTATGTTTAGAGTTAGGGTTAGTGTTAGGGTTCGGGTTAGGGTGTGGGTCAGGTGTACGGTTAGGCTTAGGCTTAGGCTTAGGCTTAGGCCGAGCATAAGGGTGAGGTTAGGATTAGGGTTTGGGTGAGAGTTAGGATGAGGTTTAGGGATAGGATTAGGGTTAGGGTGAGGGTTAGGTTTAGGATTAGGGTTAGGGTGAGGGCTAGGGTGAGGATGAGGGTTAGGGTTAGTGTGATGGTTAGGTTTACGGTTAGGGTGAGGGTTAGAATGTGGGTTAAGGTTAGGGTGAGGGTTAGGGTGAGGGTGACATTATGGGTAAAGGTGAGGGTTAGGCTTAGGTTGAGGGTTAGGATGAGGATTAGGGTTAGGGTTAGGCTGTGGGTGAGGGTTAGATTGAGTATTAGTGTTAGGGTTAGTGTGAGGTTTAGGGTGAGGATGAGGGTTAGGGTTAGTGTGAGGGCTAGGGTGAGGTTGAGGTTTAGGTATAGGGTTAGGTTGAGGTTTAGGGTTAAGGTGATGGTTAGGGTTAGTGTGAAGGTTCGTGTTAGTATTAGGGTGAGTTTTAGGGTGAGGTTTAGCATTAGGGTGAGGGTTATATTTAGGGTTATTGTTAGGGTTAGGGTTAGGGTTATTGTTAGGGTTAGGGTTACTGTTACGGTGAGGGTGACGGTTAGGGTTAGGGTTAGGGTGAGGTTTAGGTTTACGGTCAGGTTTAGAGTTAGGGTTAGGGAGAGGGTGAGGTTTAGGTTTAGGGTTAGGGTTAGTGGGAGGGTTAGGGTGAGGGTTAGGGTGAGTGTTAGTGTTAGGATTAGGGTTAAGGTGAGGGTGATTGTGAGGGTTAGGGTAGGCTTAGGATTAATGTTAGGCTGAGAGTGAGGGTGAGGGTGAGGGTTAGGGTTAGCTTGAGGGTTAGGGTTAGGGTTAGGTTGAGGGTTAGGGTTATTGTTAGGGTGAGGGTTAGGATGAGGTTTAGGGTTTGGATTAGGGTTAGGATGAGGACAAGGGTGAGGGTGAGGTTTAGGGTTAGCATTATGGTGAGGTTTTGGATTAGGGTTGGGTTTAGGGTTTGGGTGAGGGTTAGGGTTAGTGTTACGGTGTGGGTGAGGGTTAGGGTTAGGTTGAGGGTTAGGGTTAGGTTTAGGGTGAGGGTTAGTGTTAGTGTTAATGTTAGAGTTAGTGTTATTATTAGGGTTAGGGTTAGAGTTACGGTGAGGTGGTGGGTAAGGGTGAGGGTTAGGGTTAGGGTGAGGTTTAGGGTGAGGTTTAAGGTTAGGGTCAGGGTTAGGGTTAGAATTAGGGTTAGGGGGAGGGTTAGGGTGAGGTTTAGGGTTAGAGTTAGTGTTAGGGTTAGGGTGATGGTGAGGGTTAGTTTGAGGTTTAGAGATAAGTTTAGGGTTAGGATTAGGGTTAGGTTGAGGGTGACTGTGAGGGTTAGGGTGAGGTTTAGGCTTAGGCTTAGGGTTAGGCTGATGGTGAGGGTAGAGGTGAGGATTAGGTTTAGGGTGATGGTTAGATTTAGGGTCTGTGTTATTGTTAGGGTTAGGGTTACAATTATGTTGAAGTTGATGGTGCGGGTGAGGATTAGTTTTAGGGTTAGGGTGGTGTTTAGGGTTAAGGTTAGGGTTAGGGTGAGGGTGAGGTTTATGGTTAGATATTGGGTTAGGGGGAGAGGGAGAGGGAGGTTTAGTGCTAGGGTTAGTGTTAGTGTTAGGGTGAGGGTCAGGGTTAGTTTGAGTTTTACGGTTAGGGTTAGGGTTAGGGTTAATGTGAGGGTTAGCTTTAGGGTTAGGGTTAGTGTTAGGGTGATTGTAAGTGTTAGGTTGAGGGTTTGGGTTAGGGTGAGTGTTATGGTTAGGGTGAGGGTTAGTATTAGGGTTAGGGTTATTGTTAGGGTTAGGTTTAGGGTTACAGTTACGCTGAGGGTGAGGGTGAGGGTTAGGTTTAGGGTTAGGGTGAGGTTTAGGCTTTGGGTTAGGTTTAGAGTTAGGTTTAGGGTGAGGGTGAGTTTTAGGGGTAGGGTTAGGTTTAGGGTTAGGGTTAGGTTGAGGGTTAGGGTTAGGGTTACGTTGAGGGTGAGTGTGAGGTTTAGGGTTAGTCTTAGGGTGAGGGTTAGTGAGAGGGTTAGGGTTCGGCTTAGGGTTATTTTTAGGGTTAGGGTTAGGGTGAGGGTGAGGTTTAGGTTTATAGCTAGGGTTAGGGTGAGGGTGAGGGTGAGGGTTAGGGTTAGTGTTAGTGTTGGAATTAGGGTTTGGGTGAGTGTTAGGATGAGGGTGAGGGTTAGGCTTAGGGTTAGGAGGAGGGTAAGTGTTAGTGTGAGGTTTAGGGTCAGTGTGATGGATATGGTTAGGATGAGCGTTAGCGTTAGGGTTAGGGTTATTGTTAGGGTTAGGGTTAGTGTTATTGTTAGGGTAAGGTTTATATTTATGGTTAAGGTGAGGTTGAGGGTTTGGTTTATGGTTAAGGTGAGGTTTAGGGTTTGTGTTAGGGTTAGAGTTATGGTTAGGGTTAGGGTGAGGTTTAGGGTTAGAGTCAAATTAGGTTGAGGGTTAGGTTGAGGGTTAGGGTTAGGGTTAGTGTTAGGGTTAGGGTTAGGGTGAGATTTAGGGGGAGGGATAGGGTTAGGATTAGGCTTAGGCTTAGGGTTAGGTTGAGGGTGAGTGTGTGTGTTAGGGTTAGATTTAGGTTTAGGTTTAGGGTTAGGCTGAGGGTGAGGTTGAGGGTGAGAACGCTAGGGTTAAAGTGAGGGTTATGCTTAGGTTTAGAGGGAGGGTTAGGATGAGGTTTATGGTTAGGATTAGGGTTAAGGTGAGGGCTAGGGTGATGTTGAGGTTTAGGTTTAGGGTTAGGGTGAGGTTTAGGGTTAGGTTTAAGGTTAGGGTCAGGGTGACCTTTAGGTTTAGAGTTAGGGTTAGTGTGAGGCTGAGGGTGTGGGTTAGGTTTAGGTTTAATGTTAGGGTTAGTGTTAAGGTGAGGGTTAGGGTGAGGGTGAGGGTTAGGGTTAGGTTCAGCATTAGGATTAGGGTTAGGGTTAGGGTGAGTGTGAGGGGTAGGGTTAGGGTTAGGCTTAGGCTTAGGCTGAGGGTGAGGGTGAGTGTGAAGTTTAGGGTTAGGGTGAGGGTGAGGGTAAGGGTTAGTTGAGGGTTAAGTTTCGGATTAGAGGGAGGGTTAGGATGAGGGTTAGGGTTAGGATTAGTGTTAGGGGGAGGGCTAGGGTGAGGGTGAGGTTTATGGTTATGATTAGGGTGAGTTTTAGGGTTAGGGTTAGAGTGAGGGTGAGATTTAGGGTTACAGTTAGGGTTAGGGTGTGCCTGAGGGTGAGGGTTAGGTTTAGGGTTAGTGTTAGGGTTAGGGTTAAGATGAGTGATAGGGTGAGAGTGAGGTTTAGGCTTAGGGTTAGTATTAGGATTAGGGTTAGGCTTAGGGTGAGTGTTAGGGATAGGGATAGGGTGAGAGTTAGGGTTAGTGTTAAGTTTAGGGTTAGGGTGAGGGGTACGGTAAGGGTTTTGTGAGGGTGATGGTTAGGGTTAGGGTTAGTGTTAGGGTGAGGATTAGGGTTATTATTAGCGTTAGGGTGAGGGCTAGGGTGAGGATGAGGTTTAGGGTTAGGGTTATGGTGAGGTTTATGGTTAGGGTTAGGTTTAGGGTGAGATTGAGGTTTAGGGTTAGAGTTAGGTTTAGGGTGAGGCTGATTGTGAGGTTTTGGGTTAGGGTTATTTTTAGATTTAAGGTTTGGGTGAGGTTTAGGGTAAGGGTGAGTGTTAGGCTTAGAGTTATGATTAGGATTAATGTTAGTGTTAAACTGAGGGTGAGGGTGACGGTGAGGTTAGGGTTAGGATGTGGTGTAGGGTTAGGATTAGGGTTAGGGTGAGCACTAGGGTGAGGGTTACTGTGACGGTTAGGTTTAGGTTTAGGATTAGGTTTAGGTTGAGGGTGAGTGAGAGGATTAGGGTTAGGGTTAAGGTTAGGCTTAGGGTTAGGGTGAGAGTTAAGGTTAGGGTTAGGTTTAGGGTAAGGGGGATGGTTAGACATAGGGTGAGGGTGAGGGTGAGGGTGAGGTTTAGGGTTAGGGTTAGTGTGAGTGTTAGGGTTACGGTGAGGGTTATGGTTAGGTTGAGGGTTAGGGTTAGGGTTAGGGTTAGGTTGAGGGTTAGTGTGAGGGTGAGGTTTAGTGTTAGGGTGAGGGTGAGGTTTAGGGTGAGGGTGAGGTTTAGGGTTAGGGTTCGGGTGAATTTTAGGGTTACGGTTAGTGTTAGGGTTAGGGCAAGTGTGAAGTTTATGGTTAGAGTTAGGGTTAGTGTGAGGGTTAGGTTGAGGTTTAGGGCTAGTGTGAGGGGGTAGGGTTAGGTTGAAAGTTAGCATTTGAGTGAGGGTTAGGGTTAGGTTTAGGTTTAGAGTGAGGGTTAGGGTGAGCGTTAGGGTTAGGATTAGGATTAGGGTATGTGCTAGGGTGAGTGTTAGCGTTAGGGTTAGTGTTATGTTGAGGGTTAGGATTAGGGTTAGTGTTAGGTTTAGGCTTGGGGTTAGGGTTAGGATTAGGGTTAAGGTGAAGGTGAGTGTGAGGGTAAGGGTTAGTGTTAGCCTTAGGGTTAGGCTGAGGCTGAGGGTGAGGGTGAGTGTTAGATTAAGGGTGAGGGTTAGGTTTAGGGTTAGAGTGAGGGTTAGTGTGAGTGTTAGGGTTAGGATTTGGGTTAGGGTATGTGCTAGGGTGAGGGTTTGGGTTAGGGTTAGGCTGAGCGTGAGGGTGGCGATAAGGATTAGGTTTAGAGTGATGGTTCAGGTTATCGTTAGTTTGAGGGTTAGGATGAGGGTTAGGGTTAGGATTAGGGTTAGGGTGAGGGCTAGGCTGAGTGTGAGGTTAAGGGATAGGTTTAGGACTAGGCTTAGGTTAGGCTGAGGCTGAAGGTGAGGGTGAGGTTTAGGGTTATTGTGATGGATAGGGTTATGGTTAGGGTCACGTTTAGGATGAGGGTTTGGATTAAGGTGAGGGTTAGGATGAGGGTGACAGTAAGAGTAAAGGTGAGGGTTAGGCTGAGGGTGAGGGTGCGGGTTAGATTGAGGATTAGTTTTAGGGGTAGTGTGAGGTTTAGTGTGAGAGTGAGGGTTAGGGTCAGTGTGAGGGCCAGAGTGAAGTTGAGGGTTAGGGTTAGTCTTAGGGTGAGGTTTAGGTTTAAGGTGATGGTTAGCGTTAGTGTGAGGGTTAGTGTTAGTGTTAGTGTTAGGGTGAGGGTAAGTTTCAGGGTAAGGTTTAGGTTTAGGGTGACGTTTAGCATTAGGCTTAGTGTTAGGGTTAGGGTGAGGGTGAGGTTTAGGGTTAGAGTTAGGGTTAGGATGAATGTTAGCGTTAAGGTTAGTGTTAAGGTTAGGGTGAGGTTTAGGGTTTGGTTTAGGGTTAGAGTTAGGGTTAGGGTGAGGGTGAGATTTAGGGTTAGAATTAGGGTTAGGGTTAGGGTTAGGTTGAGGGTTAGGGTTAAGCTTAGTCTTAGGGTTAGGGTGAGGGTGAGAGTTGGGGGAGGGTTAGGGTTACGGTTAGGGTTAGGTTTAGGATTAGGGTTAGGGTGAGGGTGACTGTGAGGGATAGGGTTAGGGTTAGTCTTTGGCTTAGGGTTAGGCTGAGGGTGAGGGTGGGGATAAGGATGAGGTTTAGAGTGATGCTTCAGGTTATCGTTAGGTTGAGGGTTAGGATGAAGGTTACGGTTAGGATTAGGGTTAGGGTGAGGGTTAGTGTGCGTGTGAGGTTTAGGGATAGTGAGGGTGAGGGTTAAGGTTAGTGTGATGGTTAGGGTTATGGTTAGGTTGAGGTTTAGGATGAGGGTTTGGTTTAAGGTGAGGGTTAGGATGAGAGTGACAGTAAGAGAAAAGGTGAGGGTTAGGCCGAGTGTGAGGGTTATGGTAAGGATGAGGGTTCGGTTTAGTTTTAGGGTGAGGGTGAGGGTTAGATTGAGGATTAGTGTTAGGGTTAGTGTGAGGTTTAGTGTGAGGGTGAGGGTTAGGGTTAGGGTGAGGGCCAGGGTGAAGTTGAGGGTTAGGGTTAGGATTAGGGTGAGGTTTAGGTTTTGCGGTATGGTTAGCGTTAGTGTGAGGGTTAGTGTTAATGTTAGTGTTAGTGTTAGGGTGAGGGTAAGTGTTAGGGTAATGTTTAGGTTTAGGGTGATGTTTAGCATTGGGTTAGGATTAGGGATAGGGTGAGGGTGAGGTTAAGGTTATAGTTAGGGTTAGGGTGAATGTTAGGGTTAGGGTTAGTGTTAGGGTTAGGGTGAGGTTTAGGGTTTGGTTTAGGGTTAGAGTTAGGGTTAGGGTGATGGTGAGATTTAGGGTTAGAGTTAGGGTTAGGGTGAGGGTTAGGTTGAGGGTTAGGGTTAGGCTTCGTCTTAGGGTTAGGGTGAGGATGAGAGTTAGGGGGAGGGTTAGGGTTAGGGTTAGGGTTAGGATTAGGATTAGGTTTAGGGTGAGGGTGAGTGTGAGGGTTAGGTTTAGGGTTAGTCATTGGCTTAGGGTTAGGCTGAGGGTGATTGTGGGGATAAGGGTTAGAGTTAGGGTTAGGGTGAATGTTAGGGTTACGGTTAGGGTTAGGGTTAGGGTGAGGTTTAGGGTTTGGTTTAGGGTTAGAGTTAGGGTTAGGGTGAGGGTGAGATTTAGGGTTAGAGTTAGGGTTAGAGTGAGGGTTAGGTTTAGGGTTAGGGTAAGGTTTAGTCTTAGGCTTAGGGTGAGGGTGAGAATTAGGGGGATGCTTAGTGATAGGATTAGGATTAGGGTTAGGGTAAGGGTGAGTGTGTGTGTTAGGGTTAGGTTTAGTGTTAGGCTTAGGGTTAGGCTGAGGGTGAGGTTGAAGGTGAGGGTTAGGGTTAGGGTTAATATTAGTGTTAGGGTTACGGTGAGGGTTAGGGTGAGGGTGAGGGATAGGGTTAGGGTTAGGATTAGGTTTAGGTTTAGGGTTAGGGTTAGTGTGAGGGTTAGGGTTAGGTTTAGGGTTAGGCTGAGGGTGAGGGTGAGGGTGAGGGTTAGGGTTAGGGTGAGTGTTAGGGTTAGGGTTAGGGTGAGGTTTAGTTTTAGGGTTAGGGTTAGAGTTAGGGTTAGTGTTAATGTTAGGGTTAGGGTGAGAGTTAGGGGGAGCGTTAGTGTTTGGGTTAGGTTTAGGGTTAGGTTTAGCATTAGGGTTAGGTTGAGGGTGAGGTTTAGGGTTAGAATCAGGGTTAGTGTGAGACTGAGGGTGAGGGTTAGTTTTAGGGTTAGTTTTAGGTTTAGGGTTAGGGTGAGGGTGAGGGTTAGGGTTAGGGTTAGGATTAGGATTAGGGTTAGGGTTATGGTGAGTGTGAGGGTTAGTTTTAGGGTTAGGGTTAGCCTTAGGTTTATGGTGAGGGTGAGAGTTAGTGTGCGGTTTAGGTTTGAATTAGGGTTAGTGTTAGGGTAAGGGTAATGTTTAGCTTAGTGTGAGGGTCAGTGTTAGTTTTAGGTTTTGGGTTAGGGTGAGGGTAAGTGTTAGGTTGAGGGTTAGGTTTAGGATGAGGGTTACGGTGAGGGTGAGGGTGAATGTTACGGTTAGGGTAGGATGAGGTTTAGGTTTACGTTTAGGGTTAGCGTCAGGCTTAGGGTGAGAGTGAGATTTAGGCTTAGAGTTCGGGTTAGTGTTAGGCTTAGGGTTAGGGTGAGGGTCAGATGTACGGTTAGGCTTAGGCTTGGGCTTAGGCTTAGGCCGAGCATGAGGGTGAGGGTTAGGTTTAGGGTTATTGTGAGTGTTAGGATGAGGTTTAGGGTAAGGATTAGGGTTAGGGTGAGGGCTATGGTGAGGGTTACGGTTAGGGTGATGTTTAGAGGTATGGTTAGGTTTAGGATTAGGGTTAGGATAGAGTCAGTGTGAAGGTTAGGGTTAGGCTTAGGCTTAGGCTTAGGGTTAGGGTGAGGGTTCGGGTTAGGGTTTGGATTAGGGTGAGGGTAAAGCTTAGGATTAGTGTTAAATTTAGGTTTAGGTTTAGGTTTAGGTATAGGGTTAAGGATAGGGTTAGGCTTACTGTCAGGGTTAGGGTTAGGGTTATAGTTAGGCTTAGGGTTAGGCTGAGGATGAGGGTGGGGGTGACGATTAGGGTTAGGCTTAGGGTTATGGTTATTGTTAGTGTTATGGTTAGGGTTAAGATGGCGGTGATGGTGAGGCTGAGGGTGAGGGTTATGGTTAGGGTTAGGGTTAGTGTAAGGGTTATGGTTAGTGTTATTATTAGGGTTATGGTTAGAGTTACTTTGAGGTGGTGGGTAAGGGTGATGGTTAGGATTAGGGTGAGGTTTAAAGTTAGGGTTAGTGTTAGGGTGAGGGTTAGATTTAGGGTTAGAGTTAGGGTTAGGGGGATGTTAGGGTGAGGTTTAGCGTTAGGGTTAGTGTTAGGGTTAGGGTGAGGGTTAGGGTTAGGTTGAGGTTGAGGTTTAGTGTTAGAGTTAGGGTTAGGGGGAGGGTTAGGTTGAGATTTAGGGTTAGGGTTAGGGTTAGGTTTAGGGTGAGGGTTAGGTTGAGCTTTAGGGATATGGTTAAGGTTAGTTTTAGGTTTAGGGTGAGGTTGAGTGTGATGGTTAGGGTTAGGGTTAGGCTTAGGCTTAGGGTTAGGCTGAGGGTGAGGGTGGAGGTGAGGATTATGTTTAAGGTGATTGTTAGGGTTAGGGTTAGGGTTACTGTTAGGGTTAGGGTTATAGATATTGTGAAGTTGAGAGTACTGGTGAGGATTAGGGTTAGGGTTAGGGTGGTGTTTAGGGTTAAGGTTAGGGTTAGGGTGAGGGTGAGGTTTACGGTTAGATATAGGGTTATGGGTAGAGTGAGGGTGAGGTTTAGGCTTAGGGTTAGTGTTAGGCTTAGGGTGAGGGTGAGATCTAGGTTGAGGTTTAGGTTTAGCGTTAGGGTTAGGGTTAGTGTGAGGGTTAGCTTTAGGGTTAGGGTTTGTTTTTGGGTGAGGGTAAGTGTTAGGGTGAGGGTTTGGGTTAGGGTGAGGGTTATGGTTAGGGTGAGGGTTAGGATTAGGGTTAGGGTTATTGTTAGGTTTAGGTTTAGGGTTACAGTTACTGTGAGGTTGAGGTGAGGATTAGGGTTAACGTTAGGGTGAGGTTTAGGGTTTGGGTTAGAGGTAGCGTTAGGTTTAGGGTGAAGGTGAGGTTTAGGGTTAGAGTTAGGGTTAGGGTGAGAGTTAGGTTGAGGGTTAGTGTTAGGGTTAGTGTTAGGGTTAGGTTGAGGGTGTGGTGAGGGTTAGGTTTAGGGTGAGTGTTAGGGTTAGGGTTAGGTTGAGAGTTAGGATTCAGGTTTAGTTTAGAATTAGGTTGAGGGTTAGGGTAAGGGTTATGGTGAGGGTGAAGTTTAGGGTTAGGTTGAGGGTTATGGTTAGGGTTAGGGTTAGGGTGAGGGTGAGTGTGAGTGTTAGGCTTAGGGTTAGCATTAGGATTAGGGTAAAGTTTAGGGTGAGTGTGAGGGTTAGGGTTAGGGTTAGGTTGAGAGTAAGTGTTAGGGTGAGGGTGAGGGTTACGGTGAAGGATATTGTTAGGATGAGGGTTAGAGTTAGGGTTATTGTTTGGGTTAGGGTTAGGTTTATTGTTAAGGTAAGGTTTATATTTACAGTTATGGTGAGGGTGAGGGTTAGGTTAGGGTTAGGGTTTGTTTTAGGGTTTGGGTTAGGGTTTGAGTTAGGGTTAGGGTGAATGTGAGGTTTAGGGTTAGACTCAGGGTTAGGGTGAGGGTTAGGTTGAGGGTTAGGTTTAGGGTTAGTGTTAGGTTTAGTGTTAGGGTGAGAGTTAGGGGGAAGGTTAGGGTTAGGGTTAGGGTTAGGATTAGGTTTAGGGTGAGGGTGAGTGTGTGGGTTAGGGTTATATTTAGGGTTAGGCTTAGATTTAGGCTGAGGGTGAGTGTGTGAGTTAGGGGTAGGTTTAGGGTTAGGCTTAGGGTTAGGCTGAGGGTGAGGTTGAGGGTGAGAACGTTAGGGTTAAGGTGAGCGTTATGCTTAGGTATAGGGGGAGGGTTAGGATGAGTTTTACGGTTAGGATTACGGCTAGGGTGAGGGCTAGATTGAGGGTGATGGTTAGGTTTAGGGTTAGGGTTGGGTTTAGGGTTAGGTTAGGGTTAGGGTCAGGGTGACGTTAATGGCTAGAGTTAGGGTTAGGGTGAGGCTGTGGGTGTGGGTTAGGGTTAGGGTTAATGTTAGGTTAGGGTTAAGGTGAGGGTTTGAGTGAGGGTGAGGGTTAGGCTTAGTGTCAGCTTTAGGATTAGTGTTAGGGTTAGGGTGAGTGTGATGGTTAGGGTTAGGCTTAGGCTTAGGCTTAGGCTGAGGGTGAGGCTGAGGGTGAGAGTTAGGGTTAGGGAGAGGGTTAAGGCTAGGGTTGGGGGAGGATTAGGATGTGGGTTAAGGTTAGGGGGAGAGCTAGGTTGAGGGTGAGGTTTATGGTTATGGTTGGGGTGAGGTTTAGCGTTAGGGTTAAGGTGAGGGTAAGATTTAGGGTTAGAGTTAGGGCTAGGGTGAGGCTCAGGGTGAGGGTTAGGTTTCGGGTTAGTGTTAGGGTTAAGGTTAAGGTGAGGGATAAGGTGAGGGTGAGGGTTAGGGTTAGGATTAGGATTAGGGTTAGGGTTAGGGAGAGTGTAATGGTTAGTGTTAGGGTTAGGCTTAGGCTTAGGCTTAGGCTGAGGCTGAGGCTGAGTGTGAGGGTTACGCTTAGGGTGAGGTTTAGTGTTAGGATTAGGGTGAGAGTTAGGGTTTGGGTTAAATTTAGGGTTAGGGTGAGGGTTAGGTTAAGGGTTTTGGTGACGGTGAGGTTTAGGGTTAGGGTGAGGGTTAGGATGAGGGTTAGGGTTAGGATTAGGGTGAGGGTGAGGGCTAGGGTGAGGATGAGGATTAGGGTTAGGGTTAGGGTTAGGGTGAGGTTAAGGGTTAGGGTTAGGGTTAGGGTTAGGGTGAGAGTCATTTTTAGGGTTAGAGTTAGGGTTAGGGTGAGGCTGATTTTGAGGGTTTGGGTTATGGTTATTGTTAGATTTAGGGTTAGGGTGAGGGTTAGGGTGCTGATGAGGGTTAGGCTTAGGGTTAGGATTTGGTATTAGGGTAAGGGTTAGCGTGACTGTGAGGGTTAGGATTAGGGTTAGGTTTAGGATGAGAGTTATGGTTAGGCTTTCGGTTTGTGTTAATGTTATGGTGATTGTGAGGGTTAGGTTGAGGTTTTGGGGTAGGTTTAGGTTTAGATTTAGGGTTAGGGTAAGGGTGAGTGTGTGTGTTAGGGTTAGGTTTAGGGTTAGGCTTAGGGTTAGGCTGAGGGTGAAGTTAAGGGTGGGGGTTAGGGTTAGGGTGAGGGTTAGGGTTTGGGTTAAGTTTAAGGTTAGGGTGATGGTTAGAATTAGGGTTATGGTGAGAGTGAAGGTTAGGATTAGGTTGAGGGTTAGGGATAGGTTTAAGGTGAGGATTAGGGTTAGGGTTAGGGTGAGGTTTATGATGAGGATTAATGTTAGGATTAGGGTGAGGGCTGGTGTGAGGGAAGATGAGGTTTAGAGTTAGGATTAGGGTTAGGGTGAGGTTTAGTGTTAGAGTTAGGGTTAGTGTTCAGATTAAGGTTAGGTGAGGGTTACGGTTAGGTTTAGGCTTAGGCTTAGGCCTAGCATGAGGGTGAGTCTTAGAATTCAGTTTAGGGTGAGCGTTAGGTTAGGTAGAGGTTTAGGGTTAGGATAAGGTTTAGGGTGAGCACTAAGTTGAGGGTTACTGTGAGGGCTAGGGTTAGGGATAGGGTTAGTTTTAGGATTAGGTTTAGGTTGAGGGTGAGTGTGAGGGTTAGGGTTTGTGTCACGCTTAGGGTTAGGGTTTGATTTAGGGTGAGGGTGAGGGTTAGGGTGAGGGTGTGGGTGAAGGTGAGGGTTGGGGTTAGGGTTAGGGTTAGTGTGAGTGTTAGGGTTAGGGTGAGGGTTATGGTTAGGATGAGGGTTAGTGTTAGGTTTAGGCTTAGTCTTAGGGTAAGGCTGAGTGTTAGGGTTAGGGTGAGTGTGATTGTTAGGGTTTGGGTTAGGTTTAAGCTTAGGGATAGGCTGAGGGAGAGGGTGAGGGTGAGGGTTAGGGTTAGGGTGAGGGTGAGGTTTAGAGTTAGAGTTTGTGTTAAGGTGAGGGTTAGTGTGAGGGTTAGTGTTAGGCTTAATATTAGGTTTAGGGATAGGGTGAGTTTTAGGGTGAGGTTTAGGGTTAGGGATAGGGTTAGTTTTAGGATTAGGGTTTGGGTGAGGGTGAGTATGAGGGTTAGGGTTCGGATTAGTGTTAGGGTTAGGCTTAGGGTTAGGCTGAGTGTGAGGTTGAGGGTTAGGATGAGGGTTAGGTTTAGGATTAGGTTTAGTGTGTGGGCTATCGTGAGGGTGAGTTTTAGGGTTAGGGTTAGGGTGAGGTTTAGGGCTCGGGTTAGGTTTAGGGTTAGGTTGAGAATTAGTGTTAGGGTTATGGTGAGGGTCAGGGTTAGGTTTAGTTTGAGGGTTAAAATTAGGTTTAGGGTGAGGATGAGGGTTAGGGTGAGGGTTAGGATGAGGTTTAGAGTTACCATTAGAGTTAGGTTGAGGGCTAGGGTGATTGTGAGTTTTAGTGTCAGGGTTAGGGTGAGGTTTAGGGTTAACTTTAGGCGTAGGTTTAGGGTGAGGGTTAAGGTTCGGGTTTGGGTGAGGGTGAAGGTTAGGTTTGGTGTGAGGGTTAGGGTGAGGACTAATGTGAGGGTGAGGGTTAGGGTTAGTGTTAGGTTTAGGGTGAGGGTTAGGTTGAGGTTTAGGTTTAGGTTTAGGGTTAGTGTTAGGATTAGGGTTTGGGTGAGGGTGAGTTTGAGCCTTAGGGTTAGGGTTAGGCTTAGGCTTAGGGTTAGGCTGAGGGTGAGTGTGGGGATGAGGATTAGGTTTAGAGTGCTGGTTTAGTTTATGGTTAGGTTTAGGGTTAGGATGAGGGTTAGGGTTAGGATTAATGTTAGTGTGAGGGCTATGGTGAGTGTCAGGTTTAGTGATTGGTTTAGGCTTAGGCTTAGGGTTAGGCTGAAGCTGAAGGTGAGGGTGAGGGCTAAGTTTAGGGTGATGGTTAGGGTTACTGTTAGGCTGAGGGTTAGGGTTAGGGTTAGGTTTAGGGTAAGGGTGACAGTAAGGGTAAAGGTGAGGGCTAGAGTTAAGTTGTGGGTTAGGGTGAGGATTAGTGTTAGGGTTAGGGTGAGGGTGAGGGTTAGATTGAGTATCAGTGTTAGGGTTAGTGTGAGGTTTAGGGTGAGGATTAGGGGTAGGGTTAGGGTGAGGGCTAGGGTGAGGGTGAGGGTTAGGGATAGGGTTAGGTTGAGGTTTAGGGTTAGGGTGAGGGTTGGTGTTCGGATTAGGGTTAGTTTTAGGGTGAGGGTAAATGTTAAGGTGAGGGTTAGGGTTAGGGTGAGAGTTATGGTTAGGGTTAGGATTATTATTAGGGTTAGGGTTATTTTAGGGTTAGGGATAGGTTTATGGTTACGGTGAGTGGGAGGGGGAGGGTTAGGGTTAGGGTTAGGGTGAGGTTTAGGTTTTGGGTTATGATTAGAGTTAGGGTTAGGTTGAGGGTGAGGTTTAGGTTTAGAGTTAGGATTAGGGGGAGGGTTAGGGTGAGGGTTAGGGTTAGGCTGAGTGTTAGGATTAGGGTGAGGGTGAGTGTGAGTGTTAGGGTTAGGGTTAGGCTTAGGCATACGGTTAAGCTGAGGGTAAGGTTGAAGTTGAGAGTTACGGTTAGGTTGAGGATAGGGTTAGGGTTAGAGTGAGGATTAGGATGAGGTTTAGAGTTAGGTTTAGGGTTAGGATGAGGGCAAAGGTGAGGGTGAGGTTTAGAGTTAGCATTATGGCGAGGTTTAAGATTAGGGTTAGGTTTAGGGTTAGGGTGAGTGTTAGGGTTAGGGTTACTGTGATGGTGAGGCTTAGGGTTAGGGTGAGAGTTAGGGTTAGTTTGAGGGTGAGGGTTAGGATTAGGGTTAGGGTTATTGTTAGTGTTATGGTTAAGGTTAAGTTCACAGTGAGGGTGAGGCTGAGGTTGAGGTTTAGGGTTAGGGTTAGGGTGAGGTTTATGGTTAGGGTTAGGGTTAAGGTTAGTGTTATTGTTAGAGTTATGGTTAGAGTTATGGCGAGGGTGAGGGTGAGGGTCAGGTTTAGGGTTAGGGTTAGGTTTAGGGTGAGGGTGAGATTTAGGGTTACAGTAAGGTTTAGGGTAAGTGTTATGGTTAGGGTTAGGGTGAGTGTTAGGTTGAGGTTTAGGGTTAGGTTTAAGGTTAGGTTGAGGATTAGGCTTATGGTGAGGGTGAGTGTGAGGGTTAGGGTTAGGGTTAGGCTTAGGCTTAGGGTTAGGCTGAGAGTGAGGGTGGGGATGACGATTAGGTTTGGGTGATGGTTATGGTTATGGTTAGATTTAGGGTTAGGATTAGGGTTAGGGTTAGGATTAGGGTTTGGGTGAGGGCTAGGGTGAGGGTGAGTGTTAGGGTTAGGTTTAGGCTTAGGGTTAGGTTTAGGCTGAGGCTGTGGGTGAGGGTGAGTTTTAGGGTTACGGTGATGCTTAGAGTTATAGTCAGGGTGAGTGTTAGGATGAGGGTTAGGGTTAGGGTGAGTGTTAGAATCAGGGTGACGGTAAGGGTAAAAGTGAAGGTTAGGCTGAGAGTGAGGATTATGGTAAGGCTGAGGGTTAGGGTTAGGTTGAGGGTTAGGTTTAGGGTTAGGGTGAGGGTGAGGTTAAGATTGAGGATTAGTTTTAGGTTTAGTCTGAGGTTTAGGGTGAGGATGAGGGTTAGGGTTAGGGTGAGGGCTAGGGTGAGGGTTAGGGTTAGGGTGAGGTTTATGGTTAAGGTGACGGTTAGGTTTATGGTGAGGATTAGTGTTAGTGTTAGGTTTAATGTTAGGGTGAGGGTTCGTGTCAGGTTGAGGTTTAGGTTTAGGGTGAGGGTTATGGTTAGAATGAGGGTTAGGGTTTTGTTTAGGGTTATTGTTAGGGTTAGGGTTACGGTTACAGTGAGGGTGAGGTTTAGAGTTAGGTTTAGGTTGAGGTTTATGTTTAGGGTTAGGGTTAGAGTTAGGGTTAGGGTGAGGGTGAGTTTTAGGGTTAGAGTTAGCGTTAGTGTTAGTGTTAGGGTTAGGGTGACAGTTAGTGTGAGGGGTAGGGTTAGGCTTAAGCTTAGTATTAGGCTTAGGCTTAGGCCGAGCATGAGGGTGAGGGTTAGGGTTAGGTTGAGTGTGAGGATTAGTGTTAGGGTTAGGGTTAGGTTTAGGGTTAGTGTTAGGATGAGGTTTAGGTTTAGGATTAGGGTTAGGGTGAAGGCTAGGTTGAGGGTGAGTTTTAGGGTTAGGCTTAGGCTTAGGTTTAGGCTGAAGGTGAGGGTGAGGTTTAGGGTTATGATCAGCGTGATGGTTAAAGTTACATGTAGGCTGAGGGTTAGAATGAGGGTCAGGGTTAGGATGAGGGTTAAGGTGAGGGTGACAGTAAGGGTAAAGGTGAGGATTAGGGTTAGGGTGAAGGTTAGGGTGAGGATTAGGGTTAGGGTTAGGGTGAGTGTGAGGTTTAGATTATTAGTGTTAGGGTTAGTGTGAGGTTTAGGGTGAGAATGAAGGGTAGCGTTAGGGTGAGGGCTAGGGTTAGGTTCAGGGTTAGGGATAGGGTTAGTTTGAGGTTTAGGCTTAAGGTGATGGTTAGTGTTAGTGTGAGGGTTAGTGTTAGGATTAGGGTTAGTTTTAGGTTGAAGGAAAGTGTTAGGATGAGGGTTAGTGTTATGGTGAGAGTTATGGTTATGGTTAGGATTAGTGTTATTTTTAGGGTTAGGGTAAATATTATGGGTACAGTGAGGTTGAGGGAGAGCATCAGGGTTAGGCATAGCCTGAGGTTTAGGTTTAGGGTTATGGTTAGAGTTAGGGTTAGGTTGAGGGTGAGGTTTAGGTTTAGAGTTAGGGTTAGTGGGAGGGTTAGGGTGTGGGTTAGGGTTAGGGTTAGGGTTAGTGTTAGGATTAGGGTTAGGGTGAGGGTGAGTGTGAGGATTAGGGTTAGCGTTAGGCTTAGGCTTAGGGTTAGGCTGAGGTTGAGGGTGAGGGTGAGGGTTAGGGTTAGGGTGAGGGTTAGGTTTAGGGTTAGGGTGAGTATGAGGTTTAGGGTTAGGATTAGGGTTAGAGTTAGGGTTAATGTGAGGGTGAGGTTTAGTGTTAGATTTAGACTTAGGGTGAGGGTTAGTTTGAGGGTTAGGTTTAGGGTTAGTGTTAGGTTAGAGTTAGGGTGAGGGTTAGTGTGAGGGTTAGGGTTAGAGTTAGGGTTCGGGTTAGGATTAGGGTTAGGTTGAGGGTGAGTGTGTGGGTTAGGGTCATGTTTAAGGTTAGGCTTATGTTTAGGCTGAGGGTGAGGTTGAGGGTAAGGGTTAGGTTTAGGTTGAGGGTTAGGATTAGGGTTAGGGTGAGAGTTAGGATGAGGGTTAGGGTTAGGATTAGGGTTAGGGCTAGTGTGAGGGTGAGGTTTAGGGTTAGGGTTAGGGTGAGGTTTAGGGTTTGGGTTAGGGTGAGGGTGAGGTTTACTGGTAGATTTAGGGTTAGGTTGAGGGTTAGGGTTAGGGTTTGTGTTAGGCTTAGGGTTATTGTGAGTGTTAGGTTTAGTTTGAGGGTTATGTTTATGGTTAGGATTAGGATTAGGCTTAGGATTAGGCTGAGGGTGAGGGTGAGGGTTAGGGTTAGGTTGAGGGTGAGGTTTAGGGTTAGACTTAGTGTTAGTTTGAGCAGTAGTGTGAGGTTTAGTGTTAGGTTTAGTGTGTGGGTGAGGTTTATGGTTAGGGTGATGCTTAGGTTTACGGTCAGGGTGAGAGTTAGGATGAGGGTTAGGGTTAGTGTGAGGTTTGGGGTGAGGGTGACAGTAAGCGTAAAGTTGAGGGTTAGGCTGAGAGTGAGGATTAGGGTAAATGTAAGGATTGGGTTAGGGTAAAGGTGAGTGTTAGGGTTAGGGTGAGGGTGTGGTTTAGGTGGAAGATTAGTTTTAGGGTTAGGGTGAGGTTTAGCGTGAGGATGAGGGTTAAGGTTAGGGTGAGGGCTAGTGTGAGGGTGAGGGTTAGGATTAGGGTTAGGGTGAGTGTTAGGGTTAGCGTGATGGTTAGGGTTAGTGTGAGGGTTAGTGTTACGGTTAGGGTTAGTGTTAGGGTGACAGTAAGTGTTAGAGTGAGGGTTAGGGTTAGGGTTAGGGTTATTGTTAGGGTTAGGGTTAGGATGAGTGTTAGGGTTTGCTTTAGGTTTAGGGTGAGGGCTAGGATGAGGGTGATGGTTAGGGTTAGGGTTAGGCTTAGTGTTATTCTGAGAGTGAGGGTCAAGTTGAGGGTTAGTGTTAGGGTCATGGTTTGGGTTACGGTTAGGATGAGGGTTAGGTTTAGGGTGAGGGTTAGAGTTAAGGTGACAGCAAGGGTAAAGTTGAATGTTAGGGATAGGGTGAGGGTTTGTGTGAGGAATAGTGTTAGGGTTAGTGTGAGTTATAGGGTAAGGATGAGGGTTAGGGTTAGGGTGAGGACTAGGTTGAGGGTGAGGGTTAGGGATAGAGTTAGATTGAGGGTTAAGGTTAAGGTGATGGTTAAGGTTAATATGAGGGTTAGTGTTAGGATTAGGGTTAGTTTTACGGTAAGGGTAAGTGTTAGGGTGAGGGTTAGTGTTAGGTTGAGGTTTATGGTTAGTGTTAGGGTTAGTGTAATTGTTATGCTTAGGGTTATGGTTACTGTTACCGTGAAGGTGAGGGTGAGGGTTAGGGTTAGGGTGAGGTTGAGTGTGAGGATTAGGGTTAGGGTTAGCCTTAGGATTAGGCTGAGGATGAGGGTGAGGGTGAGTGTTAGGGTTAGGGTGAGGGTGAGTTTTAGGGTTAGACTCAGTGTTAGTGTGAGCATTAGTGTGAGGTTTAGTGTTAGGTTTAGGGTGTGGGTCAGGTTTAGGGTTAGGGTCATGCTTAGGTTTACGATCAGGGTGAGGGTTAGGATGAGGTTTAAGGTTAGTGTGAGGTTTAGGGTGAGGGTGACAGTAAGGGTAAAGTTGAGGGTTACGCTGAGAGTGAGGATTAGGGTAAATGTGAGGATTGGGTTAAGGTGAAGGTGATTGTTAAGGTTAGGGTGAGGGTGTGGTTAATGTTGAGGATTAGTTTTAGGGTTAGTGTGAGGTTTAGCGTGAGGATGAGGGTTAGGGTTAGGGTGAGGGCTAGGATGAAGGTGAGGGTTAGAGTTAGGGTTAGGGTGAGTGTTAGGTTTAGCGTGATGGTTAGGGTTAGTGTGAGGGTTAGTGTTAGGGTTAGGGTAAGTGTTAGGGTGACAGTAAGTGTTAGGGTTAGGGTTAGGGTTAGAGTTAGTCTTAGTGTTAGTCTGAGGGTGAGGGTCAGGTTGAGGGTTAGTGTCAGGGTGATGGTTTGGGTTACGGTTAGAATGAGGGTTAGGATGAGGGTTAGGTTTAGGGTGAGGGTTAGGGTGAAGGTGACAGCAAGGGTAAAGTTGAGGGTTAGGGTTAGGGTGAGTGTTATGGTTAATGTTAGGGTTAGGGTTATTGTTATGTTTAGGGTTATGGTTACTGTTACGGTGAGGGTGACGGTGAGGTTTAGGGTTAGGGTTAGGGTGAGGTTTAGGTTTAGGTTTAGGGTTAGAGTTAGTGTTTGGGTGAGGGTGCGGTTTAAGGTTTAGAGTTAGAGTTAGGGGGAGGGTTAGGGTGAGGGTTAGAGTTAGGGTTAGTGTTAGGATTACGGTTAGGGTGAGGGGGTGTGAGGGTTAGGGTTAGGGTCAAGCTTAGGCTTAGGGTTAGGCTGAGGGTGAGGATGAGGGTGAGGTTTAGGGTTAGGGTTACTGTGAAGTTGAGGGTTAGGGTTCGGGTGAGAGTTAGGGTTAGGGTTAGGGTGAGGGTGAGGGTTAGGATTAGGGTTAGGATTAGGGTTATTGTTAGTGTTATGGTTAAGGTTAAGTTTACAGTGAGGATGAGGCTGAGGGTAAGAGTTAGGGTTAGGATTACGGTTAGGGTGAGGGCTTGGGTTAGGTTTAGGGTTATGGTGAGGGTGAGGGTTAGGGTTAGGTTTAGGGTTAGTGTTATTGTTAGGGTTAGGGTTAGGGTTAGAGGGTGAGGATGAGGGTGAGGTTTAGGGTTAGGTTTAGATTTAGGGTGAGCGTGAGGTTTAGGGTTAGAGTTAGGTTTATGTGGAGGGTTAGGGTGAGGGCTAGGGTTAGGGTTAGTGTTAGGGTTAGGGTTTGGGTGAGGGTTAGGTTGAGGTTTGGGTTAGAGTTAGGGTTAGATTTAGGATTAGGGTTATGGTGAGGGTGATTGTGAGGTTTAGGGTTAGGATTAGGCTTAGGCTTAGGGTTAGGCTGAGGGTGAGGGTGGGGATGAGGATTAGGTTTAGTGTGATGGTTAGGGTTAGGGTTAGGATTAGGGTTAGGGTTAGGATTAGGGTTATGGTGAGGGCTAAGGTGAGTGTGAGGATTAGGGTTAGGTTGAGGTTTAAGGTTAGGATGTTGTTTAGGGTTGGTGTGAGGATTAGTGTTAGGGTTAGGGTTAGTGTTAGGGTGAGGGTACGTGTTAGGATGAGGGTTAGGGTTAGGGTGAGGGTTATGGTTAGAATGAGGGTTAACCTTAGGTTTAGGGTTATTTTTAGGTTTAGGGTTAAGGTTAGAATTAGAGTTAGGGTGAGGGTGAGGTTTAGGTTTAGAGCTAGGATTAGGGTGAGGGTTAGTGTGAGTGTTAGGGTTAGGGTTAGTTTTAGGTTAGGGTTAGGGTTAGGGTTAGTGTGAGGGTTAGGGTTAGAGTGAGGGTTAGGTTTAGGATTAGGGTTAGGGTGAGTGTGAGTGTGTGGGTTAGGGTTAGGTTTAGGGTTAGGCTTAGGGTTAGGCTGAGGCTGAGTGTGAGGGTTAGCGTCAGGGTTAGGGTGTGGGTTAGGGTTAGGTTTAAGTTGAGGGTTAGGATGAGGGTTAGGGTTAGGATTACTCTTAGAGTGAGCGCTGGGGTGATGGTTAGTTTGAGGGTTAGTGTTAGGGATAGGATTAAGTTTATGATTTGGGTTAGGTAGAGGGTGAGTGTGAGGTTTAGGGTTAGGGTTAGGGTTAGGTTTAGGATTAGGGTTAGGGTGAGGGCTAGGGTGAGGGTGAGGTTTAGGGTTAGGCTTAGGCTTAGGCTTAGGGCTAGGCTGAGGCTGAGGGTGAGGGTGAGGGTTAGGGTTAGGGTGATGCTTAGGGTTACAGTCAGGGTGAGGGTTAGGATGAGTGTTAGGGTTAGGGTGTGGGTTAGGGTGAGGAAAACGGTAAGGGAAAATTTGAAGTTTAGGCTGAGAGTGAGGATAAAGGTAAGGGTGAGGGTTAGGGTTAGGTTGAGGGTTAGAGTTAGGGGTAGGGTTAGGGTGAGGTTAAGATTGAGGATTAGTTTTAGGGTTAGTTTTAGGTTTAGGCTAAGGATGAGGGTTACGGTTAGGGTGAGGGCTGGGTGAGGGTGAGGTTTAGGGTTAGGGTGAGGTTTAGTGTTAGTGTGATGTTTAGGGTTAGTGTGAGGATTAGTGTTAGGGTTAGGGTTAGTGTTAGGGTGAGGTTAAATATTAGGGTGAGGGTTAGGGTTAGGGTGACGGTTATGGTTACAATGAGGGTTAGGGTTAGGTTTAGGGTTGTTGTTTGGTTTAGGGTTAGGTTTACAGTTACTGTGAGTGTGAGGGTTAGGGTTATGTTTATGGTGAGGTTTATGTTAAGGGTTAAGTTTAGAGTTAGTTTTAGGGTGAGGATGAGGTTTTGGGTTAGATTTAGCGTTAGTGTTGGTGTTAGGGTTAGGGTGAGGGTTAGTGTAAGGGTTAGGGTTAGGCTTAAGCTTAGGGTTAGGCTTAGGCTTAGGCCGAGATTGAGGGTGAGGGTTAGGGTTAGGGTTAGGGTGAGGGTTAGGGTTAGGTTTAGGGTGAGTGTTAGGATGAGGTGTAGGGTTAGGTTTAGGGTTAGGGTGAGGGCTAGGGTATGGTTGAGGGTTAAGGTTAGCGGTAGGGTGAGGTTTAGGCTTAGGGTGAGGGTTTGGGTTAGTGTGAGTGTTAGTGTTAGTGTTAGAGTTAGGGTGAGGGTAAGTTTTAGGGTGAGGGTGAGGGTGAGGGTGAGGGTTATAGTTAGGGTGAGGGTTAGATTTAGGTTTAGGTTTATTGTTAATTTTAGGTTTCGGCTTATGTTGAGGGTGAGGGTGAGGGTGAGGTTTAGGGTTTGGGTTAGGGTGAGGTTTAGGGTTAGGTTTAGTGTTAGAGTTAGGGTGAGGGTGAGCGTGAGGTTTAGGTTTAGAGCTAGGCTTAGGGTGAGGGTTAGTGTGAGTGTTAAGTTAAGTGTTAGGCTTAGGTTTAGGTTGAGGGTGAGGGTTAGGTTTAGGGTGAGGGTGAGTGTGAGGGTTAGGGTTAGTGTTAGGGTTAGGGTGAGGGTTAATGTGAGGGTTAGTCTTAAAATTATGGTGTGGGTGAGGGTTAGGTTTAGGGTGAGGCTTAGTGTTACTGTCAGGGAGAGGGTTAGCATGACGTTGAGAGTTAGTGTGAGGGTTAGGATGAGGGTGACAGTAATGGTACAGTTGAGGGTTAGGCTGAGAGTGAGGATTACGGTAAATGTGAGGGTTAGGGTTAGGGTTAGGGAGAGGGTTAGGGTTAGGGGTAGGGTGAGGGTGAGGGTAAGATTGAGGATTAGTGTTAGGGTGAGGTTTAGGGTGAGGATGAGTGTTAGGGTTAGGGTTATTGTTAGTGTTATGGTTACAGTTATGTTTGCAGTGAGGGTGAGGTTTATTTTTAGGTTTAGATTCAGCGTTAGAGATAGGGTTAGTATTATTTAGAGGGATAGGTTTATATTTACAATGAGGGTGAGGGTGAGGGTTAAGGTTAGGATGAGTTTTACGGTGAGGTTTAGGGTTAGGTTTACGTTGAGGGTGAGGTTTAGAGTTAGAATTAGGTTGATGGGGAGGGATAGGGTGACAGGTAGGGTTAGGGGTAATGTTAGTCTTAGGGTGAGGGTAAGGGTTAGGTTGAGGTTTAGGGATAGTCTTAGGGTTAGGATTAGGGTTAGGGTGAGGTTGATTGTGAGGGTTAATTTTAGGCTGAGGCTTACGGTTAGGTTGAGGGTGAAGGTAGGTGTGAGGGTTATGGTTACGGTGAGGGTGAGGATTAGGGTTAGGGTGAGGGTTAGAATTTGGGTTAGGATTAAGGTGAGGGTGAGGGTTAGGATTAGGGTGAGGGTTAGGGTTAGGATTAGGATTAGGTGAGGGTGAGGTTTAGGATTAGGGTTAGGGTTACTGTTAGTGTTATGGTTAAGGTTACCTTTGCAGTGATGGTGAGGCTGAGGGTGCGGGTTAGGGTTAGTATTAGGGTTAGGGTTAGGTTTAGGGTTAGGATTAGTGATTTTGTTAAGGTTAGGGTTAGAGTTATGGTGAGGGTGAGGGGGGAGGGTGAGGGTGAGGGTGAGGGTGAGGGTGAGGGTTAGGGTTAGGGTTAGGGTGAGGATTAGGGTTAGGGTGAGGGTGAGGTTTAGGGTTAGAGTTAGGTTTAGGGCGAGGGTTAGGGTGAGGGTTAGGGTTAGGGTTAGGGTTTTGTTTAGCTTTAAGATTAGGATTAGGGTGAGGGTGAGTGTGAGGGTTAGGTTTAGGCTAAGGCTTATGGTTAGGCTGAGGATGACGGTGGGGTTGAGGATGAGGGTTCGGGTGATGGTTAGGGTTAGGATTAGGGTGATGGTTAGGATGAGGGTTAGGGTTAGGATTAGGGTTGGGGTGAAGACTAGGGTGAGAGTGAAAGTTAGTGTTAGGCTTAGGCTTAGGCTTAGAGTTAGGTTGAGGGTGAGTGTTAAGGTTAGGGTGATGGTTAGGGTTATCCTTAGGTTGAAGGTTAGCATGAGGTTTAGGGATAGGGTGAGGGTTAGAGTGAGGGTGATGGTAAGGGTAAAGCTATGGGTTAGGCTGAAGGTGAGAATTAAGATACGGGTGAGTGTTAGGGTTAGGGTGAGGGTTAGTGTAAGGGTGATGGTTAGGGTTTATGGTGAGTTTGAGGGTTATATTGAGGATTAGGGTTAGGTTTCCTGTGAGGTTTAGGGTGAGGATGAGGGTTAGCGTTAGGGTGAGGGTTAGGGTTAGAATTAGGTTTCAGGTGAGGGCTAGGGTGAGGGTGAGGTTTACTGTTAGTGTTAGGGTTAGGGTGAGTTTTAGGGTTAGGATGAGGGTTAGGGTTAGTGTGAGAGTTAGTTTTAGGGTTAGGGTTAGTGTTAGGGTGAGGGTAAGTGTTAGGGTGAGGGTTAGTGTTAGGGTGAGGGTAAGTGTTAGGGTGAGGGTTAGTGTTAGGTTGAGGTTAAGTGTTAGGGTGAGGGTTAGGGTTAGGGTTATTGTCATTGTTAGGTTTAGGGTTACGTTGACGGTGAGGGTGAGGGTAAGGGTTAGGTTTAGGGTTAGGGTTAGGGTGAGATTTAGGGTTAGGATTCGGGTTATAGTTAGGGTTAGGGTCAGTGTTAGTGTGAGGTTTAGGTTTAGGGTTAGTGTTACGTTAGGGTTAGGGTGAGGGTGAGTGTGAGGGTTAGGGTTAGGTTTAGTGTTAGGCTTAGGGTTAGGGTGAGGGTGAGTTTGAGGGTGAGGGTTAGGGTTATGGTGAGGGTTAGAGTTAGGGTTAGATCGAATGTTAGGCAGAGGGTTAGGGTTAGGAATAGGGTTAGTTTGATCGCTGATGTGATGGATAGTGTGAGTGTTAGGGTTACGATAGGGTTAGGTTGAGGGTGAGTGTGAGGGTTAGGAGTAGGGTTAGGGTTAGGCTTAGGGTTAGGATTAGGGTTTGGTTTAGGGTGAGGGTGAGGGTGATTATTAGCGTTAGTGTTAGGGTTAGGGTTAGGGTTAGGCTAAGGGTGAGGTTGGGGGTGAGGATTAGGGTTAGGTTGATGGTTAGGTTTAGGGTTAGTGTTATTGTTAGGGTTAGGGTTAGAGTTAAGTTGAAGGTGAGGGTGAGGGTGCAGGTGAGGTTTAGGTTTAGGGTTAGGTGAGGTTTATGGTTAGGGTTAGAGATAGGGTTAGGGTGAGGGTGAGGTTTACGGTTAGATTTAGGCTTAGGGTGAGGGTTACTGCTAGGGTTAGGGTTAGGATTAGTGTTAGGTTTGGGTTAGGGTGAGGGTTAGGGTGAGGGTTATGGTTAGATATAGGGTTAGGGTTAGGATTTGGGTTAGGGTGAGGTTTAGTGTGTGGGTTAGGTTATGTTTAGGGTTAGGCTTAGGGTTAGGCTGAGTGTGAGGTTGAGTGTGAAGGTTTGGGTTAGGCTGAGGGTTAGGATTAGGGTTAGTGTTAGGGTTAGGATGAGCATTAGGGTTAGTATTAGGATTAGAGTGAGGGCTAGGGTGAGGGTGCCCTTTACTGTTAGGGTTAGGGTGAGGTGTAGGGTTAGGGTTAGGGTGAGCATGAGGTTTAGTGTTAGAGTTAGAGATAGGGTGAGGTTTAGGGTTAGGGTTAGTGTTAGGGTTAGGGTTAGGTTGAAGGTTATGGTTATGGTTAGGATTAGGATTAGGGTTAGGGTGAGGGTGAGTGTGAGGGTTAGGGTAAGCTTTAGGCTTAGGGTTAGGTTGAGGGTGAGGGTTAGGTTTAGAGTGTGGGTGAATGTGAGGGTTAGGGTTAGTGTTAGGTTTAGGGTGAGGGTTAGGTTTAGGCTTAGGCTTAGGATTAGGTTGAGGGTGAAGGTAGGTGGGAGGGTTATGGTTACGGTGAGGGTGAGGATTAGAGTTAGGGTGAGGGTCAGGATTTGGGTTAGGATTAAGTTGAGGGTGAGGGTTAGGATTAGGATGAGTGTTAGGGTTAGGATTAGGATTAGGGTGAGGGTGAGGGTGAGGGTTAGGATTAGGGTTAGGGTTATTGTTAGTGTTATGGCTAAGGTTACCTTTGCAGTGATGGTGAGGCTGAGGATGATGGTTAGGTTTAGGATTAGAGTGAGGGTTAGGTTTTGGCTTATTATTAGTGTTTTTGTTAACGTTAGGGTTAGAGTTATGGTGAGGGTGAGAGTGAGGGTGAGGGTTAGGTTTAGGGTGAGTTTAACGTTAGGGTGAGGATTAGGGTTAGGGTGAGGGTGAGGTTTAGGGTTAGAGTGAGGGTTAGGGGGAGGGTTAGGGTGAGGGTTAGGGTTAGGCTTAAGCTTAACCTTCGGGATATGCTGAGGATGAGGGTGGGGTTGAGGATTATGGTTTGGGTGTTGGTTAGGGATAGGATTTGGGTGAGGGTTAGGATGAGGGTTAGGGTTATTAGGGTTAGGTTGAGGGCAATGGTGAGGGTGAGGGTTAGGGTTAGGTTTAGGCTTAAGTTTAGGGTTAGGCTGAGGGTGAGGTTGAGGGTGAGGGTTAAGGTTAGGGTGATGGTTAGGGTTACGGTTAGGTTGAAGTTTAGCATGAGGTTTAGGGATAGGTTGAGGGACAGAGTGAGGGTGATGGTAAGGGTAAAGTTGAGGGTTAGGCTGAGGGTGAGAATTAAGATAACGGTGAGGGTTAGGGTTAGGGTGAGGGTTAGGGTAAGGGTGAGGGTGAGGGTTAGATTGAGGATTAGGGTTAGGTTCAGTGTGAGGTTTGGGGTGAGGATGAGGGTTAGGGTTAGGTTGAGGGTTAGTGTTAGGTTTAGTGTTATTGTTAGGTTAAGGATTAGATTTACGGTGAGGGTGAGGTTGCGGGTCCTGGTTAGGGTTAGGGTTAGGGTGAGGTTTAGAGTTAGGTTTGGAGATAGGGTTAGGTTGAGGGTGATGTTTAGGGTTAGATTTCAGGTTAGTGTTAGGGTTGGGCTTAGGGTTAGGCTGAGGGTGAGAGTGGGGGTGAGGATTAGGGTTGGGTTTAGGGTTAGGGTTAGAGTTAGGGTTAGGGTAAGGTTAGGGATTAGGGTTAAGGTGAAGGTGAGGGTGAGTGTTAGAGTTAGGGTTAGGCTTAGGCTGAGGGTGAGGGTCGGGGTGAGGATTAGTTTTCGGGTGATGGTTAGGGTTAGGATTAGGGTTAGGGTGAGGTCTAGGGTGAGAGTGAGGTTTAGGGTTAGGGTTAGGGTGAGGTTTAGGGTTAAGGTGAGGGTTAGGGTTAGTGTGAGGGTTAGTGTTAGGTTTAGGTTTAGAGTTAGGGGGAGGGTTAGGGTCAGGGTCAGGGTTAGGGTTAGGGTTAGTGTTAGGGTTATGGTTAGGGTGATGGTTAGGCTTACGGTTAGCTTGAAGATTAGGATGAGGTTTAGGGATAGGGTGAGGGTTAGGGTCAGGGTGATGGTAAGGGTAAATTTGAGGGTTAGGCTTTGGGTGAGGGTTAGGATAAGTGTGAGGGTTACGGTTAGGGTGAGGGTTAGGGTAAGGGTGAGGGTTAGGGATTAAGGTGAGGCTGAGGGTTAGATTGAGGATTAGGGTTATGGTTAGTATGTGGTTTAGGGTGAGGATGAGGGTTAGTGTTAGGTGAAGTTAAGTGTTAGAATTAGGGTTATGGTGAGGACTAGGGTGAGGGTGAGGGTTAGGTTTAGGGGTAGGGTGAGGTTTAGGCTTAGGGTGAGGGTTAGGGTTAGTGTGAGGGTTAGTGTTAGGGTTAGGGTTAGTGTTAGGGTTAGGGTAAGTGTTAGGGAGAGGGTTAGGGTGAGGGTGAGGGTTATAGTTAGGGTGAGGCTAAGGGTTAGGGTTAGGGTTATTGTTAATTTTTGGCTTAGGTTTATGTTGAGGGTGAGGGTGAGGGTGAGGTTTAGGGTTAGGTTTAGGGTGAGGTTTAGGGTTAGATTTATCTTAGGGTTAGGGTAAGTGTTATGGTTACGGTTAGGATTAGTGTTATGTTAGGGTTAGGGTTAGGGTTATGGTGTGGTTGAGTGTGTGGTTTAGCGTTAGGTTTAGGGGTAGGCTTGGGGTTAGGCTGAGGGTGAGGTTGAGGGTGATGGTTACGGTTAGTCTGAGGGTTAGGATTAGGATTAGTGTGAGGGTTAGGATGAAGGTTAGGGTTAGGATTAGGGTTAGAGTGAGGGCTAGGGTGAGCGTGAGGTTTAGTGTTAGGGTTAGGGTGAGGTTTAGGGTTAGGGTTAGTGTGAGGGTGAGGTTTAGTGTTAGAGTTCGGGTTAGGTTGAGGGTTAGGATTAGGGTTAGTGTTAGCGTTAGGGTTAGGGTGAGTGTTAGGGTTAGGTTGAGTGTTATGGTGATGGTTAGGATTAGGATTAGGGTAGGGTTAGGGTGAGTGTGAGGGTGAGGGTAAGGGTTAGGCTTAGGGTTAGCCTGAGGGTGAGGGTGAGTGTGAGGGTTAGGGTTAGGGTGAGGGTGAGTGTGAGTGTTAGGGTTAGTGTTAGGGTTAGGCTTAGGTTTAGGCTGAGGGTGATGGTGAGGGAGAGGGTTAGGGTTAGGGTGAGGGTTTGGTTAGGGTTAGGGTGAGGGTTAGGGTTAGGGGTATGAAGAGTTTTAGTGTTAGGGTAACGGTTAGGGTGAGGGTGAGGTCTAGGGTTAGAGTTGGGCTTAGGGTGAGGGTTAGCCTGAGGGTTAGGGTTAGGGTGAGGTTTAGGGTGGGGTTGACAGTAAAGGTAAACTTTAGGGTTAGGCTGAGGGTGAGAGTTACTGTAAGGGTCTGGGTTAGGGTTAGGGTGAGGGTTAGGTGTAGGGGTAGGGTGAGGGTGAGTGTAAGATTGAGGATTAGTGTTAGGGTGAAGTTTAGGTTAAGGATGAGGGTTTGGGTTAGGGTTTTTGTTAGTGCTATGGTTATAGTTAAGTTTGCAATGAGGGTGAGGCTGAGGGTGAGGTTTATGGTGAGGGTTAGATTTAGGTTAGGGTTAGGGTTAGTATTATTTTTAGGGTTAGGGTTAGATTTACAGTGAGGATGAGGGTGAGGGTTAGGGTTAGGGTGAGGTTTATGGTGAGGTTTAGGGTTAGTGTTAGGTTGAGCGTGATGTTTAGAGTTAGAATTATGTTTATGGGGAGGGTTAGGGTGAGAGATAGGGTTAGGGTTAGAGTTAGTCTTAAGGCGAGGGTGAGGGTTAGGTTGAGGTTTAGGGATAGGCTTAGGGTTAGGATTAGGGTTAGGGTGGGGTTGAGTGTGAGGGTTAGGTTTAGGATTAGGCTTAGGTTTCGGTTGAGTGTGAAGGTAGGTGTGAGTGTTATGGTTACGGTGAGGGTGAGGATTAGGGTTACAGTGAGGGTTAGGATTTGGGTTAGGATTAAGGTGAGGGTGAGGTTTAGGGTTAGGGTGCGGGTTAGGGTTAGGATTAGGATTAGGGTGAGGGTGAGGATTAGAGTTAGTGTTAGTGTTAGGTTTAGGGTTAGGCTGAGGGTGAGGGTGGCGGTGAGGATTAGTGTTAGGGTGATGGTTAGAGTTAGGTTTAGTGTTATTGTTAGGGTTAGGGATAGAGTTATGGTGAGGGTGAGGTTCTGGGTGAGGTTTAGGGTTAGTGTTAGGGTGAGGTTTAAAGTTAGGGTTGGAAATAGGGTTAGGGTGAGGGTGATGTTTAGGGTTAGAGTTCGGGTTAGTGTTAGGGTTGGGCTTAGGGTTAGGCTGAGGGTGAGAGTGGGGGTGAGTATTAGGGATACGGTTAAGGTTAGGGTTAGAGTTAGGTTTATTGTTAGGGTTAGGGTTATTGTTAGTGTTATGTTTAGGGTTAAGTTTGCAGTGAGGGTGAGGCTGAGGGTGAGGTTTATGGTTAGGGTTAGGTTTTGGGTTAGGGTTATTGTTAGTGTTAGTGTTAGGTTTAGGGTTAGGGTTAGAGTTAAGGTCAGAGTGAGTCTTAGGGTTAGGTTGAGGTTTAGGGTGACGTTTAGGGTTAGGATTAGGTTGAGGGTGAGGTTTATGGTTAGAGTGAGGGTTAGTGGGAGGGTTAGGGTTAGGATTAGGGATAGGGTTAGGTTTAGGGTTAGGATTAGTGTTTTTGTTAAGGTTAGGGTTAGACTCATGGTTAGTGTTAGGGTGAGGGTGAGGGTTAGGGTTAGGGTTAGGGTTAGGGTGTGGTTTAGGGTTAGGGTGAGGATTAGGGTTAGGGTGAGGGTGAGGTTTAGGGTTAGAGTTAGGTTTAGGCAGAGGGCTAGGGTGAGGGTTAGGGTTAGGGTTAGGGTTAGGGTTAGGAATAGGGTTAGGGTGAGGGTGACTCTGAGGGTTAGGGTTAGGCTTATTCTTAGGTTTAGGGTTAGGCTGAGGATGAGGATGGGGGTGAGGATTAGGGTTTGGTTGATTGTTAGGTTTAGGATTAGGGTGACTGTTAGGATGAGGGTTAGTGTTAGGATTAGGGTTAGGGTTAAAGCTAGGGGGAGGGTGAGGGTTAGGGTTAGGCTTAGGCTTAGGGTTAGGCTGAGGGTGAGGTTGAGGGTGAGTGTTAAGTTTAGGGTGATGTTTAGGGATACGGTTATGTTGAAGGTTAGCATGAGGTTTAGGGTTAGGGTGAGGGTTAGCGTGAGGGTGATGGTTCGGGTAAAGTTGAGTGTTAGGCTGAGGGTGAGAATTAAGATAAGGGTGAGGGTTGGTGTTAGGTTGAGGGTTAGGGTTGGGGTTAGTGTTAGGGTTAGGATGAGTTTTAGGGTTAGGGTGAGGGTTATGGTTATGTTTAGGATTAGGATTAGGGTTAGGGTGAGGATGAGTGTGAGGTTAGGGTAAGGGTTTGGCTTAGGGTTAGGTTGAGGGTGTGGGTTAGGTTTAGGGTGAGGGCGAGTGTGAGGGTTAGGATTAGTTTTAGGGTTAGGGTGAAGGTTAGTGTGAGGGTTAGTGTTAAAGTTAGGGTGTGGTTGAGGGTTAGGTTTAGGGTCATGCTTAGGGTTACGGTCAGGGAGAGGGTTAGCATGAGGGTGAGAGTTAGTGTGAGGGTGACAGTAAGGGTAAAGTTGAGGGTTTGGCTGAGAGTGAGGATTATGTTAAATGTGAGGGTTAGGGTTAAGGTGAGGGTGAGGGTTAGGGTTAGAGGTAAGGTGAGGATGAGTGTAAGATTGAGTATTAATGTTAGGGTGAGGTATAGGGTGAGGATGAGGGTTAGGGTTAGGGTTATTGTTAGTGTTATGGTTACAGTTAAGTTTGCAGTGAGGGTGAGGCTGAGGGTGATGTTTATAGTTAGGGTTAGGTTTAGGTTTAGGGTTAGGGTTAGTATTATTTTTAGGGTTAGGGTTAGATTTACAGTGAGGATGAGGGTGAGGGTTAGGGTTAGGGTGAGGTTTATGGTGAGGTTTAGGGTTAGTGTTAGGTTGAGCGTGATGTTTAGAGTTAGAATTATGTTTATGGGGAGGGTTAGGGTGAGAGATAGGGTTAGGGTTAGAGTTATTCTTAAGGCGAGGGTGAGGGTTAGGTTGAGGTTTAGGGATAGGTTTAGGGTTAGGATTAGGTTTTGGTTGAGGATAAGTGTGAGAGTTAGGTTTAGGCTTAGACTCAGGGTTAGGTTAAGGGTGAAGGTAGGTGTGAGCGTTATGGTTACAGTGAGGGTGAGGATTAGGGTTAGGGTGAGGGTTAGAATTTGGGTTAGGATTAAGGTGAGGGTGAAGGTTAGGGTTAGGGTGAGTTTAAGGTTTACGATTAGGATTAGGGTGAGTGTGAGTGTTTGGATAATGGTTAGGGTTATTGTTAATGTTATGGTTAAGGTTACCTTTGCAGTGATGCTGAGGATGAGGGTGAGGGTTAGGTTTAGGATTAGGGTTAGGGTTAGGTTTAGGGTTAGGATTAGTGTTTTTGTTAAGGTTAGGGTTAGAGTTATGGTGAGGGTGAGGCTGAGCGTTAGGGTTAGGTTTAGGGTGAGCTTTAGGGTTAGGGTGAGGATTAGGGTTTTGGTGAGGGTTAGGTTTAGGGTTAGAGTGAGGGTTCGGGGGAGGGTTAGGGTGAGTGTTAGGGTTTGGCTTAGGGTTAGGTTTGGGTGTAGGGTTAGGTTGAGGGTGAGTGTGAGTGTTAGGGTTAAGCTTAGGCTTAGGCTTGGGGTTAGGCTGAGGATGAGGGTGGGGGTGAGGATTAGTGTTCGAGTGATGATTAGGGTGAGGATTAAGGTGAGGGTTAGGATGAGGGTTAGGGTGAGGATTAGGGTTAGGGTGAGGGCTAGGGTGAGGTTGAGGGTTAGGGTTAGGGTTAGGTTTAGGGTTAGGCTGATAGTGACGTTGAGGGTAAGGTTAATGGTTAGGGTTAAGGTTAAGTTGAAGATTAGCATGAGGTTTAGGGATAGGGTGAGGGTTAGAGTGAGGGTGATGGTAAGGGTAAAGTTCAAGGTTAGGCTGACTGTGAGAATTAAGATAAGGGTGAGGGTTAGGGTTAGGGTGAGGCTTAGGTTAAGGGTGTGGGTTAGGGGTTATGGTGAGGGTTAGGGTTAGGTTGAGGGTTATAGTTAGGGTGAGGGTTAGGGTTAGGGTTATTGTTATTGTTAGGTTTAGAGTTAGGTTGAGGGTGAGGGTGACAGTGAGGGTTAGGTGTAGGGTCAGGATTAGGGTGAGATTTAGGGTTAGGATTAGTGTTATAGTTAGGGTTAGGGTGAGGGTGAGGTTTAGGGTTAGAATTAGGCTTCGGCTGAGTGTTAGTTTGAGGGTTAGGGTTAGGGTAAGTGTTAGGTTAGTGTTAGGGTGAGAGTTAGGTTGAGAGTGATAATTAGGGGTAGTATTAGGGTTAGGGTGAGGTTGAGTGTGTGGGTTAGGCTTAAGTTTAATGTTATGCTTAGGGTTAGGCTGAGGGTGAGGTTGAGGGTGAGGGTTATGGTTAGGGTGAGGGTTAGAGTTAGGGTAGATTGAGGGTTAGGATGAGGGTTAGTGTTACGATTAGTGTTAGGTTGAGCGCTGGGGTGATGGTTAGTGTGAGGTTTAGGGTTAGGGATAGGGTTAGGTTTAAGATTAGGGTTAGGTTTTGGGTGAGTGTGAGGGTTAGGCTTAGTATTAGGGTTAGGGTTATGGTTAGGATTTGATTTAGAGTGAGATTGAGGGTAAGAATTAGAGTTAGTGTTAGTGTTAGGGTTAGGGTTAGGCTAAGGGTGAGGGTGGGGTGAGGATTTGGGTTAGGGTGATGGTTAGGGTTAGGGTTAGTGTTATTGTTAGGGTTAGGGTTAGAGTTAAGGTGAGGGTGAGGGTGAGGGTGCGGGTGAGTTTTAGGGTTAGGGTTAGGTGAGGTTTAGGGTTAGTGTTAGAGATAGGGTTAAGGTGAGGGTGAGGTTTAGGGTTACAGTTCGGGTTAGTGTTAGGGTTACGCTTACCGTTAGGCTGAGGTTGAGGGTGGGGGTGAGGATTAGGGTTAGTGTTAGGGTTAGTGTTAGAGTTCGGGTTAGGCTTAGGGTTAGGGTTATTGTTAGTGTTATGGTTAGGTTTAGTTTGCAGTGAGGGTGAGGCTGATGGTGAGGTTTATGGTTAGGTTTAGGTTTAGGATTAGGGTTAGTGTTAGTGTTATTTTTAGGGTTAGGATTAGAGTTATGGTGAGGGTGAGGGTGAGGGTGAGGGTTAGGGTTAGGGTGAGGTTTAGGGTGAGGTTGAGGGTTAGGGTTAGGTTTTGGTGTGAGGTTTAGGGTTAGAGTGAGGGTTAGTGGGAGGGTTAGGGTGAGGGTTAGGTTTAGGGTTATTGTTAGTCTTAGGGTGAGGGTGAGGTTTAGGTTGAGGTTTAGGGATAAGTTTAGGGTTAGGATTAGGGTTAGGGTGAGGGTGAATGTGAGCGTTAGGGTTAGGGTTAGGCTTAGGCTTAGGTTTATGATTATGGTGAGGGTGAGTGTTAGGCTTAGGATTAGGGTGAGGTTTAGGGTTAGGTTGAGGGTTAGGGTTAGTGTTAGTGTTAGTGTAGGGTTAGGTTTAGTGTTAGGATTAGGGCAGGGTTAGGGTCAGAGTTAGGGTTAGGGTTAGTGTGAAAGTTAGGGTTAGGGTGAGGGTTTAGTTGAGGTTTAGGGTTAGGGTTAGGGTTAGGTTTAGGATTAGGGTTAGGTTGAGGGTATTTGTGAGTGTTAGGGTTAGGTTTAGGCTTAGGCTGAGGGTGAGGGTGAGGGTGAGGCTTAGCGTTTGGGTGATGGTTAGGGTTAGGATGAGGGTGAGGGTTAGGATGAGGGTTAGGGTTAGGATTAGGGTTAAGGTGAAGGCTAGGGTGAGGGTGAGGGTTAGGTTTAGTGTTAGGGTGAGGTTTAGGCTTAGGATGAGGGTTAGGGCTATTGTGAGTGTTAGTGGTAGGGTTAAGTTTAGTGTTAGGGTTAGGGGGAGGATTAGGGTCAGGGTTAAGTTTAGGGTTAGTGTTAGGATTAGGGTTAGGGTGATGGTTGGGGTTATGGTTAGCTTGAAGTTTAGGATGTTTAGGGATAGGGTGAGGGTTATGGTGAGGGTGATGGTAAGGTTGAAGTTGAGGGTTAGGCTGAGGGTGAAGGTTAAGATAAGGGTGAGAGTTAGGGGTTATGGTGAGGGTGAGGGTTAGATTGAGGATTAGGGTTAGGGTTAGTGTGTGTTTTAGGGTGAGGATGAGGGTTAGGGTTAGGTGAGGGTAAGGGTTAGAATTAGGGTTACGGTGAGGGCTAGGATCAGGGTGAGGGTTAGGGTTAGTGTTAGCGTTAGGGTGAGGGTGAGGCTTAGGGTGAGTGTTAGGGTTAGTGTGAGGGTTAGTATTAGGGTTAGTGTTAGTGTTAGTGTTAGGGTGAGGGTAAGTGTTAGATTGAGGGTTAGGGTTAGGGTGAGGGTTATATTTAGGGTGAGGGTTAGGGTTAGGGTTAGGGTTTGTGTTAATTTTAGGTTTAGGGTTATGTTGAGGGTGAGGGTGAGGGTTAGGATTAGGGTTAATATTAGGTTAGGGTTAGGGTGAGTGTGTGGGTTAGGATTAGGTTTAGGGTTAGGCTTAGTTTTTGGCTGAGAGTGAGGTTGAGAGTGAGGGTTAGCGTTAGGGTGAGGGTAAGGATTTCGGTTACGGTGAGGGTTAGGATGAGGGTTAGGTGATGGCTAGGGTGAGGGTGAGGTTTAGGGTTAGGGTTAGGGTGAGGTTTAGGGTTAGGGTTAGGGTGAGGGTGAGGTTGAGTGTTAGAGTTAGGGTTAGATTGAGGGTTAGGGATCTGGTTAGTGTTAGGTTTAGGGTTAGGGTGAGTGATAGGGTTAGGGTGAGGGTTATGGTTATGGTTAGGATTAGGATTAGGGTTACGGTTAGGGTTACTGTGTGGGTTAATGTTAGGTTTAGTGTTAGGCTTAGCGTTAGGCTGAGGGTGAGGTTGAGGCTGAGGGTTAGGTTTATTGTGAGTGTTTGGGTTACAGTGAGGGTTATGTTTAGGGTGACGGTTACGGTTAGGCTTAGGGTTCGGTTGAGGGTGAGGTTTAGGGTTAGCTTTAGGGTAAAGTTTATGGTGAGGGTGAGGTTTAGGGATAGGGATAGGCTGAGGTTTAGGGTTATATTTAGGGTTAGGGGTAGGGCGAGTTTGAGGTTTAGGGTTAGAGTTCGGGTTACGGTGAGGGTTAGGGTGAGGTTTACGGTTAGAGTTAGGGTTAGGGGGAGGGTTATGGTGAGGGTTAGGTTTAGGGTGAGTGCTAGGTTGAGGGTGAGGGTAAGGATTAGTGTTAGGCTTAGGCTTATGGTTAGGCTGAGGGTGAGGTTGAGGGTGAGGTTAGGGTTAGGGTGAGGTTAGGGGTACGGTTAGGTTGAAGGTTAGCATGAGTTTTAGGTGTAGGGTGAGGGTTAAGGTGAGGGTGATGGTAAGGGTAATGTTGAGGATTACGCTGAGGGTCAGGGTAAAGATAAGGGTGAGGGTTAGGGTTAGGGTGAGGGTTAAGTTAAGGTTGAGGGTTAGGGGTTGGGGTGAGGGTGAGGGTTAGATTGAGGTTTAGGGTTAGGGTTAGTGTGAGGTTTAGGGTGATGATGAGGGTTAAGGTTAGGGTGAGGGTTACGGTTAGAATTAGGGTTAGGATGAGGACTAGGGTGAGGGTGATGGTTAGGGTTAGGTTGGGGTTAGAGTGAGTTTTAGGGTTAGGGTGAGGGTTAGGGTTAGTGTGAGTGTTAGTGTTATGGTTAGGGTTAGTGTTAGGGTGAGGGTAAGTGTTAGGGTGAGGGTTAGGGTTAGGTTTAGGGATACTGTTATTGTTAGGTTTATGGTTACATTGAGGGTGAGGGTGAGGGTGAGTGTTAGGGTTAGAGTTAGGGTGAGGTTTACGTTTATTATTACGGGTAGAGTTATGGTGAGGGTGAGGTTTTGGGTTCGAGTTAGGCTTAGGGTGAGGGTTAGTGTGAGGATTAGGGTTAGGGTTAGTGTTAGGTTAGGGTTAGGGTGAGGGTTAGTGTGACCGTTAGGGTTAGAGGGAGGGTTAGGGTTAGGATTAGGGTTAGGGTGAGGTTGAGTGTTTGGGTTAGGGTTAGGTTTAGAGTTAGGCTTAGAGTTAGGCTGAGGCTGAGGTTGAATGTGAGGGTGAGGGTTAGGTGAGGGTTAGGTTTAGGGTAAGGCTGAGGGTTAGGAAGAGGGTTAGGGTTAGGACTAGGGTTAGTGTGAGGGTCAGTGTGTGGGTTAGGGTTAGGTTTAGATTTATGCGTCGGGTTAGGCTGAGGCTGAGGTTGAGGGTGAGGGTTAGGGTTAGTGTGAGGCTTAGGGTTAGGGATAGGGTTAGGTTTAGGATTAGGGTTAGGTTGAGGGTCAGTGTGAGTTTTAGGGTTAGAGTTAGGGTTAGGCTTAGGGTTATGATTAGGTTTAGGGTTAGGGTTTGGTTTAGGGTGAGGGGTAGGGTGAGGATTAGGGTTAGTGTTAGTGTTACGGTTAGGGTTAGGCTGAGGGTGAGGGTGGGGGTGAGGATTAGGGTTAGGGTGATGGTTAGGTTTAGGGTTAGTGTTATTGTTAGGGTTAGGGTTAGAGTTACGGTGAGGCTGAGGTTGTGGGTGAGGGTTAGGGTTAGGGTTTGGGTGAGGTTTAGAGTTAGGGTTTGAGATAAGGTTAGGGTGAGGGTGATGTTTAGGGTTAGAGTTAGGGTTAGTGTTAGGATTGGGCTTAGGGTTAGGCTGAGGGTGAGAGTAGGGGTGAGGATTAGTGATAGGGTTAGGGTTAGAGTTAGATTTAGGGTTAGGGTTAGGGTTATTGTTAGTGTTATGTCTAAGGTTAAGTTTGCATTGAGGGTGAGGCTGAGGGTGAGGTTTATGGTTAGGGTTAGGTTTAGGGTTAGGGTTAATGTTAGTTTTAGTGTTAGTGTTAGGGTTACAGTTATGGTGAAAGTGACCGTGAGGGTGAGGGTTAGGGTTAGTGTGAGATTTAGGGTTAGATTTATGTTGAGGGTGAGTTTTAGGTTTAGAGTGAGGGTTAGTGGGAGGGTTAGGGTGAGGGTTAGGTTTAGGGTTAGTGTTAGTCTTAGGGTGAGGGTGAGGATTAGGTTGAGGTTTAGGGATAGGGTTAGGTTTACGATTAGGGTTAGGGTGAGGGTGAATGTGAGGTTTAGGATTAGGTTTAGGCTTAGGCTTATGGTTAGAATTAGGATGAGCGTGAGTGTTAGGGTTAGGGTTAGATTGAGGTTTAGGGTTAGCGTGTGGGTTAGGGTTAGTGTGTTAGTGTTAGGGTTTGGTTTAGTGTTAGGCTTAGGGGGAGGTTTAGGGTCAGGTTTAGGGTTAGGGTTAATATTAGGGTTAGAGTTAGTTTAAGGGTTAGGTTTAAGGTGAGGGTGAGGGTGAGTGTTAGGTTTAGGCTTAGGCTTAGGCTGAGGGTGAGGGTGTGGGTCAGGATTAGTTTTCGTGTGATGGTTAGGATTAGGTTTAGGGTGAGGGTTAGGGTGAGGTCTAGGGTGAGAGTGAGGGTTAGGGTTAGGGTTAGAATGAGGTTTAGGATTAAGGTGAGGGTTAAGGTTAGTGTGAGTGTTAGTGTTAGGTTTATGTTTAGTGTTACGTTTAGGGGGAGTGTTAGGGTCAGGCTTAGGGTTAGGGTTAGTGTTAGGGTTATGGTTAGGGTGATGGTTAGGGTTACGGTTAGCTTGAAGGTTAAGATGAGGTTTAGGGATAGGGTGAGGGTTAGGGTAAGGGTGATGGTAAGGGTAAATTTGAGGGTTACGCTGAGGGTGAGGGTTAGGATAAGTGTGAAGGTTACGGTTAGGGTGAGGGTTAGGTTAAAGTTGAGGGTTAGGTACTAGGGTGAGGGTTAGATTGAGGAGTAGGGTAAGGGTTAGTGTTGTTGTTTAGGGTGAGGATGAGGGTTAGGGTTAGGTGAGGGTAAGGGTTAGAATTAGGGTTAGGGTGAGGGCTAGGTTGAGGGTGAGGGTTAGGTTTAGGGTTAGGGTGAGGTTTAGGCTTAGGGTGATGTTTTGGGTTAGTGTAAGGGTTAGTGTTAGGGTTAGGGTTAGTGTTATGGTGAGGGTAAGTTTTAGGGTGAGGGTTATAGTTAGGGTGAGGGTTAGGGTTAGGGTTAGGGTTAGGGTGAGGTATAGGTTTAGGATTAGGGTTAGAGTTAGGGTTAGGGTTTGGGTGAGGTTTAGGGTTAGATTTAGGCTTAGGGTGAGGGTTAGTGTTAGGTTTGGGTTAGGGTAAGGGTCAGTGTGAGGGTTATGGTTAGAGTTCGGTTAGTGTTAGAATAGGGTTAGGGTGAGGTTTAGTGTGTGGGTCAGGGTTAGGTTTAGGGTTAGGCTTAGCGTTACGCTGAGGGTGAGGTTGAGGGTGAGGTTAGGGGTTAAGGTGAGGGTTAGGATTAGGGTTAGTGTGAGGGTTAGGATGAGGGTTAGGGTTATGATTACGGTTAGAGTGAGGGCAAGGGTGAGGGTGAAGTTTACGGTTAGGGTTAGGGTGCGGTTGTGGGTTAGGGTTCGGGTGAGGGTGAGGTTTAGTGTTAGAGTTAGGGTTAGGGTGAGGGTTAGGGTTATGGTTAGTGTTAGGTTTAGGGATAGGGTGAGTCTTAGGTTTAGGGTGAGTGTTATGGTTATGGTTAGGATTAGAATTATGGTTAGGTTGAGGGTGAGTGTGTGGGTTGGGGTAAGGGTTTGGCTTAGGGTTAGGTTGAGCGTGAGGGTTAGGTTTAGGGTGAGGGTGAGTGTGAGGGTTAGGTTTAGTGTTAGTGTTAGTGTGAGGTTTAGTGTGAGGGTTATTGTTAAAGTTAGGGTGTGGGAGAGGGTTAGGGTTAGGGTGATGCTTAGGTTTACGGTCAGGGAGAGGGTTAGCATGAGGGTGAGTTTTAGTGTGAGGGTTAGAGTGAGGGAGACAGTAAGGGTAAAGTTGAGGGTTAGACTGAAAGTGAGGATTACTGTAAATGTGAGGGTTAGGGTTAGGGTGAGGGTTAGGGTTAGGGTTAGGGTGAGGGTGTGGTTTAGTTTGAGGATTAGTTTTAGGGTTAGTGTGAGGTTTAATGTGAGGATGAGAGTTAGGGTTAGGGTGAGGGCTAGGGTGAGGGTGAGGGTTAGGATTTGGGTTAGGGTGAGTGTGAGAGTTAGGGTGAGTGTTAGGGTTAGGGTGAGGGTTAGTGTGAGGGTTAGTGTTAAAGTTAGGGTGTGGGTGAGGGTTAGGGTTAGGGTGATGCTTAGGGTTATGGTCAGGGAGAGGGTTAGCATTAGGGTGAGAGTTAGTGTGAGGGTTAGGGTGAGGATGAGAGTAAGGGTAAAGTTGAGGGTTAGGCTGAGAGTGAGGATTACAGTAAATGTGAGGATTAGGGTTACGGTTATGGTGCGGGTTAGGGTTAGGGGTAGTGTGAGGGTGAGGGTAAGATTGAGGATTAGTGTTAAGGTGAGGTTTAGGGTGAGGATGAGTGTATGGGTTAGGGTTAGGGTTATTGTTAGTGTTATGGTTACAGTTAAGTTCGCAGTGAGGGTGAGGCTGAGGGTGAGGTTTATGGTTATGGTTGGGTTTAGGGTTAGGGTTAGGGTTAGTATTATTTTTAGGGTTAGGGTTAGATTTACAGTGAGGGTGAGGGTGAGGGTTAGGTTTAGGGTGAAGTTTATGGTGAGGTTTAGGGTTAGGGTTAGGTTGAGGGTGAGTTTTAGAGTTTGAATTTGGTTTATTGTGAGGGATAGCGTGAGAGGTAGGGTTAGGGTTAGAGTTAGTGTTAGGGTGAGGGTGAGGGTTAGGTTGAGGTTTAGGGATAGGCTTAGGGTTAGAATTAGGGTGTGGGTGAGCATGAGTGTGAGGGTTAGGTTTAGGTTTATGCTTAGGTTTAGGTTGAAGGTGAAGGTAGGTGTGAGGGTTATGGTTACAGTGAGGGTGAGGATTACAGTTGGGGTGAGGGTTAAGATTTGGGTTCGGATTAAGGTGAGGGTGAGGGTTAGGTTAGGGTGATGGTTAGGGTTAGGATTAGGGTTAGGGTGAGGGCTAGGGTGAGGGTGAGGATTAGGGTTAGGGTTAGGGTTAGGCTTAGGGTTAGGCTGAGGTAGAGGTTGAGGATGCGGGTTATGGTTAGGGTGATTGTTAGTGTTACCGTTAGGTTGAAGGTTAGCATGAGATTTAGTGATAAGGTGAGGGTTAGAGTGAGGGTGATGGTAAGGGTATAGTTGAGTGTTAGGCTGAGAGTGAGAATTAAAATAAGGGTGAGGGTTAGGTTTAGGGTGAGGCTTAGGGTAAGGGTGAGGGTTGGGGGTTATGCTGAGGGTGAGGGTTAGATTGAGGATTAGGGTTAGGTTTATGGTGAGGATGAGGGTTAGGGTTATGGTGAGGGTTAAGGTTAGAATTAGGTTTAGGTTGAGAGCTAGGGAGAGGGTGAGGGTTAGGGTTAGTGTTAGGGTTAGGATGAGTTTTAGGATTAGGGTGAGGTTTAAGGTTAATGTGAGGGTTAGTGTTAGGGTTAGAGTTAGTGTTAGGGTGAGGGTAAGTGTTAGGGTGAGGTTTAGGGTTCGGATGAGGTTTATATTTAGGGTGAGGGTTAGGGTTAGGGTTATTGTTATTGTTAGGTTTAGGGTTACATTGAGGGTGAGGTTGAGGGTTAGGTTTAGGACTAGGGTTAGGGTCAGTTTTAGGGTTAGGATTAGGGTTAGAGTTAGGGTTATGGTGAGGGTGAGGTTTCGGGTTAGAGTTGGGCTTAGGGTGAGTGTTAGTGTGAGGGTTAGGGTTAGGGTTAGTTTTAGGTTAGGGTTAGGGTGAGGGTTAGTTTGAGGGTTAGGGTTAGAGTGATAGTTAGCATTAGTATTAGGGTGAGGGTGAGTGTTTGGGTTAGGGTTAGGTTTAGTGTTAGGCTTAGGGTTAGGCTGAGGGTGAGGTTGAGGGTGAGAATTAGGGTTAGGGTGAGGGTTAGATTTAGGGTTACATTGAGGGTTAGGATGAGGTTTAGGGTTAGGATGAGGGTTAGGTTGACCGCTGGTGTGAAGTTTATTGTGAGGGATAGGGATAGGGTTAGGTTTAGGATTAGGGTTAGGTTGAGGGTGAGTGTGATGTTTAGGCTTAGGGTTAGGGTTAGGCATAGGGTTAGGGTTTGGGTTAGGGTTTGGTTTAGAGTGAGGGTGATGGTGAGGATTAGGATTAGTTTTAGGGTTAGGGTTAGGGTTAGGCTAAGTGTGAGAGGGTGGGGTTGAGGATTAGGGTTAGGGTTAGGTGAGGTTTAGGGTTAGTGTTAGAGATAGGGTTAGGGTGAGGGTAAGGTTTATTGTTAGAGTTAGGGTTATTTTTAGCGTTAGGCTTAGGTTTAGGCTGAGGGTGAGCGTGGGGGTGAGGATTAGGTTTAGGGTTAGGTTTAGGGTTAGAGTTCGGTTTAGGGTTAGGGTTAGGGTTATTGTTAGTGTTATGGTTAGAATTAATTTTGCAGTGAGGGTGAGGCTGAGGGTGAGGTTTATGGTTAGGGTTAGGTTTAGAGTTAGGGTTAGTGTTAGTGTTGTTGTTAGGGTTAAGGTTAGAGTTACGGTTAGGGTGAAGGTGAGGGTGAAGGTTAGGGTTAGGGTGAGTTTTAGGGTGAGGTTTAGGGTTAGGATTAGGTTGTGGGTTAGTGTTATTCTTAGGGTGAGGGTGAGGGTTAGGTTGAGGTTTAGGGATAGGTTTAGGGTTAGGATTAGGTTTAGGGTGAGTGTGAATGTGAGTGTTAGGGTTAGAATTAGGCTTAGGCTTAGGTTTGGGATTATGGTGAGGGTGAGTGTTAAGCTTAGGTTTAGGGTGAGGTTTAGGGTTAGGGTGAGGGTTAGGGTTAGGGTGAGGGTTAGGTTTAGTGTTAGGGTTAGGGGGAGGGTTAGGGTCAGCATTAGGGTTAGGGTTACTCTGAGGGTTAGGGTTAGTATGATGGATAGGTTGAGGTTTAGGGTTAGGGTTAGGGTTAGGTTTAGGATTAGGGTTAGAGTGAGGGTGAGTGTGAGTGTTAGTGTTAGGTTTAGGCTTAGGCTTAGTGTGAGGGTGAGGGTGAGGCTTAGTGTTTGGGTGATGGTTAGGGTTAGGATGAAGGTGAGGGATAGGATCAGGGTTAGGGTTAGGATTAGGTTTAGGGTGAAGGCTAGGGTGAGGTTGAGGGTTAGGTTTAGGGTTAGGGTGAGGTTTAGGCTTAGGGTGAGGTTTAGGGTTAGTGTGAGTGTTACTGTTAGGGTTAAGTTTACTGTTAGGGTTAGGGGGATGGTTAGATTCAGGTTTAGGGTTAGGGTTAGTGTTAGAATTAGGGCTAGGGTGATGGTTAGGGTTATGGTTAGTTGAAAGTTAGGATGCTGTTTAGGGATAGTGTGAGGGTTAGGGTGTGGGTGATGGTCAGTTTAAAGTTGAGGGTTAGGCTGAGGGTGAGGGTTAAGATAAGGGTGAGGGTTACGGTTAGGGTGAGGGTTAGGGTAAGGGTGAGGGTTAGGGATTAGGGTGAGGGTGAGGTTTAGATTGAGGATTAGGGTTTGGGTTAGTGTGTGGTTTAGGGTGAACATGAGGGTTAGGGTTAGTTGAGGGTAAGTGATCGAATTAGGAATAGGGTGAGGGCTTGGGTTAGGGTGAGGGTTAGGGTTAGTGTGAGGTTTAGCGTTAGGGTTAGGGTTAGTGTTAGGGTGAGGGTAAGTGTTAGGTTGAGGGTTAGGGTGAGGGTGAGGATTATAGTTAGGGTGAGGGTTAGTGTTAGGGTTAGGGTTTTTGTTAATTTTAGGTTTAGGGTTATGTTTATGGTGAGGGTGAGGGTGAGGGTGAGGGTTAGGGTTAGGGTTAGGGTGAGGTTTAGAGTTAGGATTAGGTTAGTGTTATGATTAGTGTGAGGGTGAGGTTTAAGGTTAGATTTAGGCTTAGGGTGAGTGTTAGGGTTAGGGTTAGTGTTAGGTTAGGGTTAGGGTGAGTGTGTGGGTTAGGGTTAGGTTTAGGTTTAGGCTAAGTGTTAGGCTGAGAGTGAGGTTGAGGGTGAAGTTTAGGGTTAGGGTGAGGGTTAGGATTACGGTTAGGGTGAGATTTATGACGACGGTTAGGGTTAGGATTAGGATTAGAGTGATGGCTAGGGTGAGGGTGAGGTTTAGGTTTAGGGTTAGGGTGAGGTGTAGTGTGAGGTTTAGGGTGAGGTTGAGTGTTAGAGTTAGGTTTAGGGTGAGGGTTAGGGATCGGGTTAGTGTTAGGGTTAGGGTTAGGGTGAGTGATAGTGTTAGGGTGATGTTATGGTTATGTTTAGGATTAGGATTAGGGTTAGGGTGAGGGTGAGTGTGTGGGTTAAGGTTAATTTTAGTGTTAGGCTTAGGGTTAGGCAGAGGGTGAGGTTGAGGCTGAGGGTTAAGTTTAGTGTGAGCCTTTGGGTTACAGTGAGGGTTATGTTTAGGGTGACGGTTACGATTAGGTTTGGGGTTAGGTTGAGGGCTACGTTGAGTGTGAGGTTTAGGGTTTGGGTTAGGATGAGGTTTAGGGTTATAATTAGGTTTAGGTTTAGGGCGAGTGTGAGGTTTAGGGTTAGAGTTAGGGTTAGGGTGAGGGTTAGGGTGAGGTATAAGGTTAGAGTTAGGGTTATGGGGGAGGGATAGGTTGAGGGTTAGGTTTAGGGTGAGGGCTAGTTTGAGGGTGAGGGTTAGGGTTAGTGTTAGTCTTAGGCTTATGTTTAGGCTGAGTGTGAGTTTGAGGGTGAGGGTCAGGGTTAGGGTGAGGTTAGGGTTATGGTTAGGTTGAAGGTTAGCCTGAGGTTTAGGGATAGGGTGAGGGATAGGTTGTTGGTGATGGTAAGGGTAAAGTTGAAGGTTAGGCTGAGGGTCAGGGTAAAGATAAGGGTGAGGGTTACGGTTAGGATGAGGGTTAGGGTAATGGTGAGGGTTAGGGGTTAGGGTGAGTGTGAGTGTTAGATTGAGGATTAGGGTTAGGTTTCGTGTGAGGTTTAGGGTGAGGATGATGTTAGGGTTAGGGTGAGGGTTAGGGTTAGAATTAGGGTTAGGATGAGGGCTAGGCTGAGGGTGAGGGTGAGGGTAAGGTTAGGGTTATGGTGAGTTTTAGGGTTAGGGTGAGGGTTAGGCTTAGTGTGCGGGTTAGTGTTATGGTTGGGTTAGTGTTAGGGTGAGGGTAAGTGTTAGAGTGAGGGTTAGGGTTAGGGTGAGGGTTATAGTTAGGGTGAGGGTTAGGTTTAGGGTTAGGGTTAGGGTTATTGTGAATTTTAGGTTTAGGGTTACATTCAGGGTGAGGGTGAGTGTGAGGGTTAGGGTTAGAGTTAGGGTGAGGTTTAGGTTTAGGATTAGGGGTAGAGTTAGGGTTAGGGTGAGGGTGAGGTTTAGGGTTAGAGTTAGTCTTAATGTGACGGTTAGTGTGAGGATTAGTGTTAAGGTTAGTCTTAGGTTAGGGTTAGGGTGAGGTTTATTGTGAGGGTAAGGGTTAGAGGGACTGTTAGGGTTAGGATTAGGGTTAGGGTGATGTTGAGTGTGTGGGTTAGGGTTAGGTTTAAAGTTAGGCTTAGGGTTAGGCTGAGGCTGAGGCTAAAGGTGAGGGATAGGGTTAGGTTAGGGTTAGGTTTAGGGTAAGGTTGAGGGTTAGGATGAGGGTTAGGGTTAGGATTAGGGTTAGGGTGAGGGTGAATCTGTGGGTTATGGTGCGGTTTAGTGTTAGGGTTAGGGTTAGAGTTAGGGTTATGGTGAGGGTGAGGTTTAGGGGTACAGTTGGGGTTAGGGTGAGGGTTAGGGTTAGCGTGAGTGTTAGGGTGGTAGTGAAGGTAAGTGTAAATGTTATTGTTGGCCTGAGGGTGAGAGTTACTGTAAGGCTGAGGGTTAGTGTTAGGGTGAGGGTTAGGTTTAGGGGTAGTGTGAGGGTGAGGTTTAGATTGAGAATTAGTGTTAGGATTAGGGTGAGGTTTAGGGTGAGGATTAGGGTTAGGGTTAGGGTTATTGTTAGTGTTATGGTTAGGGTTAAGTTTGCGATGAGGGTGAGGCTGAGGGTGAGGTTTATGGTTAGGGTTAGGTTTAGGTTTAGTGTTTGGGTTAGTGTTATTGTTAAGGTTAGGGTTAGAGTTACAGTGAGGGTGAGGTGAGGGTTAGGGTTAGGTTGAGGTTTACGGTGAGGTTTAGGGTTAGGGTTAGGTTGAGGGTGAGGTTTAGGTTTCGGGGGAGGGTTAGGGTGAGGGGTAGGGTTAGGGTTAGTGTTAGTCTTAGTGTGAGGGTGAGGGTTAGGTTGATGTTTTGGAATAGGCTTAGGGTTAGAATTATCGGTTAGGTTAAGGGTGAGTGTGAGGGTTAGGTTGAGGATTAGGTTTAGGATTAGGTTGAGGATGAAGATAGGTGTGAGTGTTAGGGTTATGGTGAGGGTGAGGATTAGGTTTAGGGTGAGGTTTAGCATTTGGGTTAGGACTAAGTTGAGGGTGAAGGTTAGGGTTAGGGTGAGGGTTAGCATTAGGATTAGCGTTAGGGTGAGGGTGAGGGTTAGGATTAGAGTTAGGGTTAGGGTTATTGTTAATGTTATGGTTAAGGTTACCTTTGCAGTGATGGTGAGGCTGAGGGTGATATTTAGGGTTAGGATTAGTGTTATTGTTAAGCTTATGGTTAGAGTTATGGTGAGGGTGAGGGTGAGGGTGAGGGTGAGGGTTCGGCTTAGGGTGAGGTTTAGGATTAGGGTTAGTGTGAGGTTTAGGGTGAGGATGAGGGTTAGGGTTAGGTTGAGGCCTAGGTTGAGGGTGAGGATAAGGGGTTAGGTTGAGGTTTAGGGTTAGGGTTATGGTTAGTGTTAGTGTGAGGGTTAGTGTTAGGGGGAGAGAGTGTTAGGATGAGGGTTAGGGTTAGGGTTAGAGTTAGGATTAGGGAAAGGGTTACGGTGAGGGTTAAGGTGAGGGATAGGTGGAGGTTTAGGGTTAGGGTTGGGGTTAGGTTTAGGATTAGGGTTAGGGTGAGGGTGACTGTGAGGGTTAGGGTTAGGCTTCGGCTTAGGCTTAGGGTTAGGCTGAGGGTGAGTGTGGGGTGAGGATTAGTTTTTGGGTGATGGTTAGGGTTATGATTAGGGTGAGGGTTAGGATGAGGGTTAGGGTTAGGATTAGTGTTAGGGTGAGGGCTAGAGTGAGGGTGAGGGTGAGCGTTAGGGTCAGGCTTAGGCTTAGGGTTAGGCTGAGTGTGACGTTGAGGGTGAGGGTTAGGGTTATGGTGATGGTTAGGGTTACAGTTAGGTTGAAGGTTAGCATGAGGTTTAGGGATAGGGTGAGGGTTAGAGTGAGGGTGATGGTAAGTGTAAAGTTGAGGGTTACGCTGAGGGGGAGGGTTAAGATAAGGGTGAGGGTTAGGGTTAGGGTGAGGGTTAGTGTAAGGTTGAGGGTTAGGGTTTATTGTGAGGATGAGGGTTAGATTGAGGATTAGGGTTAGGTTTAGTGTGAGGTTTAGGGTGAGGATGAGGGTTAGGTTTAGGGTGAGGTTTAGGGTTAGGATTAGTGTTATTGTTAGTGTTAGGTTTAGAGAGTGAGGTTGCCGGTCCGGGTTAGGGTTAGGGTTAGGGTGAGGTTTTGTGTTAGGGTTGGAGATAGGGTTAGGTTCAGGGTGATGTTCAGGTTTAGAGTTCGGGTTAGTTTTAGTGTTGGGCTTAGGGTTAGGCTGAGGATGAGAGTGGGGGTGAGGATTAGGGTTGGGTTTAGGGTTAGGGTTAGAGTTAGCGATAGGGTTTGGGTCGGGATTAGGGTTAGGGTGAAGGTGAGGGTGAGTGTTAGGTTTAGGTTTAGGCTTAGGCTGAGGATGAGGGTGGGGGTGAGGATTAGTTTTCGTTGAGGATTAGTGTGAGGTTTAGGGTTAGAATTAGGGTTAGGGTGAGGTCTAGGGTTAGTGTTAGTGTTAGGGCTAGGGTTAGGCTGAGGGTGAGTGTGATTGTGAGGGGTAGGGTTAGGGTTAGGCATAGGATTAGGCTGAGGGTGAGGGTGAGGGTGAGGTTTAGTGTGAGGGTTAGGGTAAGGGTGAAAGTAAGGGTCAAGTTGAGGGTTAGGCTGAGAGTGAGGATTACGGTAAATGTGAGTGTTAGTGTTAGGGTGAGGATTAGAGTTAGGGTTAGGGTGAGGGTGTGGTTTAGATTGAGGATTAGTTTTAGGGTTAGTGTGAGGTTTAGGGTGAGGATGAGGGTTAGGGTTAGGGTGAGGGTGAGGGTTAGGGTTAGGGTTAGGGTGAGTGTTACGGTTAGGGTGATGGTTAGGGTTAGTGTGAGGGTTAGTGTAAGAGTTAGGGTTAGTGTTAGTGTGAGGGTAAGTGTTGTTCGGGTTAGGGTTCGGGTGAGGGTTATGGTTAGAATGAGGGTTAGGGATAGGGTTAGGGTTATTGTTAGGGTTAGTGTTCGTGTTAGGATGAGGGTTAGGGTTAGCATGAGGTTTAGGGTGAGGACAAGGGTGAGGGTGAAGTTTAGGGTTTCAGTCAGGCTTAGATTTAGGGTTAGGCTGAGGCTGAGGGTGAGGTTGAGGGTTAGGGTTAGCGTGATGGTTAGGGTTACAGTTAGGCTTAGGGTTAGCATGAGTGTTAGGGTTAGGGTTAGGGTTAGGCTGAGGGTGACTGTAAGGGTAAAGGTGATTATTAGGGTGAGGGTGAGGGTTAGGGTGAGGATTAGGGTAAGGGTTAAGATGGGGTTGAGGGTTAGATTGTGGATTAGTGTTATGGTTAGTGGGTGGTTTAGGGTGAGGATGAGGGTTAGGGTTAGGGTGAGGACTAGGGTGAGGTTGAGGGTTAGGGATAGATTTAGGTTGAAGTTTAGGTTTAAGGTGATTTTTAGGGTTAGTGTGAGGGTAAGTGTTAGGATTAGTGTTACTGTTAGGGTGAGGGTAAGTGTTAGCATGAGGGTTAAGCTTAGGGTGAGGGTTATGGTTAGGTTTAGGCTTAGTGTTAAGGTTAGGGTTATTGTTAGGGTTAGGTTTAGGGTTACGGATCCTGTGATGGTGAGGGTGAGGGTGAGGGTTGGGGTTAGGGTTAGTGCTGGGGTTAGGGTTAGGGTGAGGTTTACGTTGAGTTTTAGGGTTAGGTTTAGAGTTAGGTTTAGGATTAGGGTTATGGTGTGGGTGAGTGTGAGGGTTAGGGTTAGGGTTAGGCTTAGGCTTAGGGTTAGGCTGAGGGTGAGGGTGGGAATGAGGATTAGCTTTAGGGTGATCGTTAGGTTTAGGGTTAGGTTTAGGGTTATGGTTAGGGTTAGGATTAGGGTTAGGGTGTGGGCTAGGGTGAGGGTGAGGGTTAGGCTGAGAGTTAGGCTGAGTCTGAAGGTGAGAGTGAGGGATAGGGTTAGGTTGAGTTTTAGGGTTAGGGTTAGGGTGAGTTTGAGGTTAAGAATGAGGATTAGTTTTAGGGTTAGTGTGAGGTTTAGGGTGAGGATGAGGGTTAGGTTTAGGGTGAGGACTAGGGTGACGTGAGGGTTAGGGTTAGGGTGAGGCTTAGGATGAGGTGTAGGGTTAGGATTAGGGTTAGGGTGAGCGCTAGGGTGATGGTTAGTGTGAGGGTTAGGATTAGGGATAGGGATAGGTTTAGGATTAGGTTTAGATTGAGGGTGAATGTGAGGGTTAGGTTTAGGGTTAGGGTTAGGCTTAGGGTTAGGGTGAGTGTTAGGGTTAGTGTGAATATTAGGGTTATGGTGAGGGTTATGGTTATGGTGAGGGTTAGAGTTAGGTTTAGGGTTAGGGTTAGGGTGAGGTTTAGGGTGAGGATGAGGTTTAGGGTTAGGGTTAGGGTGTGGTTTAGGGTTATGTTTAGGGTTATTGTTAGGGCGATGGTGAGGGATAGGGTTAGAGTTAGTGTTAGGTGAGGGTTAGGGTGAGGGTTAGGGTTAGTGTTAATGTTAGGGGTAGGGTTAGGATGAAGGTTAGGGTGAGGGTGAGGGTTAGGGTAAGCGTTAGGATTAGGATTAGGGTTAAGGTGAGGGTGAGTGTGAGGGTTAGAGTTAGGGTTAGGGTTAGGTTTAGGATTAGGTTTAGGGTGAGGGTGAGGGTTAGGGTTAGGGTTATGTTTAGAGTGAAGGTTAGGGTGAGGGTTATGGTGAGGGTAAGGGTTAGGATTACCATTAGGGTATGTGCTAGGATGAGCAATAGGGTTAAGGTTAGGGTTAGGGTGAGGGTTAGGGTTAGGGTTAGGGTGAGGCTTAGGATGAGGTGTAGGGTTAGGATTAGGGTTAGGGTGAGCGCTAGGGTGATGGTTAGTGTGAGGGTTAGGATTAGGGATAGGGATAGGTTTAGGATTAGGTTTAGATTGAGGGTGAATGTGAGGTTTAGGTTTAGGGTTAGGTTTAGGCTTAGGGTTAGGGAGAGTGTTAGGGTTAGTGTGAATGTTAGGGTTAAGGTGAGGGTTATGGTTATGGTGAGGGTTAGAGTTAGGTTTAGGGTTAGGGTTAGGGTGAGGTTTAGGGTGAGGATGAGGTTTAGGGTTAGTGTTAGGGTGTGGTTTAGGGTTATGGTTAGGGTTATTGTTAGGGCGATGGTGAGGGTTAGGGTTAGAGTTAGGGTTAGGTGAGGGTTAGGGTGAGGGTTAGGGTTAGTGTTAGTGTTAGGGGTAGGGTTAGGATGAAGGTTAGGGTGAGGGTGTGGGTTAGGGTAAGGGTTAGGATTAGGATTAGGGTTAAGGTGAGGGTGAGTGTTAGGGTTAGTGTTAGGTTTAGGATTAGGGTTAGGGTGAGGATGAGGGTTAGGGTTAGGGTTATGTTTAGAGTGAGCTTTAGAGTGAGGGTTATGGTGAGAGTAAGTGTTAGGATTAACGTTAGGTTATGTGCTAGGATGAGCAATAGGGTTAGGGCTAGGGTTAGGGTGAGGGTTAGGTTGAGGGTTAGGGTTAGGGTTAGTTTTAAGGTTAGGGTTGGTGTTAGGTTTAGGATTAGGGTTACGGTGACTGTGAGTGTAACAGTTAGGGTTAGGGTTAGTTTTAGGCTTAGGGTTAGGCTGAGGCTGAGCGTGAGGGTGAGGGTTAGATTTAGGCTGAGTTTTTGGTTTAGTGTTAGAGTGAGGGTTAGGGTGAGGGTTAGGGTTAGAATTAGTGTTAGTGTATGTCCTTGGGTGAGGGTTAGCCTAACACTAACGTTTAGGTTTAGTGTGAGGTTTAGCTTTAGGGTTATGATCAGGATTAGGGTTAGTGTGAGTGTTTGGGTTAAGGTTAGAGTTACGGTGAGGGTGAGGTTTAAGTTTAGGTTTAGGGTTATGGTTATTGTTAGGGTTAGGGTTAGGGTTAAGGTTAAGGTAAGGGTGAGGGTTAGGGTGATGTTGAGTGTTAGGATTAGGGTTAGGATTAGGTTTAGTGTTAGGGTGAAGGTGAGGTTTAGGGTTATTGTTAGGGTTAGGGTTAGGTTTAGTGTGAGTGTTAGGGTTAGTTTAGTGCTATGGTTAGGTTTATGGTGAGGGCTAGTGTGAGGGTGAGGGTATTGTTAGGGTTATGCTTAGGCTTACGGTTAAGCTGAGGGTGAGGGTTAGGGTTAGGCTTAGGCTTATTGTTAGGCTGAGGTTGAGTGTGAGGATTAGGGTTAGGGTTTGGGTTAGGGTTAGGCTTAGGGCCAGGCGGAGGGTGAGGGTGAGGGTGAGGGTGAGGGTTATCTTTAGGGTCAGGGTCAGGATTAGTTTTAGGGTTAGCGTTACGGTGCGGGTTAGTGTGAGGTTTAGGGTTAGTGTTACGGTTACGGTGAGGGTGAGAGTGAGTGTGAGGGTTAGAGTTAGGTTTAGTGTTATTTTTAGTGTTATGGTTAGGTTTAAATTTACAGTGAGGGTGAGGATGAGGGTGAGGGTTAGGTTTAGGTTTAGGGTGAAGTTTAGGTTAGGGTTAGGGTAAGGGTTAGGGTGAGGGTTTGGGTAAGGGTTACGGTTACGGTAAGGGTGAGTGTTAGGGTTAGGGTGAGGGTTAGTGTGATTGTTAGGGTTAGAGTTAGGGTGAGGGTTTGGATGAAGTTGATGGTTAGGGTCTGGATTAGCTTTAGGGTTAGGATTTGGATTAGATTTAGTGTTAGATTGAGTGCTTGGGTTAGGCTTAGGTTTAGGGTTAGGCTTAGTGTTAAGCTGAGGGTGAGGGTGAGGGTGAGGTTTAGGGTTAGGGTTTGGGTTAGGTTTAGCGTTTGGGTGAGAGTTAGGGTTCGGGTTACGTTTAGGTTTAGGGTGAGGGTTAGGGTCAGGGTTATGGTGAGGTTGAGGGTTAGGGTTAGGTTGATGGTTAGTGTTAGGATTATGGTTAGGGTGAGGGTTCCGGTTAGGATTAGGGTGAGAGTTAGGATGAGGATTAGGGTTAGGATTAGTGTTATTGTGAGAGCTAGAGTGAGGGTGAGGGTTAAGGTTAGTGTTAGAGTGAGGTTTAGGGTTAGGGTGAGGGTTAGGGTTATGTTGAGTGTGAAGGTTAGGGTTAGGTTGAGGATTAGGATTAGGTCTAGTTTTAAGGTGAAGGTGAATGTTAGCATTAGGGTCCGGGTTAGGATTAGGGTTAGGATGAGTGCTAGTTTGAGGCTGAGTGTTAGGGTTAGGTTTACAGTGAGGTTTAGGGTTATGTTTAGTTTTAGGGTGAGGGTTAGGGTGAGTGTCACGGTGAGGGTCAGGGTTAGGGTTAGGGTGCGGGTTAGAACTTGGTTTAGGGTTAGGATGTGGGTTAGTTTTAGGGTTAGGGTGAGGGTTAGTATGAGGGTTAGGGTTACAATTTGGGTTAGGGTGAGGGCTTGGTTGAGGGTGAGGTTAAGTGTTAGGGTTAGGGTGAGGGTTAGGATTAGGATTAGGGATAGCATTAGGGTTCGGATTACAGTGAGGGTGATGGTTAGGTTTGGGGTGAGGGTTAGTGTTAGGACTAAGGAGAGGGTGAAGGTTAGGGTTACGGTTAGGGTGAGGGTTAGGTTTAGGTTTAAGTTTAGAGTTAGGGTTAGGGTTAGGATTAAAGTGAGGTTTTGTGTGAGTGTGAGGGTTAGTGTTAGAGTTAGGCTTAGGTTAGGGTTAGGCTGAGGGTGAGGGTGGGGATGAGGATTAGGTTTAGAGTGATGGTTCTGGTTTTGGTTAGGTTGAGGGTTAGGATGAGGGTTAGGGTTTGGATTAGGGTTAGGGTGAGGGCTAGGTTGAATGTGAGGTTAAGGGTTAGGTTTAGGCTTAGGCTTAGGTTTAGGCTGAGGCTGAAGGTGAGGGTGAGGGTTAGGTTTAAGGTGATGGTTAGAGTTATGTTTAGGGTGAGGGTTAGGATGAGGTTTAGGATTGGGGTGAGCATTAGGATGAGGTTGACAGTAAGAGTAAAGTTGAGGGTTAGGCTGAGAGTGAGAGTTATGTTTAGGGTGAGAATTCGGGTTAGGGTTAGGTTGAGGGTGAGGGTTAGATTGAGGTTTAGTGTTAGGGTTAGTGTGAGGTTTAGGGTGAGTATGAGGGTTAGTGATAGGGTGAGGGATAGGGTGAAGTTGAAGGTAAGAGTTATGGTTAGGGTGAAGTTTAGGTTTAGGGTGATGGTTAGCGTTAGTGTGAGGGTTAGTGTTAGGGTTAGTGTTAGTGTTAGGGTGAGGTTAAGAGTTAGGGTAAGGTTTAGGTTGAGAGTAAGGTTTAGAATTCGGGTTAGGGTTAGGGTTAGGGTGAGGGTGAGGTTTAGGGTTAGAGTTAGGGTTAGGGTGATGGTTAGGGTTAGGGTTAGGGTTACTGATAGGATTAGGGTTATGGTGAGGTTTAGTGTGGGGGTGAGGGTTACTGTTAGGGTTAGGATTAGGATTAGGGTTAAGGTGAGGGTGAGTGTGAGGGTTAGGATTACGGTTAGGATTAGGATTAGAGTTTGGGTGAGGGTGAGGGTGAGGGTTACCGTTAGGGTGAGTTTTGGGTTTAGGGTTAGAGTGAGGGTTAGGGTCAGGGTTAGGCTTAGGCCTAGGGTTTGATTATGGCCTGTTTTGAGGGTGAGGGTTAGGGTTAGGGTGATGGTTAGGGTGGGGGTGACGTTAAGGCTAAAGGTTAGGGTTAGGCTGCGGTTGAGAGTTACTGTAAGGGTTAGGGTTATGGTTAGGGTGAGGGTTAGGGGAAGGGGTCGGGTGAGGGTGAGGGTTAGATTGAGGATTAGTGTTAGGGTTAGGGTGAAGTTTAGGGTGAGAATGAGTGTTAGGGTTAGGGTTAGGGTTATTGTTAGTGTTATGGTTAGGGTTAAGTTTGCGGTGAGGGTGAGGCTGAGTGTGAGGTTTATGGTTAGGGTTAGGTTTAGGTTTAGGGTTAGGGTTAGTGTTATTGTTAGGGTTAGGGTTAGAGTTACAGTGAGTGTTAGGGTGAGGCTTAGGGTTAGAGTGAGGTTTACGGTGAGGTTTAGTGTTAGGGTTAGTTTGAGGGTGAGAGTTAAGTTTAGAATTAGGTTTAGGGGGAGGGTAAGTGTGAGGGGTAGGGTTAGGGTTAGTGTTAGTCTTAGGGTGAGGGTTAGGTTGAGGTTTAGGGATAGGCTTAATGTTAGGATTAGGGTTAGGGTGAGGGTGAGTGTGAGGGTTAGGGTTAGGCTTAGGCTAAGGGTTAGGTTGAGTGTGTAGGTAGGTGAGAGGGTTAGGGTTACAGTGAGAGTTAGAATTATTGTTTGGGTGAGGGTTAGGATTTGGTTTAGGTTTAAGGTGAGGGTGAGGGTTAGGGTTAGTGTGACCATTAGGGTTAGGATTAGGGTTAGGGTGAGGGTGAGGGTTACGATTAGGGTTAGGATTAGGGTGAGGGTGAGGGATAGGATTAGGGTTTGTGTTATTGTTATTGTTATGGTTAAGGTTACCTTTGCTGTGATGGTGAGGTTGAGGGTGAGGATTAGGGTTAGGATTAGGGTTAGGGTTAGGTTTGGAGTTAGGATTAGTGTTATTGTTAAGGTTAGGGTTAGAGTTATGGTGAGGGTGAGGGTTAGGTTTAGGTTTTTGGTTAGATTTAGGGTTAGGGTGAGGATTAGTGTTAGGGTGAGGGTGAGGTTTAGGGTTAGAGTTATGGTTAGGGGGAGGGTTAGGGTGAGGTTTAGGGTTAGAGGTATGGTTAGGGGGAGGGTTAGGGTGAGGGTTAGGTTGAGGTTCAGGGTTAGGGTTAGGGTTAGGTTTAGGATTAGGGTTAGAGTGAGGGTGAGGGTGAGGGTTGAGGTTAGGCTTAGGCTTAGCGTTAGGCTGAGGGTGAGGGTGGTGGTGAGGATTAGGGTTCGGGTGATGGTTAGGTTTAGGATTAGGGTGAGTGTTAGGATGAGGGTTAGGGTTATAATTAGGATTAGGGTGAGGGTTAGGATGAGGGTTAGGGTTAGGTTTATTGTTAGGGTGAGGGCTAGGGTGAGGGTGAGGGCTAGGGTTAGGGTTAGGTTTAGGGTGAGTTTTAAGGATAGGCTGAGGGTTAGGGTTAGTATGAGGGTTAGTGTTAGGGTTAGGGTTAGTGTTAGGGTGAGGGTAATTGTTATGGTGAGGGTTAGGTTTAGGGTGAGTGTTATAGTTAGGGTGAGGTTTAGTGTTAGGGTTAGGGTTTTTGTTAATTTTAGGTTTGGTGTTATGTTGACGGTGAGGGTGAGGGTGAGGGTTAGGTTTAGGGTTAGGGTGAGTTTTTGGGTTAGGATTAGGTTAGAGTTATGGTTAGGGTGAGGGTGTGGTTTAGGGTTAGATTTAGGCTTAGGGTGAGGGTTAGTGTGAGGGTTAGGGTTAGGGTTAGTGTTAGGTTAGGGTTAGGGTGTGGGTTTGTGTGAGGGTTAGGTTTAGAGTTAGGGTTAGGTTTACTATTAAGGTTAGGGTGAGGGTGAGTGTGTGGGTTAGGGTTAGGTTTAGGGTTAGGCTTAAGGTTAGGCTGAGAGTGAGTTTGAGTGAGAGGGTTCGGGTTAGAGTGAGGGTTAGGTTTAGGATTAGGGTTAGGATGTTGGCTAGGGTTAGGGTGAGGTTTAGGGTTAGGGTTAGTTTGAGGTTTAGTGTTAGGGTTAGAGTGAGGGTGAGATTGAGTGTTAGAGTTAGGGTTAGGGTTAGAGTTAGTGTTAGGGTTAGGTTTAGGGTGAGTGATAGGGTTACGTTGAGGGTTATGGTTATGGTTAGAATTAGGATTAGGGTTAGGGTGAGTGTTAGTGTGTGGGTTAGGGTTAGGTTTAGCGTTAGGCTTAGGGTTAGGCTGAGGGTGATGTTGAGGGTGAGGGTTAGGTTTATTGTGAGTGTTAGGGTTATGCTTAGTGTGAGGGTTACTGTTAGGTTTAGGGTTATGGTGAGGGTTACTTCGAAAGTGAGGTTTAGTGTTAGGGTTAGGCTGAGGTTTTGGGTTAGAGTTATTGTTAGGTTTAGGGCGAGTGTGAGATTTAGGGTTAGAGTTAGGTTCAGGGTGAGGGTTAGGGTGAGGTTGAGCGTTAGTGTTAGTGTTAGGGGTAGGGTTAGGCTGAGCGTGAGGTGAGTGTGAAGGTTAGGCTTAGGGTTAGGCTTAGGTTTATTCTGAGGGTGAGGGTGAGTTTGAGGGTTAGGGTTATGGTGAGGGTGAGGTGTAGCCTTAGATTTAGTGTTAGTGTTAGTGTTTGTTTTAGGGTTAGGATGTGGGTGAGGGTTAGGTTTAGGATGATGCTTAGGGTTACGGTCAGGGTGAGGGTTAGGATGAGGATTAGGGGTATGGGTAGGGTTAGGGTGAGGGCTACATTGAGGGTGAGGTTTAGGTTGAGATCGAGGTTTAGTGTTAGGGTTAGGCTCAGGTTTAGGGTGAGGATTAGGGTTAGGGTTAGGGCGAGTGTGAGGTTTAGGGTTAGATTTAGGTTTAGGGTGAGGGTTAGGGTGAAGTTTGGGGTTAGTGTTAGTGTTAGGGTAGGGTTAGACTGAGGGTGAGGGTGAGTGTGAGGGTTAGGGTTAGGGTTAGGCTTAGGTTTTGGCTGAGCATGAGCGTGTGGTTGAGATTTAGTGTTAGCTTAATGGCTAGGGTGACGGTTCGGCTGAGGGTTAGTATGAGGATTAGGGTTAGGGTGAGGGTTAGGGTGAGGGTGACAGTAAGGGTCAAGTTGAGGTTTAGGCTGAGAGTGAGGATTACGGTAAATGTGAGGGTTAGGGTTAGGGTGAGGGCTAGGGTGAGGTTGATGGTTCGGATAGGGTTAGGTTGAGGTTTAGGTTTAAGGTGATGGTTAGAGTTAGTGTGAAGGTTAGTGTTAGGATTAGGGTTAGTTTAGGGTGAGGGTAAGTGTTAGGGTGAGGGTTAGTGTTAGGGTGAGGGTTCTGGTTAGGGTTAGGGTTAGTGTTAGGGTAAGGGTTATTGTTAGGGTTAGGGTTACAGTTACGGTGAGGGTGAGGGTGAGGGTTAGGGTTAGGGTTAAGGGGAGGTTTAGGGTTAGTGTTAGATTTTGGGTTAGGTGGAGGGTGGGGTTTAGGTTTAGAGTTAAATTTAGGGTTACGGTTAGGTTTAGGGTTAGGGTTAGGGTTAGGATTAGGGTTAGCGTGAGGGTGAGAGTGAGGGTTAGGGTTAGTGTTAGGCTTAGGCTTCGGGTTATTCTGAGGGTGAGGGTGGAGCTGAGGCTTAGGGTTAGGTTTAGGGTGTGGGTTAGGATGAGTTTTAGGGTTAGGATTAGGTTTATGATGAGGGCAAGGGTGAGGGTGAGGGTTAGGGTTAGCATTATGGTGAGGTTTAGGTTTGGGGTTAGGTTTACTGTTAGGGTGAGGTTAGGGTTAGGGTTACTGGGAGGGTGAGCGTTAGGGTTATGGTGAGGTTTAGGGTTCTGTTTAGGATGAGGTTTAGGGTTAGGGTTAGGGTGAGGGATTGAGTTAGTGTTAGAGTTACAGTGAGGGTGAGGGTGAGGGTGAGGTTTAGGGTTAGGGTTAGGTTTAGGCTGAGGGTGAGGTTTAGGGTTATAATTAGGGTTAGGGGGTGGGTTAGGTTGAGTGTTAGGTTTAGGGTTAGTGTTAGGTTTAGGGTTAGAGTGAGGGTTAGGTTGAGGTTTAGGATTAGGGTTCAGGTTAGGTTTAGGATTAGGGTTATGGTGAGGGTGGGTATGAGGGTTAGGGTTAGGTTTACGCTTAGGCTTAGGGCTAGGCTGAGGGTGAGGTTGGGGATGAGGATTAGGTTTAGAATGATGGTTAGGTTGATGGTTAGTTTTAGGGTTAGTATTAGGGTTAGGGTTAGGATTAGGGTTAGGGTGAGGGCTAGGGTGAGGGTGAGGGTGAGGGTTAGGCTTAGGTTTAGTCTGAGTCTGAGGGTGAGGGTGAGGGTTAGGGTTATGTTGATGCTGAGGGTTACAGTCAGAGTGAGGGTTAGGATGAGGGTTAGTTTTAGGGTGAGGGTTAGGGTGAGGGTTACTGTAAGGGTAAACGTTAAGGTTAGGCTGAGTGTGAGGATTACGGTAAGGGTGAGGGTTAGGTTTAGGTTGAGGGTTAGGGTTAGGTTTAGAGTGAGGGTGAGTTTTAGATTGAGGATTAGTTTTAGGGTTAGTGTGAGGTTTAGGGTGAGGATGAGTCTTAGTGTTCGGGTGTGGGCTAGGGTTAGGGTAAGGGACAGGGTTAGGTTGAGTTTTAGGGTTAGGGTGATGGTTAGGGTTAGTGTGAAGTTTGGTGTTAGGGTTAGGGTTAGTGTAAGGATGAGGGTAAGTGTTAGGCTGAGGGTTAGGTTTAGGGTAAGGGTTATGGTTAGAATGAGAGTTAGGGTTAGGGTTAGGGTTATTGTTAGGGTTAGGGTTTCGGTTTCGGTGAGGGTGAGGGTTAAGGTTAGGTTTATGGTGAGGTTTATGTTTAGGCTTAGGATTAGTGTTAGGGTTAGGGTGAGGGTGAGGTTTAAGGTTAGAGATAGTGTTAGTGTTAGGGTTAGGGTGAGGGTGAGGGTTAGGGTTAGGATTAGGGTGAGGCTTAGGGTTAGGATTAGGTTGAGGGCTAGGATTAGGTGTACGGTTAGGATTAGGGTTAGGGTGAGTACTAGGGTGATGGTTAGTGTGATGGTTAGGGTTAGGGATAGGGTTAGGTTTAGGATTAGGTTTTAATTGAGCGTGAGTGTGAAGGAGGGTTAGGATTAGTGTTAGGGTTAGGCTTAGGGTTAGTTTGAGGGTTAGGGTTAGGGTTTTGTTTAGGGTGAGGGTGATGGTTAGGGTTAGGGTTAGGGTGAGTGTGAGGGTTAGGCTTAGGGTTAGGGTGAGGGATAGGGTGAGGGTGAGGTTTAGGGTGAGGGTTAGGATGAGGGTTAGGGTTACAGTGAGGGTTATGGTTAGGATTAGGGTGAGGGTTAGGTTTAGGATTAGAGTTAGGGTGAGGGTGAATTTTAGGATTAGGGTTAGGGTCAGGATTATGGTTATTGTTATGATTATGATGACATTTGCAGTAGGGGGAGGCTAAGGGTGAGAGTTAGGGATAGGATTAGGGTTTAGTTAAGCTTTAGGGTTAGGATTAGTGTTATTGTTAGGGCTAGGGTTAGAGTTACTGTGCGATTGAGGGTGAAGGCAAGGGTGAGGTTTAGGGTGAGGATTAGGGTTAGGTTTAGGTTGAGGGTGAGTGTGAGGGTTAGGGTTAGGGTTAGGGTTAGGCTTAGGGTTAGGGTGAGGGTTAGGGTTAGGGTTTGGTTTAGGGTGAGGGTGAGGGTTAGGGTTAGTTTTAGTGTGAAGGTGAGGGTGAATGTTAGGGTTAGGGTTAGTGTGAGTGTTAGTGTTACGGTGAGGGTTATGTTTAGGGTGAGGGTTAAGGTAAGGGTTAGGTTTAGGGTGAAGTCTAGTGTGAGGGTGAGGTTTGGGATTAGGGTTAGGGTGAGGTTTAGGGTGAGGGTGATTTTTAAGGTTAGGGTTAGGCTGAGGTTTAGGTTTATGGTTAGGGTTAGGGTTAGGGCGAGTGTGAGGTTTAGGGTTAGAGTTAGGGTTAGGGTGAGGGTTAGGGTGATGTTTAGGGTTAGTGTTAGTGTTAAGAGTAGGGTTGGGTTGATGGTTAGAGTGAGGGTGAGGGTTAGGGTGAGAGTGAGGGATAGGGTTAGGGTTGGGATTAGGATTAGGGTTAAGGTGAGAGTGAGTGTGAGGGTTAGAGTTAGGATTAAGATTAGGATTAGGGTTAGGGTGAGATTGAGGGATAGGGTTAGGTTTAGAGTGAGATTTAGGATTAGGATTAGGGTTACGGTGACGGTGAGTGTAAGTGTTAGGGTTAGGGTTAGTGTTTGGCTTAGGGTTAGTCTGAGGCTGAGGGTGAGTGTGATGGTTAGATTTAGGGTGAGGGTTAGTTTTAGGGTTAGAATGAGTGTTAGGGTGAAGGTTAGGTTTAGGGTTAGAGTTAGGGTATGTGCTAGGGTGAGGGTTAGTGTTAGGGTTAGGGTTAGGGTGAGGTTTAGGTTTAGGGTTATTGTCAGGGTTAGGGTTAGGTTAAGGGTTTGGGTTTGGGTTAGAGTTACAGTGAGGGTGAGATTTAGGATTAGGTTTAGGATTAGGTTTATTCTTAGGGTTAGAGTTAGGGTTAAGGTTAAGGTAAGGATGAGGGTGATGTTGAGGTTTAGTGTTACGGTTAGGATGAGGTTTAGAGTTCGGCTTATGGTTAGGGTTATGGTTAGGGTTTGGTTTAGGGTGAGGGTGAGGTTTAGGGTTAGGGTTATGATGAGGTTCAGGGTTATGGTTAGGATTAGTGTTAAGGCAAGTGTGAGGTTTAGGGTTATTGTTAGGATTAGGATGAGGGTTAGGTTGAGGTTTAGGGTTAGTGTTAGTGTTAGCAGTAGGGTTTGGGTGAGGGTGAGGGTTAGGGTTAGAATTAGGATTAGGATTAGGGTTAAGGTGAGGGTGAATGTGAGGGTTTGTGTCAGGGTTAGGGTTAGGTTTAGGGTTATTGTGAGGGCTAGTGTGAGTGTGAGGGTTAGGGTTAAGGTTAGGCTTAGTCTTAGGTTTAGGCTGAGTGTTAGGGTGAGGGCGAGGGTTAGATTTAGGTTTAGGCTTAGGCTTAAGGTTAGCCTGAGTTTGAATGTGAGGTTTAGGGTTAGTGTTAGGGTTTGTTTTAGGCTTAGTGTTAGGCGAAGGGAGAGGGTGAGGGTGTGGGTTAGGGTTAGGATGAGGGTGAGGTTTAGGGTTAGAGTAAGCGTTAGGGTGAGTATTAGTGTGAGGTTTAGGGTTAGGGTTAGTGTTACAGTTATGGTGAGGGTGAGTGTGAGTGTGAGGGTTAAGGTTAGTCTTAGCCTTAGGCTTAGGCTTAGGCCGAGCTTGAGGGTGAAGGTGATGTTTGGGGTTAGTGTGATTGTTAGGGTTTCAGGGTTGGGGTGAGGGTTAGGGTGAGGTTTAGGTTTAGGCTTAGGACTAGGGTGAGGGCTACGGTGAGGGTTAGGCTTAGGGTTAGCATTAGGGTGAGATTTAGGGTTAGGGTTAGTTTTAGGGTTAGGGAGAATGTTAGGGTTAGAGTTACGGTGAGGGTGAGGGTTAGGGTTAGAGTGAGGGTAAGGGTTAGGTTTAGGGTGAGTTTTAGTATTAGGGTTAGTGTTAGAATTAGGGTGAGGGTGAGGGTGAAGTTCAGGGTTAGAGTTAGGGTTAGGATGAGGTTTAGGGTGAGGGTTAGGGTTAAGGTTAGGATGAGGTTTGGGTTAGGTTTAGGGTTACGGTGAAGGTGAGGATTAGGGATAGGTTTAGGGTAAGGGTTAGTGTTATTGTTAGGGTTAGGGTTAGAGTTACAGTGAGGGTGAGGGTGAGGATTAGTCTTAGGGTGAGGTTTAGGGTTAGAGTTAGGGTTAGGGTGAGGGTTAGGGTTAAGGTTAATGTAAGATTTCGGGTGAAGGATAGGATGAGGGTTAAGTTTAGGGTTTGGGTGAGGTTTAGGGTTCGGGCTACAGTGAGGGTGAGGGTTAGGGTTAGGTTGAGGGTTAGGGATAGGATTATGTTTAGGGTGAGGGTTAGGGTTAGGGTTAGGATGAGTGTTAGGTTGAGGATTAGGGTTAGGATTAGGGTAAGGGTGAAGGCTAGGGTGAGGGTGAGGGTTAGGGTTAGTGTTCAGGTGAGGTTTAGGGTTAGGGTTAGGGTGAGGGTGAGGGTTAGGCTTAGGGTTAGGGATATGTTGAGGGTGTGGTTTAAGGTTAGGGTGAGGGTTAGGGATAGGATGAGGGATAGGGTAAGGGTGATGGTAAGAATTAGGGTTAGAGTTAGGATTATTGTTAGTGTTTTGGTTATGGTTATGTTTTCAGTGAGGTTGAGGCTGAGGGTGAGGGTTGGGAATAGGATTAGTGTTAGGGTTAGGTTTAGGTTTAGGATTAGTGTTATTGTTAGGGTTAGTGTTAGAGTTATGGTGAGGGTGAGGTTGAGGGTAAGGTTCAGGGTTAGGGTTAGGGTTAGGTTGAGGTTTAGGGTTAGGGTTAGGATTAGGGTTAGGGTGAGTGTGAGGTTTAGGATTAGAATTAGGGTTTAGGGGAGGGTTAGTGTGAGGGTTAGGGTTAGGGTTATTTTTAGTGTTAGGTTGAGGGTGAGGTTTAGGTTGAGGTTTAGCGTTATGGTTAGGGTTATGGTTAGGATGAGAGTTAGGGTGAGGGTGATTGTGAGGGTTAGGGTTAGCGTTAGGCTTAGTCTTAGGGTTAGGCTGAGGGTGAGGTTGGGGAAGAGGATTAGGGTTTTGGTGATGGTTAGGGTTATGGTTAGGTTGAGAGTTAGGATGAGGGTTAGGGTTAGTATTAGGGTTAGGATGAGGGCTAGGTTGAGGTTGAGGGTTAGCGTTAGGTATAGGCTTAGGCTTAGGTTTAGTCTGAGCGTGAGGTTGAGGGTGAGGTTTAGGGTTAGGGTGATGTTTAGGTTTACGGTTAGGGTGAGGATTAGGATGAGGGTTAGGCTTAGGGTGAGGGTGATGGTAAGTGTAAAGGTGAGGGTTAGGGTGAGTATGAGGGTTAAGATATGGGTAAGGGTTAGGGTTAGGGTGAGGGTTAGGGTAAGGTTTACGGTTAGGGTTAGGGTGAGGGTGCGGGTTAGATTGAGAATTAGGGTTAGGGTTAGTGTGAGGTTTAGGGTGAGGATGAGTGTTAGGTTTAAGGTGAGGGTTGGGGTTAGAATTAGGGTTAGGGTGAGGGCTAGGGTGAGCGTGAGTATTAGGGTTAGGTTTAGGGTGGGGGTGAGGTTTAGGTTTAGGTTGAGTGTTAAGATTAGCATGAGGGTTAGTGTTATGGTTAGGGTTAGTGTAATGGTGAGGGTAAGTGTTAGGGTGAGGGTTAGGGTTAGGGTTAGGGTTATTGTTAGTGTTAGGGTTATGGTTACCCTATGGTGAGGGTGAGGGTTAGGGTGAGGTTTAGGGTGAGGTTTAGTGTTAGGGTTACATTTAGAGTTTGTTTTAGGGCTAAGATTAGGGTTAGGGTGAAGGCTAGGGTGAGGGTGAGGTTTAGGGTTAGGGTTAGGGTTAGGTTTAGGATTATGGTGAGGATGAGGGTAAGTGTGTGGGTTAGGGTTAGGTTTAGGTTTAGGCTTAGGGTTAGGCTAAGTGTTAGGTTGAGGGTGAGGGTTATGTTTAGAGTGAGGGTTAGGTTTAGGGTTAGGGTGAGAGTCAGGATGGGGGTTAAGGTTAGGATTAGGGTTAGGGAGAGGGCTTGTGTTAGGGTGAGGGTTACGGTTAGGGTTAGGGTGAGGTTTAGGGTTAGGGTTAGGTTTAGGGATAGGTTCAGGGTTAGGGTTAGGGTTATGGTGAGGGTGAGAGTTAGGGTTAGTTTGAGGGTTAGGATTAGGTCTACGTTTAGGGTTAGGGTTAGGGTTAGGGATTTGGCGAGGGTTATAATGAGGGATAGGGTTAGGAATATGGTTAGGATGAGGGCTAGGGTGAGAGTGAGGGTTAGGGTTAGGGTTATGGTGTGGTTTAGGTTTAGGGTTAGGTTTAGGGTTAGGGTGAGAGTTAGGGTTAGGCTTACAGTGAGGGTCAGGGTTAGGTTTTGGTTGAGGGTTAGAATTAGGTTTAGGATTAGGGTGAGGGTTAGGGTTAGGGTTAGGTTGAGGGTTAAGGTGAGGATTAGGGATACAATTAGGGTTAAAGTGAGAGCTAGGGTGAGAATGAGGTAAGTGTTAGGGTTAGGGTGAGTTTTATGTTTAGGGTTAGGGTTAAGGTGAGGTTAAGGGTTAGAGTTAGGGTTAGGGGGAGGGTTAGGGTGAGGATTAGGGTTAGGGTTACGGTCAGGTTTAGGTTTCGGTTTAGGGTTAGGGTGAGGGTTAGGGTTACAGTTAGAGAGAGGGTCAGGGTTAGGGTTTGGTTGAGGGTTAGAATTAGTTTTAGTGTTAGGGTGAGGGTTAGGGTTAGGGTTAGGATGAGGGTGAGGGTGAGTTTTAGGGTTATAGTTAGGGTTAGGTTGAGGGATAGGGTGAGGTTTCGGGTTAGGGATAGTGTTAGGATTAGGATTAGGGTGAGGTTCAGGGTTAGGGTGAAGGTTAGGTTTAGGGTCAGGATTAGGATTAGGGTTAGGGTGAGGGTGAGTGTGAAGTTTAGGGTTAGGGTTAGGGTTAGGCTTAGGGAAAGGCTGAGTGTGAGGTTGAGGGTGGGGGTTCAGGTGAGGGTGAGGTTTAGGGTTAGAATTAGGGTTAGGGTTAGAGTGAGCATTAGGGTGAAGGTTAGGTTTAGCGATAGGGTTAGGGTTAGTGTTAGGGTTATGGTGAGGGTGAGGTTTAGGTTTAGGTTGAGGGATAGGATTAGTGCTAGCTTTAGGGTGACAGTTAGGGTGAGGGTTAGGGTGAGGGTTAACATGAGTGTTGGGGTTAGGATTAGGGTTAGGATGAGGGCTAGGGATAGGTTTAGGTTTAGGGTGAGGGTTTGTGTTATGTTGAGGGTGTGGGTTAGGTTTGGAGTGATTGTTATTGTGAGGACTAAGGTGAGGGTGAGGGTTAAGGTTAGGGTTAGTGTGAGGTTTAGGTTGAGGTTTAGGTTTAGGGTTAGGGTTAGCATTAGGGTTAGGGTGAGGGCTAGGGTGAGTGTGAGGTTTAGGGTTAGGGTTAGTCTTAGGCTTAGGTTTAGGCTGAGGCTGAAGGTGAGGTGAGGGTTAGGGTTAGGGTGATGGTTAGGGTTAAAGTTAGGGTTAAGATGAGGGTTAGGATTAGGGTGAGGGTTAGGATGAGGGTGACAGTAAGAATAAAGTTGAGGGTTAGGCTGAGGTTGAGGGTTATGGTAAGGGTGAGGGTGATGGTTAGGGTTAGGTTGAGTGTGAGGTTTAGATTGAGGATTAGTGTTAAGATTAGTGTGAAGTTTAGGGTGAGGATGAGGGTTAGGGTTAGGGTGAGAGATAGGGTGAAGTTGAGGGTTAGGGTTAGGGTTAGGGTGAGGTTTAGGTTTAGGGTGATGGTTAGCATTAGTGTGAGGGTTAGTGTTAGGGTTTGTGTTAGTGTTAGGGTGAGCGTCAGTGTTAGGGTAAGGTATAGGTTTAGGGTAAGGTTTTGTATTAGGTTTAGGGTTAGGGTTAGAGTGAAGGTGAGGTTTAGGGTTAGAGTTAGGGTTAGGGTGAGGGTTAGGGTTAGGGTTAGGGTTACTGTTCGGATTAGTATTAGAGTTAGGGTGAGGGTGAGGCTGAGGATTACGGTTAGGGTTTGGGTGTGGGCTAGGGTGAGGGTGAAGGTTAGGGTTAGGGTTGGGGTGAGGGTTAGGGTGAGGTTTAGGGTTAGTGTTAGGGTTAGCGTTGTGATTAGGGATAGTCGAAATGTTAGGCTGAGGGTGAAGATGAGGGTGGGGTTTAGGGTGATGGTGAGGGTTAGGGTTAGGGTTAGGGTGGGGTTTAGGGTTAGGGTACGGTTAGGGTGAGGGTGAGGTTTAAGGTTAGATACAGGGTTAGGGAGAGGGTTAAGGTGAAGTTTAGGGATAGGGTTAGTGTTAGGTTTAGGGTTACAGTTACTGTGAGGGTGAGGGTGAGGGTTAGGTTAGGGTTAGTGTGAGGATTAGGGTTTGGGTAAGGGTTAGAGTGAGGGTTAGGTTGAGGGTGAGGTTTAGGGATAGAATTAGGTTTAGGGTGAGTGTGAGGTTGAGGTTTAGGTTTAGGGTTAGTGTTAGTGTTAGGTTTAGGTTGAGATTTAGGGGGAGGATTAGGGTTAGGGTTAGGATTAGGAGTAGGGTTAGGGTTAGGGTGAGTGTGAGGGTTAGGGTTAGGATTAGTGTTAGCCTTAGGTTTTGCCTGAGGGTGAGGTTGAGGGTGAGGTTTAGGTTTAGGGTGAGGGTAAGGGTTAAGGTGATGGAGAGGTTTATTGTTAGCTTTAGGGTTAGAGTTAGGGTTAGTTTGAGGGTGAGGTTTACGTTTAGAGTTAGGGTCAGTGTTAGGGTTAGGGTGAGGGTCAGGGTTATGGTTGGGGTTAGGTTAGGCTTAGGCTTAGGCTTAGGCCGAGCATGAGGGTGAGGGTTAGGGTTAGGGTTAGGGTGAGGGTTAGGATGAGTTTTAGGGTTAGGATTAGGGTTAGGGTGAAGGCTAGGCTGAGGGTTAGGGTGATGGTTAGGTTTAGGGGTAGGGTTAGGTTAGTATTAGGGTTAGGGTCATTGTGAGGGTGAGGGTTATGGTTAGGGTTAGCATTAAGCTTAGGGTTAGGGTGAGGTTTAGGGTTAGGTTTTGGTTTAGTGTGAGGGTGAGGCTGAGGATTAGTGTTAGGTTTAGGGTTAGGGTGAGGGTTGGCTTTAGGGTTACGCTTAGGGTTAGGGTGAGGGTTACAGTGAGGGTTAGGGATAGGGTTAGGGTTAGGCTTAGGCGTAGGCTGCGGGTGAGGGTGAGGGTTAGGTTAAGGGTTTGGGTTAGGGTGAGGGTGACACTGAGGATTACTGTTAGGTTTATGGTTAGGCTTAGGTTTAGGTTTAGGGTTAGGGCTAGGGTTAGTGTTAGGGTGAGGTTGAGGGTTAGGCTTAGGGTTAGGCTTATGGTTAGGGTTAGGGTTAGGGTGAGTGTGAGGTTTAGGGTTAGAGTTAGGGTTAGGGGTAGGGTTAGGGTGAGGTTTAGGTTCAGGGTTAGTGTTAGGATGAGGGTGAGGGTGAGTGTTAGTTTGAGGTTTAGGGAAAGGGTTAGGTTTAGGACAAGGGTTAGGATGAGGGTGAGGGTGAATGTTAGGCTTAGTCTTAGGGTTAGACTGAGGGTGAGTTTGGGGGTGAGGTGTAGGGTTAGTGTTAGGGTTAGGTTTAGGTTTAGCCTGAGAGTGAGGGTGGGGGTGAGCGTTAAGTTTAGTGTGATGGTTCGGGTTAGGGTTATGGATCGGGTTAGTGTTAGTTTTATTGTTAGGGTTAGGTTTAGAGTTACAGTGAGGTGAGAGTGCGGGTGAGGGTTAGGGTTAGGGTTAGGGTGGGGTTTAGGGTTAGGGTAAGGGTAAGGGTGAGGTTTAAGGTTAGATATGAGGTTAGGGAGAGGGTTAAGGTGAGGGTTGGGGATAAGGTTAGTGTTAGGTTTAGGGTTACATTTACTGTGAGTCTGAGGGTGAGGGTTAGGTTAGGGTTAGTGTGAGGCTTAGGGTTTGCGTAAGGGTTAGAGTGAGGGTGAGGGTGAGGGTGAGGGATAGAATTAGGGTTAGGGTTAGTGTTAGTGTTAGGTTTAGGTTGAGAGTTAGGTAGAGGGTTAGGGTTAGGGTTAGTGTTAGGTTAGTATGTGGGTGAGGTTTTGTGTTAGAATTAGGGTTAGTGTGAGTCTGAGGTTGAGGGTTAGGGTTAGGGTTAGAGTTAGGATTATAGTTAGGGTGAGGGTGCGGGTGAGAGTTAGGTTTAGGCTGAGGGTTGGGGTTAGGGTTAGAGTGAGGGTTAGGTTGAGGGTTAGGGTTAGGGTTAGAGTTAGGATTATAGTTAGGGTGAGGGTGCGGGTGAGAGTTAGGTTTAGGGTGAGGGTTGGGGTTAGGGTTAGAGTGAGGGTTAGGGTGAGGGTTAGGCTTAGGCTTAGGTTTAGGGTGTGGGCTAGGGAAAGCTTGAGTGTTAGGGTGAGGGTTAGGGTTAGGTTTAGTGTTAGGTTTAGGGTTGGGGTTAGGGTTAGGCTTAGTATTAGGCGGAGGTTGAGGTTGAGGGTGAGTGTTAGGGTTAGGTGAGGGTGACGTTTAGGGTTAGATTTAGCGTTGGGTTGAGGGTTAGTGTGAGGATTAGGGTTAGGGTTAGTGTTACAATTAGGGTTAGGGTGAGGGTGAGTGTGAGGGTTAGAGTTAGTCTTAGGCTTAGGCTTAGGAGGCTTAGGCCGATCGTGAGGGTGAAGGTTAGGATTAATGTGAGGGTTAGGGTTTTAGGGTTAGGGTTAGGGTTAGGATGAGGTTTAGGGTTAGGATTAGGGTTAGGGTGAGGGCTAGAGTGAGGTTGAGGCTTATGATTAGCATTAGCATGAGGTTTAGTGTTAGGGTTAGGGTTAGAATTACGGTGAGTGTGAGGTTTAGGGTTAGGTTTAAGTTTAGGGTTATTGTTAGGGTTAGGTTTAGAGTTAAGTTGAGGGTTAGGGTGAGGTTTAGGTTTAGGGATAGGGTGAGGTTTAGGATGAGGTTTAGGGTTAGGGTTAGGGTTAGGGTGAGGGATGGGGTGAGGATTAGGGTGAGGGTTACTGTTAGGGATAAGGTTTGTTTTAGGATTATGGTTAAGGTGAGGGCTAGTGTGAGGGTTAGGGTTAGGGTTAGGCTTAGGGTTATTGTGAGGGTTAGGGTTATTTTTTGGGTTAGGCTTAGGGTGAGGGTGAGGATTAGGGTTAGTGTTAGGGTTAGGTTTAGGGTTAGGTTTTGGGTTAGGGTTAGGGTTTTGGTTAGGGTTAGCATTATGATTTGTGTTTGGTTACGGTGAGGGTTCGGGTTAGGGTTAGTGCTAGGCTTAGGGTTAGGCTTAGGGTGAGGGTGGGGGTGAGGATTAGGTAAGGGTTAGGGTTAGGGTTAGGTTTAGAGTTACTGTTATGGTTATTGTTAGTGCTATGGTTAGGGTTAAGTTTGCGGTTAGGGTGAGGCTGAGGGTGAGGGTTATGGTTATGGATAGGGTTAATGTTAGGATTAGTGTTAGTCTTATTGTTATGGTTAGGGTTAGAGTTACAATGAGGTACGGTGTGAGGGTGTGAATGAAGGTTTGGGTGAGGTTTATGGTGAGGTTTAGGGTTAGGGTGAGGGTGAGGGTGAGGTTTACGGTTTGAGTTAGGGTTATGGGGCGGGTTAGGGTGAGGATTATGGTTAGGATGAGTGTTAGGGTTAGGGTGAGGTTTAGGATTAGGGTTAGGTTTATTGTTAGGGTACAGTTCATGTTTACAGTTAAGATGAGGGTGAGGGTTAGGGTTAGGTTTAGGGAGAGGTTTAGGGTTTGGGTTAGGTTTAGAGTTAGGGTAAAGGTGAGGATGAGGTTTAGGGTTAGAGTCAGGGTTAGGGTGATGGTTAGTTTGAGGGTTAGGGTTAGTGTTAGGATTAGGGTTAGGGTGAGAGTTAGGGGGAGGATTAGGGTTAGGGTTAGGGTTAGGATTAGTGTTAGGGTGAGGGTGACTTTGTGTGTTAGGGTTAGGTTTAGGGTTAGGCTCAGGTTTAGGCTGAGGGTGAGGTTGAGGGTGAGGGCTAGGGTGAGGGTGAGGTTTAGGGTTAGGGTTATGGTGAGGTTTAGTGTTAGGTTTTCGGTTAGGGTTAGGGTGAGGTTGAGATTTACGGTTAGAGTTAGGGTTAGGGTGAGGCTGAGGGTGAGGGTTAGGGTTAGTATTAGGGTTAGGTTTAGGTTGAGGGTTAGTGTGAGGGTGAGGGTTAGTGTTAGGTTTAGGATTAGGATTAGGATTAGGGTTAGGGTTAGGGTTAGTGTTAGGGTTAGGTTTAGTATTAGGGTTAGGGTGAGTGTGAGTGCTAGGATTAGGGTTATGTTTAGGGTTAGGTTTAGGTTTAGGGTTAGGATTAGTGTTATTTTTAGGGTTAGGTTTAGAGTTACAGTGAGGGTGAGGGTGAGGGTTTGAGTTATGGTTAGGCTGAGGGTGAGGTTTAGGTTTAGATTTAGGTTTAGGGGGAAGGTTCTTTCCTTGGTTAGGGTTAGGATTAGTGTTAGGGTTAAGTTTAGGGTGAGGGTTAGGTTGAGGTTAAGGGTTAGGGTTAGGGTTAGGATTAGGGTTAGGGTTAGGGTGAATGTGAGTGAGAAGGTTAGGGTTAAGTTTAGGCTTAGGCTTAGGGTTAGGCTGAGGTTGAGCTTGGGTGTGAAGATTAGTGTTAGGAAGATGGTTAGGGTTAGGGTTAGGGTGAGGGTTAGGATGAGGTTTAGGGTTAAGATTAGGTTTAGTGTGAGGGCTAGGGTGAGGGTGAGGGTTAGGGTAAGGATTAGACTTAGGCTTAAGGTTAGGCTGACCTTGAGGTTGAGGGTGAGGGTTAGGGTCAGGGTGATATTTAGGTTTACGGTTAGGGGGAAGGTTAGGATGAGCTTTAGGGTTAGGGTTAGAGTTATGGTGAGGATGATGGTAATGGTAAAGGTTAGGTTGAGGCTGAGGGTGAGGTTTAAAATAAGTGTGAGTGTTAGGGTTAGGTTTAGAGTTATGGTAAGGGTTAAATTGAGGATTAGGGTTAGGGTTAATGTGAAGTTTAAGGTGAGGATGAGGGTTACGATTAGGGTGAGGCTGAGGGTTAAAATTAAGGTTGGGGTGAGGGCTAGGATGAGGGAGAGGGTTAGGGTTAGTTTTAGGGTTAGGGCGAGGTTTAGGATTAGGGTGAGGGTTAGGGTTATGGTGAGGGTGAGGGTGGGGGATAGGATTAGGTTTAGGGTGATGGTTCAGGTTAGGGTTAGTGTTATTGTTAGGTTTAGGATTAGAGTTACTGTGAGGGTGAGGGTGCGGGTGAGGGTTAGGGTTAGGTTTAGTGTGGGTTTTAGGATTAGGGTAAGGGTTAAGGTTAGGTTGAGGGTGAGGTTTAGGGTTAGATATAGGGTTAGGGAGAGAGTTAGGGTGAGGGTTAGGGATAGGGTTATTGTTAGGGTTAGGGTGAGGGTGAGGATTAGGTTGAGGTTTAGGTTTAGGTTTAGGGTTAGGGTTAGTGTGAGGATTAGGGTTAGTGTTAGGGTGAGGGTTAGTGTTGAGGTGAGGGTTTGGGTTAGGGTGAGGGTTATGGTTAGGCTGAGGGTTAGGATTAGGGTTAGGGTAATTGTTAGGTTTAGTTTTAGGGTTACAGTTACTGTGAGTGTGAGGGTGAGTGTTAGGGTTTGGATTAGGGTGAGGTTTATGGTTTGGTTTAGGGTTAGAGTGAGGGATCTGGTGAGGGTGAGGTTTAGGGATAGACTTAGGGTTAGGGTGACGGTTAGGTTGAGGTTGAGGTTTAGGGTTAGTGTTAGTGTCAGGTTTAGGTTTAGAGTTAGGGGGAGGGTTAGGGTTAGCATTTGTGTTAGCTTTAGGGTTAGGATGTGAGTGAGGTTTAGTGTTAGAATCAGGGTTAGGGTGATGCTGAGGGTGAGGGTTGGGTTTAGGGTTACTGTTAGGGTTAGGCTGAGGGTGAGAGTTAGGGTGAGGGTGAGGGTTAGGGTCAGGTTTAGGATTAGGATTAGGGTTACGGTTAGGGGTAGTGTTAGGTTTAGGGTGAGGTTTAGGGTTTGGTTTAGTGTTAGAGTGAGGGATCGGGTGAGGCTGAGGTTTAGGGATAGAGTTAGGGTTAGTGTGAGGGTTAGGTTGAGGTTGAGGTTTATGGTTAGTGTTAGTGTTAGTGTTAGGTTTAGAGTCAGGGGGAGGGTTAGGGTTAGCGTTAGTGTTAGCATTAGGGTTAGGATGTGGGTGAGGTTTAGTGTTAGAATCAGGGTTAGGGTGAGGCTGAGTGTGAGGCTTAGGTTTAGGGTTACTGTTAGGGTTAGGTTGAGGGTGAGGGTTAGGGTGAGTGTGAGGGTTAGTTTCAGGTTTAGGATTAGGATTAGGGTTAGGGTTAGGGATAGTGTTAGGGTTAGGGTTAGGGTGAGGGTGAGGGTTAGGTTTAGGGTGAGGGTAAGGGTTAGGGTTAGGTTGAGGTTTAGTGTTAGGGTTTGGGTTAGAGTTAGGGTTAGGGTGAGGGTGAGGTTTAGGGGTAATGTTAGGGTTAGCATGAGGGTTAGGTTGAGGGTTAGATTTAGGGTCTAGGTTATGTTGGGTGTTACGGTAAGGGTAGTCCTGAGGGTTAGGCTGAGGGTGAGGTTTACGGTAAGGGTTAGGATTAGGGTTAGGGTGAGTGTTAGGTTTAGGGGAAAGTTGTGCTTGAGGTTTTGATTGAGGATTAGGGTTAGGGTGAGGGCTAGGGTGAGGGTGAGGTTTAGGGTTAGAGTTAGGGTGAGGTTTAGGGTTAGGGTGATGGTTAGGGTTAGTGTGAGGGTTAGTGTTAGTGTTAGGATTAGTGTTAGGGTGAGGGTTAGGGTTAGGGTGAGGGGTATGATTAGAGTTATGGTGAGCGTGAGTATTAGGGTTAGGTTGATGGTTAGGGTTAGGGTTAGGGTGAGGGTTATGTTTAGGTTTAGGCTGAGAGTTATGAGAAGAATTAGGGTTAGGGTGAGGGCTACGGTGAGGGTTAGGGTTAGGGTGAGGGTTATGATGAGGTTAGGGTTACGGTGAGCGTGAGAGTTAGGGTTAGGTTGATGATTAGGGTTAGGGTTAGGGTGAGGGTTATGTTTAGGATTAGGCTGAGGGTTATGAAGAGAATTAGGGTTAGGATTAGGGTTAGGGTGAGGGCTAGGGTGAGGGTTAGTGTTAGGGTGAGGGTTATGATTAGGGTTACGGTGAGCGTGAGAGTTAGGGTTAGGTTGATGGTTAGGGTTAGGGTTAGGGTGAGGGTTATGTTTAGGTTTAGGCTGAGGGTTATGAGGAGAATTAGGGTTAGGATTAGGGTTAGGGTGAGGGCTAGGGTGACGGTTAGGTGTAGGTTTAGCATTAGAGTGAAGTTTAGGGTTAGGGTTAGTGTTAGGGTCAGGGTTTGGATGAGGGTTAAGGTTATGCTGAGGGTGAAGGTTAGGGTTTGGGTGAGAGTTAGGTTTAGGAATACAGTTAGGTTTAAGTTTAGTGTTAGTATTAGGGTTAGGGTTAGCGTTAGGTTTAGGGTTATAATTAGTGTTATTGTTAGGGTTAAGGATAGAGTTAAGGTGAGGTTGAGGGTTAGGGTTAGGGTTAGGGTGAGGTTTAGGGTTAGGGGTAGGATTAGGGTTAGAGTGAGGGTGAGGTTTCGGGTTAGGTTTGGGTTAGGGGGAGGTTTCGTTCGTGGTTTATGGTTAGGGTTCGCGTTAGGGTTAAGGTTAGTGTTAGGGTGAGGGTAAGTGTTAGGTTAAAATAAGTGTTAGGGTGAGGGTTCGGGTAAGGGTGCGGGTGAGGGTTAGGGTTAGGGTTAGGGTGGGTTTTAGGGTTAGGGTTAGTGTTAGGGTGAGGGTGATGGTTAAGTTTAGGGTTAGATATAGGGTTTGGGAGAGGGTTAGGGTGAGGGTTAGGGATAGGGTTATTGTTAGGGCTAGGGTGAGGGTGAGGGTGAGGGTGAGGTTTAGAGTTAGGTTTAGGGTTAGGGTTAGTGTGAGGGTTAGTGTTAGGTTTAGGGTTAGTGTTAGAGTGAGGGTAAGTGTTAGGGTGAGGGTTTGGGTTAGGGTGAGGGTTATGGTTAGGGTGAGGTTTAGGATTAGGGTTAGGTTTATTGTTAGGTTTAGGTTTAGGGTTACAGTTACTGTGAGGGTGAGGTTGAGGGTTAGGTTTAGGGTTAGGATGAGGTTTAGGGTTTGGATTAGGATTAGAGTGAGGGTTAGTGTGAGGGTGAGGTTTAGGGATAGAGTTAGGGGTAGGGTGAAGGTTAGGTTGAGGTTTAGTTTTAGGTTCAGTGTTAGTGTTAGGGTTAGGGTTAGCATGTGGGTGAGAATTAATCTTAGAATTAGGGTTAGGGTGAGGGAGAGGGTTAGGGTGAGGGTGAGGGTTAGGGTTAGGTTTACGATTAGGATTCGTGTTAGGGTTTGGGGTAGTGTTAGGGTTAGGGTTTGGGTTAGGGTTAGGGTGAGGGTGAGGGTTAGGTTTAGGGTGAGGGTAAGGGTTAGGGTTAGGTTGACGATTAGTGTTAGGTTTTGGGTTTGAGTTAGGGTTAGGGTGAGGGTGAGGTTTAGGATTAGCTTTAGGGTTAGGATGAAGGTTTGGTTGAGGGTTAGAGTTAGGGTGATTGTTATGTTGGGGGTGACAGAAAGGGTAAACCTGAGGGTTAGGCTAAGGGTGAGGTTAGGGTAAGGGTGAGAATTAGGGTAAGGTTGAGTGTTAGGGTTAGGGGAAGGTTGAGGGTGAGGGTTTGATTTTGGATTAGGGTTAGGGTTAGGGCTAGGGTGAGGGTGAGGGTTAGGGTTAGGGTTAGGGTCAAATTTAGGGTTAGGGTGATGGTTAGGGTTAGTGTGAGGGTTAGTGTTAGTGTTAGTGTTAGTGTTAGAGTGAGGGTAAGTGTTAGGGTGAGGTTTAGGGTTAGGATGAGATTTATGATTAGGGTTACGTTTAGCGTGAAGGTTATGGTTAGGTTGATGGTTAGGGTTAGGTTTAGGGTGAGGGTTAGTTTTAGGTTTAGGCTGAGGGTTATGACTAGAATTAGGGTTAGGATTAGGGTTAGGGTGAGGGCTAGGGTGAGGGTTAGGGTTAGGGTTAGTGTTAGAATGAGGTTTAGTGTTTGGGTTAGTGTTAGGTTGAGGGTTTGGATGAGGGTTAATTTTATGCTGAGGTTTAGGTTTAGGGTTTGGGTGAGAGTGAGGGTTAGGATTAGGGTTAGCGTTAGGGTGAGTGTTAGGATTAGGGTTACGGTTAGCGTTAGGTTTATTGTTAGTATTAGTGTTATTGTTAGCATTAAGTTTAGAGTTAAGGTGAGGGTGAGGGTGAGGGTGAGGGTTAGAGTTAGGGTTAGTGTTAGGATTAGGGTTAGGGTGAGAGTTAGGGGGAGGATTAGGGTTAGGGTTAGGGTTAGGATTAGTGTTAGGGTGAGGGTGACTTTGTGTGTTAGGGTTAGGTTTAGGGTTAGGCTCAGGTTTAGGCTGAGGGTGAGGTTGAGGGTGAGGGCTAGGGTGAGGGTGAGGTTTAGGGTTAGGGTTATGGTGAGGTTTAGTGTTAGGTTTTCGGTTAGGGTTAGGGTGAGGTTGAGATTTACGGTTAGAGTTAGGGTTAGGGTGAGGCTGAGGGTGAGGGTTAGGGTTAGTATTAGGGTTAGGTTTAGGTTGAGGGTTAGTGTGAGGGTGAGGGTTAGTGTTAGGTTTAGGATTAGGATTAGGATTAGGGTTAGGGTTAGGGTTAGTGTTAGGGTTAGGTTTAGTATTAGGGTTAGGGTGAGTGTGAGTGCTAGGATTAGGGTTATGTTTAGGGTTAGGTTTAGGTTTAGGGTTAGGATTAGTGTTATTTTTAGGGTTAGGTTTAGAGTTACAGTGAGGGTGAGGGTGAGGGTTTGAGTTATGGTTAGGCTGAGGGTGAGGTTTAGGTTTAGATTTAGGTTTAGGGGGAAGGTTCTTTCCTTGGTTAGGGTTAGGATTAGTGTTAGGGTTAAGTTTAGGGTGAGGGTTAGGTTGAGGTTAAGGGTTAGGGTTAGGGTTAGGATTAGGGTTAGGGTTAGGGTGAATGTGAGTGAGAAGGTTAGGGTTAAGTTTAGGCTTAGGCTTAGGGTTAGGCTGAGGTTGAGCTTGGGTGTGAAGATTAGTGTTAGGAAGATGGTTAGGGTTAGGGTTAGGGTGAGGGTTAGGATGAGGTTTAGGGTTAAGATTAGGTTTAGTGTGAGGGCTAGGGTGAGGGTGAGGGTTAGGGTAAGGATTAGACTTAGGCTTAAGGTTAGGCTGACCTTGAGGTTGAGGGTGAGGGTTAGGGTCAGGGTGATATTTAGGTTTACGGTTAGGGGGAAGGTTAGGATGAGCTTTAGGGTTAGGGTTAGAGTTATGGTGAGGATGATGGTAATGGTAAAGGTTAGGTTGAGGCTGAGGGTGAGGTTTAAAATAAGTGTGAGTGTTAGGGTTAGGTTTAGAGTTATGGTAAGGGTTAAATTGAGGATTAGGGTTAGGGTTAATGTGAAGTTTAAGGTGAGGATGAGGGTTACGATTAGGGTGAGGCTGAGGGTTAAAATTAAGGTTGGGGTGAGGGCTAGGATGAGGGAGAGGGTTAGGGTTAGTTTTAGGGTTAGGGCGAGGTTTAGGATTAGGGTGAGGGTTAGGGTTATGGTGAGGGTGAGGGTGGGGGATAGGATTAGGTTTAGGGTGATGGTTCAGGTTAGGGTTAGTGTTATTGTTAGGTTTAGGATTAGAGTTACTGTGAGGGTGAGGGTGCGGGTGAGGGTTAGGGTTAGGTTTAGTGTGGGTTTTAGGATTAGGGTAAGGGTTAAGGTTAGGTTGAGGGTGAGGTTTAGGGTTAGATATAGGGTTAGGGAGAGAGTTAGGGTGAGGGTTAGGGATAGGGTTATTGTTAGGGTTAGGGTGAGGGTGAGGATTAGGTTGAGGTTTAGGTTTAGGTTTAGGGTTAGGGTTAGTGTGAGGATTAGGGTTAGTGTTAGGGTGAGGGTTAGTGTTGAGGTGAGGGTTTGGGTTAGGGTGAGGGTTATGGTTAGGCTGAGGGTTAGGATTAGGGTTAGGGTAATTGTTAGGTTTAGTTTTAGGGTTACAGTTACTGTGAGTGTGAGGGTGAGTGTTAGGGTTTGGATTAGGGTGAGGTTTATGGTTTGGTTTAGGGTTAGAGTGAGGGATCTGGTGAGGGTGAGGTTTAGGGATAGACTTAGGGTTAGGGTGACGGTTAGGTTGAGGTTGAGGTTTAGGGTTAGTGTTAGTGTCAGGTTTAGGTTTAGAGTTAGGGGGAGGGTTAGGGTTAGCATTTGTGTTAGCTTTAGGGTTAGGATGTGAGTGAGGTTTAGTGTTAGAATCAGGGTTAGGGTGATGCTGAGGGTGAGGGTTGGGTTTAGGGTTACTGTTAGGGTTAGGCTGAGGGTGAGAGTTAGGGTGAGGGTGAGGGTTAGGGTCAGGTTTAGGATTAGGATTAGGGTTACGGTTAGGGGTAGTGTTAGGTTTAGGGTGAGGTTTAGGGTTTGGTTTAGTGTTAGAGTGAGGGATCGGGTGAGGCTGAGGTTTAGGGATAGAGTTAGGGTTAGTGTGAGGGTTAGGTTGAGGTTGAGGTTTATGGTTAGTGTTAGTGTTAGTGTTAGGTTTAGAGTCAGGGGGAGGGTTAGGGTTAGCGTTAGTGTTAGCATTAGGGTTAGGATGTGGGTGAGGTTTAGTGTTAGAATCAGGGTTAGGGTGAGGCTGAGTGTGAGGCTTAGGTTTAGGGTTACTGTTAGGGTTAGGTTGAGGGTGAGGGTTAGGGTGAGTGTGAGGGTTAGTTTCAGGTTTAGGATTAGGATTAGGGTTAGGGTTAGGGATAGTGTTAGGGTTAGGGTTAGGGTGAGGGTGAGGGTTAGGTTTAGGGTGAGGGTAAGGGTTAGGGTTAGGTTGAGGTTTAGTGTTAGGGTTTGGGTTAGAGTTAGGGTTAGGGTGAGGGTGAGGTTTAGGGGTAATGTTAGGGTTAGCATGAGGGTTAGGTTGAGGGTTAGATTTAGGGTCTAGGTTATGTTGGGTGTTACGGTAAGGGTAGTCCTGAGGGTTAGGCTGAGGGTGAGGTTTACGGTAAGGGTTAGGATTAGGGTTAGGGTGAGTGTTAGGTTTAGGGGAAAGTTGTGCTTGAGGTTTTGATTGAGGATTAGGGTTAGGGTGAGGGCTAGGGTGAGGGTGAGGTTTAGGGTTAGAGTTAGGGTGAGGTTTAGGGTTAGGGTGATGGTTAGGGTTAGTGTGAGGGTTAGTGTTAGTGTTAGGATTAGTGTTAGGGTGAGGGTTAGGGTTAGGGTGAGGGGTATGATTAGAGTTATGGTGAGCGTGAGTATTAGGGTTAGGTTGATGGTTAGGGTTAGGGTTAGGGTGAGGGTTATGTTTAGGTTTAGGCTGAGAGTTATGAGAAGAATTAGGGTTAGGGTGAGGGCTACGGTGAGGGTTAGGGTTAGGGTGAGGGTTATGATGAGGTTAGGGTTACGGTGAGCGTGAGAGTTAGGGTTAGGTTGATGATTAGGGTTAGGGTTAGGGTGAGGGTTATGTTTAGGATTAGGCTGAGGGTTATGAAGAGAATTAGGGTTAGGATTAGGGTTAGGGTGAGGGCTAGGGTGAGGGTTAGTGTTAGGGTGAGGGTTATGATTAGGGTTACGGTGAGCGTGAGAGTTAGGGTTAGGTTGATGGTTAGGGTTAGGGTTAGGGTGAGGGTTATGTTTAGGTTTAGGCTGAGGGTTATGAGGAGAATTAGGGTTAGGATTAGGGTTAGGGTGAGGGCTAGGGTGACGGTTAGGTGTAGGTTTAGCATTAGAGTGAAGTTTAGGGTTAGGGTTAGTGTTAGGGTCAGGGTTTGGATGAGGGTTAAGGTTATGCTGAGGGTGAAGGTTAGGGTTTGGGTGAGAGTTAGGTTTAGGAATACAGTTAGGTTTAAGTTTAGTGTTAGTATTAGGGTTAGGGTTAGCGTTAGGTTTAGGGTTATAATTAGTGTTATTGTTAGGGTTAAGGATAGAGTTAAGGTGAGGTTGAGGGTTAGGGTTAGGGTTAGGGTGAGGTTTAGGGTTAGGGGTAGGATTAGGGTTAGAGTGAGGGTGAGGTTTCGGGTTAGGTTTGGGTTAGGGGGAGGTTTCGTTCGTGGTTTATGGTTAGGGTTCGCGTTAGGGTTAAGGTTAGTGTTAGGGTGAGGGTAAGTGTTAGGTTAAAATAAGTGTTAGGGTGAGGGTTCGGGTAAGGGTGCGGGTGAGGGTTAGGGTTAGGGTTAGGGTGGGTTTTAGGGTTAGGGTTAGTGTTAGGGTGAGGGTGATGGTTAAGTTTAGGGTTAGATATAGGGTTTGGGAGAGGGTTAGGGTGAGGGTTAGGGATAGGGTTATTGTTAGGGCTAGGGTGAGGGTGAGGGTGAGGGTGAGGTTTAGAGTTAGGTTTAGGGTTAGGGTTAGTGTGAGGGTTAGTGTTAGGTTTAGGGTTAGTGTTAGAGTGAGGGTAAGTGTTAGGGTGAGGGTTTGGGTTAGGGTGAGGGTTATGGTTAGGGTGAGGTTTAGGATTAGGGTTAGGTTTATTGTTAGGTTTAGGTTTAGGGTTACAGTTACTGTGAGGGTGAGGTTGAGGGTTAGGTTTAGGGTTAGGATGAGGTTTAGGGTTTGGATTAGGATTAGAGTGAGGGTTAGTGTGAGGGTGAGGTTTAGGGATAGAGTTAGGGGTAGGGTGAAGGTTAGGTTGAGGTTTAGTTTTAGGTTCAGTGTTAGTGTTAGGGTTAGGGTTAGCATGTGGGTGAGAATTAATCTTAGAATTAGGGTTAGGGTGAGGGAGAGGGTTAGGGTGAGGGTGAGGGTTAGGGTTAGGTTTACGATTAGGATTCGTGTTAGGGTTTGGGGTAGTGTTAGGGTTAGGGTTTGGGTTAGGGTTAGGGTGAGGGTGAGGGTTAGGTTTAGGGTGAGGGTAAGGGTTAGGGTTAGGTTGACGATTAGTGTTAGGTTTTGGGTTTGAGTTAGGGTTAGGGTGAGGGTGAGGTTTAGGATTAGCTTTAGGGTTAGGATGAAGGTTTGGTTGAGGGTTAGAGTTAGGGTGATTGTTATGTTGGGGGTGACAGAAAGGGTAAACCTGAGGGTTAGGCTAAGGGTGAGGTTAGGGTAAGGGTGAGAATTAGGGTAAGGTTGAGTGTTAGGGTTAGGGGAAGGTTGAGGGTGAGGGTTTGATTTTGGATTAGGGTTAGGGTTAGGGCTAGGGTGAGGGTGAGGGTTAGGGTTAGGGTTAGGGTCAAATTTAGGGTTAGGGTGATGGTTAGGGTTAGTGTGAGGGTTAGTGTTAGTGTTAGTGTTAGTGTTAGAGTGAGGGTAAGTGTTAGGGTGAGGTTTAGGGTTAGGATGAGATTTATGATTAGGGTTACGTTTAGCGTGAAGGTTATGGTTAGGTTGATGGTTAGGGTTAGGTTTAGGGTGAGGGTTAGTTTTAGGTTTAGGCTGAGGGTTATGACTAGAATTAGGGTTAGGATTAGGGTTAGGGTGAGGGCTAGGGTGAGGGTTAGGGTTAGGGTTAGTGTTAGAATGAGGTTTAGTGTTTGGGTTAGTGTTAGGTTGAGGGTTTGGATGAGGGTTAATTTTATGCTGAGGTTTAGGTTTAGGGTTTGGGTGAGAGTGAGGGTTAGGATTAGGGTTAGCGTTAGGGTGAGTGTTAGGATTAGGGTTACGGTTAGCTTTAGGTTTATTGTTAGTATTAGTGTTATTGTTAGCATTAAGTTTAGAGTTAAGGTGAGGGTGAGGGTGAGGGTGAGGGTTAGAGTTAGGGTTAGGGTGAGGTTTAGGGTTAGGGGTAGGATTATGGTTAAAGTGAGGGTGAGGTTTTGGGTTATATTTGGTTTAGGGGGAGGGTTAGTTCTTGGGTTAGGTTTCATGTTAGGGTTAAGGTTAGTGTTAGGGTGAGGGTAAGTGTTAGGTTGAAGGTAAGTTTTAGGGTGAGGGTTAGGGTTAGGGTGAGGCTGAGGGTTTGGGTTAGGTTTAGGGTTAAGATTAGGGTTAATGTTAGTTTTCGGGTTAGGGTTAGGGTTAGGGTGAGGTTAGGGTTAGGCTTAGGATTAGGGTTAGGCTGAGGGTGAGGGTGAGGGTTAGGGTTAGTGTTTGGGTTAGGGTGAAGGTGAGGTTGAGGATTAGTGTTAGGTTTAGGGTTAGGGTTAGTGTTAGGTTTAGGGTTAGGGCTAGGGTTAGGGTTAAGTTGAGGTTTAGGGTTAGGGTTAGGGTTAGGTTTAGGGTTAGGGTGAGGTTTAGGGTTAGAATTAGGGTTACGGTTAGGGTTAGGTTGAGGTTTAGGGTTAAAATTATGGTTAGGGTGAGGGTTAAGGTTAAGGGTAGGGGTAGTTTTAGGATTAGGGTTAGGGTTAGGGTGAGTGTGAGGATTAGGTTTAGGGTTAGGGTTAGGCTTAGAGTTAGGGTGAGGGTTAGGGTTGGGTTTGCTTTAGAGTGACGGTGAGACTGAGGATTAGGGTTAGGTTTAGAGTTAGGTTTAGGGTTAGGGTTACTAATAGGGTTTGGGTTAAGGTTAGGGTTACTGTGAGGTTTAGAATTAGGTTTAGAATTAGGCTTAGGGTTATGCTGAGGGTGAGGGTGTGGGTGAGGGTTAGAGTTATGTTTAGGGTTAGGCTTAGGGTTAGGGTTATTGTTAGGGTTAGGGTTAGAGTTACGTTGAGGCTGAGGGTGTGGGTGAGGGTTAGGGTGAGGGCTAGGGTGAGGGTGAGGTTTAGGGTAAGGATTAGGGTGAGGTTTAAGCTTAGGCTTATGGTGAGGGTTAGGGTGACTGTGAGGTTTAGTGTTAGGGTTAGGGTTGCAGTTAGGGTTAGGGTGAGGGTGAGGTTTATGGGTAGAGTTTTGGTTAGGGTGATGGTTAGGATTAGGCTGAGGGTTAAGGTGGGGGTAACGGTAACGGTAAAGTTGAGGTTTAGGTTGAGGTTGAGGGTTATGTTAAGGGTGAGGGTTAGGGTTAGGGTGAGGGTTAGGTTTAGGGTTAGGGTGAGGGTGAGGGTTAGATTGATGATTAGTGTTAGGGTTAGTGTGATGGTTAATGTTAGGGGTAGGGTTAGTTTTAGCCTGAGGGAAAGTGTTAGGGTGAGGGTTAGGTTTAGGGTGAGGTTGAGGCATAGTGTTTGGTTTAGGGTTAGGGTCATGGTGAGGTTTAGTGTTAGACATAGGGTTAGGGTGAGGCTGAGGGTGAGGGTTAGGGTTAGGATTAATGTTAGGGTTAGGCTTAAGGAGAGGGTTAGGATGAGGGTGAGGGTTAGGATTAGGGTTAAGTGTAGGAGTAGGGTTAGGGTTATGGTGAGTGTGAAGGTTCGAGTGAGGGTTAGGGTTAGGCTTAGGTTTAGGCTGAGGGTGAGGGTGAAGTTGAGGTTTAGGGTTAGTGTGAAGATTAGGGTTAGGGTTAGGGTGAGTGTGAGGGTGAGGGTTAGGGTTAGAGTTAGGCTTAGGGTGAGGGTGAATGTTAGGGTTAGGGTGAGGGTTAGGGTTAGTGTTATGGGTAGGGTTAGGATGAGTGTAGGGTTAGGATTAGGGTTAGGGTGAGGGCTGGGGTGAGGGTGAGGTTTAGGGTTAGGTTTAGGGTTAGAGTTAGGGTTAGTGTGAGGGTGAGGTTTAGGGTTAGAGTTTGGGTTAGGGTTAGAGTTAGGGTTAAGCTGAGGCTGAGGGTGAGGATTAGGGTTAGAGTTACCATTAGGATTAGGGTAAGGGTTAGGGTGAGTGTGAGGGTTAGGGTTAGTGTTAGCCTTAGGGTTAATCTGATGTTGAGGTTGAGGTTTAGGGTTAGGGTGAGTGTTAGGATGAGGATTATTGTTAAGAGTAGGGTTAGGGTGAGTGCTAGGGTGAGGGTTAGGTTTAGGTTTAGTTTTAGGGTAAAGTTTAGGGTTAGGGTTATGGTTAAGTTGATGGTTAGGATGAGGGTTAGTGTTACACTCAGGGTGAGGTTTAGGGTTTGGGTGAGGGTTAAGGTTAGGATTGTGGTTAGGGTGAGAGTGATTGTTAGCATTAGGGTTAGGCTTAGGGTTCGGTTTAGGGTTAGAATTAGTGTTATTGTTAGGGTTAGGTTTAGAGTTATGGTGAGGGTGAGGGTGAGTGTGCATGTGAGGGTTATGGTTAGGGTTAGGGTGAGGTTTAGGGATAGGGTTAGGATTAATGTTAGGGTGAGGGTGAAGTTTAGTGTTAGATTTAGGGTTAGTTGGAGGGTTAGGTCGCGGGTTAGTTTTAGGGTAAATGTTTGGGTTAAGATTAGTGTGAGGGTTATGTTGAGGTTTAGGGTTAGGGTTAAGGTTAGGATTAGGTTTAGGGTGAGTGTGAGTGTGAGGGTTAGGGTTAGGGATAGGCATAGACTTAAGGTTAGGCTGAGAGTGAGGGTGGAAGTGAAGATTAGGGTTAGGGTGATGGTTAGGGTTAGGTTTAGTGTGAGGGTTAGGATGAGCATTAGGGTTAGGATTAGGTTTAGGGTGAGGGCTAGGGTGAGGGTGAGGGTTAGGGTAAGGGTTAGGGTTAGTCTTATTAACAGGCTGAGCTTGATATTGATAGTGAGGTTTTGGGTTAGGGTTAGTGTTAGATTTAGTGTTAGGGTTAGGGTGACGGTGAGGGATTGGTTTAGGGTTAGGATTAGGATTAGGGTTAGGGTTACTGTGAGTGTGAGGGTTAGGGTTAAGGTTAGTGTTAGCCTTAGGTTTAGGCTGAGGGTGAGGGTGAGGGTTAGATTGAGGATTAGCATTAGAGTGAGGGCTAGGGTGAGGGTGAGTTTTAGTTTTAGGGTTAAGGTGAGGTTTAGGGTTTGGGTGATGTTTAGGGCTAGTGTGAGATTTAGTGTAAGGTTTAGGGTTAGTGTTAGGGTGAGGGTAAGCGTTAGGTTGAGGGTTCGGGTTAGGGTTAGGCTGAGGGTTAGGGTGAGTGTGAGGATTAGAGTTAGCATGATGGTTCGGTTTAGGTTTAGTGTTATTGTTAGGGTTAGGGTTAGAGTTACAGTGAGGGTGAGGATGCGTGTGAGCGTTAGTTTTAGGGTTAAGGTAGGGTTTAGGGTTACGGTTAGGGTTAGGGTTAGGGAGAGGGTGAGGTTTAGGGTTAGATATAGGGTTCAGGAGAGGGTTAAGGTGAGGGTTAGGGATAGGGTTAGTTTTAGGCTTAGTGTGAGGGTGAGGGTTAGTTTGAGGTATAGGTTTACTGTTAGGGTTAGGTTTAGTGTGAGTGTTAGTGTTAGGGTGAGGGTCAGTGTTAGGGTGAGTGTTTGGGTTATGGTGAGGTTTATGGTTATAGTGAGGGTTAATATTAGGGTTAGGGCTATTTTTAGGTTTAGGTTTAGGGTTACGGTTACTGTGAGGGTGAGGGTGAGTGTTAGGGTTATAGTTAGGCTGAGGTTTAGGGTTTGGGTTTGGGTTAGAGTGAGGGTTAGGGTGAGGGTGTGGTTTAGGTATAGATTTAGGGTTAGGGTGAAAGTTAGGTTGAGTTTTAGGGTTAGGGTTAGTGGTAGTGTTAGGGTTAGGTTGAGAGTTAGGGGGAGTTTTAGTGTTAGGGTTAGGGTTAGCCTTAGGGTTACGATGTGGGTGTGGTTTAGTTTTAGAATTAGGATTCAGGTAAGGCTGAGGTTGGGTGAGGGTTAGGATAAGCGTTAGGGTTAGGGTTAGGGTTAGGGTTAAAATAAGTGTTATTTTTAGGGTTAGGTTTAGAGTTAAGGTGAGGGTGAGGGTTAGGGTTAGGGTTAGGGTTAGGTTTATGTTTAGGGGTAGGATTAGGCTTAGGGTGAGGATGAGGTTTAGGGGTAGAGTTAGGGTTAGGGTGAGGGTTAGGGTGAACGTTTGGTTTAGGGTACGTGTTAGGGTGGGGTGATGGTAAGTGTAAACATGAGGGTTAGGCTGAGTATAAGGGTTACGTTCGGGTGAGGATTAGGGTTAGGGTGAGGGTTAGGGTTAGAGGAACTGTGTGGTGAGGGTTAGATTGAGGATTAGTGTTAGGGTTAGTGTGAGGTTTAGGGTGAGGATGAGGGTTAGGGTTAGGGTGAAGGCTAGGGTGAGGGTGAGGTTTAGCTTTAGGTTTAGGGTGAGGTTTGGGGTTAGGTTGATGGTTAGAGTTAGTGTGTGGGTTAGTGTTAGCGTTAGGGATAGTGTTAGGTGAGGGTAAGTGTGAGGGTGAGGTTTAGGGTTAGGGTTATTGTTATGGTTAAGGTTAGGGTTATGGTTATGGTGAGGGTGATGTTGAGGGTTAGGGTTAGAGTTAGGATAAGGTTTAGATTTAGGGTTAGGGTGAGAGTTAGGCTTAGGGTGAGAGTGAGGTTTACAGTTAGAGTTAGGGTTAGTGTTAAGGTTAGGGTTAGGGTGAGGGTTAGTGTTTTGGTTAGGTTAGGCTCATGCTTAGGCTTAGGCTTAGGCCAAGCATGAGGTTGAGAGTGAGGTTTAGGGTTAGGGTGAGGGTTAGGGTGAGGGTTAGGATGAGGTTTAGGTTTAGGATTAGGGTTAGGGTGAGTGCTAGGCTGAGGGTTAGGGTGAGGGTTAGGTTTAGGGATAGGTTAGGTTTAGGATTAGGGTTAGGCTTAGGGTGAGTTTGAGGCTTAGGGTTAGGGTCAGGGTTAGGCTTAGGGTTAGGGTGAGGCTTAGGGTTAGGTTTGGGTTAGGGTGAGGGTGAGTCTGAGGATTAGGATTAGGTTTAGGTTTAGGTTTAGGGTTAGGTTTAGGTTTAGGGATAGGGTTAGGGTTACGGTGAGGCTTAGGGTTAGGGTTAGGTTTAGGCTTAGGTTTAGGCTGACGGTGAGGGTCAGGGTTAGGGTTTGGTTTTGGGTTAGGGTGAGATTGAAGCTTATGATTAGTGTTAGGTTTAGGGTTAGGGTTATTGTTAGGTTTAGGGTTACTGCTCTGGTTACGGTTACATTGAGGATTAGGATTAGGGTTAGGGTTTGGCTTAGGGTTAGGGATAGGGTTAGGGTTAGGGTGAGGGTGAGGTTTAGGGTTAGAATTAGGGTTAGGGGCAGGGTTAGGATGAGGTTTAGGGTTAAGGTCAGTGTTAGGGTTAGGGTGAGAGTGAGGCTTAGGTTGAGTTTAGGGATAGGGTTTGGTTTAGGACTAGGGTTAGGGTGAAGTTGAGGGTGAGGGTTAGGCTTAGGTTGAGGGTGAGGGTGGGGGTGAGGATTAGGGTTAGGGTGATGGTTCGGGTTAGGCTTAGTGTTATTGTTAGGGTTAGGGATAGAGTTACGATGAGGGTGTCGGTGCGGGTGAGGGTTAGGCTTAGGGTTAGGATGGGTTTTAGTGTTAGGGTTAGGGTTAGGGTGAGGGTGAGGGTGAGGTTTAGGTTTAGATATAGGGTTAGGGAGAGGGTTCAGGTGAGGGTTAGGGATTGGGTTATTGTTAGGGTTAGGGTGAGGGTGAGGATTAGGTTGAGGTTTAGGGTTAGTGTTAGGGTTAGGGTTAGTGTTTGGGTGAGGGTAAGTGTTAGGGTGAGGGTTTGGTTTAGGGTGAGGGTTATGGTTAGTTGAGGGTTAGGATTAGTGTTAGGGTTATTGTTAGGTTTAGGGTTAGGCTTACAGTTACTGTGAGGGTTAGGGTGAGGTTTAGGGTTAGGGTTAGGGTGAAGTTTAGTGTTTGGTTTAGTATGAGAATGAGAGTTAGGGTGAGGGTGAGGTATAGGGATTGAATTAGGATTAGGGTGAGGGTTAGGTTGAGGTTTAGGTTTAGGGTTAGTGTTAGGGTTAGGGTTCGGTTTAGAGTTAGGGGGAGGGTTAGGGTTAGCGTTAGTGTTAGCATTAGCGTTAGGATGTGGGTGAGGTTTAGTGTTAGAATTAGTATTAGGGTGAGGCTGAGGGTGAGGTTTAGGGTTAGGGTTCCTGTTAGGGTTAGGTTGAGGATGAGGGTTAAGGTTAGGTTTAGGATTAGGATTAGGTTTTGGGTTAGGGGTAGTGTTAAGGTTAGGGTTAGGGTTAGGGTTAGGGTGAGGGTGAGGGTTAGGTTTAGGGCGAGCGTAAGGGTTAGGGTTAGGGTGAGAGTTAGGGTTAGGGGAAGGTTGAGGGTTAGGGTTTGATTGAGAATTAGGGATAGGGTGAAAGCTAGGGTTAGGGTTAGAGTGAGGTTTAGGGTTAGGGTGATGGTTAGGGTTAGTGTGAGGGTTAGTGTTAGTGTTAGGGTTAGTGTTAGGGTGAGTGTAAGTGTTAGGGTGAGGGTTAGCGTTGGGGTGAGCGTTATGATTAGGGTTACGGTGAGCGTGAGTGTTAGGTTTAGGTTGATGGTTAGGGTTAGGGTTAGGGTGAGGGTTAGGTTTAAGTTTAGGCTGAGGGTTATGAGGAGAATTAGGGTTAGGATTAGGGTTAGGGTGAGGTTTATTGTTAGAATTAGTGTTATTGTTAGGGTTAAGGTTAGAGTTAAGATGAGGGTGAGGGTGAGGGTTAGGGTTAGGGTTAGTGTGAGGGTTAGGGTGAGCGTGAGGGTTATGTTGAGATTTAGGGATAGGGTTAGGTTTAGGGTTAGGTTTAGTGTTAGTGTGAATGTAAGGCTTAGGGTGAGGGTTAGGCTTACGCTTAGGGTTATGCTGAGGGTGAGGGTGGGGGTGAGGAATAGGGTTAGTGTGATGTTTAGGGTTAAGGTTAGTTTTATTGTTAGGGTTAGTGTTAGAGTTAAGGTGAGGGTGAGGTTGCTGGTGAGGGTTAGGGTAAGGGTTAGGATGAGGGTTAGGGTTAGGATTAGGGTTAGGGTGAGGGCTAGGCTGAGGGTGAGGTTTAGGATTAGGATTAGTGTGCGGTTTTGGGTTAGGGTTAGGGTGAGGATGAGGTTTAGGGTTAGATTTAGGGTTAGGGTGAGACTGAGGTTGAGGGTTAGGGTTAGGGTTAGTGTTAGAGTTAGGGTTAGGGTGAGGGTTAGGTTGAGGGTGAGGGTTATGTTTAGAGTTAGGATTAGGATTAGGGTAAGTGTTAGGGTGGCTGTGAGGGTTAGGGTTAGAGTTAGGCTTAGGTTTAGGCTGAGGGTGAGGGTAAGGGTGAGGTTTTGGGTAAGGGTGAGGGTTAGGGTGAGAATTAGGGTTCGGTTAATTTTAGGGTTAGGGTGAGGATGAGGGTTAGTGTTAGGGTTATTGTTAGGGTTAGGGTTAGGATGAGGTTTAGGTTTAGGTTATGTTTAGAGTTAGGTTTAGGATGAGGGTGAGATTTAGAGTTAGAGTTATGGTTAGTGTTAGGGTTAGGTCTAGGGTGAGGGTTAACATTAGAGTTAGGGTTAATCTTAGGCTTAGGCTTAGGCTGAATATGAGGGTGAGTTTTAGGCTTCGGGTTAGGGTGAGGTTTAGGGTAAGGGTTAGGGTGAGGTTATTTATGAGGATTAGGGTTAGGATTAGGGTAAGGTTGAGGGCTATGGTGATGGTTAGGGTGAGGGATAGGGATAGGGATAAGGTTAGGTTTAGGATTAGGGTGAGGGTGAGGGTGAGTGTGAGAGTTCTGGATCGGGTTAGGTTTAGGCTTAGAGTTAGGGTGAGGGTTAGGCTTATGGTTTAGGTTAGGGTGAGTGTGAGGCTGAGGATTAGGGTTAAGTTTAGGGTTAGGTTTAGGGTTAGGTTTAGGTTTAGGGTTAGTGTCTCGGTTAGGCTTAGGCTTAGGCTTAGGTTTATGGTGAGGGTTAAGTTTAGGATTAGGGTTAAGATAAGGTTTATGCTTAGGGTTAGGCTGAGGGTGAGGGTGAGGGTGAGGGTTAGGGTTAGGTTTAGGGTGAAGTTTAGGATGAAGTTTTGTGTTAGGATTAGGGTAAGGTTGAGGGCTATGGTGAGGTTTAGGGTGAGGGCTAGTGGTAAGAATAGGTTTAGGTTTAGGATTAGGGTTAGGGTGAGGGTGAGTGTGAGAGTGAGGGTTAGGGTTAGGTTTATGGTTAGAGTTAGGGTGAGGGTTAGCGTTAGGGTTTGGGTTAGGGTGTGAGGGTGAGGCTGAGGATTAGGGTTAGGTTTATGCTTAGGTTTAGGTTTAGGGTTAGTGTTAGGGTTAGGGTTAGTGTTAGGCTTAGGGTTACGGTGAGGGTGAGTGTGGGGGGTGAGGATTAGAGTTAGGGTTACGGATAGGGTTAGGTTTAGGGTTATTGTTAGGGTTATGTTAAGGTTTAAGTTTGTGGTGAGGGTGAGACTGAAGGTGAGGTTTATTTTTAGGGTTAGGGTTAGGGTTAGTGTTATTGTTAGGGTTAGGGTTAGAGTTATGGTGAGGTTGAGGGTGAGGTTGAGGGTTAGGTTTAGGGTGAGGTTTAGGGTTAGGGTTAGGGTTAGGGTGAGTGTGAGGTTTAGGGTTAGAGTTAGGGTTACGTTGAGGTTTAGAGTTAAGGTTAGTGTTTGGGTTAGTGTGGGGTTGAAGGTTAGGTTGAGGTTGAGGGTTAGGGTTACCTTTAGGATTTGGGTCAGGTTAAGGGTGAGTGTGAGGCTTAGGGTGAGGGTTAGGCTTACCCTTAGGGTTAGGCTGAGGGTGAGGATGGGGTGAGGATTAGGGTTAGGGTGATGGTTCAGGTTAGGGTTAGTGTTATTTTTAGGGTTAGGTTTAGAGTTAAAGTAAGGGGGAGGGTGCAGGTGAGGGTTAATGTTAGGGTTAGGTTTGGGTTTAGGGTTAGGCTTAGGGTTAGGGTGAGGGTGAGGGTTAGGTTGTGGTTTAGGGTTAGGGTGAGTGTGAGGGTTAGTGTTAGGGTTAGGGTTAGTGTTAGGATGAGGTTCCGTTTTAGGTTGAGGGTATCGTTAGGGTGAGGAGTATGGTAAGGTTGAAGGTTAGGATTAGTGTTAGGTTTATTGTGTTGGTTAGGTTTAGTGTTACAGTTAATGTGATGGTGAGGGTTAGTGTTAGGGTTAGGTTGAGGTTTGGTTGGGGTTAGGGTTAGAGTTAGGGTTTGGGTGAGGGTGACGTTTAGGGTTATAGTTAGGGTTAGGATGAGGGTTAGGGTGATAGTTAGGGGGAGGGTTATGGTTAGGGTTAGAGTTAGGGATAGGATTAGGATTAGGTTGAGGGTGTGTGTGTTAGCGTTAGGTCTAGGGTTAGGCTTAGGTTTAGGCTGAGGGTGAGGGTCAGGTTGAGGGTTAGGTTTAGGGTGAGGGTTAGGGTTAGGGTTAATGGGAGGGTTAGGATGAGAGTTAGGGTTAGGATTAGGGTTAGGGTAAGGGCTAGGGTGAGGGTGAGGTTTAGGGTTAGGTTTAGGGTGAGGTTTATGTTTAGGATTAGTGTTAGGATTAGAGTCACAGTGAGGTTTAGGTTTAGAGTTAGGGTTAGGGTTAGGTTGAGGGTGAGGGTGAGGTTTAGGGTTAGTGTTAGGATGAGGGTTAGGGTTAGGATGAGAGTGAGGTTTATAGATAGGTTTAGGATTAGGATTAGGGTTAGAGTTAGCCTGAGGGTGAGGGTGAGGGTGAGTGTTAGGGTGAGGATGAGGGTTAGTGTTAAGGTGAGGGCTAGCGTGAGGGTGAGGGTTAGGGATAGTGTTAGAGTGAGGGTGAGGGTTGGGTGATGTTTAGGGTTAGTTTGAGGGTTAGTGTAAGGGTTAGAGTTAGTGTTAGTGTAAAGGTAAGTCTTAAGGTGATGGTTAGGGTTAGGCTGAGGGTTATTGTTAGTGTTAGGGTTAGGGTCAGGGTTAGGGTTAAGGTTAGTGTTATTGTTTGGTTTAGGGTTAGAGTTATGTTGAGGTTGAGGCTGAGGGTTTTGGTTAGGGTGAGGTTTAGTTTGAGGTTAAGGGTTAGGGTTAGTGTTAGGGTTAGTGTGAGGGTGAGGGTGAGGTTTAATGTTAGAGTTAGGGTTAGGGTGAGGTTTAGGATGAGGGTTAGGGTTAGGATTAGGGTTAGTGTAAGGGCTAGGTTGAGGGTGAGTTTTAGGGTTAGGGTTAGGTGAGGTTTAGGGTTAGGGTTAGGGTTAGGGTGACGGTGAGGTTTAGGGTTAGAGTTATGGTTAGCGTGAGGCTGAGGGTGAGGATTAGGGTTAAGGTGAGTGTTAGGGTTTGGGGTAGGGTGAGGGTTAAGCTGAGGGTGAGGGTTAGGGTTAGGGTTAGGATTAGGATTAGGGTTAGGGTTTCTGTGAGTGTGAGGGTTAGGATTAGTGTTAGGTTGAGTGTTAGGGTTAGCGTGAGAGTTATGGTTAGGGCTAGGAATACGGATAAGCTGAGGTTGAGTGTGAAGATTAGGGTTAGGGTGAGGTTAAGTGTTTGGTTTAGGGTTAGAGTTAGGCTTAGGTTTAGGGTAAGGTTTAGGGGTAGAGTTAGGGTTAGGGAGGAGGGTATGATTGAGGGTTATGGTTAGGGTGACGGTTAGGTTGGGGGTGATGGTAAGGATAAATTTTAGGGTTATGCTGAGGGTGAGGGTTACGGTTAGGGAGAGGGTTAGGGTTAGGGTGAGGGTAAGGGTTAGGTTTAGGGTGAAGGTGAGGGTTAGATTGATGATTAGTGTTAGGGTTAGTGTGAGGTTTAGGATGAGGATGAGAGTTAGGGTTAGGGTGAGGGCTAGGGTGAGGGTGAGGGTTAGGGTTAGTGTTAGGGTTAGGGTTAGTGTTAGGTTGAGGGTTAGGGTTAGGGTTAGGGTTAGGTTTAGTGGTAGGGTTAGGGTTAGGGTTACGGTGAGGCTAAGCGGTTGGGTTTGGGTTGGGGTTAGGATGAAGTTCAGGTTTAGCATTAAGTTAGGGTTAGGGTTACCATGAGGGTGAGGTTTAGGGTTAGATTTAGGGTTAGTGTTAGGGTTAGGGTTCGGTTATTGTTAGGATTAGGGTAAGGGATAGGGTTAGGGTTAGGCTTAGGCTTAAGCTAAGGCTTAGACTGAGCATGAGTGTGAGGGTTAGGATTAGGCTTAGGGTTAGGTTGAGGTTTTGGTTTAGGTTTAGGGTTAGGGTGAGGGTTAGTTTTAGGGATAGGGTTAGGTTTAGGATTAGAGTTAGGGTGAGGTTGAGTGTGAGCATTAGGGTTAGGGTTAGGGTTAGGCTTAGGGTTAGGGTGGGAGTTAGGGTTAGGTTTTGGGTTAGGGTGAGGGTGAGGCTGAGGACTAGGTTTAGGTTTAGGGTTAGGGTTAGGGTTAGGGTTACAGTGAGGGTTAGGTTTATGGTTAGGGTGAGAGTTAGGATTAGGTTGAGGGTTAGGGTTAGGATTAGGTTTAGGGTGAGGGTTAGGGTTAGTTCTAGGGTGAGTTTTAGGATGAGGGTTAGGAATAGGATTAAGGTTAGGGTGAGGGCTAGGCTGAGGGTGAGGTTTAGGATTAGGGTTAGGGTGAGTTTTAGTGTTAGTGTTAGGGTTAGGGTTAGGGTGAGGGTTAGGGTTATTGTTAGGTTTAGGGTTGGGGTTAGGGTTATAGTTGTAGTGAGGGTGAGGGTTAGGGTTAAGGTTAGGATGAGGTTTAGGTTTTGGGTTAGGATTAGAGTTAGGTTTAGGATGAGGGTGAGATTTAGGGTTAGAGTTAGGGTTAGTGTTAGGGTTAGGTTTAGGGTGAGGGTTCACGTTTGGGTTAGAGTTAGGCTTAGGCTTAGACTTAGGCAGAGAATGAGGGTGAGGTTTAGGGTTAGGGTTAGGGTGAGTGTTAGGGTTATTGTTAGGGTGAGGCTTATGATGAGTTTTAGGGTTAGGATTAGGGTTAGGGTGAGGGCTATGGTGAGGGTTAGGGTGTGGGTTACGTTAAGGGGTAGGGTTAGATTTAGGATAAGGGTTAGGGTGATGGTGAGTGTGAGGGTTAGGGTTAGGCTTAGGCTTAGGGTTAGGGTGAGGTTTTGGGTTAGATTGAGTTTGATGCTGAGGATTAAGGTTATGGTTAGGGTTAGGTTTAGGGTTAGGTTTAGGGTTAGGGTTTGGTTTAGGGTTAGGGTTAGGGTTAAGTAGAGGTTTAGGCTTAGGCTTAGGCTTAGGCTGAGTGTGAGGGTGGGGATGTGGATTTGTGTTAGGGTTAGTGCTATGGTTAGGGGTATTGTTAGTGTTATGATTAGGGTTTATTTTGCCTTGTGGGTGAGGCTGAGGGTGAGGGTTATAATTAGTGTTAGGGGTAGGGTTAGTGTTAGTGTTATTGTTAGTGTTAGGGTTAGAGTTACGGTGAGTTTGAGCGTGAGGGTGAGGGTTAGGGTTAGGTTGAGTTTTAGGGTGAGGTATAGGGTTAGGGTTAGGGTTAGTGTTAAGGTGAGGGTGAGGTTTAGGGTTAGAGTTAGGGTTAGGGGCAGGGTTAGGTTGAGGTTTAGGGTTAGGGTTAGTGTGAGGGTTAGGGTGAGGGTGAGGGTTAGGTTGAGATTTAGGGATAGGGTTAGGTTTAGGGTTAGGTTTAGTGTTAGGGTGAATGTAAGGCTTAGGGTGAGGGTTAGGCTTACGCTTAGGGTTATGCTGAGGATGAGGGTGGGGGTGAGGAATAGGGTTAGTGTGATGTTTAGGGTTAAGGTTAGTTTTATTGTTAGGGTTAGTGTTAGAGTTAAGGTGAGGGTGAGGTTGCGGGTGAGGGTTAGGGTGAGGGTTAGGATGAGGGTTAGGGTTAGGATTAGGGTTAGGGTGAGGGCTAGGCTGAGGGTGAGGTTTAGGATTAGGATTAGTGTGCGGTTTTGGGTTAGGGTTAGGGTGAGGGTGAGGTTTAGGGTTAGATTTAGGGTTAGGGTGAGACTGAGGTTGAGGGTTAGGGTTAGGGTTAGTGTTAGAGTTAGGGTTAGGGTGAGGGTTAGGTTGAGGGTGAGGGTTAGGCTTAGAGTTAGGATTAGGATTAGGGTAAAGGTTAGGGTGGCTGTGAGGGTTAATGTTAGGGTTAGGGTTAGGCTTAGGTTTAGGCTGAAGATGAGGGTAAGTGTGAGGGTTTGGGTAAGGGTGAGGTTAGTGTTAGGTTTAGGGTGAGAATTAGGGTTCGGTTAAGTTTAGAGTTAGGGTGAGGGTTAGGGTTATTGTTAGGGTTAGGGTTAGGATGAGGTTTAGGTTTAGGTTATGTTTAGAGTTAGGTTTAGGATGAGGGTGAGATTTAGGATTAAAGTTAGGGTTAATGTTAGGGTTAGGTTTAGGGTGAGGGTTAACGTTTGGGTTAGGGTTAGGCTTAGGCTTAGGCTGAGCATGAAGGTGAGGTTTTGGGTTAGGGTTAGGGTGAGGGTTAGGGTTAGGTTTAGGGTGAGGTCATTGATGAGTTTTAGGGTTAGGATTAGGCTAAGGGTGAGGGCTAATTTGAGGGTTAGGGTGAGGGCTAGGGATAGGGATAGTGTTAGGTTTAGGATTAGGGTTAGGGTGAGGGTGAGTGTGAGAGTTAGGGTTAGGGTTAGGTTTAGGCTTAGAGTTAGGGGGAGGGTTAGGGTTATGGTTTGGGTTAGGGTGAGGGTGAGCCTAAGGAATAGGGTTAAGTTTAGAGTTAGGTTTAGGGTTAAGTTTAGGTTTAGGGTTAGTGTTAGGGTTAGGGTTAGGGTTACGGTGAAGGTTAAGGTTAGGGTTAGGGTTAGGTTTAGGCTTAGGTTTACGGTGAGGGTTGAGGTTAGGTTTAGGGTTAGGCTTAGGGTTAGGCTGAGGGTATGGATTGTGGTGATGATTAGAGTTAAGTTTAGGGTTAGGCTTAGGGTTAAGTTTATTGTTAGCGTTATATTTAGGTTTTAGTTTGCGGTGAGGGTGAGGCTGAGGGTGAGAGTTCTCGTTAGGGTTAGGGTTAGGGTTAGTGTTATTGTTAGGGTTAGGGTTAAAGTTAAGGTGAGTTTGAGGGTGAGGGTAAGGGTTAGGGTTAGGGTGAGGTTTAGGGTTAGGTTTAGGGTTAGGGTGAGGGTGAGGTTTAGGGTTAAAGTTATTGTTAGGGGGATGGTTAGGGTAAGTTTTAGAGTTAAGGTTAGTGTTTATGTTAGTGTGAGGGTGAATGTTATGTTGAGGTTGAGGGATAGGGTTACCTTTAGAATGAGGGTCAGTTTGAGGGTGAGTGTGATTGTTAGGGTGAGGGTTAGCCATACGCTTTGGGTTAGGCCGAGTGTGAGGGTGGGGTGAGGATTAGGGTTAGGGTGATGGTTCGGGTTAGGGTTAGTGTTATTTTTAGGGTTAGGGTTAGAGTTAAAGTGAGGGTGAGGGTGCGGGTGAGGGTTAGGGTTAGGGTTAGGTTGGGTGTTAGGCTTAGCATTATGGTTAGGTTGAGGGTAAGGTTTAAGGTTAGAATTAGGGTTAGCATGAGGCTGAGGGAGAGGGTGAGTGTTAGGGTTAGGGTTAGGATTAGACTTAGGATTAGGGTTAGGGTGAGTGTGAAGTTTAGTGTTAGCCTTAGGTTTAGGCTGAGGGTGAGGGTGAGGGTGAGTGTTAAGGTTAGTTTGAATGTTAGGGTTAGGGTTAGGGTGTGGTTTAGTGTTAGGGTTAGTGTTAGAGTTAGGGGTGGGGTGAGAGTGAGGTTTAAGTGTAGAGTTAGGGCTAGGGTAAGGTTTAGGTAGAGTGTTAGTGTTAGGGTGAGTGTTAAGGTGGGGGTGATGGTAAAAGTAAACGTCAGGGTTAGGCTAAGGTTGAGGGTTAATGTAAAAGTGAGGGTTAGGGTGAGGGTTAGGGTTAGGGTTATGGTGAGAGTTTGGGTTCAGGTTAAGTTTAGGGTTAGGGTGAGGGTTAGGGTGAGGGTTACAGTTAGGGTGAGAGTTAGGGTTAGCTTGAGGGTTAGGGATACGATTAGGGTTAGGGTGAAGGTGAGGGTTAGGGTTAGTGTTAGGGTGAGGGTTAGGATGAGGGTTAGGGTTAGGATTAGGGTTAGGGTGAGGGCTAGGCTGAGGGTGATGTTTAGGATTAGGGTTAGGGTGAGGTTTAGCATTAGGGTTAGGGTGAGGGTGAGGGTGAGGGTGAGGTTTAGGGTTAGATTTAGGGTTAGGTTGAGACTGAGGTTGAGGGTTAGGATTAGGGTTAGTGTTAGAGTTAGGGTTCGTGTGAGAGTTAGATTGAGGGTTCGGTTAGGCTTAGGGTTAGGATTAGGATTAGAGTAAGGGTTTTGCTGAGTGTGAGGGTTAGGGTTAGGGTTAGGCTTAGGTTTAGTCTGAGGGTGAGGGTGAGGTTGAGGCTTAGGTTAAGGGTGAGGTTTAGGGTTAGGGTTAGGGTGAGAGTTAGGGTTCGGTTAAGTTTAGGGTTAGGGTGAGGGTTAGGGTTAGGGTTTGGGTTAGGGTGAGGGTGAGGCAAAGAATTAGGCTTAGGTTTAGGGTCAGGTTTAGGTTTAGGGTTAGTGTTAGGGTTATGGTTATGGTTAGGGCTACGGTGAGGGTTAGCGTTAGGGTTAGGTTTACGGTTAGGCTTATGGTTAGGTTGAGGATGAGGGTGAGGGTGAGGGTTAGGGTGAGGTTTAGGATAAGATTTAGTGTTAGGATTAGGGTATGGGTGAGGGCCATGGTGAGGGTTAGGGTGAGGGCTAGGGATAGGGATAGGGTTAGGTTTAGGATTAGGGTTAGGGTGAGGGTGAGTGTGAGAGTTAGGGTTAGGTTAGGTTTAGGCTTAGAGTTAATGTGAGGGTTAGGGTTAGGGTTTGGGTTAGGGTGAGGGTGAGGCTGAGGATTAGGGTTAGGTTTAGGGTTAGGTTTAGGGTTAGTGTTAGGGTTAGTGTTAGGGTTAGGGTTAAGGTGAGGGTTAGGGTTAGGGTTAGGGTTAGGCTTAGGGTTAGGCTCAGGGTGACGTTGGGGATGAAGATTATAGTTAGGGTTAGGCTTAGGCTTAGGTCTAGGCTTCTTGTTAGGGTTATGTTTAGGTTTAAGTTTGCGGTGAGGGTGAGACTGACGGTGCGTGTTATCGTTAGGGTTAGGTTTAGGGTTAGTGTTATTCTTAGGGTCAGGGTGAGAGTTACGGTGAGGTTGAGCGTGAGGGTGAGGGTTAGGGTTAGGTTTAGGTTTAGGGTTAGAGTTAGGGTTAGGGGGAGGGTTAGGGGGATGTATAGGTTTAGGGTTAGTGTTAGGGTTAAGGTGAGGGTGAGGGTTAGGTTGAGGTTTAGGGATAGTGTTAGGTTTAGGGTGAGAGTGAGTGTAAGGCTTAGGGTGAGGGTTAGGCTTAGGCTTAGGGTTAGGCTTAGGGTGAGGGTCGGGGTGAGGAATAGGGTTAGGGTGATGATTAGGGTTAAGGTTAGTTTTATTGTTAGGGTTAGTGTTAGAGTTAAGGTGAGGGTGAGGGTGCGGGTGAGGGTTACGGTGAGGGTTAGGATGAGGGTTATGGTTAGGATTAGGGTTAGGGTGAGTGCTAGGCTGAGGGTGAGGTTTAGGATTAGGTTTAGAGTGAGGTTTAGGGTTAGGGTTAGGGTTAGGGTTATGGTGAGGGTTAGGGTTATTGTTAGGGTTAGGGTTGGAGTTAGGGTTACAATTGTAGTGAGGGTGAGGGTTAGGGTTAAGGTTAGGATGAGGTTTAGGTTTTGGGTTAGGTTTAGAATTAGGTTTAGGATGAGGATGAGATTTAGGGTTAGAGTTAGGGTTAGTGTTAGGGTTAGGTTTAGGGTGAGGGTTAACGTTTGGGTTAGGGTTAGGCTTAGGCTTAGACTTAGGCAGAGAATGTGGGTGAGGTTTATGGTTAGGGTTAGGGTGAGTGTTAGGGTTAGGGTTAGGGTGAGGCTTATGATGAGTTTTAGGGTTAGGATTAAGGTTAGGGTGAGGGCTAGTGTGAGGGTTAGGGTGTGGGTTACTTTTAGGGGTAGGGTTAGATTTAGGATTAGGTTTAGGGTGAGGGTGAGTGTGAGGGTTAGGGTTAGGGTTAGGCTTAGGGTTAGGGTGAGGTTTTGGTTTAGGTTGAGGGTGAGGCTGACGGTTAGGGTTAGGGTTAGGGTTAGGATTAGGGTTAGGGTTAGGGTAAGTGTTAAGTTGAGGGTTAGGCTTAAGCTTAGGCTTAGGCTGCGCGTGAGGTTGAGGGTGTGGATTAGGGTTAGGGTTAGGGTTAGGGTTAAGTTTAGGGTGAGAATTTGGGTTCGCTTAAGTTTAGGGTTAGGGTGAGGGTTAGGTTAGGGTTAGGGTTATTGTTAGGGTTATGGTTAAGGTTAGGGTTACAGTTACAGTGAGGGTGAGGGTTAGGTTTAGGCTTAGGATGAAGTTTAGGTTTAGGTTATGTTTAGAGTTAGGTTTAGGATGAGGGTGCGATTTAGGGTTAGAGTTAGGGTTAGTGTTAGGGTTAGGTTTAGGGTGAGGGTTAACGTTTGGGTTAGGGTTAGGCTTAGGCTTAGGCTGAGCATGAGGGTGAGGTTTTGGATTAGGGTTAGGGTGAGGGTTAGGGTTAGTTGAGGGTGAGGTCATTGATGAGTTTTAGGGTTAGGATTAGGCTAAGGGTGAGGGCTAGTTTGAGGGTTAGGGTGAGGGCTAGGGATAGGGATAGGGTTAGGTTTAGGATTAGGGTTAGGGTGAGGGTGAGTGTGAGAGTTAGGGTTAGGGTTAGGTTTAGGCTTAGAGTTAGGGGGAGGGTTAGGGTTATGGTTTTGTTTAGGGTGAGGGTGAGGCTAAGGATTAGGGTTAAGTTTAGAGTTAGGTTTAGGGTTAAGTTTAGGTTTAGGGTTAGTGTTAGGGTTAGGGTTAGGGTTACGGTGAGGGTTAAGGTTAGGGTTAGGGTTAGGCTTAGGCTTAGGCTTAGGGTCAGGCTGAGGGTGAGGGTGAGGCTGAGGTTTAGGGTTAGGGTTACGGTGAGGTTTAGGTTGAAGTTTAGTGTTAGGATTAGGGTAAGTGTGAGGACTATGGTGAGGGCTAGGTTGAGGGCTATGTATAGGAATAGAGTTAGGTTTAGGATTAGGGTTAGGGTGAGGGTGAGTATGAGAGTTAGGGTTAGCGGTAGGTTTAGGTTTAGAGTTAGGGTGAGGATTAGGGTTAGGGTTTGGGTTAGGGTGAGGGTGAGGCTGAGGATTAGGGTTAGGTTTAGCGTTAGGTTTAGGTTTAAGGTTAGGGTTAGGGTTAGGGTTAGGGTTATGGTGAGGGTTAGGGTTAGGGTTATGGTTAGTCTTAGTGTTAGGCTGATGGTGAGGGTTGGGGTGAGGATTAGAGTTAGAGTTAGGCTTAGGCTTAGGGTTAGGTTTATTGTTAGAGTTATACTTAGGTTTAAGTTTGCGGTGCGGTTGAGGCTGAAGGTGAGGGTTATCGTTAGGGTTAGGGTTAGGGTTAGTGTTATTGTTAGGGTTAGGGTTAAAATTACGGTGAGTTTGAGGGTGAGGGTGAGGGTTAGGGTGAGTGTGAGGTTTCGGGTTAGAGTTATTGTTAGGGGGAGGGTTAGGGTGAGGTTTAGAGTTTAGGTTAGTGTTTTGGTTAGTGTGAAGGTGAAGGTTATTTTGAGGTTGAGGGATAGGGTTAACTTTAGGATGAGGGTCAGTTTGAGGGTGAGTGTGAGGGTTAGGGTGAGTGTTAGGCTTACGCTTAGGGTTAGGCCGAGGGTGAGGGTGGGGTGAGGATTAGGGTTAGGGTGATGGTTCGGGTTAGGTTTAGTGTTATTTTTAGGCTTAGGGTTAGAGTTAAGGTGAGGTTGAGCGTGAGGGTGAGGGTTAGGGTTAGGTTGAGGTTTAGGGTTAGAGTTAGGGTTAGGGGAGGGTTAGGGTGAGGTTTAGGGTTAGGGTTAGGGTTAGGGTGAGGGTGAGGGTTAGTTTGAGGTTTAGGGATAGGGTTAGGTTTAGGATTAGGTTTAGGGTGAGGGTGAGTGTAAGGCTTAGGGTCAGGGTTAAGCTTATGCTTAGGTTTAGGCTTAGGGTGAGGGTGGGGGTGAGGAATAGGGTTAGGGTGATGGTTAGGGTTAAGGTTAGTTTTATTGTTAGGGTTAGTGTTAGAGTTAAGGTGAGGGTGAGGTTGCGGGTGAGGGTTACGGTGAGGGTTAGGATGAGGGTTATGGTTAGGGTTAGGGTTAGGGGGAGGGGTAGGCTGAGGGTGAGGTTTAGGATTAGGTTTTGGGTGAGGCTTAGGGTTAGGGTTAGGTTTGGGGTTAGGGTGAGGGAAAGGATTAGGGTTAGATTTAGGGTTAGGTTGAGACAGGTTGAGCGTTAGGGTTAGGGTTAGTGTTAGAGTTAGTGTTAGGGTGAGGGTTAGGTTGAGGATGAGGGTTAGGCTTAGAGTTAGGAATAGGATTAGGGTAAGGGTTATGGTGACTGTGCGTGTTAAGGTTAGGTTTTGGTTTAGGCTTAGGTTTAGGCTGAGGGTGAGGGTACGGGTCAGGGTTAGGGTAAAGTTGAGTGTTAAGGTTAGGGTTAGGGTGAGAGTTAGGGTTCAGTTAAGTTTAGAGCTAGGGTGAGGGTTAGGATTAGGTTTAGGGTTATTTTTAGGGTTAGGGTTAGGGTTAGGGTTACAGTTACAGTGAGGGTGAGGGTTAGGGTTTGGGTTAGGATGAGGTTTAGGTTTAGGTTATGTTTAGAGTTAGGTTTAGGATGTGGGTAAGATTTAGGGTTAGAGTTAGGGTTAGTGTTAGGGTTAGATTTAGAGTGAGGGTTAACATGAAGGTTAGGGTTAGGGTTAGGGTTAGGCTGAGAGTTAGTTTGAGAGTTATGGTTAGGGTTTGGGTTAGGGTGAGAGTGAGGCTGAGGTTTGGGATTAAGTTTAGGGTTACGTTTAGGGTTAGGTTTAGGTTTAGGGTTAGTGTTAGTGTTAGGGTTAGGGTTACGTTTAGGGTTAGGTTTAGGTTTAGGGTTAGTGTTAGTGTTAGGGTTAGGGTTAGGGTTACGGTGAGGTTTAGGGTTAAGGTTAGGTTTAGGGCTAGGCTTAGCCTTAGGGTTAGGCTGAGGATGAGGGTGAGGGTGAGGTTTAGGGTTAGGGTTAGTGTGAGGTTTATGATGAGGTTTAATGTTAGCAATAGGGTAAGGGTGAGAGCTATGGTGAGGGTTAGGGTGAGGGCTAGGGATAGGAATAGGGTTAGGTTTAGGATTAGGTTTAGGGTGAGGGTGAGGGTTAGGGTGAGGGTTAGGGATAGGGTATGGTTGAGGGTGAGGTTTAGGGTTAGGGTGAGGGTTAGGGTTAGGGTTAGGGTGATAGTTAGGGGGAGGTTTAAGGTTAGGGTTAGTGTTTGGGATAGGATTAGGATTAGGTTGAGGCTGAGTGTGTGTGTTAGCTTTAGGTGTAGGGTTAGGCTTAGGTTTAGGCTGAGGGTGAGGGTGAGGTTGAGTTTTAGGATTAGGGTGAGGGTTAGGGTTAGGGTTAGTGGGAGGATTAGAATGAGGATTAGGTTTAGGATTAGGGTTAGGGTAAGTGCTAGGGTGAGGGTGAGGTTTAGGTTTAGGTTTAGGGTGAGGTTTATGTTTACGCTTAGGGTTTGGGTTAGGGTGACCCTGAGGTTTAATTTTAGAGTTCGGTTTAGGGTGAGGCTGAGAGTGAGGGTTAGGTTTAGGGTTAGTGTTAGTTTTACTGTTAGTGTTAGGGTGAGGGTTAGGGTGAGGTTGAGGTTTAGGGATAGGTTTAAGATTAGGATTAGGATTAGGGTTAGGCTGAGGGTGAGGGTGAGGGTGAGGGTTAGGGTGAGGATGAGGGTTAGGGAAAGGGTTAGATTGCGGGTGAGGTTTAGGGTGATGTTTAGGTTAGTGTGAGGGTTAGTGTTAGGGTTAGAGTTAGTGTTAGTGTGAGGGTAAGTGTTAAAGTGAGGGTTCGGGTTAGGGTGAGGGTTATTGTTAGGGTTAGGGTTTGGGTCTGCGTTAGGGTTAGTGTTAGTGTTATTGTTATGTTTAGGGTTAGAGTTACGTTGAGGTTGAGGGTGAGAGTGAGGGTTTTGGTTAGGGTGAGGTTTAGGGTGAGGTTTAGGGTTAGGGTTAGTGTTATGGTTAGGGTGAGGGTGAGGTTTAGGGTTAGAGTTAGGGTTAGGGGTAGGTTTAGGATGAGGCTTAACGTTAGGATAAGGGTTAGGGTAAGGGCTAGGGTGAAGGTGAGTTTTAGGCTTAGGGTTAGGTTGAGGTTTACAGTTAGGGTTACTGTTAGGGTGAGGGTGAGTTTTAGGGTTAGAGTTAGGGTTAGCGTGAGGCTGAGGGTGAGGATTAGGGTTAGGGTGAGTGTTAGGTTTAGGGTTAGGGTGAGGGTTAAGCTGAGGCTAAGGGTTAGGATTAGGATTAGGGTTTGTGTTTCGGTGAGTGTGAGGGTTAGGGATAGTATTAGGTTGAGGGTTAGGGTTAGGGTGAGGGTTATATTTAGGTCTAGTATTATGGTTACGGTGAGGGTGAGTGTGAGGGTTAGGGTTAGGGTGAGGTTTAGTGTTTGGGTTAGGGTTAGAGTTAGGCTTAGGGTTAGGGTGAGGTTTAGGGGTAGAGTTAGGGTTAGGGAGGAGGGTTTGGGTGAGGGTTATGGTTAGGGTGAGTGTTAGGGTGGGGGTGATTGTAAGCCAAAAATGAGGGTTATGCTGAGGGCGAGGGTTATTGTAAGGGTGAGGGTTTGGGTTAGGGTGAGGGTTAGGGATAGGGTTAGGGTGAAGGTGAGGGTTGGATTGAGGATTAGTGTTAGGGTTAGTGTGAGTTTTAGGGTGAGGATGAGAGTTAGGGTTAGGGTGAAGTCTAGGATGAGGGTGAGGGTTAGGGTTAGTGTTAGGGTGAGGTTTAGGGTTAGGGTGATGGTTAGGGTTAGTGTGAGGGTTAGTGTTAGGGTTAGGGTTAGGGTTAGGTTGAAGGTTAGGGTTAGGGTTAGGGTTAGGGTTAGGTTCAGGGTTACGGTGAGGGTAAGGGTGTGGATTAGGGTTGGGGTTAGGATGAGGTTTAGGTTTAGGATTACGTTTAGGGTCAGGGTTAGGGTGAAGGTGAGGTTTAGGGTTAGAGTTAGGGTTTGTGTTAGGGTTAGGGTGAGGGTTAGGTTTAGGATTAGGGTAAGGGTTAGGTTTAGGGTTAGGGTTAGGCTTAGGCTTAAGCTTAGGCTTAGACTGAGCATGTTTGTGAGGGTTAGGGTTAGGGTTAGGGTTAGGGTTAAGTTGAGGTTAAGGTTTAGATTTAGGTTTAGGGTGAGGGCTAGGGTGAGGGTTAGGGTGAGGGTTAGGGTTAGGGATAGGGTTAGGTTTAGGATTAGGGTTAGGGGGAGGTTGAGTGTGAGCGTTATGGTTAGGGTTAGGGTTAGGTTGAGGGTTAGGGTTAGGTTTTGGTTTAGGGTGAGGATGAGGCTGAGGACTAGGCTTAGGTTTAGGTTTAGGGTTAGGGATAGTTTTAGGGTTACAGTGAGGATTAGGGTTCGTCCGAGGGTGAGGCTTAGGGTTAGGCTGAGTGTGAGGGTGGGGGTGAGGATTAGGGTTAGGGTTAGGGTTTAAATTAGGGTTATTGTTAGTGTTATGTTTTGGGTTAAGTTTGCAGTGAGGGTGAGGCTGAGGGTGAGGGTTACGGCTAGGGTTAGTTATTGGCTTAGGTTTTGGCTGACAGTGATCGTGGCGGTGAGGAATATATTTTGGGTGATGATTAATATTACGGTTAGGGTTAGGGTTATGATGAGGGTAGGGTTAGGATTAGGTTTAGCCTGAGGGCTTGGGTGAGGGTGAGTGTTAGGGTTAGTGTTAGGCTTAGGCTTAGGTTTAGGCTGAGGGTGAGGGTGACGGTGAGTGTTAGGGTTAGGGTGATGGATAGGGTTAGGTTTAAGGTGAGTGTTTGGATGAGGGTTAGGGTTAGGGTGAATGTTAGGATGAGTGTGACCGTAGGAGTAAAGGTGAGGGTTAGGCTGTGGGTGAGTATTTCCCTAAGCGTGAGGGTTAGGATTAGGGTGATGGTTATGGTAAGGGTTAGGGTGAGGGTTAGGGTGAGGGTGAGGGATAGATTGAGGATTAGGGTTAGGGTTATTGTGAGGTTTACGGTGAGGATGAGGGTTAGGTTATGGTGAGGGTTAGGGTTAGAATTAAGTTTATTGTGGGGGCTAGGTTGAGGCTGAGGGGTAGGGTTAGGGTGAGGTTTAGGGTTAGGGTTAGAATTAGGGTTACTGTGAGGGTTAGTGTTAGGGTGAGGGTTATGGTTAGGGTGAGGTTTACGGTTAGTTTTAGGGTTATTTTTAGGTTTAGGGTTAGGGGTACGGTGAGGGTGAGGATGAGGGTTAAGTTTAGGGGAGGTTTAGGTTTAGGGTTAGGGTTAGAGTTAGGGTTAGGGTGAGTGTGAGGTTTAAGGTTAGAGTTTGGGTTCAGGTGAGGTTTAGGATGAGGGTTAGGGTTAGGGTTAGTTTTAGGTTTAGGGTTAGGGTGAGGTTAAGTGTTAGGGATATGGTTAAGATTAGGGTTAGGGTGAGGGTGAGTGTGTGGGTTAGGGTTAGGTTTTGGGTTAGGCTTAGGTTTAGGCTGAGGGTTAGGTTGAGCGGGAGGGTTAAGGTTCGGGTGAGGGTTAGGGTTAGGGTTAGTGTGAGTGTTAGGATGAAGGTTTGGTTTTGGATTAGGTTTAGGGTGAGGGCTAGGTTGAAGCTGAGGTTTAGGGTTAGGGTTAGGGTGAGGTTTAGGGTTAGGGTTAGGGTCAGTGTGAGTTTGAGGTTTAGTGTTACAGATAGTTTTAAGGTGAGTGTTAGGGTGAGGGTTTGCCTTAGTGTTAGTGTTAGAGGTAGGTTTTAGGTGAGGTTTAGGGTGAGGGTGTCTCTTAGGGTTAGGGTTAGGATTAGGATTAGGTTTAAGGAAAGGGGGAGTGTGAGGGTTAGAGTTAGGGTTAGGTTTAGGCTTAGGTTCAGGGTGAGGGTGAAAGTTAGGGGGAGGGTTAGGGTTAGGGTTAAGGTTATGGTTATGGATAGCGTTAGGGTTACGGTGAGGTTGAGGTTTAGAGTTAGAATTAGGGTTAGGGTGAGGCTGAGGCAGAGGGTGAGGGTTAGGGTAAGTGTTAGGATTAGGATTAGGGTTAGGGTTAGGGTGAGTGTGAGGGTTAGGGTTAGCCTTAGGTTTAGGCTGAGGGTAAGGGTGAGGTGAGTGTTAGGGTTAGTTTGAGTGTTAGGGTTAGTTTTAGGGTGTGGATTAGTGTTAGGGATAGTGTTAGAGTTAGGGTTATGGTGAGGGTGAGGTTTAGGAGTAGAGTTAGGGTTAGGGTGAGTGTTAGGTTGAATGTTAGGGTAAGGGTGAGGTTTAGGGTGGGGATGACGGTAAGGGTAAACGTGAGGGTTAGGCTAAGTGTGAGGGTTAGGGTGAGGTTTAGGGTTGGGGTTACGGTGAGTGTTAGGGATCGGGTTAATTTTAGGGTTAGGGTGAGGGTTAGGGTAAGGGTTAGGGTGAGGGTGAGAGTTAGGTTTAGGTTGAGGGTTAGGGTTAGGATTAGGGTTAGGGTAAGGGAGAGGGTTAGGGTTAGTGTTAGGGTGAGGGTTAGGATGAGGGTTAGTGTTAGTATTAGGGTTAGGGTGAGGGCTAGGGTGAGGGTGAGGTTTAGGTTTAGGGTTAGGGTGAGGTTTATGGTTAGGGTTAGGTTTAGGGTTAGGGTGAGGGTGAGGTTTAGGGTTATGTTTAGGGTTAGGTTGAGACTGAGGTTGATGGTTAGGGTTTGGGTTAGTGTTAGAGTTAGGGTTAGGGTGAGGGTTAGGTAGAGGGTGAGGGTTAGGCTTAGGGTTAGGATTAGTATTAGGGTAAGGGTTAGGGTGATTGTGAGGGTTAGGGTTAGGGTTAGGCTTAGGTTTAGGATGAGGGTGAGTGTGAGGTTTAGGGTTAGTGTGAGGGATAGTGTTAGGGTGAGAGTTAGGGTTCGCTTAAGGTTAGGGTTAGGGTGAGGGTTAGGGTTAGGGTTAGGGTTATTGTTAGGGTTAGGGTTAGGGTTAGGGTTACAATTACAGTGAGGGTGATGGTTAGGGTTAAGGTTAGGATGAGGTTTAGGTTTGGGGTTAGGGTTAGAGTTAGGTTTAGGATGAAGTTGAGATTTAGGGTTACAGTTAGGGTTAGTGTTAGGGTTATCTTTACCATGAGGGTTAACGTTAGGGTTAGGGTTAGGCTAGGTTTAGGGTTAGGCTAGGTTTAGGCTTAGGCAGAGAATGAGGGTGAGCTTTAGGGTTAGGGTTAGGGTGAAGGTTAGGGTTAGGGTTAGGGTGAGGCTTAGGATTAGTTTTAGGGTTAGGATTAGGGTTAGGGTGAGGGCTAGGATGAGGGTAGTGTGTGAGTTACATTTAGGGATAGGGTTTGGTTTAGGTTTAGGTTTAGGGTGAGGGTGAGTGTGAGAGTTAGGTTTAGGGTTAGGCTAAGGCTTAGGGTGAGGTTGTGGGTTAGGTTGAGGGTGAGGCGGAGGATTAGGGTTAGGTTTAGGGTAAGGGTGAGGTTTAGGTTTAGGGTTATGGTTATGGTTAGTGTTAAGTTGAGGGTTAGGCTTAGGCTTAGGCTTAGGCTTAGGCTGAGGGTGAGGGTGGGGTGTGGATTAGGGTTAGGTTTAGGGTTAGCGTTAGGGGTATTGTTAGTGTTATGGTTAGGGTTAAGTTTGCGATGAGGGTGAGGCTGAGGGTGAGGGTTATGATTAGTGTTATGGGTAGGGATAGGGTTAATGTTATTGTTAGGATTAGGGTTAGAGTTACGGTGAGGTTGAGCATGAGGTTGAGGTTTAGGGTTAGGTTGAGTTTTAGGGTGAGGTTTAGGGTTAGGGTTAGGGTTAGTGTGAGCGTGAGGTTTAGGGTAAGAGTTAGTATTCGTTGGAGGGTTAGGGTGAGGTTTAGGGTTAGGGTTAGTGTTAGGGTGAGGGTGAGGGTGAGGGTTAAGTTGAGGTTTAGGGATAGGCTTAGGTTTAGGATTAGGTTTAGGGTGAGGGTGAGTGTAAGGCTTAGGGTGAGGGTTAGGCTTAGGCTTAGGGTTAGGCTGATGGTGAGGGTGGGGGTGAGTAATAGTGTTAGGGTGATGGTTAGGGATAAGGTTAGTTTTATTGTTAGCGTTAGTGTTAGAATTAAGGTGAGGGTGAGGGTGCGGGTGAGGGTTAGGGTTAGGATTAGACTTAGCGTGAGGGTGAGGTTTAGGTTTAGATATAGGGTTAGTTGGAGGGCTAGGGTGAGGGTTAGGGATAGGGTTAAGTTTAGGCTTAGGGTTAGGGTGAGTGTTAGGGTTAGGGCTTGGGGTAGGGTGAGTGTGAGGCTGAGGATTAGGGTTAGGTTTAGGGTTAGGTTTATGGTTAGGTTTAGGTTTAGGGTTAGTGTCATGGTTAAGGTTAGGGTTAGGGTTACAGTGAGGGTTAGGGTTATGGTTCGGGTTAGGCTTAGGGTTAGGCTGAGTGTGAGGGTGAGGGTGAGGGTTAGGGTTAATGTTAAAGTGAGGTATAGGATGAGGTTTAGTGTTAGGATTAGGGTAAGTGTGAGGGCTATGGTGAGGGTTAAGGTGAGGGCTAGGTATAGGAATAGAGTTAGGTTTAGGATTAGGGTTAGGGTGAGGGTGAGTGTGAGAGTTAGGGTTAGGTTTAGGCTTAGAGTTAGGGTGAGTGTTAATGTTATGGTTTGGGTTAGGGTGAAGGTGAGGCTGAGGATTAGGGTTAAGTTTAGGGTTAGGTTTAGGTTTAGGGTTACTCTTAGGGTTAGGGTTAGGGTTAGGGTTTCAGTGAGGGTTAGGGTTAGGGTTAAGCTTAGGGTTAGGCTGAGGGTGAGGTTGTGGGTGAGGATTAGAGTTAGGATTAGGGTTAGGCTTAGGGTTATGGTTATTGTTAGGGTTATGTTTAGGTTAAAGTTTGCGGTGAGGGTGAGGCTGAGGGTGAGTGTTATTGTTAGGGTTAGGGTTAGGATTAGTGTTATTCTTAGGGTCAGGGTTAGAGTTACGGTGAGGTTGAGGGTGAGGGTGAGGGTTAGGTTTAGGGTGAGGTTTAGGGATAGGGTTAGGGTTAGGGTGAGGGTGAGGTTGAGGGTTAGAGTTATTGGTTGGGGGAGGGTTAGGGTGAGGTTTAGGGTTAGGATTAGTGTTTGGGTTAGTTTGAAGTTGAAGTTTAGGTTGAGGTTGAGGGATAGGTTTACCTTTAGGATTAGGGTTAGATTGAGGGTGAGTGTGAGGGTTAGGGTGAGGGTTATGCTTACGCTTAGGGTTAGGCTGAGGGTGAGGGTGGGGTGAGGATTAGGGTTAGGTTGATGGTTAGGGTTAGGGTTAGTGTTAATTTTAGGTTTAGGGTTAGAGTTACAGTGAAGGTGAGGGTGTGGGTGAGGGTTAGGGTTAGGGTTAGGTTGGAGGTTAGGTTTCGATATACCGTTTGGGGGAGGGTTAGGGTGAGTGTTAGGATTAGGCTTAATGTTAGGATTAGGTTGAGGGTGAGGGTTTGGTTGAGGTTTCCGGTTAGGGTTAGGGTTAGTGTGAGGGTTAGTGTTAGGGTAAGGGTTAGTGTTAGAATGAGGGTATGGGTTAGGGTGAGGGTTATGGTAAGGGTGAGGGTTAGGATTAGGTTTAGGGTTATTGTTAGGGTTAGGTTTAGGTTTACGGTTACTGTGAGGTTGAGGGTTAGGGTTAGTGTTAGGTTGATGTTTAGGTTGGGGTTAGAGTTATAGTTAGGGTATGGGTGAGGGTACGGTTTAGGGTTATAATTAAGGTTAGGGTGAGGGTTAGGGTTAGGGTGATAGTTAGGGGGAGGGTTATGGTTAGTGTTAGGTTTAGGGATAGGATTAGGATTAGGTTGAGGGTGAGTGTGTTTGTTAGGGTTAGGTCTAGGGTTAGGCTTAGGTTTAGTCTGAGGGTGAGCATGAGGTTGAGGGTTAGGGTGAGGGTTAGGTTTAGGGTTAGGGGGAGGTTTAGTATGAGAGTTAGGGTTAGGATTAGAGTTAGGGTAAGGGCTAGGGTGAGGGTGAGGTTTAGGGTTAGGGTTAGGGTGAGGTTCATGTTCATGGTTAGGGTGACGGTGAGGTTCGGATTTAGATTTAGGGTTAGGGTGAAGGTGACGGTGAGGGTTAAGGTTAGGGATAGTGTTAGTTTTAGGGTTAGGGTTAGGGTGAGGGTTAGGGTGAGGGTGAGGGTTTGGGATAGGTTTAGGATTAGGTTTAGGGTTAGGGTTAGGCTTAGGGTGAGGGTGAGGGTGAGGGTTAGGGTGAGGATGAGGTTTAGTGTTAGGGTGAGGGCTAGGGTGGGGGTGAGGGTTAGAGAAAAGGTTAGAATGAGGGTTAGGGTTAGGGTGATGGTTAGGGTTAGTGTGAGGTTTAGTGTTAGGGTTAGGGTTAATGTTAGTGTGTGGGTAAGTTTTAAGGTGAGGGTTAGGGTTAGGGTGAGGTTATTGTTAGGGTTAGGGTTAGAGTTACGGTTATGGTGAGGGTGAAGTTGAGGGTTCGGGTTAGGGTTAGGATGAGGTTTAGGTTTAGGGTTAGGGTTAGGGTGAGGGTTTGGGTTAGGCTTGGGGTTACGGCGAGGTTTAGGGTTTTGGGTTAGTGTTAGAGTTTGGTTTATTGTGAGCGGGAGGTTTAGAGTTAGTTAGGGTTAGGGTGATGGTTAGGAAAGGGTTAGGGTTAGTGTTAGCATTAGGGTTACAGTGAGAGTAAGGGGGAGGGTTAGGGTTAGGGTTAGGGTTAAGTTTAGGATTTGGTTCAGGGTGAGGGTGAGTGTGTGTGTTAGGGTTAGGTTTAGGTTTAGGCTTAGGGTTAGGCTGAGCGTGAGGTTGAGGGTGAGGGTTAGGGTTAGGGTGAGGGTTAGGTTTTGGGTTAAGTTTAGGGTTAGGGTGAGGGTTAGGGTAAGGGTTATGGTGAGGGTGAGGGTTAGGGTTATGTTGAGGGTTAGGGTTAGGTTTAGGGTTAGGATGAGTGTGAGGGTGAGGTTTAGGATTAGGTTTAGGGTGAGGGTTAGGATAAGGGTTAGGGTTAGGATTAGGTTATGGGGAGGTCTATTGTGAGGGTGGGGTTTAGGGTTAGGGGTAAGGTGAGGCTTAATTTTAGGGTTAGGGTTAGGGTGAGGGTGAGGTTTAGGGTTAGAATTATGGTTAGGGTGAGGCTGAGGGTGAGGGTTAGGGTTAGGGTTAGTGTTAGATTTAGGTTTAGGGTGAGGGTTAGGGTGAGGGTGAGGTTTAGGCTTAGGGTTAAGATTAGGATTAGGATAAGGGTTAGGGTGAGTGTGAGGGTTAGGTTTAGGATTAGGGTTAGGCTACCTTTAGACTGAATGTGTGGGTGAGGGTTAAGGTTAGGGTTAGGATGAGGGTGAGGGTTTGGGTTAGGGTGAGACTTAGGGTTCGGGTTAAGTTGAGGGTTAGGGTGAGTGTTAGGGTTAATATTAGGGTTAGGGTGAGGGTTAGGATGAGGATTAGGGTTAGGATTAGGGTTAGGTTGAGAGCTAGGGTGAGGGTGAGGATTCGGGTTAGTGTTAGGATGAGGTTTAGGTTTAGGGTGAGGTTTAGAGTGAGGGTTAGGATGAGAGTTAGTGTTATGGTGATGTGAGGGTTAGGGTTAGAGTGATGTTCAGTGTTAGTATTAGGGTTAGGGTGAGGGTGAGTGTTAGGATTAAGGTTAGGTTTAGAGTTAGGTTTAGGTTTAGCGTTAGGATTAGTGTTATTGTTAGGGATATGGTTAGAGTAACAGTGAGGTTGAGGGTGAGGGTGAGGATGAGGGTTAGGATGAGGTTTAGGGTTAGGTATATTGTTAGTGTTAGGATTAGGGTGAGGGTGAGGTTGAGTGTGAGGCTTAGGGTTAGGGTTAGGCTTAGGCTTAGGGTTAGGCTGAGGGTGAGGTTGGGGGTGAGGTTTAGGGTTTGGGTGAAGTTTAGGTTTACGGTTAGGGTGAGGGTTAGGATGAAGTTTAGGGTTAGGGTGAGGTTAGGGTGAGGATGATGTTAAGGGTAAAGGTGAGGTTTATGCTGAGGGTAATGGTTAATATAAGGGTGAGGGTTAGGGTTAGGTTTAGGGTTAGTGTAAGGGTTAGGGTTAGGGATAGGAAGAGTGTTACATTTAGAATTAGTGTTAGGGTTAGTGTGAGGTTTAGGGTGACGATGAGGGTCAGGTTTAGGGTGAGGGTGAGGGTTAGAATTAGGGTTAGGGTTAAGGTTAAGTTTAGGGTTAGGGTTAGGATTATGGTGAGGGTTATGGTTAGGGTTAGGCTTAGGCTTACATTTAGGCTGAGGTTGAGGCTGAGGGTGAGGGTTTTGGTTAGGGTTAGGGTTAGGGTTAGGTTTAGGGTAAGTGTTATTGTTAGGGTTAGGTTTAGAGTTATGGTGAGGTTGATGGTGAGGGTGAGGTTTAGGGTTAAGTTGAGGTTTATGGTTAGGGTTAGGGTTATGGATAGAGTTAGGGTGAGGGTGTCGGTAAGGTTAAAGTTGAACTTTAGGCTGAGGCTGAGCGTTAGTAAGGGTTGGGGTGAGAGTTAGGGTTCGGGTTAAGTTTACGTTTTGGTTGAGGGTTAGGTTAAGGGTTATGTTGAGGATGAGGGTTAGGGTTAGGTTGAGGGTTAGTGTTAGGATTAGGGTTAGGGTGAATGTGAAGGTTAGGGTTAGTGTTAGAGTGAGGGTTAGGATGAGGGTTAGGTTTAGGATTAGGGTTATGGTGAGGCCTCGTTTGAGGTTGAGGTTTCCGGTTAGCGTTAGGTTGAGGTTTAGGGTTAGGTATAGGGTTAGGGTGAGTGTGTCAGTAAGGTTAAAGGTGAGGGTTAGGCTGAGGGTGAGGGTTACGATAAGGTTGAGGGTTAGGGTTAGGGTGAGGGTTAGTGTTAGGGTTGGGGTGAGAGTTAGGGTTCGTGTTAAGTTTAGGGTTAGGTGAGGGTTAGGGTAAGGGTTAAAGTGAGGGTGATTGTTAGGGTTAGGTTAAGGGTTAGTGTTATGGTTAGGGTTAGGGTGAGGGCTAGTTTGAGGTTGAGCTTTAGGGTTAAAGTTAGTGTGAGATTTAGGGTTAGGGTTAGGGGTAGGGTTAGGGTGAGGGTGAGGTTTACAGTTAGAGTTAGGGTGAGGCTGAGATTGATGTTTAGGTTTAGTGTTAGAGTTAGGGTTAGGGTGAGGGTTAGGTTGAGGTTGAGGGTTAGGCTTAAGTTTAGGATTAGGATTAGCATAAGGGTTATTGTGTGTGTGAGGGTTATGGTTAAGGTTAGGCTTAGGGTTAGGCTGAGGGTGAGGTTGAGAGTCAGGGTCAGGGTTAGGTTTACGGTGAGAGTTAGGGTTTGGTTAAGTTTAGGGTTAGGGTGAGGGTTAGGGTTAGATTTATGGTGAGCTTGTGTTTTACGGTTAGGTTGAGGCTTAGGGTTAGGATTAGGGTTAGGGTAAGGGTTAATATTAGGGTTAGGGTGAGGGTAAGGATGAGGATTAGGGATAGGGTGACGGCTAGGTTGAGGGTGAGGTTTAGGGTTAGTGTTAGATTAAGGGTTAGGGTTAGAGTTAGGCTTAGGGTGAGGGTTAGTTTGAGGGTTAGGTTTACACTGAGGATGAAGGTTGGGGTTAGGGTGAGGATGATGGAAAGGGTAAAGGTGAGGTTTACGCTGAGGGTGAGGATTAAGATAAGGGTGAGGGTTAGGGTTAGGTTTAGGGTTAGTGTAAGGGTTAGTGTTAGGTATAGGATGAGGTTTAGATTGAGGATTAGTGTTAGGGTTAGTGTGAGGTTTAGGGTGAGGATGAGGGTCAGGTTTAGGGTGAGGGTGAGAGTTAGAATTAAGGTTAGGGTGAGGGCTAGGGTAAGGGTGAGGGTTAGGGTTAGTGTGAGGTTTAGTGTAAGCGTTAGTATTAGGGTTTGGGTGAGGGAGACTGTTAGGATTAGGGTTAGGGTTAGGTTTAGGGTTAGGATTAGTGTTATTGTTAGGGTTAGGTTTAGAGTTATGGTGAGGGTGAGGGTGATGGTCAGGGTGAGGATTAGGATTAGGGTTAGAATGAGGTTTAGGGTTATGGTTAGGATTAGGGTTATGGTGAGGGTGAGGTTTAAGGTTAGATTTAGGGTTAGTTGGAGGGTTAGGTCGAGGGTTAGTGTTAGGGTTAGTTTAAGGGTTATGGTTGGGGTGACGGTTAAGTTGAGTTTTAGGGTTATGATTAGGGGTTGGGTTAGGATTAGGTTGAGGGTGATGGTGAGTGTGAGGGTTAGGGTTAGGGTTAGGCTTAGGCTTAGGATTAGTCAGAGAGTGAGGGTGAGGGTGAGGGTTAGGTTTAGGTGAGGGTTAGGGTTAAGGATAGGGTGAGAGTTAAGGTTCGGTTAAGTATAGGGTTATGGTGAGTGTTAGGGCTAAGATTAGTGTGAGGGTGAGGGCTCGGGTGATGGTGAGGGTTAGGGTTAGTATTAGGGTAAGTTTTTGGCTAGATTTAGGGTTTCGGTTAGGGTTAGGATGAGGCTTAGGTTTATGGTGAGGGTGAGGGTTAGGGTTAGGTTGAGGGTTTGGGTAAAGATTATGGTTAGGGTGAGGGTGAGTGTTAGGATTATGGTGAGGGTTATGGTTAGGTTTAGGGTTAGGATTAGTGTTATTGTTAGTGTTAGGGTTAGAGTTATGGTGAGGGTGAGTGTGAGGGTTAGGTTTAGTGTTAGGGTGAGGTTTAGGGTTAGGGTTAGGATTAGGGTGAGGGTGAGTGTGAGGTTTAGGGTTAGATTTAGGGTTAGTTGGAGGGTAAGTTCGAGCGTTATTGTTAGGGTTAGTGTTAGGGTTAAGGTTAGGGTGAGGGTGAGGGTGAGGGTTAGGGTTAGGCTTAGGCTTAGGCTTAGGGTTAGTCTGAGGCTGAGGTTGGGTGTGAGGATTAGGGTTAGAGTGATTGTTAGTGTTGGAGTTAGGGTGTTAGGGTTAAAATGAGGGTTAGGGTTAGGCTTAGGGTTAGGGTGAAGGCTAGGTTCAGGGTGAGGGTTATGGTAAGGGTAAGGGTAAGGCTTAGCCTTGGGGTTAGGCTGATCATGAGGTTTAGGGTGAGGGTTAGGCTTAGGGATAAGTTGAGATTTAGTGTTAGGGTTAGGGTTAGAGTTAGGGTTAGGGTGAGGGTGAGGTTTAGGTGTAGGTTAAGGGTCAGGGTGAGGGTTAGGGTTCGGGTGAGGGTTAGGGTGGGGGTGACGGTAAGGGTAAAGGTGAGGGTTAGGCTGAGGTTGAGTGTTATAGTAAGGGTGAGGGTTAGGTTTAAGATGAGCGTTAGGGTTAGGGTTAGGGTGATGGTGAGGGTTAAATTAAGGATTATTGTTATGATTAGTGTGAGGTTTAGGTTGAGGACGAGGTTTAGGGTTAGGGTGAGGGGTAGGGTGAGGATGAGGGTGAGGTTTATATTGAGGACTAGTGTTAGGGTTAGTGTGAGGTTTAGGGTGAGGATGACGTTTAGGGTTAGGGTTAGGTTTAGGATTAATGTTAGGGTTAGGCTTATGGTGAGGGTTAGGGTGGGGGTGAGGCTTAGGGTTAGTTGTAGGATTAAGATTAGGATTAGGGTTTGGGTTAGGGTTAAGGTGAGGGTTAGGTTGACGGTTGGGTTTAGGGTTAGTGTCAGGGTTAGGGTTAAGGTTAGGGTGAGGGTTAGTTTGAGGCTGTGCTTTAGGGTTAGGGTTATGGGAAGGGTTAGGATGAGGGTTAGGGTTAGGATTAGGGTTAGGGTGAGGTCTAGGTTGAGGGTGAGGTTTAGTTTTCGGGTTAGGGTGAGGCTTAGGGTTAGGGTTAGAGTTAGGGTAAGGTTGAGGTTTAGGTTTAGAGTTCGGGTAAGGGTGATGCTGAGGTTGATGGTTAGGTTTAGGCTTAGGGTTAGATTTAGGGATAGGGTGAGTGTTAGGTTTGTGGTGAGGGTGAGTGTGTGGGTTAGGTTTAGGCTTATGGTTAGGATTAGGATTATGGTAAATTTAGGGTGATTGTGATGGTTAGGGTTAGGGTTAGGTTTAGGCTTAGGGTAAGTCTGAGAGTGAGGCTGAGGGTGAGCGTTAGGGTTAGGGTGAGGGTTAGGGTTAGGATTAGGGTTAGGGTGAGGGCTAGGGTGAGGTTGAGTGTTAGTGTTAGTGTTAGGGAAAGTTTTAGGGTTAGGGTTAGTTTTTGGGTTATGGTTATGATGAGGGTTAGGTTTACAGTGAGGGTGAGGGTTAGGTTTAGTTTGAGGTTTAGGGTTAAGATTATGGTTAGGGTGAGGGTGAGTTTTAGGATTAGGGTTAGGTTTAGGGTTAGGTTTAGGATTAGAATTAGTGTTATTGTTAGGGTTAGGGTTAGAGTTATGGTGAGGGGGAGGGGGAGGGGGAGGGGGAGGGTTAAGGTTAGGATTAGGGTGAGGTTTAGGGTTAGGTTTAGGGTTAGGGTTAGGGTGAGGGTGAGGTTTAGGGTTAGAGTTAGGGTTAGGGTAAGCCTGAGTTTGAGGGTTAGGGTTAGGGTTAGTGTTAGAGTTAGGGATACAATGAGGGTTAGGTTGAGTGTGAGGGTTAGGGTTATTATTAGGAATAAGATTAGAGTAAGGATTAGTGTGTGTGTGATGGTTAGGTTTAGGTTTAGGGTTAGGGTTAGGGTTAGGATGAAGGTGAGGGTTCAGTTTAAGTTTGGGTTAGGGTGAGGGTTAGGGTTACAGTGAGCATGAGGGTTAGGGTTAGTTTGAGGGTTAGGCTAGGCTTAGGAATAGGGTGATGGTTAGGGCTAGGCTTAGGGTGAGGGTTAGGATGAGGATTAGGGTTAGGATTAGGGTTAAGGTGAGGGCTAGGGTTAGAGTGAATATTAGGGTTAGTGTTTGGTGAGGTTTAGGTGTAGGGTTAGGGTTAGGGTGAGAGTTAGGTTGAGGATTAGGGTTACAGTGAGGGTGAGGGTTAGGGTAATGGTGAGGGTTAAGGTTAGAATTTGGGTTGTGTTGAGGGTGAATTTTAGGGTTCAATTTAGTTTTAGGGGGAAAGTCAGGACGAAGGTTAGGGTTAGTGTTAGGGCTAAGGTTAGGGTGAGGCTTAGGTTGAGGTTTAGGGTTAGGGTTAGGTCTAGGGTTAGGGTAAGGGTGAGGGTATGTGAGGGTTAGGGTTAAGCTTAGAGTTAGGGTAGGTATGAGAGTGAGGGTGCGGGTGAGGATTAGGGTTAGGGTGATGGTTACGGTTAGGCTGAGGGTGAGGGTTAGGATGAGGGATAGGGTTAGAATTAGGGTTCGCGTGAGGGCTAAGATGAGGATGAGGTTAAGAGTAAGGGTTAGGCTTAGGCTTAGGTTTAGGCTGAACGTGAGTTTGAGGGTGAAGGTAGGGTTAGGGTGAAGGTTAGGTTTACAGTTTTGGTGAGGGTTAGGGTTAGTGTGAGGGTTAGTGTTAGTGTTAGGGTTAGTATTAGGGTGAGGGTACGTGTTAGGGTAAGAGTTAATGTTAAGGTGAGGTTTTTGTTTAGGGTGAGGGTTAGGGTTAGGGTTAGAGTTATTGTTTAGGTTAGGGTTCGGTTAAGTTTAGGGTTAGGGTGAGGGCTAGGTTTAGGGTTAGGTTTAGGGTGAGGTTTAGGGTTAGGCTTAGGGTTAGGGTGAGGCTGAGGGTTTGGGTTAGGGTTAGGGTTACGGTGAGGGCGAAGGTGAGGTTTAGGGTTAGGGTGAGGTTTAGGGTTATGGTTAGGGTTAGTGTGAGGGTGAGGGTGAGGTTTGGGTTAGAGTAAGGGTTAGGGTGAGGGTTAGGGAGAGGGTTATGGTTAGGGTTAGTGTAAGGGTTAGGGTGAATGTTAGGATGAGGGTTAAGTTTATGGTTTTTTGAGGTTTAGGGTTCGGGTTACAGTGAGGGTGAGGGTTAGGGTTAGGTTTAGGGTGAGGTTTAGGATTAGGATTAGGGTTAGGATTAGGGTTAGGGTGAGGGCTAGGGTGAGGATGAGGTTTAGGGTTAGTGTTTGTGTGAGGTTAGGGTGAGGGTGAGGGTTAGGATGAGGGTGAGGGTTACAGTGAGGGTGAGGGTTAGGGTTAGGGTGAGGGTTAGGCTTAGGATTTGGGTTAGGGTGATGGTGAGTTTTAGGGTTAGATTTAGGGTTAGTTTTAGGGTTGGGGGTGGTTTAGGTCGAGGATTAGGGTTAGGATTAGTGTTAGGGTTAAGGTTAGGTTGAGGGTTAGGTTGATGTTTAGGGTTAGGGTTAGGGTTAGGGTTAGGATTAGGATTAGGGTTAGGGTATGTGAGGATTAGGGTTAGGTTTAGGGTGAGAGTTAGGGTTCGGTTAAGTTTAGGGTTAGGGTGAATGTTACGGTAAGGGTTACAATGAGGATTAGGGATAGGGTTAGTTTGAGGGTTAGGGTTAGGGTTAGGGTTAGGGTGAGGGTGAGGGTGAGGGTTAGGGTTAGTGTTAGGCTGAGGCTTAGGATGAGGCTTAGGATGAGGTTTAGGGTTAGGATTAGGGTTAGGGTTAGTGTGAGGTTTAGGGTTAGGGTTAGGGTGAGATTTAGTGTTAGGTTTAGGGTTAAGGTTAGGGTGAGGGTGAGGTTTAAGGTTAGAGTTAAAGTTAGGGTGAGGCTGAGTGTGAGGGTTAGTGTTAGAGTCAGTGTTAGAGTTTGTGTTATGGTGAGGGTTAGGATGAGGATTAGTGTAAGGATTAGGGTTAGGGTGAAGGCTAGTTTGAGTGTGAGGATTAGAGTTAGTGTTTGAGTGAGGTTTAGGTTTGGGTTAGGATTAAGTTAGGATGAGGGGGAGGTGTAGGATTAGATTTAGGGTTAGATGTAGGGTTAGTTTGAGCGTTAATGTTAGGGTTAGTGTGAGGGTTAAGGTTAGGTTGAGGTTTAGGTTGAGGATTAGTGTGATGGGTAGAGTGAAATTTAGGGTTTAGGATGAGGTTTAGGGTTAGGGTTAGGGTTAGGATTAATGTTAGGGTTAGGCTTAACTTGAGGGTTTGGGATAGGGTGAGATTTAGGGTTAGGGTTAGGTTTAGGGATAGGGTTAGGCTTAGTGTTAGGCTGAGGGTGAGGGTGAGGGTGAGGGTTACGGTTAGGGTGAGGGTTAGGTTTAGGCTTAGGGTGAGAGTTAGGGTTCAGGTTAAGTTTAGGGTTAAGTGAGGGTTAGGATAACGGTTACAGTGAGGTTGAGGCTTAGGGTTAGGATGAGGGTTAGGGTTAGGGTTAGGGTGAGGGTGAGGGTGAGGGTGAGTTTTAGGGTTAGTGTTAGGATGGGGGTTGGGGTTAGGATAAGGGTTAGGATGAGGGCTAGGTTGAGGGTGAGGTTTAGGGATAGGAATAGGGTGAGGTTTAGGGTTAGGTTTAGGGTTAGGGTAGCCTGAGGTTGAGGGTTAGGGTTAGGGTTAGTGTTAGAGTTAGGGTTACGATGAGGGTTAGGGTGATTGTGAGGGTTAGGGTTATTGTTAGGAATAGGATTAGGGTAAGGGTTAGTATGAGTGTGAGGGTTAGGGTTATGTTTAGGTTTACCCTTAGGTTTAGGCTGAGGGTGAAGTTGAGGGTAAGGGTTAGGGTTAGGGTGAGAGTTAGGGGTATCGTTAGGGTGAGGGTTAGGTTTCGGTTTAAGTTTAGGGTTAGGGTGAGGGTAGGGTTAGGTTTAGAGTGAGCATGAGGGATAGGGTTAGGTTGAGGTTTAGGGTAGGCTTAGGATTAGGGTGAGGGTTAGGGTTAGGCTAAGGGTGATGGTTAGGATGAGGATTAGCGTTAGGGGTAGGGTTAGGGTGAGGGCTAGGGTGAGGGTGATGGTTAGGGTTAGTGTTTGGGTGAGGTTTAGGTTTAGGGTTAGGGTTAGGGTGAGGGTTTTGAGGGTTAGGGTTACAGTGAGGTTGAGGGTTAGGGTAAGGATTAGGGTTAGGTTTAGGATTTGAGTTGTGGTGAGGGTGAGTTTTAGGGTTAGATTTAGTGTTAGGGGGAAGGTTAGGTCGAGGGTTAGGCTTAGTGTTAGGGATAAGTTTAGGGTGAGGGTTAGGTTGAGGTTTAGGGTTAGGGTTAGGGTTAGCGTAAGGGTGAGAGTATGTAATGGTTATGGTTAAGCTTAGGGTTAGGGTTAGGCTGAGGGTGAGGGTGCGGGTGAGGATTAGGGTTAGGGTGATGGTTAAGGTTAGACTTATGGTTAGGGTTAGTATGAGGGATAGGGTTAGGATTAGGGTTAGGGTGAGGGCTAGGTTGAGGGTGATTGTTAGAGTCAGGGTTAGGCTTAGGATTAGGTTTAGGCTGAGCGTGAGTTTGAGGGTGAAGATAGGGTTAGGTTGATATTTAGGTTTACGGTTAGGGTGAGGGTTACGGTTAGTGTGAGGGTTAGTGTTAGGGTTAGGGTTAGTGTTAGGGTTAGGTTACGGTTAGCTGACGGTGAGGGTTAGGGTTAGGGTTAGGGTGAGGTTTAGGGTTATGGTTAGGGTTAGGGTGAGGCTGAGGGTTTGGGTTAGGGTTAGGGTTCTTGTTATTATTAGGGTTAGGGTTAGTGTTATGTTGAGGGTGACTGTGAGGGTTAGGGTTATGGTGATTTTTAGGGTTAGCGTTAGGGTGAGGGTGAGGTTTAGGGTTAGAGTAAGGGTTAGGGTGATGGTTAGGGTGAGGGTTAGGGTTAGGGTTAGTGTAAGAGTTAGGGTGAAGATTAGGATGAGTGTTAAGTTTATGGTTTGTGTGAGGTTTAGGGTTTGGGTTACAGTGAGGGTGAGGTTTAGGGTTAGGGTTAGGTTGAGGGTTAAGATGAGGATTAGGGTTAGGATTAGGGGTAGGGTGAGGGTGAGGGTTAGGGTTAGTGTTTGGGTGAGGTTTAGGGTTAGGGTTAAGGTTAGGGTGAGGGTTAGTATGAGGGTGAGGGTTACAGTGAGTGTGAGGGTTAGGGTTAGGGTGAGGGTTAGGGTTAGTATTTGGGTTTTGGGTTAGAGTGATGGTGAGTTTTTGGTTTAGCTTTAGGGTTGGGGGAGGGTTAGGTCGAGGGTTAGGGTTAGGATTAGTGTTAGGGTTAAGGTTAGGTTGAGGGTTAGGTTGATGTTTAGGGTTAGGGTTAGGTTTAGGGTTAGGGTTAGGGTATGTGAGGGTTAGGTTAGGGTTAGGGTTATGCTGAGGGTGAGGGTGGGGGTGAGGATTATGGTTAGGATGATGGTTAGGGTTAGGGTTAGGGTGAGGGTTAGCATGAGGGATAGGGTTAGGATTAGGGTTCGGGTGAGGGCTAGCGTGAGGGTGAGGTTTAGAATAAGATTAGGCTTAGGCTTACGGTTAGGCTGAGCATGAGCTTGAGGGTGAGGGTTCGGGTTAGGGTGAGGTTAAGGTTAAGGTGAGGCTTTGGATGAGGTTTAGGATTAGGGTGAAGTTTAGGGTGAGGATGATGGTGAGGCTAATGATGAGGTTAAGACTGAGGTTGAGGGTTAAAATAAGGGTGAGGTTTAGGGTTAGGTTTATGGTTATGGTTAGGGTTAGGGTGAGGGTTAGATTGAGGATTAGTGTTAGGGTTAGTGTGAGGTTTAGGGTGAGGTTGAGTTTTAGGGTTAGGGTTAGGGTTAGGATTAATGTTACGGTTAGGGTTAAGGTGAGGATTAGGGTGAGGGTGAAGTTTAGGTTTAGTGTTAGTATTAGGATTAGGGTTAGGGTTAGCTTGAGTGTGAGGGTTAGGGTTAGGGTTAGGGTTAGGCTTAATGTTAGGCTGAAGGTGAGGGTGAGGGTGAGGGTTAAGGTAAGGGTGAGTGTTAAGGGTAGGGTTAGGGTGAGAGTTAGGGTTCGGGTTAAGTTTAGGGCTAGGCTGAGGGTTAGAGTTAGGGTTACAATGAGCATGAGGGTTAGGGTTAGGTTGAGGGTTAGGATTAGGCTTAGGATTAGGGTGAGGGTTAGGTTTAGGGTTAGGATCAGGGTTAGGATGAGGATTGGGGTTAGGGTTAGGCTTAGGATGAGGGTTAGGGTGAGGGTGAGGTTTAGGGTGAGTGTTTGGGTGATGTTAAGGTTTATGGTTACGTTTAGGGTGAGGGTATGTGAGGGTTAGGTTTAGGGTTAGGGTTAGGCTGAGGGTGAGGGTGGGGGTTAGGATCATCGTTAAGGTGATTGTTAGGGTTAGGGTTAGCGTGAGGGTTACAATGTGGGATAGGTTTAGGATTAGGGTTAGAGTGAGGTGTAGGGTGAGGGTGAGGGTTAGAGTAAGGGTTAGCCTTAGGCGTAGGGTTAGGCTGAGCGTGAGGTTGAGTGTGAGGGTTAGGGTTAGGGTGATGGTTAGGTTTATGGTTAGGGTCAAGGTTAGGATGAGGTTTAGGGTTAGGGTGAGGATGATGGGAATGGTAAAGGTGAGGTTTAGGCTGAGGGTGAGGGTTAAGATAAGGGTGAGGGTTAGGGTTAGGTTTAAGGTTAGGGTAAGAGTTAGCGTGAGGGTTAGATTGAGGACTAAGGTTAGGGTTAGTGTGAGGTTTAGGGTGAGGATGAGGGTTAGGGTTAGGGTGAGGGTGAGGGTTAGAATTAGGGTTAGGGTGAGGGCTAGGGTAAGGGTGTGGGTTAGAATAAGGCTTAGGGTTAGGGTGAGGTTTTAGATTAGGGGGAGGGTTAGTGTTAGTGTGAGGGTTAGTGTTAGGGTTAGTGTTAGTGTTAGAGTGATGGTAAGGGTTAGGGTGAGGGTTAATGTTAGGGTGAGGGTTATAGTTAGGGAGAGGGTTAGGGTTAGGATTAAGGTGAGGTTCAGTGTTAGGGTTAGTGTTAGAGTTAGGGTTAGCGTGAGGGTGAGGTTTAGGGTTAGAGTTAGTGTAAGGGTGAGGCTGAGTTTGAGGGTTAGTCGTAGGGTTACTGTTAGGGTTAAGGTTAGGTTGAGGGTTTGGGTGAGGGTGAAGGCGATGGTGAGGGTTAGGATTAGGTTTAGGATTGGGATTAGGGTAAGGTTTAGGGTGAGTGTGAGGGTTAGGTTTAGGGTTAGGCTCAGGCTTAGGCTTAGGGTTAGGCTGAGAATGAGGGTGATGTTGAGGGTTAGGTTTTGGTTTAGGGTGAGAGTTAGGTTTCGGTTAAGTGTTAGTGATAGGGTTAAGGTGAGTGTTAGGATGAGAGTTAGGATTAGGATTAAGGTTAGGTTTAGGGCTAGGGTGAGGGTGAGGATTAAGGTTACGGTGATGGTTAGGTTAACTGTTAGGGTGAGGGTTAGGATGAGGTTTAGGGTTAGGGTGAGGGTTAGGGTGAGGATGATGGTAGGTGTAAAGGTGAGGTTTAGGCTGAGGGTGAGGGTTAAGGTACTGGTGAGTGTTAGGGTTCGGTTTAGGTTTAGGGTAAGGGTTAGTGTTAGGGTGAAGGTGAAGTTGAGATTGAGGATTAGAGTTAGGGTTAGTGTGAGGTTTAGGGTGAGGATGAGGGTTAGGGTTAGAGTGAGAGTGAGGGTTAGAATTAGGGTTAGGGTGAGGGCTAGGATGAGGGTGAGGATTAGGGTTAGGGTTAGGATTAGGGTGAGGTTTAGGATTAGGGTGAGGGTTAGGGTTAGTGTGAGGGTTAGTGTTAGGGTGAGGATAAGTGTGTTAGGTTGAGGGTTAGGGTTAGGGTGCGGGTTATGTTTAGGGTTAGGGTTAGGGTTATTGTTAGGTTTGGGGTTAGGGTTATGGTTACGGTGAGGGTGAGGGTTATGGTTAGAATTACAGTGAGGTTTAGTGTTAGGGTTAGGGTTAGAGTAAGGGTTAGGTTGAGGGTGATGTTTAGTGGTACATTTAGGGTTAAAGTGAGGGTTAGGGTTAGGGTGCGGGTAAGCGTGGGGGTGATGGTAAGGGTAAAGGTGAGGGTTAGGCTGAGGGTGAAGTTACCATAAGTGTGAGTGTTAGGGTTAGTGTGAGGTTTAGTGTTAGTGTTAGGGTGAGGTTGAGGGTTAGATTCAGGATTAGTGTTAGGGTTAGTGTGAGGTTTATGGTGAGGATTAAGGTTAGGGTTAGGATGAAGGCTAGGGTGATGATGAGGGTTAGAGATTGTGTTAGGGGGAGGTTTAGGGTTAGGGTGATGTTTAGGGTTAATTTGAGGGTTAGTGTTAGGGTTAAGGTTAGTGTTAGGGTGAGGGTAAGTGTTAGGGTGAGGGTTAGGTTTAGAGTGAGGGTTATGGTTAGGGTGAGGGATAGGGTTAGGATAAGTGTAAGGGTGAGAGCTAGGCTGAGATTTAGGGTGAGGGTTAGGGTTAGGGATAGGGTTAGGTTTAGGATTAGGTTTAGGGTGGGGACGAGTGTGAGGGTTAGGATTAGGGTTAGGGTTAGGCTTAGAGTTAGGATGAGGGATAGGTTTAGGGTTTGGGTTAGGGTTAGGGTGAGGCTGAGGATTAGGGTTAGATTTAGGGTTAGGTTTAGGGTTAGTGTTAGTGTTAGGGTTAGTGTTAGTGTTACAGTGAGGGTTGGGGTTAGGGTTAGGGTTAGGCTTAGGCTTAGATTTAGGGTGAGGGTTAGGATGACGCTTAGGTTTTCGATTAGGTTTCGGGTGAGGGCTATGTTGAAGGTGAGGTTTAGGGTTAGTGTTAGGGTAAGATTTAGAGTTAGGGTTAGGGTTAGGAGTAGGATTAGGATTAGTGTTAGGGTGAATGTGAGGATTAAGGTTAGGGTGAAGTTTAGGGTTAGGATAAGGGTGAGTGTGAGGTTTAGGGTTAGGGTTAGGCTTAGAATTAGGCTGAGGGTGAAGGTGTGGGTTAGGGTTAGGTTTAGTGTTAGGGTGAGGTTTAGGGTTTGGGTTAGGGTTAGAGTTTGGGTTAGGGTGAGGGTGAGGTTTAGGGTTAGTGTTAGGGTTAGGGTGAGGCTGAGAATGAGGGTTAGGGTTAGGGTTAGTGTTAGGTTTTGGGTTAGTGTCAGGTTTAGGGTTAGGTTTAGGGGGAGGGTTAGGGTGAGGGTGAGGTTTAAGATTAGGATTAGGGTTAGGGTTAGGGTGAGTGTGAGGGTTAGGGTTAGGTTTAGGGTTATTCTTAGGGTTAGGCTGAGGGTGAGGGTGAGGGTGAGGTTTAGGGTTAAGGTGAGGGTTAGGGTTAGGGTTATGGGGAGGGTTGGGATGAGTTTTAGTGTTAGAATTAGAGTTACGGTGAGGGCTAGGGTGAGGTTGAGGTTTAGGGTTAGTGTTAGGGTGAGGTTTCGGGTTAGGGTTAGGGTTAGGGTGAGTGTGAGGTACAGGGTTAGAGTGAAGTTTAAGCTGAGGCTGAGGGTGAAGCTTAGGGTGAGGTTTAAGATTAGGATTAGGGTTAGGGGTAGGGTGAGTGTGAGGTTTAGGGTTAGGTTTAGGGTTATTCTTAGGGTTAGGCTGAGGGTGAAGTTGAGGGTGAGGTTTAAGGTTAGGCTGAAGGTTAGGGTTAGGGTTATGGGGAGGTTTGGGATGAATTTTAGTGTTAGGATTAGGGTTACGGTGAGGGCTAGGGTGAGGTTCAGGATTAGGGTTAGTGTTAGGGTGAGGTTTCGGGTTAGGGTTAAGGTTAGGGTGAGTGTGAGATACAGGGTTAGAGTGAAGGTTAAGCTGAGGCTGAGGGTGAGGCTTAGGGTTAGGGTTAGGATTAGGATTAGGTTAAGGGTTAGGGTGAGTGTGAGTGTTTGGGTTAGGTTTAGGCTTAGGCTTACACTGAGGGTGAGGGTTAGGATGAGGGTTAGGGTTAGGAGTAGGATTAGGGTGAGGGTTAGGTTAGTGTGAGGTTTAGTGTTAGGGTTAGGTTTAGTGTTTGGATTAGTGTTAAGGTGAGGGTGAGGTTTATGGTTAGATTTAGGTTTAGTTGGAGGGTTAGGTCGAGGGTTAGGGTTAGGCTTAGTGTTAGGATTAGGATTAGGCTGAGGGTGAGTTTGAGGTTTAGGGTTAGGGTTAGGTTTAGGCTTAGGATTAGGCTGAGGGTGAGGGTGGGGGTGAGGATTAGGGTTAGGGTGATGGTTATGGTTAGGGTTATGGTGAGGGTTAGTGTTAGGGTTAGGGTTAGAGTTAGGGTTAGGGTGAGTTTGAGGTTTAAGTGTAGAGTTATGGTTAGGGTGAGGTTTAGCGTTAGAGTGAGGGTTAGTTTGAGGGTGACGGTAAGGGTAAAGTTGAGGGTTAGGCTGAGGGTGAGGGTTACGGTAAGGGTAAGGGTTAGGGTTAGGGTTAGGGTGAGGTTTAGGGTGAGGGTGAGAGTTAGATTGAGTATTAGTGTTAGTGTTAGTGTGAAGTTTAGGGTGAGGATGAGGGTTAGGTTTAGGGTGAGTTCTAGGGAGAGGGTGAGGTTTAGGTTTAGGGTTAGGGTGAGGTTTAGGTATAGATTGATGTTTAGGGTTATTGTGAGGGTTAGTGTTAGTGTTAGGGTTAGTGTTAGGGTGAGGGTCAGTGTTAGGGTGAGGGTTAGGGTTAGGTTAAATGTTAGGGTGAGGGGTAGGGTTAGGGTGAGGATTATGGTTAGGGTGAGGGTTAGGGTTAGGTTTAGGATAATTGTTAGCATTAGGGTTAGGGTTCCGGTTATTGTGATTGAGGGTGAGAGTTAGGTTTAGGGCTAGGATGAGGTTTAGGGATAGGGTTAGGTTGAGTGTGAGGGTTAAGGCTAGGGTTAGGCTTACGATTAGGCTGAGGGTGATGGTTAGGTTTAGGTTGAGGGTTAGGGTTATTGGGAGGGTTAGGATGAGGGTTAGGGTTAGGATTAGGGTTAGGGTGGGGGTGAGTGTGTGTGTTAGCATTAGGTTTAGGGTTAGGGTTAGGGTTTGGCTGAGGGTGAGGTTGAGAGTGAGGGCTAGGGTGAGGGTGATTTTTAGGGTTAGGGTTAGGGTGAGGGTTATGGTTAGGGTAAGGGTGAGAGTTAGGGTTCGGTTTAAGTTTAGGGTTAGGTTGAGTGTTAGGGTACGGGTTATGGTGAGGGTGATGGTTAGGGTGAGATTGAGGGTTAGGTTTCGGATTAAGGTTAGGGTGAGGGTGAGGGTGAGGGTTAGGTTTAGTGTTTGGGTGAGGGATAGGTTGAGGGTTAGGGTAAGGATTAGGGTGAGGGTGAGGGCTAGGGTGAGGGTGAGGTTTAGGGTTAGGGTTAGGGTTAGGCTTAGGCTTAGGGTTAGGCTGAGGGTGAGGGTGGGGTTGAGGATTATGTTTAGGTTTGATCGTTAGGGTTAGGGTTAATGTGAGGGTTATGATGAGGGTTAGGATTAGGATTAGGGTTAGGGTGAGGGAGAGGGTTAGGGTTAGGATGATGGTTAGGTTTATGCTTAGGGCGAGGGTTAGGATGAAGTATAGGTTTAGGGTGAGGTTGAAGGTAAGGGTAAAGGTGAGGTTTAGGATGACGGTGAGGGATAAGATAAGGGTGAAGGTTAGGGTTAGTTTTAGGGTGAGGGTTAAAGTTACGGTACGTGTTATGTTTAGGTGAGGGTTAGGGTTAGGTTTAGGGTTATTCTTAGGTTTAGGGTTAGTGTTATGTTTAATGTGAGGGTAAGGGTTAGGTTTAGGGTTACAATGAGGTTTAGTGTTAGGGTTAGGGTTAGAGTTAGGGTTAGGGTGAGGGTGAGGTTTAGGGGTACATTTAGGGTTAGGGTGAGGGTTAGGGTGAGGTTGAGTGTTAGCATTAGGTTTAGGGTTCGGGTTAGGTTTAGGTTTAGGATTAGTGTTATTGTTAGGGGTAGAGTTAGGGTTAGTGTGAGGGTTAGGGTGAGGGTTAGGGTTAAAGTGAGGTTTATGGTTAGGATGAGGGTTAGGGTGAAGGATAGGGTGAGGGTGAGGGTTAGGGTTAGACTTAGGGTGAGTGTTAGGGTTAGGGTGATGTTTAGGGTTAGTGTGACGGTTAGTGTTAGGGTTAGGGTTAGTGTTGGGTGAGGGTAAGTCTTAGGGAGAGGGTTAGGGTTAGGGTGAGGTTTATGTTTAGGGTGAGGGTTAGGGTTAGGATAAGTGTAAGGGTGAGGGCTAGGCTGAGGGTTAGGGTGAGGGTTAGGGTTAAGGATAGGGTTAGGTTTAGGATTAGGGTTAGGGTGAGTTTGAGTGTGAGGGTTAGGATTAGGTTTAAGGTTAGCCTTAGAGTTATTATGAGGGTTAGGGTTAGGGTTTGGGTTAGGGTGTCGGTGAGGCTGAGGATTAGGGTTAGGTTTAGTGTTAGTTTTAAGGTTAACTTTAGGGTTAGTGTTAGTGTTAGGGTTAGTGTTAGGGTTAGAGTTAGTTTTGGGGTTAGGGTTAGGATTAGAGTTAGGCGTAGAGTTAGGGTGAGAGTTAGGATGAGGATTAGGTTTACCAGTAGGTTTAGGGTGAGGGCTAGGGTGAAGGTGAGGATTAGGGTTAGTTTTAGGGTAAAGTTTAGGGTTAGGGTTAGGGTTAGGGTTAGGGTGATCCTTACGATGAGGGTAAGGGTTACGGTGAGGGTGAGGTTTAGGTTTAGGGTGAGGATTAGGGTTATTTTTGGGGTGAGGGTGAGGGTGAGTGTTAGGGTTAGGGTGAGGTTTAGGGTTAGGTCTAGGATTAGTGTTATGGTGAGGGTTAGGTTTATGGTTAGACTTAGGTTTAGTTGGAGGGTTAGGTGGAGGGTTAGGGTTAGGGTAAGTATTAGGGTTAAGGTTAGGTTGAGGGTTATGTTGAGGTTTTGGGTTAGGGTTAGGGTTAGGGTGAGGGTGAGTGTGAGGTTTAGGGTTAGGGTTAGGCTTAGGCTTAGGGTTAGGATGAGGGTGAGGGTGGTGGTGAGTATTAGGGTTAGGGTGATGGTTAGGCTTAGGGTTAGGGTGTGGGTTATTGTTAGGGTTAGTGTTAGAGTTAGGGTTAGGGTGAGTGTGAGGTTTCGGCGTAGAGTTAGGGTTAGGGTGAGTGTTAGAGGTAGAGTGAGGGTTAGGGTGGGATTGACGATACGTGTAAAGGTGAGGGTTAGGCTGAGGGGCATGGTAATGGTAAGGGTGAGGGATAGGGTGAGGGTGAGGTTTAGGGTTAGTGTTCGATTTAGGGTTAGGTTGAAGGTGAGGGTTAGGCTTAGGGTTAGGATTAGGTTTAGGGTAAGGGTTAGGGTGAGTGTGAGCGTTAGGGTTAGGGTTAGGCATAGGGTAAGGCTGAGGGTGAGGGTGAGGTTGAGGCTTAGGGTTAGGGTGAGGGTTAGGTTTATGGTGAGGGTGAGAGTTAGGTATAGGTTAAGGGTGAGGGTTAGATTGAGGATTAGTGTTTGGGTTAGTGTGCAGTTTAGGGTGAGAATGAGGGTTAGGGTTAGGGCGAGGTCTAGGGAGAGGGGGAGGTTTAGGGTTAGTGTTAGGGTGAGGTTTAGGGTTATGGTGATGGTTAGGGTTAGTGTGTGGTTTAGTGTTAGTGTTAGGGTTAGTGTTAGGGTGAGGTTAAGCGTTATGGTGAGGGTTAGGGTTAGAGTGAGGGTTATGTTTAGGGTGAGGTTTAGGGTTCGGGTTAGGGTTATTTTAGCTTTAGGGTTAGGGTTAAGGTTATGGTGAGGGTTAGGGTTAAGGTTAGGACTAGGATGAGGTTTAGGGATAGGGTTACGGTTAGGGTTAGGGTCAGGGTTAGTTTTAGTGTTAGAGTTAGAGTTAGGGTGAGGCTAAATGTGAGGGTTAGGGTTAGGATTAATGTTAGGGTTAGGCTTAAGGTGAGGGTTAGGTTGAGGGTGAGGTTTGGGTTTAGGGTTAGGAGTAGGATTAGTGTTAGTCTGAGGTTGAGGGTGAGGGTGAGGGTTAGGGTGAGGTTTACGGTTAGGTTTAGGGTGAGTGTGAGGGTTAGGGTTAGGCTTGGATTAGAATGAGGGTGAGGGGGTGGGTTAGTGTTAGGGTTAGTGTTAGTGTGAGGTTTAGGGTTATGGTTAGGGTTAGAATTAGGGTTAGAATGAGGGTGAGGTTTAGGTTTAGAGTTAGGGTTAGGGTGATGTTTAGGTTGAGGGTAAAGCTAAGGGTTAGTTTTAGGGTTAGGGTTAGGGTGATAGGGGGAGGGTTAGGGTTAGGGTTAGGGTTAGGGACAGGATCAGGGTTAGAGTGAGGGTGAGTGTGTGTGTTAGTTTTAGGTTTAGGGTTAGGCTTAGGGTTAGGCTGAGGGTGAGGTTGAGGGTGAGGGTTAGGTTTAGGGGGAGGGTTAGGATGAGGGTTAGGGTTAGGATTAGGGTTAGGGTAAGGGCAAGGGTGAGTGTGAGTGTGAGGTTTAAGGTTAGGGTTAGGGTTAGGTTTACTGTGAGTTTAAGGTTTAGGGTTAGAGTTAGGGTTAGGGTGAGACTGAGGTTGAGGTTTAGGGTTAGGGGTATTGTTAGGTTTAGGTTTAGGTGTAGGGTGAGCGTTAGGGTGAGTGTGAGCGATAGGGTTAGGAGTAGGTTTATGGTTAGGGTGAGTGTGAGGGTTAGTGTTAGGTTTAGTGTTAGGCTTAGGTTTAGGCTGAAGTTGAGGGTGAGTTTGAGGGTTAGGGTTAGGGTGAGGGTTAGGGTTAGGGTTATGGGTGGGGTTAGGATGAGGGTTAGGGTTAGGATTAGGGTTAGGGTGAGGGCTAGGGTGAGGTTGAGGTTTAGAGTTAGTGTTAGGGTGAGGTTTAGGTTTAGGGTTAGGGTTAGGGTTAAGGTGAGTGTGAGGTATAGGGTTAGAGTTAGTGTAAAGTTGAGGCTGAGGGTGAGGCTTAGGGTTAGGGTTAGGATTAGGATTAGGGTAAGGGTTAGGTTGAGTGTGATGGTTAGGGTTAGGGTTAGGCTTATGTTTACACTGAGGGTGAGGGTGAGGGTGAAGGTTAGGGTTAGGATTAGGTTTAGGATGAGGGTGATTGAGGGTGTTAGGTTTAGTTTTAGGTTTAGGCTTAGGCTTAGGCTGAGGTTGAGGGTGAGTTTGAGGGTTAGGGTTAGGGTGAGGGGTAGGGTTAGGGTTATGGAGAGGGTTAGGATGAGGTTTAGGGTTAGGGTTAGTGTTAGAGTTAAGGTGAGTGTGAGGTATAGGGTTAGAGTTAGGGTAAAGGTGAGGCTGAGGGTGAGGCTTAGGGTTAGGTTTAGGATTAGGATTAGGGTAAGGGTTAGGGTGAGTGTGATGGTTAGGATAAGGGTTAGGCTTATTTTTACACTGAGGGTGAGGTTGAGGGTGAAGGTTAGGGTTAGGATTAGGCTTACGGTGAGGGTGAGTGAGTGTGTTCGGTTTAGTTTTAGGTTTAGGCTAAGGTTTAGGCTAAGGGTGAGGTTGAGTTTGAGGGTTAGGGTTAGGGTGAAGTTTAGGGTAAGGGTTAGGGGGAGGGTTAGGGATAGGATTAGACAGGGTGAGATTGAGGCTGAGGGTTAGGGTTAGTGTTAGGGTTAGGGTTAGGGTGAGAGTTATGGGGAGTGTAGGGGTTAGAGTTAGGATTAGGGTCAGGGTGAGGGTGCGTTTGTGTGTTAGGGTTAGGTTTAGGGTTAGGCTTAGGGTTAGGCTGAGGATGAGTTTGAGGGTGAGGGTTATGGTTAGGGTGAGGGTTATTTTTACGGTTAGGGTGAGGGTTAGGATGAGGTTTAGGGTTACGGTGAGGGTTAAGGTGAGGATGATGGTAAGGGTAAAGGTGAGGTTTAGGCCGAGGGTGAGGGTTAAGATAAGGGTGAGGGTTAGGGTTTGGTTTAGGTTTAGGGTGAGGGCTAGATTGAGGATTAGGGTTAGCGTTCGTGTGAGGTTTAGAGTGAGGATGAGGGTTAGGGTTAGGGTTAGGGACAGGATCAGGGTTAGAGTGAGGGTGAGTGTGTGTGTTAGTTTTAGGTTTAGGGTTAGGCTTAGGGTTAGGCTGAGGGTGAGGTTGAGGGTGAGGGTTAGGGTTACGGTGAGGGTTAGAGTAAGGTATAGGGGGAGGGTTAGGATGAGGGTTAGGTTTAGGATTAGTGTTAGGGTGAGAGCTAGGGTGAGGGTGAGGTTTAGGTTTAGGGTTAGGGTGAGGGTTATGGTTAGGGTGAGGGTCAGGATTAGCGTTAGGTTTATTGTTAGGGTTCGGTTTAAGGTTACGGTTATGGTGCGGGTGAGGGTGAGGGTTAGGGTTAGGGTTAGGGTGAGATTTAGTGTGAGGGTGAGGTTTAGGGTTAGAGTTAGGGTTAGGGTGAGGGTTAGGTTTAGGGTTAGGGTTAGGATGAGGATTAGGATTAGGGTTAGGGTGAGGGTGAGTGTGTGTGTTAGGGGTAGGTTTAGGGTTAGGCTTAGGGTTAGGCTTAGGGTGAGGTTGAGTGTGAGGGTTAGGTTTAGGGTGAGAGTTAGGTTTAGGGTTAGGAGGATGGTTAGGATGAGGGTTAGGTTTAGGATTATGGTTAGGGTGAGCGCTAGGGTGAGGATGAAGTTTAGCGTTAGGGTTAGGGTGAGGGTTAGTGTTAGGTTTAGGGTGAGAGTTAGGTTTTGGGTTAAGTTTAGGGTTAGGGTGCGTGTCAGGGAAAGAGTTACTGTGAGGGTGAGGGTTAGGATTAGGTTGAGGCTTAGGGTTAGGATGAGGGTTAGGGTGAGGGTGATGGTGAGGGTTAGGATTAGGTTTAGGGTGAGGGTTAGGATGAGGGTTAGGGTTTGGATTAGGGTTAGAGTGAGGGCTAGGGTGAGGGTGACGATTATGGTAAGGTTTAGGCTAAGGCTTAGGGTTAGACTGAGGGTGAGGTTGAGGTTGAGGGTTACGGTTAGGGTGAGGGTTAGGTTTATGGTTAGGGTGAGGGTTACGATGAGGTTTAGAGTTAGGGGGAGGTTTAGGGTGAGGATGATAGTAAGGGTAAAGGTGAGGTTTAGGCTGAGGATGAGGATTAAGATAATGGTGATTGTTAGGGTTAGGTTTAGGGTTAGGGTAAAGGTTAGGATTAGGGTTAGGGTGAGAGTTAAATTGAGGTTTAAGGTTAGCGTAAATGTGAGGTTTAGGGTGAGGATGAGGGATAGGGTTAGGGTTAGGGTTAGGGTTAGGGTGAGCGTGAGGTTTGGGGTGGAATTAGGGTTAGGGTGAGGATTAGGCTGAGGGTTAGGTTTAGGGTAAGGTTTAGCGTGGGGGTGATGGTAAGTGTAAACGTGAGGTTTAGGCTGAGGGTGAGGGTTACAGTGGGGTGAGGGTTAGGGTTAGAGGGAGGGTTAGGGTTAGGGGAAGGGTGTGGGTGAGGGTTAGCTTGAGGATTAGTGTTAGGGTTAGTGTGAGGTTTAGGGTGAGGATGAGGACTAGGGTTATTGTGAGGGCTAGGGTGAAGGTGAGGGTTAGGTTTAGGTTTAGGGTGAGGTTTCGGGTTAGGGTGATGTTTAGGGTTAGTGTGAGGGTTAGTGTTAGGATTAGTGTTAGTGTTAGGGTGAGGGTAAGTGTTAGGGTGAGGGTTAGGTTTAGGGTGAGGGTTAGGGTTAGGTTGATGATTAGGGTTAGTGTTAGGGTTATTGTTAGGGTTAGGGTTAGGGTTAGGATTACAGTGAGGGTGAGGATGAGGTTTAGGTTTAGTGTTAGGATGAGGTTTAGTTTTAGGGTAAGGGTTAGAGTTAGGGTTAGTGTGAGAGTGAGGTTTAGGATTAGAGCTAGGGTTAGCGTTATGTTGAATGTTGGGGTTAGATTTAGGCTTAGCCTTAGGCTTAGGCCAAGCATGAGGGTGAGGTTTAGGTTTAAGGTTAGGGTGAGGTTTAGGGTTACAGTTAGGGTGAGGGTTAGGATGAGGTTTAGGGTTAGGATTAGTGTTAGGGTGAGGGTTAGGGTGAGGTTTAAGTTTAGGGATATGGTTAGGTTTAGGGTTAGGGTTAGGTTGAGAATGAGTGTGAGGGTCAGGGTTATGGTTAGGCTTAGGGTTAGGGTGAGGGTTAGGGTTAGGGATTTTGTTAGGGTGAGGGTGAGGCTGAGGATTAGGGTTAGGTTTATGGTTAGGTTTAGGGTTAGGGTTACGGTTAGGGTTAGGGTTACAGTTAGGTTTAGGGTTAGGTTTAGGCTTAGGGTTAGGCTTAGGATTCGGCTGAGGGTGAGGGTGGCGTTGAGGATTAGGGTTAGGTTTAGTATTAGGGTTATTGTTTGTGTTATGTTTAGGGTTAAGTTGGAGCTGAGGGTGATTCTGAAGGTGAGGGTTATGGTTATGGTTATGGTTAGGGTTAGGGTTAGTGTTAGGTTTAGGGTTAGGTTTAGAGTTATGGTGAGATTGAGGGTGAGGGTGAGGGTAAGGGTTAGGGTGAGATTTAGGGTGAGGTTTAGGGTTAGGGTTAGATTTAGTATTGGGGTAGGGTGAGGGTGAGTGTGACAGTTAGGGTGAGGGTGAGGCTTAGGCCTAGGTTTAGGCTGAGGGCGAAGGTGGGGGTGAGGATTAGGGTTAGGGTGATGGTTTGGGTTAGGGTTAGTGTTACTGTTAAGGTTAGGGTTAGAGTTACGGTGAGGGTGAGGGTGGGGGTGTGGAGTAGGGTTAGGGTTAGGGTATGGTTTAGGGTTAGGGTTAGGGTTAGTGTGAGTGTGAGGTTTAGGGTGAGGGTTAGGGATAGGGTTAGTGTTAGAGTTAGGCTGAGGGTGAGGGTTAGTTTGAGGTTTAGGGTTAGGGTTATGGTTGTGGTTAGTGTGAGGGTTAGTTTTACGGTTAGGGTTAGTGTTAGGGTGAGGTTAAGTTTTACAGTGAGGGTTTGGGTTAGGATGAGGGTTATGGTTAGGGGGAGGGTTAGGATTAGGGTTAGGGTTATTGTTAGGGTTAGGTTTAGGGTTTTGGTTACGGTGAGGTTGAGGGTGACTTTTAGGGTTAGGGTTAGGGTAAGGTTTATGGTTTGGGTTAGGGTTAGAGTGATGGTTAGGATGATGGTGAGGTTTACAGTTAGTGTTAGAGTTAGGGTGAGGGTTAGGGTGAGGTTTAGGGTTAGGGTTAGTGTTAGGGTTAGGGTTAGGGTGAGAGTTAGGGTTAGGGTTAGGGTTAGGGTTAGGGTTTAGTTTAGGGTTAGGTTTAGGGTTTCCGTTATGGTAAAGGTCAGTTTTAGGATTAGGGTTAGGGTCAGTGTGAGGTTTAGGGTTAGAATTAGGGTTAGGGTGAGGCTGTAGATTAGGGTTCGGGTTAGGTTTAGGGTTAGGATTAGGATTAGGGTTCGGTTACGGTGAGTGTGAGGCTCATGGTTAGGGTTAGGGTTAGCCTTAGGTTTAGGCTGAGGGTTTGCGTGAGGTTGCGGGTTAGGGTTATTCTGAGGGGTAGGGTTATGGTTAGGGTGAGGTTTAGTGTTAGGGTTAGGGTTAGAGTTATGGTTTGGGTGAGGGTGAGGTTTAGGGGTAGAGTTAGTTTTAGGGTGAGGGTTAGGGTGAGTGTGAGGGTTATGGTGAGGGTTAGGGTGGGGTGACGGTAAGGGCAAACTTGAGGGTTAGGCTGAGGGTGAGGGTTATGGTAAGGTTGATGGTTAGGGTTAGGGTGAGTGTTAGGGTTAGGGTTAGGGTGAGAGTTAGGGTTTGGGTTAAGTTTAGGGTTAGAGTGAGGGTTAGGGTAAGGGTTAAGGTGAGGGTGAGGTTTAGGGTTAGGTTGAAGGCTAGGTTGAGCTTGAGGGTTAGGTTTAGGTTTAGGGTAAGCGCTAGGGTGAGGGTTAGGGTGAGGGTTAGGGTTAGGGATTGGGTTATGTTTAGGATTAGGGTTAGTTTGAGGGTGAGTGTGAGGGTTAGGGTTAGGGTTAGGCTTAGAGTTAGGGTGAGTGCTAGGTTTAGGGTTTGGGATAGGGTGAGGCTGAGGCTGAGGATTATGGTTAGGTTTAGGGTTAGGGTTAGGCTTATGGTTAGGCTGAGCCTGAGGGTGGGGGTTAGGATTAGATTTAGAATTAGGTTAGGCTTAGGGTTAGGGTGTGTTATAGTTAGTGTTATAGTTAGTGTTATAGTTAGGGTTAATTTTGCAGTGATAGTGAGGCTGAAGGTGAGGGTTATGTTTAGAGTTAGCATTAGGGTTAGGGTTAGTGTTATTGTTAGGGTTAGGGTTAGAGTTACGGTGAGTTTGAGGGTGAGGGTGAGGTTAGGGTTAGGGTGAGGTTTAGGCTTAGGGTTTTGGTTAGGGTTAGGGTGAGGGTCATATTTAGGGTTAGAGTTATGGTTAGGGGGAGGGTTAGGGTGAGGTTTAGGGTTAGGGTTAGTGTTAGGGTTAGGGTGAGGTTGAGGGTTAGTTTGAGGTTTAGGGATAGGGTTTATGTAAGGGTTAGGGTTAGAATTACGGTGAGGTTGAGGGTGCAGATGAGTGTGAGGTTTAGGGTTAGGTTTATGGTGAGGCTTAAGGTTAGGCATAGGGTTAGGCTAAGGGTGAGGGTGAGGTTTAGGATTAGGGTTATGGGGAGGGTTAGGATGAGGGTTAGTGTTAGGATTAGGGTTAGGGTGAGTGCTAGGTTGAGGGTGAGGTTTAGTGTTAGGGTTAGGGTAATGTTTAGGTTTAGGGTTAGGGTTAGAGTTAGGGCAAGGGTGAGGTTTAGGTTTAGAGTTAGGGTAAGGGTGGGGCTGAGTTTGAGGGTTAGGGTTAGGGTTAGTGTTTGAGTTAAGGCTAGGGTGAGGGTTAGGTTTAGGGTGATTTTGAGGGTGAGGGTTAGGCTTAGGCTTAGGGTTAGGATTCGGATTAGGGCAAGAGTTATGGTGAGTGTGATGTTTATGGTTAGGGTTAGGCTTAGGCTTAGGTTTGGGCTGAGAGTGAGGGTGAGGGTGAGGGTTAAGGTTACGGTGAATGTTAGGGTTAGTGTTAGGGTGAGAGTTAAGGTTCTAGTATGTTTAGGGTTAGGATGAGGGATCGGGTTATGATTGGGGTTAGGGTGAGTGCTAGGGTGAGGGTGAGAGTTAGAGTGAGCGTTAGGCTTAGGCTTAGAGTTAGGCTGAGCATGAGGTTGACGGTGAGGGTTAGGGTTAGGGTGATGCTTACGTTTAAGTTTAGGTTGACGGTTAGGATGAGGTTTAGGGTTAGGGTGACAGGGTGAGGATGATGGTACGGGTAATGGTGTGGTTTAGGCTGAGGTTGAGGGTTAAGATAAGGGTGAGTGTGAAGGTTAGAATTAGGTTTAGGGTGAGGGCTAGGGTGAGGGTGAGGGTTAGAGTTAAGGTTAGGATTAGGGTGAGGTTTAGGATTACGTTGAGGGTTAGGGTTAGTGTGAGATTTAGTGTGAGGGTTAGGGTTAGTGATAGGGTGAGGGTAAGTGTTAGGGTGAGGGTTAATGTTAGGGTGAAGGTTATGGTTAGGGTGAGGGTTAGGGTTAGGGTTATTGTTAGGGTTAGGGTTACGGTTACTGTGAGAATGAGGGATAGGGTTAGGGGTAGGGTGAGGTTTAGTGTTAGGGTTAGGGTTAGAGTTAGGGTAAGGTTGAGGGTTAGGTTTAGGGTTAATGCTAGAGTTAGAGTTACGGTGAGGGTTAGGGTGAGGGTGAGGTTTAGTCTAAGGGTTAGGATTAGGATTAGTGTAAGGGTTCGGATGAGTGTGAAGGTTAGGGTTAGGGTAAGGCTTAGGCTTAGGGTTAGGATGAGAGTGAGGATGAGGGTGAGGGTTAGGGTTTGGGTAACGGTTAGGGTTAGGGTTAGGGTGAGATTTAAGGTTCGGTTAAGTATAGGGTTAGGGTGAGTTTGAAGGTTAGGATTAGGGTGAGGGTGAGGGCTAGGGTGAGTGTGAGTTTTAGAGTTAGGGTGAGGGTGAGGTTTAGGGTTAGGGCTAGGGTTAGGGTTAGGTTTAGGATGAGGCTGAGGTTTAGTGTTAGAGTTAGGGTTAGGGTGAGGCTGAGGATGAGGGTTAGGGTTAGGGTTAATCTTGGAGTTAGCGTTATGGTGAGGGTTAGGGTGAGGGTGAGGGTAAGGATTAGTGTTAGGATTAGATATAGGGAAAGGTTTAGGGTGAGTTTGAGGGTTAGGATTAGGTTTAGGGTTAGGCTTAGGGTCAGGGTTACTGTGAAGGTGAGGGTGATGGTTAGGGTTAGGGTGAGAGTTAGGGGTAGGGTTAGGGTGAGATTTAGGGTTCGGGTTAAGTTTAGGGTTAGGGTGAAAGTTCGGGTTAGGGTTACAGTGAGGGTTAGGGTTAGGGTTAGGTTGAGGGTTAGGGTTAGGCTTAGGATTAGTGTGAGGGTTAGGGTTAGGGTTACGGTGAGGGTTAGGATGAGGACTAGGGTTAATATTAGGGTTAGGGTGAGGGTTAGGGTGAGGGTGAGAGTTAGGGTTAGGGTTAGGGTGAGGTTTAGGGTTAGGGTTAGGGTGAGGTTTAGGATGAGGGTTAGGGTTACGGTGAGGGTGAGAGTTAGGTTTAGGGTGAGGGTTAGGGTTAGGTTTAGGGTTACAGTGAGGGTGTGTGTTATTGTTAAGGTTAGGGGTAGGGTTATGGTTATCGTGAGGATGAGGGTTAGGGTTAGGTTTAGGGTGAGGTTTAGTGTTAGGGTTAGGGTTAGCGTTAGGCTTAGGCTGAGTGTGAGGTTTAGGTTTAGAGTTAGGGTAATGGTGAAGCTGAGGTTGAGGGTTGGGTTTAGGGTTAGTGTTAGAATTAGGGTTAGGGTGAGGGTTAGGGTGAGGGTGAGGGTGAGAGTGAGGGTTAGGCTTAGGGTTAGGATTAGGATTAGGGTAAGTGTTACGGTGAGTCTTAGGGTTAGGGATAGGGTGAGGTTTAATATTAGGGTTATGGTTAGGGTTAGGATTAGGGTGAGGGTGAGGTTTAGGTGTAGGTTTAGGGTCAGTGTGAGGGGTAGGGTTAGGGTGAGTGTTAGGGTAGGGTTGACGGTAAGGGTAAAGGTGAGGGTTAGGCTGAGGGTGATGGTTATGGTAAGGGTGAGAGTTAGGTTTAGGGTGAGTGTTAGGGTAGGGTTGACGGTAAGGGTAAAGGTGAGGGTTAGGCTGAGGGTGAGGGTTATGGTAAGGGTGAGAGTTAGGTTTAGGGTGAGGGTTAGGGTTAGGGTTAGGGTGAGGGTGAGGATTAGATTGAGGATTAGTGTTAGTGTTAGTGTGAAGTTTAGGGTGAGTATGAGGTTAGGGTTAGGGTGATTGCTAGGGTGAGGTTGAGGGTAAGGGTTAGATTGAGGATTAGTGTTAGGGTTAGAGTGAGTTTTAGGGTGAGGATGAGGTTTAGGGTTAGAGTTAGGGTTACGATTAATGTTAGGGTTAGGCTTAAGGTGAGGGTTGGGGTGAAGGTGAGGTTTAGGGTTAGGGTTAGGTTTAGGCTTAGGCTTAGGTTTAGGCTGAGAGTGAGGTTGAGGTTGAGGGTTAAGGTTAAGGTGAGGGTTAGGTTTAGGGTTAGGTTGAGAGTTAGGGTTCAGTTAAGTTTAGGGTTAGGGTGAGGGATAAGGTAAGGATTAGTGTTAGGGTGAGGGCTAGGGTGGGGGTGAGGATTAGGGTTAGTGTTAGGGTAATGTTTAGGGTTAGGGGTAGGTTTTGCATTAGGGTTAGGATGAGGGTTAGGGTTAAGATTATGGTTAGGGTGAGGGTGATTGTTAGGATTAGGGTTAGGGTTAGGTTTAGGGTTAGAATTAGTTTTTGTTAGTGTTAGGTTTAAAGTTATGGTGAGGGTGAGGGTTAGGTTTAGGGTTAGGGTGAGGTTTAGGGTTAGGTTTAGGATTAGAGTTAGGGTGAGGGTGAGGTTTAGTTTTAGATTTAGGGTTATTTGGAGGGTTAGGTCGAGCGTTAATGTTAGGTTTAGTGTAAGGGTTAAGGTTAAATTGAGGTTTAGCTTGAGGTTTAGGATTAGGGTTAGGTTAGGGTTAGGATTAGGGTGAGGGTGAGGGTGAGTGTGCTGGTTAGGGTTAGGTTTAGGCTTAGACTGATGGTGATGTTGGGGCTGAGGATTAGGGTTGGGGTGATGGTTAGGGTTAGGGTTAGGGTGAGGGTTAGTATGAGGGTAAGCTTTAGGATTAAAGTTAGGGTGAGGGCTAGGGTGAAGGTGAGATTAAGGGTAAGGTTTAATCTTAGGCTTAGGGTTAGGCTGAGCATGAGGTTGAGGGTGAGGGTTAGGGTTAGGGGTAGGGTGAGGTTTAGTGTTAGGGTTAGGGTTAGAGTTAGGTTTAGGATGAGGGTGAGGTTTAGGGTTAGGGTTAGGTTCAGGGTGAGAGGTAGGGTTAGGGTGAGGGTTAGGGTGGGGGTGAAGGTAAGGGTAAAGGTGAGGGTTAGGTTGAGGGTGAGTGTTATGGTAAGGGTGAGGGTTAGATTTTGGGTGTGTGTTAGTGTTAGGGTGAGAGTGAGGGTTAGATTGCGGATTAGTGTTAGGGTTAGTTTGAGGTTTAGGGTGAGGATAAGTGTTAGGGTTAGTGTGAGGGCTAGGGTGAGATTGAGGGTGAGGGTTAGATTGAGGATTAGTGTTAAGGTTAGTGTGAGGTTTACGGTGAGGATGAGGTTTAGGGTTAGGTTTGTGGTTAGGATTAATGTTAGGGTTAGGCTTAAGGTGAGGGTTAGGGTGAGGGTGAGGTTTAGGGTTAGTGTTAGGATTAGGATTTGGGTTAGGGTTAGGTTTAAAATGAGGGTGAGTTTTATTTTTAGGGTTAGGGTTAAGGTTATGGTTATGGTGAGGGTGAGGTTTAGGGTTAGGTTTAGGGTGAGGTTTAGTGTTAGTGTTAAGGTTAGAGTTAGGGTTAGGGTGAGGGTGAGGTTTAGGTTTAGAGTTAGGGTAAGTGTGAGGCTGAGGTTGAAGGTTGGGTTTAGGGTTAGTGTTAGTGTTAAGGTTACGGTGAGGGTTAGGATGAATGTGAGGGTGAGGGTGAGTGTTAGGCTTAGGTTTAGGATTAGGATTAGGGCAAGGGTTAGGGTGAGTGTGAGGCTTAGGGTTAGAATTAGGCTCAGGCTTAGTGTTAGGCTGAAGGTGAGGGTGAGGTTGAGGGTTAGGGTTAGGGTGAGCGTTAGGTTTAGGATTAGGGTAAGTGTTAGGGTGAGTGTGAGGGTTAGGGTTAGGCTTAGGGTGAGAGTTAGGGGTAGTGTTAGGGTGAGAGTTAGGGTTCGGGTTAAATTTAGGGTTAGGGTGAGCGTTAGGGTTAGAGTTACAGTAAGGGTGAAGGTTACGGTTAGGTTGAGGGTTAGGGTTAGGCTTAGGATTAGGGTGAGGGTTAGGGTTAGTGTTAGGATGAGGGTTAGGATGAGGATTAGGGTTAGGATTAGGGTTCGGTGAGGGCTAGGGTAAGGGTGAGGGTTAGGGTTAGGGTTAGGTTGAGGCTTAGGTTTAGGGTGAGGGTTAGTGTTTGGGTTTGGGTTAGGGTGAGGGTGAGGCTGAGGATGAGGGTTAGGGTTAGGGTGAGGGCTAGGGTGAGGGTGAGCGTGATGGTTAGATTGAGGATTAGTGTTAGGTTTAGTGTGAGCTTTAGGGTGAGGATGAGTTTTAGGGTTAGGGTTAGGGTTAGGATTAATGTTTGGGTTAGACTTCAGGTGAGGGTTAGGGTGAGGGTGAGGTTTAGGGTTAGGGTTAGGCTTAGTGTTAGGCTGAAGGTGAGGGTGAGGGTGAGGTTTAGGGTTAGGGTTAGTGTTATTGATAGGGTTAAGGTGAGAGTTAGGGTTCGGGTTAAGTTTAGGGTTAGGGTGAGGGTTAGGGGAAGGGTTACAGTGAGAGTGCGGCTTTTGGTTAGGTTGAGGGTTAGGATTAGTGTTAGTGTTAGGGTGAGGATTAGGATGAGGGTTAGGGTTAGGATTAGGGTTAGGGTGAGTGCTAGGTTGAGGGTGAGGTTTAGGGTTAGGGTTAGGGTGAGGTTTAGGGTTAGGTTTAGGGTTAGGGTTAGGGTCAGTGTGAGGTTTAAGGTTAGAGTTAGGGTTAGGGTGAGGCTGAGGGTGAGGGTAACGGTGAGGGTTAGTGTTAGAGTTAGGTTTATGGTGATGGTTGGGGTGAGGGTGAGGGGAAGGCTTAGTGTTAGGATTAGGATTAGGGTAAGTGTTAGGGTGAGTGTGAGGGTTAGGGTTAGGGTTTAGGTTTAGTCTTAGGGTTAGGCTTAGTGTGAAGGTGAGGGTGAGGGTTAGGGTTAGGGTGAAAGTTAGCGGTAGGTTTAGAGTGAGAGTTAGGGTTCAGATTAAATTTAGGGTTAGGGTGAGGGTTAGGGTTAGGTTTACAGTGAGGGTGGGTTTTAGGGTTAGGTTGAGGGTTAGGGTTAGGCTTAGGATTAGGGTGAGTGTTACGGGTTAGTGTTAGGGTGAGGGTTAGGATGAGGATTAGGGTTAGGATTAGGGTTCGGGTGAGGGCTGGGGTGAGGGTGAGAGTTAGGATTAGGGTTAGGGTGAAGGTTAGGTTTAGGGTTAGGGTGAGGGTTAGTATGAGGGATGGGGTAGGATTATTGTTAGGGTGATGGCTAGGGTGAGGGTGAGGGTAAGCGTAAGGGTTAGGCTTAGGCTTAGGTTTAAGCTGAGCATGAGGTTGAGGGTGAGGGTTAGGATTATGGTGATGGTTAGGTTTATGGTTAGGGTGAGGATTATGATGAGGTTTAGGGTTAGGGTGAGGATTATGGTAAGGGTGAATTTGAGGTTTAGGCTGAGGTTGAGAATTAAGATAAGGGTGAGGGTTCGGATTAGGTTTAGGTTTAGGTTTAGGGTTAGTGTTAGTGTGAGGGTTTGATTGAGCATTAGGGTTAGGGTTAGGGTTAGTGTGAGGTTTATGGTGAGGATGAGGGTTAGGGTTAGGTTGAGGGTGAGGGTTAGAATTAGGGTTAGTGTGAGGGCTAGGGTGAGGGTGAGGGTTAGAGTTAGGGTTAGGTTTAGGGTGAGGTTTAGGATTAGGGTGATGGTTAGGGTTAGTGTGAAGGTTAGGGTTAGGGTTAGGGTTAGTGTGAGGGTGAGGGTAAGTGTTAGGGTGAGGTTTAATGTTAGGGTGAGGGTTATGGTTAGGGTGAGTTTTAGGGTTAGGGTTCGCGTTATTGTTAGTGTTAGGGTTAGTGTTACATTTACGGTTAGGGTGAGGGTGTGGGTTAGGGTTAGGTTTGGGGTGAGGTTTAGTGTTATCGTTAGGGTGAGGGTTAGGGTGAGGGTGAGGTTTAGGTGTAGAGTTAGGCTTAGGGTGAGGGTTAGGGTGGAGGTGACGGTAAATGTAAAGGTGAGGGTTAGGCTGAGGATGAGGGTTACAGTAAGGGTGAGGTTTAGGGTTAGGTTGAGGATTAGTTTTAGGTTTAGGGTGAGAGTGAGGGTTAGATTGAGGATTAGTGTTAGGGAGAGTGTGAGGTTTAGGGTGAGGATGAGGATTAGGGTTAGGGTGAGGGCTAGGGTCAGGGTGAGGGTCAGGGTTAGTGTTAGGGTGAGGTTTAGGTTTAGGGTGATGGTTAGTGTTAGTGTGAGCATTAGTGTTAGCGTTAGGGTTAGTGTTAGGGTGAGGGTAAATGTTAGGGTGAGGGTGAGGGTTAGGGTGAGGGTTATGGTTAGGATGAGGTTTACGGATAAGGTTAGGTTTATTGTTAGTGTTAGGGTTAATGTTACACTGAGGGTGAGGGTTAGGGTTAGGGTTAGGGTTAGGATGAGGTTTAGGTTTAGGGTTAGGGTCAGAGTTAGGGTTAGGTTGAGGATGAGGTTTAGGGTTAGAGTTAGGGATAGTGTTAGGGTTAGGCTTAGGCTTAGGCTTAGGCTTAGGCTGAGGCGGAGCACGAGGGTGAGGGTTAGGGCTAGTGTGAGGGTTAGGGTTAGGGTTAGTGTGAGATTTAAGATGAGGTTTAGGGTTAGGATTAGGTTTAGGGTGAGGACTAGGGTGAGGTTTAGAGTGAGGTTTAGGGATAGGTATAGGTTTAGGATTTGGTTTACGGTGAGGGTGAGTGTGAGGTTTAGGGTTAGGGTTAGGGTTACCTTGAGGGTTAGGGTTCGGGTTAGGGTTAGGGTTAGGCTGAAGGTGAGGGTGGGTGTGAGGATTAGGTTTAGGTTTAGGGTTAGGGTTATTTTTAGTGTTATGGTTAGGGTTAAGTTTGCAGTGAGGGTGAGGCTCAGGGTGAGGGTTATGTTTAGGGTTAGGATTAGGGTTAGGGTTAGTGTTATTGTTAGGGTTAGGTTTAGAGTTACAGTGAGGTTGAGGTTGAGGGTGAGGGTTAGGTATAGGGTGAGGTTTAGGGTTAGGGTTAGGATTCGGGTTAGGGTTCAGGTGAGGTTTATGGTTAGAGTTAGGCGGAGGGTTAGGGTGAGGTTTAGGGTAAGAGTTAGTGTTAGGGTTAGGGTGTGGGTGAGGGTTAGGCTGAGGTTTAGGGATAGGGTTAGATTTAGGATTAGGGTTAGGGTGAGCATAAGTATGATGGTAAGGGTGAGGCTTAGGCTTAGGCTTATGTTTAGGCTGAGGGTGAGGGTGGGGGTGAGGATTAGGGTTAGGGTGATGGTTAAGGTTAGGTTTAGTGGTATTGTTAGGGTTAGGGTTCGAGTTACAGTGAAGGTGAGGGTGCGAGTGAGGGTTAGGGTTAGGGTTAGGGTTAGGTTTAGGGTCAGTGTGAGGTTTAGGGTTAGATATAGGGTTAGGGGGAGGGTTACGGTTAGGTTTAGAGTTAGGGTCACGGTGAGGGTGAGGTTTAGGTTCAACATATAGGATTTGGGGGAGGGTTAGGGTTAGCTTAGGGTTAGGTTTATAGTTAGGGTGAGGTTTACAGTTAGGGTTAGGTTTAGGGTTAGAGTTACTGTGAGGGTGAGGCTTAGGGTTATGGTTAGGGTTAGGGTGAGGGTTAGGGTTAGGGTGAGGGTTAGATTTCGAATTACGGTGAGGGTGATGGTGCGGGTGAGTGTGAGGTTTAGGGCTAGAGTTAGGATTAGGGTGAGGATGAGGGTTAGGGTTAGGGTTAGTGTTAGATTTAGGGTTATGTTGAGGGTTAGGGTGAGGGTGAGGGTAAGGCTTAGTGTTAGAATTAGGATTAGGGTAAGGGTTAGTGTGAGTGTGAGGGTTAGTTTTAGGGTTAGGCTTAGGGTTAGGCTGAGTATGAAGTTGAGGGTGAGGGTTAGGGTTAGGGTTAGAGTTGGGGTTTGGTTGAGGGTGAGGTTTAGGGGTAAGGTTAGGGTCAGGGTGAGGGGTAGGGTAAGGGTGAGGGTTAGGGTGTGGGTGACGGCAAGGGTAAAGGTGAGGGTTAGGCTGAGGGTGAGGGTTACGTTAAGAGTGAGGGTTAGGGTTAGGGTGAGGGTTAGGTTTAGGGTCAGGTTGAGGGTGAGGATTAGATTGAGGATTAGTGTTAGGGTTAGTGTGAGGTTTAGGGTGAGGATGAGGATTAGGTTTAGGGTGAGGTCTAGGGTGAGGGTGAGGGATAGGGATAGTGTTAGGGTAAGGTTTAGGGTTAAGGTGATGGTTAGGGTTAGTGTGAGCATTAGTGTTAAGTTAGGGTTAGTGTTAGGGTGAGGGTAAATGTTAGGGTGAGGGTGAGGATTAGGGTGAGGGTAATGGTTGAGGTGAGGTTTAGGGTTAGGGTTATTGTTAGGGTAACGGTTAGGGTTACTGTTACAGTGAGAGTTAGGGTTAGGTTTAGGATGAGGTTTAGGTTTAGGGTTAGGGTTAGAGTTAGGGTTAGGGTGAGGGTGAGGTTTAGGGTTAGAGTTAGGGATAGTGTTAGGGTTAGGAATAGGATGAGGGTTAGGGTTAGGCTTAGGCTTAGGCTTAGGCTGAGGCCGAGCATGAGGGTCAGGGTTAGGGTTAGATTTAGGGTGAGGGTTAGGGTTAGGGTTAGGGTGAGTTTTAGTATGAGGTTTAGGGTTAGGATTAGGTTTAGGGTGAGGACTAGGGTGATGGTTAGGGTGAGGTTTAGGGATAGGTTTAGGTTTAGGATTTGGGTTAGGGTGAGGGTGAGTGTGAGTGTTAGGGTCAGGGTTAGTGTGAGGCTTAGGGTTAGGGTGAGGGTTATTGTTAGGTTTTGGATTAGGGTTAGGGTGAGTCTGAGGATTAGGGTTAGGTTTAGGTTTAGGTTTAGTGTTTAAATTAGGTTTAGGATTAGTGTTAGTGTTAATGTTATGGTTAGGGTTACCTTGAGGGTTAGGTTTAGGGTTAGGGTTAGGGTTACACTAAGGATGAGGTGGGAGTGAGGATTAGGGTTAGGGTTAGGGTTAGGGTTATTGTTAGTGTTATGGTTAGTGTTAAGTTTGGGGTGAGGGTGAGGCTGAGGGTGAGGTTTATGTTTAGGTTTAAGATTAGGGTTAGGGTTAGTGTTATTGTTAGTGTTAGGGTTAGAGTTACAGTGAGGTTAAGATTGAGGGTCAGGGTTAGGTTTAGGGTGAAGTTTAGGATTATAGTTAGGGTTAGGGTTAGGGTGAGGGTGAGGGTGTGGTTTAGGGTTAGAGTTAGTTTAGGGGGAGGGTTAGGGAGAGGGTTAGGTTGAGGTTTAGGGATAGCTTTAGGGTTAGGATTAGAGTTAGGGTGAGCATGAGTATGAGGGTTAGGGTGAGGCTTAGGCTTAGGATTAGGCTGAGGGTGAGGGTGGGGGTGAGGATTAGGGTGAGGCTGATGGTTGGAGTTAGGATTAGTGTTATTGTTAGGGTTAGGTTTCGAGTTTCAGTGAAGGTGTGAGTGCTGGTGTGGGTTAGTGTTAGGCTTAGTGTTAGGCTGAGCATAAAGTTGAGTGTGAGGATTATTGTTAGGGATAGGGTGAGGTTTAGTGTTATGGTTAGGGTTAGAGTTAGGGTTAGGTTGAGGGTGAGGTTTAAGGGTAGGCTTAGGTTCAGGGTGATGGTTAGGGTTAGGGTTAGGGTGAGGGTTAGATTGAGGAATAGTGTTAGGGTTAGTGTGAGGTTTAGGGTGAGGATGAGGTTTAGGGTTAGGGTTAGGTTTAGGATTAATGTTAGGGTTAGGTTGAAGGTGAGGGTTTCGGTGAGGGGGAGGTTTAGGTTTAGAGTTATGGTTAGGATTAGGGTTAGGGTTAGTGTGAGTGTGAGGGTTAGATTTAGGGTTAGGGTGAGGGTTAGTGTTAGGCTGAAGGTGAGGGTGAGGGTTAGGGTAAGGGTGAGTGTTAGGGTTAGGTTTAGGGTGAGGGTTAGTGTTCGGGTTAAGTTCAGTGTGAGGATGAGGGTTAGGGTTAGGTTGAGGGTTAGGGTGAGGTTTAGGGTTAGGATTAGGGTGAGGTTTAGGGTTAGGTTTAGGGTTAGGGTTAGCGTTATGGTGAGGGTTCGATTGAGGTTTAGGTTTCTGGTTAGGGTTTGTGTTACGTTTAGTGTGAAGATGAAGGTTAGGGTTAGGGTGAGGATGAGGGTTAGAATTAGGTTTAGGGTGAAGGCTAGCGTGAGGGTTAGGATTAGGGTGAGGCTGGGGGTGAGGATTAGGGTTAGGTCACGGTTATTGTTAGGGTGAGGGTGAGTTTTAGGGTTAGAGTTAGATTTTGGGGGAGGGTTAGGGTGAGGTTTAAGGTTAGGGTTAGTGTCAGTGTTAGGGTCAGGGTGAGGGTTAGTTTGAGGTTTAGGGGTAGGTTTAGGGTTAGGATTAGAGTTAGGGTGAGCATGAGTATGAGGGTTAGGGTGAGGCTTAGGCTTAGGGTTAGGCTGAGGGTGATGGTGGTTGTGAGGATTAGGGTTAAGGTGATTGTTAGGTTTAGGGTTAGTGTTATTGTTAGGGTTAGGGTGTGAGTTTCGGTGAGGGTTCGGGTTCGGGTGAGAGTTAGTTTTAGGGTTAGGGTGGGATTTAGGGTTAGGGTTAGGTTTAGGGTGAGGATGAGGTTTAGTGTTAGATATAGGGTTAGGGGTAGGGTTAGGGTGAGGGTAAGGGTTAGGGTTAGTGTTAGGGTGAGGGTAAGGTTTAGGGTTAGACTTAGGGTTAAGGTGAGGCTTAGGGTGAGGTTTAGGATTAGGGTTAGGATTAGAATTAATGTAAGGATTAGGTTGAGTGTGAGTGTTAGGGTTTTGGTTAGGGTTAGGCTTAGGGATACACTGAGGGTGAGGGTGAGTGTTAGGTTTAGGGTGAGGGTTAGGTTTAGGGTTAGGGTGAGAGTTAGGGTTCAGGTTAAGTTTTGGGTTAGGGTGAAGGTTAGGGTTACATTGAAGGTGAGGTTTAGGGTTAGGTTGTTGGTTAGGGTTAGGGTTAGGATGAGGTTTAGGTTTAGGGTTAGTGTGAGGCTTAGGATGAGTATTAGGGTTATGATTAGGGTTAGGGTGAGGGCTAGTGTGAGTGTTAGGTTTACATTAAGGGTGAGAGTTAGGGTTAGGGTGAGGGTTAGTGTTAGGATATGGGTTAGGTTGAGGGTTCGGGTTCGGATTAGGGTTAGAGTTAAGGTTATTATTAGAGTTAGGGTTAGGGTTACGGTGAGGGTGAAGGTGAGGGTTAGGGTTACGGTTATGTTGAGGTTTAGGGTTAGAGTTAGTGTTAGGGTGAGGGTGAGGTTTAGGGTTAGAGCTAGGTTTAGGGTGAGGGTTAGGTTTAGGTTTAGTGTTAGGGTTAGTGTTAGGGGAAGGGTATGGGTTAGGGTTAGGGTTACGGATAGGATTATTGTTAGGGTGAGGGTGAGTGTGTGTTTTAGGGTTAGGTTTAGGGTTAGGCTTAGGGTGAGGCTGAGGGTGAGGTTGAGGGTGAGGGTTAGGGTTAGGGTGAGGGTTAGGGTTAGGTTTAGTGGCAGGGTTAGGATGAGTGTCAGGTTTAGGATTAGGGTTAAGGTAAGGGCTAGGGTGAGGATGAGGTTTAGGGTTAGGTTTAGGCTTAGGTTTAGCTTTAGGGTTAGGGTGAGGGATAGGGTGAGGTTGAGGTTTAGGGTTAGAGTTAGGGTTAGGGTGAGGCTGAGGGTGAGGTTTAGGTTTAGGGTTTGAGTTAGAGTTAGAGTCAGGGTTAGGGTGAGGGTTAGGGTCAGGGTTAGGGTGAGGGTGAGGGTTAGAGTTATGGTTAGGATTACGTTTAGTGTTAGGGTGAGTGTGAGGGTTAGGTTTAAGTTTAGGTTTAGGCTTAAGGTTAGGCTGAGGGTGAGAGTGAGGGTTAGGGTTAGGGTGAGGGTTAGGGTTAGGGTTATGGGGATGTTTAGGATGAGGTTTAGGGTTAGGATTAGGGTTAGGTTGAGGGTGAGGTTTAGGGTTAGGGTTAGGGTGAGGTTTAGGGTTAGGGTAAGGGTTAGGGTGAGGGTGAGGTTTAGGGTTAGATTTATGGTAAGGTTGAGGCTGAAGTTCAGGGTTAGTGTTAGGGTTAGTGTTACAGTTAGAATTAGGGTGAGGGTCAGGGTGAGGGTTAGGGTTAGGGTTAGGGTTAGGGTTAGGGTTAGGGTGAGAGTTAAGGATCGGTTAAATTTAGGGTTAGTGTGAGGATTAGCATTAGGGTGAGGGCTAGGGTGTGGGTGAGGGTTACGTTTAGTGTTACGGTAAGGTTTAGGTTTAGTATTAGGGTTAGGGTGAGGCTTGGGACGGGGGTTAGTGTTACGGTGAGGGTGAGGGTTAGGGTTAGGGTGACGGTTACGGTTAGAATTAGGGTTATGGTGAGGGTGAGTGTTATTGTTAGGGTTAGGGTTAGGGTTGGGGTTACGGTGAAATTGAGGTTTAGGGTTAGGGTAAGGGTGAGGTTTAGTGTTAGGGTTAGGGTTAGAGTTAGGTTTAGGGTTAGGGTGTGGTTTAGGGTTAGAGTTAGGGTAAGGGTGAGGCTGAGGTTCAGGGTTAGAGTTAGGGTAAAGGTGAGGCTGAGGTTGAGGGTTAGGTTTAGGCTTAGGGATAGGTTTAGGATTAGGGTAAGGGTTAGGGTGAGTGTGAGATTTAGGTTTAGGTTTAGGGTTAGGCTTAGGCTTAGGGTTAGGCTGAGAGTCATGGTGAGGGTGAGGGTTAGGGTTAGGTTGAGGGTTAATGTTAGGGTTAAGGTGAGAGTGAGGGTTCTGTTAAAGTTAGGGTTAGGGTGAGGGATAAGGTAAGGATTAGTGTTAGGGTGAGGGCTAGGGTGGGGGTGAGGATTAGGGTTAGTGTTAGGGTAATGTTTAGGGTTAGGGGTAGGTTTTGCATTAGGGTTAGGATGAGGGTTAGGGTTAAGATTATGGTTAGGGTGAGGGTGATTGTTAGGATTAGGGTTAGGGTTAGGGTTAGGTTTAGGGTTAAGATTCGTGTTATTGTTAGAGTTAGGGTTAGCGTAATGGTGAGTGTGAGGGTGAGGGTGAGGGTGAGGTTTAGGGTTAGGTTTAGGGTTAGTTTTAGGATTAGCGTTAGGGTGAGGTGAGGTTTAGGGTTAGATTTAGAGTTAGTTGGAGCATTAGGTCGAGCGTTAATGTTAGGGTTAGTGTTAGGGTTAAGGTTATGGTGAGGGTTAGGTTGATGTTTAGGGATAGGGTTAGGGTTAGGGTTAGTTTTAGGGTTAGGCTGAGGGTCAGTGTGAGGTTTAGGGTTAGGGTTAGGCTTAGGCATTGTGTTAGGCAGAGGGAGAGTGTGGGGGTGAGTATTAGGGTTAGGGTGATGGTTAGGGTTAGGGTTAGGGTGAGTGTTAGGATGAGGGGTTGGGTTAGCATTAGGGTTAGGTTGAGGGCTAGGTTGAGGGTGAGGGTTAGGTTAATGGTTAGGCTTAGGCTTAGGGTTAGGGTGAGCATGAGGTTGAGGGTGAGGGTTAGGGTTAGGGATAGCATGAGGTTTAGTGTTAGGGTTAGGGTTAGAGTTAGGGTTAGTGTGAGGTTGAGGTTTAGGTGTAGGGTTAGGGTCAGGGTGAGGGGTAGGGTTAGGGTGAGGGTTAGGGTGGGGGTGACGGTAAGTGTAAAGTTGAGGGTTAGGCTGAGGATGAGGGTTATTTTAAGGGTGAGGGTTACGTTTAGGGTGATGGTTAGGGTTAGGGTTAGGGTGAGGGTGAGGGTTAGATTGAGGATTAGTGTTAGGTTTAGTGTGAGGTTTAGGGTGAGGATGAGTGTTAGTGTTAGGGTGAGGGCTAGGGTGAAGGTGAGGGTGAGGGTGAGGGTGAGGATTAGTGTGAGGGTTAGTGTGAGGTTTTGGGTGAGCATGAGGTTTAGGGTTAGGGTTAGGTTTAGGATTAATGTTAGGTTTAGGCTTAAGGTGAGGGTTAAGGTGAGGGTGAGGTTTAGGGTTAGTGTTATGATTAGGATTAGCATTAGGGTTAGGGTGAGTGTGAGGGTTTGGCATAGAGTTAGGGTTAGGCTTAGTGTTAGGCTGAAGGTGAGGGTAAGTTTGAAGGTTAGGTTTAGGGGGAGGGTTAGGTTTAGGATTAGGGTGAGAGTTTGGTTTCAGTTTAAGTTTAGTGTTAGGGTGAGGGTGAGGGTAAGGGTTAAATTGAGGGTGAGGGTTAGGGTTAGGTTGAGGGTTAGGGTTAGGATTAGGGTTAGGTTGAGGGTTAGGTTTAGGGTTAGGGTTAGGGTGAGGTTGAGGGTGAGGGTTAGGTTTAGTGTTAGGGTGAGGGTTAGGATGAGGGTTAGGGTTAGGATTAGGTTTAGGGTGAGGGTTAGGGTGAGGATGAGGTTTAGGTTTAGGGTTAGGGTGAGGTTTTGGGTTAGGTTTAGGGTTAGGGTTAGGGTGAGGGTGAGGTTTAGGCTTAGACTTAGGGTTAAGGTGAGTCTGAGGGTGAAGTTTAGGATTAGGGTTAGGATTAGGGTTTGGGTAAGCATTAGGGTGCGTGTGTGGGTTAAGGATAGGGTTAGGATTAGGCTAAGCATTACACTGAGGGTGAGGGAGAGGGTGAGCTTTAGGGTTAGGCTGAGAGTTAGGGCTAGCTTTAGGATTATAGTTAGGGTTCAGGTTAAGTTTAGGGTTAGTGTGAGGGTTAGGGTGAGGGTTAGGATGAGGATTAGAGTTAAGATTTGTGTTAGGTTGAGGGCTAGGGTGAGGGTGAGGTTTAGGGTTAGTGTTAGGGTGAGGTTTAGGTTTAGGTTTAGGGTTAGAGTGATGGTTAGGGTGAGGGTTAGGGTTACAGTAAGGGTGAGGGTTTGGGTGAGGGTGAGGGTTAGGATTAGGGGTAGGGTTAGGGTTATTGTTAGGGTTAGGGTTAGGGTTACGGTGAGGGCTAGGGTTAACGTTAGGGTTAGGGTTAGGCTTAGGCTGATGGTGAGGTTGGGGGTTGTGGTGAGGATTAGGATTAGGGTTAGGGTTAGGGTTATTGTGAGTGTTATGGTTAGGGATAAATTTGAGGTGAGCGTGAGGCTGAGGCTGAGTTTTATGGTTATGATTAGTGTTAGGCTTAGTGTTATTGTTAGGGTTAGGGTTATAGTTACGGTGAGATTGAGGGTGAGGGTGAGGGTTAGGTTTAGGGTGAGGGTTAGGGTTTGGGTTAGGGTTAGAGTTAGTGTTAGTGTGAGGGTGAAGTTTAGGATTAGAATTAAGCTTAGGGTGAGGGTTAGGGTTAGTGTTAGGGTTAGCTTTAGAGTGAGAGTTAGGGGGACGGTTTGGGTTAGGGTTAGGGATAAGGATAGGATTAGGGATAGGTCGAGGGTGAGTGTGTGTGTTAGGGTTAGGTTTAGGTTTTGGTTTAAGGATATGCTGAGGTTGATGTTGAGGGTGAGGGTTAGGGTTAAGTTGAGTGTTAGGTTTAGGGTTAGGGGGAGGGTTAGGATGAGGGTTAGGGTTAGGATTGGGTTAAGGTAAGGGCTAGGGTGAGGGTGAGGTTTAGGGTTAGGTTTCGGTTGTGCTTTAGGGTTAAGGTTAGGGTTAGGGTTAGGGTGAGGGTGAATTTTAGGGTTAAAGTTAGGGTTAGGGTGAGGCTGAGGGTGAGGGTTAGGTTTAGGGTTAGTGTTAGGTTTAGGGTTAGGGTTAGTTGAGGGTTAGAGTGAGGGTGAGCATTAGGGTTGGGGTTAGGATTAAGATTAGTTTTAGTGTTAGGGTGAGTCTGAGGTTTAGGTTTAGGTTTAAGGTTAGGATTAAGTTTAGGCTGAGAGTGAGGGTTAGGTAGAGGGTTAGGGTTAGGGTGAGAGTTAGGTTTAGGGTTATGGGGAGGTTTAGGATGAATGTTAGGGTTAAGATTAGTGTTAGGGTGAGGGCTAGGGTGAGGGTGTGGTTTAGTGTTAGGGATACGGTGAGGTTGAACGTTAGGGTTAGGGTTAGGTTTAGGGTGAGTTTGAGGTTTAGGGTTAGAGTTAGGGTAAGGTTGAGGCTGAGGATGAGGGTTAGGTTTAGGGTTAGTGTTAGAGTTAGGGTTAAGGTGAGGGTTAGGATGAGGTTGAGGGTTAGGCTTAGGGTTAGGATTAAGATTAGGGTAAGTGTTAGGGTGAGTGTGAGGGTTAGAGTTAGAGTTAGGCTTAGGCTTAGGGTTAGGCTGAGAGTGAGGGTGAGTGTGAGGGTAAGGGTTAGGGTGAGGGTTAGGGTTAGGTTTAGGGTGAGAGTTAGGGTTCGATTAATTTTAGGGTTAGGTTGAGGGTTAGGGTTAGCATTAGTATTAGGGTGAGTGCTAGGGTGAGGGTGAGGGTTAGGGTTAAAGTTAGGGTGAGGTTTAGAGTTAGGATTAGGGTTTGGGTTAGGGTTAGGATGAGGGTTAGGGTTACGGTGAGGGTGAGGGTTAGGGTTAGGTTGAGGGTTAGAGTTACGATTATGGTTAGGGTGATGGTGAGTGTTAGGATAAGTGTTAGGGTGAGGGCTAGGGTGAGGGTGAGTGTTAGAGCTAGTGTTAGGTTTAGGGTGGGGTTTAGGATTAGAGTGAGTGTTAGGGTTAGTGCAAGGGTTAGTGTTAGGTTTAGGGTTAGTGTTAGGATGAGTGTAAGTGTTAGGGTGAGGGTTAATGTTAGGGTGAGGATTATTGTTATGGTAAGGGTTAGGGTTACGGTTACGGTTATTGTTAGGGTTAGGGTTAGGGTTACGATTACGGTGAGGGTGAGGGTGAGGTTAGGTTTAAGTTTAGGGTGAGGTTTAGTGTTAGGGTTAGGGTTAGAGTTAGGGTTAGGGTGAGGGTGAGGTTTAGGGGTAGAGTTAGGGTTAGGGTGATGGTTAGGGTTAGGGTTAGTGTTATTGTTAGGGTTAAGGTACGAGTTATGGTGAAGTTGAAGGTGCGGTTTAGGGTTAGGGTTAGGGTTAGGGTGGGGTTAAGGGTTAGGGTTAGGATTAGGTGAGGGTGAGGTTTATGGTTAGATATAGGGTTAGGGAGAGGCTTAGGGGGAGGGTTAGTGTTAGGGTTAGTGTTAGGGATAGGGTGAGGGTGAGGGTTAGGTTTAGGGTTAGGGTGAGCGTGAGGTTTAGGTTTAGTGTTAGGATTAGGGTTAGAATTATGAAGAGGGTGAGGGTTTGGGTGAGTGTGAGGGAAAGATTTAAGTTTAGGTTTAGGCTTAGGGTTAGGCTTAGGGTTAGGCTGACGGGATGGTGATGGTGCGGGTTAGGGTTAGGGTGAGGGTTAGGGTTAGGGTTATGGGGAGGGTTAAGATGAGCGGTAGCTTTAGGATTAGGGTTAGGGTGATGGCTAGTGTGAGGGTGATTGTTAGGGTTAGGGTTAGGGTTAAGGTGAGGCTTAGGGTGAGGTTTAGGATTAGGGTTAGGATTAGGATTAGAGATTTAGGGTTACAGTTAGGGTAAAGGTTAGGGTGAGGGTTAGGTTGAGGTTTAGGGTTAGGATTAGTTTTAGGGTTAGGATTAGGGTTAGGTTTAGGTTTAGTGTTAGGGTTAGGGTTAAGGTTAGCCTTAGGCTTAGGGTTAGGCTGAGGGTGAGGGTGGGGGTGAGGATTAGGGTTAGGGTGATCGTTAGGGTTAGGGTTAGGTTGAGGGTTAGCATTAGAATTAGGGTTAGGGTGAGGGCTAGGTTGAGGATGAGGGTTATTTTAAGGGTTACTCTTACTCTTAGGGTTATGCTTAGCATGAGGTTGAGGGTGAGGGTTAGGGTTAGGGTGAGGGTTATGGTTAGGGTGAGGGTTAGGGTTATGGTTACGGTTATTGTTAGGGTTAGGGTTAGGGTTACGATTACAGTGAGGGTGAGGGTGAGGGTTAGGGTTAGGTTTAGGGTGAGGTTTAATGTTAGGGTTAGGGTTAGAGTTAGGGTTAGGGTGAGGGTGAGGTTTAAGGGTAGGATTAGGATCAGGGTGAGGGGTAGGGTTAGGGTGAGTTTCAGGGTGGGGGTGACGGTAAGGATAAAGGTGAGGGTTAGGCTGAATGTGAGGGTTATGGTAAGGGTGAGGGTTAGGTTTGGGGTGATGTTTCGGTTAGGGTTAGCGTGAAGGTGAGGGTTAGATTGAGGATTAGTGTTAGGTTTAGGGTGAGGATGAGGGTTAGGGTTAGGGTGAGGGCTAAGGTGAGGGTAAGGGTGAGGGTTAGATTGAGGATTAGTGTTAGGGTTAGTGTGAGGTTTAGGGTGATGATGAGGTTTAGGGTTAGGGTTAGTGTTAGGCTTAAGGTGAGGGTTAGGTGAGAGTGAGGTTTAGGGTTAGTGTTAGGATTAGGATTAGGGTTATGGTGAGGGTTAGTGTGAGGTTTAGGGTTAGGGTTAGGGTTAGGCCTAGTTTTAGGCTGAAAGTGAGAGTGAGGGAGGAGGATTAGGGTTTGGGTGAGGTTTAGCGTTAGAGTTAGGGTGAGAGTTAAGGTTCGGGTTAAGTTTCGGGTTAGGGTGAGGGTTAGAGTAAGGGTTACAGTGAGGGTGAGGGTTAGGGTTAGCTTGAGGGTTAGGATTAGGGTTAGGGTGTGGGCTGTGGTGAGGGTGAGGTTTACGGTTAGGGTTAAGTTGAGGTTTAAGTTTAGGTTTAAGGGAAAGGTTAGGGTAAGGGTGAGGGTGATATTTAGGGATAGAGTTAGGTTTAGGGTGAGGTTTAGGTTGAGGGTTAGGTTTAGGGTGAGTGTTAGATTAAGGTTTAGGTTTAGGGTTATGGTTAGGGTGAGGGTTAGCTTGAGGGTTAGGGTTACGGTGAGGGTGAGGGTTAGGGTTAGGGTGAGGGTTAGGTTTAGATTTAGGGTAAGGGTGAGGGGGAGTGTTAGGAATAGGGTTAGGGTGAGAGTTAGGCTTAGGGTTAAGGTTAAGGTGTGGGTGAGGGTGAGGGTTAGGGTTAAATTTAGGGTGAGATTTAGGATGAGGATTAGGGTTAGGATTAGGGTTAGGGTGAGGGTGATGGTTAGGGTTAGTGTTTGGGTGAGGTTTAGAGTAAGGGTTAGGGTGAGGGTTAGGATGAGGGTTAGAGTTATGGTGAGTGTTTGTTTTAGGGTTAGGGTTAGGGTCAGTGTTAGGATCAGTGTTACGGTGAGGGTGAGGGTTATTGTTAGGGTTAGGCTTAGGGTTAAGGTTAAGGTGAGGGTGAGGGTTAGGTTTAGGGTCAATTTGAGGTTTAGTGGTATGGTTAGGGTTAGAGTTATGGTTAGGGTTCGGGTGAGGTTTAGGATTAAAGTTAGGGTAAGTGTGAGGCTTAGGTTGAGGTTTATGTTTAGGGTTAGTGTTAGAGTTAGGTTTAGGGTGAGGGTTAGGGTGAGGTTGAGGCTTAGGCTTAGGGTTAGGTTTAAGATTAGGGTAAGGGTTAGGGTGAGTGTGAGAGTTAAGTTTAGGATTAGGCTTAGGGTTAGGCTGAGAGTGAGGGTGAGCGTGAATGTTAGGGTTTTGGTGAGGGTTAGGGTTAGTGTTAGCATGAGAGTTAGGGTTTGGTTATGTTTAGGGTTAGGGTGAGGGTTACGGTTAAAATTAGGATTAGGGTGAGGGTTAGGGTTAGGGTTAGTGTGAGTGTTAGGGTTAGGGTTAGGGTTAGGGTTTGGGTTAAGGTTAGGGTTAGGGTTAGGTTTAGTTTTAGGGTTATATTTAGGGTAGGGTTAGGGTTAGGGTTAGGGTTAGGGTTATTTTTAGTTTTCGGTTTAGGATGAGGTTTAGGTTTAGGGTTAGGGTTAGAGTTAGGGTTTGGATGAGGGTGAGGTTTAGGTTTAGTGTTAGAGTTAGTGTTAGGTTTAGGGTTAGGCTGAAGCTTAGGGTTAGGGTTAGGGTTAGACTTTGGCTTAGGTTTAGGCCCGGCATGTGGGTGAGTGATAGGTTTAGGTTTAGGGTGAGGGTTAAGGTTAGGGTTAGGCTGAGGGTTAGGTTGAGATTTACAGTTAGGAATAGGGTTAGGGTAGGGGCTAGGTTGAGGGTTAGGGTAAGGGTTAAGGTTAGGGATAGGGTTAGGTTTAGGATAAGGGTTAGGATGAGGGTGAGTGTGCGGATTAGGGTTAGGGTTAGGGTTAGGCTTAGGGTTAGGGTGAGGTTTAGGGTTAGGGTTTGGTTAGGGTGAGGGTGAGGCTGAGGATTAGTTTTAGGTTTCGGGATAGGTTTAGGGTTAGGGTTAGTGTTAGTGTAAGGGTTAGGCTTACAATGAGGTTTAGGGTTATGGATAGGGTTATGGTTAGGTTTAGGGTTAGTGTTATTGTTAGGGTTAGAGTTACGGTGGAGTTGAGGGTGAGGGTGAGGGTTAGGGTTAGGGTGAGGTTTAGGGTTAGGGTTAACGTTAGGGTGAGGGTGAGTTTGAGGTTGAGGTTTAGAGTTAGGGTTAGGTTTTGTGTTAGGGTGAGGATTAGATTGAGGATTAGGGTTATGGTTAGTGTGAGGTTTAGGTTGAGGATGAGGGTTAGGGTTAGGGTGAGGGTGAGGGTTAGAATCAGGGTTCGGGTGAGGGTGAGGGTGAGTGTGAGGATTAGGGTAGGGTTAGGGTTAGGGTTAGGTTTAGGATTAGGATTAGTTTTATTGTTTGGGTTAGGGTTAGAGTTACAGTGAGGGTGAGGGTTAGGCTTAGGCTTAGCCTTATTCTTAGGGATAGGCTGAGCTTGAGGTTGAGGGTGAGGGCTAGGTTTAGGGTGATGGTTAGGTTTATGGTTAGGGTGAGGTTTAGGATGAGGTTTAGGGTTAGGGTGAGGTTTAGGGTGAGGGAGATGCTAAGGGAAAAGGTATGGTTTAGGCTGAGGGTGAAGGTTAAGATAAGGGTGAGGGTTAAAGTTCAGTTTAGGGTTAGGGTAAGGGTTAGGGTTAGAGGTAGGGTGAGGGTTAGATTGAGGATTAGGGTTAGGGTCAGTGTGAGGTTTAGTGTGAGGATGCGGGTTAGGTTTAAGGTGAGGTTGAGGGTTAGAATCAGGGTTAGGGTGAGGGCTATGGTGAGGGTGAGGGTTTGGGTTAGGGTTTGGGTGAGGTTTAGGATTAGGTTGAGGGTTAGGTTTAGTGTGAGGGTTAGTGTTAGGGTTAGGGTTAGTGTTAGAGTGAGGGTAAGTGTTATGGTGAGGGTTAGCCTTAGGGTGAGGGTTATGGTTAGGGTGAGGAATAGGGATAGGGTTAGGGTTATTTTTAGGGTTAGGGTTAGGGTTACTGTTACGGTGATGGTGAGGGTGAGGGTTAGGTTTAGGCTTAGGCTGAGGGTGAGGTTTAGTGTTAGGGTTAGGAATAGAGTTAGGGTTAGGGTGAGGCTGAGGGTGAGGTTTAGGGTTAGGGTTAATGTTATTGTTAGGGATAGGGTGAGGTTTAGTTTTAGGGTTAAGTTAGGCTTAGGATTAGGGTTAGGTTGAGGGTTAGTGTGAGGGTTATGGTTATGTTAGGCTTAGGCTTAGGGTTAGGGTGAGGATTAGGTTTAGGGTTTGGGTTAGGGTGAGGGTGATGCTGAGGATTAGGGTTAGGTTTAGGTTTAGGTTTAGGGTTAGCGTTAGGGATAGGGTTAGGTTTACGGTGAGGGTTAGGGTTAGCATTAGGGATAGGGTTAGGCTTAGGGTTAGGCTGAGTGTGAGGGTGTGGTTGAGGATTAGGGTGGGGGTTAGGGTTAGGGTTAGGGGAGGGTTAGGATGAGCATTACGGTAAGGATTATGGTTAGGTTGAGGGCTAGGATGAGCGTGAGATTTAGGGTTAGGCTTAGGGTTAGAGTTAGGGTGAGGGTGAGGTTTAGGGTTAGAGTTAGGGTTAGGGTGAGGCTGAGGATGAGGGTTAGGTTTAGTGTTAGAGTTAGGGTTAGGTTGAGTGTTAGGGTGAGGGTGAGGGTTAGGGTTAGGGTTGGGCTTAAGCTTAGGGTTAAGCTGAGGGTGCGTGTGATGGTGAAGGTTAGGGTGAGGGTGAGGTAAGTGTTAGGGTTACAGTGAGCGTGAGGGCTAGGGTTAGGTTGAGGGTTAGGGTGAGGGTAAGGGTTAGAGTTAGTGTGAGGGTTAGGGTTAGGCTTAGGGTTACACTGAGGGAGAGGGTGAGCGTGAGGGAGAGGGTTAGGGTGAGGTTTAGGTTTAGAGTTCGGGTTAGGGTGAGGGTTAGGGTGAGGTTTACGGTTAGGGTGAGGGTTAGGTTTAAGGGTAGGGTGAGGGTGTGGGTTAGATTGAGGATTAGTGTTAGAGTTATTGTGAGGTTTAGGGTGAGTATGAGGGTTAGGTTTATAGGTTTATTGTGAGTGTTAGGTTGAGGGTGAGGGTTAGGCTTAGGGTTCGGGTGAGGATTAGGTTTAGGGTGATGGTTAGGGATAGTGTGAGTGTTAGTGCTAGGGTTAGAGTTAGTGTTAGGGTGAGGATAAGTGTTAGGGTGAGGGTTAGTGTTAGGGTGGGGGTTATGGTAAGGGTGAGGGTTAGGTGTAGATTTAGGGTTACTGTTAGGGTTAAGGCTACGGTTACGGTGAGGGTGAGTGTGAGGGTTAAGTTTAGGGTTACAATGAGTTTTAGGTTTAGGGTTTGAGTTAGATTTAGGATTAGGGTGAGGGCTAGGTTATGGCTTAGGGTGAGGGTTATGGTTAGGGATAGGGTTAGGTTTAGGATTTAGTTTACGGTGACGGTGAGTGTGAGGGTTAGGGTTGGGTTAGGGTTAGGGATAGGGTTAGGGTTATTGTTAGTGTTATGGTTAGGGTTAAGTTTGCGGTGTGGGTGAGGCTGAGAGTGAGGTTAATGGTTAGGGTTAGGGTTAGAGTTAGTGTTATTGTTAGGTTTAGCGTTAGAGTTACTTTGAAGTTTTAGGTGAGGGTGAGGGTTAGGGTTAGGGTGAGGTTTAGGGTGAGGTTTAGGGTTAGGATTAGAGTTAGTGTGAGGGGGAGGATTAGGGTTAGAGGTAGGGTTAGGGGGACAGTTAGGATGAGGTTCAGGGTTAGGGTTAGGGTTCGGTTTAGGGTGAGGGGGAGGTTTAGGTTGAGGTTTAGGGATAGGGTTAGCTTTAGGATTAGGGTTAGGGAGAGGTTGAATGTGAGGGTTAGCGTGAGGGTTAGGTTTAGGCTTAAGGTTAGGCTGAGGGTGAGGGAAATTTTGAGGGTTAGGGTCAGGGCTAGGTTTAGGGTTATGGGGAGGGTTTGGATGAGCGTTAGGGTTAGGATTAGGGTTAGGGTGAGGGCTAGGGTGAGGGTGAGTTTTAGGGTTAGGGTTAGGGTGAGGTTTAGCGTTAGGTTTAGGGTTAGGGTTAGGGTGACGCTGAGGTTTAGGGTTATAGTTAGGGTTAGTGTTAGAGTTAGGGTAGGGTGAGGTTTAGGGTGTGGGTGAGGGTTAGCCTTAGTGAAAGCATTAGGATTAGGGTAAGGGTTAGGGTGTGTGTGAGGGTTAGGTTTAGGATGACGTTTAGGTTCAGGGTTAGGTTTAGAGTTAGGTTTAGGGTGAGGGTGAGGTTTAGGGTTAGAGTTAGGTTTAGGGTTAGGGTTAGGGTTTGGCTTAGGGTTAGGCTGAGGGTCGAGGTGTGGATTAGAGTTAGTGTTACCGTTAGGGTTATTGTTAGTGTTATGGTTAGAGTTACGTTTGCGGTGAGGGTGAGGCTGAGGGTGAGGGTTATGTTTAGGGTTAGGGTTAGGGTTAGGGTTAGTGTTATTGTTAGGTTTAGAGTTAGAGTTACTTTGAGGTTTTGGGTGAGGGTGAGGGTTAGGGTTAGGGTAAGGTTTAGGGTTCAGGTTAGGGTTAGGGTGAGGGTGAGGTTTAGGGTTAGAGTTAGGGTTAGGGGGAAGGTTAGGGTGAGTTTCAGGGTTAGGGTTAGTGTTAGGTTTAGGGTGAGGGTGAGGTTTAGGTTGAGGTTTAGGGATAGGGTTACGTTTAGGATTAGGGTTAGGGTGAGGGTGAGTGTGAGGGTTAGGGTGACGTTTAGGTTTAGGTTTAGGTTTGGGCTGAGGGTGAGTGTGAGTTTGAGGTTTAGGGTTAGGGTGAGGGTTAGAGTTAGGGTTAGAGTGAGGTTTAGCGTTAGGTTTAGGGATAGGGTTAGGGTGAGGTTGAGGTTTAGGGTTAGGGTGAGGCTGAGGGTGAGGGTTAGGGTTAGGGTTAGTGTTAGAGTTAGGGTTAGGGTGAGTTTTAGGTGTAGAGTTAGGGTTAGGGTGAGGGTTAGGGTGAGGTTTAGGGTTACGGTGAGGGTTAGGTTTAGGGGTAGGGTGAGGGTGAGGGTTAGATTGAGGATTAGTGTTACGGTTATTGTGAGGTTTAGGGTGAGTATGAGGGTTAGGTTTAGGGTGAGGGTTAGGTTGAGGGTGAGAGATAGGGTTAGGGTTAGGGTGAGGATAAGGTTTAGAGTGATGGTTAGGGATAGTGTGAGGGTTAGTCTTAGGGTTAGAGTTAGTGTTAGGGTGAGGTTAAGTGTTAGGTTGAGGGTTAGGGTTAGGGTGAGGCTTATGGTAACTGTGAGGAATAGGGCTAGAATTAGGGTTACTGTTAGGGTTAGGGCTACGGTTAGGGTGAGGGTGAGGGTGAGGCTTATGTTTAGGTTTAGGATGTGGTTTAGGTTTAGGGTTAGGGTTAGATTTAGGTTTCTGGTGTGGGCTAGGTTGAGGCTTAGGGTGAGGGTTAGGGTTAGGGATAGGTTTAGGTTTAGTATTAGGTTTAGGGTGAGGGTGAGTGTGAGGGTTAGGGTTAGGCTTAGGGTTAGGCTGGGGGTTAGGGTTAGGGTTTGGGTTAGGGTAAGGGTGAGGCTGAGGATTAGGGTTAGGTTTAGGGTTAGGGTGAAGGTTAGGGTGAGGGTGAGAGTTAGGTTTAGGGTTAGGATTATGATTAGGCTAAGGTTTAGGGTGAGTGTGAGTGTTAGGGTTAAGCTTAGGCTTAGGTTTAAGCTGAGGGTGAAGGTGAGGGTTAGGGTGAGGGTAAGGGTTAGAGTTAGTTTGAGGGTTAGGATTAGGGTTAGGGTTAGGCTTAGGGTTACAGTGATGGAGAGGGTGTGCCTGAGGGTGAGGTTTATGCGTAGAGTTAGGGTTAGGGTGAGTGTTAGGGTGAGGGTTAGGGTTAAGGTGAGGGTTAGGTTTAGGGGTAGGGTGAGGGTGAGGGTTAGATTGAGGATTAGTCTTAGGGTTATTGTGAGGTTTAGGGTGAGGATGAGGGTTAGGTTTAGGGTGAGGGTTAGGTTGAGGGTGAGGATTAGGGTTAGGGTTAGTTTGAGGATTACGGTTAGGGTGATGGTTAGGGATAGTGTGAGGGTTAGTGTTAGGGTTAGAGTTAGTGTTAGGGTGAGGGTAAGTGTTAGGGTGAGCGTTAGGGTTAGGGTGAGGGTTATGGTAAGGGTGAGGGTTAGGGCTAGGGTTAGGGTTACTGTTAGGGTTAAGGCTACGGTTATGGTGAGGGTGAGTGTGAGGGTTAGGTTTATGGTTAGGATGAGGTTTAGGTTTAGTGTTAGGTTTAGATTTAGGGTTAGGGTGAGGGCTAGGTTGAGGCTTAGGGTGAGGGTTAGGGTTAGGGTTTGGGTTAGATTTAGGATTAGGTTTAGGGTGAGGGTGAGTGTGAGGGTTAGTTTTAGGTTTAGGGTTAGGCTTAGGGTAAGTGTGCGGGTTAGGGTTAGGGTGAGGTTGACGCTGAGGATTAGGGTTAGGTTTAGGGTTAAGGTTTGGGATAGGTTTAGGGTTAGGGTTAGGTTTAATGTTAGGGTTACAGTGAGGGTTAGCTTTAGGGTTAGGGTTACGGTTTGGCTTAGGGTTAGGCTGAGGGTGAGGGTAGGGGTGAGGATTAGGGTTAGTGTTAGGGTTAGGGTTATTGTTAGTGTTATGGTTAGGGTTAAGTTTTCGGTAAGGGTGAGGGTTATGGTTAGGGTTAGGTTTAGGGTTAGTGTTATTTTTAGGTTTAGAGTTAGAGTTACTTTGAGGTTTTGGGTGAGTGTGAGTTTTAGGGTTAGGGTGAGGTTTAGGGTGAGGTTTAGGGTTAGGGTAAGATTAGGGTGAGCGTGAGGTTTAGGGTTAGAGTTAGGGTTAGGGGGAGGGTTAGGGGGAGGTTCAGGTTTAGGGTTATTTTTAGGTTTAGGGTGAGGCTGAGGTTTAGTTTGAGGTTTAGGGATAGGGTTAGGTTTAGGATTAGGGTTAGGGTGAGGTTGAGTGTGAGGGTTAGGGTGTGGGTTAGGTTTAGGCTTAGGGTTAGGCTGAGGATGAGGGAGACTTTGAGGGTTAGGGATAGGGTGGGAGGGTTTGGATGAGCGTTAGGGTTAGGATTAGGGTTAGTGTGAGGGCTAGCGTGAGGGTGAGTTTTAGGATTAGGCTTAGGGTGAGGTTTGGCATTAGGTTTAATGTTAGGGTTAGGGTGAGGTTTAGGGTTAGGGTTAGAGTTAGGGTTAGGGTGAGGCTGAAGGTGAGGGTTAGGGTTAGGGTTAGTGTTAGAGTTAGGGTTAGGGTGTGGGTGAGTTTATGGCTTAGTGAACGGATTAGGATTAGGGTAAGGGTTAGGGTGTGTGTGAGGGTTAAGGTTAGGATGAGGTTTAGGTTCACTGTTAGGGTTAGAGTTAGGGTTAGGGAAAGGGTGAGGTTTAGGGTTAGAGTTAAGTTTAGTGTTAGGGTAAGGGTTAGGGTGAGGGTTAGGGTTAGGTTTAGGCTTAGTTTTAGGCTTAGGCGTAGGCTTTGGCTGAGCATGAGGGAGAGGGTTAGGTTTAGGGTTAGGGTGAGGGTTAGGTTTAGGGTTAGGGTGAGGTTTAGGATAAGGTTTAGGTTTAGGATTAGGGTTAGGGTGAGGGCTAGGTTGAGGCTGACTGTGAGGGTTGGGGTTAGGGAAAGGGTTAGGTTTATGTTTAGGGTTAGGGTGAGGGTGAGTGTGAGGGTTAGGGTTAGGGTTAGGCTTAGGGTTAGGGTGGGGGTTAGGGTTAGGTTTTGGGTTAGGGTGAGGTTGAGCCTGAGGATTAGGGTTAGGTTTAAGGTTAGGTTTAGGATTAGTTTTAGAGTTACAGTGAGGGTTATGGTTATGGTTAGGTTTAGGGTTAGGTTGGGGGTTAGGGTTAGGTTTTGGTTTAGGGTGAGAGTGAGGCTGAGGATTAGATTTAGGTTTAGGGTTAGGGTTTGGCTTAGGTTTAGTTTTAGGATTAGGTTTAGGGTTAGGGTTATGGTGAGTGTTAGTGTTAGAGTTACGGTTAGGGTTTGGCTTAGGGTTAGGCTGAGGGTGAGGGTGGGGGTGAGGATTACGGTTAATGTTAGGGTTAGGGTTATTGTTAGTATTATGGTTAGAGTTAAGTTTGTGGTGAGGATGAGGCTGAGGGTGAGGGTTATGGTTAGGGTTAGGGTTAGTGTTATTGTTAGGTTTAGAGTTAGAGTTACTTTGAGGTTTTGGGTGAGGGTGAGGGTTAGGGTTAGGGATAGGTTTAGGTATAGGATTAGGGGTAGGGAGAAGCTGAGTGTATGGGTTAGGTTTAGGGATAGGGTGAGGATTAGGGTTAGGGTCAGGGTTAGGTTTAGTGTTTGGGGTAGGGTGAGGATGAGGCTGAGGCTTAGGGTTAGGTTTAGTGTAAGGGTTAGGGTCAGGGTTAGAGTTACAGTGAGGGTTATGGTTAGGGTTAGGGTTAGGTTTAGGGTTAGGCATAGGGTGAGAGTGGGTGTGTGTATTAGGGTTAGGGTTAGGATTACGGTTATTGTTTGTGGTATGGTTAGAGTTAAGTTAGTGGTGAGGGTTAGGCTGAGGTTGAGGTTTGTGGTTATGGTTAGGGTTGAGGTTAGTGTTATTGTTATAGTTAGGGTTAGAGTTACGGTGAGGTTGAGGATGGGGGTGAGGGTTACGGTTAGGGTGAGGTTTAGGGAGAGGTTTAGCGTTAGGGTTAGGGTTAGGGTGAGGGTCAGTGTGACGTTTAAGGTTAGAGTTAGCGTTAAGGGGAGGGTTAGGATGAGGATTAGGGTTAGGATTTGTGTTAGGGTTAGGGTGAGGGTGAAGTTTAGGTTGAGGTTTAGGGATAGGGCTAGGTTTAGGATTAGGGTTAGGGTGACGGTGAGTGTGGGGGTGAGCATTAGGGTTAGGGTGATGTTTGGGTTAGGGTTAGTGTTATTGTTAGGGTTAGGGTTAGAGTTACGGTGAGGGTGAGGGTGCGGGTGAGGGTTAAGTTTAGGGTTATAATGGGGTTTAGTGTTAGGGTTAGGGTTAGAGTGAGGGTGAGGTTTAGGGTTAGATATACGGTTAGGGGGACGGTAGGGTGAGGGTGAGTGTGATGGTGAGGGTTAGGGTTACGTTTATGTTTAGGGTTATGCTGAGGTTTAGGGTTAGTGTGAGAGTTAGGATTCGGATTAAGTTTATGGTTAGGGTGAGTGATAGGGTTAGGGTTAGGGGGAGGGTGAGAGTCAGGCTTAGGGTTAGGGTTAGGTTGAGGGTGAAGTTTAGGGTTAGAGTTAGGGTTATGGAGAGGTTAAGGGTTGGGGTTAGTGTTAGGTTTAGGGTGAGGGTGAGGTTTAGGTTGAGGTTTAGTGATAGGGTTAGGTTTAGGATTAGGGTTACTGTTAGGGTGAATGTGAGGGTTAGGGTGAAGGTTAGTGTTAGGCTGAGAGTGAGGTTGAGGGTGAGGGTTAGGTTTAGGTTGAGAGCTAGGGTTAGGGTTATGGGGAGGTTTTGGATGAGCTTTAAAGTTAGGATTAGTTTTAGGGTGAGGGCTAGGTTGAGGGTGAGGTTTAGGGTTAGGTTTAGGGTGAGGGTTAGGATGAGGTTTAGGATTAGGGTTAGGGTTAGGATTAGGGCTAGGTTGAGGGTTAGGGTGAGGGTTAGGGTTAGGGTTAGGGTTAGTATTAGGGTTAGGGTGAGGGTGAGGGTGAGTGTGAGGCTTAGGGTGAGGATGAGGCTTAAGGTTAGGGTGAGGCTTAAGTTTAGGAATTGGGCAAGGGTGAGTGTGAGGATTAGGATTAGGTTTAGGGTTAGGGTTAGGGTTAGGTTTAAGTTTAGGTTTAGGATTAGGGTTAGGGTGAGAGTGAGTGTAAGGGTTAGGTTGAGGATTAGGCCTAGGCTTATGGTTAGGCTGAAGGTGAGGGTGGGGGTGAGGATTAGGGGTAGGGTGATGGTTCCGTTTAGGGTTATTGTTATTTTTATGGTTAGGTTTAGAGTTACAGTGAGGGTGAGGGTGAGGGTGCGGGTGAGGGTTAGGGTTAGGGTGAGGTTTAGGGTTTGGGTTAGGGTTAGAGTTAGGTTTAGGGTGAGGGTGAGGTTTAGGGTTAAAATTACGGTTCGGGTGAGGGTTAGGTTGAGGTTTAGAGTTAGTGTTATTGTTAAGATTAGGTTTACAGTGAGAGTTAGGGGGAGGGTTAGGGTTAGGATTAGAGTTAGGGTGATGGTGAGTGTGTGTGTTAGGGTTAGGTTTAGGGTTAGGCTTAGGGTTAGGCTGAGGGTGAGGTTGAGGGTGAGGGTTAGGATTAGGGTGAGGGTTAGGGTGAGGGTTAAGTTTAGGGTTAGAGTGAGGGTTAGGGTAAGGGTTATGGTGAGGGTGAGGGTTAGGGTTAGGTTGACGGATAGGTTTAGGTTTAGGGTAAGGGTGAGGATGAGTGTTAGGCTTATGGTGAGGATTAGGATGAGGGTTAGTTTTAGGATTAGGGTTATGGTGAGGGCTATTGTGAGGATGAGGTTTCGGGTTAGGGTTAGGGTTAAGGTGAGGATGAGTGTGAGGTTTAGGGTTAGAGTTAGGTTTAGGGTGAGGCTGAGGTTGAAGTTTAGGTTTAGGGTTAGTGTTACATTTATGGTTAGGGTGAGGGTGAGGGTTAGGCTAAGGGTTAGGATTAGGATTATGGTAAGCGTTAGGGTGAGTCTGAGGGTTAGGGTTAGGCTTAGGGTTAGGCTTAGGTTTAGGCCGAGGGTGAGGTTGAAGTTTAGGGTTAGGGTGAGTTTTAGGATTAGGGTTAGGGTGAGAGTTAGGGTTTGCCTTAAGTTTAGGGTTAGGGTGAGTGTTACGGTTAGTCTTACAGTGAGCATGAGAGTTAGGGTTAGGTTGAGGGTTAGGATTAGGATTAGGGTTATTGTGACGGTTAGGGTTTGAGTTAGGGTGAGGGTTAGGATGAGGATTAGTGTTAGGATTAGGGTTAGGGTGCGGGCTAGTGTGAGGTTGAGGGTTAGGGTTAGTGTTAGGGTGAGGATTAGGGTTAGGGTTAGGTTTAGGGTGAGGGTTAGGATGAGGGTTAGGGTTATGGTGACATGAGGGTTAGGGTTAGGGTTTAGGTTAGGGTTAGAATTAGTGTTAGGGTGAGGGTGAGTGTTAGGATTAGGGTTAGGGTTAGGGTTAGGTTTAGGTTTAGGGTTAAGATTAGTGTGTGTTAGTGTTAGAGTTACAGTGAGAGTGAAGGTGAGGGTGAGGTTGAGGGTTAGGTTTGGGGTGAGGTTTAGGGTTATGGTTAGGATTATGGTTATGGTGAGGGTGAGGTTTAGGGTTAGATGTAGGGTTAGAGTGCGGGTTATGTCGAGGGTTAGGATTAGGGTCAGTGTGAGGGTTAAGGTTAGGGTGAGGGTTAGGTTGAGTTTTAGGGTTAGGGTTAAGTTTAGGGTTTGGATTTGGGTTAGGGTGAGGGTGAGTGTGAGGTTTACGGTTAGGTTTAGGCTTAGGCTGAGGGTGAGGGTGGGGATGAGGATTAGGTTTAGGGTGATGGTTAGGATTAAGGTTAGGGTGTTGGATAGGGTGAGTGTGAGGATTAGGGTAAGGCTTAGGATTAGGCTTAGGGTTAGACTGAGTGTGAGGTTTAGTGTGAGGGTTAGGGTTAGGGTGATGTTTAGGTTCACGGTTATGGTGAGGGTTAGGATGAGGTTTAGGGTTACAGTGAGGGTTAGGGTGAGGATGACGGTAAGGGTTAAGTTGAGGTTGAGACTGAGAGTGAAGGTTAAGATAAGGGTGAGGGTTAGGGTTCGGTTTAGGGTTAGGGTATGGGTTAGGGTTAGGGTTAGGGTGAGGGTTAGATTGAGGATTAGGGTTAATGTTAGTGTGAGGTTTCGGTGAGGATTAGGGTTAGGGTTAAGGTGAGGGTTAGAATTAGGGTTAGTGTGAGGGCTAGGATGAGGGTGAGGTTTAGTATTAGGGTTAGGGTTCAGGTGAGTTTTAGGATTAGGGTGAGGGTTAGGGTTAGTGTGAAGGTTAGTGTTAGGGTTAGGGTTAGTTTTAGGGTGAGGGTAAGTGTTAGGGTGAGGGTGAGGCTGAGGGTGAGGGTTATTGTTAGGTTTAGGGTTAGGGTTAGGGTTTGGGTAAGGTTTAGTGTTAGTGTTAGTGTTAGAGTTAGGGTGAGGGTGAGGTTTAGGGTAGAGTTAGGATTTGGGGGAGGGTGAGTGTGAGGGTTATGGAGAGGGTTGGGCTTAGGCTTAGGGTTAGGCTGAGGGTAAGGGTGGGTGTGAGGATTAGGGTTAGGGCGATGGTTAGGTTTAGGATTAATGTAATTGTTAGTGTTAGGGTTAGAGTTACGGTGAGTGTGAGGGTGCAGGTGAGGTTTAGGGTTAGGGCTAGGGTGGGGTTTAGAGTTACGGTTAGGGTTAGGGTTAGGATGAGGGTGAGGTTTAGGTTTAGATAAAGGGTTAGGGGGATGGTTAGCGTGAGGGTGAGGGTTAGGGTTAGTGTTAGGGCTAGGGTGAGGGTGAGGTTTAGGTTAAGGTTTAGGGTTAGGGTTTGGGTTTGGGTTAGTGTGAGGGTTAGTGTCAGGGTTAGGGTTAGTGTTAGGGTGAGGGTAAGTGTTAGGGTGAGGGTTTGGGTTAGGGTAAGTGTTGTGGTTATGGTGAGGGTTAGGGTTATGTTTATTGTTATGGTTAGGGTTAGGGTTACAGTTACAGTGAGGGTATAGGTGAGGTTTAGGTTTAGGGTTAGGGTGAGTTTTAGGTTTATGTTTAGGGTTAGAGTTAGGGTTAGTGTGAGAGTGAGGTTTACGTTTACAGTTAGGGTTAATGTTAGGGTTAGTGTTAGGGTAAGGGTTAGGGTTAGTGTTAGGCTTAGGCTTAGTTTTAGGCTTAGTCCGAGGATGAGGGTGAGGGTTAGGGTTCGGGTTAGGGTCTGGGTTAGGTTTAGGGTTATGGTGAGGGATAGGATGAGTTTTAGGGTTAGGATTAGGGTTAGGGTTAGGGCTAGGGTGAGGGTTATGGTGAGGGTTAGGTTAAGGGATAGGATTAGGGTTATGTTGAGGGTGAGTAGGAGGGTTAGGGTTAGGGTTAGGATTAGGCTTAGGGTTGGGTTGAGGGTTAGGGTTAGGGTTTGGGTTAGGGTGAGGGTGAGGCTGACGATTAGGGTTAGGTTTAGGGTTAGGGTTAGCTTTAGGTTTAGGGTTAGGGTTAGGGTTAGGTTTAAGGTTAGGGTTATGGTGAGGGTTAGGGTTAGGGTTAGAGTTAGGTTTAGGGTTATTTTTAGTGTTATGGTTAGGGTTAAGTTTGCGGTGAGGGTGAGGCGAAGGCTGACGGTTATGGTTAGGGTTAGGGTGGGGTTTAGGGTTAGGGTTAGTCTTAGGGTTAGGGTGAGTTGAGGGTTAGGTTGAAGTTTAGGGTTAGCGTTAGGATTAGCGTTGGTTTGAGGGTTAGTGTTAGGGTAGGGTTAGTGTTAGGGTTAGGGTAATTGTTAGGGTGAGGGTTTGGGTTAGGGTGAGGGTTAAGGTTTGGGTAAGGATTAGGGTTAGGGTCAGGGTGAGGGTTAGTTTGAGGATTAGGGTTAGGTTTAGTGTGAGGTTAGGGTGAGGATGAGGGTTAGGTTTAGGGTGAGGGTGAGGGATAGAATTAAGATTAGGTTGAGGGCTAGGGTGAGGGTTCGGGTTAGGGTTAGTTTTAGGGTTATGGTGAGGTTTAGGATTAGGGTGAGGTTTAGGGTTAGTGTGAGGGTTAGTGTTAGGGTTAGGGTTAGTGTTAGGGTGAGGGTAAGTGTTAGGGTGAGATTTAGGGTTAGAGTGTGGGTGAGAGTCAGGGTTAGGATTAGGGTTAGGATTAGGTTTAGGTTTAGAGGTAGGGTTAGGGTGAGGGTGAGGTTTAGGGGTAGAGTTAGGGTTAGGGTGAAGTTTAGGGTGAGGGTTAGGGTTAGGGTGCGAGTTAGGGTGGGGTTGATGGTAATGGCAAATTTGAGTGTTAGGCTGAGTGTGAGGGTTAGTGTTAGGGTGATGTTGAGTGTTAGATTTAGGATTAGTGTTTGGGTTAGTGTGAGGTTTAGGGTGAGGATGAAGGTTAGGGTTAGGGTGAGGTCTAGGGTGAGGTTGAGGGTTAGGGTTAGTGTTAGGGTGAGGTTTAGGTTTAGGGTGATGGTTAGGGTTAGTGTGAGCATTAGTGTTAGCGTTAGGGTTAGTGTTAGGGTGAGGGTTAGGATGAGGTTTAGGTTTAGGGTTAGGGATAGAGTTAGGGTTAGGATTAGGTTGAGATTTAGGGTTAGAAATAGTGTTCGGGTTTGGGTTTTGTTTAGGGTGAGGGTGAGTCTGAGGTTTAGGGTTAGTTTATGGTTAGGTTAATGGTTAGGTTTAGTGTTAGGGTTAGGGTTAGGGTTACTGTGAGGTTTTGTGTTAGGGTTAGGGTTAGGGTTAGGCTTAGGATTAGGCTGAGGGTGAGGGTGGGGGTGAGGATTAGATTTATGATTATGGTTAGGCTTAGGTTTAGGGTTATTGTTAGTGTTATGGTTCGGGTTAAGTTTGAGGTGAGGGTGTGGCTGAGGGTGAGAGTTATGGTTATGGTTAGGGTTAGGGTTAGGGTTAGGGTTAGTGTGACTCTTAGGGCTAGGGTTAGAGTTACGGTGAGGTTGAGGGTGAGGGTGAGGGTTAGGGTAAGGGTGAGGTTTATGATTAGGGTTAGGGTTAGGGTGAGTGTGAGGTTTAGTTTTAGAGTTAGGGTTAGGGGGAGGGTTAGGGTAAGTTTTAGAGTAAGGGTTAGTGTTAGGGTTAGGGTGAGAGTGAGGGTTAGGCGAGGTTTAGGTATATGGTTAGGTTTAGGATTGGGTTTAGGTTGAGTGTGAGTGTGAGGGTTAAGGTGAAGGTTATGCTTAGGCTTAGGTTAGGCTGAGGGTGAGGGTGAGGATTAGGTTTAGTGTTAGGGTTATTGTTAGGGTTAGGTTTAGGGTTACGGTTATGGTGAAGGTGAGGGTGTGGGTAAGGTTTAGGTTTAGTTTGAGGTTTAGGGTTTTGGTTAGGGTTAGAGTTAGGGTTAGGGTGAGGGTTAGGGTTAGGGTTATTGTGAGAGTTAGTTGGAGGGTTAGGGTTACAGTTAGGTTTAGGGATACGATTAGGTTTAGGGTGAGGGTGAGGGTGTGTGTTAAGGTTAGGTCTAAGTTTAGGCTTAGGGTTAGGCTGTGGGTGAGGTTTAGGGGGAGGTTTAGAATGAGGGTTAGGGTTAGGATTAGGGTTAAGGTAAAGTCTAGGGTGAGGGTGAGATTTAGGGTTAGCGTTAGGGTGAGGTTTTTGGTTATGGTTAGTGTTAGGGTTAGGGTGAGGTTGAGGTTTAATGTTAGAGTTAGGCTTAGGGTGAGGCTGAGGGTGAGGGTTAGGGTTAGGGGGAGGGTTAGGATGAGGGTAGGGGTTAGGATTAGTGTTAGGGTTATGATTAAGATGAGGGTGAGTGTGAGGCTTAGGGTTAGGGTTAGGATGAGATTTAGGTTTAGGGTTTGGGTTAGAATTATGGTTAGGGTGAGAGTGAGGTTTAGGGTTAGAGTTACGATTAGGGGTAGGGTTAGGGTTAGTGTGAGGGTTAGGGTGAGGGTTAGGTTTAGGGTTAGGGTGGGGTTTACGGTTAGGGTTAGGGTTAGGGTGAGGTTGAGGTTTAGTGTTAGATTTAGGGTTAGTGTTAGTGTGAGGGTTAGTGTTAGGGTTAGGGTTAAGTGTTAGGGTGAGTGTAAGTGTTAGGGTGATGGTTTGGGTTAGGTGAGGGTTATGGTGAGGGTGAGGGTGAGGATTAGGGTTAGGGTTAGCGTGAGGTTTAAGTTGAGGGTGAGGTTTAGGGTTAGAGTTAGGGTTAGGGTGAGAGTTAGGTTTAGGGTTAGGGTTAGTGTTAGGGTTAGGATTAGAGTGAGAGTTAGGGGGAGAGTTAGGGTTGTCGTTAGGATTAGGATTTGGGTTAGGGTGAGGGTGAGTGTTTGTGTTAGGGTTAGGTTGAGGGTTAGGGTTAGGATTAGGGTTAGGGTGAGGGTGAGGGTGCGGGTTAGGGTTAGGGTGAGGGTTAGGATGAGGGTTAGGGTTAGGATTAGGGTTAGGGTGAGTTCTATGGTGAGGGTCAGGGTTAGGATTAGGGTTAGGGTGAGGTCTAGGGTGAGGGTGAGGGTTTGGGTAAGGGTAAGGGTTAGGCTTAGGCTTAGGGTTAGGCTGAGCATTTGGTTGAGGGTGAGGGTTAGTGTTAAGGTGATGGTTAGGTTTACGGGAAAGGTGAGGGTTAGGATGAAATTTATGGTTAGGGTGAGGTTTAGGGTGAGGATGATGGTAAGTTTAAAGGTGAGGTTTAGGCTGAGGGTGAGGGTTAAGGTAACGGTGAGGTTTAGGGTCAGGGTGAGGTTTAGTGTTAGGGTTAGGGTTAGAGTTAAGGTTATGGTGAGGGTGAGGTTTAGAGGTAGAGTTAGGGTTAGGGTTAGGGTTAGGTTGAGGGTTAGGGTAAGGGTTATGTTGGGTTGATGTTAAGGGTAAACGTGAGGGTTAGGCTGAGGCTGAGGGTTACAGTAGACTGAGGGTTAGGTTTAGGGTGAGGGTTAGGGTTAGTGTGAGTTTTAGTGTGAGGATGAGGTTTAGGGTTAGGGTGAGGGCTAGGGTGAGGGTGAGGGTTAGGTTTAGGTTTAGGGTGAGGTTTAGGGTCAGGGTGATGTTTTGGGTTAGTGTTAGGGTTAGGGTTAGTGTTAGGGTGAGGGTAAGTGTTAGGGTGAGGGTTAGTGTCAGGGTGAGGGTTATTGTTAGGTTGAAGTTTAGGGTTAGGGTTTAGGGTTAGGGTTACGGTTACGGTGAGGTTGAGGGTGAGGGTTAGGTTTAGGGTTAGGATGAGGTTTAGCTTTAGGGTTAAGGTTAGAGTTAGAGTTAGGTTGAGAGCGAGGTTTACGGTTAGAGTTAGGGTTAGTCTTATTGCGAGGTTGGGGTTAGGGTTAGTCTTAGGCTTAGGCCTAGCATGATGGTGAGGGTTAGGTTAGGGTGAAAGTTAGGGTTAGGGTTAGGGTGAGGGTTAGGATGAGGTTTAGTTTTAGGATTAGGGTTAGGTTGAGTACTAGGGTGAGGGTTCGGTTAAGTGTTAGGTTTAGGACTAGGGTTAGTGTGAGGGTGAGTTTGAGCGTTAGGTTTAATGTTAGGCTTAGGGTTAGGTTGAGGTTTAGGGTTAGAGTTTCTGTTAGGGTGAGGATGAGGATGAGGATTAGGGTTAGTGTTAGGGTTAGGGTTAGGTTTAGGGTTAGGTTTAGGGTTAGTGTTAGGTTTACAGTGAGGGTTAGGGTTAGGGTTAGGTTTAGGAATACGCTTAGGGTTAGGCTGAAGTTGAGGGTGGGGTTGAGTATTAGGTTTAGGTTTAGGGTTAGGGTTATTGCTAGTGTTATGGTTACGGTTAAATTTTCGGTGAGAGTGAGGGTAAGGTTGAGGGTTATGTTTAGGGTTAGAATTAGGGTTAGGGTTAGTGTTATTGTTAGGGTTAGATTTATGGTGAGTTTGAGGGTGATGGTGAGGGTTAGGGTTAGAGTTAAGGTTAGGGAGAGGGTTAGGTTGAGGTTTAGGGTTAGGGTTAGTGTTAGGGTTATGGTGAGGTTGAGGGGTAATTTGAGGTTTAGTGATAGAGTTAGGTTTAGTATTAGGGTTTGGTTGAGGGTGAGTGTGAGGGCTAGGGTGAGGGTTAGGCTTAGGCTTAGGGTTAGGCTGAGGGTGACAGTGGGTGTGAGGATTAGGGTTAGGGTGATGGTGCGGTTTAGGGTTAGTGTTATTTTTAGGGTTAGGGTTAGAGTTACGGTGAGGGTGAGTTTGTGGGAGAGTGTTAGGGTTAGGGTTAGGATGGGGTTTAGTTTTAGTGTTAGGGTTCGTTTGAGGGTGAGGTTTAGGGTTAAATATAAGGTTAGGGGGATGGTTAGGTTGAGGATTAGGGTTTGGGTAAGTGTTAGGGTTAGGTTGAGGGTTAGATTGAGGATTAGTTTTAGTATTAGTGTGAGGTTTAGGGTGAGGATGAGGGTTAGGGTTAGGGTGAGGGTGAAGGTTAGAATTAGGGTTAGGGTGAGGGCTAGGGTGAGGGTGAGGGTTAGGTTTATGGTTAGGGTTATGGTAAGGTTTAGGACTAGGGTGAGGGTTAGGGTTAGTGTGATCGTTAGTTTTAGGGTTAGGGTTAGAGTTAGGGTGAGGGTAAGTGTTAGGGTGAGGGTTAGGGTTAGGGTGAGGGTTATGGTTAGGGTGAGGGTTAGGATTAGGGTTAGTTTTAGGGTGAGGGTTAGGATGTTGGTTAGGGTTAGAGTGCGGGTTAGGCTGGGGGTGATGGTAAGGGTAAACCTTTGGGATAGGCTGAGGGTGATGTTTATGGTAAGGTTGAGGGTTAGGGTTCGGGTGAGGGTTAGTGTTAGGTTTAGTGTGATGGTGAGGGTTAGATTGAGGATTGGTGTTAGGGTTAGTGTGAGGTTTAGGGTGAGGGTAAGGTTGAGGATGAGGTTTAGGATTAGATATAGGGTTAGGGTGAGGGTTAGGGTGAGGGTTAGGTTTATGGTTACTGTTAGGATTAGGTTGAGGGTGAGGATTAGGTTGAGGTTTAGGGTTAGGGTTAGGGTTAAGGTTAGTGTGAGGGATAGTGTTAGGGTTAGGCTTAGTTTTAGGGGGATGGTAATTGTTAGGGTAATGGTATGGGTTAGGCTGAGTGTTATGTTTAGGGTGACGGTTAGGATTAGTGTTAGGGTTACTGTTAGGGTTAAGTTTAGGGTAATGGTTGTGGTGAGGGTGAGGGTGAGGGTTAGGGTTAGGGTTAGGGTGAGGTTTAGGGTTTGGATTAGGGTTAGAGTTAGGGTTAGAGTGAGGGTGAGGTTTAGGGTTAGGGTTAGGGTTAGGGTGAGTGTCAGGTTGAGGGTTAGGGTTAGGGTTAGTGTTAGGGTTAGGTTTAGGTGAGAGTTAGGGAGAGGGTTAGGATTAGGGTTAGGTTTAGGGATAGGATTAGGGTTAGGGTGAGGGTGACAGTGGGGTTGTGAATTAAGGTTAGGTTGATGGTTCGGTTTAGGGTTAGTGTTATTCTTAGGGTTAGGGTTAGAGTTATGGTGAGGGTGAGGGTGTGGGTGAGGGTTAGGTTTAGGGTTAGGGTGGGGTTTAGGGTTAGTGTTAGGTTTAGGGTGAGGGTGAGGTTTAAGGTTAAATATAGGGTTAGGGGGATGGTTAGGTTGAGAGTTAGGGTTAGGGTAAATGTTAGGGTTAGGCTTAGGGTGAGGGTTAGATTGAGGTTTAGGTTTAAGGTTAGTGTGAGTTTTAGGGTGAGGATGAGGGTTCGGGTGAGGGTGAGGGTTAGAATTAGGGTTAGGGTGAGGACAAAGGTGAGGGTGAGGATTAGGTTTAGGGTTAGGGTTATGGTGAGGTTTAGGAGTAGGATTAGGGTTAGGGTTAGTGTGAGCTTTAGTGTTAGGTTTAGGGTTAGTGTTAATTTAGGGTATGTGTTTGGGTGAGGGTTGTGGTTAGGGTTAGATTTATGGTTATGGTGAGTGTTAGGGTTAGGTTTAGGGTGAGGGTTAGGGTGTTGGTTAGGGTTAGGGTGCGGTTTAGGGTGGGGGTCACGGTAAGTGTAAATGTGAGGTTTTAACTGAGGGTGATGGTTACGGTAAGGGTGAGGGTTAGGGTTAGGGTTAGGGTTAGGGTTAGGGTTAGGGTCAGGGTTAGTGTTAGGTTAGGGTGAAGGTGAGGGTTAGATTGAGGATTAGTGGTAGGGTTAGTGTGAGGTTTAGGGTGAAGATGACGGTTAGGGTTAGGTTGAGGGCTAGGGTGAAGGTGAGGATTAGTGTGAGCGTTAGTTTTAGCGTTAGGGTTAGTGGTAGGGTGAGGATAAGTGTTACGGTGAAGGTTAGGGTTTGGGTGAGGGATATGGTTACGGTGAGGGTTAGTGTTAGGGTTAGGGTTAGGTGAGAGTTCGGGAGAGATTTAGGAATAGGTTTAGGTTTAGGGATAGGATTATGCTTAGGGTGTGGGTGAGTGTGTGTGTTAGGGTTAGGTTTAAGGTTAGGCTTAGGGTTTGGCTGAGGGTTGAGTGTGAGGGTTAGGGTTAGGGTGAGGGTTAGGATGAGCGTTAGGGTTACGATTAGGGTTAGGGTAAGGGTTAGGGTGAGGGTTAGGATTAAGGTGAGGGTTATGATTAGGGTAAGGGCTAGGGTGAGGGTGAGATTTAGGGTTAGGTTTAGGGTGAGGTTTAGGGTTAGGGTTTGGTTTAGGGTGAGGGTGAGGTTTAGGGTTAGAGTTAGTGTTAGGGTGAGGCTGAAGGTGAGGGTTAGGGTTATCGTTAGGATTAGGGTTAGTGTTAGGTTTCGGTTCAGGTTAGGGTGAGAGTTTAGGTGAGGTTGAGGTTAGGGTTAGGGTTAAGATTAGGGTTAGGGTTAGGGTTAAGGTGAGTGTGAGGGTTAGGTTTAGGGTTAGGCTTAGGGTTGGGCTGAAGGTGAAGGTGAGAGTGAGGGTTAGGGTTTGGGTGATTGTTAACGTTAGGGTTATGAGGAGGGTTAGGATTATGGTTATGGTTAGGATTAGGGTTAAGGTGAGGTCTATGGTATCGGTTACTTTTAGGGTTAGGGTTAAGGTGAGGTTTAGGGTTAGTTTTAGATTTAGGGTTAAGGTGAGCCTGAGGGTGTGGGTTAAGGTTAGGGTTAGGTTTAGGGTAAGGGTTAGGGTGAGCATGAGTGTTAGGTTTAGGGTTAGGGTTAGGCTTAGAGTTACACTGATAGTGAGGGTGAGGGTTAGGGTTAGGGTGAGGGCTAGGGTGAAGGTCAGGATTAGTGTGAGCGTTAGTTTGAGCGTTAGGGTTAGTGTTAGGGTGAGGATAATATTAGGGTGAAGGTTAGGGTTTGGGTGAGGGTTATGGTTAGGGTGATGGTTAGGTTTAGGGTTAGGGTTAGGGTGAGGGTTGGGGTTAGGGTTAGGCTTAGGCTTATGCTTAGGCTTAGGCCGAGCCTGAGGTTGAGGGTTAGGGTTAGGGTTAGGGTTAGGGTTAGGGTGGGGGTTATGATGAGTTTTAGGTTTTGGATAAGGTTAGGTTTAGGATTAGGGTTAGGGTGAGGTTGAATGTGAGTGTTAGGGTTAGGGTTAGGGTTAGGCTTAGATTTAGGGTGAGGGTTAGGGTTAGGTTTAGGGTTTGGTTTAGTTTTAGGGTTAGTGTTAGGGTTAGTGTTAGCGTTAGGGTTAAAGTGATGTTTAGGTTTAGGGTTAGATATAGGGTTAGGCTTAGGGATAGGCTGAGGGTGAGGGTGGGGGTGAGTATTAGAATTAGGTTTTGGCATAGGCTTAGGGTTAGGGTTATTTTTAGTGTTATGGTTAGGGTTATATTTAAGGTGAGGGTGAGGCTGAGGGTGAGGGTTATGTTTATGGTTAATGTTATGGTTAGGATTAGTGTTATTGTTAGGCTTAGGGTTAGAGTAACAGTGAGGTTGAGGGTGAGGGTGAAGGTTAGGTTTAGTGTGGGGTTTAGGGTTATGGTTAGTGTTAAGGTTAGTGTGAGGGTGAGGTTTTGGTTTAGAATTAGGGTTACGGTGTGGGTTAGGGTGAAGTTTAGGTTTAGGGTTAGTGTTAGAGTTAGGGTAAGGGTGAGGTTTAGGTTGAGGTTTAGGATAGGTTTAGGGTTAGGGTTAGGGTGAGTGTGAGGGTTAGGGTGAGGATTAGGCTTAGGCTTTGGGTTAGGCTGTGGGTGAGGTTGGGCGTGAGGATTAGGGTTAGGGTGATGGTTCGGGTTAGGGTTAGTGTTATTGTTAGGGTTAGGGTTAGAGTTACGGTGAGGGTGAGGGTGCAGTTGAGGGTTAGGGTTAGGATGAGGTTTAGGGTTAGGTTTAGGGTTAGGGTTAGGGTTAGGGTGAGGTTTAATGTTAGATATAGGGTTAGGGTGAGGGTTAGGTTGAGGGTTAGGGTTAGGGTTAGTGGTAGGGTTAGGTTTAGGGTGAGGGTTAGGTTGCGTTTAAGGTTAGGGTTAGGGTTAGGGTTAGTGTGAGGGTTAGTGTTAGTGTTGGGGTTAGTCTTAGGGGGATGGTAAGTGTTAGGGTGACGGTATGGGTTAGGGTGAGAGTTATGGTTAGGGTGATGGTTAGAATTAGGGTTCGGTTATTGTTAGGCTTAGGTTTAGGGTCATGGTTGCAGTGAGGGTGAGGGTTAGGGTTAGGATTAGGGTGAGTTTTAGGGTTTGGGTTAGGGTTAGAGTTAGGGTTAGAGTGAGGTTGAGGTTTAGGGTTAGGGTTAGGGGTAGGGTGAGGGTTAGGTTGAGAGTTAGGTTTAGGGTTAGTGTTAGGCATAGGGTTAGGTGAGAGTTAGGGAGAAGGTTAGGCTTAGGGTTAGGTTTAGGGATAAGATTAAGGTTAGGGTGAGGGTGAGTGTGAGGGTTAGGTTTACCATTAGGCTTAGGATTAGGCTTAGGCTGATGGTGAGGGTGGGGTTGAGGATTAGGGTTAGGATGATGTTTAGGTTTAGGTTTAGGGTTAGGGCTGAGGAGAGGGTGTGGGTTAGGGTAAGACTTAGCCTTAGGCTTAGGCCCAGCATGTGGGTGAGGGTTCGGGTTCGGGTTAGGGTGAGGGTTAGGATGAGGTTTAGGGTTAGAATTAGGGTTAGGGTGAGAGCTAGGAAGAGGTTTGGGGTGAGGGTTAGGGTTAGGTATAAGTTTGGTTCAGGATTAAGGTTAGGGTAAGGGTGAGTGTGAGGGTTAGGTTTATGGTTAAGGTTAGTGTTAGGGTTAGGGTTAGGGTTACGGTGAGGGTTCGGGTTAGGTTTAGGCTTAGGGTTAGGCTTTTCGTTAGGCTCACGGTGAGGTTTAGGGTTAGAATTAGGGTTAGGTTGAGGCTGAGGGTGAGGGTTAGGGTTAGGGTTAGGATTAGGATTTGGTTTAGGGTTAGGGTGAGTGTGAGGGTAAGGGTTAGGGTTAGGGTTAGCCTTAGGATTAGTCTGAGGGTGAGGGTGAGGGTGAGGTTTAGGGTTACAATTAGGGTTAGGGTGAGACTGAGGGTGGGATTGATGGTAAGGGTAAACGTGAGGGTTAGGCTGAGGGTGAGAGTTATGGTAAGGGTGAGGGTTAGGGTTAGGGTGAGGGTCAGGGTTAGGCTTAGGGTGAGAGTTTGGGATCGAGTTAGGGTTAGAGTTAGGGTTAGGGTTAGGTTGAAGTTTATGGTTAGGATTAGGGTTAGGGTGAGTTTGAGTGTTAGGGTTAGTGTTAGATTGAGTGTTAGGATGAGGGTTAGGGTGAGAATTAGGGTTAGGGTGAGGGTTCGGGACAGGGTGAGGTTTAGGATTAGGGTTATGGTGAGGTTTAGTGTTAGGGTTAGGGTTATGGTGAGGCTGAGGTTTAGGGTTAGGGTTAGGGTTAGGGTTAGATTTAGGGTTAGGTTGAGGTTTAGGTTAAGGGTGTGGGTTAGGCTTAGGGTTACGATTAGGATTAGGTAAGGGTTAGGGTGAGTGTGTGGGTTAGGGTTAGGGTTAGGCTTAGGGTTAGGCTGAGGGTGAGGGGAGGGTGAGGGTTAGGATTAGGGTGAGGGTTAGGGTTAGGGTTAGGGTGAGATTTAGGGTTCGGTTAAGTTTAGGCTTAGGGTGAGGGTTAGGGTTAGGGTTATGGTGAGTGTGAGGATTAGAGTTAGGTTTAGGGTTAGGGTTAGGGTTAAGGTTAGGGTGGGTTTTAGGGTTAGGGTGTGGATAAGGGTGAGGATTAGGGTTAGGATTAGAGTTAGCTTGAGGGCTAGGGTGAGGGTGAGGGTTATGGTTAGTGTTAGATTAAAGTTTAGGGTTAGGGTTAGGGTTAGGGTGAGGGTTAGGTTGAGGGTTAGGGTTACGGTGATGGTGAGAGTTAGGGTTACTGTGAGGGTTAGGGTTAGTATTAGTGTTAGGGTGAGGGTGAGTGTTAGGATTAGGGTTCGGTTTAGGTTTAGTGTTAGGATTAGTGTTATTGTTAGCATTAGGTTCAGAGTTATGTTGAGGGAGAGGGAGAGGGTGAGGGTTAGGTTTAGGGCTAGGGTGAAGTTTAGTCTTAGTGTTAGGTTTAGGGTTAGAGTGAGGGTGAGGTTTAGGTATAGTGTTAGGGTTAGGGTGAGGGTTAGGGTTAGGGTGCGGATTAGGTAGGGGATGACGTTAAAGCTAAAGTTGAGCGTTAGGCTGAGGGTGAGGGTTACGGTAAGGGTTAGGGTTAGGGTTAGGGTGAGGGTTGGGTTTAGGTTTAGGCTTAGGCTTAGGCTTAGGCTTAGGCTCAGCATGAGGGTTCGGGTTAGGATTCGGGTTAGGGTGAGGGTTAGGTTTAGGTTTAGGGTGAGGGTTAGGATGAGTTTTAGGGTTAGGATTAGGGTTAGGGAGAGAGCTAGGTTGAGGTGTAGGGTGAGGGTTAGGGTTAGGTATACGGTTAGGGTTAGGATTAGGTTTAGGGTAAGATTGAGTGTGAGGGTTAGGGTTAGGGTTAGGGTTAGTGTTAGGGTTAGGGTTAGGGTTATGGTGAGGGTTAGGGTTAGGGTTAGGCTTAGGGTTAGGCTTTGAGTTAGGCTGAGGGTGAGGGTGGGGTGAGGTTTAGGGTTAGAATTAGGGTTAAGTTGAGGCTGAGGGTGAGGGTGTGTGTTAGGGTTAGGGTTAGGATTAGGATTTGGGATAGGGTGAGGGTGAGTGTGAGGTTTAGGGTTAGGGTTATGGTTAGCATTAGGTTTAGGCTGAGGGTGAAGGTGAGGGTGAAGTTTAGGATTAGTTTGAGGGTTAGGGTGAGGGTTAGATTGGGGATTAGGTTTAGAGTTAGTTTAGTGTGAGGTTTAGCGTGAGGATGAGTGTTAGGGTTATGGTGAGGGTTAGGGTTAGAATTAGGGTTAGGGTGAGGTCTAGAGTGAGGGTGAGGGTTAGAGTTAGGGTTAGGGTTAGGGTGAAGTTTAGGATTAGGGTGAGTGTTAGGGTTAGTGTTAGGGTTAGTGTTAGGGTTAGGGTTAGTGTTAGGGTGAGGGTTAGGTTTAGGGTGAGTGTTATGGTTAGGGTGAGGTTTAGTGTTAGGGTTAGGGTTAGGGTGAGGGTGAGATTTAGAGGTAGGTTTAACTTGAGGCTGAGGTTGAGGGTTAGGGTTAGGGTTAGTGTTAGAGTTAGGGTTAGGTTGAGGGTTAGGTTGAGGTTGAGGGTTAGGCTTAGGGTTACTATTAGGATTAGGGTAAGGTTTAGGGTGAGTTTTACAGTTAAGGTTAGGGTTAGGCTTAGCCTTAGGGTTAGGCTGAGGGTGAGGGTGAGGGTAAGGGTTAGAGTAAGGGTTCGGGTTAGGGTTAGGGTTAGGGTGAGAGTTAGGGTTCGGTTAAGTTCAGGGTTAGGGTGAGGGTTAGGGTTAGGGTGAGCGTGTGGTTTAGGGTTAGGTTGAGGTTTAGGGTTAGGGTTAGAGTGATGGTTAGGGTTAGGGTTGGTGTGCGGGTTAGGATGAGGATTAGGGTTAGGATTAGGGTAAGGGTGAGGTCTAGGATGAGGGTGAGGGTTAGGTTTAGTGTTAGGTTAAGGTTTAGGGTTAGGGTAATGGTTAGGTTGAGGGTTAGGTTGAGGATTAGGGTTACAGGGAGTGTGAGAGTTAGGGTTAGGGTGAGGGTTAGGGTTAGGGTGAGGTTTAGGGTTTGGATTAGGTTTATGGTGACGGTGAGTGTTAGGATTAGTGTTAGGGTTATGGTTAGGTTTAGGGTTAGGATTAGTGTTATTGTTAGGGTTAGGGTTAGAGTTATCGTGATGGTTAAGGTGAGGGTGAGTGTGAGGATTAGGGTTAGCGTTAGGGTGAGGTTTAGGGTTATAGATAGGATTAGGTTTAGGGTGAGGGTGAAGTTTAGTGTTAGATTTAGGGTTAGTTGGAGGGTTAGGTTGAGGGTTAGTGTTAGTGTTAGTGTTAGGGTTAAGGGTTGGGTGAAGGTTAGGTTGAGGTTTAGGGTTATGGTTAGGGTTAGGTTTAGGATTAGGTTTAGGATGAGTGTGAGTGTGAGGGTTAGGGTTAATCTTAGACTTAGGCTTAAGGTTAGGCTGAGGGTGAGGGTGGGGTTGAGGATTAGGATTATGATGATGGTTAGGGTTAGGGTTAGTGTGAGGGTTAGGATGAGGGTTAGGGTTAGGATTAGGTTTCAGGTGAAGGCTAGGGTGAGGGTGAGGGTTAAGGTAAGTTTTAGGCTTAGGCTTAGGTTTAGGCTGAGCGTGAGGGTGAGGGTGAGAGTTAGTGTTAGGGTGATGGTTAGGTTTACTCTTAGGGTGAGGGTTAGGATGGGATTTAGGGTTAGGTTGAGGGTTAGGTTGAGGATGATGGTAATGGTAAAGGTGAGGTTTAGCCTGAGGGTGAGGTTTAAGATTAGGGTGAAGTTTAGTTTTAGGTTTAGTGTTAGGATAAGGGTTAGGGTGAGCTTTAGATTGAGGATTAGGTTTAAGGTTAGTGTGAGCTTTAGGGTGAGGATGAGGGTTAGGTTTAGGGTGAGAGTGAGGGTTAGAATTAGGGTTAGGGTGAGTGCTAGGGTGAGGGTGAGGGTTAGGTTTAGGGTTAGGGTTAGGGTGAGGTTTAGAATTAGGATGAGGTTTAAGGTTAGAGTGAGGGTTAGTGGTAGGGTTAGGGTTAGTGTAAGGGTGAGGGTAAGTGTAAGGGTGAGGTTTAGGGTTCGGATGAGGGTTATGTTTATGGTGAAGGTTAGGCTTAGGTTTAGGTTTAATGTTAGGGTTAGGGTTAGTGTTACGGTTACGGTGAGAGTGTGGGTAAGGGTTAGGGTTAGGCTTAGGGTGAGGTTTAGTGTTAGGGTTAGAGTTAGTGTTAGCATGAGGGTGAGGTTTAGGTGTAGAGCTAGGGTTAAGGTGAGGGTTAGGGTTAGGGTTATGCTTATTGTGCGGGTTAGGGTGGGGGTGACGTTAAGGGTAAATTTGAGGGTTAGGCTGAGGGTGAGGGTTACGGTAAGAGTGAGGGTTAGGGTTAGGGTGAGAGTTAGTGTTAGGGTTAGGGTGAGGGTTAGTGTTAGGGTTAGGGTGAGGGTGAGGGTTAGATTGAGGATTAGTATTAGGGTTAGTGAGAGGTTTAGGGTGAGGATGAGGGTTAGGGTTACGGTGAGCCTTAGTGTTATTGTTAGGTTTAGTGTTAATGTGAGGGTAAGTGTTAGGGTGAGGGTTAGGGTAAGGGCGAGTGTAATGGTTAATGTGAGTGTTAGGGTTAGATTTAGGGATAGGGTGAGTGTGATATTTAGGGTTAGAGTTAGAGTTAGTGTTAGGGTTAGGGTTAGGGTGAGGGTTAGGTATAGGGTTAGGGTTAGGCTTAGGCTTAGGCTTATGCTTAGGCCGACCATGAGCGTGAGGTTTAGAGTTAGGGTTAGGGTGAGGGTTAGGGTTATGGTGAGGGTTAGGATGAGGTTTAGGGTTAGGATTAGGGTTAGGGTGAGGCTAGAGTGAGGGTTAGGGTGAGCGTTAGGGTTAGGAAATGTGTTAGGTTTAGGATTAGGGTTAGGGTGAGGGTGATTGTTAGGGTTGGGGTTAGGGTTAGGGTTAGCCTGAGAGTTAGGGTGAGGGTTAGGGTGTGGGTTAGGGTTAGGGTTTGGGTTAAGGTGAGGGTGAGGCTGAGCATTAGGCTTACTTTTAGGGTTAGGGTTAGGGTTAGGTTTAGCATTACCGTTAGGGTTAGGGTTAGGCTTAGTGTTAGGGTTAGGGTGAGGTTTTAGGTTAAATATAGGGTTAGGGCGATGGTTTGGGTAAGGGTTAGGCATAGGGTTAGTATTACGGTTAAGGTGAGGGTGAGGGTTAGGTTGAGGTTTAGGGTTAGGGTTAAGTTTAGGGTTAGTTTGAGGGTTAGTGTTAATGTTGGGTTATTGTTAGGGTGAGGGTAAGTGTTAGGGTGAGGGTTAGAGTTAATGTGAGGTTTGCTGAGGGTGAGGTTTAGTGATAGAGTTAGGTTTAGGGTGAGGTTTAGGTTGAGGTTTAGGGTTAGGATGTTAGTGTTAGGGTTAGGGTGAGAATTAGGGGGATTGTTAGGGTTAGGGTTAGGGTTAGCGTTAGCGTTAGGGTGTGGTTGAGGTTTAGTGTTAGAATTAGGGTTAGGGTGAGGCTGAGGGTGAGGGTTAGTTTTAGGGTTAGGGTTAGGGCGAGGTTTAGGGTGTGGGTTAGTGTGAGGGTTAGTGTTAAGGCTAGGATTAGGATTAGGATTAGGGTTAGGGTTAGGGTGAGTGTGAGGGTTAGGGTTAGGCTTAGGGTTAACCTTAGGTTTAGGCTGAGAGTGAGGGTGAGGGTGAGGGTTAGGTTTAGCCTGAGAGTTAAGTTTAGGGTTACGGTGAGTTTTAGTGTTAGGGTTAGGGTTAGAGTTAGCTTTAGGGTGAGCATGAGATTTAGGGGTAGATTTAGGGTTAGGGTTAGGGTTATTTTAGGGTTAGGTTTAGGGTTAGTTTTAGAGTTGGAGTTGCAGTTAGGGTTAGGGTGAGCGTGAGGTTTACAATTAGAGTTAGGGTTAATGTAGGGTTAGGGTTAGTGTGAGGGTTAGGGTTAGGATTAGGCTAAGGCTTATGCTTAGGCTTAGGCCGAGCATGAGGTTGAGGGCTAGGGTGAGTGTTATGGTGAGGGTTAGGTTTAGGCATACGGTTAGGGTTAGGATTCGGATTAGGGTGAGGGTGAGCGTGAGGTTAGGGTTAGGGTTAGGCTTAGGGATAGGGTTAGGTTTAGAATTAGGGTTAGGGTTAGGGTTATGGAGAGGGTTATGGTTAGGGTTAGGGCTAGGCTTATTGTAAGGATTATGGTTAGGGTTAAGTTTGCGGTCAGGGTGAGGCTGAGGGTTAGGGTTAGGATTAGTATTATTTTTGGGGATAGGCTTAGAGTTACAGTGAGCTTGAGTGTGAGGGTGTGAGTTAGGTTTAGGCTAACGTTTAGGTTGCGGTTTAGGGCTAGGGTTAGGGGTAGTTTGAGGGTGAGGTTTAGGGTTAGAGTTAGGGTTAGGGGGATTGTTAGGGTGAGGTTTTGGGTTAGGGTTAGGTTTAGGATTAGGGTTAGGTTGAGGGTGAGTGTGAGGGTTAGCGTGAGCGTTAGGGTGATGGTAAGTGTTAGGGTGAGGGTTAGGGTTAGGGTGATGGTGAGGGTGACGTTTAGGGTTAGAGTTACAGTTAGGGTGAGGTTTAGGGTTATTGTTAGTGTTACGGTTAGGGTTAGGGTGAGAGTTAGGGGGAGGGTTAGGGTTAGGGTTAGGGTTAGTATTAGGGTTAAGCTGAGGGTTAGGTTTAGGGTTAGAATTAGTGTTAGTGTTAGGCTGAGTTTGAGGGTGAAGGTTAGGGTTAGGGTTAGGGTTAGGATTAAGGTTAGGGACAGGGTGAGTGTGAGGGTTAGGATTAGGGTTAGGGTTAGCCTTAGGTTTTGGCTGAGGGTGAGGGTGAGGGTGAGGGTTAGGCTTAGGCTTAGGCTTAGGGTGAGCCTAAGGTGAGGGTGAGGGTTAGGGTTAGGGTTAGGGTGAGATTTAGTGTTAGGGTTAATGTGGGGGTGATGGTAAGTGTAAAGTTGAGAGTTAGGCTTAGGGTGAGGGTTAAGTTAAGTGTCAGGGTTAATGTTAGGGTGAGGTTTCGGGTTAGGGTTTGGGTGAGGGTGAGGGTTAGATTGAGGATTAGTGTTAGGGTTACTGTGAGGTTTAGGGTGAGGATGAGGGTTAAGGTTTAGGGTGAGGGCTAGGGAGAGGGTGAGGTTTAGGGTTAGTGGTAGGGTGAGGTTTAGGGTTTGGGTGATGACTAGGGTTAGTGTGAGGGTTAGTATTAGGGTTAGGGTTAGTGTTAAGGTGAGGGTAAGTGTTAGGGTGAGTGTTAGGTTTAGGGTGAGGTTATGGTTAGGGCGAGGGTTAGGGTTAGAATTAGGGTTATTGTTAGCGTTAGGGTTAGGGTTATGGTTACTGTGAGGGTGAGGGTGAGGTTTAGGGTTATGGTTCAGATGAGGCTTAGAGATAGGGTTTGGGTTAGGGTTAGGGTCAGGTGAGGTTTAGGGTTAGAGTTAGGGTTAGGGTCAGGCTGAGGGTGAGGGTTAGGTTAGAATTAATGTTAGGTTTAGGCTTAAGGTGAGGGTAAGGTTGAGGGTGAGGTTTAGGGTTAGGTTTAGGATTAGGATTAGGATTAAGGTTAGGTTTAGGGTGAGTGTAAATCTTAGGGTTAGGGTACGGGTTAGGCTTAGGGTTAGGCTGAGGGTGAGCATGAGGGTGAGGGTTAGGGTTAGGGTGAGGTTTAGGGTTAGGTTTAGGGGGAGTGTGATGGTTAGGGTTAGGGTTAGGGTTAGGGTTAGGCTTAAGTTTAGGCTGAGGGTGAGGGTGAGGGTTAGGGTTAGGGCGAGGGTTAGGATTAGGGTTATGGGGAGGGATAAAATGAGGGTTAGGGTTAGGATTAGGGTTAGGGTGAGGGCTATGGTGAGGGTTAGGGTTAAGGTGAGGTTTACAGTTTGGGTTAGGGACAGGGTTATGGTGAGGGTGAGGTTTAGGGTTAGAGTTAGGGTTAAGTTGAGGCGTAGGGTCAGGTTAGATTTAGGGTAAGGATTAGGATTAGGGTAAGGGATAGGGTGAGTGTGAGGTTTAGGGTAACATTTAGGGTTAGGCTTAGGGTTACGTTGAGGGTGAGGGTGAGGGTTAGGGTTAGGGTGAGGATTAGGGTTAGGGTTAGGGTGAGAGTTAGGGTTCAGTTTAAGTTTAGGGTTAGGGTGAATGTTAGGGTTAGGGTTATGTTGAGCGTGAGGGTTAGGGTTAGGTTGAGGGATAGGGTTCGGGTTAGGTTTAGGGTGAGGTTAGGGTTAGGATTAGTGTGAGGGTTAGTGTTAGGGTTAGGATTAGTGTTAGGGTCAGGGTAAGTGTTAGGGTGAGGGTTTGGGTTAGGGTGAGGGTGAGGGTGAGGGTTATGGTTATGGTGAGGGTTAGCATTAGGGTTAGGGTTATTGTTAGGGTTAGGTTTAGAGTTACGGTTATGGTGAGGGTGAGGGTGATGTTTAGGGTTAGGTTTAGGGTGAGGTTTAGGGATTGGGTTAGGGTTAGATTTAGGTTTAGGGTGAGGGTTAGGTTTAGATTTAGAGTTAGGGTTAGTGTGAGAGGTTGAGGTTTAGGGTTAGGGTTAGTGTTAGTGTTAGGTTTAGGGTGAGAGTTAGGGGGAGAGTTAGGGTAAGGGTTAGGGTTATTGTTAGATTTAGGGTGAGGATGAGTGTGTGTGATAGGGTTAGGTTTAGTATTAGGGTTAAGGTTAGGGTGAAGGTTTGATTGAGCATTAGGTTTAAGGTTAGGGTTAGTGTGAGGTTTAGGGTGAGGATTAGGGCTAGGCTTAGGGAGATGGGGAGGTTTAGAATTAGGGTTAGTGTGAGGGCTAGGGAGAGGGTGAGGTTTAGAGTTAGGGTTAGGGTTAGGGTGAGGTTTAGGATTAGAGTGAGGGTTAGGGTTAGGGTTAGTGTTAGGGTTAGTGTTAGGGTTAGTGTTAGGGTGAGGGTAAGTGTTAGGTTGAGGGTGATGTTTAGGGTAAGGGTTATGGTTAGGGTGAGGGATAGGGTTAGGTTTAGGGTTATTGTTAGGTTTACGGTTATGGTTACAGTGAGGGTGAGTGTGAGCGTTAAGGAAAGGGTGAGGCTGAGGTTTAGTGATAGGGTAAGTGTTAGAGTTAGGTTTAATGTGAGGGTGAGGTTTAGGTGTAGAGTTAGGGTTAGGGAGAGGGTTGGGGTTAGGGTGAGGTTTAGGGTGCGGGTGACGGTAAGGGTAAAGGTGAGGGTTAGGCTGAGGGTGAGGGTTACGGTAAGTGTGAGGGTTACGGTTATGGTGAGGGTTAGGTTTAGGGTTAGGGTGAGGGTAAGGTTTAGATTGAGGATTAGTGTTAGGGTTAGTGTGAGGTTAGGGTGAGGATGGGTGTTAGGGTTAGGGTGACGGCTAGGGTGAGGGTGAGGTTTAGGGTTAGTGTTAGAGTGAGGTTAAGGGTTAGGGTGAAGTTTAGGTTTAGTGTGATTGTTAGTGTTAGCGCTAGGGTTAGTGTTAGGGTGAGGGTAAATGTTAGGGTGAGGGTTAGGGTTAGGGTGAGGGTTATGGTTACGGTGATGGTTAGGGTTAGGGTTTGCGTTATTGTTAGGGTTAGGGTTATGTTTACGGTTAGAGTGAGGGTGAGGGTGAGGGTTAGGGTTAGGGTTAGGATGAGGTTTAGGTTTAGGGTTAGGGTTAGACTGAGGGTTAGGGAGAGGGTGAGATTTAGGGTTAGAGTTAGGGTTAGGGTTAGGGATAGGGTTAGGGTTAGAGTTAGGTTTAGGCTTAGGCTTAGGCTTAGGCTGAGCATGAGGGGGAGGGTTAGGGTTCGCGTTAGGGTTAGGTTTAGTGTGAGGGTTAGGATGAGGTTTAGGGTTAGGATTAGGTTTAGGGTGAGATCTTGGGTGAGGGTTAGGGTGAGTGTTAGGGTTAGGGATAGGGTTAGGTTTAGGATTTGGGGTAGGATAAGGGTGAGGGTGAGGGTTATTCTAAGGGTTATGGTTAGGCTTAGGGTTAGGGTGAGGGTTAGGGTTAGGGTTTGGATTAGGGTGAGGATGAGGATTAGGTTTAGTTTTAGTGTTTGGTTTAGGGATAGTGTTAGTGTTAGGGTTAGGTTTAGGGTTACAGGGAGGGTTAGGGTTACGGATAGGCTGAGTGTGAGAGTGGGGGTCAGTAATAGGGGTAGGGTTAAGGTTAGGGTTAGGGTTATTTTTAGTGTTATGGTTAGGGTTAAGTTTTCAGTGAGCGTGAGGCTGAGGGTGAGGGTTATGTTTAGGGATAGGTTTAAGGTTAGAGTTATTGTTAGGGACAGGGTTAGTGTTACGGTGTGGTTGAGGGTGAGGTTGAGGGTTAGGTTTAGGGTGTTTTAGTTTTAGGGTGAGGGTGAGGTTTAGGGTTAGAGTTAGGGTTTGGGGGAGGGTAAGGGTGAGATTTAGGGTTACGGTTAGTGTTTGGGTTAGGGTGAGTGTGAGGGTTAAGTTGAGATTAAGGGACAGGTTTAGGTTTAGGTTTAGGGTTGGGTGAGCGTGAGTTTGAGGCTGATGGTGAGGGTGGGGGTGAGGATTAGGGTTAGGGTGATGGTTAGGGTTAGGCTTAGTGTTATTTTTAGGGTTAGGGTTAGAGTTACGGTGAGAGTGAGGGTGCGAGTCAGGGTTAGTGTTAGGGTTAGGGTGGGGTTTAGGGTTAAGGCTAGGGTTAGAGTTAGGTTGAGGTAGAGGTTCAGGGCTAGATATAGGATTAGGGGAAGGTTAGGGTGAGGGTTAGGGTTAGGGTTTGTGTTAGGGTTAGGGTGAGGGTGAGGGTTAGGATTACGGTTAGGGTTAGGGTGAGGTTTAGGGTTAGGCTTAGAGTTATGGTGAGGGTGAGGGTGCGGGTGAGTATGAGGGTTAGGTTTCTGTTTCTGGTAAGGCTTGTGGATAGGCTTAGGGTTTGGCTGAGGGTGGGGGTGAGTTTCACGTTTAGGGTTAGGGTGAGGGTTTCAGATAGGGTTATAGGGAGTGTTAGAATGAGGGTTAGGGTTAGGATTAGGGTTAGGGTGAGGGCTAGGGTGAGGGTGAGGTTAAGGGTTAGGGTTAGGGTGAGGTTTAGGTTTAGGGTTAGGGTTAGGTTTAGGGTGAGGGTAATTTTTTGGGTTAGAGTTAGGGTTAAGGTGAGGCTGAGGGTGAGGGTTAGGGTTAGGATTAGGATTAGGGTAAGGTTAGGGTGAGTGTGAGGGTTAGGGTTAGGGTTAGGCTTAGGTTTTCACTGAGGGTGAGGGTGAGGGTTAGGGTTAGGGTGAGGGTTAGGGTTAGGGTTACGTTGAGAGTTAGGGTTCAGGTAAAGTTTAGGGTTATGTTGAGGTTTAGGGTTAGTGTTAAGTTGAGCGTGAGGATTAGGGTTAGGTTGAGGGTTAGGTTTAGGGTTAGGGTTAGGGTGAGGTTTAGGGTTAGTGTTTGGGTGAGGCTAAGGATGAGGATTAGGGTTAGGATTAGAGTTAGGGTGAGGGCTCGGGTGAGGATGAGGGTTAGGTTTAGTGTTAGTGTGAGGTTTAGGTTTAGGGTTAGGGTTAGGTTGAGGGTTAGGATGAGGGTTAGGGGTAGGGTAAGTGTGAGGGTTAGGATAAGGGTGAGGATTAGAGTTAGGATCAGGGTTAGTGTGAGGTTGAGGATTATGATTAGGGTTAGGGTTAGTGTTATTGTTAGGGTTAGTGTTAGGTTTAAGGTTAAGGTGAGGGTGAGGGTTAGGGTTAGGGTTAGGCTGAGGTTTTTAGTGTTACGCTTGGGGTTAGAGTTAGGGTTAGGGTGAGGTTATTGTTTGGGTTAGTGTGAGGGTTAGTGTTAGGGTTACGGTATGGGTTACAATGAGGGTTATGGTTACAGTTAGGTTTAGGATTAGGGTTAGGGTTATTGTTATGGTTAGGTTTACTGTTACGGTTAGGGTGAGGGTGAGTGTGAGGGTTAGGCTTAGGGTTAGGGTTAGGCTTAGGGTTAGGGTGAGGGTTAGGGTTAGGATTAGCGTTAGGGTTAGGGTGAGGTTTAGGGTTTGGGTTACTTTAGAGTTAGGTTTAGGGTGAAGGTGTGGTTTTGGGTTAGATTTAGGGTTAAGGTGAGGGTTAGGGTGGGGATTAGGGTGAGGGTTAGGATTAGGGTTAGGGTTAAGGTGGGGGTGACCATAAGGGTAAAGGTGAGGGTTAGGCCTAGGGTGAGGGTTACGGTAAGGGTGAGGGTTAGGGTTAGGTGAGGGTTAGGGTTAGGGATAGGCTGAGGCTGAGTGTTAGATTGAGCATTAGTGTTAGGGTTAGTGTGAGATTTAAGGTGAGGGTGAGGGTTAGGTTTAGGGTTAGGGCTAGGGTGAATGTGAGGATTAGGATTAGTGATAGGGTGAGGTTAGGGTTAGGGTGAGGGTTATGGTTAGGATTAGGGTGAGTGTTTGTGTTAGGGTTAGGTTTAGGGTTAGGCTTAGGGTTAGGCTGAGGGTGACGTTGACGGTGAGGTTTAGGGTTAGGGTGAGTGTTAGGGTTAGGGTTAGATGGGGGGTTACGATGAGGGTTAGGGTTAGGATTAGGTTTAGGTTAAGGGCTAGGGTGAGGGTGAGGTTTAGAGTTAGGGTTCGGTTGAGGTTTAGGTTTAGGGTTAGGGTAAGGGTTATGGTGAGGGTGAGATTTAGGGTTAGAGTTAGTGTTAGGGTGAGATTGAGGGTGAGGGTTAGGGTTAGGCTTAGTGTTAGGATTATGGTTGAGGTTAGGGTGAGGGTTAAGGTGAGATTGAGGGTTAGTGTTAGGGTTAGGATTAATGTTAGGGTTAGGTTTAGGGTTAGTGTTAGTTTTAGGGTTAGAGTTAGGTATAGGCTTAGGGTTAGACTGATGGTGAGGGTGAAGGGGAGGTTTAGGGTTAGGGTGAGGGTGATGATTAGGGTTATGGGGAGGGTTAGGATGAGGGTTAGGGTTAGGATTAGGGCTTGGTTGAGGGCTAGTGTGAGGGTGAGGTTTAGGGTGAGGTTTAGGGTTAGGGTTAGGGTGAGGGTTAGGATGAGGGTTAGGTTTAGGAATAGGGTTAGGATGAGGGCTAGGCTGAAGGTGAGGGTTAGGGTAAACGTTGGGCTTAGGCTTAGGTTTAGGCTGAGCATACTGTTCAGGTTGAGGGTTTGCTTTAGGGTTAGGGTAAGGTTTAGTGTTAGGGTTAGGGATAGAGTTCGGGTAAGGGTGAGGGTGCGGTTTAGGGTTAGAGTTAGGGTTAGGTTTATGGTGAGGGTTAGGATTGGGGTGACGGTAAGGGTAATAGTGAAGATTAGGCTGAGGGTAAGGGTTACAGTAAGGGTGAGGGTTAGGGTTAGGGTGAGGGTTAGGGTTAGGGTTAGGGTTAGGGTTAGGGTGAGGGTGAGGGTTAGATTGAGGATTAGTGTTAGGGTTAGTGTGCGGTTTAGGGTGAGGATGAGGGTTAGGGTTAGGGTGAGTGTGAGGGTTAGGGTTAGTGTTAGGTTGAGGTTTATGGTTAGGGTGATAGTGTTAGTGTTAGGGTGAGGTTGAGGGTTACGATTAGGGTTAGGATTAATGTTAGGTTTAGGCTTAAGGTATGGGATAGGGTGAGGGTGAGAGTTAGGCCTAGGGTTTGATTAGAATTAGGGTTACGTTGATTGTTAGGGTTAGGTTTAGGGATAGGGATAGGCTTAGGGTTAGGCTGAGGGTGAGGGTGAGGTTGAGAGTTAAGTTGAGGGTGAGGGATAGTGTTAGGTATAGGGTGAGAGTTAGGTTTTGGGTTAAGTTTAGGGTTAGGGTGAGGGTTAGGGTAGGGGTTATAGTGAGGGTGAGTGTTTGGGTTAGGTTGAGAGTTAGGGTTAGGGTTAGGGTTAGGGTGAGGGTGAGGTTGAGGGTTAGGTTTATTTTTAGGGTGAGGTTTAGGATGAGTGTTAGGGATAGGATTAGGGTTTGGGTGAGGGCTAGCGTGAGGGTGAGGTTTAGGGTTAAGTTTAGGGTGAGGTTTAGGGTTAGGGTTAGGGTGAGTGTGAGGTTTAGTGTTAGAGGTAGGGTTAGGGTGATGGTGAGGGTGAGGGTTGGGTTAGGGTTAGGGTTAGGTTGAGGGTGAGTGTTAGGATTAGGGTTAGGGTTAGGGTTAGGATTAGTGTTATTGTTAGGGTTAGGGTTAGAGTTAAGGTGAGGTTAAGGGAAAGGGTGAGGGTGAGGGGTAGGTTTATTGTTATGGTGAGGTTTAGGGTTTGGGTTAGTGTTATGGTGAGGGTTAGGATGAAGGTTAGCGTTACGGTAAGGGTGAGGGTTAGGGTTAGGGTGAGGTTTAGGGTTAGGATTAGAGTTAATCTGAGAGTGAAGTTTAGGATTAGGGTTAGGGTTAGGGTTATTGTTAGGGTTAGGGTTACGGTGACAGTGAGGTTGAGGGTTAGTGTTAGAGTTAGGGTGAGGTTTTTAGTGTTAGGGTTAGGGTTAGAGATAGCGTTAGGGTGAGGGTGAGGTTTAGGGGTTGAGTTAGGGTTAGGGTGAATGTTAGGCTGAGGGTTAGGGTTAAGGTGAGGGTTATGTGGGGTGACGGTAAGGGTAAAGTTGAGGGTTAGGCCTAGGGTGACGGTTACGGTAGGTGAGGGTTAGGTTTAGGGTGTGGGTTAGGGTTAGGGTGAGGGTGAGGATGAGGGTTAAATTGAGGCTTAGTGTTAGGGTTAGTGTGATGTTTAGGGTGAGGATGAGGGTAAGGGTTAGGGTGAGGGCTAGGGTGAGGGAGAGGATTAGGGTTGGTGTTAGGGTGCGGTTAGGGTTAGGGTGAGGGTTATGGTTAGTATGAGGGTTAGGGTTAGGTTCAGTGTTAGGGTTAAGGTTAAGGTTAAGGTTAGTGTAGGGTTAGGGTTAGGGTTAGGGTTAGGGTTGTTGTTAGGGTTAGGGTTAGGATGAGGTTTAGGTTTAGGGTTAGAGTTAGGGTTAGTGTGAGTGTGAGGTTTAGGGTTAGAGTAAGTGTTAGTGTTAGGGTTAGGGCTAGGGTGAGCGTTAGGGTTAGGGTTAGGCTTAGGCTTTGGCTCAGGCTTAGCCCCAGCATATGGGTGAGTGTTAGGGTTCGGTTTAGGGTTCGGGTTAATTTTAGGGTTAGGGTGAGGATTAGGATGAGGTTTAGGGTTAGGATTAGGGTTAGGCTGAGGTCTAGGGTGAGGATTAGGCTGAGGGTTAGGGATAGGGTTAGGTTTAGGATTAGGTTTAGGGTGAGGGTGAATGTGAGGGTTAGAATTAGGGTTAGGTTTAGGCTTAGGATTAGGGTGAAGGGTGGGGTTAGGGTTTTGTTAGGGTGAGGATGAGGCTGAGGATTAGGTTTAGGTTGAGGGTTAGGTTTAGGTTTAGGGTTAGTGTTAGTGTTATGGTTAGGGTTATAGTGAGGGTTAGGGACTAGGTTTAGAGTTATTGTTAGGGTTAGGGTTAAGGTTACAGTTACAATGAGGGTGAGGGTGAGGATTAGCGTTAGCATTATGGTGAGATTTAATGTTAGGATTAGGGTTAGAGGTAGGTTTAGGGTGAGGATGAGGTTTAGGGGTAGAGTCAGGGTTAGGGTGAGGGTTAAGTTGAGGGTTAGGGTTAGGGTGAGGGTTAGGGTGGGAGTGACGGTACGGGTAAACGTGAGGGTTAGGCTGAGGTTGTGGGTTATTGTAAGGGTGAGGGTTAGGGTTAGGATGAAAATTAGGGTTAGGGGTAGGGTGAGGGTGAGGGTTAGATTGAGTATTAGTGTTAGGGTTAGTGTGAGGTTTAGGGTGAGGATGAGTGTTAGGGTTAGGGTGAGGGCTAGGGTGAGGGTGAGTGTTAGGGTTAGGGTTAAGGTGAGCTTTAGGGTTAGGGTGATGGTTAGGGTTAGTGTGAGGGTTAGTGTTAGGATTAGTGTGAGCGTTCGGTTGAGGGTAAATGTTAGGGTGAGGCTTAAGATAAGGGTTAGTTTTAGTGTTAAGGTTAGGGTTATTGTTAGGGTTAGGTTTAGGGTTATGGTTAAGGTCAGGGTGAGGGTTAGATTTAGTGTTAGGATGAGGTTTAGGTTTAGGGTTAGGGTTAGAGTTAGGGTTAGGGTGAGAGTGAGGTTTAGGGTTAGAGTTAGGGTTAGTGTAAGGGTTAGGGTTAGGGTGAGAGTTAGGGTTAGGGCTAGGCTTAGGCTTAGGCTTAGGCTTAGGCCGAGCATGAGGGTGAGGGTTAGGGTTAGGTTTAGGGTGAGGGTTAGGGTTAGGGTTAGGGTGAGAGTTAGGATGAGGTTTAGGGTTAGGATTAGGTTTAGGTTGAGGGCTAGGGTGAGGCTTATATTGAGGGTTTGGGTAAGGTTAGGGTTATGTTTAGGATTAGGTTTAGGGTGAGGGTGAGTGTGAGGGTTAGGGTTAGGGTTAGGGTTAGGGTTACAGTGAGGGTTAGGATTAGGGGTAGGTTTAGGCTTAGGTTTAGACTGAGGGTGAGGATGGGGGTGAGGATTATGGTTAGAGTTAGGGTTAGGGTTAGGGTTATTTTTAGTGTTATGGTTAGGGTTAAGTTTTAGGTGAGGGTGAGGCTGAGGGTGAGGTTTATGTTTAGGGTTAGTGTTAGGGTTAGGTTTAGTGGTATATTTATATTTAGTGTTAGAGTTATGGTGAGGTTGAGGGTGCGGGTGAGAGTTAGGGAAAAGGTGAAGTTTAGGGTGAGGTTTAGGTTGAGGGTTAGGGTTAGGGTAAGGGTGAGGTTTAGGGTTAGAGTTACGGTTATGGGGATGGTTAGGTTGAGGTTTAGGGTTAGGGTTAGTGTTAGGGTTAGGGTGATTGTGAGGGTTAGTTTGAGGTTTAGGGTTAGGATTAGGTTTAGGATTAGGGTTAGGGTAGGGTTAAGTGTGTGGGTTAGGGTGAGGGTTAGGCTTAGGCTTAGGGTTAGGCTGAGGGTGAGGGTGGGGGTGAGGATTAGGGTTAGGGTTATGGTGTGTGTTATTGTTAGTATTAGTGTTAGAGCTACATAGAGGGTGAGGGTGCGGGTGAGGGTTAGGTTTAGGGTTAGGGTGGGGTTTAGGGATTGGTTAGGGTTCGGTTGATGGTGAGGGTGAGGGTTAGGGTTAGATATAGGGTTAGGGGGAGGGTTAGGGTGAGCGTTAGTGTGAGGCTTAGTTGTTAGGGTTAGGGTGAGGGTGAGGCTTAGTATGAGGTTTAGGGTTAGGGTTAGTGTGAGGGTTTGTGTTATGTTTAGGGTTAGTGTTTGAGTGAGGGTAAGTTTTAGGGTGAGGGTTTGGGTTAGAGTCAGTGTTATGGTTTTGGTGAGGTTTCGTGTTAGGTTTAGGTGTAGGGTTAGGGTTAGGGTGAGGCTTAGGGTCAGAGTGAGGCTGAAGGTGAGGGTTAGGGCTAGGGTTATTTTTAGGGTTAGGGTTAATGTGATGGTTAGGGTGAGGGTTAGGGTTAGGATTAGGAGTAGGCTTAGGGTTAGGGTGAGTGTGAGGTTTAGGGTTAGGGTTAGGGTGAGAGTTAGAGTTCCGGTTAAGTTTAGGGTTAGGGTGAGTGTTAGGGTACGGGTTAAGGTGAGGTTGAGGGTTAGGGATAGGTTGAGCATTAGGGTTAGGTTAGGGTTAGGGTGAAGTTGAGTGTAAGGGTTAGGGTTAGTGTTAGGGTGAGATTGAGGGTGAGGGTTAGGGTTAGTGTTAGGGTGAGGGTTAGGATGACTGTTAGGGTTAGGATTAGGGTTAGAGTGATGGCTAGCATGAGGGTGAAGTTTAGGGTTAAGGTTACGGTGAGGTTTACCGTTAGGGTAAGGGTTAGGGTTAGGGTGAGGGTGAGCTTTAGGGTTAGAGTTAGGGTTAGGGTGAAGCTGAGGGTGAGGGTTGGGTTATGTTTAGGGTTAGGTTTAGGCTTAGGGGTAGGCTTAGGCCGAGCATAAGGGGGAGGGTAAGTGTTAGGGTTAGGGTTAGGGTTAGGGTTAGGGTTAGGGTTAGATTTAGGGTGAGGGCTAGGGTGAGGGTTAGGGTGAGTGTTGGGGTTAGGGATAGGATTAGGTTTAGGATTTGGGGTACGGTGAGTGTGAGTGTGAGGGTTAGGCTAAGGGTTAGGGTTAGGCTTAGGGTTAGGGTGAGGGTTAAGGTTAAGGTTTGGGTTAGGGTGAGTGTGAGGCTGAGGATTAGGTTTAGGTTTGAGGTTAGGTTTAAGTTTTGTTTTAGGTTTAGGGTTAGGGTTAGGTTTAGGGTTACAGTTAGGGTTAAAGGGAGGGTTAGGGTTAGGGTTAGGCTGAGGCTGAGGTTGGGGGTGAGGATTAGAGTTAGGGTTAAGTTTACGGTTAGTCCTATTGTTAGTGCTATGGTTAGGATTAAGTTTTCAGTGAGGGTGAGGCTGAGGGTGAGGGTTATGTTTAGGGTTAGGTTTAGGGTTAGTGTTGTTAGGGACAGGGTTAGAGTTAGGGTGAGTTAGAGGGTGAGGGTGAGGGTTAGGTTTAGGGTGAGTTTTAGGGTTAGGGTGAGGGTGAGGTTTAGCGTTAGAGTTAGGGTTTGGGGGAGGTTTTGGGGGAGGTTTATGGTTAGGGTTAGTGTTAGGGCTAGGGTGAGGGTGAGGGTTAAGTTGAGGTTTAGGAATAGGGTTAGGTTTAAGATTAGGGTTAGGGTGAGCATGAGTGTGAGGGTTAGGGTGAGGGTTAGGCTTAGGCTTAGTGTTAGGCTGATGGTGAGGGTGGGGGTGAGGATTAGGGTTAGGGTGATGGTTAGGGTTAGGCTTAGTGTTATTTTTAGAGTTAGCATTAGTGTTATGGTGAGGGTAAGGGTGCGGGTGAGGGTTAGTGTTAAGGTTAGGGTGGGTTTTAGGGTTAGAGTTAGGGTTAGGGTTAGGTGGAGGGTGAAGTTTACGGTTAGATACAGGGTTAGGGGGAGGGGTAGGTTGAGGGTTAGGTTAGGGTTAGGGTTTGTGTTAGGGTTAGGGTGAGGGTGAGGGTGAGGGTTAGGGTTAGGGTTAGGGTGAGGTTTAGGGTTAGGGTTATGGTTTGGTTTTGAGTTATGGTGAGGGTGAGGGTGCGGGTGAGTTTGAGGGTTAAGGTTAGGTTTCAGGTAAGGCTTGTGGTTAGGCTAAGGGTTAGGCTGAGGGTGAGGGTGAGTGTGAGGGTTAGGGATAGGGTGAGGGTTTCGGATAGGGTTATAGGGAGGGTTAGGATGAGGGTTAGTGTTAGGAGTAGGGTTAGGGTGAGGGCTAGGGTGAGGGTGAGGTTTAGGGTTATGGTTAGGGTGAGGTTTAGGTTTAGGTTTAGGGTTAGGGTTAGGGTGAGAGTGGGGTTTAGGGTTAGAGTTAGGGATAAGGTGAGGCGGAGGTTGAGGCTTAGGGTTAGGGTTAGGATTAGGATTAAGGTAAGGGTAAGGTGAGTGTGAGGGTTAGGGTTAGGGTGAGGGTTAGGGTTAGGGTTAAGGTGAAAGTTAGGGTTCAGGTAAAGTTTAGGGTTAGGGTGGGGGTTAGAGTTAGTGTTAAGTTGAGCGTGAGGATTAGGGTTAGGTTGAGTGTTAGGTTTAGGGTGAGGTTTAGGGTTTGGTTTAGGGTGAGTTTTAGGATGAGAAGTAGGGTTAGGATTAGGGTTAGGATGAGGTATAGGTTGAGGGTGAGGGTTAGGTTTAGTGTTAGGGTGAATTTTAATGTTAGGTTTAGGCCTTAGGGTGAGGGTTAGGATGAGGTTTAGGGTTAGAATAAATGTGAGGGTTAGGGTTAGGTTGAGGTTTAGGTTTAGGATTAGCGTTAGTGTGAGTTTGAGGATTATGATTAGGGTTAGGTTTAGGGTTATTGTTAGGGATAGGGTTAGGGTTACGATTATGGTGAGGTTGAGGTTTAGGGTTAGGGTTAGGGTGAGGTTTTTTGTGTTATGGTTAGGGTTAGAGTTAGATTTAGCGTGAGGTTCGGGTTACTGTGAGGGTTATTGTTAGGGTTAAGTTTTGGGTTATGGTGAGGGTTGTGGTTATGGTTATGGTTAGGGTTAGGGTTAGGATTAGGGTTGGGGTTACGGTGAGATTTAGTAGTTTAGGGTGAGGGTGGGATTTAGGGTTAGAGTTAGGGTTAGGGTGAGGGTTAGGGTGGGGGTTAGGGTTAGGGTTCAATTAGGCTGAGGATTAAGGTGGGGGTCATGATAAGGTTAAATGTGAGGGTTAGGCCTAGGGTGATGGTTAGGGTTAGGGTGAGGGCTAGGGTGAGGGTGAGGATTAGGGTTAGTGTTAGGATTAGGCTGAGGGTTAGGATGAGGGTTAGGGTTAGGATTAAGGTTAGTGTAAGGGCTAGGATAAGGGTAGGTTTAGAGTTAGGGTTAGGGTCAGGTTTAGGGTTAGGGTTAGGCTAAGGGTTATGGTGAGGGTGAGGTTTAGGGTTAGAGTTAGGGTTAGGATGAGGCTGAAGGTGAGGGTTAGGGTTAGGCTTAGTGTTAGGGTTAGGGTTAGGGTGAGGATTAAGGTGAGATTGAGGGTTAAGGTTAGGGTTAGTTTTAGGCTTAGGATTAGGCTGAGTGTGAGGGTGAAGCTGAGTGTTAGGGTTAGGTTGAGGGTTAGGGTTAGGGTTATCGGGAGGGTTAGTATGAGGGTTAGGGTTAGGATTAGGGCTAGGATGAGGGCTAGGGTGAGGGTGAGGTTTAGGGTTAGGTTTAGGTTGAGGTTTAGTGTTAGAGATAGAGTGAGTGTTAGGATGAGGGTTAGGTTTAGGATTAGGGTTAGCATTAGGGCTAGTGTGAGGTTGATGGTTAGGGTAAGCATTAGCCTTAGGCTTAGGTTTAGGCTGAGCATGTGGTTGAGGGCGAGGATTAGCTTTAGGGTTCGGTTGAGGTTTAGTGTTAGGGTTAGGGATAGAGTTCGGGTTAGGGTGAGGGTGAGGTTTAGGGGTAGAGTTAGGGTTAGGATGAGGGTTAGGTTTAGGGTGAGGGTTAGGGTGGGGGTGATGGTAAGGGTAAATGTGAAATTTAAGCTGAGGGTGAGGGTTACGGTAAGGGTGAGGGTTAGGGCTAGGTTGAGGGTTAGTGTTAGGGTTAGGGTGAGGGTGAGGCTTAGATTGAGGATTAGTGTTAGGGTTAGTGTCAGGTTTAGGGTGAGAATGAGGCTTAGGGTTAGGGTGAGGGTAGGGTAAGTGTGAGGGTTAGGGTTAGTGTTAAGGTGAGGGTTAGTGTTAGAGTGATGGTTAGGGTTATTGTTAGTGTGAGGTTTAGGGATGGGGTTAGGGTTAGGATTAATGTTAGGGTTAGGCTTAAGGTGAAGCTTAGGGTGAGGGTGAGCGTCAGGGTTAGGGTTTGATTGGGATTTGGGTTAGGTTAAGTGTGAGGGTAAGGGGTAGGGATAGGGATAGGCTTAGGTTTAGGCTGAGGGTGAGGGTGAGTGTGAGGCTTAGAGTTAGGGTGAGGGATAGGGTTAGGGTGAGAGTTAGGGTTTGAGTTAAGTTTAGGGTTAGGGTGAGGGTTAGGGTAGGGGTTACAGTGAGGTTGAGGGTTAGGGTTAGGTTGAGGGTTAGGGTTAGGTTTAGGGTTAGGGTGAGGGTGAGGATTAGGGTTAAGGTTATTTTTAGGATGAGGTTTAGGATGAGTGTCAGGGTTAGGATTAGGGTTAGGGTGAGGGCTAGCATTAGGGTGAGGTTTAGGGTTAAGGTTAGGGTGAGGTTTAGGGTTAGAGGTTAGGTTAGGGTGAGGCTGAGTGTGAGGGTTGGGTTAGGGTTAGGTTTAGGTTGACGGTGAGTGTTAGGATTAGGGTTAGGGTTAGGTTTAAGATAAGTATTAGTGTTAATGTTAGGGTTAGGGTTAAGGTGAGGTTGAGGGTGAGGATGAGGGTGAGGGGTATGTTTATTGTTAGGGTGAGTTTTAGGTTTAGGGTTAGTGTTAGGGTGAGGGTTAGGATGAGGGTTAGTGTTACGGTAAGGGTGAGGGTTAGGGTTAGGCTGAGGGTTAGGGTCAGGATTAGGGTTAATGTGAGGTTGAGGGTTAGGATTAGGGTTAGGGTTAGGGTTATTGTTAGGGTTAGGGTTACCGTTACAGTGAGGTTGAGGGTTAGGGTTAGAGTTAGGGTGAGCTTTTTAGAGTTAGGGTTAGGGTTAGAGATACGATTAGGGTGAGGGTGAGGTTTAGGGGTAGAGTTAGGGTTAGGGTGAAGGTTAGTGTGAGGATTAGGTTTAGGGTGAGGGTGAGGGTGATGGTTAGATTGATGATTAGTGTTAGGGTTAGTGTGAGTTTGAGGGTGAGGATGAGGTTTAGGCTTAGGGTGAGGGCTAGGGTGAGGGTGAGGATTAGGTTTAGTGTTAGGTTTAGGGTGAGGGTTATGATTAGGGTTTGGGCTAGGTTTAGGTTTAGGTTTAGTGTTACGGTTAGGGTTTGGTTTAGGGTAAGGTTAGGGTAAGGGTTTTTGTTAGGGTTATTATTAGGGTTAGGGTTAGGATGAGGTTTAAGTTTACATTTCGGTTTAGAGTTAGGATTAGTTTTAGAGTGAGGTTTAGAGTTAGAGTTAGGGTGAGTGTTAGGGTTAGAGTTAGGGTTAGCGTTAGGGTTAGGGTTAAGCTTAGGCTTTGGCTTAGACTTAGGCCCAGCATGTGGGTGAGGGTTAGGGTAAGGATTAGGGTGAGGGTTAAGGTTAGGGTTAGGGTGAGGATTAAGATGAGGTTTAGGGTTAGGATTAGGGTTAGGCTGAGGAGTAGGGTGAGGGTTAGGGTGAGGGTTAGGCTTAGGGTGAGGGTGAGGTTTAGGATTTGATTTAGGGTTAGGGGGAGTGTTAGTTCGAGGCTAGGGTTAGGGTTAGTGTTAAGGTAAAGGTTAGGTTGATGGATACGTTGAGGTTTTGGGTTAGGGTTATGGTTAGGGTTAGGATGAGGGTTAGGCTGAGGGTGAGTGTGAGGTTTAGGGTTAGGCTTAGGATTAGGTTTAGGTTTAGGTTTAGGATTAGTGTTATTGTTAGGGTTAGGGTTAGATTTATGGTAAAGTGAGGGTGAGGGTGATGGTGAAGTTTAGGGTTAGGGTTAGGGTGAGGTTTATGGTTAGGGTTAGGATTAGGGTTAGGGTGAGGGTGAGGTTTAGGGTTAGATTTTGGGTTAGGGGCAGTATTAGTTCGAGGGTTAGGGTTAGGGTTAGGGTTAGGGTTAAGGGTAGGTTGATGGTTATGTTGAGGTTTTGGGTTAGGAATAGGGTTAGGGTTAGGATTAGGCTTAGGGTGAGGGTGAATGTGAGGGTTAGGGTTAGGCTTAGGCTTAGGCGTAGGGTTAGGCTGAGGGTGAGGGCGGGGGTGAGGATTAGGGTTACGGTGATGGTTAGGGTTAGGATTAGGCTGAGGGTTAGAATGAGGGTTAGGGTTAGGATTAAGGTTAGGGTGAGGGCTTGGGTGAGGGTGAGGATTAGGGTAAGGCTTAGGCTTAGGGTTAGTTTGAGCTTGAGGTTGAGGGTGAGGGTTTCGGTTAGGGTGATGGTTAGGTTTACGGTTAGGGTGAGGGTTTGTATGAGGTTTAGGGTTAGGGTTTGGTTTAGGGTGATTATGATGGTAAGGGTAAAGAGAGGTTTTGGCTGAGTGTGAGTGTTAAGATAAGGGTTAGGGTTAGGGTTATTTTTCGGGTTAGGGTAAGGGTTAGTGTTAGGGTTAGGGTGAGGGTTAGATTGAGGATTCAGTTTAGGGTTAGTGTGAGGTTTAGGGTGAGGATAAGGGTTAGGGTTAGCGTGAGGGTGAGGGATAGAATTATGGTTAGGGTTGGGGCTAGGGTGAGGGTGAGGTTTAGGTTTAGGGTTAGGGTGAGGGCTAGGGTGAGTGTTAGGGTGAGGTTTAGTGTTAGGGATAGGGTTAGGTTTAGGATTAGGTTTAGGGTGAGGGTGAGTGTGAGGGTTAGGGTGAGGGTTAGGATTAGGCTTAGGGTTAGGGTGTGAACTAGGGATAGGGTTTGTGTTAGGGTTACAGTGAGGTTTAGGGTTAGATATAGGATTAGGGGGACGGTTAGGGTGAGGCTTAGTGTTAGTGTTAGGGTGAGGGTGAGGGTTTGGTTAAGGTTTAGGCTTAAGGGTTAGGGTTAGGGTTATTGTGAGTGTTAGTGTTAAGGTTAGGGTTAATGTTTGGGTGAGGTTAAGTGTTAGGGTGAGGGTTTGCATTAGGGTGAGGTTATGGTTTTGGTGAGGTTTAGTGTTAGTGTTAGGGTTAGGGTTAGGATGAGGGTGAGGCTTAGGGTTAAAGTTAGGGTTAGAGTGAGGCTGAGGATGAGGGTGAGGGTTAGGGTTAGGGTTATTGTTAGGGTTAGGGTTAATTTGATGGTTAGGTTGAGGGTTAGGTTTAGTGTTAGTGTTAGGATTAGGATTAGAATGAGTGTGAAGTTTAGGGTCAGGGTAAGAGTTATGCTTAGGGTTAGGCTGAGGGTGAGGCTGAGGTTTAGTTTTAGGGTGAGGTTTAGGGTTAGGGTTAGGGTGAGAGTTAGGTTTCCGGTTAAGTTTAGGTTTAGGGTGAGGGTTAGGGTATGGGTTAATTTGACGGTGAGCTTTAGGTTTAGGTTGAGCTTTAAGATTAGATTAGGGTTAGGTTTAGGATTACGGTGAGGGTGAGGTATAGATTTAGGGTGAGGTTTAGGGTTAGGGTTAGGGTGAGGGTGAGGTTTAGGATTAGAGTTAGGTTTAGGGTGAGGCTGAGGGTGAGGGTTAGAGTTAGGGTTTGTGTTAGAGTTAGGGCTAGGGTGAGGGTTAGGCTTAGGATTAGTATTAGGGTTAGGTTTAGGGTTAGGATGAGGGCTAGGGTGAGGTTGAGGGGTAGGGTTAGTGTTAGGGTGAGGTTTATGGGTAGCGTTAGGGTTAGGGTGAGGGTTTGAATGAGAGTTAGGATTACAGTGAGGGTGAGGGTTAGGGTTAGTTTGAGGGTTAAGGTTAGGATTAGGGTTAGGGTGAGGGTGTTAGGGATTAGGGTTAGGCTTAAGTTTAGGGTAAGGATTAGTGTTATTGTTAGGGTTAGTTTTAGATTTATGGTAAAGGTGAGGGTGAGGGTGAGGGTGAACGTTAGGGTTAGGGTTAGGGTGAGGTTTATGGTTAGGGTTAGGATTAGGTTTAGGGTGAGGGTGAGGTTTAAGGTTAGATTTAGGATTAGGGGGAGTGTTAGTTCGAAGTTAGGGTTAGGGTTAGTGTTAAGGTTAAGGTTAGGTTGATGGTTACGTTGAGGTTTTGGGTTAGGGTTATGGTTAGGGTTAGGATTAGGGTTAGGGTGAGGGTGAGTGTGAGGGTTAGGGTTAGGCTTAGGCTTAGGCTTAGGGTTAGGCTGAGGGTGAGGGTGAGGATTAGGGTTATGGTGATGGTTAGGGTTAGGGTTAGTGTGAGGGTTAGAATGAGGGTTAGGATTAGGATTAGGGTTAGGGTGAGGTCTAGGGTGAGGGTGAGGATTTGGGTAAGGCTTAGGCTTAGGGTTAGGCTGAGCTTGAGTTTGAGGGTGAGGGTTTCGGTTAGGGTGAAGGTTAGTATGAGGTTTTGGGTTACGGTGTGGGTTAGGGTGAGGGTTTGGATGAGGGTTAGGGTTACAGCGAGGTTGAGGATTAGGGTTAGGTATAGGGTTAGGGTTAGGATTAGGGTTAGGGTGAGTGTTAGGATTAGGGTTAGGCTTAGGTTTAGGGTTAGGTTTAGGGTTAGGATTAGTGTTCTTGTTAGGGTTAGGGTTAGATTCATGTTGAGGGTGAGGGTGAACTTTAGGGTTAGAGTTAGGGTGAGGTTTATGGTTAGTGTTAGGATTAGGGTTAGGGTGAGGGTGAGGTTTAGGGTTAGATTTAGGGTTAGGGTGAGGATTAGGTTTAGGATTAGGGTGAGAGTTTGGGTTCCGCTTAAGTTTAGATTTAGGGTGAGGGTTAGGGTTAGGTTGAGGGTTAGGTTTAGGGATAGTGTGTAGTGACCGCCTACTCGACCAGCGAGGAAAAACGACCACCACTCCAGGAGTCTTCTCAGATCACGCTTTATTGGAGAGCCTTTTAGTTGTAGGAGAGCTTGGGCGCGAGAGAGCGTGCACCCGAAATACAGCCGCTTATATAGGGAATTCGAACACGGGTCTTTTCTATTGTTGGTCGCCTGCCTTTTACCGTCACCAGGTGTCATGGGATTGGCTGGGGACACTACCTTGCTCGCGCACGCGCACAGCCCAGGCGTCCCGCCAAGCACCGTCTGGAGTGGTAATCCTCAAAACTGCAAGGGAGTGGGCGGAGTCTCGCCTCGGCTCCCTACAGTTCCCCCTTCTTTGTTTTATGGCAACAGGTAAGAGTAGAGGTTGGGCCTCTGTCTAAGACATTAATGAGAGGTCCTTGCACTGGCCTTCGCCTGAGGGGCGCCTTCCCCAGTGATGACCAGGCCCGTCCGATGCCTTTTTTGCAGAGGTGGGATCTTGGGCATCAACCCACTTGCAACCCAGCATGCTCTTCTTGAGGAGATGAGAACCATCTCCTCAAGTGCAGTGCACTTGCCTTGCACCCTGTCCCAAATTGCAAATTGCATACCTGTCCCGGTGCAATGGGATCCCCTGATCCCTCGGGGTGCTAAGGCTATGCAGGATGGTAAGGCTTAACTGCCTCTCAGGGCCGACAGCCAAATCTGGGGTGAGGATCCACTCTCCAAAGCGGCTAATGCTTGCAAGATAACAACCTTGTCCCTTCTGGTTTGGGCTCGAAGGCGACAGACCAACCATAGGCAGACCACGCATCCTCCCAAGCAGCAGGCTAAAAACATTCCGACTCCCACCCGCTCTTTGACAAAGGACACCGCAGAGGCAATCCAGTCAGTAAATTGTGACAGCCCACAGCATCATCGGTTTAGCTATCACAGGGATTGCTATTAGCACTGTTGCTAACAGCAGGAAGATCAGCTGTATCAGGAGACGAGTGGATGGCATCTTCAAGATGGGGTTCTTCTGCAGTCTCCACTGGCCTGGTCAGTCTCGTTGGCACCCAGTGAGGTACTTCTTGACTCTGTGGAAAAACACAAACAGCTCCCCTGGATCTCGTTATTACCGGATCCGGTCCATACCATTTATTATTAATAACATCCTTCCACATAACCATGTCTTTAGTATCCATGGAGTCTCTTGTCATATGCCGATCTGCGGCAGACTGATCGTTGTCATTTAGAATTAAAAAATTAAGGGTAAAGAGCACAAGAGAAAGTCTTTCCCTGGGGGACGCGGACTCAGCAACTCCCCCTTTTTGTTTTTGAAGCATTTCTTTTATGCTTCTATTAGCTCTTTCCACTATACCTTGTCCTTGAGGATTGTAGGGCAATCCGGTGGTGTGGGCAACCTGCATTTGTGCGCAAAAGGCGCGAAAACCATGGGAAGTATAAGCAGGGCCATTATCCGTCTTGAGTCTAAGGGGCTTTCCCCAAGCTGCCCAAGCTTCTAAGCAGTGTATTCTGACGTGAGACACCTTTTCTCCTGCCAAAGGTGTGGCATGAATGACACCGGAAAAGGTGTCCACAGACACATGTAAATATTTCAACTTACCAAATTCCGTCAGATGAGTAACATCCATTTGCCATAGGGCATTTGGTCTCAACCCCCTGGGGTTTACCCCCACATGGGGAGGATGAAGAAAGGTAACACAGGATTTACAGGCTTTAACAATATCTCTTGCCACATGCCTGGACAAATTATATCTTTTCCTAAGGGTATTAGCAGGTACATGATACAATCTATGAAAGTCTTTTGCCAATTCTACAGGATCAGCAGCAACCAGAGCCATAGCCCGAGTTGCCTGGTCCACCAAATCATTACACTTTGCCATCGGGCCCGGCAACATAGAGTGGGCACGAATATGTCCAATATAAAAAGGATGTTTTCTGTTTAAGATAAGGGATTGAATCTGTAACAAAACATTAGAAATTGTACTGGCCTGCTTAACTGAAGCAGCAACTTCAAGAGAAGCAACGGCATTTACAACATATAATGAATCAGAAAATAAGTTAAAAGGTTGATCAAATCTTTTAAAAACTTCAAGCACAATTAAACATTCAACAGCCTGTGGGACATTCGGCCGAAAATTAAAGACTACCGGCTGTTTGTGTCCTTGAACAAAAAAGGCACCTTGTCCAGATTTTGATCCATCCGTAAAGATGGTTAGAGCATCAACCAAGGGCTCCTTTGAAGTGACAACAGGAAAATACACTAAATTTTTGTTAACTATGGCAAGCAGAGGATGCTTAGGATAATGATTATCAATTACATTTGGAAATGAGCAAACAAGAATTGCCCACATATCCATTGTGGCTGCTAAAATTTCAACTTGCTCACGGGTGTATGGAATAATTAATTTATCTGGAATTTTTGCAAAATGCATTAAACAATACTTTATACCCAAAATTGCCTGTTTTTTTTTAATTTTTTTTTTTAATTTTTATTTTTTTTAATTTAATTTAATTTTATTTTTCTCAGATCAAAATTGCCTGTTTAGCCACTAATTCAGGAAAATATTGAACAGTTTTTGCTCCCACAGAATCATAGCATTAATAGTTAGCCTTTGAAGCAAGGCAGTGGTATAATTGGCCGTCACTCCATAAGTCCTGACTGCCTCAACTAAATCTTTTAACTGGGAGTAGGAAACCGGCTCAAAATTTCTTTCAGCAGTAATCGGATTTTCAAAAACTGGGAAAGCAGCTGCCAGCTGCGACCAGGTATTTTCTTTAATAAAGTGACTCTTCCCTGCCAGCGGGCACGGCGGGGGGGCCGACGGGTGAGGGCCAGCTCCGTTTCCTCTCCCTGGCTGTTGCGGTACTCCCACCCCTAGGGGGCGCCACCCTCCATATTTGTCTGCCACGTGCTCCGCCGCAGCCTCTTCTAAGTCTTCACTATCAGCTGGATCGAGCTGTTCTCCCTTCTCCTCTAACATTTCTTCCTCTGAGTCACTCACAAGATTACTATATTCTTGGTCCCGCCCTTCCACATGTAGGGCTGAGAACCGGTTTGCTTTTAAAGAAGGGCACGGAGGTCTCCTTGAGACCCCCTCCCTAAAACCCTTCTCCTTTTGTGAGGGCTGCAGCCCCTCTCGCTTCAATTCTTTAGGATCCTTCTGTCTTTTTTCCCTTTTTCTTTTAGGCCTCTTTTCCTCCCCATTACTGTATACTGACTCTGATAGACTATCCTGATGCTGCGTTAGTACTTTGCGTCCTTCCTGGATTAAATCAAACCCTCCCTCCTCAAGGCAAGTGCGCACCATCAAAAAGACAAGCCACAAGGGAAGAAGCAATGCAAGCAACCAATAAATATCTAAATCTACAGTGAACAGCATACCGGGGGATATTTACCAACGTCTCCTCTCCGCGTGTTGAGTTCTGGCTCCAATTCGGCCTCTCGTGCGGGTCCCGTCCCAGGTTCGTTCCCGGGTTTCAGCACCAGTTGTAGTGACCGCCTACTCGACCAGCGAGGAAAAACGACCACCACTCCAGGAGTCTTCTCAGATCACGCTTTATTGGAGAGCCTTTTAGTTGTAGGAGAGCTTGGGCGCGAGAGAGCGTGCACCCGAAATACAGCCGCTTATATAGGGAATTCGAACACGGGTCTTTTCTATTGTTGGTCGCCTGCCTTTTACCGTCACCAGGTGTCATGGGATTGGCTGGGGACACTACCTTGCTCGCGCACGCGCACAGCCCAGGCGTCCCGCCAAGCACCGTCTGGAGTGGTAATCCTCAAAAACTGCAAGGGAGTGGGCGGAGTCTCGCTTCGGCTCCCTACAATAGTGTGATGGTTAGAGTTATGGTTAGGGTTAGGGTTAGGATGAGGATTAGAGTTAGGATTAAGGTTAGGGTGAGGACTGGGGTGTGGTTGTAGTTTAGTGTTAGGGTTAGGGTGAGGGTTTGGATGAGGATTAGGGTTACAGTGAGGGTGAGGATTGGGGTTAGGTTGAGGGTTAGCATTAGGATTAGGGTTAGGTTGAGGGTGAGTGTTAGGATTAGGGTGAGGCTTAGGGTTAGGTTTAGGTTTAGGGTTAGGATTAGTGTTATTGTTAGGGTTAGGGTTAGATTTATGGTAAGGTGAGGGTGAGGGTGAGGGTGAAGGTTAGGTTTAGGGTTAGGGTGAGGTTTATTGTTAGGATTAGGATTAGGGTTATTGTGAGGGTGAGGTTTAGGGTTAGACTTTGGGTTAGGGGAGTGTTAGTTTGAGGCATAGGATTAGGGTTAGGGTTAAGGGTAGGTTGATGGATATGTTGAGGTTTTGTGATAGGATTAGTGTTAGGATTAGGGTTAGGGTGAGGGTGAGTGTGAGGGTTAGGGTTAGGGTTAGGCTTAGGTTTAGGGTTAGGCTGAGGGTGAGGGCGGGGGTGAGGATTAGGGTTACAGTGATGGTTAGGTTTCGGGTTAGGTTGAGGGTTAGAATGAGGGTTAGGGTTAGGATTAAGGTTAGGGTGAGGGCTTGGGTGAGGGTGAGGATTAGGGTAAGGCTTAGGCTTAGGGTTAGTTTGAGCTTGAGGTTGAGGGTGAGGGTTTCGGTTAGGGTGATGGTTAGGTTTACGGTTAGGGTGAGGGTTTGTATGAGGTTTAGGTTTAGGGTGATTATGATGGTAAGGGTAAAGGAGAGGTTTTGGCTGAGCTTGAGTGTTAATTTAAGGGTGAGGTTTAGGGTTAGATTTAGGGTTATCGTAAGGGTTAGTTTTAGGGTTAGGGTGAGGGTTAGATTGAGGATTCAGTTTAGGGTTAGTGTGAGGTTTAGGATGAGGATAAGGGTTAGTGTTAGGGTGAGGGTGAGGGATAGAATTAGGGTTAGGCTTAGGTTTAGGGTTAGGAATAGTGATATTGTTAGGGTTAGTTTTAAATTTATGGTAAGGGTGAGGGTAAGGGTGAGGGTGAAGTTTAGGGTTAGAGTTAGGGTGAGGTTTATGGTTAGTGTTAGGATTAGGGTTAGGGTGAGGGTGTGGTTTAGGGTTAGATTTAGGGTTAGGGTGAGGATTAGGGTTAGGATTAGGGTGAGAGTTTGGGTTCCGCTTAAGTTTAGATTTAGGGTGAGGGTTAGGGTTAGGTTGAGGGTTAGGTTTAGGGATAGTGTGATGGTTAGAGTTAGGGTTAGGGTTAGGGTTAGGATGAGGATTAGAGTTAGGATTAATGTTAGGGTGAGGACTAGGGTGAGGTTGAATGTTAGTGTTAATGTTAGGGTGAGGGTTTGGATGAGGGTTAGGGTTACAGTGAGGGTGAGGATTAGGGTTAGGTTGAGGGTTAGCATTAGGATTCGGGTTAGGTTGAGGGTGAGTGTTAGGATTAGATTTAGGCTTAGGGTTAGGTTTAGGTTTAGGGTTAGGATTAGTGTTACTGTTAGGGTTAGGGTTAGATTTATGATAAGGTGAGGGTTAGGGTGAGGGTGAAGTTTAGGGTTAGGATTAGGGTGAGGTTTATGGTTAGGGTTAGGATTAGGGTTGGGGTGAGGGTGAGGTTTAGGTTTAGATTTTGGGTTAGGGTGAGTGTTAGTTCGAGGGTTAGGGTGAGGGTTAGGGTTAGGGTTAAGGTTAGGTTGGTGGTTATGTTGAGGTTTTGGGTTAGGATTAGGGTTAGGGTTAGGATTAGGGTTAGGGTGAGGGTGAGTGTGAGGGTTAGGGTTAGGGTTAGGCTTAGGCTTAGGGTTAGGCCGAGGATGTGGGCGGGGGTAAGGATTAGGGTTACAGTGATGGTTAGGGTTAGGGTTAGGTTGAGGGTTAGAATGAGGGTTAGGGTTAGGATTAGGGTTAGGGTGAGGGCTAGGGTGAGGGTGAGGATTAGGGTAAGGCTTAGGCTTAGGGTTAGGCTGATCTTGATGTTGAGGGTGAGATTTCGGTTAGGGTGATGGTGAGGTTTACAGTTAGGGTGTGGGTTTGTATGATTTTTAGGGTTACGGTGATTATGATGGTAAGGGTAAATGAGAAGTTTTGGCTGATCATGAGTGTTAAGATAAGGGTGAGGGTGAGGGTTAGGTTTAGGGTTAACGTAAGGGTTAGTGTTAGGGTTAGTGTGAGGGTTAGATTGAGGATTCAGTTTAGGGTTAGTGTGAAATTTAAGGTGAGGATGAGGGTTAGGGTTAGGGTGAGGGTGAGGGATAGAATTAGGGTTTGGCATGGATTTAGCGTTAGGATTAGTGTTATTGTTAGGGTTAGTTTTAGATTTATGGTAAGGGTGAGGGTGAGGGTGAGGGTGAAGTTTAGGGTTAGGGTTAGGGTTAGGTTTATGCTTAGGGGTAGGATTAGGTTTAGGGTGAGGGTGAGGTTTAGGGTTAGATTTAGGGTTAGGGGGAGTGTTAGTTCGAGGTTAGGTTTAGGGTTAGTTTTAATGTTAAGGTTAGGTTGATGGTTACATTGAGGTTTTGGATTAGGGTTATGGTTAGGGTTAGGAATAGGGTTAGGGTGAGGGTGAGTGTGGGGGTTACAGTTAGGGTTAGGGTTAGGCTGAGGGTGAGGGTGGGGGTGAGGATTAGGGTTAGGGTGATGGTTAGGGTTAGGGTTAGTTTGAGGGTTAGAATGAGGGTTAGGATTAGGATTAGGGTTAGGGTGAGGGCTATGGTGAGAGTGAGGATTAGGGTAAGGCTTAGTCTTAGGGTTAGGCTGAGCTTGAGGTTGAGGTTGAGGGTTTCGGTTAGGGTGAGGGTTAATATGAGTTTTAGGGTTAAGGTGTGGGTTAGGGTGAGGTTTTGGATGAGGGTTAGGGTTACAGTGAGGTTTAATGTTAGGGTTAGGTATAGGGTTAGCATTAGGATTAGGGTTAGGGTGAGGGTGAGTGTTAGGATTAGGGTTAGGCTTAGTTTTAGGGTTAGGTTTAGGGTTCGGATTAGTGTTATTGCTAGGGTTAGGGTTAGATTAATGGTAAGGGTGAGGGTGAGAGTGAGGGTGAAATTTAGGGTTAGAGTTAGGGTGAGGTTTATGGTTAGTGTTAGGATTAGGGTTAGGGTGAGGATGAGGTTTAGGTTTAGATTTATGGTTAGGGTGAGGATTAGGGTTAGGATTAGTGTGAGAGTTTGGGTTCCGCTTAAGTTTAGGGTTAGGGTGAGGGTTAGGGTTAGGTTGAGGGTTAGGTTTAGGGATACTGTGATGGTTAGAGTTAGGGTTAGGGTTAGGGTTAGGATGAGGATTAGAGTTAGGATTAATTTTAGGGTGAGGACTAGGGTGAGGTTGAGGGTTAGTGTTAGGGTTAGGGTGACGATTTGAATGAGGGTTAGGGTTACAGTGAGGGTGAGGATTGGGGTTAGGTTGAGGGTTAGCATTAGGATTAGGTTTAGGTTGAGGGTGAGTGTTAGGATTAGGGTTAGGCTTAGGGTTAGGTTTAGGTTTAGGGTTAGGATTAGTGTTATTGTTAGGGTTAGGGTTAGATTTATGGTAAGGTGAGGGTTAGGGTGAGGGTGAGGTTTAGGGTTTGACTTTGGGTTAGGTGGAGTGTTAGTTCGAGGGTTAATGTTAGGGTTAGGTTTAGGGTTAGGTTTAGGGTTAGGGTTAAGTTTAGGTTGATGGTTATGTTGAGGTTTTGGGTTAGGATTAGGGTTAGGGTTAGGATTAGGGTTGGGATGAGGGTGAGTATGAGGTTTATGGTTAGGTTTAGGCTTAGGGTTAGGGTTAGGCTGAGGGTGAGGGCAGGGATGAGGATTAGGGTTACAGTGATGGTTAGTGTTAGGGTTAGTTTGAGGGTTAGAATGTGGGTTAGGGTTAGGATTAAGATTAGGGTGAGGGCTTGGGTGAGGGTGTGGTTTAGGGTAAGGCTTAGGCTTAGGGTTAGGCTGAGCTTGAGGTTGAGGGTGAGGGTTTCGGTTAGGGTGATGGTTAGGTTTAAGGTTAGGGTTTGTATGAGGTTTAGGGTTAGGGTTTGGTTTAGGGTGATTATGATGGTAAGGGTAAAGGAGAGGTTTTGGCTGAGGGTGAGTGTTAAGATAAGTGTGAGGGTTAGGGTTATTTTTCGTGTTAGGATAATGGTTAGTGTTAGGGTTAGGGTGAGGGTTAGATTGAGGATTCAGTTTAGGGTTAGTGTGAGGTTTAGGGTGAGGATGAGGGTTAGGGTTAGGTTGAGGGTGAGGGATTGAATTAGGGTTAGGGTGAGGGCTAGGGTGAGGGTGAGGTTTAGGTTTAGGGTTAGGGTGAGAGCTAGGGTGAGTGTTAGGGTGAGGTTTAGTGTTAGGGATAGGGTTAGGTTTAGGATTAGGTTTAGGGTGAGGGTGAGTGTGAGGGTTAGGGTTAGGGTTAGGATTAGGCTTAGGGTTAGGGTGCGGACTAGGGGTAGGGTTTGGGTTAGGGTTACGGTGAGGGTTAGTGTTAGGGATAGGGTTAGGCTTTGGGTTAAGCTGAGGGTGAGGATGGGTTTTGTTTAGGTTATTGTTAGTGTTATGGTTAGGGTTAAGTTTGCAGTGAGGGTGAGGCTGAGGGTGAGGGTTATGGTTATGGTTAGGGTTTGGGTTAATGTTTTTATTAGGGTTAGGGTTAAAGTTACGGTGAGATTGAGGGTGAGGGTGAGGGTTAGGGTTAGGGTGAGGTTTAGGGTGAGGTTTAGGTTTAGGGTTAGGTTTAGTGTTAGGGTGAGGGTGAGGTTTAGGGTTTGATATAGGGTTAGGGAGAGGGTTAGGGTGAGCGTTAGGGTTAGGGTTAATGTTAGGCTTAGGGTGAGGGTGAGGGTTAGGTTGAGTTTAAGGGTTAGGGTTAGTGTGAGGGTTAGTATTAGGGTTAGGGTTAGTGTTAGGGTTAGGGTAAGTGTTAGGGTGAGCGTTTGGGTTAGGGTGAGGGTTATGTTTAGAGTGATGGTTAGGGGTGGGTTTAGGGTTATTGTTAGGGTTAGGGTTAGGGTTACGGTTACAGTGAGGGTGAGAGTGAGGGTTAGGGTTAGGGTTAGGATGAGGTTTAATGTTATGTTAGGGTTAGAATTAGGGTTAGGTTGAGACTGAGGTTTATGTTTACAGTTAGGCTTAGTGTTAGTTTTAGGTTTACGGTGAGGGTTAGGGTTAGGCTTAGGCTTCGGCTTAGGCTTAGGCCGAGCATGAGGTTGAGGGTGAGGGTTAGGATCAGGTTTAGGGTTAGGATTAGGGTTAGGGTTAGGTCTAGGGTGAGGGTTAGGTTGAGGGTTAGGGTTATTGAAAGAGTCAGGTTTAGGATTAAGGTTAGGGTGAGGTTGAGTGTGAGGGTTAGGGTTAGGGTTAGGATTAGGCTTAGGGTTAGGGTGATGGTTAAGATTAGGGTTTGAGTTATGGTGAGGGTGAGGCTGAGGATTAGGGTTTGGTTTAGGGTTAGATTTAGGGTAAGGTTTAGGGTTAGGCTTATGGTTCCGGTACGGTTTGGGTTAGAGTTAGGGTTAGGCTTAGGGTTAGCCTGAGGGTGAGGGTGGGGGTGAGGGTGAGGGTTATGTTTAGTGTTAGGGTGAGGGTTAGGATCAGGGTTAGGGTTAGGATTAGGGTGAGGGTGAGGTTTAGTTTTAGGGTGAGGTTTAGGTTTAGGGTTAGGTTTAGGGTGAGGGTGAGGTTTAGGATTAGAGTTAGGTCTCGGGTGAGGCTGAGAGTGAGGGTTAGGGTTAGGGTTAGTGTTAGAGTTAGGGTTAGGGTGATGTTTAATGTGAGGATGAGGGTTAGGCTTAGGTTTAAGGGTAGGATTAGGGTAAGGGTTAGGGTGAATATAAGGATTAGGGTGAGTGTGAGGGTTACGGTTAGAGTTAGGCTTCCACTTAGGTTTAGGCTGAGGGTGAGGGTTAGGTTTAGTGTGAGTGTTAGGGTTAGGGTTAGGGTGAGGGTTAGGCTGAGGTTGAGGGTTAAGCTCAGGTTTAGGATTAGGTTAAGGTTTAGGGTGAGTGTGAGGATTAGGGTTAAGGGTAGGCTTCGGCTTAGGGTTAGGCTGAGGGTGAGGATGAGGGTGAGGTTTAGGGTTAGGGTGAGGGTTAGTGTTAGGGTTAGGGTGATAGTTTGGGTTCGGGTTAAGTTTAGGGTTAGCGTGAGTGTTAGGGTTAGGTTAAGGGTTAGGGTTAGGGATAGTGTGATGTTTAGGGTGAGGGTTAGGGTTAGGATGAGGATTAGGGTTATGTTTAGGGTTAGGATGAGGGCTAGGGTGAGGATGTGGGTTATAGGGTTAGTGTTAGGGTGAGGTTTATGGTTAGCGTTAGGGTTAGGGTGAGGGTTTGGATGAGAGTTAGGATTACAGTGAGGGTGAGGGTTAGGGTTAGTTTGAGGGTTAGGGTTAGGATTAGGATTAGGGTGAGGGTGAGGGTTAGGATTAGGGTTAGGCTTAGGTTTAGGGTTAGGATTAGTGTTATTGTTAGGGTTAGGTTTAGATTTATGGTAAGGGTGAGGGTGAGGGTGAGGGTGAAGGTTAGGGTTAGGGTTAGGGTGAGGTTTATGTTTAGGGTTAGGATTAGGTTTAGGGTGAGGGTGAGTGTGAGGGTTAGGGTTAGGCTTAGGCTTAGGCTTAGTGTTAGGCTGAGGGTGAGGGTGGGTGTGAGGATTAGGGTTAGGGTGATGGTTAGGTTTAGGGTTAGGGTGAGGGTTAGAGTGAGGGTTAGGATTAGGATTAGGGTTAGGGTGAGGGCTAGGGTGAGTGTGAGGATTAGGGTAAGGCTTAGGCTTAGGGTTAGGCTGAGCTTGAGGTTGAGGGTGAGGGTTTCAGTTAGGGTGAGGGTTAGTTTGAGCTTTAGGGTTAGGGTGTGGGTTAGGGTGAGGGTTTGGATGAGGGTTAGGGTTACAGCGAGGTTGAGGATTAGGGTTAGGTATAGGGTTAGGGTTAGGATTAGGGTTAGGGTGAGGGTGAGTGTTAGGATTAGGTTTAGGCTTAGGTTTAGGGTTAGGTTTAGGGTTAGGATTAGTGTTCTTGTTAGGGTTAGGGTTAGGTTTATGGTGAGGGTGAGGGTGAAGTTTAGGGTTAGAGTTAGGGTGAGGTTTATGATTAGTGTTAAAATTAGGATTAGAGTGAGGGTGAGCTTTAGGTTTAGATTTAGGCTTAGGGCGAGGATTAGGGTTAGGATTATGGTGAGAGTTTGGGTTCTGCTTATGTTTAAGGTCAGCGTGAGGGTTAGGGTTATTTTGAGGGTTAGGTTTAGGGATAGTGTGATGGTTAGAGTTAGGGTTAGGGTTAGGGTTAGGATGAGGATTAGAATTAGGATTTAGGTTAGGGTGAGGACTAGGTTGAGTTTGAGGGTTAGTATTAGGGTTATGGTGAGGGTTCGGATGAGAGTTAGGGTTACAGTGAGGGTGAGGATTAGGGTTAGGTTGAGGGTTAGCGTTAGGATTAGGGTTAGGTTGAGGGTGAGTGTTAGAATTAGGGTTAGGTTTAGGGTTAGGTTTAGGATTAGGGTTAGGATTACTGTTATTGTTCGGGTTAGGGTTATATTTATGGTAAGGTGGGGTTAGGGTGAGGTTGAAGGTTAGGGTTAAGGATAGGGTGAGGTTTATGGTTAGGGTTAGGATTAGGGTTAGGGTGAGGGTCAGGTTTAGGGTTAGATTTTGGGTTGGGGGAGTGTTAGTTCAAGGGTTAGGGTTAGGGTTAGGGTTAGGGTTAAGGTTAGGTTGATGGTTAGGTTGAGGTTTTGGGTTAGGATTAGGGTTAGGGTTAAGATTAGGGTGTGGGTTAGGGTGATTATGATGGTAAGGGTAAAGGAGAGGTTTTGGCTGAGGGTGAGTGTTAAGATAAGGGTGAGTGTTAGGCTTATTTTTCGGGTTAGGTTAAGGGTTAGTTTTAGGGTTAGGGTGAGGGTAAGATTGAGGATTTGGTTTAGGGTTAGTGTGAGCTTTAGGGTGAGGATGAGGGTTAGGGTTAGGGTGAGGTGAGGGATAGAATTAGGGTTAGGGTGAGGGCTAGGTTGAGGATGAGGTTTAGGTTTCAGGTTAGGGTGACGGCAAGGGTGAGTGTTAGGTTGAGGTTTAGTGTTAGGGATAGGGTTAGGTTTAGGATTAGGGTTAGGGTGAGGGTGAGTGTGAGGGTTTGGGTTCGGGTTAGGATTAGGCTTAGGGTTAGGGTGAGGATTATTGTTAGGGTTTGGATCAGGGTGAGGTTTAGGTTAGGTTTAGGGTTAGGATTATGGTGACGGTGAGATTTAGGGTTAGATATAGAGTTAGGGGTAAGGTTAGGGTGAGGGTTATGGTTAGGGTTAGTGTTAGGCTTAGGGTAAGGGGGAGGGTTAGGTTGAGTTTAAGGGTAAGGGTTAGGGTTAATGTTAGTGTGAGGGTTAGTATTAGGGTTAGGGTTAGTGTTATGGTTAGCGTAAGTGTTAGGGTGAGGGTTTGGGTTAGGGTGAGGGTTATGGTTAGGGTGAGGGTTAGGGTTAGGGTTAGGGTTATTGTTATGGTTAGGGTTAGGGTTACGGTTACAGTGAGGAAGAGAGTGAGGGTTAGGGTTAGGGTTAGGATGAGGTTTAGGGTTATGTTAGGGTTAGAATTAGGGTTAGGGTGAGAGTTAGGTTTAGGTTTAGATTTAGGATTAGTGTTAGTTTTACGGTTAGTGTGAGAGTTAGGGTTAGGCTTAGGCTTAGGCTTAGGCTTAGGCTTATGCCGAGCATGAGGTTGAGGGTGAGGGTTAGGATGAGGTTTAGGGTTAGTATTAGGTTTAGGTTTAGGGCTAGGGTGAGGGTTAGGTTGAGGGTTAGGGTTAGGGTGAGAGTTAGGTTTAGTATTAAGGTTAGGGTGAGGTTGAGTGTGAGGGTTAAGGTTAGGATTAGGATTAGACTTAGGGTTAGAGTGAGGGTTAAGATTAGGGTTTGGGTTATGATGAGGGTGAGGCTGAGGATTAGGTTTTGGTTTAGGGTTAGATTTAGCGTTAGGTTTAGGGTTAGGTTTAGGGTTATGGTGAGGGTTAGTGTTAGGGTTAGGGTTAGGCTGAGGGTGAGGGTGCGGGTGAGGGTAGGAGTGAGGGTTAGGGTTAGGGTTAGGGTTAGGGTTATTGTTAGTGTTATAGTAAGGGTTAAGTTTGCAGTGAGGGTGAGGCTGAGGTTGAGGGTTATGGTTATGGTTAGGGTTAGGGTTAGTGTTAGTGTTATTGTTAGGGTTAGGATTTGAGTTACTGTGAGGTTGAGGGTGAGGGTGATAGTTTAGAGTTAGGGTGAGGTTTAGGGTGAGGTTTAAGGTTAGGTTTAGGCTGAGGGTGAGGTTTAGGGTTAGAGTTAGTGTTAGGGGGAAGCTTATGGTGAGGTTTAGCGTTATGGTTAGTGTTAAGGTTATGGTGAGGGTGAGGGTTAGGATGAGGTTTAGGGATAGGATTAGGGTTAGGATTAGGGTTAGGGTGAGGCTGAGTGTAAGGGTTAGGGTGAGGGTTAGGCTTAGGCTTAGGGTTAGGATGAGGCTAAAGGTGGGGGTGAGGATTAGGTTTAGGGTGATGGTTAGGGTTAGGATTAGTCTTATTGTTAGAGTTAGGTTTAGAGTTCCGGTGAGGGTGAGGGTGCGGCTGAGGTTTAGGTTTAGTGTTAGTGTGAGGGTTAGTGCTTGGGTTAGGATTAGTTTTAGGGTCATGGTAAGTTTTAGGGTGAGGGTTTGGGTTAGTGTGAGGGTTATGGTTAGGGTTAGGGTCAGGTTTAGGGTTTGGGTTAGAGTTAGGTTTAGGGTGAGAGGTAGGGGGAGGTTTAGGGTTAGGGTTAGGGTTAGGATTAGGGTTAGGTTGAGGGTGAGTGTGTGTGTTAGGGTTAGGTTTAGGATTAGGCTTAGGTTTAGGCTCAGGGTGAGGTTGAGGATGAAGGTTAGGGTTGGGGTGAGCATTAAGGTTCGGGTTACGTTTAGGTTTAGGGTGAGGGTTAGGGTAAAGGTTATGTTGAGGGAGAGGGTTAGGATTAGTTTGAAGGTTCGGGTTAGGGTGAGGGTGAGGATTAGCATTAGGTTTAGGGTGAGAGTTAGGATGAGGGTTAATTTTAGGATTAGGGTTAGAGTGAGGGCTATTTTGAGTGTGAGATTTAGGCTTAGGGTTAGTGTGACGTTTAGGGATAGGGTAAGGGTTAGGGTTAGGGTGAGGTTGAGGTTTAGGGTTAGAGTTAGTGTTACGGTGAGGCTGAGGTTGAGCATTAGGGTTAGGGTTAGAGTTAGATTTAGGATTAAGGTGAGGGTGAGGTTTAGGCTTAGGGTTAGGCTTAGGGTTAGGATTAGGATTAGGGTAAGCTTTCGGGTAAGTCTGAGGGTTAGGGTTAGGGTTAGGGTTAGGTTTAGGGTTAGGCTGTGAGCATGAAGGTGAGAGTTAGGGTTAGGGTGAGGTTTAGGGTTAGGGTTAGGGTGAGTGTTAAGGTTAGGTTGAAGGTTAGGTTTAGGGTTATGGTGAGGGTTAGGGTTAGGGTTAGGGTGAGGGTTAGGTTGAGGATTAGGGTTAGGATTAGTGTTAGGGTGAGGGCTAGGGTGAGGGTGAGTATTGGGGTTAGTGTTAGTGTGAGGTTTAGGGTTAGTGTTAGGGAAAGGGTGAGGGTTAGGATGAGGGTTAGGGTTATGGTGACATGAGTGTTAGTGGTAGGGTGGGGCTTAGGGTTAGAATTAGGGTTAGGGTGATGCTGAGGTTTAGGATTAGTTTTATGGTTAGGGTTAGGTTTAGGGTTAGGATTAGTGTTATTGTTAGGGTTTGGGTTAGATTTACTGTGAGAGTGAGGGTGAGGGTGAGGGTGAGAGTTAGGTTTAGGGTGAGGTTTAAGGTTAGGGTTAGGATTAGTGTTAAGGTGAGGGTGAGTTTTAAGGTTAGATGTAGGTTTAGGGGAAGATTAGATCGAGGGTTAGGGTTAGGGTTAGTGTTAGGGTTAAGGTTAGGGTGAGGGTTAGGTTGAGGTTTAGGGTTAGGTTTAGGGTTAGGGTTAGGGTGAGTGTGAGTTTGAGGGTTAGGGTTAGGGTTAGGCTTAGGCTTAGGGTTAGGCTGAGTTTGAGGGTGGGGTTGAAGATTAGGGTTATGGTGATGGTTAGGATTAGTGTTAGTGTGAGGGTGAGGGTTAGTGTAAGGCTTAGGCTTAGGGTTAGGCTGATCGTGAGGTTTTGGGTGAGGGTTAGGGTTAGGGTTATGGTTAAATTTAAGGTTAGGGTGAAGGTTAGGGTGAGGTTTAGGGTAAGGTTGAGGGTAAGGGTGAGGATGATGGTAAGGGTAAAAATGAAGTTTACGCTGAGGGTTAGGGTTAAAATAAGTCTGAGGGTTAGGGTTAGGTTTAGGTTTAGGATAAGGGTTAGGTTTTGGCTTAGGGTGAGGTTTAGATTGAGGATTAGGGTTAGGGTTAGTGTGAGGTTTAGGGTGAGGATGAGCGTATGGGTTAGGGTGAGGGTGAGGGTTAGAATTAAGGTTAGGGTGAAGGCTAGGCTGAGGGTGAGGGTTACGGTGAGGGTGAGGTTTAGGGTTAGATATAGGGTTAGCGAGAGGGTTAGGGTTAGGGTCAGTGTTAGGGTTAGGGTGAGGGTGAGGGTTAGGTTGAGGTTAAGGTTTAGGGTTACGGTTAGGGTTAGTGTGAGTGTTAGTGTTAGGGTTAGAGTTAGTGTTAAGGTGAGGGTAAGTGTTTGGGTGTGGGTTTGGTTTAGGGTGAGGGTTATTGTTAGGGTGAGGGTTAGGGTTAGGGTTAGGGTTATTGTTAGAGTTAGGGTTACAGTTACGGTTACAGTGAGGGTCAGAGAAGTTTAGGGTTACGGTTAGGATAAGGTTTATGGTTAGGATCAGGGTTAGAATAAGGGTTAGGCTGAGAGTGTGTTTTAGGTTTAGAGTTAGGGTTAGTGTTAATTTTAGGGTTAGGGTGAGGGTTAGGGTTAGGCGTAGGCTTAGGCTTAGGCTTAGGCTGAGCATGAGTTTGAGGGTGAGGGTTAGGATGAGGTGTAGGGTTAGCATTAGGGTTAGTGTTAAGGCTAGGATGAGGGTTAGGTTAAGGTTAGAGTTAGGAATAGGGTTCGTTTTAGGATTAAGGTTAGGTTGAGGTTGAATGTGAGGATTAGGGTTAGGTTTAGGATTAGGCTTAGGGTCAGGGTGAGGGTTAAGGTTAGGGTTCGGGTTAGGGTGAGGGTGAGAATGAGGATTAGGGTTTGGTTTAGGGTTAGGTTTAGGGTTAGGTTTAGGTTTAGGGTTAGGGTTACGGTGACGGTTAGGGTTATGCTTAGGTTTAGGATTAGGGTTAGAGGTATGGTTAGGGGGACTGTTAGGTTGCGGTTTAGGGTTAGGGTTAGTGTTAGGGTTAGGGTGATTTGTGAGTGTTAGGTTGAGGTTTAGGGATAGGGTTAGGTTTAGGATTAGGTTTAGGGTGAGGGTGAGTTGAGGGTTAGGTTGAGGGTTAGGCTTAGGCTTCGGGTTAGGCTGAGGGTGAGGGTGGGGGTTAGGATTAGGGTTAGGGTGATGGTTTTGTTTAGGGTTAGTGGTATTGTTAGGGTTAGGGTTAGATTTCCAGTGAGGGTGAGGGTGCGGGTTAGGGATAAGGTTAGGTTTATTGTTAGGGTTAGGTTTAGGGCTAGCCTGAGGGTTAGCCTGAGGGTGATGTTGACGGTGAGGTTTATGGTTAGGGTAAGAGTTAGGCTTAGGGTTAGGGTGATGTTTAGGGTTAGTGTGAGGGTTAGTGTTAGGGTTAGGGTGAGTGATAGGTTGAGGGTAAATGTTAGGCTGAGGCTTATGGTAAGGGTGAGGGTTAGGGTTAGGGTTAGAGTTATTGTTAGGGTTAAGTTTAAGGTTATGGTTAAAGTGAGGGTGAGGATGAGGGTTAGGTTTAGTGTTAGGATGAGGTTTAGGTTTAGGGTTAGGGTTAGAGTTAGGGTTAGGGTGAGAGTGAGGTTTAGGGTTTGAGTTAGGGTTAGTGTTAGCATTAGGGTTTGGGTGAGGGTTAGTGTTAGGACTAGGGTTAGGCTTAGGCTTAGGCTTAGGCCCAGCTTGAGGGTGAGGGTTAGGGTTAGGGTGAGGGGGAGGTTTAGTTTAGGCTTAGTGTTAGGATTAGGTTGAGGTTAAGGGTTAGGGTGACGTTAAGGTTAAGGTTAGGTTAGGGTGAGGGTTAAGATGAGGGTTAGGGTTTCAGTGAGAGTGAGGGTTAAGGTTAGGGCGAGGGTTAGGGTTAGAGTTATGGTTAGGGTGATGGTGATGGTTAGGATTAGGGTTAGGGTTATTGTAAATGTTATGGTTAGGGTTACAATTCCAGTGAGGGTGAGGCTGAGAGTGAAGTTTAAGGTTAGGGTAAGGGTTAGTTTTTGGGTTAGGATTAGTGGTAATGTTAGGGTTAGGGTTAGACTTACGATTTGGGTGAGGGTGAGGTTGAGCGTGAGGGTTAGCGTTAGGGTTAGGGTGAGGGATAGGGTAAGGTTTAGGGTTAGGGTTAGATTGGGGATTAGGGTTAGGTTAATGTGAGGTTTAGGGTGAGGATGAGGGTTAGGGTGAGGGTTAGGGTTAGAGTTAGGATTAAGTTGAGGGCTAGCGTGAGGGTGACTGTTAGGTTTAGGGTTAAGTTTATGGTGAGGTTTAGGGTGAGGGTTAGGTTTAGGTTTAGGGGGAGGCTTAGGTTTAGTGTGAGGGTTTCGGTTAGGGCAAGAGTGAGGGTGAGGGTAAGGGTTATGGTGAGGGTTAGGGTAATGGTGAGGGTTAGGGTTAGGGTTAGGGATAGGTTTAGGGATAGACTGAGTTTGAGGGTGAGGGTGAGGGTCAGGTTTAGGGTTAGGGTTAAGGTTAGGGTGAGGTCTAGGGTGAGGGTGAGGGTTAGGATGAAGGTGAGGGTGAGGGTCTTGGTTAGGTAATGGTTAGGGTTAGGGTGAGGATTAGTTGAGGGTTATGGTAAGGGTGAGCTTGAGGTTTAGGGTGTGGGTGAGCGTTAGGATTAGGGTGAAGTTTCGGGTGATGGTGAGGGTTAGGGTGAGGTAGAAGGTTAGGGTTAGGGCTAGGTGAGGGTTCATGTTAATGTTAGGATTATGGTTAGGGTTAGGATTAGGTTTACGGTTAGGGTGAGGTTTAGGGTGAGGGTGAGGGTTAAGGTTAGGGTTAGGTTTGTGCTGTGGATAAGTGATAGCATGAAGGTTAGGGTGAATGTTAGACTTAGCATTAGTGTTAGGGTGAGGGTGAGGGTGAGGATTAGGGTGAGTTTTAGGGTTAGGGTGAGGGTTAGGGTTAGGCTTAAGCGTGAGGGTGAGGGTTAGAGTTAGAGTTATGGTGAGGATTCGGTTAAGTGTGAGGTTTAGGGTGAGGATGATGTTAAGTGTTAGGATGAGGGTTAGGGTGAGGGTGAGGGTTAGGGTTATGTTTTGGGTTAGGGTGAGGGTTAGGGTGAGGGTTAAGGTTAAGGTTATGCTTAGGGTTAGGGTGAGGGTTAGGCTGAGGATTAGGGTTATGAATAGGGTGAGGGTTAGGGTGAGGGTGAGGGTTAGGTTTCGGGTTAGGGTCAGGGTGAGTTTGAGGTTTAGGGTTAGAGATAGGTTTAGGGTGAGGGTTAGGGTGAGGTTTAGGGTTAGGTTTAATTTTAGGTTGAGATTGAGTGTGAGAGTTAGGATTAGGGTTAGGATTAGTCTTAGGGTTAGGGTGAGGATTAATGTTAGGGTTTGGTTTAGGGTGAGGTTGAGGCTGAGGATTAGGGTGAGTTTTAGTGTTAGGTTTAGGTTTAGGGTTAGGGTTAGGGTTAGGCTGAGGGTGAGGGTGGGGGTGAGGATTAGGGTTAGGGTTAGGGTTAAAATTAGTGTTATTGTTAGTGTTATTGTTTGGGTTTAGTTTGCGGTGAGGGCGAGCCTGAGGGTGAGGGTTATGGTTAGGGTTAGGCTTAGTCTTGGGGTTAGGCTGAGGGTGAGTATGGTGGTGAGGAATAGGTTTTGGGTGATGGATAGTGTTAGGGTTAGGTTGAGGGTGAGGATGAGTCTTAGCATTAGGATTAGGTATAGGGTGAGAGCTAGGGTGAGGGTGAGGGTTAGGGTTAGGGTTAGGCTTAGGCTTAGGGTTAGGCTTAGGGTGAGGGTGAGGGTGAGGGTTTTGGTTAGTGTGATGGATAGGGTTAGGTTCAGGGTGCGTGTTAGGATCTGGGTTAGGGTTAGGGTGAGGGTTAGCATGAGTGTGACGGTAAGAATAAAGTTGAGGGTTGGGCTGAGGGTGAGTGTTCCCCTAAGGGTGAGGGTTAGGATTAGGTTGAGGTTAGGGTAAGGGTTAGGATGAGGGTTAGGGTGAGGGTGAGGGTTAGATTGAGGATCAGGGTTGGGGTTTGTGTGAGGTTTAGGGTGAGGATTAGGGTTTGGGTTAGGGTGAGGGTTAGGGTTAGAATTAGGGTTAGGGTGAGGGCTAGGGTGAGGCTGAGGGTTAGGGTTAGGGTTAAGCTGAGGTTTAGGTTTCGGGTGAGAGTAAGGGTTAGGGTTAGGGTTAGGGTTAGGGTGACTTTTATGGTTAGGGTGAGGGTTAGGGTTAGGTTTAGGGTGATTGTTAAGTTTCGAGTTAAGGTTACGTTGAGGGTGAGGGTGAGGGTTAGGGTTAGGGTGAGGTTTAGGTTTAGGTTTAGGGTTAGAGTTAGGGTGAGGGTGAGGGTGAGGTTTATCGTTACAGATAGGATTCAAGTGAGGGTGAGGATGAGGGTTAGGGTTAGGGTTAGTTTTAGGTTTAGGGTTAGGGTGAGGTTTAGGGTTAGGGTTATGGTTAGGATTAGGGTTAGGGTGAGGGTTAGGGTTAGGGTTAGGATGAGGGTTAAGAAGAGGGTTAATTTTAGGATTATGGTTATGGTGAGGGCTAGGGTGACGGTGAGGTTTAGGGTTAGGTTTAGGGTGAGGTTTAGGGTTAGGGTTAAGTTTAGGGTCAGTGTGAGTTTGAGGTTTAGTGTTAGAGATAGGGTTAGGTTGAGGGTTAGGGTGATTGTTAGTGTTAGGGTTAGCGTTAGGGTTAGGGTGAGGGTTAGGGTGAGGTTGTGTGTTAGGGTTGGGGTTAGGATTAGGATTAGGGTCAGTGAGAGGGTGAGTGTGAGGGTTAGAGTTAGGGTTAGGCTTAGGGTTAGGCTCAGGGTGAGGGTGAGGGTGAGTGTTAGGGTTAGGGTGAGTGTTAGGGTTAGGGTGAGGCTTATGGTTAGGTTTAGGGTGAGAGTTAGGGTTCGAGTTTAGGGTTAGGGTGAGGGTTAGGTTGAGGGTGTTAGTAATGTTAAAGTGAGGGTTAGGCTGAGGGTGAGGGCTACGGTAAGGGGGAGGGTTAGGGTTAGGGTGAGGGATAGGGTAAGGGTTAGGGTTAGGTTTAGGGTGAGGGTGAGGGTTAGATTGAGGATTAGTGTTAGGTTTAGTGTGAGGTTTAGGGTTTCGCTGAGGGGTAGGATTAGTGTGAGCGTTAGTGTTAGGGTGAGGGTAAGTGTTAGGGCGCGGTTTAGGTTTAGGGTGAGGGTTATGGTTAGGGTGAGGCTTAGGATTAGTGTTAGGGTTATTGTTAGGGTTAGGGTTACAGTTACGGTGAGGGTGATAGTGAGGGTGAGGGTGAGGTTTAATGCTAGGGTAAGGGTGACATTTTGGGTTAGGGTTAGTGTTAGAGCTAGGGTTAGGGTGAAGGTCAGGTTTAGGGTTAGTGTTAATGTTAGGGTGATGGTTAGTGTGAGGGTTAGGGTGAGGGTTAGGGTCAGGGTTAGGGTTAGGGTGAGGGTTAGGTTGATAATAAGGGTTAGGGCTCGGGTTTGTTTTAGGATTAAGGTTAGTGTGAGGGTGAGTGTGACGGTTAGGGATAGGGTTAGGTTTAGGCTTAAGGTTAGGCTGAGGGTGAGTGTGAAGGTGAGGACTAGGGTTAGGGTGCCGGTTAGGGTTAGGGTTAGGGTTAGAATTAGCCTTAAGGTGAGGTTTATGGTTAGGGTTAGGTTTAGGATTCTGGTGAGTGTGAGGGTTAGAGATAGCTTGAGTTTTAGGGTGAGGGGTAGGGTTAGAGTTAGGGTGAGGGTTAGGGTTAATGTGAGTTTTAGGGTTATGGTTAGGGTTAGGGTTAGGTTGAGGGTTAGGTTGAGGGTTAGGGTTTGTGTTAGGGTTAGGGTGAGGGGGAGGTTTAGGGGGAGGTTTAGGTCAGGCTTAGTGTTAGGATTAGGGTGAGGTAAAGGGTTAAGGTGAGGGTTATGTTTAGGTTAGGGTGAGGGTTAAAATGAGGGTTAGGGCGAGTGTTAGGGTTAGGATTATGGTTAGGGTGAGGGTGATGGTTAGGATTAGGGTTAGGGTTATTGTAAATATTATGGTTAGGGTTATATTTCCAGTGAGGGTGAGGCTGAGAGTGAAGGTTAGGGTTAGGGTAACGGTTAGTTTTAGGGTTAGGATTAGTGGTAATGTTAGGGTTAGGGTTAGACTTACGATTTGGGTGAGGGTGAGGGTGAGGGTTAGGGTGAGATTGAGGTTGAGGGTAAGGGTTAGGGTTAGGGTGAGGTTTAGGGTTAGGGTTATGGTTAGGGTGAGGTCTAGGTTGAGGGTGAGGTTTAGGTTGAAGGTGAGGGTGAGGGTAAGGGTCTTGGTTAGGTAATGGTTAGGGTTAGGGTGAGGATTATTTGAGGGTTAGGGTAAGGGTGAGCTTGAGGTTTAGGGTGTGTGTGAGGGTTAGGGTTAGAGTGAGGGTTCGGGTGATGGTGATGGTTAGGGTGAGGTAGAAGGTTAGGGTTAGGATTAGGTGAGGGTTAGTGTTAGGGTTAGGGTTAGGGTGAGGGTTAGGATTAGGTTTAGGGTTAGGGTGAGAAAAAGGGTGAGGGTGAGGGGTAAGGTTATGGTTAGGTTTGTGGTATGGATAAGTGATAGCATGAGGGTTAGGGTGAGTGTTAGACTTAGCATTAGAGTTATGGTGAGGATTAGGGTGAGTTTTAGGGTTAGGGTGAGGGTTAGGTTTAGGCTTAGCGTGAGGGTGACGGTTAGGGTTAGAGTTACGGTGAGAATTCGGTTAAGTGTGAGGTTTAGGGTGAGGATGAGGTTAAGGGTTAGGATGAGGGTTAGGGTGAGGGTGAGGCTTAGGGTTAAGGTTTGGGTTAGGGTGAGGGTTAGGGTGAGGGTTAGGGTTAGGGTTATGCTTAGGGTTAGGGTGAGGGTTAGGCTGAGGGTTAGGGTTATGATTAGGGTGAGGGTTAGGGTGAGGGTGAGGGTTAGGGTTGTTATTAGTGTTAGGGTCAGATTTAGGGTTACGGTGAGTTTTTGGGTGAGGGTTAGAGTTATGGTTAAGATGAGGGTTAGGGTAAGGGGTAGGGTTACGGTTAGAGTGAGGGTTAGGTTTATTGTGAGAGTTTGGTTAGGGTTAGAGTTAGGATTAGTGTGAGGGTAAGAATTAGGTGACTGTTAGTGTGAGGGTGAGGTTTAGCATTAGGAATAGTGATAGGATTAATGTAAAGCTGAGGGTGAGGGTGAGGTTTAGGATTAGGGTTAGGGTGAGGGCTTGGGTGAGGGTTAGGGTAAGGTTGAGGGTTAAGGTGAGAGTTATGGTAATGGTAAAATTGAGGGTTAGCCTGAGGGTGAGGGTTAAGATAAGGGTGAGGTTTAGGGTTAGAGTGAGGGTTAGGTTAAGGGTTCGGGTTACGGTTATGGTGAGGGTTAGATTGAGGATTAGGGTTAGGGTTAGTGTGAGGTTTAGTGTGAGGTTGAGGGTTAGGGTTAGGGTGAGGGTTAGGGTTAGAATTAGGTTTAGGGTGAGGGCTAGGATGAGGGTGAGGTTTAGGTTAGGGTTAGGGTTAAGGTTTAGGGTTACTGTGAGGGTTAGGGTTAGTGTGCGGGTTAGTGTTAGAGTTAGGGTTAGTGTTAGGGTGAGGGTAAGTGTTAGGGTGAGTGGGTTAGGGTGAGGATTATGTTTAGGTTGAGGGTTAGGTTTAGGGTTAGGGTTATTGTTAGGGTTCGGATTAGGAATAGGGTTAGGGTGAGGGTGAGTGTGTGGGTTAGGGTTAGGGTTAGGCTCAAGGTTAGGCTGAGGGTGAGGTTGAGGCTGAGGGTTAGGTTTAGGTTGATATTTAGGGTTAGGGTTAGGGTGAGGGTTAGGATGAGGGTTAGAGTTAGGATTAGTGTTTGGGTAAGGGCTAGGGTAAAGGTGAGGTTTAGAGTTATGTTTAGGGTGAGGTTTAGTTTTAGGGTTAGGGTTAGGGTTAGGGTTAAGGTGAGGCTGAGGTTTAGGTTTAGAGATTAGGTTAGGGTGAGGGTTAGGCTTAGGGTTAATGTTGGGTTTAGGTTTAGGGTGAGGGTTAGGGTTAGGATAAGGGTTAGGGTTAGGGCTTGGAGTAGGATTAGTGTTATGGTGAAGGTGAGTGTGAGTGTGAGGGTTTGGGTTAGGCTAAGGGTTAGGCTTAGGTTTAGGCTAAGGTTGAGGGTGAGGGTTAAGGTGAGGGTGAGGGTGAGGTTTAGGGTTAGATTTAGGGTTAGTGCGAGGGTTAGTGTTAGGATTGGTGTTAGGGTTAGGGTTAGGGTGAGGTTTAGGGTGAGGGTTATGGTTAGGGATCAGGTTAGATTTAGGATTAGGGTTAGTGTGAGTATGAGTGTGAGGATTAGTGTTAGGGTTAGTCTGAGGGTGAGGGTGAGGTTTAGGGTTAGGGTGAGGTTTAGGTTTAGGGTTAGGGTGAGGGTTAGGATGAGGGTTAGAGTTAGGATTAGGGTTTGGGTGAGGGCTAGGTTGAAGGTGAGGTTTAGGGTTATGTTTAGGGTGAGGTTTAGGGTTAGGGTTAGGATTAGGTTTAGGGTTAAGGTGAGGGTGAGCTTTAGGTTTAGAGTTAGGGTTAGGGTGAGGGTAAGGGTTAGGGTTAATGTTCAGTTTAGGGTTAGGGTGAGGGTTAGGGTTAGGGTGAGGGTTAGGGTTAGGGCTGGGAGTAGGATTAGTGTTAAAGTGTGGGTGAGTGTGAGTGTGAGGGTTCGGGTTAGGGTTAGGTTTAGGCTTAGGTTTAGGCTGAGGTTGAGGGTGAGGGTTAAGGTGAGGGTGAGGGTGAGGTTTAGGATTAGAGTTAGGGTTAGTATGAGGGTTAGTGTTAGGATTTGTGTTAGGGTTAGGTTTAGGGTGAAGGATAGGGTGAGCATTATGTTTAGGGATCGGGTTAGATTTAGGATTAGGTTTAGCGTGAGTGTGAGTGTGAGGATTAGTGTTAGGGTAGGTTTAGTGTTAAGCTGAGGGTGAGCGTGAGGGTTAGGGTTAGGGTGAGGGTTAGGGTTAGGGTTAGGGTGAGGGTTAGGATGAGGTATAGGGTTAGGATTAAGGTTACGGTGAGGGCTATGGTGAGGGTTAAGGTTAGGGTTAGGTTTAAGGTGAGGATTAGGGTTCGGGTTAGGTTTAGGTCTACTGTTAGGGTGTGGGCTAGGGTGAGGGTTAGGGTTAGTCTTAGTCTTAGGGTTAGGCTGAGGGTGAGGGTGGGGGTGAGGAATAGGTTTTGGGTGATTTTTAGGGTTAGGCTTAGGGTGAGGGTTAGGATGAGGGTTAGGGTTAGGATTAGGTTTAGCGTGAGGGCTAGGGTGAGTGTGAGGGTTAGGCTTAGGCTTAGGCTTAGGCTTAGGGTTAGGCTGAGGATGAGGGTGTGGGGGTGAGGAATAGGTTTTGGGTGATGTTTAGGGTTAGGGTTAGGGTGAGGGTTAGGATGAGGGTTAGGGTTAGGATAAGTTTTAGGGTAAGGGCTAGGGTGAGGGTGACGGTGAGGGTGAGTGATAGGGTTAGGCTGATGGATAGTGTTAGGTTTAGGGCAAGTGTTAGGATGAGTGTTAGGGTTAGGGTGAGGGTTAGGGTGAGCATGACGGTAACAGTAAAGGTGAGGTTTCGGCGGAGGGTGAGTGTTCCCCTAAGGGTGAGTGTTAGGATTAGGGTGAGGGTCAGCATCAGGTTTAGGGTGAGGGTTAAGGTGAGGGTGAGTGTTAGTTTGAGGATTAGAGTTAGGGTTAGTGTGATGTTTAGGCTGAGGTTGAAGTTGAGGGTTAGGGTGAGGGTTATGGTTAGAATTAGGATTAGAGTGAGTGCTAGGGTGAGGGTGAGGGTTAGGGTTAGGGTTAGGGTGAGTGTGAGGTTTCGGGTTAGGGTGAGAGTTAGGGTTACTGTGAGGGTTAGTGTTTGAGTTAGGGTTAGGGTAAGGGTTAGGGTAAGTGTTAGGTTGAGAGTTACGGTTAGGGTGAGTGTTATGTTTATTGTGAGGGTTAGGGTTAGGTTTAGGGTTATTGTTAGGTTTAGGGTTAGTGTTACAGTGAGGGTGAGGGTGAGGGTTAGGGTTAGGGTGAGGTTTAGGGTTAGGGTTAGGGTTTTAGTTAGGGTTAGGGTAAGGGTGAATTTTAGGGTTAGAGTTAGGGTTAGGGTGAGGGTTAGGATGAGGATTAGGGTTATGATTAGGGTTAGGGTGAGGGCTAGGGTGACGGTGAGGGTTAGGGTTTGTGTTAGGGTGAGTTTTAGGGTTAGGGTTAGGGTTAGGGTTAGGGTGAGCTTTTGGACGAGGTTAGGTTTTCAGTGAGGTTGAGGGTTAGGGTTAGTTTCAGTGTTAGGGTTAGGATTAGGATTAGGTTGAGGGTGAGTGTTAGCATTAGGGTTAGGCTTAGGGTTAGGGTTAGGTTTAGAGTTAGGATTAGTGTTATTGTTTGGGTTAGGGTTAGAGTTACGGTGAGGGTGAGGGTGAGTTTGAGGGTGAGGGTTAAGATGAGGTTTAGGGTTTCAGTGTGGGTGAGGGTTAAAGTTAGGGTGAGGGTTAGGGTTAGGATTAAGGTTAGGGTGAAGGTGATGGTTAGGATTAGGGTTAGGGTTATTGTAAATGTTATGTTTAGGGTTATGTTATGTTTATGCAGTGAGGGTGAAGCTGAGGGTGAAGGTTAGGGTTAGGGTAAGGGTTTGTTTTAGGTTTAGGATTAGTGTTAATATTAGGGTTAGGGTTAGATTTACGGTTTGGGTGAGGGTGAGGGTTAGGGTTAGGGTTAGGGTGAGGTTTAGAGTTAGGGTTAGGATTAGGGATAGGGTGAAGGAGAGGTTTAGTACTAGATTTAGGTTGAGGGGGAGGGTAAGGGTGAGTGTTAGGTTTAGGGTTAGTGTTAGGGTTAGCATTAGGTTTAGGGTGAGGGTAGGGTTGAGGTTTAGGGTTAGGGTTAGGTTTAGGGTTAGGATTAGGGTTAGGGTGAGGGTGAGGGTGGGGGTCAGGATTAGGGTTACAGTGATGGTTAGTGTTAGCGTTAGGTTGAGGGTTAGAATGAGGGTTAGGGTTTGGATTAAGGTTAGGGTGAGGGCTCGGGTGAGAGTGATGTTAGTTTGAGGTTTTGGGTTAGTGTTAGTGTTAGGGTTATGGGTAGGTTGATTGTAATGTTGAGGTTTTGGGTAGGGTTAGGGTTAGGGTTAGGCTTAGGCTTAGGGTTAGGCTGAGGGTGAGGGCGGGGGTGAGGATTAGGGTTAAGGTGATGCTTAGGGTTAGGGTTAGGTTGAGGGTTAGAATGAGGGTTAGGGTTAGGATTAAAGTTAGGGTGAGGGCTCGGGTGAGGGTGAGGATTAGGGTAAGGCTTAGGCTTAGGGTTAGGCTGAGCTTGAGGTTGAGGTTGAGGGTTTCGGTTAGGGTGATTTTTAGGTTTACAGTTAGGGTGAGGGTTTGTATGAGGTTTAGGGTTAGGGTTTGGTTTAGGGTGATTATGATGGTAAGGGTAAAGGAGAGGTTTTGGCTGAGTGTGAGTGTTAAGATAAGGGTGAGGGTTAGGGTTAGGTTTAGGGTTAGAGTAAGGGTTAGTGTTAGGGTTACGGTGAGGGTTTGATTGAGGATTCAGTTTAGGGTTAGTGTGAGGTTTAGGGTGAGGATGAGGGTTAGGATTAGGGTGAGGGTGAGGGATAGAATTAGGGTTAGGGTGAGGGCTAGGGTAAGGATGAGGTTTAGGTTTTGGGTTAGGTTGAGAGCTAGGGTGAGTGATAGGGTAAGGTTTAGTGTTAGGGATAAGGTTAGGTTTAGGATTAGGTTTAGGGTTACGGTTAGGATTAGGCTTAGGTTTAGGGTTAGGATTAGGCTTAGGGTTAGGCTGAGGACTCAGGGTAGGTTTTGGGTTAGGGTTATGGTGAGGGTTGGGTTTAGGGATAGGGTTAGGCTTAGGGTTAGGCTGACGGTGAGGGTGGGGGTGAGGATTAGGGTTAAGGTTAGGGTTTGGTTTAGGTTATTGTTAATGTTATGGTTAGGGTTAATTTTCCAGTAAGGCTAGGCTGAGGGTGAGGGTTATGGTTAGGGTTAGTGTTTGGGTTAATGTTATTGTTAGGGTTAGGTTTAGGGTTAGAGTTACGGTGAGGTTGAGGGTGAGGGTGAGGTCAAGGTTAGGGTGAGGTTTAGAGTGAAGTTTAGGGTTAGGTTTAGGGTGAGGTTGAGGTTTAGTGTTTGATATAGGGTTAGGGGGAGGGTTAGGATTAGGGTTAATGTTAGGTTTAGGGTGAGGGTGAGGGTTAGGTTGAGGTTAAGGGTTAGGGATAATGTAAGGGTTAGTGTTAGGGTTAGGGTTAGTGTTAGGGTTAGTGTAAGTGTTAGGTTGAGCGTTTGGGTTAGGGTTAGTGTTATGGTTAGGGTGAGGGTTAGGTGTAGGGTTAGGGTTATTGTTAGGTTTAAGTTTGGCGTTACGGTTACAGTGAGGGTGAGAGTGAGGGTTAGGGTTAGGGTTAGGATGAGGTTTAGTGTTATGTTATTGTTAGAATTAGGGTTAGGGTGAGACTGAGGTTTATGTTTACAATGAGGCTTAGTGTTTGTTTTAGGTTTAGGGTGAGGGTTAGGTTAAGGCTTAGGCTTTGGCTTAGGCTTAGGCTGAGCATGAGGTTGAGGGTGAGGGTTAGGATGAGGTTTAGGGTTAGGATTAGGGATAGGGTTAGGGCTAGGGTGAGGGTTAAATTGAGGGTTAGGGTTAGGGATCGATTCAGGTTTAGGATTAAGTTTAGGGTGAGGTTTAGTGTAAGGGTTAGGGTTAGTGTTAGGATTAGGCTTAGGGTTAGGGTGAGGGTTAAGTTTAGGGTTTGTGTTATGGTGAGGGTGAGGCTGAGTATTAGGGTTTGGTTTAGGGTTAGATTTAGGGTTAGGTTTAGGGTTAGGCTAAGAGTTACCGTGAGTGTTAGGGTTAGGCTTAGGGTTAGGCTTAGGGTGATGTTGGGAGTCAAGGTGAGGATTAGGTTTAGTGTTAGGATGAGGGTTAGGATGAGGGTTAGGGTTAGGATTAGGGTGATGGTGAGATTTAGGGTTAGAGTGAGGTTTAAGGTTAGGGTTAGGGTTAGGGTGAGAGTTAGTTTTAGGATTAGAGTTAGGTCTCGGGAGAGGCTGAAGGTGAGGGTTAGGGTTAGGGTTAGTGATAGATTTAGGGTTTGGGTGAGGGTTAGGATGAGTGTAAGGGTTAGGGTGAGTGTGAGGGTTAGGCTTAGGGTTAGGCTTCGGCTTGGGGTTAGGCTGAGGGAGAGGGTTAGGTTTAGGGTGAGTGTTAGGGTTAGGGTTAGGGTGAACATTAGGCTGACGGTGAGGGTGAAGGTGAGGGTTACGGTTAGGGTGAGGGTTAGGGTTAGGGTTAGGGTGAGAGTTTGGGTTCCGGTTAAGTTTAGGGTTAGGGTGAGGGTTAGGGTTAGGTTGAGGGTTAGGGTTAGAGATATTGTGATGGTTAGGGTTAGGGTTAGGATGAGGTTTAGGGGTAGGATTAGGGTTAGGTTGAGGTCTAGGGTGAGGTTGAGGGTTAGGATTACTGTGAGTGTGAGCATTAAGGTTAGGTTGAGGGTTAGGATTAGGATTAGGGTTAGGGTGAGGGTGAGTGTTAGGATTAGGGTTAGTCTTAGGTTTAGGGTTAGGATTAGTGTTATTGTTAGGGTTAGGGTTAGATTTATGATAAGGGTGAGGGTGAGGGTGAATGTTAGGGTTAGGGTTAGTTTGAGGTTTATGGTTAGGGTTAGGATTAGTTTTAGGGTGAGGGTGAGGTTTAGTGTTAGATTTAGGGTTAGGGGGAGTGTTAGTTCGAGGTTAGGGTTAGGTTTAGTGTTAGGGTTAAGGTTATGTTGATGGTTACGTTGAGGTTTTGGGTTAGGGTTAGGGTTAGTGTTATGATTAGGGTTAGGTGAGGGTGAGTGTGAGGTTTAGGGTTAGGGTTAGGCTTAGACTTAGGGTTAGACTGAGGGTGAGGGTGGGGGTGAGGATTAGGGTTAGGGTGATGGTTAGGGTTAGGGTTGGGGTGAGGGTTCGAATGAGGGTTAGGGTTAGGATTAGGGTTAGGTTGAGGGCTAGGGTGAGGGTTTCGGTTAGGGTGAGGCTTAGTATGAGGTTTAGGGTTAGGGTGTGGGTTAGGGTGATTATGATGGTAAGGGTAAAGGAGAGGTTTTGGCTGAGGGTAAGTGTTAAGATAAGGGTGAGTTTTAGGGTTATTTTTCGTGTTAGGTTAAGGGTTAGTGTTAGGGTTAGGGTGAGGGTTAGATTGAGGATTCGGTTTAGGGTTAGTGTGATTTTTAGGGTGAGGATGAGGGTTAGGGTTAGGGTGAGGGTGAGGGATAGATTTAGGTTTAGGTTGAGGGCTAGGGTGAGGATGAGGTTTAGGTTTAGGGTTAGGGTGAGGGCTATGGTGAGTGTTAGGGTGAGGTTTAGTGTTAGGGACAGGGTTAGGTTTAGGATTAGGTTTAGGGTGAGGGTGAGTGTGAGAGTTAGGGCTAGGGTTAGGATTAGGCTTAGGGTTAGGGTGAGGATTAGTGTTAGGGTTTGGGTTAGGGTGAGGGTGAGGCTGAGGATTAGGGTTATGTTTAGGATTAGGGTTAGGTTTAGGGTTAGGGTTAGGTTTAGACTTAGGGTTAGGGTTAGGGTTATGTTGAGGGTTATGTTTAGGGATATGGTTAGGCTTAGGGTTAGGCTGAGGGTGAGGATTAGGGTTAGGGTTAGGCTTAGGGTTAGGCTGAGGGTGAGGATTAGGGTTAGGGTTAGGGTTTGGTTTAGGTTATTGTTAGTGTTATGGTTAGGGTTAAGTTTGCGGTGAGGATGAGGCTGCGGGTGAGGGTTATTGTTAGGGTTAGGGTTAATGTTATTTTTAGGGTTAGGGTTAAAGTTACGGTGAGGTTGAGGGTAAGGGTGAGGATTAGTGTTAGGGTGAGGTTTACAGTGAGGTTTAGGGTTAGGTTTAGGGTTAGGGTTAGGGTGAGGGTGAGATTTAGTGTTAGATGTAGGGTTAGGGGAATGGTTAGGGTGAGGGTTATGGTTAGGGTTAGTATTAGGCTTAGGTTAAGGGTGAGGGTTAGGTTGAGGTTAAGGGTTAGGGTTAGTGTTAGTGTTAGTGTGAGGGTTAGTGTTAGGGTTAGGGTTAGTGTTATGGTTAGCATAAGTGTTAGGTTGAGTGTTTGGGATAGGGTGAGGTTATGGTTAGGGTGAGGGTTAGGGTTAGGTTTAGGGTTATTGATAGGGTTAGGGTTAGAGTTACGGTTACAGTGAGGGAGAGAGTGAGGTTTAGGGTTAGGGTAAGGATGAGGTTTAGGGTTATGTTAGGGTTAGAATTAGGGTTAGGGTGAGAGTGAGGTTTAAGTTTAGAGTTAGGCTTTGTGTTAGTTTTAGGCTTAGGGTGAGGGTTAGGGTTAGGCTTATGCTTAGGCTTAGGCTTAGGCCGAGCATGAGGTTGAGGGTGAGGGTTAGGATGAGGTTTAGGGTTAGGATTAGGTTTAGGGTTAGGGCTAGGTTGAGGGTTAGGTTGAGGTTTAGGGTTAGGGTGAGAGTTAGGTTTAGTATTAAGGTTAGGGTGAGGTTGAGTGTGAGGTTTAGGGTTAGAGTTAGGATTAGGCTTAGGGTTACGATGAGGGTTAAGATTAGGGTTTGTGTTATGGTGAGGGTGAGGCTGAGGATTAGGTTTTGGTTTAGGGTTAGATTTAGGATTAGGTTTAGGTTTAGGGTTAGGGTTAGGGTTATGGTGAGGGTTAGGGTTAGGGTTAGGCTTAGGCTTAGGGTTAGGCTGAGGGTGAGGGTGGGGGTGAGGATTAGGGTTAGGGTTAGGTTTAGGGTTATTGTTAGGGTCATGGTTAGGGTTAAGTTTGCGGTGAGGGTGAGGCTGAGGTTGAGGGTTATGGTTATGGTTAGGGTTAGGGTTAGTGTTAGTGGTATTGTTAGGGTTAGAGTTACTGTGAGGTTGAGGGTGAGGGTGAGGGTTTAGGGTTAGGGTGAGGTTTAGGGTGAGGTTTAGGTTTAGGGTGAGGGTGAGTTTGAGCTTTAGGGTTAGAGTTAGGGTTGCGGTAGGGTTAGGGTGATTGTTAGGGTTCGGGTGAGCGTGAGGGTTAGGATGAGGTATAGAGATAGGTTTAGGGTTATGATTAGGTTAGGGTGAGGCTGAGTGTAAGGGATAGGGTGAGGGTTAGGCTTAGGCTTAGGGTTAGTATGAGGGTGAGTGTGGGGTTGAGGATTAGGGTTAGGGTGACGGTTAGGTTTAGGATTAGTGTTATTTTTAGAGATAGGGTTAGAGTTCCAATGAGGGTGAGGTTGCGGGTGAGGGTTAGGTTTAGAGTTAATGTGAGGGTTAGTGTTAGGGTTAGGATTAGTGTTAGGGTCATGGTAAGTGTTAGGGTGAGGGTTAGGGTTAGTGTGAGGGTTATGGTTAGGGTTAGGGTCAGGTTTAGGGTTTGGGTTAGAGTTAGGTTTAGGGTGAGAGGTAGGGGGAGGTTTAGGGTTAGGGTTAGGTTTAGGATTAGGGTAAGGGTGAGGTTAAGTGTGTGTGTTAGGGTTAGATTTAGGATTAGGCTTAGGTTTAGGCTGAGGTTGATGGTGAGGGTGAGAGTTAGGGTTAGGGTGAGTGTTAAGGTTAGGTTGAGGGTTAGGTTTAGGGTTATGGTGAGGTTTAGTGTTAGGGTTAGGGTGA